>NC_045426.1:317591373-318868873 GCF_902635505.1 Sarcophilus harrisii | reverse complement strand
AATCATGGGACTAGTCCCCTAGCACTATCCCTATATAAGTTGTCCCAAAAACCATGCTGCTGTTTTAATTATTGATGAATTGAGGTACAAATGACACATAATCATAAAAAGTTCACTTAAAAGTCTAGATATTTAAATTTAACTTACACTTATTTAGTTTGTGAATTTTGAATAATATATTTCTAATTTTAGCGAGATAGGAAATTGTATAAGTCAGGTTCTAGATAAGGCCATTTTATAAAGAGAGGGGATCCTTTTGTTTGTCTACCTTTGTCCCCTGATCACTTTCCATTAAACTTTTTTTTTTCTTATGGGACAAGTCAAAATGATCACATATGCATCAAAACTTTGTTCTTTGGTTTATTTTAGGCTAAGATTGAAAAAAATGCAATCTTTTATGTCACCAAGCAGCTGCTGATGAAAAGTTCTACAAAATTTGAAAACTGAGTAGAGTGATAGGAAGCCAAGAGAGAGATTTTTGTTTGAGTTTTAATAGGAAGAATATTACTATTTATAAAATTTAAAGAACCTTCCAAAATTGAGTTTGTAGCATTTCTACATCTTAAGTTATTAACACTTAAAAATTCACTAAAACTTTGAGGACATTTTCCAGTTGATAAATGGTCAAAAGATATGAATAGACAAATTTCAGAGGAAGAAATTAAAGCCATCTACAGTGTAAAAATGCTCTGAACCATTATTGATAAGAGAAATGTAAATTAAAACAGCTCTGGGGTATCACCTCCCATCTATCAGTGTGGCTAAGATGACAGGAAAAGATAATGATAAATATTGGAGGGGATATGGGAAAACCAGGAGAAGAAAGCATTGTTGCTGGAGTTATGAACTCATCCAACCATTCTGAATTTAAAACCATGCCCAAAGGACTATAAAATTGTGTATATCTTTTGATGCAATAGTGTCTCTATTGTATCTATAATCCCAAAAAGATTATAGAAAAAGAAAAAGATCCACACGTACAAAAACGTTTGTAGCAGCTCTTTTTGTGGTGGCAAAGAATTAAAAAGTGAGTGGATATCCATCAATTGGGGAATGGTTAATAAAGTTACAGTATTATGAAAATAATGGAATATTGTTGCTCTATATGAAATGATGAACAGGCTGATTTCAGAAAATGATGGAAAGACTACATGAACTAATGCTGAGCGAAGCATCTTTGTTCTTTTCGGAAATTCAATGATCCAAGGCAATCCCAATAAACTTTGGTAAATGTCATCTGCATCCAGAGAGAGAACCATGGAGACTGAATGCAGATCAAAATATACTATTTTCTTGACTTTTCTCTCCCAACATGACTCATACAGAAATATGTAAAAAATGAATGTGCATGTATAAACTAAAAAAATATAAAAATGTAATTGGGAAATGTTTGAAAACAAAGTCTAATGAAACATTAAAAAAAGACTTAGGGATCATCTTGTATAAAGTTAATGAGAGACAATATGATGTAGTAGATAGAGAAATGGCCTTGGAGTCAAGAAGAACTAATTTTAAGTTTTGCCTCTGATGCGCTCCTGGCAAATTCCTTAACTTCTTAATGCCCCATGTAGTTCTCTCAGACTATTAATAACAGACAAATTATTGATCTGCTTAGGTGGAGGGCATTTCCACACGGGAAAACATTTAAGTGATCAGATCACTCATCTGGACCAATACTGTAAAATCAGCATTTATTGATTAAATACTTACTTTACAAGTGACAAACTATGATTCTATAATTATATTACATCATGATTTCATTAGTTTATTTTTATTTTCCCCATCTTCCAAGGTAGTATCATTTGCTGGTGCCATCTTTCCTGGCATACTGAAAAATACTTTCATTTTTACCCACACATGCTAAAAGTTCATGGTTGATGCCATGATACAGCTATACTGCACCTATAGTGGTTTCCACAATGTCCAAGTAGATTAGGAATTTTTGTTGTAGTTCAGACATTTTAGTCATGTCCAGCTCTTCATGGCCCCATGTTGGGGTTTTCTTGGCACAGATAATGAAGTGTTTTGACATTTCCTTCTCCAGTTCATTTTACAGATGAGGAAACTGAGGCAAACAGGGTTAAATGACTTGCCCAGAATCACACAGCTAGTAAGTGTCCGTGGTCATATTTGAACTCAGGTCTTCCTAACTTCAGGCTTACCACTCTGTCCTTCGTACCATCTAGTAGATATTTGAATAGCAGATATTTGTCCTCATTAATTCCCTGGGCAATTGAAAGTGTGCTACTATTCTAGTACTGTGGGAAAGGTTTATCTGTTCTTTTGAACTTTGTTCAGATGCTTCTCTGATGAGCTATTCCAGGCCAATTTTTAGCCACTAACTTCATTGTAGTAGCTTAGGAGGAGGGCCCATTAGTAGAGAAAAAATTTATGTGCTGAGCTCTGCTGCCAAGAGTGGACAGACTACTAAAATTATGACTAGAGCTTCCCTCTACTTCAGAAATTATATACCTACAACTGATTTGCAGCTATTCAGAAAATAATAACCAGAGCTGAGACTGGGCGTAAAAAGGTAGGGTGTAACATGAAATAAAGATTGGCAATGGTGATATAGTGCAAAGAATATACAGAATACAGGCAAAGAAGGGAGTCACTTTTAAGTATTACTATCCACAAATATGCATTTTTCAATTTATTAATAACATGTTTTTAACATCAAAATTTCTCAATATATCTCTCCTCATACTGCCACCTAGAGAGCCTTGCTTTATAACAAATAATTTAATAATTTTGATAATTTTAAAGAGAGAAGAAGCAAAAGAGACAGAGACAGAGAAAGAAGAGACAGACAGTGAGAAAGACAGATAGAGAGAGAGAAACAGAGACACAGAGACAGACAGGGACACACAGAGAGAGACAGAGTCAGAGACAGAGAGACACAAAGAGAGAAACAGAGACACAGAGAGACAGAGACAGAGACAGAATTTAGCAATATTAACAAACACATCAGCCAAATCTGAAATTGTATAATCCCCCATCTTACAAAGAAGGGAGGGAAGTCAAATGCAAATATTTTAAAAGATGGGAAAATCTGCTGTTCATAGCTGTGAATGTATGTCTCATGTTTGTACCCACTTCTTTTAATCATGTCTCCCCTTTTAGTCTGTGAGCTCCCAAGAGCAGGGACTGGGTTTGGCCTTTTTTCTATCCTCACCCTTAGCACACTGTTTGCTCCTTAAAATGTTTGTTGACTGATGAAATACTAGTTTTAATGAAAGCTCAAAATCTTTAACAGACATTAATAATTTTCAAATCTTGTTTAGAATATAAAAATGCCATGCTTTCTGCCCAATACTTCATTTTGTGGACTGATTCTCCATATTCAGAAGCTAATTAATGTTTCAGATAGGGCAGGTAGGGGGCACAAGCTGGAGTTAGGAGGATCAAATCCAATCTTAGGCCTTATTAGCTGTGTGACCTTGGGCAAATCACTTAACTTTGTTTACCTTAGTTACCACATTTGTAAAATGAGCTGGAGAAGGAAATGGCTAACCACTCCAGCATCTTTGCCAAGAAAACTTCAAATCGAGTCATGAAGAGTAGAACATAACTAATTGATTAAACAATAAACAAAACATTGATTGAGATAGGAGAGCATTCAATTCCACTCTCTGAAACTCCTCCCTCTTACTAATTGCTTTTTAGGCTTCTTATTATTCATTAGCATCTCCTTCAGAGGGTAAAAAAATGTAAAATACAACTTAGCTAAGGGGAAGGGAAGAGGGAAATTTATTACAAAAATTAGATTCAGTGCCATTTGTCATGTATTGGTATGGGCAACTTAGTTTAGTAAATGGAGCAGCTTGGGTTCAAATTATTTTTTTCCCTCTACATAACTTTATGCGACAAACAATTCTTCTCTAGGCTTCAGTTTTTTCATCCATAAAATGAAGGGATTGGGCAAGATGAAATCCAATGTTTCTTCATCCTGGATTATTTGGAAAGACAATACAGTGGAAAGAGCACAGGTCTGGGTCTGGGTTCAAAGTCTAACTTGACCATTTACTATCTCGTTATCTTGAGCTAAGACATTCAAGTACCAGCTTTCTCATCTATAAAACGAGATGGTTGTCCTCACAGATATATAGTTTCTGAGGCTCCTTCTGGCTTTGTCTACAATCTGTTTCTTTTAGTTCTTTTCTTACTTAATTTGAACACTTTGTAGTTTATTGGATCATAGATTTAGAGTTGAAAGGGAGCTTTGAAGTTATGTAATCCCTTTATTTTACAGATGAGGATCAGGGAAATTACATAACTTGGCTAAGATCAAGTAGTCAGAAAACTACAGTTAAGATTTAAACCCAGTCCTCTGACCTTTATATCCACTGTTCTTTCTACTCTATCATATTATGAATTGCTTTCTTTTGTGTATGTGTTATGGGAAGGTCATTTTGGTACAAAGAATTGCTAATTTTGTGTCCTTTTCCCACATCATAAACTTTGGTCAAATGTCACTTTAAAAAAAATTACTTGCTTTTTAAAAAATATCAAGAAAAAATTACAATTCTGACTTTGGGATTGTTTTATCACTAATTTCTACTTTCATGAGCTTTTAAATGTTTCCATCTGAATAGTGAGCATGATATTGACACCTTCCAGAGAAGTAGCCAATAGTAACTCAAGTGGCTTAAGAATGCGAGCTTTGACAACGCTGAGTCTGAAAATTTACAAATCTTGGCAGGTGTATGTGACTTTCCCAAGTGAGAAATGGATCCCAGAGGATACTGCCTTGAAGTGTTGCCTCTGATCCTTATACCCTAACTATCCTTTCATCAGGTAAGCTCTGAACATCTTCTAAATAAATATGGTTATTTTTTGCTTCCTGAATTCTTTTTTTAAATTTTAGTTTGGGGAAACCGAAGCTTTGAGAGGTTGTGACCTTTATAATATCACCCCACAAATCACCGTCATTGTTGGGAGAGGTGTCCAGGACTCCTGCCATAGCTCAGTGCACTAAATATTAGTTCATTTGTCTTCCTATTGGAATTGCATAGCTGAATTTTCTTTGAAGAGTTCAAGGCAAAGAGGGTTGAGGTCAAACTTCTTGTGGCTGAGCTGTGCGTTTCAGAAAAAAGTTGAAATCTTCCATGTGGCTATCCTGGACATTCCATCCATGTATACAAATAAAATCTGGAAATCTCTTTTAGTTTTCCTCTGATGTTTTCCAGTATAATTTCAACAAGTCAAAGCTTGTGTTTCCTTAAAGTACTTTAAAAAAACTGAACCTGTGATTTCACTGGTATAAGATGTTTCAATTTATAGTCATAATTATCTATAGCACTGAAAGGTCAAATAATTTGTCTATGGCTATACAGTCAATATGTATTTGAAGTGGGCCCTGAATCCAAGTGATACCAGCTTAGGGCCTCCTCTCAGATTATTATAGATGCAAGCTGTCCCTCTTTCTTTAATTTAATGTAAAATTCACTCTCTTTTTAAGGGCCTTTTTATAGGAAGAATTGTCATGATAAAAAAGGACAGAAAATATGGGAGCCAGAAGGAAGAGATTTATATCAAATTGTCAAAGGATGTAAGATATTGCTTCTATTATAGATGAACATTTTGTTATCTAATAGGAGTAAAAAAGAATTTTTAAAAATATATACTGCCTATATTATGTATATAAAGGAATGCATTTCTCAGATGGGATTTGGACAGTTGGGGAAAAAATGTGGTATAGCTTCAAATCTCCTTGCAAATTATATGGAATAATAATTCTCTTACGTGGAAATAGTTAAGTTATAAAGAGGCAGAGAAAGCACTATGCCAGGCTGCCTGCTTCCTTAAATATAACCACAGCAAATATTTTCTCTCGTTAGTCCAGCCTGGATACTTAGAATTGCTCAGCAGACAGCTGGGCTAAAAAATGAGGAAAAACATCAAATCATACTTTTAAAAAATTTAAGGCTTATATACATATTATCAAGTCAACATTTCTTCCCACCCCAGTCTTTCCTTATATATTCTTATTCCCCTTTTGATACAACTCATCTCACTCCCTTCCTATTTAAGGTTGCCCTTGATGGCTTTTTTTAAAAACCAGATTTCTCTTCTATAAAAAGATTATGAACATATGTGGGGGGGGTTAGAGGTGGAGGAACACAGTGACACAGGATGGTTCTGCCATAGTTTTCCACTATTTGGAGATATATATACATATATATATATATGTAAATTTAAATTTTTTATCATGCCTCTTACAATATGATGAATAAGATTGTTCTAGTTGGATTGCCAAGACTTGACCCTTAAAAATGCTGGAGCAGCAGATTTCACATTGTCCTTGGTAAATAATTTGCCTTCTGTGTAAATAGTTTTGGTGTATATAACAATTCATTAAATTCTTTTAGTAAGTAGAGAAATGAAAAGAATGTCCTTGCATTAATAAATCATTAATTTAAACTCTATAGATATTATCTTAAGAGGCAAACTGGCATTTTGGTTTGTGCTCTTGCCTTTAGAGTCAAGGAAAGTCAGATTCAAATCTTGTCTCCAATAACATTTTGGCTGTGGGTAAGGCATTTCTCAGTGCTCCAAATTACAAATGAAATATAGATTTGTACTGGTAGAGGAAATGAGCACATTGCTAGATCCAACTACAGTAGTCTACTTTCAGGTTCTCAAATAGGACATTCCATTTCCAATTTTGCTCTCTTTGCATTCAATATCCCTTCTCTGGTTCCCCTTGCTTCTTTCAAAAATGAGCTCAATTCAAGGCAATCCCAATAAACTTTGGATAGAAGAAGCCATCTGCATCCAGAAAGAGAATTTGGGGATTGAATGTAAATCAATATATGCTTCTTTTTTTGTTATTTTTTCCTCTTTTATGGTTTTACCCTTTGTTTTGATCTTTATCTCCCAACATGATCCATATAGATCATGGCAAGTAGTCATGGCAAATATTCCAATAAATATTAATTGATTTTTATTTAAAGATCCAATGGAAAGACTTAAGTCAGATTTAGGTTATGAACATAAGAAATATTGCTAACTTTTAGTCTTATAGTAATTTTTTCAATGGAATCAAATGATGTTTTTCAAAGTCCATACTTTTAGTGTATTTTAAAAAGTTAATATACATGTATAATCAGAAAAAAAGCCATTAATAAAATAAAAAATGAGATCAAGTCCCACCTTCTTCCTCAAGGTTTTTCCAGACCTGCTTTGTTACTATTTCCTTCCGCTCTTTGCTTACCCCCTGTCTATTCTCTTTAAATCATATCTATCTATCTACCTACACAATACCTCCTCCTGGGTAATGTAAACTCTTTGAAAGCAGGGGCCATTTTTTGCCTTTTTTTTGTATCCCCAGCTTTGAAGCCCATAGTTAGTATTTGATAAATGCTTGTTGACTGACTTTACTGATGGTAGTTGTCAGAATGGATATAATTATAAAGAGAATTATCTGTGATCAGATATCATCTGGAGAAGGTTAGATTCAGATTCTTTAGGAATTTAAACTTTAAGAAGGGATTAGAAATGGATAAGATGTTGACTTTATTTTCATTGACTAGTTATGCTACTGAAATAAACAAAGTACATTTCATTGACATTGCAAAGGTCACTCTGAATAACGAGGTGTTTATATAAATGGCTTTGGCCATTTATATATGCTTTTAATATGTTTTATGTCTACAAAAATTGTCAGATTTTTCATGATTTTTAAAAAATTTGTAAAATCTAGTTCACATTCATGTTTTTGATCTAACCACTTATTTTTGGTAACACATCATCTGATCTAATTGCCTTGAAAATGATTTATTAATGTTTTTAAGCATTTCACTTTCCCTCACTTTCCAGTGACCTCTTCTCAATCCTTTGTTATAACAAAACACAGTCAAGCAAAGAAAATCAACATAATCTCCATATCTGAGAATATATGCCTTACTCAGCATCTGTTGTCTAAAACATATGTTCTCTTTTCTAATAGTGGACCCTCGGTTCTCTGAGGTGTACTGCTTGTATACAACATCAATAAGACAGATTAAGGTTTATTCTGGGTCACATAATGAGAAAGTACAATTAAATAATGGATTTGACTATTTAGGGAGGTATGAAATCTTGATTCCTAAAGAACTTAGATTTTAGATATATTTTGAGTGGTTTAAACATTTCTATATTTAAAGAATATATTATATCAGCTCAGATGTCTTGTAGAATCAAAAATTCTAATTCTGTCTTTTCAGCACCTTTTTGCAAGCCCCCCAAGGGTAACATATTGTCATAAAAAAGGATGTTGAAATTAAAGAAAGAAACAAGAAAGACAGAGAAGATGGGGCAAGGGGTGGAAAGACAGAGATGGTGAGGAAAGGAGAGAGAGAGGGAGAGAGACAGAGAGACAGACAGAAACAGAGAGAAGAGAGAGAGAAAATGAGAAAATGAAATAAACACATACACACAGAGTTTGAAAAGACACAGAGAGACAGAGACAGAGACAAACGCAGAGAGAGAGAGAGAGAGAGAGAGAGAGAGAGAGAGAGGAGAGAGATTTATTATTCTGCAGACTCAAGAATATGGCTTTAGTGATTTACCCAGGAGATGAAGACTGTTTGGTTCATATTGGAGAATTGCAGAAGAATGCCTGGTAATTCAGGTTGCTAAAGCATTTAATTTGCAATGAGAAATCCAACTGTGATACAGACCAGGCATATATGTATGATAGTTATTACATTCTCTTTTGAGAAGAAAGCTGTTATGAGCCAGAGGGTGGGAAAGAGGACTAGCTAATCATCTACCTTCTTCTTTTCTACTGCAACTTGCTAAAATTTGTTTATGAAGAAACTCTGACATTGAGTAGAGAGCAAATTAAGTAAGGACTTTGAATTTACATCAACTGATACTGAGTGAAATGAGCAAAACCAATAGAACATTATGCACAGAAACAAGATAATATGATGATCAATTGTAATGGACTTGACTCTTTTCAACAATGAGGTGATTTAAATCAGTTCCAATAGATTTGGGATGGAAAGTGTCACCTATATCTAAAAAGAGAACTATGAAAACTGAATGTGGATCAAAGCATAGTATTTTCTCCTTTTTTTGTAGTTGCTTCTTATTTGCTTGTTTTTTTTTCTTTCTCATGTTTTTCCCTTTCAATCTTTTTTTTTCTTGTGCAGAATGATGAATATGGAAATATGCTTAGAAAAACTGCATATGTTTAATCTAAAAAAGTATGGACTTTGAAAAACATCATTTGATTCCATTGAAAAAATTACTGTAAGACTAAAAGTTAGCAATATTTCTTATGTTCATAACTAAATCTGACTTAAGTCTTTCCATTGGATCTTTGAATAAAAATCAATTAATATTTATTGGAATCCTGCTATATTCTTAATGCTATGAGAATTACAAGAAAGGAATATAGGTACCATGAAGAATATATCTTCTTTCTTGGGAAATCAGACAAAAGTATATGAAACAATTGAAAAATGATTATTTGTTGTATTGCCAAACTGTTACTGACTCTTTTTGTAGTGGCAAGGAACTGGAAATTGAGTGGATGTCTATTAGTTGGGAAATGGCTAAATAAGTTATGGTATATGAATGGAATAGAATATTATTATTCTGTAAGAAAGGTTGAGCAGGTTGATTTAAGAAAAGCCTGAAAAGGCTTATATGAACTGATGCTGTGTGAAATGAGCAGAACCAAGAGAACATAAGCACACAGTTACAACAAAATTAAGTGATGATCAACTGTGATAGCCTTGGGTCTTTTCAACAATGAGGTGATCACTTCAATTCCAATAGAGTTGTGATGGAAACTGCCATAACACATCCAGAGAGAGAATTGTGGAGAGTGAATATGGATCCAAGTATTTTCACCTTTTTTTGATGCTGTTATTGGTTTGCTTGTCTTTTTTTTCTCTATTTTATTTTCTTTGTGTGTACAACAAATATGGAAATATATTTAGAAGAATTGCACATGTTTAACCCATGTCAAATTGCTTGTTGTTTTGGGGAAGAGAGAGAGGAAGAAAGGGAGAAAAATTTAGCCCACAAAATTTTGCGAAGATGAATGTTGAAAGTTATCTTTGCATTTATTTGGAAAAAATAAAATACTATTAAAAATAAAATAAAAGGAAAAATAAACTGTTACTAGCTTTAAGGGAGACTTCAAAGACCCCTCAGAAGGGGAAATAAATGGGATCTGCAGTAGTTGTAGATGGTTTCTTGGAGAAGGTTAGAACTTAGTTGGAAGAATCAATAGCATTTGTATAAGCAGATGGCAATAGAAATGACTCCGCAGATGGATTCTTTAATTGAAACATGTCTGTTCAATTCATGCCAACAGGTATTAGATTAACCTAAGTTAGAAAGAAGCTTTTTTTTTTCTTAAAGCCAGATTTATGATAGTAACTAAAAGATGTCTTCAGTAGAACCGATTAATTACATGATAGAATGTAAGTTCCCTATGGACAAGAACTATGAATTATGTTTAAAAAGATAAAATAAAATTCCTAGAATATCTATTATAGTGCTAGGCATATAAAACATGACATAAAATTGATTGTTTGGTAGTTGGCTTATTTATAGAAGGATGCCATCTATTAAAATAATTAGGAGGTATGGATTAGTGGCCTTTCCTTTTTGCTATGTTTCCCCATCCCACCCTACCCCTCCACTTATGTGTATACTTAGGAAAATCTTTTTTAGATTTAGAAAGAATCTTAGTTCAACTGAGTTCCAGAGAGTTTAAGTGACTGATCCAAAGTCACACAACTAGTATACAGTCAGCCCAAGAACCTAATCCAGATCCTTAAATTCCAACCTTTCTTTTCCCTGAACCATATTGTCACTAATTCGAGAATTTTATGTTTAAGGAAGCTACTTCCCATCCTAGATCTCGACACAATTTTTTCTTTTTCAAGAGCTAGAGTGGTGGTTGAGGGTTGAGCTGCCCCATGGGGGACCAGCTGGCTTGATTGTCAATATCAGTAATGACAACTGATAGAATTTCTGGGCTTGATTTACAAGTGATGTCGAATTTGCATTAGTGTGGTAGGTTTAAAATAACAGCCATGCATTAGACGGTATTCAGATTTAATGGAAAAATAATGATGACATTAAATCAGATTTTCTTATTATGGAGTGTTTTAATTTGGTGGCACCACTTTACTTTCGTGATCTGGCTTGTACTGGATTTAGGAAGGTGGGGTCTTCCTGCTGTTATCTGACCTACATTCTGCCTTTTAAACAACAAGTTCACCTTTTCCTTTTTTCCCCCCTCAGAAAGTGCTTTTCACTTTTTAAAACATAATAAATTAATTTAAAAATAATAAAGACAAAAGAGGGCATTGTTCTTCCTTACTTTATGAAACACTACTTCTAATGTGTTCTTTTTAAAAAGAGGAAATGCATCATTAAAGATATTGCATTATTTATCAGAAAGACTAATGAAATCCTAACTACAGTAACAATATACTTACAGCATAGTCCTGCCTATAAAACTCTGGTTAATCACCGAGGGAGAAGTGCCACTTTTTCTCTATTGCTTACAGCCCCAAACATCCTCAACCTTTGTCTAAAAAAGGGTTAGAGCTTTCAAAAATACTACCCATTTATGCTTCTAGGGAATTATGTTGTATTCCTCCAATGAGAGTTGAAGACTTCAGAGAGACATACTGAAAGGTTTCAAAGTGCTACAAAAATTATTTAAGGAAGGAAGGAAATGAGTACTTATTAATAATCTACCATGTACAGGGAATTGTGCTAAATAGTTTGTAAAGTTGTCTTATTTGATCCTTCCAACAACCCTGGGTCCCTATTTTACAGTTGAGAAGATGGTATCTCCAAGGTTAGTGACTTACCTGGGATCACAGAGCTGAAAAGAGTCTGAGGTTGGATCTAAGCTCAGGTCTTCTTGACTCCAGGTTCAAGGCTCTATTAACTGCACCACTTAGCCTCCTCTAAGATGAGTGCCTTGGCTCTTGCCACCAACTATCTTTCTCCTTTTCTAGTCTAGTTTCTTTCTACCTCAAGTTTCAAGCTGTATGGACACTCTTGCCTTCTCCCCATTCTCTATTACTACTATATTTCTTTTTGCTATTCCTTTCTGGGTTATTCCCAAGTATTTCTGAAATAAAACTTAAGAGGAGTAATTAAGGCTTTGTCCTAGGATGTCAAAACCATTAGTAAGCTTCCTGTCCAATTTCACTCTCGATGAGTTGCTTGCTCCCTAGAACCATCCCTTTCTGTTACTCATTCCTCCCTATATTCTCACTACTATCCATGAACCTGATTTGGGCTGCCTTAGGTGCCAACGTTCCCAAGCCAATTTGCTTGTGTTTTTCTCTTGCTTCAGCCTATATACCTTCTCATTTTTTCACACTTAAACCCCAACTTCCTACCAAATCATCTTAGGATTTATGACAGCTAGGAAGCTTGGAGACAATTTTTAAAGTGTATGTTGTACTTGGACTTGTCTTCTCTCCATACTGTCATCTTTTTCTAGCTTTTATACCTTCTTCCCCTTTCCACCTACTTGAAAGCAATACAAGTAACAAAAAGAATAAGCATAACTTATGAAAGAATGAAGGTATATGTGGGCATGTGGGCATGAATGTGGGCATGTGTGTGAAAGACAGACAGAGAGAGAGAGAGAGAGAGAGAGAGACAGGAGAAAGAGAGAGACAGAGAGAGAGAGCAGAAAGAGAGAGAGAGAGAGAGAGAGAGAGAGAGAGAGGAGGTGATAATAGAAGGTAAATAAGGATGGGAGTAAGAGGGATGAAAATATTGGAGAATTACCAGTTCAAGATTATGAACTACACTTAGAATATTAGCTCCTTGAGGGAGGGAACTATTCCATTTTTGTCTTTGTGAACTCAGTGCCTGGTAAATAATAGCTATTTGATAAAAGCTAATTTACTGATGTTAATATGCTATGCTGACGATGATAATGATGAAGACAAGATGATAAGTTGAGCTCCATAATTTTACCAATTTACCAATGAAACAAATACCCAATTCTATCTCTGACTAAAGTTGATGAGACAAATATATTTTAATGGATATGTAAATGTGAAGAAATTCTATCCATAAAAGGAAAATGAAGAGGATTATCTAGGGGATCTAAATCTTCTGGGAATTCTGAGGAATGTTGGCTCATTATTTGTAAGAATCCCATTTTTTACTTCTGTTATGCTTTTCATACAGAGATTGCAAATAATATGATAAATATTAACTAATTAAGGTGCATCATTCCCTAGAGAATAAGAACAGTATAGAATAAGGAATAATAATGGGCAGGGAAAGAATTAAGAAAAAAAAGAGATTTAAATTGAAGATGCAGAAAGAATTCAAGTAAACAGTATTAAATTACTTGTGTTGGACCTGAGCTAGAACATCTGAATCAAAATCCCAGATTTAAGGAAAGTGCTAGAAGATCTTGGTTATGGTGATAAAAATAACCATATAGTAAATCAATGTTGACCTAAAATGTGCCTATGTATGTATGTATATATATATATATATATATATATATATATATATATACGCATACATGTACATATTAAAATTAACTTTCTATTTTTCATATGTCTACTTTTCCTAATTTGCATATTAAATTCTCTATGTTTGTTCTTTGTTCTTAAGATGACTATGACATCAGGGAGGTGATGCTATGACATACAAGTGAATTGGATTTAATGAGGGAGGACTGGGCAAGGTTACCCACCTCACTTTCCCCTCCATAGCTTTCTGGGTCCAGTGACCAGATAGAGAGTAGGAGAAAGGCCTGAAAGCAATGGGAGACCTTGGTCTTTTTAAGCAAAGTTCTTTAACTGATCTCACTTTGACTGAGCCAAACACCCATTCAGTTATTAAAAATAGGTAACAATTGAGGCAAAGAATGGCCTCTTTCGAAGTACACTTTAAGTTGTTGAGAATTATTATCTCCAACCGAGATATCTCTTGCATAGTTTGCCTTCTTTCTTTTTTATACTTTCTAAATGTAGATGGAATTTTCTTCCCCTTCACTCCTGAGTTTTTCTTCTACTCTCTGTCCCAGAACATGCCTATAGATATGAGAATTGTGTCCAAGTTGGGAGACAAGAAAAGCTAGTCTGTTGACAATATTCTCCTCCCCATCCTTCTGTGACTCATTCTATGCTCAGAATGTTCATGTCTTTTGGGGGTCCTGCTTCATTTCACAAAAGTCTCATCACCATCTCAATTCAACTTCCATTGAGACTTTAAAGAATGTTAATTTTTCTGATAAGTAGAAATCACATTGTTTTATGCTAAGATTAAAAATCCCTCCATTTGGGGAAAATTTGAGCTAAATTATTGTACCACTATCATTTATATGTAAAAATAAGAATTAAGGAAGTCTTATTAAGATAATTGCTTATAGGTTAACTGAACCTATAAAATGTTAGTGATTTTTGAGTAGTGTCCAACTCTTTGTGACCCCATTTGGGATTTTCTTGGCAAAGATACTGAAGTAGTTTGCAATTTCTTTCTCCAGCTTATTTTACAGATGAGAAATGGAAGCAAACAGGGTTAAATGACTTGCCCAGGATCACACAGCTTGTTAGTATCCAGGACCATATTTGAACTCAGGAATATGAGTCTTCCTGATTCCAGGCCCAGCACACTATGCATTGGCGCCACTTAGCTGCCAAACCACTAAAGAAATTAGATATTTGTATTAGACACTTACTAAAATGCCAAGCAAATCAAAGGTGATTGATTAATCTTGCTAATGCTGACTGGCTATCCCATTCTCCTGCTCAACAATCTTCAATTGCTCCATATTACCTTTCAGATAAAACACAAACTACTTGGGTTAGAATTTAAAGATTTTCTTAGGCTGGCTCTACCATCCCTGGCAGAATTATTTCACATCACTACTTTTCACTCTCTGTTCCTGATAAGCTAGTCTAGATCTTTTCCTCCTTCAGCCTTAGTAATTCTATTTTCTGCCTCTATTCTTAACATTTCTGCCTCTATTCCCTTCACAACTGCAATAGATTTTCTCTTTATCTTTGATTGTTGAAATTCTTTTGTTCCTTTAAATCAGAAGGAAACCTTCTTTCTGCCATTTGGATATTTATGACATTATATTTGCCATACAAAAATATCAGCTTATAGAACTCAAGCAGTGGGACATTGTTGTACTTAACTTTAGGCTCATCATTGCCGTGGTTGCCTTAGCAAATGATTTCAAGGGTCTTATATGATCCAGAGTCTGACATTCCCATCCCTGCTTTAGAGATTGATTTAAAGTGTCACCTACTCCAGGAAGACTTTCCCATTTCCCTTAATTGTTAGTGCCCTCTCCCTCAACAGATGATTGCTTATCTGTAAGACTGTTGTACATCTCTAGTAGGGCAGGAACCATCTTTTGGTTATTTTTGTTTGCTTGTTTAGTATCCCTACTGCCTAGCATGGTGCATTACATATGGCACATCATTAGTAGCTATTTGTTAAATGAAGGAATGAATGATTATTTTAGACTCACGTGAGTGAAATTTTGCTGCCTCTGTGGATCAAGTGAGCACAAGGTTATAGAAGGAATGGCTTTCTGAAAGAGCAGCTGTTGTGTCAAAACTCAAAGGAGGAAAAGATGGAAAAATGACTCAGGAACTGGAACCAACAGAAAATCATTTATGGTAAGGGGCACACTGGGGTTCAAAATGCGATGAAAGGTGCCAAAATTGCACATTCAGCCTTTTGTCTTCATTGGGTAATCCTTTTGCCTACATTCTCTTGCTTGCCAATGTCTTTACACTCTGTGGCACTTGGTGATAAGATCCAACAAGCAGTGGACCATGACTTTGATTCCAGGAAAAAAAAAAGAACTTAGGGAGAAAATGACAAACCATATTCACAGAATAAGTCAATGTTAAAGGACCATCATCTTGCATAATACATATCAGGAGGGAGTGGTTTAAGTAGCAGAGAGAACATTGGATTTGGAGTCAGGGAACTTGGATTTATAACCTGACTTTACTTACCAGGTATGTGATTTCACCTCTTTGGGCCTCAGTTTCCTCATCTATAAAATAAGGAGTTTGAATTAGATGAACAGTATGGTCTCTTCAAGCTCTGATTCTGATTCCCCTTGCATTCAATCTGGAAGGAAATTATATCAATTCCTTGAGAATGGAGGGTCTCAATGAGGCCTTCTTCTTCCCACTGGAGGTTTGAAAAACCATCTGGTGATGGAATCAGCATCAAATTTCACTTTGGGCCATATTATCCCATCAGTTCTGTTCCTAGGAGAATGTCAATGGTGGAAATTGCATTAACTCTTTTGTCACTAACATAGCAAGTTTAGTGAAGTTATTTGATTAAGAATTAGCTTAGAACCCAATAAACTAGCTTATTCATTATGTACAAAATATAACTAATGTTCTCATGGGTTTGGTAGGTGACAAACTCATGACTGGATAGTAACGTTCCATCTTCCTACTTCTCTTTTTCTGGGCAGTCCTGAATTGTATGAACTCTGCTGATGTGACTGACTTATTATCCATCATGACACAGATTATTGCTTTTTCTGTGGAATTCACGACTTTCTAGATTTTAGGTACAAAACCTTCCAAGGTATCCCATGCTTTTCTTTTCTGATATTTATTCAGTTTATTTTTGAAATTTCTTTTCTTAACTTACCTGAAATGGTTAATGTAACTTCTTAAAGTGTCCCAGGGAGGAACCTCTGCTCTGAGAGAATTCAATTCTATATAAAGCTGCCAAGATGTAAAATTCTCTGATAACTCAAAACAAATGTCCTGTTTCTCATTTTTAATAAAATGAAACTGTCCTAAGAATGCATGACACAATAACCCAAATATATGTATGACCTTTTTACTATGATAGACACATACAATGTATTCTATCCATAATCACAGATGATATTTGATCTTTGGGTCAGAGTCATACTTTATTTGGAAAGTAGGAAAATGAAAATTTAATCTTTACATGCAATTTCCAGGTCTTGCTCTTTCTATAGTGAAGTAATTGATAGATATGTTATATTCCTGGCCCAAACTTACCCCTAAAGGTCCTAATTCTTATTTTATCCAAGACATATCATGCTCTGTGTTAAGACTTCTCACTCTACCTCTCTTACTTACACATCTGTGTAAGTTACATTGCAAATACTCTTGGAATTCACTCACTTCTGTGGATGAAATCCCTTAAATATAACTTCCAGTTTGCTGTAATTTGGCTTTTTGAAACCACTCCCAAACTGAAGTCTTTGTAAAATATGTGGTTTATAAAGAGAGACTTCCCCTGAAATGGAATCACACTTATCCGCATGAAGATGGAGATCATAAAAATCAGAAATGAGAATCTTTTTTCTGGAGGTGAGCTCATGGTATGAGGTCATGCTCTGCTGATCTGAGAGAGCATCAGTGCATACTGGGATAATCAATCAGGAGATAAAGATTTTTTTTGGCAAAAAAAGCTTTTTAGAACTGCAACATGCCAGAACTAGATATAATTTGCAAACAGGAGCATTTAGAGGACTTTATATCAATCACAGATAATCTCCCTTTCCCTAGGATTCGATATTGGATCCCCTTTGGCCCAGTGGTGAATATTTTGATTGAATCTCTGTTCTTTATGACTTTCCCATTGTTTATTATCAAAGGATCATTCAGCAGGATTATTTCTCTTATATCTTCCAAGGAATCCTGAATGATTTTCATATATGGATAGGCTATAACTTGCAAAAAGGGCAGTGAAGCAGCATTTCCTTCTATTGGGTCAAATGCCTCTTTATAATTCAGAAACAGTAAACACAATGGGATCTTACATTCCCCAAATCTTTTAATATTTGTGAAATGGCCTCCAGACTGACTGGAGACCAACCATGTCCATCAACAGAGAATATAGAAAGCTCTGACTTTCTTCTTCACCTTCCATAATTTATCAATAGATACTAAGAAAAGAATCCAGCATCAACTGCTGCCACTGAGGGGAGCCATGGCTTTTCCCCCTTCTCATCTCCCTCATCTGACCCCACTGCCATGTTCCCCATTGCTCCCTGCCCTGCTGCATATTCTCACAAGGTTAAGGATGCCCCTTACCAATTTAATACTGACCCCTAGATCTCTACCATTGCTGGATATATTCCTGGTATCCAATCTATTCCACTCTAACAGTATCTCTTTGGTAGCTCAATATGATCTGTTATTACTTCCTAAGACCCTCTGGGTCTTACCATTTGCTCTCCTACTTTCCCTATCCAAGTACTATTGAACCTTTCCATCTGCCATAAACTAAACATAAATCCTCCTTAATGTGTTTTCTCTCTCCCTCAAAATGTGATCCCTTTGAGAGGAAATTGAAACAGTGACTACTTCAATTTTCTATCTGTAACCTGAGTGCTTAGCACAGTGCTCAACACATAGTATTTAAAACGCATTTTTTCTATTCCATTTCAATTCATGTATAATGACTCTTAAACACTGTATTTATTTGAGGTAGGGTAGGCATATTGGTTCACAGATTCATCAACAACATTTTTTTAAGATTCAAAGGCCTGTGATTATCCTCCCCAACCCCCCATTCTAGATATCTTACCCCCATCTTTTAAATATCTTGTAAATTGCTCCCTCGATGGCTTCACAAGTATATCACCTGCAGAATGAATTTCCTCTCCATATTTTATCTAGTTTGACGGCTATTTCCATCTCTGCTCTCTTTAATGCTATTTCTGCTTCCTCTATAAGCACCTCAGGGACTTTGATGTTATGGTCCAAGTGTGGTGATTCTACTATTCTTGATGTAGAAAACACTCTCTGTACTAATAGTTTTTGCAAATCTTTTCCATTTTTCTTTGGATTGCAGTTCTCTTTCTGTTTTAATCCTTGCATCCTCTGGGATAACTTTGCTTAGTTAGATATTTCGCTCAGTTTGCTTTAGACAGATTTTATCCTCCATTGCTTCTCTGTGCTTTATGAGATGATACTGGTCATCATCCATCATTCTTCATAGTATTTTATAAATGAGTTTGCATTTTAGCCTGATATTGTCTTTGGCAGCCATCTCTGTGTGTTTGGAGAGTAAGTGGAGTGTTTGATCCCTAAAGTGTTTTCTGGGTTCTTTTAGATACCCCATTGTGATAATTAATTTACATTGCTTCAATAATATATTACATTACTTTTGCCTTATGTTCAAATCTAAAGTTTTTTTCTCTCTGCAACTCCTGGTTCTTTCCTTGGGAGTCAAACTGAACAAATCTAATTTCTTTTCCCTCAACAATCCTTCAAGTTAGTTTGAAGATAGTTATCATATTCCTCTACTTAAGTTGTCTCTTATTTTTTTCTAGGTTAAACAAATCCAGCTCCTTTAAAGGGGATTTTTATGAGAATGGGTAGGAAGATTGAAGTAAAGGGGAATGGACAAACATTTTTTAAGCGCCTACTATGCACTGGGAAGCTGTTGTGCCAATTTTTTCATAAATATAATCTCATTTGATTCTCACAGTTACCTAGGGTGGGAGTAGGTGTTATTTTTATCCCCACTTTACTCTTGGGGAAATAGTTATAAAGTTAAGTAATTTGCCCAAGGCCACACAGCTACTAAATGTCAGTTTGGATTTGAATTCAGATCTTCCTGATTCCAGGCCCAATGTTCTAGCCACTGTGTCACCTAACTGCCTCATATGGTATGGTCTTGAGGCTTTTAACAATCATCCTTGTTCTGTGTTCTTCAGCTTATCAATGTTCTTCCTGAGATATGATGTGATGAAGATAAAATACAGGAGGACTGTCACATTGCTAGTCCTGCATGCTATACTTCTCTAGCTATAGTATAAGGTTCATATCAATTTTCTTGGATGTCCTATCACAATGTTGAATCATTTTGAAATTACAGTCCACTGAGAAACCCAGATCTTTTTTAAATGACCTATCTTATACTTAAAATCCCCCCCCCCCCGCCTCTCTCTCTCTCTTTCTCTCTCTCTCTCTCTCTCTCTCTCTCTCTCTCTCTCTCTCTCTCTTTCTCTCTCCACATGACAATTTGTCATTGTCAAGGAAATCTTTGAAATTTTCTCTCCATCCAGCCTGCATTTAACTGCTGCTTCTTATTTTTAAGAAAAGAGGAATATCTTTCCAATAATCATTTTCTTTTTTCAGTAGCTAGGATAAAGCTGCACTGATGATAAACAAGTATGATTAAATCTCTCAGAAAATTCCTCTGCCTGTGACATTTAATGTATTCTTAAGATTTATAGTACAGTACAGTACAGTATTCGTTTCTTTCTAAATAGCACATACTGTGCTATGTACCCCACTGTGCATGGAGAATTAAATAGGATTCTGTAGTCACTAAAAAATGTCATTACTTAATATATACATTTATTTATAATTTATAGGAATAGGGGAAATTAGTTTTATCAACTTGAGATTCCATTCAGTGTTGAAAATTCATAGTTTTATTTCCCATTCAGGAGTTACAAATTCAGTGTGACTCTGGAAAAAGCTTCAGTTCTAAGCTGCTAGAGGGGTGTGTGTGTGTATATATGTGTGTGTGTGTGTGTGTGTGTGTGTGTGTGTATGTGTGTTGAGGAGGGATGGGAATGGATTAAAAAGAAATTCCCAGGCAGTTCCAGAAATGGGAAAAAATCTTAAAACAATGATGTGCTGTCCATGGTGGTGCAGAGCTGCTCTCTGCTACTGGTAGGCTGAGACTAGTGGATGCCTTGAGTTCTAGAGTTTTGAGCTGCGGTAGAGCTAACTTCCTCTCTTAGATCATTGCCTTGACATGGTAGAAGAGATTGCATAGCTCAATGAAAGCATGAGTTATGCCTTGCATTGGTTACTCAAGATGGACAGGTCACAGTACAGAATACTGACAGAAGGTGATCTGTTAGAGAAGGAATTGGCAAACCACTGCAGTATCTTTGCCAGGAAAATCCCCTGGACAGTATTAAAATGATAAAAGACACAACCTTGAAACATGAGCCTATCAGGTCAGAAGGACCTGTTCCACAAAGAGTTGATCATCTCTGAACAACAATAACAAGGACTAACTCACAAAGTCCAGCACTAAGAAAGGGAACCTTGGAGAGCAGAGAGGTGTACTAATCTCCCTATGAGGAACAAAGTAATCAAAGCTGAAAATGAAACAGGTCAAAGTTTCCAGATGATTAGAAGTGGAATCAGACTCATTGGCTATTCACTGCACTTCCAGTATGGGAGAGATTGGGAAACCTTTTCCAAAAGAAAAAAAAGAAAAAGACACAATGCTATAATGTTTGCATTACTAACCTTTAATTAGAAAAACATGGTATTTACATTAAATTATCTTTGAAAAACAAGGGTTTAAATGGAAAAGAAAATATTTTGCAAAACTTGGCAAAGTTTAAGGGAGGTTAAAACTTTATTTTACTGAAAGAGAAAATAGTATCCCAAACCAACCCCCAAACAAATGTCCTACTAGTGGCATATCTACAAAATCTTTCCTAGTTAGGAGACATTGGAATTGTAAAGGAGAACTAAAACTTTCTAAAAATAACCCAACAAACACAAATTCTCCAGGTTTTGTGAAAATGAAAAAAACAGCAGGTTCTTTATCCTCTACTCTGTCCTCTGAATGTTGCAAAAAGGGATTAGGGTAAAAGCTCCAGGTCCATTGTATTCTTTCCCTTGTGTTTGGCCTGAGAAAGAGTTGGTCTTGTTGCTGCTTTGTTTTTTGCCAAAACCTTGATGGAGTCTAATTTGGATTTTCACAAATTCTTGTGGAAGTTTTAAAAGTATATTAGTTTTTGTTTATAATTTCACTTTCTCTTCGACTAGAAAGAGCCAATTTAAACTAGATATCTAATTGTTAGTATTCTCTCCCTCCTCAAATTATCTTTTATTATTTTTGTGTACACATTGGAACCCTTCCCCAATTGTCTTAAGTTCCTTGAGGGCGGGAATTGTTTTCATTAAAAAAAAATTCCTAACATCTAGCAGAGTTCCTTGCACATATTAAGTGCTTATCAAGTGTTTATTTAATTTAATTTCCAGATTCCTATTCATTTTCAAATTTCTCATCTCTCTCTGCTAGAAGATATTTTTGATTGATTCCATTCTCTTTGATGACATAGGAAGGGAGCAGGTAAAATTGGAAGAAATGACTTCAGGTTTTTTTTTGTTTGTTTGTTTGTTTGCACTGGATCTCCTTTTTCTAGTACTATTATCGTGGGCTTTGTTTCCAGGTGTTTATATAGATGGGAGTTTATATCTTGCTTGCTTGTACCCATCCCTACCTAGTACATAGCAATACAGAACAAGCAATGCTAAAGAGTATTAGATCAGATTCTATCTAGTATAATTTATCTGATTCATTCTGAGAACGAACCTGCCTCCTTTTCCACTTCCAGAAGGAGAGTGCCTGTAGGCAAGGAAAGGAGAGAGACAAGGGTATTTGTCAATGTTTTTTTTTTTTTTTCTTTTATTCAATTCTTCTTGTACAAAATGACTAATATGGAAATGTTTTAAACATTTGCACATGTATAATCTATTATATCAATTGGCTTATCCCATCTGAGGATGGGGGTGGGGAAAGGAGAGAGAATCTGGAAATCAAAACTTTAAATAAAAATGTTTTTAAAAATTGAGGAAAAAAGAATACCTGACAAAGTTAGTCAGAAATCCCTGACATGACATAATTATTAACAACAGTTTTTTTTTATGGTGGCAAAGAAATTAATTTTTTTTTTTTTTAGAATTTCATCAATATGTATTTATTTTTTATTTTTTTAATTTAATAGCCTTTTATTTACAGGATATATACATAGGTAACTTTACAGCATTAACAATTGCCAAACCTCTTGTTCCAATTTTTCACCTCTTACCCCCACCCTCCCTAAATGTCAGGATGACAGTAGATGTTAAAATATATTAAAATATAACTTAGATACACAATAAGTATACATGACCAAAACATTATTTTGCTGTACAAAAAGAATCAGACTCTGAATTATTGTACAATTAGCTTGTGAAGGAAATCAAAAATGCAGGTGTGCATAACTATAGGGATTGGGAATTCAATGTAATGGTTTTTAGTCATCTCCCAGAGTTCTTTTTCTGGGTATAGCTAGTTCAGTTCATTACTGCTCCATTAGAAATGATTTGGTTGATCTCGTTGCTGAGGATGGCCTGATCCATCAGAACTGGTCATCATCTAGTATTGTTGTAGAAGTATATAATGATCTCCTGGTCCTGCTCATTTCACTCAGCATCAGTTCGTGTAAGTCTCTCCAGGCCTTTCTGAAATCATCCTGTTGGTCATTTCTTACAGAACAGTAATATTCCATAATTTTCATATACCACAATTTATTCAGCCATTCTCCAACTGATGGACATCCATTCAGTTTCAGTTTCTACCACTACAAAAGGGCTGCCACAAACATTCGTGCACATACAGGTCCCTTTCCCTTCTTTATAATCTCTTTGGGATATAATCCCAGTAGTAACACTGCTGGATCAAAGGGTATGCACAGTTTGATAACTTTTGAGCATAGATCCAAACTACTCTCCAAAATGGTTGGATTCGTTCACAACTCCACCAACAATGCATCAATGTCCCAGTTTTCCCCATCCCCTCCAACAATCATCATTATTTTTTCCTGTCATCTTAGCCAATCTGACAGGTGTGTAGTGGTATCTTAGAGTTGTCTTAATTTGCATTTCTCTGATTAATAATGACTTGGAGCATCTTTTCATATGTCTAGAAATAGTTTCAATTTCTTCATCTGAGAATTGTCTGTTCATATCCTTTGACCATTTTTCAATTGGAGAATGGCTTGATTTTTTATAAATTAGAGTTAATTCTCTATATATTTTGGAAATGAGGCCTTTATCAGAACCTTTGACTGTAAAAATATTTTCCCAGTTTATTGCTTCCCTTCTAATCTTGTCTGCATTAGTTTTGTTTTGTACAAAAACTTTTCAGTTTGGTATAATCAAATTTTCTATTTTGTGATCAGTAATGATCTCTAGTTCTGCTTTGGTCATAAAGACCTTCCCCTTCCACAGGTCTGAGAGGTAAACTATCCTATATTCCTCTAATTTATTAATAATTTCATTCTTTATGCCTAGGTCATGAACCCATTTTGACCTTATCTTGGTGTACGGTGTTAAGTATGGATCAATGCCTAGTTTCTGCCATATTAGTTTCCAATTTTCCCAGCAATTTTTATCAAACAGTAAGTTCTTATCCCAAAAGCTGGGATCTTTGGGTTTGTCAAAGACTAGGTTGCTATATTTGTTGACTGTTTTATCCCTTGAACCTAATCTATTCCACTGATCAACTAATCTATTCCTTAGCCAATACCAAATAGTTTTGGTAACTGCTGCTCTATAATATAATTTTAGATCTGGTACAGCTAAGCCACCATCATTTGATTTTTTTCATTAATTCCCTTGAAATTCTTGACCTTTTGTTTTCCATATGAACTTTGTTGTTATTTTTCTAGGTCATTAAAATAGTTTTTTGGGAGTCTGATTGGTATAGCGCTAAATAAATAGATTAGTTTAGGTAATATTGTCATCTTTATTATATTTGCTCTCCCTATCCAAGAGCATTTAATATTTTCAATTGGTTAGATCAGACTTAATTTGTGTGAAAAGTGGTCTGTAATTTTGCTCATAAAGTTTCTGAATTTCCCTTGGCAGATAGATTCCTAAATATTTTATATTATCAGTAGTTACTTTAAATGGAATTTCTCTTTGTAACTCTGACTGTTGGATTTTGTTAGTGATATATAAGAATGCTGATGACTTATGTGGGTTTATTTTATAACCAGCAACTTTGCTAAAGTTGTGGATTATTTCTAATAACTTTTAGCTAGAATCTCTGGGGTTCTCTAAGTATACCATCATGTCATCGGCAAAGAGTGATAATTTGGCTTCCTCATTGCCTATTCTTATTCCTTTAATCTCTTTCTCAGCTCTTATTGCTATAGCTAGCGTTTCTAATACAATATTAAATAGTAACGGTGAGAGTGAGCAACCTTGTTTCACTCCAGATCTTATTGGGAATGGTTGCAGTTTGTCTCCATTACATATGATGCTTACTGATGGTTTTAAATAGATGCTGCTGATTATTTTAAGGAAAAGTCCATTTATTCCTATACTCTCAAGTGTTTTTAATAGGAATGGATGTTGGATTTTATCAAATGCTTTTCTGCATCTATTGAGATGATCATATGGTTTTTGTTAATTTGGTTATTAACATGGCCAATTATATTGATAGTTTTCCTAATATTGAACCAGCCCTGCATTCCTGGTATAAATCCTACTTGATCATAGTGTATTATCTTGGAGATGATTTTCTGTAGTCTTTTTGCTAATATCTTATTTAAGATTTTAGCATCAATATTCATTAGGGAGATTGGTCTATAATTTTCTTTCTCTGTTTTCAGCCTACCTGGTTTAGGTATCAGTACCATGTCTGTGTCATAGAAGGAATTTGGTAGGACTCCTTCATTCCCTATTTTATCAAATAATTTATATAGCATTAGGGGCCAATTGTTCTTTAAATGTTTGGTAAAATTCACATGTAAATCCATCTGGTCCTGGGGATTTTTCTTAGGGAGTTGTTTAATTGCCTGTTCTATTTCTTTTTCTGAAATGGGACTATTCAACAATTTACTTCTTCCTCTGTTAGTCTAGGAAGTCTGTATTTTTGGAGGTAGTCATCCATTTCACTTAGGTTATCAAATTTATTGGCATAAAGTTGAGCAAAATAATTCCTTATTATTTCTCTAATTTCCTCTTCATTGGTGGAAAGTTCTCCTTTTCATTTTTAAGACTACTAATTTCATTTTCCTCCCTCCTTTTTCTAATCAGATTTACCAAAGGCTTATCTATTTTATTGGCTTTTTCATAGAACCAACTCTTAGTTTATTAATTAGTTCAATAGTTTTTTACTTTCAATATTTTTAATTTCTCCTTTTAATTTTAAATTTCCAATTTAGTATTTGATTGGGGGTTTTTAATTTGGTCTTTTTTAGTTTTTTAGTTGCAAGCCCAATTCATTAATCTTTTCTTTCTCTGTTTTATTCAAGTAAGCCTCTAAGGATATAAAATTCCCTCTTATTACCCTTTGGCTGCATCCCACAAATTTTGGTATGATGTCTCATCATTGTCATTATCTTGAGTGAAATTATTAATTGTATCTATAATTTGCTCTTCACCCAATCATTTTTAAGATGAGATTGTTTAGTTTCAATTACTTTTGGTCTATTTCCCCTAACTTTTTTGTTGAATGTAGTTTTATTTGCATCATGATCTGAAAAGAAAGCATTTACTATTTCTGCTTTCTTGCATTTAATTTTGAGGTCTTTATGTCCTAATATATGGTCAATTTTGAATAGGTTCCATGAACTGCTGAGAAGAAAGTATATTCCTTCTATCTCCATTCAATTTTCTCCAAAGATCCAATATACCTAAATTTTCTAATATTCTATTTACTTCTTTAATTTCTTTCTTATTTGTTTTCTGGTTTGATTTGTCTAATTCTGAGGTGCAAGGTTGAGATCTCCTACTATTACAGTTTTGTTGTCTATTTCTTCTTGCAACTCTCTTAACTTCTCCTTTAGGAAGTTGAGTGCCATACCACTTGGTGCATATATGTTTTAATATTGATATTGCTTCGTTGTTTATGCTACCCTTTAGCAGGATGTAGTTACCTTCCTTATCTCTTTTAATTAGATCAATTTTTACTTTTGCTTGATCTAAGGATGGCTACCCCTGCTTTTTTGACTTCACCTGAAGCATAATAGATTTTGCTCCAGCCTTTTACTTTTACTCTATATGCATCCCCTGCTTTAGATGTGTTTCTTGTAAACAACATATTGTAGGGTTCTGACTTTTGATCCAGTCTGCTATCTGCCTCCTCTTTATGGGGGAGTTCATCCCATTTACATTTACGGTTAGAATTACTAAATCTGTATTTCCTGCCATCCTAATAACCCCAGATTGTGTTTTACTTATTCTTCCCTCCCCCAACCCTCTTTCTCCCTTTTAAACTTATGTACCCCTCTTGTATCACGATACTTATCCTCTTTATAATCCCTCCCTCCCCCCCTTTGGGTCTTTCCCCTTCCTTCCCTAATTACTCTTTTCTTTTCCCTTTTCCTCTCCCCCGTTTTTAATGAGGCGAGAGAGAATTTTCTCTAAAACAAATGTCAATTATTTTTTCTTTGAGCCAACTCTGATGAGAGTAAGATTCACACAATGTTCCTCCCCCTCTCTAAATTCCCTCAGATATGATAAGTTTCCTTAGCCTCTTTGTGGGATGTGGTTTCCCTCTTTTTATCCCTCCTTCCCACCTTATTCTGCCATCATCCCTTTTCCATATCTACTTCTCTTTTTTATGTTATATCAGTACAATCAAATTATACATGTATTCTTTTTGTATATCCACAACAGAAATACAATTCTCAAGAGTTATTTTTACCTTTTCTGCATCTCTTGAGTTCTATTGTTGGAGATCAAATTTTTGGTTTAGTTCTGGTTTTTTCTTCAGAAACAAATGGAATTCATTTGTTTCATTAAATGTCCATCTTCTTCCCTGGAAGAAAATGCTCAGCTTAGCTGGGTAGTTTATTCTTGGCTGCATCTCAAGTTCTTGTGCCTTTCGGAATATCATATTCCAGGCCCTTCTTTCCTTTAATGTAGAGGCAGCCAGATCTTGGGTGATCCTTATTGTGGCACCTCGGTATTTAAATGGTTTTGGCTGCTTGTAAAATTTTTTCCTTAATCTTATAGTTCTGAAATTTTGCCACAATATTCCTTGGGGTTTTTATTTTAGGGTTTCTTTCAGAAGGTGTTCGATGAATTCTTTCAATGCCTATTTTACCTTCTGATTCTATTACATCTGGGCAGTTCTCTTTGATGATTTCTTGTAAAATAGTATCTAGGCTCTTTTTTCATCATAGTTTTCAGAAGTCCAATAATCCTCAGATTATCTCTCCTAGATCTATTTTCCAAGTCTGTCGTTTTGTGAGTAGATAATTCGTGGTTTTTCCAGTTTGTCATTTTTTGTTTTTGTTGACTGATTCTTGCTGTCTCAATGAATCATTAGTTTCAATTTGTTCAGTTCTAATTTTTTAAAGAATTATTTTCTTCAATAGCTTTTTACTTCTTTCTGTATATGTCCAATTGAGTTTTTGAATGTATTGTTTTGGTCTGTGGAATTTTTTTCCATTTCACTAATTTTTTTTTTTAGTGAATTATTTTCTTTTTCAATTCACAGATCCTACTTTCTTTGAGTTCTTTGTCTTTTCAATTCACAAATCCTACTTTCTAGTGAATTCTTTTTTTTCAATTCACAATTCTTACTTTCCTGAGATTTTTACTTTTTCCAATTCGTATTTCAGGAAGTTGTTGCTCTCTTGTAAGGCTTCTCTTTCCTTTCCCCATTTATCTTCTAACTCTCTTTTGAGACTTTTAATGGTCTCTTCTATGAGAGCATTATGTAAAGGAGGACAGTCTGATGCATTTTTGCTGTTTGAGGTCTCTTCAGGTTTGCTGACCTGCTCTTTTTCTGCATAGAAGCTGTCGATTGTTCTTTTCATCTTTTTATTCATGTTTGAAAGCCTTTAGGGTAGGTCTCCTAGGCAAGGGGGTTACCAGCTTCCTCTGCAGAGCAGGGAAAGATGTAAACCGATTTCTGGCTCCGAGGTATGGGAGTGCTCTGGGTGAGTTTTCCTTCCCCAACAGGAAGTGGATTCAGCACTGGCCGAGCTATTAAACTGCTTAGTAGGGCTGAGTGGATTATCGATTGCCCTCGGCTAGAGACTAAGTGGTGAAAGTGTCACCGCCCCAGGCCGGAGCCTCTTTTGGGACTGTGAGTATTAGCAGCTGACTGCAGACTGCCACAAACTCTGCCTAGCGTCTCTGCCTGATGCAAATCGGCCCTGGAAAAGCTCTATGGCCCCAAGCCGAGCTCCCCACTGCGCAGATTGGAGGCTAACCCGGGCTGCGTCCTCCTGCCGTGCAGGATCACAACTGCCCCAAGGAGAAGCCCCGTACTGCGGGTTGGGGCTGCGCGCTTGTGCTGAGATCTGTGCCTTCACCCTCGGTTTGAGACTCTCCTCGGAACCTAATTTCTCTCCCCGTCTGCGCCGATCTCCCCCCTGGCCCCGGAACCAACCTTTTTGGTGAGACTGCAGATTTTCTTCGGCCGGTGAGTTGTTCTACTTCTTATCTTTACGAATTGTAGCAGTCAAGACTATTTTTGAGGCTCGATATAATATTGATAAAGAGGGTAAGAGAAGAGCTTAGAAAGTCGCGTGTGACTTCTCCGCCATCTTGGCTCCACCCCGTGGCAAAGAAATTAAAGGAATATCCATCAATTGGGAATGGCTGAATAAGTTGTGATGCATGAATGTAATAAAATACTATGGTGCTATAAGAAATGATGAGCAGGCAGATTTCAGGAAAACCTAGAAAGCCTATGATATTTAGTCACGCTAACAGAACAAGGAGAACTTTGTACATAATTATATTGTGAGATGATTAACTGAGAATAACTTAATTCTTCTCAGCAGTTTAATGATCCAATACAATTCCAAAAGACTCATGATGGAAAATGGTATCCACATCCAGAGAAAGAACTGATGGAGTCTGAATGTAGATTAAAGCCCTACTATTTTCTCTTTCTTCAGGAGTTTTTTGAGGGGGAATTCTTTCTTTTGTTCTGTTTCTTCTTTCATAACATGACTAATGTGGAAATATGCTTAACATGACTGCACATGTATAACTATAACCTATTTCAGATTACTTGCTGTCTTGGGGAGGGGAAATAAGAGGGAGGGAGAAAAATTTGGAACTCAAAATTTTATAAAAATAATATGGAAAACTATCTCTATATATCATTGGAAAAAGTATTATTTACATTTTTACAAAACCCTTGATCTAGATTTCTTTCTTTCTTTCTTTCTTTCTTTCTTTCTTTCTTTCTTTCTTTCTTAAGGAATAAGATGGATTTTTTTTTGTTTTCCTGAACTTAAAAATTTAAAAACATGCTTAAACAGAATAATTCTTAATTAGAATTATACATTAATTTCTCAAGCAGGTTCCAGCCAGCCTTACCAGATTTACTTCCTAACATTTCCCATCACTTGCTCTATGTTCCAGGAAAATTGGGTGATTTGACTTTCAGTAAACTCAGCCACCTAACTCTGGCCTTCTTATATTTTCAAAGGCCAGCTGGTACCCATACTTAACCTATACTCCTTCTACATCTACATTTTAAAACTTCTTAGCTTTCCTTAGGGCTCAGCTTGATTTTTCCTCCTGTTGCAAGTTTTTCCTGATCCCTCTAGTAACTAGAATTCTCTTATTTGCATTATTTTGAATTTGCTTATCTGTTCATTGGAGCTTTCTTCCAAAAGAAGATAATAATCTCCTTAAGGATGGATCTGTTTTTGTTGTTCTTGGCTCTGTTATTAGTACTTATAAACCCTTACATATAGTCGAATATAAAAATATGTTGAATTAAATTTCCATATTAGATTGAAAGTTGGAAGGTATCTTAGACTTTTCAGGCATAAGACCACCTCATCCAAATCACATTTAACAAATGGAATTTGTTAGGTCAGGAAAGATAAAAGATTTGTTCAGAGTCATTTAGCTAGGCAGCTGGTGGTTTAGTAGGTAGAACATTTGGCCAAGGGACAGAAAATTTTGAGTTCAAATTTAGTCTCAGACAAATTATTAGCTCTGCAACTTGAGGTAAATCATTCTGCCTCTGTTTGCCTCAGTTTCTTCAACTGTAAAATGGGGATAATAATAGTGGAGAGGGAACTCCAAAACTCTGAAAATCCTTAAAGGAGAAAATCTCCTTCAACTCCTCCTCAGTGATGGACTCCACCCCTAAGGACAAACAGTTTCATCTTTGTTATCTGGGTGGGGTCAGCTCAATCCTGAAACCCACTGAATTCAATTCAAATTCCAGCTTAAAGCTGAAACCCAGCCAGGAGCCAACTTGGGACTCTACCCAGGAGCCCCCTTCAGCTTGTAGCCAAAGCCCTCTATTATAAAAGAGCCAAACTAAAACCTTCTCTTTGTAGAGGTTCCAAATATGCCAGCCATACCATGCTTGGCATCCCAAGAAGCTTTGCCCACTGGAATATTCTTTTCCAGTGCCCTCTTCTCTTTACCCTCACCTATTTCCTTAACCAGACTTTAACCTTACTTCCAATCCCCATAATAAGCCTCTTTTATCAATCTAGGTTTTCAGGTCTGTAAATTCTTTTACAGAGAACTATGGCTTGCGCCAAATCCCAAGGGACTGCAGGGGAGACAAACCTCTCCATTTGATTCCCTGAACCTTGAACCCACCACTAGACCTCATTTAACTCCCTGACTACCAAAAGCCCTAATTTTATTTGGGTTCCCCAAATCCAAACCTCATTAATAGCACCTACCTCCTAGGATTGTTGTAGGGATCAAATGACATAATAATTGTAGAGTGTTTAACATAGTAGGTGTTATTTCTTCCTTCCCTACCTCCCCTCCTAAAATTACATAAGTAGTATGGTTAAGAATTGGAACTTTCCTATGCCTTAATGATGTAAGTGTCAAAATAAGTGACAATTCAATTATACCATAAAGAAACCTTTTTCACTTGAATGCAGATGGCTTCGGAAGAATAAAATAAAATTTAGCTCAATGATCCCTATATATTATCATGGGGGCAAAAAAAATGAGCGCATAAATCTTTATCAAATGCTATTCTTTTTAGACAATTCCCAAATTTACATGTTTGCTTATTTTTCTTATTAAAAAAAAATTCTTCCCATCAGTAAATTATTAAGAAGATGGATTCAAGTAATCTTTGTTTGGGCTCCATGACTCTTAGTTCCAGAGTGAGCCTGTTTTCACTTTGTAATTCCATTGCCTCCTTTGCTGGAAGGGACCAGTGTAAGAGCTTGATCCATTATCTCTTGGTGTTTCCATTTGAAATTACATTGTTGTTTAATTTCAAACACATAGTGTTGATCCACAACAATTAAACACAAGATTCATTGGGTGGCCTTTTCTGGCTATACCTCTCAAATCAAGTCAGTGAGCCTTACATAAATAGAAAATATGAATATATGCCTATGAGGACAATATCCCCTATTACCATTCAGGGGTTTAGACTGGAGGAAATCTGTACTAGAGCTCACATCTTTTTATGATTGCTTTTTTATTTGTTTCCTACACTTTCAGACTAAGAACATAGAGCTCTCAGAAAGGCATGATAGGATCAGGCTGTTTTCTGGAGATCTCAGCCTAAATTACAGATGTTTTGGCTCAGTTAATAATAAACTGTTCTTTAGCCTATTTTTAAATTTTAGTTCATGAAGTAATAGGAAAATATAGCAACCTTACAGTACATGCCTTAGTTTCAAACCCTGTTCTCATATTTTACATTTTCTGATTTTGGCTTTGGCTATAAATGGGGTTAGCTGGAAGCTGATTAATGAAAAATCATCTGTGTCTTTCCCTTTTCATAATTTACCTTTGATACTCTCTCTGCTCTGTGCCAAGTCCTGTGGAATTTATGGAAGTTCTCTTCTGTACCCACCCTAAGTTCTCCACTCAGAGACTTTCTCTTTCTAACCTTGAAGTCTCTCATGACCTTCACTGCTGATCACAGCATGGTTCAGTGGAAAGATCATTGTTTTGGAATTACAATAACAATAATCCTAGTTCTTTCCCTAATTACCTATATAATGTTGACAATCTTTTCATGTTTCCAAGCCTCAATTTTCTTTCATCTGTAAAATAAGGTGTTTGGACTAGATGCTTTCTAGAGGATCTTCTAGTTCTAAATCTATGATCCTACATACGCTATTTTCTTGACTGACATTGTATGCTTCCCCCCCCCCCCCCTTCTCTTCCACCCTCCCCAGATACCAAGAGTTTGCCCAAATCATATTCTTCTCAGTTAGTTTTACATTTTCTATTTCTCATTTCTTCAGAGATGTCCAGATCAGAGATTAGCTAAAACTAGTTTCTCCCATTTAATAAAGATACTAAGGCCCAGACATGTACAGTGGTCCATTTAAAAGGTCATCCAAGAAAGAAGTATCAGACCTGGGATTTGAATACAGGTCCTTTGAGTAAAAAATTCCATGGTCTATCTATTTTTTCTTTTTAATAGTTATTTTTTTCAAATACATGTAAAGATAGTTTTCACCATTCATTTTTGTAAAACTTTGTGTTCCAAATTTTTCTCCTTCTGTTTCATATTTCCCCTTTCCTCAAGAGAATAAGCAATATGATATAGATTAAGTTTTTAAAACATATTTCCATATTTATCATGTTGTATGAGAAAAATCAGATCAATCAAAAGGGAAAAAAATAAGAAAAAAAACACAAGCAAACAACAACCACAACAGCAAGAACAAAAGATGAAAATACTATGCTGTGATCCACTTTCAGTCTCAATAATTCTCTCTTTGGATGTAGATGGCATTTTCCATCCCAAGTCTATTAGAAGTGTATTGAACCACCACATTGTTGAAAAGAACCAAGTCCATCATAGTTGTTCATCACATAATCCTATTACTGTATACAATGTTTTCCTGGTTCTGCTCGCTTCACTCAGCATCAATTAATATGTCTTCCAGGCTTTTCTGAAACCAGCATGCATATCATTTCTTACAGAGCAATAATAATCCATTACATTCATATACTATAACTTATTCAACCATTCCCCAACTGATGGACATCCACTCAATTTCATAATATATCCATTAATCCTTATTTCCACATCTGTTTCCTAAAGTTAAAATGAGCCAATTGAACAAACAAAATTCCCTACAATGACAGAGGGTCAAAAGAGAACCATAGAGTCCTTCTTTTCCTCTCAGATAAAATGTGCATTGTAACAAAAACTTTCCAGCAGAGCTGGGACAGGATATTTATGCATCTCAGGCAAGATCTGTGGACTTTACTCTTCCTCACCTTCATATTTGAAAAACTAGACCTCGTATCCATCAGAGTTTTTAAGCTTTCTCTGTAACACCTTTGATGTATCACAAAATAATTATGTGTCACAGAGAAGGATTTCCTATCTTTTAAAATACAGGTATTAATTAGAAACTTATCTCTGCGTAGCTCTCCTATTGTATTGCATCTTTGGTGCCTGTCTGCTTTTTCTTTATTCTTTCCCACCATCTCTTTTCCAATAAATCCTGTTTTCTTATTACATGGCCAAAGCATTTAGGCTTCCACTTTGATATTTAACCTTCCAGTGACTAACCTGAATTAATTTGTTGAAGTATTGACTGATTTGATCTCCTTGCTGTCCAAAAGACTCTCAAAAGTCTTCTCCAGCATTACAATTCTAAAGTATCAATTCTATGGTATTCAGTTTTCCTTATAGTCCAACTCTCACAGTCATACATTGCTACTGGAAAAACCAGAGATTTGATATATTGAACTTTGTTGACAAGGTGATATCTCTGCTTTTTACTATGTTGTCTAGATATTCCATAGATTTTCTTACAAGGAGCAAACATCTTCTAATTTCATGGCTGCAGTTGCCATGTGCAGTGATCTATGAACTCAGGAATATAAGATCTGACACAGCTTTCATTTCCTCTCCTATTTGCTAGGAAGTGATGGGATTAGTGGCCAAGAATTCAGTTTTTTTTTTTTTATGTTAAGCTTCAGGTCAACTTTTACATTTTTTTCTTTCACCCTTATCAAGAGACTTCTTAATTCTTCTTCCCTTTCTGCCATCAGAGTAGTATTGGCTGCATATCTGAGAAAGGGGGAAGGCAAAGAATGAGATGGATCATGGAAGCAACAAACAGGAACTTGGACAGACTTCAAGAGATGGGAAAATCTATTTCTCCTCCTCTCCAAGGCTAAGGTAAAGATACCTGAGATATAATTTGTATTTTTTCCACTTGTAGGGTTTTTCATTCATTATCTCTTCTCTCCCTCCCCCACATTTTCATCTATAATATAGTGAAGTTTATCTGAGAGGAAAACAAGTCTCTAGATAACTTGGAATGAGATACAGCTAAGGTAGATAATTCCAAGAGCACTTGTTAATGTAAGTGGTCTTCTCTCATATATTAAATCTCTCCCCCAGTCTTTTCTCTCTCCTTTCTTTTCCTAGAGAAGTTTTATTTCACTTTATAAAGTGATTACAGGTAGCAATGGTGGATACATGAGAAGAAAAATTTCTGATTCTAAACAAATTTACTTATTTAAGGAACAAAATTAAGAAAGGCTTAAGGAATTTAAAATTCAATTAGAACTCATGGAAAACAGCATTTTGACATCCCACCTAACACTTGAGGTTTCTTCTATATTCCAGTTTGACTTCAAAGACAGAAAAGCTAATGTGAAAGTAAGTGAAGAGAGTTTATAAGAAAGCATTTGGCATTTCTAAGTCTTTGTCCTTTCTCTTTTGTGGCAAGTTTGGTTTTGGGGAGGGATTTTTTTTTCCTGTGGCAGTTTTTACAATCTGTGATTGCTGTAGCTTGAGAGTACTTTGATTTTTCTGATTAAACTGCTTTGCTTACTACAACCTAAAGCCCTCCAAATCTGTCCACAATTAGATTTAAAATCAAAAAGGTTTATGAGGGAAAGAGAAGAGAATAAGTATTTACATAGCTCATACTATGTGCCAGGCACTGTGCTAAAGACTTATAAATATTATCTCAATTGAATCTCATAACAGCCCTGTAAGCTATTATTATTTTCCTCCTTATTTTATAATGGAAGAAATTGAGGTGAATAGATGTTAGGTGACTTGTTCAGGATTATGGAGCTAGCTAACTGACTCCCAACCTAGCACTCTATTCACTAAACCACCTAACTGCTTATTATTAAGTCCCTGAGACCACATGAATGGTCATATCCTGATGACTTACCAACTAGATGTATTTTTGGATGGAGATAGTGGAGCCTCAATCAGAGTAGCTAAGTACACTGTGGCCTTATTGTATATCCTTGCTATCTTTGGTTCAATATCTCACAAGTGCTTCTTTTTGTCCTAACATTACACCTGAACTAAAAAGGTATTGGAGTTAAGGTGGGAGACAGAGCCATACTATTAGAAGGCAGATTTTCAGGAAAGCAAAGTTAAGTACACTGTTGTTCCCCACTTAAAGTCATCCCCCTTTAGTAAAAACAAAACAAAACAAAACAAACTCAAAGACCTAAAAGGAAGCTTAAAGACATCATTTTAATGCATTTTATGTAGAAATAAAAAAGAAAAAATAGATGACAAGGAATTGCAAACACACAGCTGTTTCAGAGAAATGCCATTAGAAATGCCAATACATTGCTGAGGGATAAGCATTTCTCCCCTCCTCACTCTCTCCACCCTTCCCATGTTGTTAAACTTTATTTGGTTATCTTCAGCTCTCAAATTTCCAGCCATTTCTATTAATGCCTCATTTTTTTTTTTTTAATGATGAATGCAACAAAAGTGGAAAGGAAGCATTAAAAAAAACAAAAAAAAAAAAACAAGTTCCACTTGATACACAAACCTGAGTATCATTGGCTTCTTTGTGGTTATGGGAAATTCTTCTAATTCTATCCAGAATCCTATCATGGGAATATGGAAACCATGTTTAGGCAGAACTATTCTACTGAAAAGTCAGATTTTTTTCTCTTCCCTATTTATTTTGTTCCTCCACATATAAGAAGCAGTCTGGTGCAATGGAACACATACTACATTTGGAGTCAGAGGGCTTGGCTTTGTATGCCAAATTGGTCTTTTTTTCTTTTGTCCTGACTGTGGGGGAGTGAACTTACCCCTCAGGATCTTGATTTATTTTTCTGCAAAATGAAAAGATTTGCATCTTCTCTTTCATCTCTAAAATTATGATACTATATGATATATGTGTATGTGTACATGTGTAAGAGAGAAAAAGAGAAAAGGAGAGAAGGAAAGAAAGAAGAGAATGGAGGAAAAAGGAGATGGAGAGAGATATACAGAGAGAGTATGTCAGTCAACAGACATTTACTATGGGCCAGGTATTGTGCTTAGAGGAAGGTAGTGGCTCAATGGATGGAGTGCTGGGTCTGGAATCAGAAAGTCCTGAGTTCAAATGTGGCCTCAGACAGTCATTAGCTGTGTGATCCTGGGAAAGTCATTTAACCCTGTAATCCACTGGAAAAGGAAATGGCAAATCACACCAAAACTTCATGGACAAAATTGGCATGTTATGGTCCAGGTCATAAAGAGCCAGATTGAGCTAAAGGACTGAACCACGATAACCAGGTAGAGTGCTAGGATACAAATGAAAGTGAAAAGAAAACCAGCCCTGTCCTCAAAGAGTTTACATTCTAAAAGGGGAAGACAACTGTAAAAGGCAGATGAGTCAGGAGAGGAAGAAAGCTGGTTCCTCCTCAAAACAGAGGTCTAGGGAGAAACTCACCAGTGGAGAAGGTGGCTAAGAGTTAACAATGGTGGTTTAGTTAAAGCTTTAATGCTCCAAATCTATGCTCTTAGAGAGAAAGAGCATGAAGGGAATAAGCACTTATAGATAACCAATTATGAGCCAGATATTGTGCTAACCACTTTTTACAAACATTATCTTGTCTGATTCTCACAACAATGAAGCTAAATAGGTGCTATTGCTAACCTCATTTTACAATTGGTAACTAGGGGCAACTAGGTGGCACAGTGGGTAGTGCTTCAGAGCCGCAAGTTGTGTGACCTTGGGCAAGTCACTTAATGATATTTGACTCAGTTTCCTCATCAGTAAAATAAGCTGGAGAAAGAGACGGCAAATCATTCCAGTGTTTGCCAAGAAAACTCCAAATGGAGTTATGAGTTATGAAGAATCAGCATGAATGAACAATATAACACAAAGGAAACTAAGGCAATCAGATGATGAGGTCTTGTGTCAGGGATTGCCAAAGAAAGTCTGAAGTACTGATAAGATTACTCCTTGAAGCAAGCAGGGAAGGGCACTGATGGGATCAACTCAACCTTATAGTCTCACCCCTTGTAGGGGTCTTGGATAGCCCCGTTTTACTGTATCTAGTCAGAAAGTCAAGTTATGTCAGACCCCTGAGGTTAATTTTCCCTATGCCATCTTTGCTGAATCCCTTTTGATTAGCCCACCATGGTATTCTGCCTTATAGTGCCTTTCTTTCTATATCCCCCTCCTCCATGCCTCATGATATCTTTATCCTTTCGTAGAGCTAACTGACTCTTTTAGAGTACTAAACTCCTTTATAGATTTAGCCTGTCAGTCAATGATCTACTTCTTCATGAAGCATTTCCTTTCTCCTGGTTCATTGTGAATTCCACTAAGGAACCTGTCTTTCCCCCTGTTAATTGTGAAAAACCCCTTTCCTTGCTAACTTTATGTTTTCCCAAATCTATTTCACATTTAACATTCCTGGTGTCTATTAGATCTCTTCATATTGTCTTTAACTTCTTCTTGTAAATAAACCTACTTTTTGGCAAAGAAAAATGACTGAACCCCAACATTTGGTGCCTTCGCCAATCTCATCATTTAGTGCATTGTTCACATCAATCCCATCAAAGAAGTTAAGTGAATTGATCATACAACTAGTTGTCTGAGACAAAACTTAAATGCTGACTCCAGCCCAGATCTCTATCCACCATACTACTAACTTCCTTGAAGCATACCATGATCCGTTCTCATGATTATGAGTTTTTCTAAGGCCCCTTCCAATTCTGATTCATAAATTTATTTCATATCCATGAATATTATGTCCAAGAAAAGTAACAGATTCCTTTGAATTTCAGAGGAGGGCTTTTCCTTTGATTTTAGGAAATATACTTTTGGAGTTGTTCCTCTGTCACAGAATCTGAATAGTCTTGTGAGTTTCCCTTCCTGACACTTTCAAAAGCTCTCATTTCCCTCTCGTATTTTTGTAAAGTTTTGCAAAGTTCTTGTCACTTAGTGAATCAAACAGCTATAGAGCAACCACAGCTTGAGATGGTTAAGAGCAGGAGATTCTCTGAGCTTTGATTTTTTTCTTTCAGAGAAATTGCTAATAAATTACAGCGTTTGTCAGTACCAGCCCAGTAATAATAATAATTCACATTTAAAGTGTCTTAACTTTTCAAGACTTTTGTTTTCTGATCTATAAATTTTGGGGGATGAATTGTAATAATGGAAAGGGTGTCTTAGCTGAAAATTAGTGTCCTGGAGGCTGTTGTAACCAGGAATAGATTGACGACTCAGAAAGATGTCAAGTTTTTTGTTTTTGAGTAATCTCAGATGTAACCAAGGACTTCAAACTATATAATCTAAACACATCCAGAATACAAATATATATATATATAAATCCTACAATAATACAAACTGTTATAACTTTAGAAGGAATATACCAAGAGCTTAGGGATCAGTCAGGAAAGGTTCACATAGAAATTGTTTCTGGTTGAAACCTGTGAGATTTCTCACAAAGAAGAACCAGGGTCTCCATAGGTAGAACCAAAGACATAGTGCATTCCAGGCATGGGTCCAACATCATGTATGAGGAAGAGGAAAGAGACCAACTTGGCTAGACACAGTGTTCTTGAAGGAGAATGATGTACAATGAGATAGAAGAGGCAGGTTAGGACCTGATTGTGTAGGTGTAGGGCTTAAAGCAGATGAATTTACTTTTGATCCTAGAGATAGTAGGGACATCCTGCAGTTTATTGAGGAGGGGAATGACAAGGTCAGAGCTCTACTCCAGACAAATCACTTCAGCAGTTTTGGGAAGAATGGATTGAGATGGAAGAGATTTGAGACAGAGGAAACAACTTGGAGGCCTTTGGTCATTTGGAGGCAGCTGTGGTCAATGAAATATCTAGCTAGACGAGAATCTTACTTGGCTTTCACATAAAGCTATAATTTAAACCAATAGCATAAACAACATTGTTAACATACTCTAATTTTAGAGGTTTTTGTTTTAATTGTAGGCATTACTCCTCTTTGTTGTTCAGTCCTTTTTAACTCTTTGTGACTCTATCTAGAGTTTTCTTGGCAAAAATATCAGAGTGGTTTGCCTTTTCTCTAGCTCATTTTATTTACAAATGAGGAAAATGAGGCAAAATGAATTAAGTGACTTGCTGAGCTAGTTTGGAAATATCTGAGGCTGGATTTGAACTCAGATGTTCCTGATTCTAAATTCAGTGTTCTGTCATCTAGCTGTCCTATATAAATGTACCTTCTTATTATAATACTAATTATAATTACAATGTAGCTGATGATTCAGTGGATAGAGAACTGGGTCTGAAGTCAAAAAGTAAAAAAAAAAACCCTCAGGCTCAAATCCAGCCTAGGACAATTCCTAGCTATGTGACCCTCAGCAAGTCACTTTACCTCTGATTATCTAACAAAAAGGAGCCACTGGATCCCTGAGAGAAGGAAATAGCAAATCATTGTAGTATCTTTACCAAGAAAACTTTATTGACAATATGGTTCATGGGATCATAAAGAGTCAGACACTACTGAATGAATAACAGCAAAAAATGACAATTACTATTTAAATCTGTTATTTAAATGCTAGCTTGGTTAACTTTGGAGAGGCTCATAATCAGATTATGAAGGTAAAACACAGATTATAAGGACTTTTTCATTTAAAAAAAATCTCTAAAGAATGTTTACTAAGTCATGACAGAGCTGTAATTTACAGGGATGTTGACAGTATTAAAATCACACATTCTTGAAGAAAATATAGATGTGATTAGAACAATTAACATTTATCACAATTTAAAGTTAACAGAGCACTTTATATACATGGTTTCAATCTCATGAGGTTGGGAATATTATTCTTCCTGTTATATAGATACGGAAACTGAGGTTCAGAAAAGTAAAATGAGTAATTGTTGGTCAATTGGCTAATAAGTATCTAAAAGGGATTTTTGAATCCATTTCTTTCCTTACAGATTATAGACCTTTTTTCACATGTTGCTTCAACAATTTGGAAGCAAATGTTGGTTTCCAAGAAGTAAAATGTTCAAGGACCTACATTTGAAGCCAAGATAGATGGTTTTTCTTGTTATTTTCCTAGCTCAGTCTTACCAGTGGACTCAGATGACTGGAGGAGTAAAGCTGATGGCTTTGCACAACCCTGTCTCACTTAAATTCAATCCCCTTGCCAGTCAATACTCCTAAATCATTGGTCCTCTTTGAAAATGCAGGACAAACAATAACAACAATCCCTGGAAAAGATAGTTCTTAACTGGGTCATGGGTGACTTGTCATCTTTAATAGGTCTACTGATTTGTTTTCCTTAATATAAGAGGTTTCTTACAATACTTAACACTTGTTTCAAAGTTAGTTTTTTCATCTCCATGTGCTGTATTACTAATTCCTTAGTTTATCATTCTTTTTTTTTCCCCATCCGTTCTCAGAGAAGTAGTCATTAGCAAAACTCAATTTGAAGTAAAATGGGAAAGCCAGTATGACTTGGTAAAAATATAAATTAGAAAATTAAACAATAACAAAGTTTTATTAATTTATTTACTTTATTACTTTCATGTAAATTATATATAACATTACAAAGTAATAATCAAATGGGACAAATATGTGAAATGAGAAAGTTGATAAAATATTACAATTCACAATGTTTACATTATATAATGAGGATTTGTGAACATTTAGGTCTTAAATTATACAATAATTATCAGAATGAAAAGGTGAAGGTTTCTGGAAGAAATTCTCAATCTCTTCTGTGTTTGATGAGGGCTACTGATTTTAGACTACATTTTCTTAATTTAAAAGTATAATCTGAAAATTCATAGAGGAAAAAAATTCACTTATTACCTGCATGATTTTGAGAAAATAGTAATTTCTCTGGTCCTCAGTTTTTGCATTTGTATATGAGAACAGTTGAATTAGATGACTTCTAAGTTCCCTTATTATTCCAAATTTACAATCCTTTTAAAATTATTTTTCCAATTATATTTGGAATCAATTTTTGACATTCATATACAAATTTTTTGAATCCCAATTCTTTTCCTTCTTCCCTTTCCCTCCTCATTAACAAGACAACTAATTTGATAAAGGTTATATATGTGTAATCATGTAAAGCTTTTATTTCTATATTAGTCATGTTGGGAAAGAAAACACAAACAAAAAAAACAAAAAACAAAAACAAAACCCAAGAAAAACAAAGAAAGTATTTTTTTAAAGTATGCTTTCCAGATTCCATTGGTTCTTTCTTTGGAAGTAAATAGTATTTTTCATCATAACTTATTTGACACTGTCTTAGATTGCTGCATTGCTAAGAAGAGCTTAATCATTCACAGTTGATCATTGTACAATATTGATGTTGCAATATTCTGATGGTTCTGCTCACTTCACTTTGCATCTGTTTATATAAGTTCAGTTTTGCTGAAAGCACCCTGCCCATCATTTCTTATAAGACAATAGAATTCTATTAAAATCATATACCACAAGTTGTTCAACCAATCCTCAATTGATGGGTATCCCCTCAATTTCCAATTCTTTTTCACCATAAAAAGAGCTAGCATAAAATGATCTGTACTTATAGTTCCTTTTCCTTTCCTTTTTAAAAAACCTCCCTGGGATATAGATCTAGTAGTTTTGCTGAAACAAGGGGTATGAAAAATGTTATAACTCTTTGGACATTGTTCCAAATTGCTTTCCAGAACAATTGAATCAGTTTATAACTCCACTAATAATCCATTAATGTTTCAGTATTCCCATCTCTTCTCCAACATTTATTTTTCTTTTTTGTCATATCAACCAATCTAATAGGTATGATAGAGTTGTCTTAATTTGCATTTCTTTAATCAATGGTGATTTAGAGCATATTTTCATATGACTGTAGATAACTTGGATTCTTAATCTGAAAACTGTCTGTTCATTTCCTTTGACTATTTATCAATTGGGGAAGAGTTGTGTGTGTGTTTTTTTTAAACTTATGAATGACCTTTCTGATTTATCACAAATTCTCAAAGAGTAGGGTCAAAATTAAATAGGTCTTTACCCATTATATAAGTGTTTTAGCTTTGGTTTGGACTTCACCCATTCTGAAACTGATTGGAAAGCTTTCCTTAAAGCATCTGTTTTATTATTCATATGCTTTTAATAGCATCTCAGTGATTGTTTTTCAGATGTGCCCTAACTTAAGTTAATGCTGAAGAGATTCCAAGCAGTTCCCCTCTTAAAATTTTAACTAGAGAAAGAGTTGAGAGACACTGCAAGTTTTCTTGGGCAACACTGATATTATGTCAAAATAAAAATGGGTACCATTTCCCATGTTAATTTACAAATTTAATCTAGTCACAAATGTTTTAGATTCTTGCAAAAATATCAGACTTAGTCACTGACTGCAGTAAATTTAAGTAACTCATTTTTTCCTCTTGTCACACTTTGGACTGTGAATACAAGACACTGTAAGAACAAAAGTGAGAGATTCACCATCCTGTACTCTGCTTTTCCAAGCAGAGGGAATTATTGCTTGTTGAGAAACAACAAATTGAAATAAAGATAGTGGGAAATAAAAATACAAATACAATGGACACAGAAGCCAATAAGGTCTAGTGTACTGGTCCCAAATTGTTAATCTTCACTTGGCAGTGGAGAGGCCACAGGATTTGAAATGAAGAAGATGAGTTCAAATCCCATTTCAGACATCTTTCTCACTCTGGGTCCCTCAGATTAACTTTTCGGCACCTCATTTTCCTCATTTACAAAATAAGAAAGCTAAACTTGATGGCCTCTAAGTTTCCTTCCAATTCTAAATTTATGATATTAGAATCTGGATTCAAATTAGTAGGTAGGTAAAAAGTTACAGAATTTTGAGAAAAATAGTGAGATGTGACAGCTGATGGGGAGTAATGAGAAAATGTTAGCCTGCCAATTACTTGAGAACTGGTGACATGATTTGTATGTACGTGTAAAGCAATATGAAAAAATGCTTTTGGTCCATGCTTATTTAACTGACCTAGATGGGCTCCTTAGGAGCATTATTGTTTGATTGAAAGAAACCTGGATTGTACTGAGGACTTGTCCACTGAGTCAGTGAGTGATCTTTGAGAAGTTACTAATTTTTCTGGCCCAAGTTTTTCCATATGTGAAACAGAAATAGAATCACAGATTTTTAGAACTAGAAGGAAATTTAAAGGTCATTTAGTACCTTCAATTCATTTCATAGATGAAGAAATTGAGATTGTGGACAAAGCAATTCTCCTTTGTAAAGCATGGAACCATCCTTCAAGTTCTTATCTTTTCTAGTGTAAATTATGAATCTATTGCTAAGAATGGTTTACATTTTTATAGGAAAGGCCCAGATTTTAATATTTATAGCAAAGCTTAGAGAATGAAACATGGATGTAATGTGATCTTTAAAACTGGTGAGAAAACCTGTCAAAACACAAAACAAAACATCCCTAAAATCTCAATTCCTAGGCGAGGCTAAGGTTGGCAGATTGCCTGAATTTATATGGACTGAGTTGCAATAAGGAGAATTTTTAAAAATTGAAAATAAAAATAAAGCAGACTTTATTTTAAAAATAAATATAATGCTATCGGTTTTGGATAGTAAAGTGGGGCTTAATTATTAATATGTCACTAATGCCATCATATGAAATGGCATTACCAGGGGTAGATACAAGAAGGGTAAATTTTAAATTGAGTGTTTATACTAAGTATGCTGAACCCCCAGGAGTATAGGAAGACACTAATCTAGATCTGGTCAAAGCTTCAATGGCAATTAAACTTTGAGTCAGACAATGGATGGCCACTGCAATTGCAATCTGATTGAAGTACGGAAATCAATGCCAACCCCTCCATCTGAACCCCCTACCAAAAACCCAAAACAAAACAAAAAAGATAGAAATTAAAAAGAGTAGAGTAGAGAAATTTTTGCTATTGTTGTTATTATTATTATTCAGACTGGTGATGTCAAAATGTCATGGGTAGAAGAAAAATCTCAGTGTGGTAACTTTTTCTACTAATACAGAACAGCAACTACATCATATCATTTATAGTTTTAGAAATTGCCTGGAACACTGACTAATTAAATGATTAGTCTCTGGTCACATAGCCAGCATGTGGCTGAGACAGGATTTGAATCCAGGTTTTCCTAGACATCAAATCAAGTTTTAAGTTTTGTATCCCAGATGACCAACCAGCTAGTAACTCAGGTCCTTATCATTTGCCTACTACTATTAACCTGGTCTTCTCTGCCTGGACCAGATGAGAATACTGGTCCTGTGATCTAGACCTCCAGTCTTAGTTGTTCCTGAATCCGTGCCCAACCCTGGAGAAATTGATCTACTCATCTTTGGAGTACCTATCCTAGGACCCAAGCTAGCTGAGTGGTGACTGAGTGTATGCAAACTGACCCAATTAATAGATGATATCTACTGACAAGTCTTAGATGCTAAGTCTTGCTTCAGCTTCCCTTCCCATTTAACCATTCATTTTACTACTTGCCTTCTCCATTGCCTGCACTTCTTCCTATATCACCAGAACAAAGTCCTCTTCTCTGTATGCATTGTTTTCTCCTATTAGAATTGATACTCTTAAGGGTAAAAGCCACTTCTATTTTATCTTTGTATCCCTAATTTAGCACGGTGCCTGGCAGACAGGAAACATTTGAGAAGTGATTTGCCCAGAGTCACTCAATTAGGAAATGTCAAGTGTCTGAGCAGAATTTGAACTCAGGTCCTCCTGACTGTAGGGACAGTGTTAAGAAATGCTTTATTTATTTTTCTGTTTGTCTGTTTTTATTCATTCATTCATTCATTTGTTTGTTTATCTATCTGTCTGTCTGTTTCTGATTCCACAGCTAACCCTCTCTCTATTGTTCTGGGCTTTTTCTCTACAGGGACTTTAAATTGGAAATATTAGTACTTACATTGCCATCCTCAAAAGGTTATTATGAAAAAATATCTCATGGCTTTCATCTAACATTAAATTGTATAATTCATCTATATATTTAAGTTAGCACTGCTTTCTGTTTTTCTTTGAACTGAATTTGTGATTTCATGTATATGAAAAAGTCCTAGGGAGAAAATAACATCTTCCACTGCAGAACAGCAAGAATTCTGCCTAGGGGGTAATAAAGGACTGAATGATTCACCTAAGGTCATGTAGCCAACTTGGGACAGTGTTCTTCAGGTCATTTTGACTCTGAGACTTTTTCTCTAACCACTATAGAAGGCTTCTCCACACATCATCATCGTCATCATCATCATCATCATCATTATCATCATCACCATCATCATCCTTTATCAATAAATATCAATAAATTTATCAATAAATTCCTTTATCAATAAATAATTCCAGCATCTGAGAATCAAGAGAACAAGATTTGCAGATTCCAGATTCAACTTTGACAACTGAGAGATTTTCAGAAAGAAGAAAACAAGAAAAGTTTCTTCAGTGTAGTTATTTATAGACTAACATAGTGATAGATCCTGAGAGCAATATTAAAGAAGTGTAAGACATTGCTGGCTACTAACAACAACAATAACAACAACACATAAAGCACTTTAAGGTTTGCAAAGCATATGATATATACTAACTCAAACCTAAAGAACTGTCAGTCTAGATAGAAAGACAAAACTAAGGAGTTAACATTAAGGATGCATCCAAAGCAAGATATAATTAAATGGTATATATATGGTTGTAAAATTTCAGAGGAGTAAATTCTTAAGGGCTGTAATAGTCAGAGGAAGCTACATTTTGGAATTGAGGCTTAAATTGAAACTTAACATGTCTATATCTATCTTTGAAAATATAAAATAGGGAAACTAATGTCTATCCTATGTCACTGAGTTTCAATGAAGATCAAATGAGATGATTTTTGTGAAAATATGAAGGTGAGTTTTTTGTGTTTTTTGTTTTTGGTACCAGATCTGAGATTTCATTCATTTTTTTGGATCAGACCTATAAGAAAACTCCTTCTACCAATTCAAATTGTCTTTTTTTTAGTATGTATGTGTGTGTGTATATATATTATATATCTGTATATACATACTGATATTTATGCATATGTATTTATATATGTATATATTATATATATATATATATATATATATATATATACCAGTTCCTTCCCAGGGTATGGATAGGATTTTTCATCATAAGTCTTTCAGAGCATTTGTGGATGATTGTACTACTGAAAATAGCAAAGTCATTTACAGTTGGTCATCTCAGAACATTGCTTTTACTTTGTATATAGTACATTTCACCTTTCTTGAGTTCATGAAGAACTTTTCAGGTTTATTCTGAGAGCATCATGCTCATCATTTCCCATAAAACAATAATATTCCCTCATAATCACACACTATAAATTTTAGCCATCCCCCAATTGATGAGCATTCCATCAATTTCCAATTCTCTGCCCTGAAAAGAGAGATGGTATAAATATTTTAGTATTTTTAGTTCTTTTTGTTTTTTTTCAATCTCTTTTGGGATCCATGCCTAATAGTGGTATTGTTACATCAAAGGATATGCATGAATTTATAGCCCTTTGGACATAGATTATATCTTTTAGATCATTTATCAATTGGGGCAAGATTCTTTTTTTAAAAATAAATTTGACTCAGTTTCCTTTGTTTGACAAATGGGCTTTATCAGAGAAATTTGCTTCAAAATTCTTTTTTTTACAATTACTATTGCTAACTGTATTGCCTCCTCATTTATTCTATTCTCTCTCCTTTTACCCTGTCCCTCCTCAAAAGTGTTTTTCTATTGACCACTCCCTCCCTCAATATGCCCTCTCTTTTATCACTCTTCCCCCTTCCAGTATCCCATTCCCCTCCTACTTTCCTGCAAGTTAAGATAGAGTTTTATACCCATATTAAATATGTATGTTATTTCACCTTTGAGACAATTCTTGCTAGAGTAAGATTCAGTCATTCACCCTCTCTCTATCCTCTTCCCCTCCATTTGAAAACCTTTTCCTTGCCTCTTTTCATGGCAGATAATTTATACCATTCTACTTCTCCCTTTCCCTTTCTCCCAGTATTGTTTAGGTGCCAAAATATAATGTTCTGGTTAGCTTTCCGGAGGTCTTGGGACCAGCCTTGGTCTTAGCAGAATAATAACAATGAGAATGGTCAAGAATAGAGTCCAAAGTCTTTATTGTCTTCTTCAGTCCCATCTGAACCAGTCTCTTCCAAAGTGCAGGAGGCAGGAGAACCACCACAAGGTGGATCAAAAATGGAATCTCTGGCTGACTTTGTCCTCAGTTTAAATACCCTATTACAAGTACATCATCATAGGTGTCCATCTTGTAGAATAGGTGTCAACTTATACAACTATACTAAGTACTAAGTGCATGTAAACTAGAAAATCATTATCTTAACTCTACTGAGTTAACACCTTGTTTTAGGATTAAATCAATCATACTGTGCCTTAAGTATATTTCTCCAGAGTCCCTGCCCTTTACACAGTACATTCATCTCTCACCCCTTAATTTAATTTTTAAGATATTATCCCTTCATATTCAATTCATATCTGTGCCTTCTGTCTATATATATTTCTTCTAATTGCTATAATAATGAGAAGGTTCTAATGAGTTACAACTATCATCCTCCCATGTAGGAATGTAAATAGAGAAACCTAAAAGAGAACTTTAGATAGAGGGCAAAGTCCAAATATAAATGAATGAATCACTAAAGTAGAATGTTAATACAGGATAATATTAACAATTAAATCAGCTAAGTGGCCCAATGGATAAAGCAGAAAGATTCATCTTTCTGAGTTCAAATTTAACCTTAGACATTTACTAGCTGTGTGAACCTCAGCAAGTCACTTAACCCTGTTTGCCTCAGTTTCTCATCTGTAAAATGAGGTGGAGAAAGAAATTGTAAATCGCTCCAGTGTCTTTGTGAAGAAAACACCAAATGTATAAAAAAAACTGAACAAAAACAACTAAATAACAACAATTAATAGGGTTTCTTCCCAGAAACTTTCTCAACTCTTTTACATAATGTGGTTAACTGATGTGGCTATATATAAGGCTGTATTTAATCTTGTCTAAATACAGAGAAATTCAACAGGGCCTAATTCCTCCTTGATCAGTATTGGAGTTTTTTTAGGAAAACCTTTGACTTTGCAGTCACTCCAAGCAGTGGTTGTGAATGAGCCTAAGCTGGACATTAGAATGTCTTTTCAAGCAGCAAATGACCAAGTACTCCCCTTGGAGTCAGGAATATCTGGCTAGTTGTGATTCTTGGCTAATTCACCTAATCTCTGACTCAGTTTCTTCATCTGTAAAATGGTGATAATAATAGCATCTACCTCTCAAGATTATTGTAAGGATCAATTGTGATATTTGTAAAACTCTTTGTATACTTTAAAGTGTTATATAAATAGTAACTATTAATAGAAAAATATAGTTTAATACTGTTACAGACTGCTGTCCTATGGATTTTCCATACTTCTGACATATTCGTCAATAAATAAAGTAGGTTATTATGTTGGAATGGAATCTCAGACCAGATTCCTATTCAGGCAGAGTTGGAGTAAACACATATTTTTCAGTCTTTTTTTTTTTTTAATGCTATTAACTGCTTGCTATTAACTAGTCTGGGTGGATTGGCACCTGCTCCCTGCCTGAATGCACACCCCACCACCATCCATTAGCTACAGTGTAGCCTCCCAGAGGGATGGGAAATATATAAATACACTGGGAGGGTTTGGCTGCTTCAACAGAGACCACATCCATCTATTTGGACGGCTTTCTTTCTCAAGTGTAGACTATTTACTAAACCCACAGTTTTCTTCCTCATCTCTTTTCCCTCTTACTTTTTCCTTTATTTTGTGTCAGTGTTGGTCTACGGTAAGTGCTCAGATATTTATAACCACTGTCAAAATAACCCTTCTCTTTGAGACTTTGGAGACTGCTACCATATCTTTAAAAGGAAAGGAAGGGTTCCTTCAAGAGTCCTACTCTAACGCTCTTAAAGATATGTTAACAATCTCTAAAGTCTATGTGAGAGGGCCCAAGATAAAATCACTTATACAAACTGAAAAATCTCAGAATTAATTATTTGAACAGAAGTCTGTTTCTAGTTTTTGTTAGGTCCTAAGGTCAAGAGGACCTGAACAATAATTTGAACAGTCTTGTTGCATGTCTCCTATTTGGCAGTATCCATGTGGGCAATAGTAAGTGTTTAAGTGTGGGTAGAAGGGTCACCATTACTTAAAAGCCTAGTCTGATTAGACATGACCAATTCAGAAAAGCTATTTAAGATTATGTTTAATAATATCTATGTATTGGGGTATTCAAATGATTATTATATGCTATATCCCAGATCTCTCCTTCAATAAACTTTTATTAAGTACCCAAACAGTCACTGATCAATGAAAACATTTCCTGTCCTCAGAGAGCTTACATTCTACAGACAACCACGGTTATAATTATTGCTCACATTAAAGGATTACAAAGAATTTTCCTCATAACAACCTGCTGCAGTCTACAATGCAAGGCTTATGCTCATTTTGAAGTCCATGGCACAAGTATTATACTGTTTTTGCAGATGAAGAAAAGAAGACTCAGCATTCAAATATTCCATGTATTGCTTACCCTACTCTCCTTCATATGTTTACTGTCCAGTTCATTCAAACTGGACTACCCGTCTCCAATTCTTATTCTGTCTTTACTTGTCTTATGTCTACTCATACTATATCCCACAGCTACGATTAATTCCTTCCTAACTTCTCCTTACCCCCCTCCCCATTCAGGAGTATGCTAGAACCAAAGCAGATTGATTTTAATTATTATATTTTTCAATATGAGTAATTATACCTCAGAACTTAGCCAAAATCAGACCTTGATTTATTTTTGTTGTTTTGTCGATTGTTTAGACTTAAGAAAGTGATGGCGAAAATAGCAATAAATGCAAATAAAACTTTAAAATGTGGCATTTGAACATTTCCCCTTGAGAGTCAGTTGTTAAACATTTATCAGTAAACTTTTGTCCCCATTCCTCTATTTCCAACTGGCAAAGTAATTTCCTTCCAAAGTCCAATTCTGTTATAAACTTCTCCATGAAGCCTTTCATAGTAGAAGTATTTTTTCCACATATAATTGTTTTCTCTTACAATCTCTCATATAACTCATAGGCCATCCAGCATCTTGGACATCTTGCCATCTGTTCCACCTCTTGCTCTAGAAACAGCAATCAAATCATTTTTACCATTGCTTCTTGAAAGGGCATAACAATTGAATGCCCTATTGCTCTTTTCATCATCTCTATATGTAGCCATCCCAGATCTAATCTCCTTCCATTGGACCATTCCTTTGTATGTTCTGTCATTCCTTATTAAAATGTAGAGTCCTTGAAGGCAAGAGCTACCTTTGTATTTTTATCCATTTAACCTAGAACAATTCCTGGAATATTGCACTCATTTCAAAAACCATTCAGTTATTTTTTTCCTGTATTTGCATTGAGAATATTCTGATTTGTAACAATTACCTGTGAAACCTGAAGTTGTCCTGAAAATGGCCAAAGTTGTTTTAGGTCAGTCACTACTAAAAACCTTTGTTCATAAACTCCCATGGATGTTACTTTTGCCAGATCAACAAGAAGTTAATTCATAGAAAAAGGTGCTTAAACTGCCTAGCAAAATAATTTTTTTTTTTTACAAATGTGGGTCTTTTCTCCTCCTTTATGATTTTTTAAAAATATATTTTATTATAGCTTTTTATTTACAAGATATATGCATGGGTAATTTTTCAACGTTGACAATTGCAAAACCTTTTGTTCTAATTTTTCCCGTTCCCCCCCATCCTCTCCCCGAGATGGCAATACATGTTAAATATGTTAAAGTACATGTTAAATACAATATATGTATATATGTCCATACAGTTATTTTAGCAAAATAAATTTCAAGTAAAAATCCCTTCATGTTCACAGATTCCTACATTATTGTGGAAAGGAACACACAAGGGAACATACGTGGCCAGAGTGCCAAGTAGGAGAAAGACAAGTCACAAACCAAGGGTAGCATCCCTACACAACCCCTTCTCTGCTTCTAATTGCTGCTTCCGTTAGTGACAAGTTTGGTGATATACCCAAGCTGTAAACTATTGTTCTGCAGGCTGATCAAATGGTTCTCCATGGCCTTCTTCACTACTTTTTTATGTGTCATTCACTCACTTCTGAACATTTTTGTACACATTTTTTATTCCCCCCCTTTAAAAAAAAGATTTCAAAATTCTCAACGACAAGACTTGTATTCATTTGATCTTTGTATTCCCTCTACCTGACTCAGTGCCTTTCACATTATGATATTAATTTAATAAAAGCTTATTGAATTGATTTGGGTTTTGAAATTGTCCAAACAGTGGTAGAACCTGAGAAAATCAGAAAATATGATAAAAAAATAAGGATTTTTATGCCAGGTACTGTGTTTGGTGCTTGATGATGGTTGTCACAACAGTCTCTGACCTCAGAGAAAATAGCTTACCTTATCAAACTACTTGTTTGTAAAAATGAAATATTTCTTTCCTTTTAAATTAATATATGTAGCTCACAAACTACTGGGTTTCCTGAAATTGTTATTAAGGATTTCAGACATACTTGTGGTCATTTTCAGGCATTAAAACTTATGTTAGCAGCAAATTGTCTCACCTTGCTAGGTAGGATCAGAGCTTTAACGTTGGTACATACTAAATAAAGTAATCCCTGTTATATGATTGTGTTCGAATGCCGTCATTCTGTCCTCCTGTGTCCTTCCTCAGCTCTCCACTTGCTGTATTATCTGGAAAATGATTTAGGGTGTGTCTGTTGCCAAGATACTGAATACTCTTCACATAATAATATGCTAAAAGAATAATTGGAACTGGCTCTGGTACTCCGAGGTAAGGATCTGATTAATAGATATGTGGCAAGTGCTCAGGCTATTGAGAAATACGATATAAATATACAGCAAAGTGAGAAATATGAAAAGAGCACTGAGACAAGTTCTGTCAGACAGGGCAAGCTGGCAATTTGGAGCAAAGGACTGAATTTTGTAGAGTCATCGATGGCTGGTCATCAAAACTTAGGTAATCTATTTTCACCAGGGAAAAACAATTGAAGCAGATTCTCTCTATCTCCTCTGTCTCTGTCTCTGTCTCTCTCTCTGTACCTCTCTGTCTCTGTGAATCTCTGTCTCTGTGTCTTTGTCTGTCTGTCTGTCTGTCTCTCTCTCTCTCTTTCTCTTTTTTCCTCTCATGTTCTCTTCATTCTTATACTCAGCCTCTGCTATTGTTAGCTTTATTAGATAATGCTTGACTTTTGATTTCTTCATCAAATGTTGAAAATGCAGCATGTCCCTAAACTAAACACAAAAGAAGGGGCTGGAGAACTGCCGGTGATGCCGGTAATTCTGTCTCACAGATTTCTCAATTGTTTTTCCCAGAAAAGGGACAGTTTGGCGCAAGGTAATGGTAAATGAGGATTGCAATGACAATAATGATTTTGTAATTAGGAGCCTGCCTTGCTTTCTGAGCAAAGAAAGGTCCCTCTAGAAGCTATGGCATGGCTAAACATGTCCCTGGATGTAACCAGAGGGCCCTGAAAGTGTGAATTAGGTGAAAACCGAGGGACACATTAAAAGAAAATTAGTAAACCAGTGAAGTCCTAGAAGATGGTGATTACATTGAAAGACAACATAGTATAATGGTTAGAATCTTGGAGAGAGTAAGGAATCTTGGAAGAGAGAAAGTTCAAATCCCTTTTCTGGCACATATTAATTTCATGATCTGGGCAAGTTACTTAAGCTTCCTGAACCTCAGTTTACTCATTTTTCAAATGATGAGATTGGACTAGATGGATTCTAAAGTTTCCTTCAGTCCTAAGTCTATGATACTATTATCTGATGAGATTCTCTACACTAAAAGTGGGAGATTCTATTGTAAACTAGATTAAATGTTGTTGCTTCCTTCTCAAGACTATCAAGAAATAAAATCACTATTCACCAACTATCCCCTTCAGTTCAATTTAAAAAACCTTGAGTAAGTACCTCCAATGTGCCAGGCATTGTGCCGGATAGTACAGGTACAAAGACAAAAATGAAAATAGTTCCTTTTTTGAGGATGCTCATGAATATCAAGAATTAGAAGCAACAACCTTTTGGTCCAGGCTATAGCAGGATCTCCCACTTCTATGTCTAGAACTCTGAAACTATGAACCTTCTTTGAGCAGAATAAATTTGGAGGCAGAAGGTTTGGATTCAATTTTTATTTCAGTCACTTACAAGTTCTGTGCCCAACAGATCATTAAATCTTCTTGTGACTCAATTTTCTCATCTGAAAAATGTGGAGGTTGAACTTAGTTCAAAAGTAATTTCTAGCTCTAAATCCATAAACTCATGAATACATAGGTAGTAAAATAAATGAAAGTAGAGTTCTTGTCTTCTTGTCCTACATAAATCCTTAATTAATCTGGGTGATAGATTTGGGCTGACTTGAAAATCAAAGTGAAGGCAAATACTTTGTCATGACCTATTGGCCCTTAAACCACAACCAAGAATAAATCCCCATCAAGCATTATTTCATATTGACCAAGCATATAATAAGGCATTGCTGATGATTCAGTGACCTTGTTAGCACATCTTCACAATAACAATTGTGGTTTTTTGAAAAGACACAAACCCCCAAGCTTCATTGTAATATTCAGTAATGCTTGAGACATAGCACTTTTTCTTCTGAGGATTTAAAAACCTTTCACAAGCATTATCTCATGAATCCACAGTGTGATGGCTGTGAGGTAGGTGGCAAATATGAATGACCCCATTTGATATAGAGAGAAATTGGGACACTGTGAATGTGACTGGCCCTGGGCTACATAGAAAGTCACTGGCAGAGCTAGGAATAGCAAACAGGTCTCATTGACTTGTAGGCTGGTCCTCAGGACAAGAAGTCTGTATTCCTAAGAGCTCAGTATTATCTTGTTGATTGGAAGTTTTCTAAGGCATCATGATGCTTAAGCTTTTTTCTCATTTAATAATTTCCTTACTTAACATACATGTAGTGATCCCCTCCCCCAGTACTTTCTTTCTTTCTTCTTCTTCTTCTTCTTTTTTTTTTTTTACATTTACATTTACTTTCAGTAAAATGTAAGTTCATTTAGGGGAGGGGTTGTTTTGTTTTCATTTTTTTATTCCCAGTTTTGCATATTACTTGCTTTTGTGAATTGAAGTGAATCTATCTTATGACTATCAAGGATGACCCATAGACTTAGATCTTAAAGATCCCCTGCTAGACATCATTTAGTTCAATCCCCTCATTTTATAGATAAGAGAGGCAGAGTGACTTGGCTATTTTCTCCCTTAAGAAAATAAGCTCCTCACTAGTAAGGATATATATTTTTTCATTCTTTGTCTTTGTATTCCCCAAAGTCCCACTAGTAGCAAATAGCAGATCCCACCCTTCTGATTCAAAGTCAGGACTTCCAACGCCAAATCCTGTGCTCTTTCCACTGTTTTGTATATCCCTAAAGCCCCTCAGAAATTGAATGAGCAAGATTTCTAGGCTGACAAAAGCAACAAAATTCATAGAAAAAACAATCACTGAAAATCCTAGGGAAATTTTATGGAATTTTAAAAATTATATTCCCAAGAGCTACTATAAAGAAAAGCAAGACATTGATGAATCACCAAAGAACCTTCAGTTAGTGATAAAAATTTTTTAAAAATCTTTTCCCCTCTCTTTTAAGAGTACTCACCTAAGAGGCCTTTTCTGCAAAGATCTAGCATTTTAACCAAATGCATGTAAACTGAAATTGCAAACCAAGATCATTTTTTGTAGTAGCAGTCCTGGCACGAGATATACTGTAGCTCTTAAGCTGTCTCCAAGACCAGTGAAATGTTTGACAGGCAAGTGCACCTTGATGACATTATTTGATCCAGAGACAAAAGAAACTAGACTTGCTTGTGATGCAGACATTGATTGTACTTAAGAATTCAATGTTTTCTACTTCTTTTCTTTGGTGTGGAGGGGGAAAGGATTGAAGAAATGTGATTTATATTTTAAAAGATTGCCTCAGTGAAACAACTTCTTATCAGTCCAAGGAAGAGCCTCAGAATGAGACTAAAATATCCATCTCTATATCATTCACCATGCTTTTATTACCCAATAAATGCTAAAAAATATTGGTTAAAGGAATACTCATTTCAAGTATGGAAGCTCTAAGAACTCAGACCAATACAATGATCAAAAATGTTTCCATAGAATGAATGATGAAATATGATGTCCACTTCCTGCCAAAGAGGTGAAGGACTCAGGTTGCAGAATATGACATTTTTTAAACATAGTCAGTGAAAGAATTTGTTCTATTTTATGAGGCATGTTTTTTTTTTCTCTTTTCCAGTGAGGGTGATGAGTAGGAGGGGAAAAAATAGAGTTCCGTTAAATAAAGCTACATTTAATTTTAAAAGAATGAATACTCATTTTATGCTTCTTTATTTTATCCCGAGAATAATACCACAAGGAACTACATGGGGGATGAGTAACCCAAAAATCTAATTGGTGAGAGCTTTTTGCCTATGAAGTTAAGAGAGGGAACTTGATCCCTAAATTGTTTTAGTAGAGTAGATATGTTCTATGGCCATAAACACCAGCCAGCCATTTTGAAAATGTATGACAAACATTATGTGGTAAAGACATGGCTGAGTCAATACCAATTCATTACAAATTCTATTACAAACCATAAAAATATAAAAAATAAACAATTATCCTACTGACAGTGGTTCTTTAGACATATCTTTGTATATGACTGGTCTATGTACTCTCCTGGGAGGAGCCATTCAATCAGAGGGAGAAGCCAAAGGGTACTTCCAATGTGTGGGAAGGAGCTTCAGGATGAAGGGTTGGGATATGGTAGAAGAAATCAATAATGGAGCCTAGAGAGGATTGAGGCAGAGCAAAATCTAATGAAAGCACAGATTTTGAATGAAATGATACAAAAATGAGGTAGAGGCCATGGAGTCAGCATGGAGACATCTTGGTGTATTTTGCACTGAATGTAAACAGGCAAAGAGTAATCAGATCCTTGGTAGCACATAGAACAACTCAAATTGTTTTTCTACTTTTTCCCCTTAGCTTGCAGGAAAAGGACAAGAGAAAATTTTGTACAAAAGTTTAGAAAAGAAGAGGTTTAGTTCTGAATTATTGGGCATGAATTCCATTTAATAGGCTACACCTGGACTAAATATCATGACCCTAAAACTTTACTATATGAAGAACAATTCTCTACTTAATAAATATCAATTACTTTTACAAAATGACTGCTCTTCTTATCTCAAGTAATGTCAAACTCTACAACCCAGTCTGGTTCAATGTAGCATACAAGGGAATCACAGACAACTCCCATATTCTGAGCTTGAAAGAATAACTAATAAGAAAAGTAGGAAAATAAGGAGGAAAAGTTGGTTTGAAATAGGAGATGATAAACTCAGTTTCAGAGTTCTTGATTTAGAAATGTAAGTGGGACATCCAAAACTGTATCTAAGGAAAATCTAGTTGGGGGGAGTTAGGTTGGTGAGGGCAGAGCCATGCATAGTCTGCATGAGGTACAGTCAAACTGGATGAATCAACCTCCAGGGAATCTAGCCTGGTCTCCCAATGACCTTCAACCCATGGTGGAGATAAAGGATCTAGATGAGGCAGTGACAGATGAGGAGAAAGAGGGGTGGTAGAAAAAGGTAGGCTCCCAGAGGGAGATGCTTAATTGTTAATTAACTTATGGAATTCTTAAATGGGAGCAGATATGCCCAGTTCTTTGGATACTTGCCAGGAAAGACCATGACTTCAGCAGGGAATAAGGTTTCAATCATATTTTAAACAGACTGAATATTACAGGGACAAATGGCCTAGAAAGTACAGATACATATGGAGAAAGGAGGACGCAGAGGTAGATGATATTGAGTCAGGGATGGGATGGTAGAGGAAATCAGACATCATGAGGAAGAGACTGAGAAGGGAAACAAAGTCTCTTATATAACCATGAATTAGAGTTGGGAATAATATGGATCTGGATGGAAAGAGAGGAATACTGAGGAAATGAGTTTGGATTTTCATTTTTACAATGTTTTGCTAGGTGACAGATTGTTATCCCTACCCCATTGGGGTTAGTTCATTAATATATTCGCATCATCTCAAAGTTATCAGCAACATTCAATGCTCTGCTGGTCTTATTGTGATTATCTGGAGCTTATCTGAGGTTTTCAAAGGATGGGCAGTTAGCAAAACCAAAAGACTCTTACAGTAAGAGCTAGCTGACATCTCCTAAGTTAGCAGATAGTCTCAGAATATGATTTTTAGTTAATTTATGATACAGTTTTCAAGTAACTGTTATCTTCTTTGATCTATGGGATAATCTGTAAATGACTTCCAGATTCCCTTTGCAATCTTACTCCGGTTACTGTTATTTTATATTAACAATTTGCAAACTTACTCTAATAGTTAGAAGGGAAAAGGATGGTCGGGGAGACCAGAATAAGATGCAATTTCAATACAGATATTATGGTGATAAGACCTAAGGTGATATTCCAAGTTAGGTGAGAAAATGGATAGGTCATGCACATCATAGAGGTCAGTGAAGAATGATGGGCTAGAATGCCATCTGAATCAGAAGTAAACTGATTTTCAGCATTCTGGGGCAAAATTCCAATTTCTCTACTCAAGTCTGAGTTTTGGGAAGAAACTTTTGGGGTCATCTGACTAAAGAAAATAAACATACAGTTGGAAACATGGGACTAGAGATTGGAATGTTTCCTTTGAGTTATGTCAGGATTTACCAAATCTATGCAAAAGAAAAAAATGTCAAAATAACATGTTAAGGAACTGACTAGTATAAAAATTCAGAGATGAGACTTTGATTTATAGAGACTTTGACTGGTTATTTTAAAAATTTCAAGTGTGCATATTTAAATTAAAAATGAAAACATCCATTTTTCTAAGAGTATGCCAAGTCAAAATTTATTGTTGCTATTATTTGTCAGTCGTGTTTTGATACTAGATTTGTTTTACATATATCTAAATATAATATCCAAAATCAATGAATTGGATCTTTAAGGTAGTTGTTAGAATAAAGCATCACTTAATTCATAAATGTTGCTTATTGAAACTGACGATCCAATAGAACAATAAATGAATTAATGAATAAAAAGATGGATTAAATGGGATTGTAGATTTTTTTAAGTACTTAGCCAAACATTCTTTCTAAAACCATTTGAAATGTTCAATACTTTGCATTTCAGTCTGGTTCTCATACTCTGAATTTAAGTGGTGGGTAATGAAAGGACAAGGAAAAGAAGTCACTGGATCTGAAAAAGCTTAAATAATTATTGTAACCATTTCTTTGAGGTGGTCTCTGAGCTTCAACTTTCTCATCTATAAAATGGGTATGTGTGGACTCTGAAAATACTCCTGGATATTTAATATATAATTGATAGTTTCTTTTACTTTCTGAGGGCTTCATGATACATTGGAAAGAGCATTGAATTTGGAATCAAAGGACATGGGTTCAATATTCAGGTCCAGAATCATAACTAAGGTTTTGCTACAGTTTAGTGAAATTTAAAAAATGCAAAATTTAGTAGGTGCTCTCTTTTAGTGGTATACATGACACAATTGTAACTAATTTCCTTTCCATTCAATTTGACATAATTTGTATTATTTACTCGTATTATTTTCATATCATGGATTACAAATTCTATTTGAATGAATTATTTGTATTATTTATCTCATGTGTCTTTTTGTGTTTCTAGGGCCCAGGGCCAAAAATGCTAGTTCTAGCTATTCTACTTTTTACTTTGCTATGGCCTTGGAAAGCTGGAGAAAGAAATGGAAAATCCCAAATGGGCTTATGAAGAGTTGAACATGATTGAAAAAAAAAAAAAACTGAAACATCAACTGACCTTGTATAAGTCACTCTTTGAGCCTCAGTTTCCTTTCCTCATTTGTAAAATGAGAGGACTAGACTAGATTACCTAGATTATCTGTGACCCTAATAGTTTAAATTTTGCTCCAGAAATATATATTATATCATATCACACCTTATCATCAATTTATCCTATCCTTTCCTTTACTATTCTATCCCATTCTATCCTATCCCATCTCATCCCATTCATGCTATCCCAAATTGTTGTAGATTAGAGATGGAAGGCACCTTAAAGGTCAATTAATGCAACTCTTTCATTTTACAGATGAGGAACTGAATCCTAGCAAGAAGTCCAATGTCTTGTCAAGACATAGAAATAAAAAGTAAAAGAGTTCTAATTAGTGATTTTAGTACTGGGGAGTATAAGCCTAAAAATTAAACCTAGGTTCTCAAGCTTCAGATCCAGCACATTTTGCACTGTATCTTAGTATCTCTAACAATTTTAATGATCTAGAAAGTGGCACCAACAGTAGAGTTAAGAAGGAAATATCCTAAATATCCTTCAGGGATGTCATAGCAGTTGTAGATACTTGAGCCTTATTGTTTTTAAAATTGAGGCATGATTTTATTTTACTTAATTCCACTATCTGGCACTGGATCACCTTCAATAAGTCTAGCAGTCATATGCTTCATTTTAGACAATTAAAAAAATGAAGAAACATTACCTCCTTAGAGAAAACGATTACACCCGTTTTTTAAACTCTATAAATATATTATGTGTGTTCTAAATATATGGGCTTGGTAAAGAAAGGTCTAATGGATGCATTTTATCGTAAACAAAGGAGATTTACATATTCCCTTATTGATAGTGGCATTCTATTAATAATTGAACCACAGTTTCAGCCCAGGATCTTATTCTTCAAATGTGGTCTGTGATGTATTGTGGAATATGCTTTGTGTGGGGAGGTACTATTAGAGATAAACATTATTAGAAATTCACAACTGACCGTTCATTTTAAAACATCATGTATTTTAAAGAATTACTCATTGGAATCACAAGTAATACAAAACTCATGTGAGCCAAAAGAGGGAAAAACTGTTGTTTTTTTTAATAGTAGATGAAAATGCACACTCGCCAGCATGTAACTGTTCAGTTAAACTACCAAAATGACTAACCTGAAGGTATTTTTGATAGCTTCTTATGAAGATAGAAATGATAGGATTAATAGGGGGCATTTGGCATAAATTTCCCATCTTTTTAATAATCACTTGAGCATCCTGGAGGGCCAGTACAGGCAACTCAATTTCATCTAACCCTTAATGTAAATGTTAAAAAGTACAAAAGATTTTTTGCAAATGTTAAAAAAGAATATGCAGGCATTAATTTCTTATCCATCCAAATTCATCTGCTCAGCAAAATGCCTGGCAGATAGTATATAAAAACAAATATTGACTGATTATACAATCAGATAAACAAACACAAAAAAGTATAAAGAAGTAGGTCTTGAATAGAAAAGAAGCAACAAAAGTCTATGTAGTCTTGGAGCACCCTTACAACTCTCTGGGTTCCAGCTCCCTGGAGGGTTGAGTAGAAAGGAAGCAATGAACACCTTTGAATGATGTTTTTCTAATCTTGTAGTCATAATCTTCTAGTCCATATGACTGGAACTGGAAGGAATTTTATAAGTCATCAAGTCCAATCCTTTATTTGACAGATAAGGAAACTGAGGCACAGAGAAGCTAAGTGACTTCTCCAGAATCACACAGCTACTAAATATCTGAGGATTTGAACCTAAGACTTTCTAATTCCAAGTCCACTACACCATATTACTTCAGTCATTTTTTGCCTTTGTAATTTAGAGCAGAGATATCAAACACATATGTGGTTCTACAACTCTTCCCCAGCAAGGCCCAAGCCAGATTAAAATTCAATTGGGAAAATATTTAACAAAGTAAATAAAAATAAAATAAAATAAAGCTGATATTACATTTTAAAACTAAGTTAACAGGAAGCCTAAAGAGGTTCTTATTTATAGTTTAGTGGCCACCATTTCTATGTGAATTTGACACCACAGGATTGGAGGACTGACTCTGCTCCCTTCTTTTCTGTTCTCTCTTGATAGCTATAAAATACAGGGGAAAAGTTAATTTTCCTCCTGAATGAAAGGAAGAATTTGGGTGATGGGAGAAATACAGTATTGAGGAGGTAATAAAAATAGAATATTAGTAATACTTTTTTTTGGACTAAAAAAATCACAAAATAAAACAGATTCTTATCTCATATATTTAGTGTAATACAGTGGAAAGAGCACTAGGTTTGGGGATATAGGACATGGGTTCAGTTTCCCATTTTCCCAAAAACTTATGTAACTGTAGCATTTGTACTCAATGATCCTTAAAGTACTGAACTAAAACAGGTACATTTTAAATGTCTATTAGAATTCAAATCTTCTTCCTGCTGATTCAGAGCTCTATCTATCAGATCATATCACCTTCCCTTTACTGATAAGAAGGTTGTCATTGTCAGTTATGGTGGCGTGCAGATTACTTAAAATAAGCAATAATTTTGATATGGTTTCCCTTGTGACAGCAATGATCATGTGTATATGTTTCTATGAAAACTCAGCTGTTTCAGGATATCTGATCTTGAATAGATGCAAATAATTAATATGGTTTCCCTTACCTTTAGTTCTTTATCAGTTGAATACAGGATTTCATTTCATACAGTTTCCTTGTGTTTTTTTGTTTTTGTTTGTTTGTTTTGTTTTGTTTTTCCCCACTTAATGGTATTTTTTTTCTTCCAATTACATGTAAAAATAGTTCATTCACTTTTATAAGATTTTGATTCCAAAATTTTTTCTCCTTCCCCTCTCCCCAAGGCAAGAAGCGATCTGATATAGATTATATATGTACAATCATATAAAACATTTTCATACTAATCATATTGTGAAAGAAAAGACAATCAAAAAGGTGAAAATAGTAGGCTTTGATTTGCATTTAGCCTCCATAGTTCTTTTTGTGGATATGAATAGCATTTTCCATCATGAATCTTTTGGAATTGTCTAAGATAATTGTATTGTTCAGAAAGTTAAATCTATCAAATCTGATCATTGCTGTTACTATGTACAATGTTCTCCTGGTTCTGCTCACATCACTTAGCATTAGTTCATGTAAAACTTTGCAGGTTTTTCTGAAACCACCATTTCTTATAGAGTAGTATTCCATTACATTCATATACCACAATTTGTTCAGCCATTCCTCAATTGATGAGCATCCCCTCAATTTCCAACTCCTTGCCCACACAAAAAGAGTTGCTATAAATATTTTTGTACATGTGGGTCATTTTTCCCTTTTCATGATCTCTTTGGGATACAGGCAGTAATGGTATTATTGCTGGATCAAAGGGTATGTGCAGTTTTATAACCCTTTGGGCATAGTTCCAAATTACTTTCTACAATGGCTAGATCAGTTCATAGGTCCATCAAAAATGTGTTTGTATTTCAATTTTCCCACATCCTCTTCAACATTTATCATTTTTCTTTTCTGTCATTTGAGCTAACCTGATAGGTGTAAGGTAGTAGCACAAAGTTGTTTTAATTTGTATTTCTCTAATCAATAATGATTTGGCACATTATTTTATATGACTAGAGATAGTTTTAATTTCTTTGTCTGAAAATTGCTTGTTCATACCCTTTGACCATTTATCAACTGGGGATTGTTATGTTTTTAATTTGGGGATTTTTAAAAAAAACAGTGGACAAGCAAATGAGCAAAAGTTGTCTATTTTAAAGAGCACATTTTAATGATTGTTAGATATTCTGTATGCTTTTTAGTGTAAGGAAATAAGATATTTCAAAGATAATTCAAATTCATAATGAAATAGCAAGTTACACTGAAGCTTAAGAATGTGTAGTTAAATAAATACCAAGAACTGACAATGTATTGCTATAAAACATCCTAAACAATCACCTAAAAATTAGCATCATGTTCAGAGGGACCAGGCAGCTGAAGATGTTGTTGATTCCTCTATAAGTATTAAGACAGATAGTAGATAAAGTACTGGACTTAGAGTCACTAGCTATGTGAACTCGGGCAAGTCACAATCTATTGGTCTCAATTCCCTTAACTGTAAAATGGGGATCATAATAGTACCTACCTTACAAAATTATTGAACAGCTGGGTGGCACATTAAATAGAGCATTGGGTTTGGAATCAGAAAGACTCATCTTCATGAATCCAAATCCAATCTCAAAAATGTATTCGTTGTGTGACTCTGGGCTAATCACTTAACCCTGATTACTTCAGTTTCTCATCAGTGAAATGAGAAGGGAATGGCAAACTACTCCAATATTTCTCAATAGAAAACTCCAAATGGGGTCACAAATAGTTGGATACAACTGAAAAATGACAACACAAAGTTGTGAGTATCAAATAAGATAATTTATTTAAAGTATTTAAATACTTTTTTTACTTAGCATAGTGCCACATAGTAAGAATTTAATAAATGCTTTCTCCTGCATCCTTTCCCCCTTCCTTTCTATTATATGATTTAGACTTCTTAAAGTTGGGAGAATGAGAAGGTCATTTTCAAAAAGCTGTGAACTATGTCTATGAAGAAAAAAATGCTTGTCACAAAGTACCAAAGTTTAGGGGAAAGTAATTTTTACTAATCAAACTCAATTTTTAATTCAATAATATATCAAAATCATTATCAGAAGACATCTAGATGAACCTATAAGACCTGGACAACTTCATCAGACAGTCCCTGCTCTTAAGGAGTTTGTCTAATGGAAAAGAAAATGTGAAAACAACTATGGACAACCAAGTTGTATATAGGATAAATTGGAGACAACCAACTGAGAAAAAGTCCTAGGTCCAAGTGGGTTTGAAAAAGGCTTTTTGTGGAAGGTAGAGTTTTACCTGAGGTTTGAAGGTTTGAAGGTTTGCTTCCAGAGAAGCAAAAAAGCTGAGATGAGGAAGAATAGCTTTTCAGGCACTGGGGACAGCCAGTAAAAATGCCAAGAGTTAAGAGATAGACCATTTTGAGGAAGGCATAGCAAGGAAGCTAGTGTCGCTAGATTACACGGTACCACAAGTGAATAAAATGTAAGTAGGTAAGGTAGGAAACGATTAGGTTATAAAGGACTTTAAAAACCTAACTGAAGATTCTACATTTGATCCTGTAGGTGACTGGAAGCTAAAGGAGTTTATTAAAGGGGAAAGAGAGATAAGTCTGTGATTTAAGGTGATCAATATGACAATTGAGTAGAGAATAGAATGTGGAAAACTTGTGGCAGGGAAATTGACCAGTCCAGGTCAGGGCAATGGTCCAGTTGTGAGATGACAAGGCTTTGATAATGAAGGGCAAAGGAAGTATCTGAGGACAAAAAAGAATGCATACAAGAGATATCATGGTGTCATGATGACAAAATGTGTCAAAGTCTTGTGAATAAAGATTAATAGCAAAATAAGCATGTAATATTGCAAATTATTCAATTTTAGAGGTAAAATTTTTATGAGTTATTGTACCTCAATAAATTGCACTATTATACATTGCCCCATAGATTTTGCACACCACTGCAGAAACCTCTTTGTTCAAAAGTACTGGAATACTAAGCAAGGGCTAAGAGGATCTCAATTTCTTTAATCAGTAATGATTTAGAGCATTTTTTTACATGACTATAAATTGTTTTGATTTTGATTTCCTCATCAAAAAATTGCCTGTTCAAATCCTTTGACTATTTATCAATTGGAAAATGATTCACATTTTTCAGATTTGACAAAATTCTTTACATATTTGAGATATGAGACCTTTATTTGAAAAATTATCTATAAAACATTTACCCTATTTTTCTGCTTTCCTTCTGATCTTGGTTACATTTGATTTACATGTATAAAATATTTTTAATGTAAAAAATGTAACAGAAATTATCCATTTTCTACCTCATATGTTCTCTGTCCCTTATTTAGTCATAAATTATTCACCTATCTATATCCATAAGTCTAGGAGGCAATATCTTCTATGTTTTGCAAATTTTCTTGTAACCTCTTTATATCTAGATCACATGTTCATTTTGATTTTGCCTTGGTAAATGGTATAAGATATTGTTCTGTGCCCAATTTTTTTCCAGACTGTTTTTTTCAGTTTTCCCAATAATTTTTACCAAATAATGAATTCTTACCTGTGAGAAGGCTGTATACTGTAACAGCAATACTGTTTTAAGAACAAGTTGGAATGGCTAAGTCATTTTGACTATTATAAAATGTCCAAATTAACTATAAAGGACCTATAAAAAAAGATGCTATCTATATCCAGAGAAAGAACTGACAAATAGAAGTATGTATGTAATGATTTTCCATGTATACATACATACATCTACACACATATATGTATAAATATACACACATATTTGTGTTTAATTATAGCCATTTCTGGGGAATAGGGGAGAAAGAAGAGAAAAAAGGGATAAATAAAACAAATATTTAATGTATTATAATGATAATGTAATTATAACTTTAATATATATTTAAAAGGAATGACAAGTTGTACATAATAGATTTGCAGTTTCATTTATAATCATCTTTTTTTATTCTATTATGTTTGGGAAATGTTTGTTTTATTTAATAAATTTAAAATAAAATAAATAATCATCATCTTTGAAAAGTGCCAAAAGGGTCAGTCCTATTGATAACAACATGAAATCTCTTAGTTCACAGACTTATTTGTTACTAAATCAGGATACACATTGAAGGCATGATAGGATTGTAGTATACAGGGGTAAAACCATAGGGATTAATCAGTCATTTTTGGATGTTTTTGCCTCTGATGCTTTTGTCCCAGCAGATTTATAAAAGTATAGATATTTCTAAAATTTTTGCTTCATTTGTTTATAATTTATTCCCTGCCAGCTTCCAAAATAGAATTGAATAAACAACACATAATCTTGGCAATGTAGAATTACAGTTTTCTTCACAGAATCACAGAATTTTAATGTTGTTAGGGTCCCTGAAAGTCATGTAATCCAATCCACATCTGAGTAAGAATCCCCTCTCTACAATATTAATGAAAGATCTTTGGTTAAAGATTTCTAGTGAGGGGAAATCCACTATATCGCAAGGCAACCTAATTTGTTGTGGTGGTTCAGTCATTTCCGATTCTTCATGGCCCCATTTGGGTTGTTTTTTTTTTTTTTTTTTTGGCAGAGACTGGAGTGTTCTGTCATTTCCTTCTTCAGCTTATTTCACAGATGAAGAAAATGAGGCAAAAAGGGGATAAGTGACTTAACCAGGGTCATACAGCTAGTAAGTGAAGAAGTTTTTAAATTCAGGAGGATGAGTCTTCCTGACTTTAGGCTCAGCAGCTCTATCCACTGTATCATCTAAGTTATCCAAGCTTTAATTATTAGAAAGTATTTCTTTGTATCAAAATTAAATCCACCTCTCAGCAACATCCTTAGTTACTCCTAGTTTTACTTTAAGGGACCAAGGAAAATATGCCTTGCCCCTTTTGCATAAAACAGCTAATCAGATATCGCTATCTTGTCACCTTCCAAATCATTTCTTCTCTGGATTAAATGTTTCCAGATTTTTCATAGCATCATTCTGAGGCTCTTCAACATCCATCCTCTGTAAGTTTTTAGCCATTCAATGTCCTTCTTGTAATATGGTGCCTTCTTGTAATGTGGACACAGTATTCCCAATACAGCTTCTTCAAGTCAAGCTAGAGTGAAATTATCAGTGTCAGTGATATTTGAATGCTAAATCTCATATTTACATATTTAAAAAAATCAACATTACAGGTATAATATAGGGAAACATGGCTAGACAGAAGTTTGGAAAAAATCTGGGAATTTTTAGTAAGCTATAAGCTTATGGTGTGAATCAAGAACGTGATATAGAAATCAAAAATGCTGATAACAATCTTAGGTTTTGGTTTCCAATGCAAATGAAAGAGGGAGAGAAAGCAAGTACAACAAAAAAGGGAACTGAGCTGTGGGGAGACCAGCCTCTGTTTCAATCTTTTGTTTCTTATAATAATAATATATTATATATGGTATATATAATACTGATTATAATTATCACTAGCATTTATAATAATAATGATACTAATAATCACTAGCATTTATATTGTGATTTAAGATTTTAAATCTTAAAAAGTAAAAGCACTTCCCAAGTATTTTATTTTATCCTCATAACAATCTGGATTTGTAGTTACTATTATTAATCCCATTTTATAGCTGAAGAATCCAAGGCAAATAGAAGTATGGCTAGTAAGTTCAGCCAGATTTAAATTCAATTCTTTTTGACTCTAGGTTCAACATGCTATCCATTCTACTACTTAATATGTATGGCCAACAATAACCTTCCTAGATGCTAAGTCACATCAAAAAGTAAGTGATCACTTTTCTTCAGTGTTCCTATGATTTCTACTTCATAAAAAAATTTCACTTGTGATAGAATTGGGTCTGGAATTATTGTTCATCTTATTTTTGCCTTCACCTTTTGAGCAATTGGATTATTATATCCAGTTAAGAAAGTCTGAATTGCTTTGCCCTTGGCAGGGAGAGAACTTCAGCAGATAATGAATCTCCCATCAATACATCATGTTTCTATGCTAGGCTTGTGATCTTTTTCTTGGTTATGTCGCAGGACATAAGAAATCAGCAAATTTTTAAAAATAGCCTCAGAAACTAACCAAAATGCTCGTAATATGGGTAACAACCAAAGGGAAACAGAAATTCTATTGCAAGAAGGCAGATTTGACTGTGTAGATATCACTAAAGTTTAATGGGATGGGACTCACAACTGGGATATGACCCTAGATGGGTATACCTTTTTCAGAATAAATAGGATATGTAAGGAGGAAGATAATATATATTGGGGTGGTGTATGCACATGAAGAAATTCATGAATCAGGGTTAGAGGGATGGAAAACATGCTGGAAAGCATTGTTAATGGAGGTAGAAACAGAAAGAATATTTTCATTGGACTCTTGAGATGTAGAGTATATCACAATGTGTAAGAGTGAATAATATTTGGAACTTGGAATTAGGATCATGAAATGAATCTCCTACTTGTGGATAGATGGAAGCATTTTGCTTCTTTCTTTTCGGTTTATTTTGATTAGTCAGTCAACTAGCACCTACTGAAAATCTATTATGTTCCAAGCATTGACCTAAGCTCTGGACAATCAGAGAAAGGCAAAAAATAGTGTCTGTCCTCAAGGAGCTCACAGACTAATGGATTATTAAATCTGAAAGATTCTGGATAGATTTTTTAAAATAGGATTTTCTATTTTTAAAATTTTTTAATTATAACCTTTTATTTTCAAAATACATGCAAAGATAGTGCAAAATTTTGTATTCCAAATTTAATCTCCTTCCCTTCCCCCTGTCCCCTCCCCTAGACAGACAGTAATCTAATATAAATTAAACATGTGTAATCTTCTAAACATATTTCCACATTTATTATGCTGCACAAGAGAAATCAGATCAAAAAAGCAAAAACTTGAGAAAGAAAAGCATAAAGGTGAAAATCCTATGTTGTGATCCACATTCAAAGCCATAGTCCTCTTTCTGGATGCATATGGCTCTCTCCATCACAGGCCTGAATCACCTCATTGTTGAAAAGAGCCAAGTCCATCACAGGTGATCATCATGTAATTTTGTTGTGTACAATGTTTTCTTGGTTCACTTCACTTAACATCAATTCATGTATGTCACTCCAATGCTCTGTAATCTTCAGTTGGGTGTGGAACTTTTTGTCATGTTAGTGTCACACTGTCTGATAGCTTCATAAAGAACCTTGTAGTCCTGGCTTCTCAACTGAGCTTTGGAAAATGTGCTTCTTGGGTAACAAAATTGAGTTTTGGTTTGTAGCACTGTGGCATGAATAAACATGCTTGGCTTTGTGTATATCACCCCTGGTTTAGCCTAATAAGTGAGCTTGCTCTCCTTCAGGTTTATAACTAGTTCATTATGTTAGACCAACTTTTTTGTCATTTACATGTTTTCTTTCATATATGATCCAAGAGAATATTCCTCACACATGTCATCATCATCATCATCATAAATCACTACCATCAACAAAAATAGATAGAAGGATAGATAGATTGACTCATCGATTGACAGCAAAGCACACACTAAATGACAAATAGGTAATCGAGTTGCTAGGTGGTGCAGTGGATTGAGTACCAGATTTGAAGTCAGAAGACTTGTCTTTACAAATTCATATCCAGCTTCAGACACTTGGTAGCTGTGTAACTTTGGGCAAGATACTTAACTCTGTTTGCCTCAGTTTCCTGTAAAAGGAATTAGGGAAAGAGATGACAAGCCACTCCAGTATCTTTTCCAAGAAAATTCCAAATGGGGTCACAAAGAGTAGAACATATCTGGAAAGATTCAACAGCAATAACAATAAGAACAACAAAATAGGTGCTACAGATTGTAAACAATCCAGGATTTAAAAAGAAGAAAATCATCATCATTTAAGAGCTGGAATACTTGAAAGAAAATTCTCTAAGATGGAGTGGAGTTTGAACTGGGATTAAAAAATAGTTGGTAAGAACTTAATGAGTGAAGAGAAATGAACAATCTAAATTGAGGAACAATACATGAAGTGTTTTTTTAAACAATTGCATCTGGGCATATGGAGCTGACAATATATGCTGTGCTCAGTGGTCAAAGAGAAGACTTGTATAGCTGGAGCATGGGATTTGTGGAGAGGAATAGTAAGTGTGAAGGCTGAATGGATATATTTGTATCAGATTATTGAGGGTCCTGAATGCAAAGTAAAGAATTTGGATTTTATCCTATAAGAAATGGGAAATTGATTAAAAATTTTTGACAGCATCAGGATTATGTATGCAAAATGTGTATATTGTAATATTTTAAGAATAAGTTCTTATTGCAAATACTTCAAGGATCTGTCATTTTGTGTAGGCCCCTTTTTTGTGGATTTCTTCTACCAAATTCAGATTACAACTTCTCCCTAATTTAACAGATGATCTCTTGAATTGATGCTGTCAATAATTAATTGCCTGTAGCCAATTTGATGATAAATCTCTCTGGATTTATTGAAATTGATTTGCAGAGAAGAGATGAACTATCTATCACTGGACCTTTATCCAAAGCCAAAACAGTAATATCAATGATAATAATAATATTAATATTATATGTATGATTTGTGTGTTGGGAGTAAGGTATGATGCTGGTGATGGTGTATTTCCATACACATTATTTAACCTTGCCAATCTCATTAAATATTTATTGTCAGTTGGGTGCATGATGCAATTCAATAAACAATTCTGACAAGATACAGCACTGTTTTCTATTCAACAAACATTTATTAAGTGTTTACAATGTGCAAAATTTCTTCCTTCATGTTTCCAGATCCAGAAAGTCTTTCTATGAGATTTTTGCGTAAATGAAGTTTTAAAAAAAGCCCTGCTAGAATAAAAGAATGAGACAAAGACTTAAGAATATTCTGAGAGTAATATAGGACCACATCTGAGGAACCTCTACCTACATTATACAAGTGGATTGGTAAACAGAAGGATAATATTCTTGATGGCCAAGCTGTTTTTAATATCAGAAATCTGCAGCTAAGTTGGAGAGAAAGCATTGTGTGGTGAATTGGAGGGATGGTCTATGAATTAGGAAGATTTAAGTGTAAGTATAGCCTCTGAAATATTAGCTACATTACCATGGAAAACTCAGTTAAGTTCTGAAGGCCTTAAGCAGATCTTTGAGACATAAAGAAAACGGGAGGAATTTTCTTATCAGGAAATTTCCTATACTTATGGTATCAGACTCAAATAAGGGGCCAGTAATCCATACAGAAGAATCCTAGTGGGCTGCCTTTTGACTTGCTTCTAAAATGTGTTGTTTTCTATGTTTTATTGTATTTTTATTTATTTTGTTAAGCATTTCCCAATTATATTTTTATTTGGTGGTGATTTGGTCTTGTTTTTATTTCCCTTTTTGTTTTCCTTATCTGTATTGTATTGGAGAACATAGCAGAATTTAGTGGAAAATGTTCAGTCAGATCATCTGGGTTGGAATCTTTGTTCTAATACTTAAATAGTATGTATGATATGCAACAAGTCAATTAATTTCTCTGGCCTTCAACTTCTTTACCTACTAAATAAGGGTTATAAACTAGATAATTTCTGAGGTACTTTCTAGTTCTAAATTTTTGATCTTTGAATAGATTTCTGTTTACTTGCTCAGTGTGTACTATAAACCTAATTCAACCAAAAAGCTTAGAAAATGGGAAGATTAGGAGAAACTGAACTTTATTGTAAAATGCAAGTAGTGTTCAAGCAGTCTGTCTGTCATTGATCATCTGTCTGAATGTAGAACACTTTCTGGCTTTAGTAAGGTCAGTCTACTCGACATAATTGATTCTCTCTTTGATAAGTGAGGATCTTGCAGTAATTCAGACTCACAAATTGGAGCATCATTTCTTTGTGTTTGGTGCTAGAGCCATAGAAGATTGGGCTGACCTCAGGATATACCCTAGACATTGATTTGGTGAATTGATTTCTAGTAGAGCTTGTTTTCTTAGCAATTGTCTTTTTCTTTTAAAACTGGAAAATAGGAAAAATAATATAGTCATACTATAGCTCAACAGGAAAAATACTGAGCTAGAGGTAAAAAAAAATTCTAGTTTGGATTCTACTATTAACTAATTGTATAATGGTGTGCAAATCATCACATCTCTCTCAGTCTTAGTTTCTTCATCTGTAAGGCCATCACCTGAACTCAATGATTCAAAAGTCTCTTTGACCTCAATAATTTCAGTTAAAAAAGTGTTGCTGATGATTTTTTTCATACCACACCAGTGCCTATTATTAGTACCTTTCCTCTACTCCTTCAATTTAATCTCCCCCTTGTAACAAAGGAAAACATCAACAAAATTGATAAAAAATAACTACGTTTGACACTATATGCAGCATTGTACACTGGTAGTTCTCCATCTCTCTCTCAAAGGAGGGAAATATATTTCAATATCTCTTCTCTTGGATCAGTCATCACAATCAGACTAAATCTGACTGGATGCCTTCACTGCTATTTATTGTAATTATTTTCTATATATTTTTTAGCTCTGCTTATTTTGCTCTGTATCAATTCATACTAATTTTCCCATACTTCTCTGAATCATTCACATTTGTCATATCTTACAGAACAATAATAGTCCATTATATTTATATATCACAATTAGTTTGGCCATTCTCCAATTGACAGACAGTTACTTTGTTTCCAGTCTTTTGCTATCATGAAAAAAATGCTGGTGTGAATATTCTAGTCTTTAATGATGATTGGAGCCAATTAGTGTGTAAACCTTTTCTCTAGAGCATGCTAATGCTTGCTTCCCAAGTCTTTTGTTGGTTCCTCAAGCATTGGATACATGATACAGATTTAAAAAGATTGGCTTTATTACCATTTTGTTTTTTTCTCCATTGGTGATGGGCAAAAGATTAGTCAGATAACTAACAATTCTGACTTTATGGGCCAGATCACGATGTAGTCTTAGGATCACAATGATCTTCTTAGATTAGTCAAATTTGCTTGATTCCTGTTAAACATCAGATCTAATAATGTAGCAATTTTTTTTTTAAACAAGATCCCTTTAATAGAGCAGTGATTCCAAATCTGTGGGCCTCAGGAGCATGGAAAACTGTGGACCTATTGTAAAAGGTCCTTAAATCCAGATGCGCACCAAACATTGTTTTTGCAATCTTTATTTAACTATAACAACACATGCAGTGTGATTCAGTACAATAAAATAAACATTATAAAGACAGAATAAATAAAATGAATGTTATCCAGATAGGGAGATTTTCAAATACATCTAGCTATTTTGGTAGTTAATAAAATATGAATTCATTTCAAAATGAATTTAAAGTAACTTTTTATCATTATGTATTTTTTTTCTTAGACCAAAGGAGATTTTTCGAGAAGCAAATTGTGAGGGAATTGAGAGAGTGATTCTCAAGCAAGAAATAAGAAAAATCGTGGAGAATTTTTTAGTTCTTTTTTATTTTAAAACTTTTTTTATTTCCAAACATATGCATATATAGTTTTCAACATTCACTCTCACAAAAACTTGTGTTCCAATTTTTTTTTTCTCCTTCCCTTTTGTCCATTCCTTCTCCTAGATGGCAAGTAATCTGTTAAACATGTGGAATTCTTTCATACATATTTCAACAATTATCATGTTGCACAAGAAAAATCAGATCTAAAAAGAAAAAAAAAATTAGAAAGAAAATAAATTGCAAACAAATAACAACAAGAAAGTAAAAATGCTATGTTGGAATCCACCCTCAGTCCCTGCATTCTTTTCTCTGGGTGCAGGTGACTCCATCACAAGACCATTGGAAATACTGAAATGATTATCATTTAATCAGAATTGATTATCACATAATCTTGTTATTGCTGTGTACAATCTTTTCTTTGGTTCAACTCACTTCACTTAGCATCAGTTCATGTCTCTCCAGACTTTCCTGAAATCATCCTGCTGATCATTTCTTATAGAACAATAATATTCCATTACATTCAAATACCATAACTTATTCAGTCAATCTCATGGAGAATATTATTATCAAAAAATTAACTGAGGGAGCATCTGTAACTATTGATCCATGTGCTTATTTTCCCAGTCCATTTAAAATTTCTATGGAAATAATCTCTGGAGGCAGTTTTGTTGGAAATATTAGAGAAGAGCTAGATCTTTGCAAGTGATAATCCACAGTGGAACATATCTTTTTCTTCAGACAATTGACTGAAATATGAGACTGAGATGCCCAGCATTTTATTTGATATGGAAAAATGCTTTATTAAAAACTCTTCTCCAACAAGGTATTCCTCACGCATAGTCCAAACTAATGACTCCTTGTAAAATGTAACAACAGAAACAACTTTGTTCAACAATCCTCCTATGGTTAATATTAGATGAAGCATGAAACAGGGAGATTTAAATTTTCCCAAGGTATTCAACATTACTAAGGAGGAGATTCCTTAGACTTCACTTTGGAGGAGGGATTCCCTATGGAGATCTATTTGATATTCCAAGATGTAAATGACATTTTGATGATTTTTTTTTTTGTCAGAGCCACAGAATACTTAACAACCTTCAAAATTAAAAAAAATCATACTAATAGGTTTAGTTTAATTATCCACATAGGAAAAACCAAAAAGATAAAGTGTCTATTATTCAGACTACAATATATAGCTAGATGGATAACCTATAGATAACTAATACATATATATATATATATATTATATATATCAATGAATAAATAACCTGATCCATTGGTATAAACATCTTGGACTGACACTGTAAATAGATAATAAGTTGAATGCAGGGTGGAGAATGGATAGTCTTTCGAAACTACAAACTTCTCCCCAAAACAAAGATCCATCCTTTTACTGCCAATATTTTCCCACTGTTACTTATTATATAGGTGTGAATCAATTTTTGAAGGACTGAAATTGTTGGTCATCCCTAGAGCAATGGAAAGACAAGTATCTAGTGGGTGGGAACAGGCTACAAAATATTACAGTGAATTGTGAAAGGGAAAGTATGTCTTTCAAGAAATATATATAGTAAAAAAGAAGATGAATTGGTTATGGGGTGAGACCAAGGGATAATTGGTATTTCATTGATATCCTTGCAAGGAGATTAGAACTCAGTGAATGACCTGAGAAGGTTGGATAGATCCACTATGATAAATTTATGGGAGAACATGAGTGAGTATCATATAGGATGAGCATCATTATATGAGATGTGATATACTTCATTTCAGGGACTACCTAAATTGATAACATCCATTTGAATATTTTCTTAATCAAGGGATACCAATAATACAACTAGTATTATTGTTCACATTTTTTTAAACATTTAAAAAGCTATCTCCCATTCAAAAAATTTTGGTTTGTGGAAGACTATAGTCACTAAGACCTAGTTTGTATTTCTTTCTTTTTTTTTTTTTAATTAACTTGAGACCTTTGTATTTGAGCAGATACTTATAGATAATAAAATCATTAGCACAGATCATAAGCCTACCACTTTTTTTGTTTGTTTTTTTGTTTTTTTTTTATTATAATAACTTTTTTATTGACAGAACCCATTCCAGGGTAATTTTTTTACAACATTATCCCTTGAACTCACTTTTGTTCCTATTTTTCCCTCCCACCCTCCACCCCCTCCCCTAAATGGCAAGCAGTCCTATATATGTTGAATATGTCGTAGTATATCCTAGATACAATGTATGTGTGCAGAACCAAACAGTTTTCTTGTTGCACAGGGAGAATTGGATTCAGAAGGTAAAAATAACCCGGAAGAAAAACAAAAGTGCAAACAGTTTACATTCATTTCCCAGTGTTTTTTCTTTGGGTGTAGTTGCTTCTGTCCATCCTTGATCAATTGAAACTGAGTTAGATCTTCTCTTTGTCAAAGACATCCACTTCCATCAGAATACATCTTCATACAGTATCATTGTTGACATATATAATGATCTTTTGGTTCTGCTCATTTCACTTAGCATCAGTTCATGCAAGTCTCTCCAAGCCTCTCTGTATTCATCCTGCTGGTCATTTCTTACAGAACAATAATATTCCATAACATTCATATACCACAATTTACCCAACCATTCTCCAATTGATGGGCATCCATTCATTTTCCAGTTTCTAGCCACTACAAACAGGGCTGCCACAAACATTTTGGCACATACAGGTCCCTTTCCCTTCTTTAGTATCTCCTTGGGATATAAGCCCAGTAGTAGCACTGCTGGGTCAAAGGGTATGCACAGTTTGATAACTTTTTGGGCATAATTCCATCTTGCTCTCCAGAATGGTTGGATTCGTTCACAACTCCACCAACAATGTATCAGTGTCCCAGTTTTCCCACATCCCCTCCAACAATCATCATTATTTTTTCCTGTCATCTTAGCCAGTCTGACAGGTGTGTAGTGGTATCTCAGAGTTGTCTTAATTTGCATTTCTCTGATTAATAATGATTTGGAACACTCTTTCATATGAGTGGTAATAGTTTCAATTTCATCATCTGAAAATTGTTTGTTCATATCCTTTGACCATTTGTCAATTGGAGAATGGTTTGGTTTCTTATAAATTAGAGTCAGTTCTGTATATATTTTGGAAATGAGACCTTTATCAGAACCTTCAACTGTGAAGATGTTTTCCCAGTTTGTTGCTTCTTGTTTGCATTAGTTTTGTTTGTACAGAACTTTTTAATTTGATGTAATCAAAATTTTCTATTTTGTGATAAATAATGGTCTCTAGTTTGTCTTTGGTCCTAGTTTGTATTTCAAGATTTAATGATTAGTGTTTTTAAGAATGAGAGGATTAGTAAATCATTGACCAAGTCTTTCCAAGAGTGTATTTACATGACCATTGTTACTTTTGTGATGAGCGATACTGTTGTTGTTTATCTTTCATTTAAAAAAAAGACTAATGACATCTCAGGGGATATCTTAATTTGCACATGAATTGAGTTTAAGTGAGGCAGAATTGTTCAAAGTCATCAGCCTCATTTTCTCTTCCAGTCACTGAAGTCCAGTGGCAAGACAAAAGTCAAGATTACTGGCAATGGCCAAAGATGCACTGGATGACCATGGCATCTTCAATGTCTAACCAAACTCTAAGAACTCTAAGTTAATGTTATTTTAAAAATTTATTTAAAAAATCACCAAAAACTATTTTTATCTTTTTTATTTCTTTTTTTTTTAATTTTTTTTTCTTTTTTTTTTCTTTTTTTTTCTTTTTTTTCTTTTTTTTTCTTTTTTTTCTTTTTTTTCTTTTTTTTTATTTTTATTTTTTTTTTATCTTTTTTATTTCTATAGAATTTCTCACATATTATTTTATGTTTCCCATAAATGTGAATTGGAAATGGATTTGAACAGACAATTCCTTGGCAAGCAAGAGAAACTATTAGTCTATATCTCTCTCCCTATAATAGCTTATAAATTAATAAAAGTGTTTCTGACAAATGAGCTAAAACTCAAACTGAAGTTTATATTCTTCCAAGATGGTAGAGAGGATTCGCTGCTAATCCTTTTACTTTTTCTATATGAAATAACTTCAGTGAGGTTGTCTACAGTACTATGATGTGTTTGCTAATTTGAAGTTCTAGGAGGGTGGTGTAACTTGTGCTTGTTGCCTTTGATTGAAGTTTCATAGACAATGAAGAAGAGAACCATACTCCAGTGGTTCCCAATGTACATTTTCTCAACTGTTATCTTAATGACAAGAATCACAAAGATGTCTTGTGCTATTTCCTCTGCTGAGTGTTGAGGAATAGGTAGAGGATAGACTAAAAACAAGCTTGAGTAACTCAATGAGTTTACAGAGACTTTGTGTATTTGGTCACATCTGTGTACAAAGCATAGAGATATGTTGAATTCTATATTTCTCAGACATAAATCCAGAGAGCTGCAGGTTCTCTTCATGATTCTTCTATTGCCTCCAGCTTCTGTCACCTCTCAGGCTCCATGATTGAGTTCAAATGTAATAGCAACAGAAGTATGTTGCCTCTTCATCTATCAAAGCTATCCCATGGATCATATGGGGAAGGGAAGGGAATGGAATAAGTATTTATTAAGTGCCTACTGTGTATTGTGCTAAGCACTTTACAAATATTGTCTCATTTGATCCTTTCAACAACCCTGTGAGGTAGGTGCTGTATTATTTCCATTATATGTTTGAGGAAACTGAAGCAAGCAAAGGTTAAATGATTTGCCCAGGATTTGGAATCTAGTAGACTGAGGCTAGATTTGAATTCAAGTTTCCCTGACCCTAGATCCAATCAATATTCTATCCACTGTACTGCCAAGATGCTTCATAGTTCTCTTGGGTCCATGTGAGACCACTAGCCATTATTGTCAATTCTCAGGCCTCATGAGTATGAGCATATATACTACTTCCATATGCCTTTTCCTCTCACTCTCCAAAGCTGCCATTCCCAGCTTCTCCCCACATCTAAGGATTAATCTTTATTACATTTTGGTTCCCTTTTAGACTTTCCTACTTCCTTTTTCTCCAGATAGCTCAAAGAATCATCTTATGTAGAGCCCAATTGCTCTGATCTATGAGAGTCTGAGCCAATTACATCATTCCAAGATGCTGAGATCAAATTATTCCAATATCTTCTTAAAAGAATAAAGACTATATCTATTTATACTCGTAAATGAACCTTTTCACTGTCTGCTTTATGCTTGTGATTATCCATTATAACTTTAATGCTCTTTATTCATTGAATCATAGTATTAAACCTCACAGGTGATTTATTTTATGAATTTTTATGGGAAACTAAGGCCAAGGAAATTATGATTTTCCCACGTTCACACAGCTATTAAGTGACAGGACCAGACTTTGAATCTGAGAGCTTTGTTTCAAAAGTTACTGCTATTTCCAAAGTACTATGCTGTTTCTAATTCAGCTACCATAAGAAGTCTTAAAATTTGGAGGCATAATTTTGAATCATGAATGTTCTCTCACCTGAGAATTTCCTATGCTAATGAAACCTAGGTTCAATTCCTGTCCCTATTCCCCATCTATATCATAATGTTTGGCACATAATAGAAGCTTAAAAATGCTTGTTGATTGGCTAATTAATGAATGCTTTCTGGAGATTGAAGGATGGATCAGATGATTCCTTTCATCATAGCCTTCTTCCTCTTTTCTTCTTCTCTCTTTTTCTATCTCTTCCTTGTCTCCCTCTCTCTTTTATCCTTTTGTCTCTATTTAATAAAACCACTCCCTTCACCTTTATTAGCAAACTGGGATGTGGAAATGTTCTGGGTCTCACTGGAGTCCCATCTTCACTGCAGTAATACTCTGTGTAAACCAGTGATAGATGTATTATTCCTTTCCTGGGTACCCAGAGAACCATAAAATCATTTCAAAGTTGGGACAAAGTTTAGAAGCAATTATATCAAGAAAAGGATTCCTTTTGTAATGTACTTGTTGAGCAGTCTTCCAGATTTTGCTTAAGGACCTCAAGCAAGGTAAAATATACTTCCTTTTCCCACCTGAGCCCCTTCCATTTTTGGTTAGGAAATTCCAATATTAAGAAGTTATTCCTTATATCAAGCTGAAATCTGATTATCAGAAGCTTTCTCCCATCTCTCCCAATTCTGCCTCTTGGAGTCAAAAAGATAAATCCATTCACTCTTTTACAGAATAACTTCAAATATTTAAAGATCATCATTCCATCTTGACAAATTCTCTCTTTTACATGCAAAGTGTGCCTCAAGGAATTCTTGGATATACTCTATATGGAGAGGAATATAGTATTTGGGGTACTAGACTTGCAATCTGGAAACCAAACTCCATCTCAGACACTAATTATGTGACTTTAGTAAAACCACTCAACCTCTCTGTCCCTCAGTTTCCTCACCTATAAAATGAAGGAGTTGGACTTAATGGCTTTTAGTTATAAACCAATCATTCTAAAACTTCTGAGATGTAAATTATACATCAATATCTATTGATGAGACAAGAATTAAAAGCACAAAAATTGAAATGGGAACCTGGATAGTAACTGTTTCTTTGTGGACCTGCTTCCATGTCACTCTTGGAGTGATTTGAAAAAACAGCTTTATGTTAAACAGTGACCTATTATGTGCAGGCAAGAGGAAGTTAAGAAAACTCAGGGGAAAAGATGAAGAGCTTTCAATTGCACTAATGAAACTTATGTCAGAAGGAAGCAGCATGGTACAATAAAAAGAATGCTGAATTTTAAGCCAGGATATCTGAGATCTCTGCCACTTAAAGATTTGGGCAATGCAACCTCTCTACGTCTGCTGTCTCATCCGTAATTTGAGAAAGTCAGACTAGACAACCACTTTATTCTCTTTCTGGACTAAAATCTAAAATCCTACGAGCTTATTTGAACCCTAACACATTTGTCCCTCACGTTCCATCTATCCCCTCTGGCCTCATTAGCTACAATCTTTTTTTTTTTAATAAAGCTTTTTATTTTCAAAACCTATGCATGGATAATTTGATGACATTGACCCTTGCATAGCCTTGTGTTTCAGATTTTCTCCTCCTTCCCTCAGCCCTTCCCCTAGAAGGCAATCAATTCAATATATGTTAAACATATCAAAATATATGTTAAATCCAATATGTATAAACATATTTATACAATTTTATTGCTGTACAAGAGAAATCAGATCAAAAAAAGAAAGTAAATGAATAAGGAAAAATGCAAGCCAAAAACAACAAAAAAAGTGAGAATCTTATGTTGTGATTCACATTCAATTCCTACAGTCCTCTCTATGGGTGTAGATGGCTCTCTTTATCACAAGATCATTGGAACTGACATCAATCATCTCATTGTTGTAAAGAGTCACATTCATCAGAATTGATCATTGTATAATATTGATGTTGTGTACAATGATCTCCTGGTTCTGCTCATTTCACTTAGCATCAGTTCATGTGAGTCTCTCCAAGCCTTTCTAAAATCATCTTCCTGATCATTTCTTATAGAACAATAATATTCCGTAATATTCATATGCCATAACTTATTTAGCCATTCTCCAGCTGATGGGCATCCACTCAGTTTCCAGTTTCTCGCCACTACAAAAAGGGCTGACACAAACATTTTAGCACATCTGGATCCCTTTCTTCCTTTAGGATCTCTTTGGGATATAGGCCCAATAGAAACACTGTTGGGTCAAAGGGTATGCACAATTTGATAACTTTTTGAACATAGTTCCAAATTGCTCTCTAGAATGGCTGGATCTGTTTGCAACTCCACCAACAATACAGTAGTGTCCCAGTTTTCTCTCATCCCCTCCAACATTCATCTAAATCTTTTCCTGTCATCTTAGCTAATCTGAGAGGTGTGTAGTAGTATCTCAGAGTTGACTTAATTTGCATTTCTCTGATCAATAGTGATTTAGAGCACCTTCTCATATAATTAGAAATAGTTTTAACTTCATCTGAAAATTGTCTGTTCATATCCTTTGATCATTTATCAATTGGAGAATGGCTTGGATTCTTATAAATTTGAATCAATTCTCTATTATTTTAGAAATGAGGCCTTTATCAGAACCCTTAAATGCAAAAATGATTTCCCAATTTATTGCTTCCCTTCTGATCTCGTCTGCATTAGCTTTGTTTGTATAAAAACTTTAACTTAATACATCAAAATTAGCTATCTGGCGTTCAATTATGAATTCCAGCTCTTCTTTGAACACAAATTCTTTCCTTCTCTAGTTGTGAGAGGTAAACTATCCTGTGTTCCTCTAATTTATTTATAATATCATTCTTTATGTCTAAATCATGAACCTATTTAGATCTTATTTTGGTATGTGGTATTAGGTGTGGATTGAGCCCTAATTTCTTCCTACTAGTTTCCAATTTCCCCAGCAATTTTTGTCAGATAGTGAGTTCTTATCCCCAAAGCTGGGATCTTTGTGTTTGTAAAACACTAGATTGCTATAATTATTGCCTATTTTGTCCTGTGATCCTAACCTATTCCACTGGTTGACTACTCTACTTCTTAGCCAGTATTAAATGGTTTTGATGACCGCTGCTTTATAATATAGTTTTAGGTCTGGCACAGCTTCATTAGCATTTTTTCATTAATTCCTTTGAAATTCTTGCCCTTTTGTTCTTTCAGATGAACTTTGTTACTATTTTTCTAGATCTGTAAAATAATTTATTGGGAGTTTGATTGGTATGGCACTAAATAAGTAAATTAATTTAGGTAGCATTTTCATTTTTATTATATTAGTTTGGCCTACCTTTGAGTACTTGATATTTTTCCAACTGATTAGGTCTGACTTTATTTGTGTGCAAAATGTTTTGTAGTTGTGTTCGTATAGTTTCTAACTTTCCCTTTGCAGATTGATTCCCAAATATTTTATATTATTGACAGTTATTTTAAATTGAATTTCTTTTTGTATCTCTTGATGCTGAACTTTGTTGGTAATATACAAAAATGCCAATGATTTATGTGGATTTATTTTGTATTTTGCAACTTTGCTAAAGTTGTGAATTGTTTCTAGTAGTTTTTTAGTTGATTCTCTAGGGTTCTCTAAGTATACCATCATATCATCTGCAAAGAGTGATAAGTTGGTTTCCCCATGACCTACTTTAATTTCTTTAATCTCTTTTTCTTCCCTTATTACAAAAGCTAACAGTTCTAATGCAGTATTGAATAGTAATGGTGATATTGGGCAGCCTTGTTTCAACCTAATTTTACTGGGAATGGTTCTAGTTTGTCCCCATTACATATGATGCCTGTTGATGGTTTTAAATAGATACTAGTAGTCATTTAAAGGAAAAATCCATTTATTTCTATATTCTCTAGTGTTTTTAATAGGAATGGTTGCTGGATTTTATCAAATGCATTAGCTACAATCTAAAACAGAATAATGATAACTTTCTTGATCACAAGATGGCAGTCTTACTTCTGCTCCATTACTGAATGTAGGAAATGATGTGAAACAGAGCAGAAACCAAATGGCTTCTGTCTCTCAAAAATATTGACAAATAAACTGTAATCAAGTAGAGGAAAAAAGGGAAAGGAAAATATTAAAAATAAATGCAAGAGATTTGATAAACAAGGATTTTTTTAGATGTCTGGCTCCATTAGTAGTTCTTTTGCACTTGTGCCAGAGCCTTGTGGATTTAAGTCTCACACTAGTATTTAGGATCCAGTCCAGACATGAGGCCATAGTAAAATGGTGCAAAGAAAAGGAGGTAGAACTCCTGCCAAATGTATCTGGATTTATGCACTGGCATGATCTGAGAACTTGGTGGAGATACCTCTTTGTATCAGTCCTAATTCAATTTGACCCATCTCAAACAGCCTTTCTTAAGTAAAAATGATAATAAGAATAATAGCCAGCATTTATTTGAAAGTTTGCAAAGCTCTTTCAAAATATTAACTGATTTAAGCTTTTCAACAACACTGAGAGATAAGTATTATTATTATCTATTTTAAATGTGTGGGAATTGAGGCAAATAGGATTAAGTGATTTGTCCACGATTCCATAGCTACTAAGTCTCTGAAATCAGATTTGAACACAGATCTTCCTGACTTGAAATCTGGTACTCTCTCCATTGTACAACTGGGTACTTAGCTAAGTGGTTCAGAAATGAGTGGTTCAAAGTCCTGGAAAGATGAACTTCATCCTCTTTTTCCCTAATTCTGGTGGCTTGCCATGGAACAACAGGGATAAAATGCTAGGCAAGAAATCAGGTATATCAGAGTTCAGATCTAGCATACTAACTGTATGACCCTGAGTAAGTCATTGTACTAAGTACCCAGGACAGAGAAAATGATGTCTGCCCTCCTTCCAACCCCAGTGAATTTTTATTTTGTTCTAGAAGATATGATATGGAAACAAGTAAGGGGATACAGGATAATTTGAGGAGAAAATGAGCACTGACAACTAAGTAAAATGAAATTAGATAGGGACTCCCATTTAATTTCTGCAGTAGAACTTTCCTGTACCAGACAGTTAAGTGGGTGCTAGAGTTGCTGCTATTTCTCATATACAACTAAAAACTATTCAACCCAATCCTGTTCTTTTTATTTCAGATAGCTAACAGGATGCAAAGATGAAGGGAAGACCTGATCATCAGGGTCACACAAACTTTCTGTAAAACCAACCTCATCCTAATGGGAGATGAGAAGGATTCTGGTGAAAGGGCTGTCCTAATAAACAGCTTTGTTACAGTTTCTAACAAGGTTAATGATCAAATGCAGCCCCAGCTATGTAAAAGTAGTGCACTTCTTGGAACTATAGCCTTAAATGTGCTATTTAAACTTCAATCAAGACAGCAATCTGGCTATAATTCTGGGAATGAGTTGAGATTTAGACCGCTCCTTGTTGGGTTACTGAACAAATTGTCATGATGTCAGATAACTGGGGAAGCCACTCAAATAAGGAAAGAAACATATTAAGTACTTCCTATGTGCCAGGCACTACGCTAAATGCTTTACAAATAAATTATTTGATTCTCACAATAGACCTGAGATAAAGATCCTACAATATCTATTTCCAGTTGAAGAAACTCTGGTGGGGTCAGAGTCAAACAGTGCTTAAGTGACTTACTGAGGGTTACTTGGTTAGTAAGCTAGATTTGAACTCAGGTCTACTTGACTCCATGCCAACATTCTATCTTCATGCCACCTCTTAGGAAGTTAAAGACTTGCACATTGTGAATGTTCCATGACAAGCTACCAGATTAGCAGATTTAGGGCAATAAGAGAAATGATGTTCATCATTCTAGCCCTTTTAAAAAAAAAAAAAAACTGAGTCTAAATTTCAAATAACTGGACATAGTCCTGAAAGCTCTCTCTTGTCCACCAATGTTGACTGGATGTTGTAAGAGCTATTTGTTCATCTGTCAGGGTCCCCTCTAAGTTCATTTCTAGCTTTCAGATTTTAGGAATCCGTGCCTCTTTTTATACGTTAATCAATCCATCAAAACTCATTAAGGAAGCACTTCCTTTAACCAATCATGAGGAGAGCCCAAGAAATACAGGAAGGTAGAACAATTTCTGTCCTCAAGGAACTGACATTCTTATAGGGAGACAGCATATAAATAATTCGATGTATGCAAAATAGAAAAAGAATTGATGGCTTGTGTCAGTGAGTCACTTTAAACACTTGAGGAAATCACTTAAAGTCACTGGATGAGTTTCACCCCTTAAAACTAGAGCAAATATCATGTTGTGCTGGAAAGATTCCTGGGTTTAAAGTCAGAAGAGCAAAGTTCAAATTCTGACTCTGCCAATAGAAAACTGTGACTCCAAGCAAGTCATGGTACCTCTGGCTCTCAGTTTTCTCACCACAAATGGGGGGAGGGGGGAGAGAAAACAGGATAGTGACATTAGATGGTCTGTAAAATACCTTCCAATGATGATGTTTTTATGATCTCTTCTAAATTACATTTATAATGTATCACCTCTGACAGATCTTTCCTGATCCCACCTCAAATGCTAGTTAGTTCCCCATTCCTCATTGTCTGTCTGTCTCTGTCTCTAAGTCTCTATCTCTCTGTCTCTCTGTTTCTGTCTTTAATGTCTCTCTGTCTCTGCCTCTATCCCTGTGTCTGTTTTTAACTTTCCCTGCCTTGTCTCTTGTCTTTCTATGTCTCTCTGTTTCTATCTCTGTGTCTTAAATACATTCATTCTCTTTCTGTAAGTCTCTATCTCAGTCTCTGTCTCTCTGTGTCTGTCTGTCTCTATCTCCCTCTTTCCAGAACAGCTAGATGGCGCCATAGGGTATAAAGTGCTGGACTGGAGACTCATCTTCTTGATTTTAAATCCAGCTTCAGATACTTATTAGCTATGTGACCTTGAGTAAGTCATTTAAACCTGCATGCCTGAGTTTTCTCATCTGTAAAATGAGCTGCAGAAGGAAATGGCAAACCATTTCAGTATCTTGCCAAGAAAACCTCAAATAGGATCACTGTTGGACACAATTGAAAAAGAAATCTTTGTGTATATGTAGATAAATGTATATGTATATATGTATAATAAACACATGTATATATGTATACAAATATATGTACATGCATATGAATATATTTATGTATATGTATATTAATATAGATATATGTACAAATGAATGTGTATATATATTTCCATATCTATATACATACGCATACATACATATAAACAGTAAAATATGTACATATTGCTCCCTAGGAGAATATATGCTCCTTGACGTCAGAGAGTTTATTGTTTTTGTCTCATTTTTGTTTCATTCATTTATTGATATCCCCAGAGCCTAGCAAATTCAGAGCATAATAGGTCTTTAATAAACCCTTGTAGATTGATTATAACATGCCTTCTTCACAATATATCCTTGTGGCTCAGGTGTTACAAATATTATTGTGTCAGTTTTATAGCAAAGGAAAGAAAAAACCAGAAATTAAGTTATGTGTTCAAGATTTCTTAGCTGGTATTTGTCAGAATTAAGATTCAAAAACCCAGGTCTCCTGAATCCCAATTGAATGTGGCTTCCTAACTAAGGCACAAAAGGATTAAATTGATTCATTAAAATCAGTTTCCTCCTTTATTATACTATCTGACTTCTTTTTATAGGTCAGGTGCATTTTTCATCTGAATTCTGAGTCCAAGCAAAGCTTATGGGTTAGAAACATAAACTAAAAAACATAGGAAATTGAAGATGGATGGAGCCCACAGAAATACTTTTCATTCCCTTTTTAAAAGAAGGTGGTGATTTGGAGAGGAAAGAAGAAGATATAAGAAGTCCACAACTTTCCCTGTAGATGGTGATAAAAAGAACAGAAGTCAGTTTTCAGGATTTACGATAATAGAACAATAAAGTCTCAGTAGAGGATAGAGTGAAGGAAGAATCAAGAAGTTGTTCAGCAAGAAATTTGGCAATATAATTAAGTGGGCTTTAACTTAGAATTTAAGGAAGAAAGAGAAAAATGTACATCTAAAACTGTGACACATTATAGAAGAACACAAATTCTTTACTTACTAAAAAAAAAAAATTAAAATAGAAGATGAAATCATCAGTAATTCCCAGTAGGCAAGAGGAGAAGAAAAGTGGTACAATAGAGAGTACTGGGCTTGGGGTAAGGAGAAATCTGAGTTTGAATCTTTCCTTTGACTTTTCAATTCTTTAATTCTGGACAACTGAGGCAACGTCTCAATACAATTGCATTGTAGTGTTTTTTTCACTTATATTATTATAGTTATTCTTCTTGGCATTTTTGTGCTTTCATGTATCCATTTAGTAAAAATCCATTTAGTCAGTTGTTACATAGAAGATGGTCCAAAAGGAGAAAGAGTAACACAGAAGATAGTGCAACAGAAACTCCTGCCAAAAGAAGGTGGCCCCAACTTCAAAGTTTCCATGGGCTAGTTGGAATATAATTCTACAGAAGTCAGCCCAGGTGGGATTAAATGATCTCAGAAACGAAGTTCTGGAGACACAAAGAGAAACAGTTCTAATGAGAAGGAAAATGGGAGGCTGCCCAATGAGATTAACACGGATGTGCATGACATTCATCAACCCACTTGGATATTTTAAAGCAATGTACAGAAAATCCAGGCAAAAGGGAATGAATGCAAAAGTTTGGTGTGGGTCCAGCATAGTATGCATGTATTAAAACTCACTGAACTGGAACAAAGAAAACTAGTTAACAAGAAGAGAATTTTTATCTCAAGTCGGGGAATAGAGGAGGATGAAAAGAGGAATAGGGGTAGATGAGATGATGAGAATTAATAAAGACAAGATGGCAACTGCTTAACTTTTAGTTATCAATCTGTTTTCTTTGTCAAGGAGGATGATTTGGGGGTTAGAAAGGATAGAAAAAATGATGAAGAGGAGTTGATACTCTAGATAATGAAGGGAATAGTGAAAAATCAATCACTCCACAAATTTACTGACAAGATGCTACACCCTGTTTCTTTTATCAGAGCAGAATTTATCTGAATGGAATCATCTCATCAGAGGTGTGAACAAGTGTGAAAGAGGCCTGTTCATCAATCAATCAAAGAACAAAGACATTTCAACTAGGTATGATGGGAAATCTAAATCTAAAAGTTACCTTGAGAGCTTCAGGGCTACTTTAATAAGCATCTACCTGCCATCATTTTGAATCTGTGAAATCTTGGGCTCAGTTAACATCTCTGACATTAAATATTCAAAAAGAGTGATTTTTTTTTAAACAAGTAAATTCATTCTTTCGAATTTTGTTTATAAAATGATACAATATAACTTGCTTTTTTGAAAAAATATTGGTGGTAGGGGAATCACTTTTTACAAAATGGGGGGAATGTAATATCAAGTATATGATTAAGAAACTAGAAATCTTCCTTTTGGATCCAGCCTTTTCAGATACCCAGGGGATCTTGGATAAATCATTGGGGAAAAAAATCCAAACAACTTTCCTCAGTTTCTCACTGGTAAAATGTCATAAAAGTGTAGGTTTAGAGCTGGAAGGAATCTGAAATGCCATTGAGTCTGATCTCACTTTAGAGATGAAGAAACAGAGTCACAGAGAAAGTAAAGTGATTTACATTACTATAACTATTTCATCAGTCATTCAGTTAGGTGAGAACTCAATCTTTTCCCTTTGAGGGATATTCTGAATATTAATAAAATAAAATTCTTGAAGCATTTTGTAGTTCTTAAATATAAATTATTGTATCATTATATATTTCATTATGTAGTAATATATATTATATTATGATTAAGTAATGCTAATATAATTATATACATATCCATGAAAGGAAGTGTGACATAGTGGATAATAAGTTTGCCAGGGACTCAGGAAAACCTGGGTTCAAATCCTGCCTTCATAAGGCAATTTTCTTTCCAAAATTTTATGTTGTATTTGTAAACAAGACTCATGACTAGCACTACTGGCTGTGTGACCAAGCCAGAGAACAATGTAGTACAAATAAAACATTTCTGAGAAAGATACAAGGCAAATCTACTTAACTGCATACAGTTCCGAGCTATTTTTTATGGTTGTATGTTAGAATCCTTCTACCTATCTGTATTGATAAAGAGAGTTTCTTATCTAGAGTATACAAGATAAATCGTAGGTCCATTAAATATTCATAAATGCATACACATACCCCTTGCTCTCTTTGTATACACAAATATACATATACATTTATATGTATATAATGTGTATAATATTGTATAGGTTTGACATGTATAATATGTATTTGTATGAGGATATAATATATATGTATATATACATATATTTCCCTACACTAAAATTCTATTTCCGTGCTTTATCATAAAAAAGGAGATTACCCTGATTTTCTGAAGATTTTATCAACATAGTAGTACCTTTGGATGTGCCTATCAAGCTCATGAACCCAGCATTTTATTGGTATTATTGACTTCCCATGAGGAAACTGATAAAGATTATCGCCTACTCTATAACAAAGCATTGCTTATGGATATTGAAAAATTATGTGATTATCTGGGATCACCATGACTATTTGTTAGAGGCAAAACTTGACCCTAACTCTTTCTAACTCAAAAGTTGGCTTGTTTTCTCCTATGCTAACCTGTTCTCTCATGAGATTTTATGTTGCAGTGGTAGAGTGGCGTGGTAAATCAGATTGTTCAGCTAATTCTATTCATTTCTCTCTATCTCTACCATGGCACCACAGGCTTATGGCTTAAATGTGTTTACTGGAATAAATTCCCTTTTTTTCCTTCTTCAAAATGATGTAAAAAAGATTCATAATTCTCCCATTTTTTTTTTTTTTTTTGAGTTTCCAGTCCCTAGACAGATACAGTCCTCTGGCATAACACACTATGTAAAATCTAGCATTCTTTCTCCTCTAAGGAATCTTCTTCCTCTCCTCCCCCCACTCCTTCCCTACATTTGCTTCTTCCTAACTTCAAATTTATTATTTGTTCCAGGCACTGAAGTAAGCCTTAGAAATAGAAATTAGAAAGAAAAATACAGATCCTGTCTGCCCTCAAGGAGCTTACAAGATAATGAGGGAAGATAATACACAAAAGGAAGCTGAAGAGAGTAAGTCATGGACAATTTTGTTTCTTGGAATCCAAACCAAGCAGAACTCGTGATGAAAGTGAAGAATTATTTAGAAAGTTCTAACAGTTCAAAGACCTCTATAAAGGAAAAGTTTGGAAGAATTTAGTGGGGGAGAATCACGATGGAGTGAGAAACTGTTGAATATAAAAGATCGAGTCAATTAGCATGGTGATATTTACCAGTTCCCAATAAATTCGCCCACACTAGCAAATGTCTATGGGCAACATTGTTTATATTTTATGATGTAGATCGAAGAGAGAAAGTGCAGGTTATTTTTAATCCAGTTGGGACCCATCTCTGATTCCAGACTAGCACAGTAAAATTCAGGTATATTCTGTCTCCTCTCCCCACCATTTCATTTCCCACCTTCATTACCACTTTCAGCACTGCATATCTATCAAGGCAGCATGGCACTCTTGTCATGATCTCATTGTGGTAGGTTAATAACCACACCCCAATTTTTCAGATTTTACCCTTCATAGGCCTCAAGTGATTGATATGTTTGAAGGGAACTTAGAGAATATGATGTGTCAGCTTAATGATCCAAAGTCCACTATCATCTCACTAACTAAGTGCTTGTGTGATAAATATTAAAATAAAAGCAACTACTTTTTAAAATCCTTTTTATGTCTTGTCAGACTTTTGGGGAGGAGAGTGCTTTGTAAACCTTAAAGAGCTCTATAAATTTAAGTTATTGCTGTGATATTATTATTATTCATAGCAGCAACTACTTCAATAATATTTTGCTACTTGGAAACTGAATGTATTCTTTCCACAGACCAGAAAAAGAATATAGTACAAATGCAACATTTTTGAGTTTATGTTGGGGGCAGGGGGAGGGGAAGGGGCGGAACTCAAATCTATCCACCTCTATTACATTTTAGAGGAACATCTGCTTAGGTCCACCAGTAAGTCAAACAATTACTTTTTCTCTTTTAAAAATAATTTTATTGATATCTTTTGTCTTTATAATCATCTCTTCACTCACCTTTCTAGAGAGTCATCCCTTATAATATAGAAGAAAAGGGAAGGGACGTTCAACAAAACTATCCAACATATTAAAAAAGTCTGATGCTTAATGCAGTCTAACATCCATAGTCCCCCATTTCTGCAAAGAAATGGGGAAGGCATCTTCTCATATTTCTTCTTTGGGACCAAGCTTGGTCATTATAATATCAGAGCATTTAATTTCCACTGCTTTTTTGTTTTTTATTTCTTTTTTAAAATTTTTAAAAATTAAAAACAAAATAGAAAAAAAGACAGAAAAGGAAAATAAAAAAAAAACACCTGTCATGTGCTCAACAGAACATCAAGGATTCAAAATATGTAATGATAAATTTCCATTTCAAAAAAGATACATAATAATAGAAAAGATTATGTATTCATGACTGTGTTGTTCTATTGACATTTTTGTATTCATTGTGTATATATTTATGTATATGTATTTGTGTATATGTATTATGACTATGTATATATACTACATGCACATTCACACACATATTTATTCTCCCCACCCCACCCTTATCATCCACTTACTTTACTTGCATCAGTTCCTGTAAATATTTTCATACTTCTCAGTATTCATCATATGCGTTTATTTTTATTTATTAAATGCCTACCATGTAATAGACCTTGTACTAAAATGTAGGAAAAAATACAAAAACATGACAGTTCTTGATTTCAGGAAAAGTGCATTTCACTGTAGGTAGCAAACAAGTTCAACATATATAGAAGAAATACAGGTTGGGTTTGAGGAAGGATGTGGGAATGAATTGATGGCAACTGATGAAATAATCAAGAGAAAAAAATGTAAAGAGGGCATAAGACAAAGTCTTAGGGTATATTCATGCATAGGTGATAGGACATGAAAAAGTAACTAAGAAGGATTAATTAGATCAGTAGGAGGAGAATCATGGCAAAGCAGTGTCACAAAAATGTGGTGCAGTGGCAAAGGAAACTATGACCTGCATTTAAATGTCAGCTTTTCTATTTACTACCCACGTGATTATGGGTGTAAATAGAAAATTTTTCCTCTGGAGGTTCAGTTTTCTCATCTGCTAAATGAAAACGTTTGGTGAATCTTTTCTGTTCCTCTACCCCTAAATTCTAATTCTTTCATAGGGCTATATGTAATAACAATAACTGACATTTAAGAAGGACTTTAGAGTCTGAGAATTGATTTCCACACACTAACTCATTTGAGTCCAGCACCAACCTCTGATATTAGGACCACAGGACAGGTATGATTACTCCCATTTTATCATTGAAGAAACTGAGGCTGAGGGAGATTTCAATGACTTTGCCTAAGGTCACAAAGTTAGTGTCTGCAGGGACATTCCACCGAAGTGCACCCAGATGTGCACTTCTTTTACTAGGGCAAGTGAAGAAAAGACTTTCATAGACTACTTGAAACTACCCAAAGGCCTACCCAGCTGAATAACATTGAATAGCATTTAAATAAACCCTGCGGTTGAATTCACTTTCACTTTTCAGCCCCTTAGCAGGCACTTCTGTGCAAATGCAAAAAGGGGAGGGGGCCTCAGATTGCTTTATTGAAGTTACTTGCGTTTTCCTTTTCCTGTCCGTTTTAAGAAGTAGCTGGCCATCTGTGGAATCCGCTTTGACTCCGAGCCTTTCCGCGTGTCTTCTTTACCTCGAGGCTGAATTACTGGCTAGTGTTAAATGTATTGGTCTTCTGATTTATAACCAAAGTGCAAAGGATGGTTCGGGATTTACCTCAGATCTCTCAATCCAGTCTCACACCCCCCATCACAGCTCCCTACTTTGGGTTTTGCTAAGGCCTGTACGAATTTTGGGACTGGGGGCTGGGAAGAAGACGAATGAGGTGAGCAAGCAAGGGAGTCGCTGAGGGATGCTCACGGCAGCGTAAGGCACCGCTGGGCACGCATCTGGCGCAGGAGCAAACAGACCGCAACCTCTCAGTAGCACCGGAGGTTTGTCCAAGGCAGTGGGCGAGGATTCTCTCCCGCACGAGGGCGCTCCGGTCTTCAGACGTCTCAGGCACTGCGGCGGCTTTTCCTAGCTTCCTTTCAAATTACTGCGGAAAAAATAGACTCCCTCTAAGAGGCACGGATGGAGAGACGTTGCATTCTTAAACATGGCATGCTGATGCCGTCCATTCGTCATGTCCCCGCGCCCTTAAAATGATTATACTTCAATAATTATCAGTAAAGGCAGAGGTTTATTTTTCTCAGTCCGTTTTCCCTGGACGGTTTTCTTTCCCCATTACTGGCAGATAAGGGTTCGATGTGGGAGCGCACGCACCGACCCTCGCACACAAGGGTACGCACACAGAAGGTGCACACATTCGCGGCGGGGGTGGGGAGGGATTAGGCTCAAGAGAGATCTCCTTTGGAAAGATTGGCGTGGCCCTTCCTAATGGCACTGCCTGGGAACGGGCATTTGTTTCCCAAGGAGGACTCCTTTCAGCCTGCCAGTTCAAATAACACAAAATAATCGGGGCTATAGGCCAAAGTTGCCGCAGAGCTCACGGGGAAACCAAGAGATGCCAAGCCAGCTGCGTTTCCTTCTACAGCTTGCTCCTCGAGCCTGGCGATCTCTCTCTTGGGCAATCGGGACGATTCGAAAAGCTCTATTTGTCTAAAGCCCCGAGTTGATTTTAGATATCCTTCCCCCCTCCCCCCACACCCCCCACCTCCACCCGCCTTAGGCTGAAGAGGGAAGGCGCGGATCAGTACACTAGCAGCTTTATATTGAAGTGTTAAACTGGGTTTCTAGTGCACTTTACAGATGAATACACACACACACACACGTTTTTCCACCTTACGACCGCTCTCTCAGTGTCTTAGGTAGAATTGAGAAAGGAAGGACAGAGAGAGGGGCAAAGGGCGGATTTCACATATGAAGAAAAAGAAATAGATGCTACTAAGAGAAAAGGCAGGGTGAACAAGAGATTGGGAAAGAAATATAGCACCAGTATATAGTCTATCATTTTATACGTTTCTATATAATTTATATACAGCGACATACGTATATACTGGATGAATGGTGTGTGTGTGTGTGTGTGTGTGTGTGTGTACGCGGCCGCTCTTGTGTGTGCGTGCGTATGTGTGTGGACTCCCACATGCTTAGCGCTATCTGGATCTGGGCAGTAGCAGCAGTACCTCCCCTACTCTTCCCGCCCCCCCTTCTCCTCCCCCCTTTCTGTTGCTTTTGTCTTGAGGGTGTTGTGGGTTTGTGTGGTTGGGTGTTATTTTTTTTTTTTTTTGGTGGATTTTTTTTTTATTTCAGACTAATTTTCTGGAGTTTCTGCCCCTGCTCTGCGTCAGCCCCCACGTCACTTTGCCAGCAGTAGCAGTGGCGGCAGCGGCGGGGGCTCCTGGAATTGGGCTGGAGCGGGAGCTGGGGCTGCTTCATCCTCGGCTGTGCGAGGAGGAGGACAGAGCCTCCCGCCGGGAGCACTAAGCCAGGCAAGAGGCGCCGCCGCCGCTGCCGCCGGACTCCGTCTGTCTGGGTGAGGAGCTAGCTGGCGCTCGTGGGGCCGCTGCCCGCAACTCGGCTCCTTGCTTGCCCGAAGGGTGACAGCAGGAGGGGCCGGGAAGTGGGAGCAGCCCCGAAGGCTTCCCCAGGTAGGACTGCTGGGCGCAGCCACCTGCCGGGGCGCCGAGGCTGCTCTGCGTGGGGCTCCGCTGCCCTGGCTCCTAGCTCTGGCACTGCGGCCGCTGCGTATTTTGCAGCATCATCTGGGGGAGATTCGTTGCGAAGCCGCCTCCCGAGCTCAGCTCTGCCCCAGAATCGCGTTCTCTCTACCCCGGCATGAAGTCGCTGAGGGGTGTCCCATGTTCTTTAATGTACCTGGTTCTGAGGGCTCCCGGGGATCCAAACGCCTCCCCATGGCCCGCAACAGGGAGGGGGGTGGTGGTGGCGGTGCAGGAACATCCCCCTGCGAGTAGCATTGGGTCTCCTTTCCCCAGGGGTCGGGGCCATGACCCACCCCTAGGGGTGGCACTAAGGGTTGGATGGAGTTGTGGGAGGGAGCATGTCCGTCACAAGCAACGCTGGTCCCCTTCTCCATCTCATCCGTGTTATCTGTTTGCCTCACAGCCTCAAGGTGCTGCGGCCATATCTTCCACTTCACATCTTGCTTCTGCTCAAGACTCAGCCCGGCTGTCTTCATCCCGGATTTGGCACAGGCGTGAGCCCCCAGGAGGGCAACCGAATCCCCACCCACAGAAGGCGCGTGGATATGCAAGAGCGGCAGCATCTCCAGTAGTGCCCCCTGTGAAGAGGCTCAAGATGCCCCAGCTGCTCCCGCCGCTTTAAGCAGTGCACACCGGGACCCGACACACGCACAGAGTGCCGGGAGCAGAATTAAGAACGACCCCGTGGGAACAGGCCGGTTGGGGGCAGCAGGAGGCGCTTGGAGAGGGGGGCGGGGGGCGGGGTGGGGGGTGTGTTTGGGGGCTAGAAAACATTTGAGCTTTGGCTGGCTTCTGTGGTTAGGGATGTTGTCCTGGAAGAAGTGTCATGGACTGGGCATGGCGCGGCTCTTGGGTTTCTGCTTGTTGGTTCTGTTTTTCTGGAGGGGCTCCCAGGCTTGCCCCACGTCCTGCACATGCACTACTACTCGGATCTGGTGCAGCAATCCTTCTCCGGGTATCATGGCCTTTCCAAGACTGGAACCAAACAGTCCCGACCCAGAGAATATCACAGAAATGTAAGTATTTGTTACTTACTATTACTTCCTTAGCCTACACCTTCTTTGCATTATCCATCATCACCTCCCAAACCACAAAGTCTGGCAGGTAACCCTCTATTAAACTACATCCCAAATCTGCATCTGAAGCAGCTGATTATTAGATTTGTCTATCGAAACCCTATCCATTTCTTTAATCAGGGACATAACAGGAAAGCAATAGTTTGTTTTTAAAAGGAGGTTATGGTTTTTTTTTTCTTTTTCATTTACATTTCTATACCATGTAATGTATATTTTCTATTTCAAGGACTTGTATGTTCATTTCATATACAATATGTATCTATGTATGACTTGGGTTTGAATTACTTTTGGGGGTTGTCTATAAGATAGCATGCGTGTTGTGCAAAACAAAGTTAGAACAATTCTCCATAGAAGAGGAGACCCCTGGAAAAGAAAAGAATTACTATCTGAAATCTGTTGAAAGAGATTAGTATCCTTTTTTTGAGTTTTGGAGTTAACCAGTTTTCATATTTCATTTCCATAGATCAAATTTTGCCTGGGAGATTGTGTCTAGGGACAATTTTGAAAATTATCTGTAAGAGGAGAAGTTCTATGTATTGAAATGCACTTGCTCAAAAGGGAAAATGTGATAGTTGGAAGCCTAAAAGCCTGGTCTGATTTAATTTAGACTTGACTTCCCAGAGATATAATTTTGAGACCATTTAGATTATAAATCTTAATTGCCCATTGAACAATTTCCTGGGAATAAGTTGGAGGATAAAACTGTGTTAGTGCTAAGATGAGTGTTGGTATAAGAACACTGACAATAGGAATTTTCTATTTTTTCAGATTCTGTTGGGAAGCCAGATTATTCATTCCCACATCCCCTTCCATGTTGTCCTGTCAGAAGTCACTGCTAGGCTATCTATTACTGATCAATCTCTTCTACCAAGTCCTTGATCACCTCTGTTAGGTGAATAAATTCAAGGTTTCACTAATTCCTTTTGGAATCTGTAATAGGATCTTTACCCCTATCTTTTGATTTTTAGACAAAAAATAGGATCAATTGTAAGTAAGGTTTGAGCAGAGGCCTTCTGGCTGGTAGTATACATGAATATTTCTTGTGGTGGGGGCAGTCATCTTTGCATGTCAGTAAGGGATTCTCCAAATTTTATTTTTCTTAGCTTGGCTGTTGCTTACTTCACTTATTCTGTGCCATCCTTATTCAAAAGACTCCATCAGAAAGAAAGGGAATTTTCAGGCCTAATTTAGCTGAAGTGTTCATTAATGAAGGCCAAATGGGAAAGGTTATTTAATACTTTAAGATCTCCATCTCTTTGACAGGTATAGTGGACCAAAACATAGCTAGAAAAGAAGGATACGAGGTTTAGCTATTTTATTCTATTGCTGATGCAGTGGAGTTTCTTGGTCTCAGTATAACATTCAGTGTAAATGTGTCCTTACCAAAATAGAGTTAAAATTTGATTATTTTCTCCTCAGGAAGAGGAGGAAAAGTATATGCTATTTGAACATATAAGTCTTTTCTTGATTCTGAAGTGTCATTATAAAGTTCATAGAAACATCTTTTCTCTCACATTGAGGAATAAATATGTAACCCAGAGGGGAAAAAGTATCTTGAAGGATTTTGACCTTTAGTTGATTTTCTCAGCTCTTAATTGAAAATAAAAAGCAGGAAAGCTAATAATTAAGTGAAATCTTAGCCTATAGTATTCAGAACTGACCAAAATTCTTTATTGGCATAGAAGCTCCTGAAACAAGTTCATATTTAAAACATTCTATTTCTTTTATCTACAATAGTAGCTTTTTAAAAAAAAATATTAAGAGCTCTTTCTTTTAAACAAAGCTATTATCACTGTTATCCACTCCACAGAGGCATATTGCTGATTGCTTTCTATGATTTTATTTCCCTTTGGATTTGTAAAAGCCTTTGAAATGCAGGGAAGTCCGAGTAAGACAGTAAGGACAGCATAGGGATAAAGATATAGGAAAGGAATTCTTTTGGTTCTATTGGTCAGGTCTGAGGCCTGGAAGTTTTGGAAATTGAGAGTTACATTCTTTGATCTGCTTCCTGATTTTGTATAACCTTGCCTCAATCAGTTAACCTCTTGCTGCCTTAGTTTCTTCTTCTGAATAACAGTTAATGATGCTTCTTTGTAAAGTGAAATGTAGAATCATTTGAAATTTGCTACTCTTTGAAAGTTAAAAAAAAATAGGACTGAAAGAGTTTGTTTGACCTTCAAAACTTAGACCATGTTACTTGATTTTTCTTTTCACTGTTGGACATTTAAATATATTTTTTTTATCCCTCGTGGATACCAGATCTCATTATGAAGTGAGTAACATTTCATTGCCATGTTATTGAGAGTCACTGTTGCATACTCAATATCATTTTGAAAAAAAAAAGTCTCCTCTTCTTTTTAAAGTCTCAATTTGGCTTTTGTTCTTTATGACAGAAATACCAGCCAACAGAATGTGAATAAGACCTTCAAAAGCATAAATAATAACATTGTTTTAAGATTGTAACTATTTTAGCACTTACATATGAAAAGTAAGAGACTAAGTATTATGCAGGCACAATATACACCCTAATTCCCCAGAGTTGTTTAATAGAAGAAAATGAATAACATATACTTGTACACCTACAGATGTTCAGGACATAGGATTTACTTTGATTCTGATGTACAGTTTGTAATCAGTTATTTCTTTTCCATTCAATGATTATGTTTATGGACCTTTAATGCGAACATCTTTGCTATTACCATGTCAACTTTCATACTATTTTCCATTAACACTATGTAAATAACTTATAACACTTTAGAGAATTAAGTTAGGTTTTTTTTTTTTTTTGAGAATGATTACAATTCAAATGGGTTTTCTTTTTTTTTTTTTAAATAAACCAAATATGACCAAAAACTAAAGGTGTACCTCAATTTAAGAAATTCCAACATATGAAAGTTTAATATACACAAAAGAAAATAAAATTCTCCTAGCCAATTTGTTCAAAAATTTTATTCTCAGCCTGTGATTTTTGATATTTTAAATAAAATATTACGATTCACAGGAACATACCATACTGTACCAAAAAAGGCATACCTGGATATCCAAATCTGTTTTAGATAGTTTTATTATACCAGTACTAAATTCAATTTTAGAATATCATTGTAACATGTAGAAATAAAGTAAAAACTTTTGTTTGAACCCTTGAATGAGCTACTTAAGACTTTTTAAAACCAAGAGCCTAAGTATTTTGAAAGAAACAAGTACTATCTGACCAAAGCTTTAAAGACATGGACAAAATGGTTCACAAAATTACAAAGCTATTCCAGGATTTCTTTGGAAAAAACTGCTTCTTTTCTAAACTTTGTTAGCTAGTAATAGCAGATATTTTATTGCAGCTTAAGATTTACAATGTGATTTAGGTATCTTATCTCTTTTACCTCAGAACATTCTCTTGAATTAGGATGGTATAGATATTATTATTCCCATTTTGTAGATGAATAAATTGAGACTTAGAAAAGTTGTAATTTGTCCATATTCAGTTTGTGTTGGAAGCACAATTCAAAGCTAGTTTTTCTTTATTCCAAGTTTAACTCTTTGCACCAAATCAACTTCCCCTTATCATACTGGATCGGTCTAAAATTTTGTCTTGAGACAAAATGTCCATGGTCTCTGCTTTTAAAGTTCTTAACTGTAGTTTATTTTTAACTTAGTTTAGCAGTTTTAACGTTGTATCTCTAATAGAATGGCAAGTGCAACAAATTGTTTTTAGAAGTGTAAAAAATAACCTGCAATAGGGTATAAGATTTTACTTCTCAATAATGCTTTTCAAATCTACTGAAGAGCCTAGAGTGCTGGATTGTGTATGACATACATTTCAAAACCTCAAAGTAAATTTCTAGTGTAGTTGCATAAACTACTCTAGACTTGTTAATAAATAAGGCAAGTTTAATTTCTGTCATAACCGATTTAAGATGACTTATAAGCCTGTTGAAAAACATCTTGTTTCATCAGTAAAAATATTGACAGTATTAAGCAGAATATATCACAGTTTTTGCATGTGTTGTTCTTCTTGTTGTGGCATATGGCTGATCTTGGCAATATGGAGACTTTATTACTTTTTGTGAAAGAGTTGAAAAGACCCCATGACCCTTTTCCTTTCCCCCCATACTTCCAAATCTCCATCATTGGCTATATAGGAAAATGTTTGAGTCTCTTCTGAAAGTGATACTTCCTTGTGGGAGTTGGGGCTATAGAGTAATAGAAGGCCCTGCATTATATATTGTTACAAGAGAGTAATGGAATGTTGAGACAAAGTAGGGACAACTCCCTAGAATTACCAGAGTTCAAGGTTTGTAACTGTTTTCAGCCCTTTCAATATCCAGTTGTAAAAATGTATGGTCAGCTGAAAGTTGCAATCCCTTTTTCCCTTAGGACCTTCTGTAGATTCTGACTACATTTAAGTTAAAGGAGTGTTAAAACTTAAGAGGGTTTATTTTTGGAGAGAGGGGATTAGGATATGTATTTCAGGTGTCCCTGCCCTCTGTCCTTGAGTTTGTGGTGCACATTATAGAAACTACTGAATCTCTTAAGATTCCTCACAGTTTTATCATTTTATATTTTAGGAATCCTAAATGTGATTCCTATTATTTTATTGGTTCCTTTTAATAGAAGACATGCCAGCTCATATTTCAAACTTGTATTCTGCTAATATTTTACCTAAAGTGGCTTGGCCCTGTAATAATGAATCCAATATTATTGGTTAATTATTGGTTACCATTGCTCGCTTCCATACCATTTGGAAAGTGCAACATGCAAGTATTACAGATTAAAAGTAAGAGAATCTAAATAAATAGTCATGTGCAATCTCAATAATGTAAACCACAAAATAATTCAAAAGAGTATATTCTACTGGAAGATAGTAAACTATAATGGAAAGTGATGGATCTGCTTTCAGGATATCTGTGACTTCAATCTGGTCATCAAACTCTCTGAACCTCAGTTCACTCATCTTTAAAGCAGGGATAATATTTGTCCCACGTATATCATGGGACAGTTGAGAATTCAATTTATTAATATATGTCAGTGTATTTTATAAATTGCAAATTACCATGCAAATATAAATTATTGATAAGACATGTGGCTATAGGACTTGAATTTGAGGAGATCTTGATTCAAATCTCACCTCATACAGTACCTAATTAGGGGATCCTAGGCAAGTCAGTTTATCTTTTATTATTTTCCTCACCTGGAAATGAGAGTAATGAATATTTGCATCTCTCTTAAGGAATTATTTTGAGGAACAAATAAGACTTTTGTAAAATGCTTTGCAAAGCATTTACAAGTAAGCTATTGGTAATATTATGTTTCTTTTGAAACAGGCCCTGTTTTGTGAACATTACTATTGTTACATAAAATAAATGATATTCTTTTGGCAAGTCAATTTAAATAAAAAGGAAAAAATGGAATAGGACAAAGGAAAAGTTTAAATAATATGATAATAATAAGAATTGATAATTCTGAGCTCTCATTGGATAAGTTATACAGAACAGTTTCTTTCATTCAGTCATTCCTGTGGTAACCTTGAACTGTTTGAGAGATCAGAGGTACGTCAGGAAACTTTCAGGAAAAATCAGGAAAAATGGGAATGAACTCCAGTTTCTATTGATGGACTGAGATAAGTTTGAGAAGAATAATGTTAATATTTTTGGTTTTCCTATGAGATAGCCACTGCCACAGCCAGTAGTGATTATGTAATAATGCCTTCCTGCTATTCAGTGGAGGAACTCAAAGCACTTGACATTAATTTTCTGGTTAGTATCCATGACAGACAGCTAGAATGCATACAGTGACGCGCCAAGCATGCACGCGCATGGGTGTGTGTGTGTGTGTGTGTTTCTATATCTATATCTATCTACCTAAAATCACTTCTTGCTTCTGGACTTTCCAGTTATTCAACTAAGGTTGCTGACTTAGTTCAGCATTGAACTCAAGAGAACAACTTGAAGATTAAATTTTTTTAAATCAAGAATTATGGTTTACATGGTTCCTATGACTTGTCCCTGGAACTAAGTAATAGTATAATGATGATAGCACTTCTATTCATACACAGCTTCTCTGTTAGATAGCTTCATGTGTTTTACAAATATCTTCTAATTTATACTTAACAAAGAACTTTGTAGTAGTTAGGGAATATAGATAAATGGAATAGAATAATTGATGTAATAAATAGAATAATAGATAATCCTTTATTTACTAGTGGAGAAATAGGAGGTTAAAGTTGCCCAGAGTCATGAGGAATTTCAAGATTTAACTAAGAAGACACTCTAAACCTGATTTCCAACCCAATGTTCTCTCCAGTAGAACAGTATTTATCAAATTGGAAACATTTGTCCTAAAAAAGTCATTAAGAGAGTTTTCAAGCACTAAGGTAATGTTCAGCCATGTCCAAGTCTTTGTGACCTCATATGGGTTTTCTTGCAAAGATACTGGAGTGGTTTGCCATTTCTTTCTCCAGTTCGGATGAGAAAACAGATAGACAGGGTCAAGTGACTTGCCTAGAGTCACACAGGTAGTAGATGTCTGAGGCTAGATGTGAACTTAGGTTATCTTGATGAGTCTCCTGACTTCAGTCCCATCAATTTATGCATTATGACACCACCTAACTGTCCAATATAACTATTTAGTGGTGAACTTTACAAATTAGTTGGACTGGCCTTTTTCAATTTGGTCCTGCTTCCTCAGGTAAAGTAAAATTTCAGGCAATGTATATCAATAATATTAATACCTAATAGTTACCTACTCCTTTAAGGCCTTTTAAAAACACTTTTAGTGATAATCTTCATAAAATGCATTGTATATTTTACTGTATTTTAAAATAAATACCATTTATTCTTTTCTGAATGACTTAGTCATCCTTATAAAATAATTTATTGTATGCCAAAAGATAATGCCAGGCTAATTTTTTTCCTCCCCAGGTTAAATAGTTAGGAAAATTCAAATAACACTATAGATTTAGCATACCCAAATTTCAATCAAGCACTTGACAAAGTTTTTCAAACCATCCTTATGGATAAGATGGAGAAACATGGACTAGATGATAGTACATAGCACAGTAAGTTCAGATCTGTTTAAATGACTCCACCCCCAAAAAATTAGTTAAGAAGTATATGTCAGCTTAGAAGGAATGAGACAAAATGAAAAGTTGGGGAAATCTTAAAATGTTACAAATAATTATGTAGCATTTAAATCAAAATTCAATTAAGTATTTAAAATTTAAGCATGTTAAAAAGTCTTGCTTAAATTCTTGCAAATGCTATTTTGTTGTTGTTGTTGTTGTTGTTATTAATGGAGCGTTCCAAAGATTTACCCTATATTATTTCATATTTTTATCAATAAGTTGGAAGAAAGTATAGATGATATATCTATTAAATCTGCAGATAACACAGAGCTGAGAGGTTTAGATAGCATGTTGAATGATAGGATCCAAAAAGATCTTACTTAGAATGATGGGCCAAGCTTAGTAAGAAAAATTTAATGGGGACACATAAAATGACTTCTGTTGGGTTCAAGGAATAAGCTTTACAGCAACAATGATTATTGAGGCATGGTTAGGCTTCAGTTCTTGCTAAAATAAAAGATAGATAGATAGATAGATAGATAGATAGCAGACTCTTCTACCCTCATTTGATACTTAGTAGTTGTGTGACTCTGGACAAGTCACTTATCTCTGTAAGATATGTATAAAATGATATGAAAAAGGAAATGGAAGATCATTCTATTATCTTTGCCAAGAAAATCCCAAATTGGTTCACAAATCATTGGACATAACTGAAAAAAAAGAGAAACAACACACACTCATATGTACATATGTATATGTATATATACTTATACATATGTACATATACATACATGCACACATACATACATATGAGTTATGGTGATTTGTAGCAGTGGGCTACAAAAGTATTTTGTCTAAAATAAGAAAGGTGATAGTTCCATTGTTCTCTGCCTTGATCAGACTATTTTTGCAATATAGTGTTTACTTCTGATCAGTACATTTTAGGAAAGATGTTGATGAGATGGGAAATGACTAAGATGGAAAAGACCTTTGAGGCCATATGAAAACTGACCAAAGAAAGTGATTAGGAAGGTTTAACTTAGAGATGAGAATACTGGTACAATATTATTTTGCTTGACTTTAGAGTGCAGAGCTAGTTGCAGGGGATGGTAGTTTCTTTTTTTTTTAATTAGAGCCTTTTATTTTCAAAACATATGCATAGATAATTTTCAATATTCACCCTTGCAAAACCTTATGTTCCAATTTGTTTCCACCTTTCTTTTCCCTCCACCTTCCTTTTCCCTCTACCTCCCCTAGAAGGCAAGGAATCCAACATATGTTAATCATGTACAATTCTTCAATACATATTTCCACAATTATCATGCTGTACAAGAAAAATCAGATCAAAAAAGGAAAAAATGAGAAAGGAAATAGAATATAAGCAAAACTACAACAAAAAAGTGAAAATTCTATGTTGTGATCCACACTCAGTCCCTACAGTCCTCTCTTTGGGTGCATATGGCTCTTTTCATCACAAGATCATTAGAACTGGCCCGAATCCAGGTGGTAGGTTCAAAGAAACAAATTAGGGTACATATAAAGAAAATTTCCAATAAATAGAGCTATCCAAAAATTGAATATGCTTGGGAAGTTATGCATTCTTTGCCATTTGAGATTTTCAAGTAGAAACTAGGGATGTAGAGTTGATTTTTATTGAGGCAAAGATTGAAAAGGTTGAATTCTGAACTTGACGTCTGAAGACTTAAATTAACTTCTGATATTTACTAAGCTATTTGCCCTCAGGTTAGTTCACAGAATTATAGATTTGTCAGTTTATAATAGGAAGCAATTATTCAGTCAGCAAATCAACAAGCATTTATTAAGTACCTACTGTGGGCCAGGCATTGTGCTAAGTAGTCCATGTTAATTTTACAGATAAGGACACTTGACATCCCGAGAGATTAAGTTATTTCCTCAAACGCACAAGGTAAAGATCTGGTTTCTAAGGTCCCTTGATTTCCAAATCCAGAACTTTTTCCATTGCCCCAAACTGACCTCTTCACTTCTTTGAGTTCCTGCTTCTTCATTTTGGAATAAGGAATTGGAACAGTGATACTTGCAAGAGCTAATTCACAGGATTGATGAGCAGATCCAATGAGATTGTACTTGTCAAATGCTTTGCAAACCTTAAAACACTATACATATGCCCAGTTATCATAATTACCCTCATTCTGATTTTAAGTTTGATATAATTCATATAAGAATAGTCTTGGGATAAGTTTTTATATTACTATTGTTCATTTGTTTGTTGGTTTGTGAACATGTACAAATGGACTAAAAAAGGTCATTTTTTGGGGGGGAAATTGAATAAAAATTATAGGAAGTAAGCTTATCTTTTGTAGGCTCACTGAAAGCATCCTTGGAATCACACCAATGACATATAAGATGATAGGGATTAATTGTACCTCATGGTTTCCCTATATAATTTTGATTTCTTCTAGGTCTCTATGTTTTGAAAGTTTTTCATTCTTTGTAATTTGGAGATTATGCATACCTGCTAAAATGACATCTATAAAAATACTGTTCTTAACCCTTTATTAATAAATGATATCCAGTGATCACTGGCAACAATTTTTTCATGAAAATGCTTTTTTAAAGGATATTTTGAGGTCTATATTTGTAGTATAGAAATTTATCATTTCTCAATTTATGAAAGATACTGAACTTCTTCTGAAGCATGTTAACTTTTTTTTTTTGGTACTCTCTGAGGTTCCTTCTGGCTGATTCTATTATGTTTTAATTCAGTAAGGACTATTCAAGTACTTAAGATACAGATTCTTGATGTGGGGGGTCTATGAACTTATTTTAAAATATATATTGATAACTATGTCAATAAAATGATTTTCTTTATAATCCTATGTGTTCTATTTTATGAATTTAAAACTATTATTCTGAGAAGGGGTTGATAGATTTTAACCAGGCTGCAAAAGACTTCTGTGATAGAAAAAAAATGTATTATGTTTCCTGAATTCCTCTACTATTTCATCTTCCTATTCTTATGGTGGATAATATATGCCAAATTACTAATGTTTTTTATAGGCAACGAGATTTAAATGACTTGCCAAAGTCACATTAGCTAGTAAGCGTGGCCATATGTGAACTAAGATTGACTTACTTGACTGACTGCAAGGACAATCATCTATCACTGTACTATCTAGCTGTCCTATCAATGACTTATTATTTCTGATTATACCCCCATTGATTTTCACCCAAATTCTCTCTGTCATGCTTCCCTTTTCCCTGGTTCTTGCATTTTGTCACATAAATTTAATTTCTTAATATATGATATATAATGTTCACTTTACCCCACTTCACTTATTTTGCCCATTTTATTTGATTTTTAAAAAAATAAAGCATGTTCTCCTAGGGTCATATTCTGGTCAGGAGTATCAGTCAACTGAAATTCAGAGATACTTAGGAAATCATATTTGTCTTATTGTGTTAGGCTTTTTAGTTCATCTTGTGTACCAACTATATATTTTTTCATTTTTGTATTGGTATAAAAGGCCATGGGATACTGGTACTTCTTAAAGATTTTCTTTTGTCAACTTTTTGGTATCTCACATGCTATTCATTCACTGAAGCTATTCTCTATAGTTGGTGGCAATCCAGTGATGTGCAAAATGGTTAAATTTATTGATTTACACTGTAAAACTTATTTTTATGTCTTAAAAACTTTAAGTATGCAATATATGCTTCTTTCATGGTAATTACTTCTCTGACATGGCTTAGCATCAAATTCATAAGATTTTGTCACATTCTTTCATTCTTTATTGTGAAAGCACATTTTTAGAACAATGGATATTGATTACACAAGTTTTCAGGGCTTTAAATCTGGTGGGTTCTTATGCCATCTTCATCTCTTGGTAAGCTTTTAAACCTTTTATAGCATTGGTGTGATGTCTTGCTGTGCTATTCCATCTCCATCTGGGAATTTCTATAATTCTGGAACAATTCTGCTTCTCATCATGTCAATGTTTCAATGGAGAAAATATTTCTCCCCACTGATTAAAAAAGTAAAGTAAAAGTGAAAATTAAAAAAAAATCTCTAAAATATTTAAAGGGAAGATTAATAACAGTTAACATTTTATAGCTCTTACTGTGTGCCAGGTAATGGGCTAAGCACTTTACAATTATTGTCATTTGACTTTCTGAACAACCCTGGGAGCTATTAATATCCCTATTTTACAGATGGTAAAACCAGAGGTTAAGTGACTTGCTCAGCATCACACAGTTAATAAGTATCTGAGGCTGGATTTCAACATTGGTTTTACTCTTATCTGTTACACCACTTGCTGCCTGAAAACGATGATTAGATCTTGTGGCTAAGGGAAACTTCTGTTTTCAGTTTTGGTAGATAGATTCTTGACTGAGAAAATGAATTTCATAATTATAAAATACCTTTCCTCAAACTTTAATGCTTTAGTTTTTGTATTATTTTGCTCTTGACAAGAGTGTTTTTTCCTTTTCTTTTGATTGGTTGTTCTTGTTATTGGTCTTTACATTATTCTAATTTCAAAATGTTTACACTATACTGAAGAGGAGTCATTAATAACTCTTCTAGTTTCATGAGAATTAATTTAGTCATTTCACAGCACCAGTTTGTTAATTTGTGGTGTTTTTTAAATTTTCAACCATACTTTCATTTATGCTTTGGTATGACTGATTTTGTTTCTTCATTGACTTGAATATCCTTGAAACACTAAGCTTACGCACATCAAAAAATGTGTTATCTCTAACAGTTATTGAAGTGTGCTCTTTTTTTTTTTTTTTTTGCCATTCAAAAATAATTCCTTAGAGTAATACCTATTCTTAAAACTACAGAATTTGAACAACAAGAGAGCAATGCAACACATATGTCTGGAACAGAATTAATCATTCATTTGAAAGAGAACTAAGTAAAGTTATGGGAACTAGTTCCATCTCATTTTACTTGGTGAAGATCAGATTTCTGTCATCCTAATGTCAGAAATAGCACACACACGAGATAATTGCTGTCACCATAAAAAGCACATCAAAATCATTGCTTGTTCCAAGTATTTTACACAGCATATTAAATTAAAAAGTTATATCTCTTCTCTTTTCTTTTCAATTTCTTATGACTAAATCAATTGATCTTTATCCTTTTCCTCATCCTTTTGAACTCTGCATTATTTGATATATTATCTACTTTTTCTCTGATACACTTTCTACTTTTAAATTCTTTGAGACACTATGCCCTTAAGGTTTTCTGTCTTCTTCCTTTTAAACTTCATTGACATATTTTGTTTTTACAGCACCCCCCCATTTTCAAATATGTCCTTCCCTTCTCCTAATCATCAAGCCATCTTTTTTTAACCAATATTTTTTAAAAGGAAAAATAAAAATCAGGTCTATCAAGTTAATCAGGCTATCAACCAACTCTGTTAGCATATGCAGTATGCTAACATTTCTCCAAAGAGACAAGGGAGGTGTATTTCCTTAGCTCTTGTATAGGACCAAACTTGGTCATCATAATTTCATAGCATTAAATTTGGGTATTTTAAAATTTCTATATTGTTGTAGTCATTGTGTATAATGTTTTCTAGTTTTTCTTGGTCCTGCTTAATTCACTCTGCATCAATTTGTATATTTTCTCATTCTTTTCTGAATTCTTCATTGCTGCTTATGGAATAGTAGTGTTTTACTGTATTCATGTACTCAGTTTTTAAAAGTTATGTTCCAATTGATAGACAATTTCAAAGTCCTCACATATTAAACATTTCTTTTGGGAAGAGTGAAACCTTGTGTTGGATGTTAATGGAACAAAGTACAAATAATTTTTCCTTCTTAGTTTTGTGATGAAGTATAAACTTAATAAATGAAAATATGTTTTGGCTTATTCTGGACCCAATAGGAAAGTAAAGCAAAGCAAAATGGACTTTTTATGAATGTATCTTCTTTTCCCACACCCTTTAACTGCATTGATTTTTTGAATTGAAGACTCAGGATTATGACAAGATTTGTAGTTTAAGTTTTATTATTTCTTGACCAGAAATGAATGCTGAATAGAAAATTATTGGTTTCCAAAGGTGTTAAATAGTAGAAAGAACTCTGGATTGATGAGAACTGAGTTTTAATGTTAATTCTGTCCTTGTTTGCCATGTATCTTGTGGATTTATCTTTAAAAACTTATGGATTTATTCCTCTTTGGATTCTTTCATAAATATATATATATATATATATATATATATATATATAGTATTTCTTCATCTTCTTAAGAAAGAAATATTGTGAACAATTTAGCCTCTTAGAGACTCAGAGTCTTCCACATCATGGATATAAATGATGCTGGATATATCAGTTTTAAAATTCTTTAAGCTGAAGGAAAAATAAAAGTATTGCTACTAATGATTTCTCACTCTGGTTATAGGAATCAAATGAGATAATGCTTGCAAAATGCCTGATAACTATAATACCCACTATTTATATAGCATTTAAGGTATATAGAGTTTTATATATGTTAATTCATTGGATTCTCATTATACATCTATGATTAGGTCATGTTATTATCCTTATTTTACATATGGGGAAACTAAGGCACAGAAAAGCTATGATTTGTTGAAGGCCATTCAGTTAGTTTAGGTCTGAGTCACAATTTAAACTTCCATCTTTCTGATTCCAAGTTCTGTGCTCTATTCACTGAATTGCCTAGCTCTATCAATTGTTGCTAACAATAATAAATATTTTTGAGACAAATTGCTTGATCATCTATTCTGTCAAATAATGTTCCTTCCTTTCTTCACTTGAACCCATGTGATGGTGCCCTACTCCAATCTTAAGGAGATAGCTGAAGGGCATTTTAAAGAAACCATTACAGATAGTCCTGTAATTCAGTCTTACAGTTTTCTCAAAAAAGCTGGAAGAAAAACAAAACATATTTAAGATAGCTCAGATCTTTTAATAAAAAATTTGCAAGAGTATCAGATTCTCCTCTCAGATACTTTGTGAACTCTTCCTAACTCCAAGGATATTGAGCTTTTGAGAGAAAGAGAAATGCTTCTTTCAGATGTAATGTCTCTTCTCAACTAAATTATAATGGCCTTGCTGGTACGGTCCATGTTCTTGGAGGTCTGTCCCTCCTTAGTTGTCATTGATGCTGCTCAGAGAGCTGGAAAAATAGAAGTATGCATTAAATGAATTTTTCTATATATACATTTGTGTGTAATGCATCTCTACAATGGGAGGGGAGGAAAAAAGGGAGGGGAAGAAATTTATGTGATAACTTTATTTAAAAGCTATTTAAAATGAATAACAAATTGTATATAATACATTTGCAGTTTCACATGCAATCATCTTTTTAAAATATATATATGTTATTGAAATGCTTGTTTTATTCCATGAAGTAAAAATAAAATATTTTTTAAAAAAAAGAAACAGTTCAAAGCCACATTTTTCCTATGGAAAGCCATTCCTTGATCCTCCTAGTTGTTGATGTTCTATCTCTGGTTCTTCCAGTAATTTGTATTTACATTTCATTTCCTTGTCTATAAACAGGTATCTTATTCATAGTAGAATGCAAACTCTCTGAGGGCAAGGACTATGTCTTTTAGTGCCATCCTGATTTTTTGAGGGAACATGATTTCATCTGTTTAAGGAATCTATTTCAATGAAGATCAGTAATTGGGTGCAACTAAAGAGACTTAAAAGAGTTGTGAGGGAAAGTAAATATGTAATGAGAGATTAAGTAACTTGCTTAGAATAGCACAGCCATAGATGTTAAATGCAAAACTTAAATGCAATTCATTCTAACTCCAGTGCTGATCTTTTTTTCCTAAGGATTCTTTACGTGGGGTCTATGGACTCCCAAGGAGATCTCTGGATAGATTTCAAGGAGTCAGTGAACTTGGATGGGGAAATAAAAAATACACATCTTGATCTTCATTAACTGAAATTTAATAATTTCTTCAATAAGGAATACAAGCAGTAAATATTATTTTGAGATAGAGCCAGCCCATAGATTTCCCCAAATTGCCTAAGTGGTTAACGACAAACAAAAACATTAAAAATCTGCTATTCTGTCCTTTACTTCATGCTGGTGCTTTTACATACACATAATCAGAGCTTAATAAAAGCTTGTTGAGTTGAATAGAATATCCTCTGTTTTGTAATCCCTGAAGTTCCCAGTGACATTAAGATCTCAGTGTAAATCTAGATAGAGATTTGCTAGTTGGTTGTAAAAACTGGTTGATTTGAAGGATATAGTGGAGTCTCAAGAGGCACTACACATGACAGAGCTCCAACCCTGATTAGACAGAGAGTGCACTTAGCTGAGAAAATGAAGAAGGACAGAAGAGAAAACCAAGAGAAGAGCCAGTCTAAAGAGGCAAAAGGAACAGAGAAAGAGATGAGTTCAAAGAGAAATAGAAATTATTGGGACACATGATCTTCAGCAAACAAATAGGTTTAACGAGTAAGATTTCTGTCTTTTCTGCCATGCAGCAGCTAATAATGTAAGTTCCTTTGGATCAATTTCAATTTTCCCTATGACTGAATGTATATTGCCTTACTTAACAAATTCCAATGTGAAATTTCACTTATGATTTATCTTTTTAGTTTTACAGCTACATATTGTTAAATCAGAAAATATCATTGTTGTTTTTTCTTTTATATTTCCTACATTTCTCCTATATCTTTTACCCACTTCCCTTCTTATAATTATTAAAGAGCTATCCCTTATTATGTAAGTTTTTTTTAAAAGAAGAGAAAAAACAGCAAAAACAGTCAACACATTGAAAATATCTGCAATGTTCTACACCCATGGGTCCTCCATATGCAAGGGAGTGGGAGAAGACATTTTCTTATGTTTCTTATTTGGGGCCAAGTTCGGTCTTTATAAATTTGCAACATTAGTTGTGATTATTTTGTAATTGTTGTTCTTTCCATTTATATTGTTATAGTTACTGTATATGTTGTTTTCCTGACTCTTTTTACTTTACTTTGTAACAATTCTAAGTTTTTCCATTGACAATAATATTCTTACTTCTTTCCCTCTACCCTCAGTCCCTTGCTACCACAAGATATGCTCTTGGCATATCTAAGTTCTTTATACTCGTAGCATGTCCTTTTGAGATATAGAATAAGTGGATCAAAGGATATGGACATGTTATTCACTCTTTGAGTAAAAATTTCAAATGTCTATTCTGAATAACTAGACCACTACACTGCTTTATTCACAAAATATTAGTGAGACTTTTTTTTCCCTGAAGTCCCTCCATCAATAATTATTTCCAACTCTTATTATCTTTGTCAGTTTTCTGAATTTGAAGCAAAACTTCAGATGTATTTTGATTTTTCATTTCTCTTATTATTTGTGATTTGGAGTAATCTTTCCTATGATTGCTAGTAATGTGTATTTTTTTTTTTGAGAACCACTTGTTCATATTCTTTAACCACTTAACAATTGGTGAATACCTTTTAGTCTTATGTGTTTGTGTTAGTTCCTTCTCATGATAGTTAGACTTTTTTCAGAGATATAAATATTTTCCCAAATTTACAATTTCCCTTCTTATTCTAACAACATTGTTTTTGTTCATTCAAAAGCTTTTCAATTTTATATAAATGAAGTTATTTTATCTTTTGCAATCACTTCTATTCCTTGATCAATTCTTTCACTTGCCATTGTTTTAAAATGTACTTGATATTTGTCTCTTCTAATTTTTTTGTAGTATGATTTTTTTAAGGTTGCATAACTATTTTGAGATGATAGTGATTTGTTGTGTAAGATATTGGTCTAAATGTGTGTGCGTGTGTTTGTGTGTGTGTGTGTGTGTGTGTACCCTTTTGGCATTCTGGTGAAGCTTGGACCCATTCTCAAAACAATGATTTTAAGTGCAAAAAATACATAAGATAGCCAAGGAAATAAATTATAATGTAATATAGTTATCCCCCCCAAAAGTAGTTTTTCTTTCAAGTTCATAGACCATAGGTTCAAAATAATTTCTGCCAAATTCTTTTCCAGTTTTCCTAGCAATTCTTTTCAAATACAGTTTTTCATCCAAGTACTTTTTATAAATATTTAATAAACAGTTTTACTGAGTTTAAGTATTTCTGATTTCTTGCTTTTCTTATCTGTTTCTCTGATCTACTTTTCTATTTTTAACCAACATCAAATAATTGTGATGATTGCTATTTATAATATAATTTGAAATTTGAAAGTGGTCTTTTCCATTCATCCCTATTTTTGCATCATTTCCCTTAGAGTTTCTATTTTTTCTTCTCTAAATTGATTTTAGTTTGTTTATTCTATAAAACACCTCCTTGACAGTTTGATTGAATCACTAAATCTGTACATCAACTTAGGTAATATCATCATTTATGTTATATTGGTAGGGATGTTCATGATCACGAATATCCCTACAATTTTAAAATCATTCTTTATTTCTTTAAAAAGTCTTTTGTCATTTCATTTTTAAGATCAAGTATATTAATGCATTTTATGGTTATTCTGAATAGAATTTTAAAATTTCTTTTAGGTGTGTATTGTATTATTGTTATATGATTTTTTGAATTTATTTTGCTTTCCAACATAGATACTAATTGTCTCAGTTTCTTTGCTAATTCTTTGAGATTTTCTGAGTAAACTCTCAGGTAACTTGTACAAAGGACTAATTTTGATTCCACTTTGTTAGTGTTTATACTTTCAAGCAATTTATTTCTCTTTTCTTATTGAAATTGCTAGTATTTGAAAAGCTGTCTTAAAGAATAGCTGAGAATAAGGCATATTTACATTAATTTTGTATTTTTTGTGAAAGATTATAATGCTTCTCTTATATTTCATCTTTTAAGATAACATTGATCCATTTAGTAAATATTCCATTTGGAACTTAATATAATAAGACCATATTAATGTTTTACTTACACACATATCAATCTGTCTCTCTATCTAGCCATCTATTTATATATATATATATATATATATATATATATATATATGTATCCATCCATCCATTTATCTATGTATCCATCCATCCATTTACCTATTTATCCATCTATCTATCTATCTATATTTTGTTCAAACCCAACAATTCATTTGTGTGAAGCATTTCTAGCCTGGAAACTTCCTCTACCAACATGGATTGATAACACATCTATAACTCAGTGAGTTTTCTAGGGGATTGAAATTCCTTGCATTTTCCTATAATGATAGAATACCATATACCTTACTGCTCTGTAAACCTGGATATGCTCATTGCCTGATAAAAGCTCTTCTACTTAGGGAATACCTGAAATGCAAGATAGAAATCCATCAGTTAAAGAGTTATAATAATCTTTTCTGTGCTACTATTAGAACTTCAAAAATCCTCTTATGTTAAGTGAGCTTATACTGACTTTCCATGTAATAGAAATCCATAGTTTACACCAGTAGCATATATCCAATGTGTTTGTTGCCATATTGGTTTTTTGTTTTTTTGTTTTTTCACAACAGAGATGGGAAAAATGCAAGAAAAAGTAAATGTGCCAGAGAGAGTTAGTTTGAGAAGGGGCTGCTAAATACCATCTTTTAACCTTGGAGGCACTCCATATTTCTCTTTTACCTTTAAAACTTCCTATAAAAAATTTAACATCTTTTAAAATTCTGACCTGGCTGTTTTCTGCAGAGTCAGTTAACCTTTGCTGATCTTCTCTCTTTGGACTCAGATAGTAAAGAGCAATATCATGCATCTTTTCATTGAAAAAAAGTTGAATCTTTTAACAGTAGTAAACACAATTAAGTTTTTTCTCACCATCATTGTACACATTTTCTTGACTTTATCCTTAGTTTATACACACAAACATCTGTGTGTATATTATGTGTATATACATATATGTATGTATATATACATATGTGTATATATTTATGCATGTATTTTCTTTTAAACATGGTGAGGTAGCCCTTAATAGTAAAGATTTTTCAAGGACTTTGTATAGTTTTTAAAAATTATTTGTCTTTCTCTTTCTGCAAAACTGCTTCTCTTTAGTGGCTATCTTTTACTTACAGTTATGCTCCTCCCTGATAGCTGTCACTCTAGAGGAAAACTAATCCCTAATCTGGAATGCAAGTTTTGATAAAGATTAATTTGGGAGGTCAAATCAGTTTGGTAAAGATTGTCCCCCCCCCATTCTTTACTTCTTTCTCTTTGGAGTCCAACAACCTGTAAATAATAACCCCTAACTGGTATCAGAATAATAAAAGACCTCTTCTGTTTTCTTTTTCACTATTTTCTTTAATATTTTCTCTCTCTCTCTCTCTCTCTCTCTCTCTCTCTCTCTCTCTCTCTCTCTCTTTCTCTCTCTCTCTAGTTTGGTGTTCATCATTTTCTTTGTGCTTTTGTATATCCTGAGATCTGAAGCAAAAATATTAGAACATGAATAACATTTCCTCCTGTGAAATTATTTTGTTCAAATGGAGGCCAAAGGCAATGGAAAGGTTATTTGTAAGTAATTTCTGTTGACCTCCATGGTGATTAAGATTCTTTTAGATTCTTTTCTGAGGCAGATCTGGTTTCAAACAGTGGAAATTCTTAAGTACTAGTTATAAATGGTAAAGTTAATTGAACTGAAGGAAAGGAGAACAAGGAGAATTTGCATGTGGATGTCAACAGTTTTTGAGAAATTAACCTCTTGTTAGTCATTCTTTGAATATTCTCTATAAAAAAGAATATTATTTGAATATTCTCTCAGTAAACAAGAATAAGATCACAATTGGGCTGTTAAAATCTTTCTGTGGTTGCATTGATCTTAGAGGTAGGTCCTTGAAAAGCCTGAGAAGATGAGGGAATGAAAATATAACAAATTTTAATTTGGACTAATCCTTTTTACTTTGTGATCTCTTTGTATCTTTTTACGTGTGCTGTTAATTAACTGTGTGATCTAAGCCAATTAATTTCACTTCCCTCATTGTCCTCTTCGGTAAAATGAATGGATTGGACTAGATTTCAAAAGTCCCTTTTAGTGCTAACATTTTATGAAACTACCATTTCTAATTTCTCCTAAAAATCCAAGGGAAACCTTCTGGTATGAATAATATACTCTAGAATCATACAAAATACAAAAGTGATAGCTAAATCATAGCATCATAGATTTAGAGATGGAAGACACCTTACAGGTGACCAAGTCCAACTCCTTCATTTTATAGTTGAGGAAACTCAGATCCAGATAACTGTGGTGACTTCCTCAGTATGATAAAGATAATAATCAGTAGAAATAAAGTTTTATCTCAGGTACTTGGCTGCAGATCTATTGCTTTTTCTTCTTTATCAGACTGTCTCCCACAGACAGATTATTTCTTTAAAAATCCTTACAAGTAGCATTTATCTAAAACCATCAGCAAGCACCATATGTAATGAGGACAAACTAGAACCATTCCCAATAAGATCAGATATGAAACAAGATTGCCCACAATCACCATTACTATTTAATATTGTATTAGAAATGTTAGCTTTGGCAATAAGAGATGAAAAAGGGATTAAATGAATTAGAGTAGGTAATGAGGAAACCAAATTATCACCCTTTGCAGATGATATGATGATATACTTAGAAAACTCTAGAAAATCAACTAAAAAACTACTAGAAACAATTCACAACTTTAGCAAAGTTGCAGATACAAAATAAATCCACATATATCATCAGCATTTTTATATATTACCAATAAAGTACAGCAGCAGGAGACACAAAGAGAAATTCCATTTAAAATAACTATCAATTATATCAAATTTTGGGGATTATATCTGTCAAGACAAAGTCAGGAACTCTATGAACACAACTACAAAACACTTTCCACACAAATAAAGTCAGACTTAATCAATTGGAAAAATACCAAGTGTTCATGGGTAACACAAAGCCAATATAATAAAAATGACAATTCTACTTAAATTAATCTACTTGTTTAGTGCCATACCAATCAAAGTTCCAAGAAATTATTTCACGGATCTAGAAAAAATGATAACAGAGTTCATCTGGAAAAACAAAATGTCATGAATTTCAAGGGAATTAATTTAAAAAATGCCAATGAAGGTGGCCTAGTGGTGCCAAACCTTAAACTATATTATAAAGTACTGGTCACCAAAACCATTTGGTACTGATTAAGAAATAGAGTAGTCAATCAGTGGAATAGGTTAGGTTCACAGGACAAAATTGTCAATGACTATAGTAATCTGGTGTTTGACACACCCAAAGACCTTAGCTTTTGGGATAAGAACTCGCTATTTGACAAAAATTGTTGGGAAAATTGGAAAATTGTAAGGCAGAAACTAGGCATTGGCCCACACCTAACACTATATAACAAGATAAGGTCGAAATGGATTCATGATTTAGATATGAAGAGTAATATTATAAGCAAATTAGAAGAACATAGGATAGTTTACCTCTCAGAGAATTTGTGATCAAAGAGAACCGGATGAAACTTATTATTGAACACAAAATAGATAATTTTGATTATATTAAGTTTAAACGTTTTTGTACAAACAAAACTAATGCAGACAAGATTAGAAGAGAAACAATAAATTAGAAAAATATTTCAATTCTGATAAAGGCCTCATTTCTATAATATGCAGGAGTCCTCAAACTACGGCCTATGGGCAAGATTTGGCATCTGAGGACATTTTATCCCCCTCACCCAGGGCTATGAAGTTTCTTTATTTAAAGGTCCACAAAACAAAGTTTTTGTTTTTACTATAGTCTGGCCCTCTGTCTGAGAGACAGTGAACTAGCCTCCTATTTAAAAAGTTTGAGGACCCCTGATATAGAGAATTGACTCAAATTTAAAAGAATTCAAGCCATTCTCCAACTGATAAATCATCAAAGGATATGAACAGACAATTTTCAGATGAAGAAATTGAAACTATTTCTAGTCATATGAAAAGGTGCTCTAAATCACTATTGCTCAAAGAAATGCAAAGTACCACTACACACCTCTCAGATTGGCTAAGATGGCAGGGAAAGATAATGACAAATGTTAGAGGGGATGTAGGAAAACTGGAACACTAATGCATTATTGGTGGAGATGTGAAATGATCCAACCAATCTAAAATCGTGAATTAATTTAGCCATTCTGGAAAACAATTTGAACTATGCTCAAGAGGTTATGAAATTGTACATCCTTTTGATTCAGCTGTGTTTCTGCTGGGCTTATATTCCAAAGAGAACTTAAAGGAAGGAAAGGGACCCACATGTGCAAAAATGTTTGTGGCAGCCCTTTTTGTAGTGGCAAGAAACTGGAAATTGAGTGGATGCCCATCAGTTGGAGAATGGCTGAATAAGTTATGGCATATAAATTTATGGAATATTATTGTTCTATAAGAAACAATCATCAGGATGGTTTCAGAGAAGCCTGGAGAGACTTACATGAACTGATGCTGAGTGAAATGAGCAGAACCAGGAGATCATTATACACGGCAACAGCAAGATTATACAATGATTGATTCTGATGGACGTGGCTCTTCTCAACAATGAGATGATTCAGGCCAGTTCCAATGATCTTGTGATGATGAGAGCCATCAACACCCAGAGAGAAGACTGTGGGAACTGAGCTTGGATTACAACATGACATTTTCACTTCTTTTGTTGTTGTTTGCTTGAATTTTTTTGTCTTTCTCATTTTTCTTCCTTTTTGATCTGATTTTTCTTGTGTAGCAAGATAATTGTATAAATATGTATGCATGTATTGGATTTACCTACATTTTTTACCATGTTTAACTCATATTAGATTACTTGTCATCCAAGGGAGAGGGTAGGGGAAAGGAGGAAAATTGGAACACAAAGTTTTGCAAGGGTCAGTGTTGAAAAATTATCCTTTCATATGTTTTGAAAATAAAAACTTTAATAAAAACCCTTAAATAAAGTGGAACTAATTTTCTTTCCCACAAACCTATCCCTTCTCCAAATTTTCCTATTTCTATTGAAGAAGGCATCATTTTTTTCATATCATTTGAGTTAATAATCTCAGTCATCTTTTATTTATCCCTTTCTATTATCTCTTACAGAAGCTCAGTTGCCAAGTCTTATTGATTCCATCTCCACAACATTGCTTGCATCTCTCCTCATCTCTTTGGCTATCCATTATAGTTTAGCTCCTTATTTCTTCTTTGAATTACTATAACAATCTTATAATTATTCACTCTGTTTATATATCCTCCATTTTCCAACTTATCCTTTTCCCAAAATAATCTTTCTGAATATTATCATGGCTTATTATTTCCTCTAGCATGCAGCATACCATAAAATTCTCAGCTTGGCATTTAAAACCCTTTGGCATCTGTTTCTAGTTTATCTTTCTCTTCCTTATTATACTCTCTTCCTGTGCTTTCCCAGTGTGTCCCAGTATGTGTCCCAGTAAGATTGACCAACCTGTTCTCTGAATTCAGCATTCTATCTCTTCCTGCCTTTACAGCTTTTCCTAACTTACTACCCTTTCTTTCTCCCCTTATCTCACCCATATCTCTTAGAATCCTTAATTTCCTACAAGACTCAGTTCATGTGCTTCTTCCTATAGGATGTTTTCTGTTCATTTCCTCAAATTATTTAGCATTTATTTATCTTTTTACACATTGCATCCCAGAATAGATTGTAAGTTCTTTGAAAGTAGGCACTGTTCTTCATTTTTTGTTGTATCATCAGTGCTTAGTGAAGAGTCTTGCATATAATAGGCTCTTGCTATATTCATGAATTGAAATAAAATGACTATGTTTGGTGCTGGGGATTCATAGTCCTTAACCTGCAAAGAACGCATAAGCTACAACAACATATTTACATTCAGAAATGATTCAGGGTAGAATGTGATTAGGGAAAAAGAGCGATCACGTCAAAGTGCTCTAGGAAAATTGGAGGAAGAAAAGAATCCTTTTAGATGGGGCCATCAGCAATTAATTGCTAAATGGAGATGATGGTGCCTGAGTTAGGCCTTGAAAGAAGACATGGATTTCATTTGGTAGAAAGGAGAAGGGACGAAGGGAATTTTAGGCATAGGGGACCACTTGCACATATGCTCTGAGGCAGGAGATGGAAGAATGAGATGAGGAATAAGCTAGTTGTGTGGTTTTATTGGAACATCCAGGAAGTATTTGAAGAGGAATGATGGGAAATAAGCTTGGGATAATGAATTGGAACCAAATTGTGTATGGCCTTAAATACTGCTTTGATCTTAATTTATATTAAAATTTCTACTTAAGGAGAAATTGTAGAAAATTAATAAAATCACAAATAATCCACAAAAGTGGGTAGTTACCATAATAGGTTATTATGTTGCTCTGTAGTTCTGATAACTTAAATGGTAGAAGTACTTCTCATTTACATCTCAAGCCATATCATTTCTTAATAGCAGCCTAGAGAATAGAGCCTACATCTGTTTAGGTCATCCTAGTGAGTGGAAGTACATGTACATTTTTACTCCATGAGACTATGTATTTTATTTGGAAAGCAAGTTTCTCCTTTCTTTTTTATATTCTCCTTATAACATGAAAGATTAATCTTTCTAGTTATAACAATGGCTGACCTTTATTTATCTCTTTAATATTTTTAAAATGCTTTGTATATCTCATATGTGCCTTTAAATGATTTTATGGGATAGTCATGATTATACCCATGTTTCTAATACATGTCTAATCAAATTAAACATATTTCCATATTTGTCATGTTTGAAAGAAGAAATAGAATAAAAGAGAAAAGCCATGAAAAACAAAAAGTAAAAAAAAAATCTGAAAATAGTATGCTTTGATCTGTATTCATATTCCATAATTGTTTCATCAAGAGTCTTAGATTTGTCTTGGATCACTGTATTACAGAGAAGAACTAAGTCAGTCATCGTTGATAATCACCTAATCTTGTTGTTACTATGTACAATGTCCCTCTGATTATTCTCACTTCACTCAACATAAGTTCATGTAAGCCTTTCCAGGTTTTTCTGAAATCTACCTGTTTATCAATTCTTAAAGCACAATAATATTTCATGATATTCATATTCCATAACTTGTTCAGCCATTCCTGAAATGATGGGCATTTTCTCAACTTCTAATTTGTTGCTATCACAAAAGAAGTTGTTATAAATGTTTTAGTACATGTAAGTCCTTTTCAAATGTTTATGATCTCTTTGAGATACAAACCAAGTAGTGATATTGCTGAATCAAAGTGTATGCACAATTTGATTGCCATTTGGGCACAACTCCAAATTGCTCTCCAGAATCGTTAGGTCAATTTACAACTCTACCAAAAATGTATTAGTGTCTCAATTTTTTCACATCTCCTCCAAATTTGTAATTTTTTCTTTTTTGTCACATTAGTTAATATGTTATGTGTGAGGTGGTATATCAGAGTTATTTTAGTTTGTATTTCTCTAATCTATAATGATTTAGAGCATTTTTCTCATTTGACCATAGGTAACTTTAATGTTTATACCCATTTTGCTGATGAGAAAGAAACTAGGACCCAGAGAGGCTAAGTAAAGTTAACATGAATGAATAAAAGAAAAAGCATTTAATAAATGCTTACCATTATGTCCTGCTTTCTAGAACTCCCAAGTTGGGGTAACAAAATGTACTGTTGCTTTCTAGAGTCCCCTCAACAGGGTGATTAAAATATACCATCCTAGTTAGTGGAGAAGTGATAAGGCAGGACTCCTGAGGATGATGGGAAAATGGAATCCATTTATTACAAGGTCTTTTCCCCTTTTATACCCTCATATCTTTAAGTAACAAAAACACTGAGCATGTGCCCAGTATATACTGCACAAGTCGGATCACATAAACAACTTATTATTGTATGTAGTTTGCCACCTAAAATCTTTGCCACCTGGTATCACTCTGCTTCAATCACAGCATGGGTTGGCACCACCCCCTGACTTTTCAGGAAGGCTGAGAGCCCTTAGGGGAGATGGGGAACCGAACCAGACACTGTTAACAGGTTCCCTTTAGGCTGAAGTGTCTTATACCTCACCCGCAGTTTCCCCACTATCTGTGACCCTCTGTATCTTACTATGTGCAAGGTATGATCAGACCACTAGTAAGTGGGAGAGGTGAAATTCATTCCCAAGGCCTTCTTAATTCCAAGCCTTAGTACTTTTGTACAAACTGCTTCAATTTGCCTGTCCTCTTCTCTGCTAATTCTGGTAGGATATCTATGCCAAAGAAACATAGGACAATTTGTGTCTAACATCCACTGAAGAGCTTTCTATTTTTTTCCTTTCCAAGTAACTTAACATAAAATTTTACAACAGAAGGTATAATCTGACTTCGCTCTTTTCACTTTCTGTATGAAGGAACTGAGCCCCAGAGAAATTATGAATTTATAAAGGTCACTAATATAGTTATTTAGAGATAAGCTGTTAACTCTTTATCAACATCTTTTCTATTATAGTACACTTTCCTCCCCATTCTTTTTCTCCTTTTGTTAGTCTTTTTAGCCATAATTGTATTTATAGAGGTCTGTTGTAATTTGGAGAATTCTTACAATGTATGATTTTAGATATATAGAATCACTTATGAAGCTTATACAATCTTTTTTTTTTAGATTTTACTTTTATTGATAGCATTAAAAAGTCCCTCTCATTTCTGAACGTATCCTTCTCCTTTCTGTTACCCAAAGTACAATCCTTTGTAATAAAGATGAAAAAACAAAGAGTGGAAAAAGCAGTTCATTCAAATTAACCAGTATATCAATTCTGTGATAGTTTGTTCAGTATTCCACATCCATAATCTCTTAACTTTGAAAGCAAGAGATGAGAGTAGGGAGAAAGGAAGTATATTTTGTCAATCCTTTTCTGGGACCAAATATCATGATTATAATTAAATAATTGTTTATTTTTTTGCTGTTATTATTGGTCATATCTTTCATCATTGCGTATATAGTTTTCTCTACTCTGCATTGTACTCATATATATCTCCCCATACTTCATAGCATTCTTTATGTGTCTAATTACTTGTAGCATAGTAATATTTCATTACATTAATGTACCATAATTTGTTTAACCATTTCCTAGTCAATAGACATCTACTATGTTTCTAGTTCTTTACTATCACAAAACTGATTATATATGAATAAAAAATATTTTTATTTCTCATAAGACCTAAGGCAGATTTACCACCATATTTAATACCAATACATTTACATACATATCCTTAGATATAAAAATGAGAGTATTCTATTAATGTAACCATTTTGTTTTTTCAAGATCTTATTATTTTTCCGGGTTGATTATGTAGAAATTTAAAAAGTTACTTATTGAAAATAATTCAGTAAATACAGCACAGAAACAAAAAAAAAAGTTAGAAACAATATACATGTAATAGCTACACATTTAATAACATGAGCAAATACCCAATTCTTAAACATATTTTGTAACAAGTCATCCATCTAATTTCAATTCTGGTGGCGTTCATACCTTTTCTGAAGCATAGATTTGGATCTAGCTTGGTAGGAAAATGGCCTGAAGCATTTCATTTGTTAATAATATAATTAGAAAATGCTCATTTATTAATTTTCATAACTATTTCCCAGCATCACAAACTAAAACTGTGCAGCTATGTGTCTGAGAACTCAACTGACATTTATAGGGAGAATATAAACCATTTCTCACACAATAGGAATGCTTTGGCAGTGGCAATCATTATTCTAGATGAAGTGCCTTGTTCTACACTTTGCTTTCTCTCCAGTGGCTGATATTGATACCTTGAGGGTGTTGACAAGGTCCCTCTAGCATTCAATCTGTTCATATAGTCCGAAGCACATTTGCCTGACAAGCATAGACATCAATTAAAGGAATAAAATAGCTACTATTTCTGTTGTAGCAATAAGTTAGATATAGCATCTTGACTTTTTAAAAGAAAACTATATAAAACAGAGTTTTGGGGAAAAGAACACATGAAATTGCCTGATATATTTGTCTTCCTACTCAGTTTTCTTAACTTGGAATCCTTATATTGAGATTCATCTCAATTCACTATGCATTTAAGTACATGCTTGGCACAGTGCTGAACTGGGGAATAAAGACAAAATCAAAATATTTCCTGCCCTCAAGTAGAGTACATTCTAAATTTTTAAACCAAAATTAGTGAAAGGAATATAGAAAGTTGATAAGATTTTGGACAGGTTACCCTCTTTTTGTTGCTGGTAGAGTATTGAATTTTCAATGAGAATTCCTGGGTTTACATCCTGGCTCTGACATTCACAGAATGTACAACAAATCATTTATGCCTTCTCAATTTCCATTCTTCATCTGTAAAATGTTGTTTTTTCAGTTGTTTTACTTATATTGAACTCTTCACGACCCATTTATGATTTTCTTGGCAAGGATATTGGAGTGCTTCCCATTTCCTTTTCCAACTCATTTTATAGATTAGAAAACTGAGGCAAACAGGATTAAATGATTTATCCAGGGTCACACAGTTAGTAAGTGTGTGAAGCCAGATTTATATTTAGGTCTTCCTAACTCCAGGCAAAGACTCTTCTATGTTCTCTCACAGCCCTAGCTATAAAATACAGACTTAATGAGATATCACTTGTTTTTTGATAAGGAAAGCATTCATACAGGAAAATGTTTTACAAAAATGAGTGCATTTTACTGTTATTTCCTTTGATGATATTACCCAATTTTTTTTAGATAATAAAATCAAAATTATAAGAAAAGCTTTGTATTGCTTGTATGTGGAGCTGGATACCGATGGGACAAAGATGCATTGGAAAATAGACTTATTTACTTGGAATTGCAGAATTATTTCATTGGTTTTTAATTAATTGTGATAATATAAAATGTTTCAGTTTTTTTTTTTAATTTTCACTTCCCCCCAAACAAAACAAAGAAGAAAACCAATGATCCTACAAGTTTCTGTTTTAATCTGTGTGAATTTCTTTGTAAAGGACTAACATGGAGAGTCTGCTATAGAAAAGCATTCAGTGGTGTTTAGTAACTTATGACAAAAAAAGTCTTGGCAAATATTGTGATATATTTGATAGACATTACCATACTGCATCAATTCTGTAACTGGTTCTAAGTAGGTACCTTATAATCATAGGCTCAAGGGCTTAGAGACAAAGGAAACTTTAGAGGTCAATCATCATTATAATGTATTTATCCAACAAATGATGCCACTGGTGGACAAGGTGCTTTGCTTTGGGTGTCAACAGGCTTACTTCCTAGAACTGACTTTGTTTAGCTGTGTGACATTTCCTCTTGGTGAACCTTAGTTTCCCTACGTGTAAAGATAAGCATCCTAGATCTCTTTTAAGTCTCTTCCTGCTCCAAGATTCCATGATTCTAAGTATTTTTTTCATATTTACACTCCAGTTCTGTGCATAAGGCTGTGTATAATGGGTATACCTAGAAAGATGCAAAGTATGAAGCTACAGCCATGTGCCCTAGGAGCAGGTGTTTGTCCATATGGCACTCTTGGATTAGCTGGTACAGAAATTATCTAAGCAGATGAAAGCAGAAGCTTATGGAAATTCATTCCAGAGATATTTTAAAGCACAGATGAGAAATTCAGCCTGAGACAGACCTAGACGAAACTTGTCTAGTGGGAGCATAATAGAGGAGATGAACTTTGGAGGCCATTTTGAGCCTTGTATTTCTGTGACTGAAGATTCAGAGAAAATTCAGCAGATATCATGGGATTATGCCTATGCATCATTCATTTAGAGCTGAAGGGCACCTGAAAGATTAGCTAGTCCAACCACACATTATAGGTGAAAAAAATAGGGGAGGGAGTGTAATAAATAATAGAATTAAGCATTTCATTTGATCTTGGCAACAACTTTATGAAATAAGTGCTGTTATTATCCCTGTTTTACAGTTCAGGAAACTGAGGCAGAGAGCAGTTACATGGCTTGTCCAGGATCACACAGCTAGTAAGTGTGTGAGGCTAGATTTACACTTAGGTCTTCCGATTTCAACTAGTGGTGTAGTGGATAGAGCACTGGGCTTGGAATCAGGTACTCATCTTCAAGAATTCAATTCTGACCATACACACTTACTAGCTGTGTAACCCTGGATAAGCCACTTAATCATAACTCCTTGCCTCAGCTCCTCATCTGTAAAATGAAAAAGAAAGAAATGAAAAAAGAAAACGTCAAATGGGGTCATAAAAAATCAGACATAAATGAAATGACTAAATAACCACTTTCTTAATTCAGACCAGCTCTCTATCCAATGGGTCATTTAGCTGCACAGTAACTTCCTCAAAGTCACTCAGCTCTTCAGTGACAGAACTGGGAAATGAACACTTATTTAATAGGACTTTGCAAAGACTAATACGGAAATGTTTTACATGATTGCACATGTAAAATCTCTATCAGATTGTTTACTGTCTCAGGGAGAGAGAAGGGTAGAGAGGGTCAAAAGGAAAGAATATGGAACTCAAAACTTTAAATAAAAATGTTTAAAATTGTTTTAATATTTAACTAGAGAAAAATATTACATATTAAGAAAAAACATTACTTTGCTTTTAACCAGCTTAAAGTTAGTGGGTAGTTTGAATATCTTGTAAACTTTTTTACCTTAAACTGATTCTAGATCTCAATTTATTACCTTTGCTAGTTTCAGAAATGAATTTTGCCTTTTCTGTGATTCTCTATATTGTGTTACTTCCTGGTGATGATCAGCCTCCGTGTTGTAATATATTTTACTTGCTATGTTATTGTCAAATTTTGTTATTTCACATAATCATCCCAAAACTTTTATTTAGGAATTTTGATGAGCCAAGTGCTTGGGGGAAGGGAGCAGAGAGTTATTAGTTCTTTCCAGATTGAAAGTGCCTTAAGAGTAGGAATGATATTGATATTTTTCTTTGTCCTGCAATGCTTATAAGGTTTAATACAACATGGAGTACTCAAATGTTTGGTAATTCCTATTTTATTCTCTGAAAGATGAAGAGAAAAAAGTCCTAATTCCTTTTATCTTTCTTTTGTTTTTCTTTTTTTCCTTCCTTCCTTCTTTTCCTTCTTTCCTTTTCTCCTCCTCCTCCTCCTCTTCTTCTTCAGTGTTGTAAAAATATGGTGAATGAACATTTTTGTCTAAATTTATTAGGGTGACCCTGAATTCAGAATACACATTACTACAAACTTCCCAGAGCACAATAGAGGCTTTGAAGTGTAAGAAAAATCTGTGATAAAAGCATGGGAATCTGGCAAACAGTATTTTTTTTTTTTTGTCCTCTTGAATTATAAGGGATAAAAGGATAACACAGAATTAAGAGTGATCTTAAGTGAATGAAGATGAAAAGGGAAACCCAGTCAGGACAAGGAGAACAGGGAGCTAAGTAATAAGTACCAGTAGGAAGTGTGAACATTTCATTTTTTTTTTTTTCTCATGGAATCATACACTTGGAATTAGAAGTGACTTAGACACTTAGTTCAACCCCTTGTTGTTGTTGTTTGTCTTTCATTCTCAAAGAGGATTATGACATTAGGAAGGTGATTCCAAGTGAATTGGATTTAAGTGAGGGAGGGCTGGGCAAGGTCACCGACCTCACTTTCCCTTTCAGAGCCATTCCAGCTGCAAAATATGGAGATGGTCCTGCATGAACACCTTATAGATGAAGAAATGAAGACCCAGAGACTTGAATGACTTATCCAAACTAGCACAGTTAATAATGTAGCCACGGGTCAAACTCAGCTTCTCCGATTCCAAATATAATGCTTCTTTCTTAGTACTCTTAGCAAAGATTTTATTACTTTTTACAACAGAGATTCTCAACCTGGAATCTTGAATTTGTTAATTCATTTCCTTTGTATTTTATTCAGTTAAAATCATTATTGTAAAAAGCAACCTGCTTCATAAACCAGTTTGTCCAAACATTTCATGTCTCAAAAAGTTGAAGTATCTCTACTTTAAGATATTGATTTCTTTCCTAGTCCTTCACCTTTTCCTTCTTTCTGCCTTTACTCATGCTGTCCCCATATAATCAGAATATACCTCCCTTCATCTCTCAAACTTTTAGCCACCAAAATCCTTCCTAACAAGAAGGAATTTGTGACCAAACAAAAACTAGAATGCATTATTGAATACAAAATAGATAATTAAATTTAAAAATGTTTTGTGCGAACAAAATCAATGCCTACAAGATTGGAAGGGAAGCAATAAATGGGGGGAAAAGTTTTACATTCAGGGGTTCTGATAAAGGCCTCATCTCTAAAATATATAGAGAATTGACTTAAATTTATAAGAATTCAAGCCATTCTTCATTTGATAAATGGTCAAAGGATATGAATAGACAATTTTTCAGATGAAGAAATTGAAACCATTTCTAATCATATGAAAAGGTGCTCCAAATAACCAGAAATGCAAATTAAGACACCTCTGAGGTACCACTACACACTTCTCAAATGGGCTAAGATAACAGGAAAAGATAATGACAAATGTTAGAGGGGATGTGGGAAAATTGGAACACTGATACACTGTTGGTAGAATTGTGAAAACATCCAGCCATTCTCGAGAGCAATGTGGAACTATGCTCAAAGGGTTATCAAATTGTGCATACCCTTTGATCCAGCTTGTTTCTACTGGGCCTATATCCCAAAGAGATCTTAAAGGAGGGAAAGGGACCCACATGTGTAAAAATGTGGCAGCCTTTTTTATTGGCAAGAAAATGGAAACTGAGTGGATGATCATCAGTTGGAGAATAGCTGAATAAGTTATAGTATATGAATGTTGTAGGATATTATTGTTCTGTAAGAAACAATCATCAGGATCATTTCAGAGTCCTGGAGAGATTTACATGAACTGATGCTAAGCAAAATGAGCACAACCAAAAGATCATTGTACATGGCAAACATTAAAGTTAAGCAAAATTAAGCTCAATTATGATGATCAATTTTGATGAAATGATTCAAGCCGGTTCCAATGATCTTGTAATGATGAGATCCATCTAACCCCCAAAGAGAGGATTGTGGAAACTGAGTATACATTTTCACTTCTTTTGTTGTTATTTGCCTGAATCTTATTTTCTTTCTCATTTTTCTTCCTTTTTGATTTGATTTTTCTTGTGCAGCAAGATAATTGTATATATATGTAGGCCTATATTGGATTTACATATATTTTTTTACCATGTTTAACATATTTTGGATTACTTGCTATCTAGGGGTGAGGGTGGGAAGAAAGAGAGAGAAAATTTTGGAACACAAGGTTTTGCAAGGGTGAATGTTGAAAATTATACCTGCATATGTTTTGAATATAAAAAGCTTTAATAATGAAAAAAAATCAAGAATGTACAATCCAAAAAAAATTATCCTTCCTATCCTCTTTGGTCCAGATCAGGTACCTCCTTTTCATGAAGCATTTTTTAAAAAATTGTCAGTCATCTTTCACTGCATTTTTAAATCTCTCCTTTCTACTTATAATCTAATTTGAATTATGCTAATTCTATGTATCAATATTATTTCCCTAACTAAATTGTAAACTCCTTGAGGTGAGAGGTCTTGTTTTAACCCTCTCCTACCCCACATATAACAATAGACTGTAGGTAATTGAGAATTATCTTAAGGGATTAGGAGTTTAACAAGTAGTGAGGAGAAGGATGTTCATTCTAATCATGAGAGAAAGACTATGATCATGGTCACAGGCAGGAGATAATATATTGACTTCGTAACAAAAATATTAGTGTAGTTTAGTTGGAACTTGAAGTGGAGGAAAGGAATGTTTTTCAAAAATTAAATTCCAAGAGTATAACAAAAGAAGATGAAGAATATAATTCTGATTACATGTTGCACAATTGAGCTTGAGGTAAAAGGGAGCCAAGGACTAAATTCTGTCTGGGCTTTTACCATCCATTCAAATTAATTCATTTGGAAAATTAGTAAGACTAGTGACAGCCAAAGATAGGAAGACTGAACATTTCTGTGCTTGTCACTGAATAGTATTTTGGTTTCTTAGAGAAGAGTTATTTTAGAAAAAGTTTCATCAAGAAAGCATGATTTGACATAGGCTTTCTGCCTCAAGAATTATTCAATTTTAGGATTGTGTGTGAGGGATAGGGAAATTTTTTTTTAAAGAATTGCATAAGAAAACCTAGAGAGGAGGTTTTAAGAATTAACTGCTTGACCCAGACTTTATTTTTTTTTCTTTTTTTTTTTTTTTTTTTTTTTTATTTAATAGCCTTTTATTTACAGGATATATACATGGGTAACTTTACAGCATTAACAATTGCCAAACCTCTTGTTCCAATTTTTCACCTCTTACCCCCCCACCCCCTCCCCTAAATGGCAGGATGACCCGTAGATGTTAAATATATTAAAATATAACTTAGATACACAATAAGTATACATGACCAAAACATTATTTTGCTGTACAAAAAGAATCAGACTCTGAATTATTGTACAATTAGCTTGTGAAGGAAATCAAAAATGCAGGTGTGCATAAATATAGGGATTGGGAATTCAATGTAATGGTTTTTAGTCATCTCCCAGAGTTCTTTTTCTGGGTATAGCTAGTTCAGTTCATTACTGCTCCATTAGAAATGATTTGGTTGATCTCGTTGCTGAGGATGGCCTGATCCATCAGAACTGGTCATCATCTAGTATTGTTGTTGAAGTATATAATGATCTCCTGGTCCTGCTCATTTCACTCAGCATCAGTTCGTGTAAGTCTCTCCAGGCCTTTCTGAAATCATCCTGTTGGTCATTTCTTACAGAACAGTAATATTCCATAATTTTCATATACCACAATTTATTCAGCCATTCTCCAACTGATGGACATCCATTCAGTTTCCAGTTTCTAGCCACTACAAAAAGGGCTGCCACAAACATTCGTGCACATACAGGTCCCTTTCCCTTCTTTATAATCTCTTTGGGATATAATCCCAGTAGTAACACTGCTGGATCAAAGGGTATGCACAGTTTGATAACTTTTTGAGCATAGTTCCAAACTACTCTCCAAAATGGTTGGATTCGTTCACAACTCCACCAACAATGCATCAATGTCCCAGTTTTCCCGCATCCCCTCCAACAATCATCATTATTTTTTCCTGTCATCTTAGCCAATCTGACAGGTGTGTAGTGGTATCTTAGAGTTGTCTTAATTTGCATTTCTCTGATTAATAATGACTTGGAGCATCTTTTCATATGACTAGAAATAGTTTCAATTTCTTCATCTGAGAATTGTCTGTTCATATCCTTTGACCATTTTTCAATTGGAGAATGGCTTGATTTTTTATAAATTAGAGTTAATTCTCTATATATTTTGGAAATGAGGCCTTTATCAGAACCTTTGACTGTAAAAATATTTTCCCAGTTTATTGCTTCCCTTCTAATCTTGTCTGCATTAGTTTTGTTTGTACAAAAACTTTTCAGTTTGGTATAATCGAAATTTTCTATTTTGTGATCAGTAATGATCTCTAGTTCTGCTTTGGTCATAAAGACCTTCCCCTTCCACAGGTCTGAGAGGTAAACTATCCTATGTTCCTCTAATTTATTAATAATTTCATTCTTTATGCCTAGGTCATGAACCCATTTTGACCTTATCTTGGTGTACGGCGTTAAGTATGGATCAATGCCTAGTTTCTGCCATATTAGTTTCCAATTTTCCCAGCAATTTTTATCAAACAGTAAGTTCTTATCCCAAAAGCTGGGATCTTTGGGTTTGTCAAAGACTAGGTTGCTATATTTGTTGACTGTTTTATCCCTTGAACCTAATCTATTCCACTGATCAACTAATCTATTCCTTAGCCAATACCAAATAGTTTTGGTAACTGCTGCTCTATAATATAATTTTAGATCTGGTACAGCTAAGCCACCATCATTTGATTTTTTTTTCATTAATTCCCTTGAAATTCTTGACCTTTTGTTTTTCCATATGAACTTTGTTGTTATTTTTTCTAGGTCATTAAAATAGTTTTTTGGGAGTCTGATTGGTATAGCGCTAAATAAATAGATTAGTTTAGGTAATATTGTCATCTTTATTATATTTGCTCGCCCTATCCAAGAGCATTTAATATTTTTCCAATTGGTTAGATCAGACTTAATTTGTGTGAAAAGTGGTCTGTAATTTTGCTCATAAAGTTTCTGATTTTCCCTTGGCAGATAGATTCCTAAATATTTTATATTATCAGTAGTTACTTTAAATGGAATTTCTCTTTGTAATTCTGACTGTTGGCTTTTGTTAGTGATATATAAGAATGCTGATGACTTATGTGGGTTTATTTTATAACCAGCAACTTTGCTAAAGTTGTGGATTATTTCTAATAACTTTTTAGCAGAATCTCTGGGGTTCTCTAAGTATACCATCATGTCATCGGCAAAGAGTGATAATTTGGCTTCCTCATTGCCTATTCTTATTCCTTTAATCTCTTTCTCAGCTCTTATTGCTATAGCTAGCGTTTCTAATACAATATTAAATAGTAACGGTTAAATAGTAACTTGTTTCACTCCAGAACTTATTGGGAATGGTTGCAGTTTGTCTCCATTACATATGATGCTTACTGATGGTTTTAAATAGATGCTGCTGATTATTTTAAGGAAAAGTCCATTTATTCCTATACTCTCAAGTGTTTTTAATAGGAATGGATGTTGGATTTTATCAAATGCTTTTTCTGCATCTATTGAGATGATCATATGGTTTTTGTTAATTTGGTTATTAACATGGCCAATTATATTGATAGTTTTCCTAATATTGAACCAGCCCTGCATTCCTGGTATAAATCCTACTTGATCATAGTGTATTATCTTGGAGATGATTTTCTGTAGTCTTTTTGCTAATATCTTATTTAAGATTTTAGCATCAATATTCATTAGGGAGATTGGTCTATAATTTTCTTTCTCTGTTTTCAGCCTACCTGGTTTAGGTATCAGTACCATGTCTGTTTGACCCAGACTTTAAAAAGTTCTTTTAGATTGGGCCATGTGTACAAACCCTTTGATCCAGCAATAATACTATTAGGGCTATATCCCAAAGTTAAAAAAAAAATAGGAAATAGGACCCATTTGTACATAAATCTTTATAGCAGTTCTTTTTGTGCAGTCAGACAATTAGAAATTGAGAAGATGTACAACAATTGAGGAATGGCTGAAGTAGTTGTGGTATATGAATGTAATGGAATACTAATGACCTATAAGAAATGATAAGCAGACTGATTTCAGAAAAAAAAACAAAAAAAAAAAAACCTGGAAACACTTAAATGAACAGATGCAAAGTGAAATGAACAGAACCAGGAGAACACTGTATACACTAACAGCTAGATTAGCTGTGAATGACTTAGCTATTCTCAACAATACAATGATCTAGGCCAATTCCAAAGGACTCACGATAAAAAATGTTATCCATCTCCAGAGAAAGAATTGAGTCAGTCTGAATGCAGATCAAAGCATACTATGTTCCACATTTTTTTGTTGTTGGTTTTGGTTTGTGTTTTCTTCACAAGATGACTAATGGTGAAAAAAAGAGTGGTTGATACTCTTAAGGTTGCTGTGACTTTAGCCAGATGTGATCAGTAATGGAACAGCATAGTACTGGTTCAAATCAACATGTGTCAAGGAATATGGAAGTCACCATTAGGTGGCAGCCCAGCATTCTATTTTATCTTAGTCTTGTTTCCTTTTAGAGCTTGGGGTCAGTAGAACCAAGGTCAATGGATTATGACAGGAGAGCCAGGCAATTTGAATTTTTGTGTGCCAGAAAATTAGGTAACAAGGTTTGTACTCACCACACTTCCTCACACTTTTACCAAAAAAGTTCAGTATTTTCAATGTGTTTCTTCTTCTTGTTGTTCTTCTTCTTGTTGTTGTTCTCTTCTTCTTCTTTTTCTTCTTCTTCTTCTTCTTCTTCTTCTTCTTCTTCTTCTTCTTCTTCTTGCTGTTCTTGTTCTTGTTCTTGTTCTTCTTGTTCTTGTTCTTCTTGTTCTTGTTCTTCTTGTTCTTGTTCTTGTTCTTGTTCTTCTTGTTCTTGTTCTTGTTCTTCTTCTTCTTCTTCTTCTTCTTCTTCTTCTTCTTCTTCTTCTTCTTGTGTCTGTCTCTATGTCTCTGTCCCTGTCTCTTTGTGAATCTGTCTCTATAATTCTCTCTTTCTGTCTCCCTCTCTGTCTCTGCTTCTTTTTGTCTCTTTCTGCCTTTCTCTGTCTCTGCCTGCTTCTCTCTGTGTCTCTGATTCTTATATGGCTTCATCAACTCAGAAATTAGCAACTAGATGTCCCAGTTCAAAAAGCACATACATGTTCACCTGGGCCACCAGCAGTAATTTACATTATTATAGAATTATTGATCATGAGGCTATAGAACTAGAAGGCAGGCAGGCAGACATCTTAATCAATCCAATAAATATTTATTAAGTAGCTCCACACAATAGAAAACACATTGGTTCTAGATTCAAAAAATGTTGATATATTACTTGCCTCTGATATCTGAATCTCAGGTCATTTAGTACAATTCTGTCATTTTGCAGATGAAGGATGCTTCCCATACAAGTGATACTTAACAACTCACAATCATGGATTACAGATTGGGTCCTAGGGAGTGGGAGTACTATCCAAGGTTCAAAATGCTAAGTGGGGCATAACTCCTACAATCTAACCCTGTAAGTTACAATAGCTAAGAGTAGAGCAGCTTGGCAATGCAGTGAATAGAGCACTGGACTCGGAGTCAGGAAAACCTGAGCTTAAATCTTTCCTGAGACACTTACAAACTTTGTGATTCTGGACAAGTTACTTAATCCTATCTGCCTCAGTTTCCTTAAAAACTCAAAGAAAGAAATGCAAAGCATTCCCGTTTCTTTGTCAAGAAAACCTCAAATGAGGTCATAAAGACTCAGAAATGACTGAACAGTGACAAAGTCATTTACAAGATGGTGTAATAAATTTGTATAATCCTCCTCTCCCACTTCCAACCTGGGGTACACTCTTCTACAAATACACATGACATTGGTGGGAAAAGTAAGCACATACTTAGAAGAGGCAGTACATTTATAAGAACACAGATAGTTAATGAAGTTCACATCTTTAGGACTCCAGAGTCCTGATGTAAAATTCCATGGTTACTATTGAGAGGGGAAAGGAGAAATATAATCTTCCTCCTGGTGCCCTTTGATATAATATAATTTTTAAAAAAGGCAAAGAGTAATCATTTCTCAAGAGTTGAGGTTTTCCCTCATAAACTGGCAGTCCTCTAGGCCAGAGCTTCATTCAACTTGTGATTCTTTTTTGTCCAAGAAATTTTAAAACAAACTTTAGGTATATAAAATAAGTATACAAATCAAACATTTGCTGATAATAAATCGTAATTTCATGATCCCCACATTCAACTGTCAGACCCCACATGGTGTTCTATAGAGGGTCACAGTCAGTGGGGAAACTCTGGGTAAGGTATAAGACCTTTCAGCCCAGAGCAAACCTGCTGACAATGTCTGGTTCAGCTCCCCATCTCCCCTAAGGCTCTCGGCCTTCCTGAGAAGTCAGGGGACAGTAACAACCTGAGTTGAGATTGAGGCAGAGTGATACCAGATGGAAGAGTGATACCATGTGGCAAACTATGTACAATAGGAAGTTGTTTATGTGGTCCCACGTGAACAGTATTGTTTTTGTTCCATTATATAAAGAGGAAAGTTCTTGAAATAAGTGGACTCCATTTTCCCACCATTCTCTGGAGTCTGGCCTCATCACTTCTGCACTAGGAAGGTATATTTTAATCACCCCGGTGTGGGGGCTCTAGAAAGCAATGGTACGTTTTGTCACCCCAACTTGGGGCTCTAGAAAGCAAGACACACAGGGTTCTAAAACATAGTTTAATAACCCAAGTCCTAGACTACCAAGCATCACCCTGAGCTCTCCTGCCTTGACTGTTTCCACAACTGAAAACTTTATTTAAAAAAAAATCTTCTTATGAACTTGTCATGCTAACAAACATGAACATTACCATATGTAAAGAAAAACATAAAATATTATGTATGATTCAAATATTATCTCTATTGTATAAAACTTGTTTTTTAAAAAGTATGTAATCAACATCTTAGTTTCAATGTCTCTTTTTGTTTTCTTCTTTGCTTTAAAAAAAAATTAATTAACCCTTTTCCTCCCTTTTTCCTTATCTTTTTTTCATTGTCTAGGAACATTTATACCATGGGCATTTGTTAGATTCCATTCTTTTTTAATTTTGTGAAGTTTATGTGATTTTGGAATCAATTATTCTTAGAATGTTTAGTAGAATTTGCTTGTAAATCCATCTGGCCTTGGATTTTCTTCTTTTGGGAGCTTGTATGTTAAGACTATTCAATTTATTTTTCTGATATTGCATTACTTGAATTTCTGGGCTATATTAATCTGAGTATTTAATATTTTTGTAAATGTGCATTCATTCCATTAGTTATCATTGGCATATAATTGAGCAATATAGTTTGTCTTAATTCTTTATTTGTTATGACTTCTCCCTTTGCTTTTTTCATAATTGTCAATATGTTTTTTTTCCTTTTTAAACAACAACACTAGCTTATGATTTATACATTTTAATTAGGTTTATTCAAAATACAGACACTAGTTTGGTCAGTTCAGTGATTTCTTTTTTTTTTTTTTTTTTTTTGCTTCTGTTAAACTTTTCTCTGATTTTCATAATTTCTATTTTATGGTTAGTCAGAGCTTTTGATTTTCTGCTGTCTTTTCATTTTTTTTAATTGCGTGGAAAACCATTGATTTGTTCTTTCTTTTGTTGATAAAAGTGTTTATACATAAATGAATATGTACACATATGTGCATATGTTTTTGCATGTATATATAGTCCGCTAAGTATACTGTGACTATTCCAAGACTTTTAGTATGTACTATACTTGTTACAAATTTTCTTTGAAGTAATTATCCTATATTTTTGTGATTTTTTTCTTGGATGTACCAATTCTTAAGGAATATTTGATTTTTGTTTATATTTTTGTGCTTTCTTCAAAATAATAATAATTTTACTGCTTTGTATCAGTGTAAGATGTTTTAATATTTCGGCTTCTTTTTTTGGCCTTAGTGTAAATGTTTCACTTACATGTGAGAAATGTATATAATGCTTTCTAGTCCTATGTGGCAATCACCAGAAACATAGCATTTCTAATTTATTTCAAAATTCAATTCAAGTCTGTAACTTCTTTTTACTAAAATATAATAAATTTTGTTTTAGTTCTTTTATTTAATCAGTCCTTTATCTTTCAAATACATTTCTTGTAAGCAATATGTTGCTGGATTCTGTTTTCTAATCCATTCTGCTATCCTCTTACATTTTATAAATAAGTTCATCCTATTCATGTCCATTGTTATTATTAATTGAGAATTATCCTTCATATTATTCTTTTATAATTTTCCCTTCCTTTGTTCATGTCTCTTCTACAGAGAATTGTTAATGCCTCATTCTTTACAAAGAAAAAGGTGAAAGAATAGTGTGATCATAACTAGTAATCTGTAATTGAAGAGATATACTTCCACTATGCTGCCTCTTTTCTCTTATGCTTGCTCATATCCTGATTAGTTGTTCTTAGCTTTTCTTTTTATTTCCTTTTAATTCTCATTCACAAATTATTTTCCAAAGCTGAAATTTGTTTGTCTTGTGACTATTCTCTCTTTAACTCTATCTTCTTTACCTCTTCCTGTTAAATTTAATGTATTTCTATGCCAAAATATTAAAGGAAACATGTATTCAATCTTTTCTTGAGTAGTTCAGATAAGAATGAGATTTGTGTAATTTCTGCTTCCTTCACCATTCTTCTATGTATAATCCTCTTCTCATTTACTCAGACTATGAGAACTAGCAATTTTCATCTTCTTTCTCCTTCCCTTATATAGTCATCTTTCATTATATGTTTTCTTTCCCCTTTCAAGACCCTTAAAAGAAAAAATCCTTCATCTTAATTCTCTCTCTGGCTCAAGGAAATATTAGTGTTCTTCATAGACAATTGTTTCTTTACCTTCTGTTTGACTCTAAGTTAGCATATAACCCCTTCTTATTGCTTACATATATTTACAACATTGTAGTTTTCCTTGACTCTTAAATGAGAATTTTTAAGTTTCTACTCAATTTTTCTCTTTTCATCAGGTGTTTTTGAGTCTTCTTTGACATTAAAGGTTCTTGTTTATCCCTTATTATTGTACTTAATTTTGTAGGGTAAATTATAGTTGATGGTATACTGAAAGATAGAAGCATATTGTATTCTAACATTTTCTCACATTATAGTAGTAGCTACCAAATTTTATATGATTCTGACTGTACTTCTTTGCTACTTGAACTCTTATTTTTTTTCAGATTACTTGGGCTTTTTTCTTTGACCTGGAAGCCTTAAATTTCAGTGATAATAGTTACTAAGAGTTTCCATCTTTTTTTTTTTTTTTTTTAAGAAAAATTAAACAGTAGAGAATTTTTTTCTTCTCACTTTACCTTCTTGTTCCAATAGATCTAGGGAGTTTCCATTTATTATAGCTTGAAGTAATAACCATTTTGGTTTTATTTTTTGAGGTTTTAAAATGTCATGGCTTTTTTTGTGTAATGGCTTTTAATATCTGATGATTCTTAAGTTATCTTTCCTTGACCGATTTTTCAGGTCAGTTCTTTAAAAAGTGTATATTTTTTTGTTGTGTTCTGATTTCTAGAGCCCCCAAGAAGAGTGACAAAACTTACCATGCTATCTATAGCCCCCTGTGGAGGGGTGATTAAAATATACTGTCCTAGTGGAGAAGTGATGAGGCGGGAGTTCCGAGAATGGTGGAAAAATAGAGTCCATTTATTTCAGGGACTTTCCCCTTTTATATTCTCATACCCTTATGTAACAAAAACACTGGGCATGTGCCCAGTATATACTGTGCATGTAGGACCACATAAACAACTTGCTATTGTATGTAGTTTGCCACCTGGTATCACTCTTCCACTTGGTATTCCTCTGCTTCAATCACAACACAGGTTGTCACCACCCCAACTTTTCAGGAAATCTGAGAGCTCTTAGGGGAGATGGAGAACTGAACCAAACATTGTTAGCAGGTTCCCACTGGGCTGAAAGGTCTCATACCTCACCTAGAGTTCCTCCATTATCTGTGACTCTTTACATCTCACCCTTTCTTTTGTTTTAATTGAAGCAGGTATATATCAGTGGTTAAATCCATCACCATGGGAGGAATCACACAGGCAAGCTGTAATACAAGCAAGAAGTAATATGAATAAACAAAATAGTATAAAATATTTCTACGAGTCCCAGAAGGAAAGTGTAAAAAATAACTATGAATTCACAACCACACATACACTTCCTTCAGAAGCCAAGATATAGTTCAAAACCAATCTATTGACCATCACTTCCTGTGTCAGGGAATCCAGTGATTCCTGCAGATTTTGAAATCCTGCATCAATCTCATTAAGAATTATTTTTGATGTTCATGAGTCAATTGCCTTAACTGCCAGGCTCTTTCAGTGGTGGGCACAGTCAGCAATGGAACCACCCAATGTTTCTTAGGTCTTCTCCTTTGTTTTGAGGGTTTTCTCTTTTTCTGTCTCTCTCCAGTGGACAAGGCAGATACAGCTCATTGGCACCCATTGGGTTCCTTCTTCATCTGTTGAGATACAAGCAAACCCTCTCCCCCAAGCAGTTAACTTATCTGGTCCCTTCCAATCACCCCTCTCCGGATCTCTCCACATCACCTGGCAATTATCTGAAGATACTGGAGCTGCTCACACTGGACACTGCCCTTCTGGCGGATTATGAAACCTGTCTGCCGGAGCCAGTGTATCTCCATCAAAAATCAAAAAATTTATATTTAAGTTTAGAAGTTCTCTAGGGTTACCTGTGGCTCCCCCTCTCTTTTGCTTTTTGGAGGGGCATCTTGATGTCTCTATTCCTTCTATGTCAGACATATAGGTGTTTGCCATAATCTTTGGCTAGTGACAGGGATATTAGCTACATTTTATATTTTCTTTTTATTTTTCAGTCTTTGGATTTTATTCTAAAATTTGTTTGTTCCATTCCAATTTTGAGGGTATCTATTATTCCAATAAAAATTTAAACCTTAAATTCTAAACTATTCATTGTCTTTCCCTGTTATCATGTTTAATCTCTACTTTTTTTCCAGATAATATTGTGACCAAGCCACAATTTCCTCCAAGGCTTTGTTTGTACTTGTTGGGTAGTGACTATTTTCTTCTAAATTTGTCTTTTGGATATCTTTGGATCCATAATCCATAATATTATTTTATATTGTTTGAAGTCTTCCATTTATACATATCTCTAGTAGCCAATTTGTTGGCTACTTTGTGTTAGGGCCACAAACCTTGTACTCTGGTTAGGGTCATCAGACTTGAGTGTCTGATGTGATTACCTTGATTTCCTGGCTTCTTGCTTCCGGCTTTCATTTGCCTTGTTGTGTCTCTGTTCTGAGTTCTGTCAGATTTTAGCTCTTCCTCCACCCCTACTTTTTTTTTAATGTTCAGAACCCTGAGTTTTTTAGTATGTGCTGTAATATCTGAGATTGAATGGTGTGAATGTTCTGAATGTTCTTCCAGTATCCTTGGGGATTTCCAGGTTAAGAGGTCTTGACATCCCACCCTATATCTGTGGATATGTAATCACATTATTTTGGGGTTTGGTAAACCTTGGAACTTCCTTGTGTGAGAACTACAGTATTTCTGCTTCTAGGTATGAGTGCTATGAATTTTAGGAAAGATAAGATGATTAAGTAAAATAGTGGATTTGGAGTTAGATGACCTGGGCTTATATTCTAGTTTTGCCGATTATTACTTGTATGACTGTGGGCAAGTCACTTTCTGCAATGAAGTTTCCTCATTTGTAAAATGAGGAAATTAGATTAGATGACTTCTAAATCTCCTTCCAACTCTACAAAATTTGAAGGTTTTATATTCTAATCCCTCTTAATCCTAGTGCCTTCCCTTTGTTAATTATTTCCAGTTTTTCCTATATTTAGTTTGGTCATACATGGTTGCTTGCATATTCTCTCTCTCTCTCTCATTAGATTGTGAATTTTTTGAGAACAAGGACTATCTTTTACTCTTCTTTATATTTCCAGCACAGTGCCTGGCACATAAGGGGCTTAGTACTAGTACATATTTAAAAGTAGAATTTAATAAATGTTTATTTATTGACATTGACTGACCATCAGTAGGTTCAATGACAATCTCTTGTTTACCCTAGCAAGTTCCTGGCTTATTTGTGAATACTTATGTTGGCTTTTCTCTCAGAAATCCTATAATAGAGCCTTTAGGTTTTTGAAGTTCTGGATTACACAAAGGAATTTAATATAGTTTATATTTAAATTTCTTGATCATTATTTGGTCTGGTGCTTTTTTTGGATATCTTTTTCTAAAGTACATGTGTTAGAACTGTTCTCTTTTGATACCATTCATGTAATCATCTATACTGGAACTCTACATGTTTGCTTTTTAAAGGTCACCAATGCATGGTCACTCTTTGAGAAAGAGGTCCTGACCAATTCTCTTCCCATTTCCCCATTATACAACCATTTGCTACCTTGACTTAGAATCACCTGTGTTAACTCATCCATAGCATAGACATGGGAAGGCTATACTGATCATGTAATGTAAAGAAATGTGGTCTGTAGTATTGTCTGTGTCCAATGTTACTGTTGCATGAAGATATCTATTTCAACAGAGAATCAATAATGATTGGAAGGAATCCCATTTTTGTTAGAACAGTAATTTAAATGAAAAGATAAATTAAGAGGAGAAAGTCACTTTAATTACTTTATTATAAAATACATATTTATTTTTTTTATTTTGAGTTCCAGAGCCTTTTCCTCCTTTCTATCACTCCCTCACCCAATATGAAGGCAAAGAAGATAATAACTATACATGTGAAATCATACAAAGTATATTTCCATGTTAGCCATATCATAAAGTAAAGCAAAAAAATGAAATGGAAAATTATACTTCAGCTTGCACTCACATTTTGCCATTCTCCCTCCAGAGATGTGTAACATTTTTTTTTCTTCATGAATCCTTTGTATTGTAATGGATCATCATATTCACCAGAATAGCAAATTTGTTCATTATTAATTATTACATCATTGTTGTTACTGATTCTTCTCTGGTTCTTTTCACTCCACTTTTTCATTATTTTGCATAAGTTTTTCTATTTTTTTCTGAAACCATCATTATTTATAAAACAATAATTCTCTATCACATTCATATGTCACTACTTGCCCAGCTATTTTCCTACTAATGATCATCTATCCCCTCAATTTCCACTTCTTTGCCACCACAAAAGAAAACTACTATAAATATTTTTGTACATAGAGGTTCTTTCCCCTTTTCTTTGATCTTTTTGGGATGCAGACCTAATAGCTATATTTCTAGATCAAAGGGTATCCACAATTTTATAGCTCTTTAGGGATGTTATTTTACGGGATGGTTGGACTACTTCATAACATCATTGACAGATCATTAATGTACCCATTTTCCTTCATCTCCTTCAGCATTTGTAATTTCTGATAGGTGTGAGGTGGTAGCTCAGTTATTTTAATTTGGTTTTCTCTCATCAACATTGTTTTAGAGCATTATTCATAACACTATAGAGAGATTTGATTTGTTCTTCAGAAAACTATTTGTTTATATCCCTTGATGATTTATCAAATGGGAAATGGCTCTTCGATAAATCTGCCTCACTTCTTAATATATTTGAAAAATGAGGTCTATATCAAAGAAACTTGCTATAAAATTTATTGACATTACTTTATTGTCTATAGTACACTTTAGCAAAGTGTAATTTCCCTAATTATCTCTTTTAATTTTGTCTAGTTTTGCTTTTTTCTTTATCTGAAATCATGGTTGTTACTCTTGCCTTTTTCACTTCAGCTGAAGCATAATACTCATTTTAAACTCTGTGTGTGCCTTTCTGTTTTAAGTGTGTCTTTTGTACATGACATATTATTAGAATGTGGTTTCTGATCCATTCTGCTTTCTGCTTCCATTTTTGTGAATTAGCTCATCTCATTCATATTCACAATTATGATTACTTACTATATATTTACCTCCATCTTACTTTCTTCTGTTTGCCCTTTTATCTTTATTTTTACTCCATATCTCCCCCAAAGTCTAATTTGCTTCTGACCATTGCATTCCTTAATCCATTCTTCTTTTTATTCCTCCTATATATTTTACCCCCTTCCCGTCCTATTTTCTTATTAAGATAGATTACTATTCTCAACTGAGTGTGTGTGTGTGTGTTTGTGTGTGTGTGTGTATCCCTAAGGATGTCTCAGTATCCCTTTTTGTTATCATGTCTAGATATTTAAAATCCTATACCACCTATTTGCCTTGGTGATATTATTTTCATGCATTATAGACCACAGTGCTTATATAGATATCTTTTTGGTTATTTATTACTTCCCATATCGCTATTCTCTTTTGATTTTTTTCCAAAAAATTGCCAAAATGCTCTTACCATACACCCTTGGGAGCTGTTCCTGCCCAACATTACTTAAATGTGTCAAAAATCAGAAAATTGGATGGGAAGAATGTTCCACAAGTAGACAATGACTGCAGAATTCCACAATTGCTTTGTTCAATCTAAATGGACTATATTATCAGCTCTTCAAATTTTTTCCTACACTGAAAAGCTAAATCTAGCTTGGCATTGTAGGAAAATTTCAAGCCTATATAGTAAGTTTTTATATAAAACAAAAGGAAATTGGATCAAGGATTTGTCTGATTGTTCTGGAATTCAGGATGTTAGCACAGCAAGAAAGGAAACTGAAACCATGAAGGTAGAGCCATATTTGTGTCACTAGAGAATTTAGGGGGCTTGCCCAATGTAGGACCACTTGTATTTAGTGTATCTGTAGAGGAGAAGTCAGAGGAACATTACTAGTGGAACAGCTACAATCCCCTTCTGGAATTCTTTTAGAGGTAGGAACAGTCTTAGACAGCACCAATTGGGTATACAGCTTCCTGAAGTTATAAGTTTATCAACTTGGTTTTTCTACTTAAATAGAACCCCAGCAATGCCAGAAGTTCTGGGGCATTAATTTGGCAATAATAGCCTTACTAATTCCTTTCATGATTTGGTGCTTCTTTTTCATTGCCTTGCTATGTTAACATAAGGTAGGATGTTCCAGTCTTTCCCAAGCTGTCCCCTCAACAAAAAATAGAAAAGAACGTAAGGGAAGAGGTTGAAGAAGAATAAACTTTAAAGTTTGCCTCTGTAAACAGACTAACTATAGTTAAGGAGACTATAACCAATAAGCCTTTATTAAGCATTTACTATGTACTAGATATTGTGCTAGACCCTGGAGATACAAATTCAAAGAATGAAACAATGTCTACTTCAAGGAGCTTTACATTCTTATACTTTGTGATATATTTAACACTAATAGAATTTTAATTCAGGAATTTAGAGGGATATCCAGTTGTTTTTCAAATAGAATCTTCTCCAACAAGCATTTATTAAGTACTTACTATGTGTTAGACATTGTTAGGTTTGAGGGATACAATAATGAAAAACTACCCCTGTCTTCAAGGAAATATCTTTTATAAGTGGTAATCACATGTAGGTTGATAGGTATATATTAAAGGGAAAGGTTACTCTAATAACTGGCAGGATCAGGAAAGGTTACATATTGGAGGTGGCACATAAACTGAACCTTGAAGGAAGAGATTCTAAGAGGAAGAGGTGAGGAACAATGGGAAAGGGCATAAAGATGGGAGATGGAACACAAAGCCATTTTGGTTAGATCTGAAAGTAAGTGAAAGGGAGTAATATGTAATGAGACTGGGAAGATATGTTGGTCCAGATTTAGAAGGACAATGCTGAGTTGAGAACTCTGTATTTTATTCTACAGCAACAGAGAGTTGCTGAAGGATTGAACAGAAACATAGTTACACTTGTATACACTTTAAAAATTAAATATCAAGAATCTCCATTCTGCATTGAAAAATAGGTCAATGATAACAATTCAATATGATTCCAAAATGCATGCAAAATCCCATTTTTTGACCTCCTCATTATAATTGCTCATCTCATTGCTCATTTCATATTGTATAAAATGACTTGTATGCATTACAAAATGGATAATATGTTTTTTCATAATAATCCTCTGAAATAAGAAGTATAAATATTTTGTCATTCATCCAAGGTTAAGTTCTGTCTTACATTGAATTCATTATGACTAGATTCTATCTTGGAGATCTCTTTTAAAGTATATCTATTCTTTTGGGATTTCTTCTTGAAACATTTGAATTTGACTTCTGTCTAGATTGCCACATCAAAAGTAAAAAAGATCCTTATTTCCCAATCATTGAAAAAAAGCTAATGAGACATTGAATGTGGAATAGGATTTATTTAATTTTGGGACAGCTAATTGGCATAGTGGAATTCTCTCCCATCTTCATGAATTTAAATCTGGCCTCAGATACTTGCCGTATACCTTGGTCAAATAATTTAACCCCATTTGTCTCAATTTCCTTCTCTGTAAAATGAACTGGAGTAAAAAAAAAAAAAAAAGGAAAACCACTCCAGTATCATTGTCAAGAAAATTCCAACTGAGATAATGAAGAATTGGACACAATAACAATAAATTATTTTAATTTAGCCAAAAAAAAATCCCATACATGATTTACATCTGAAACCATAAGCCATTAGGGATTGAAGGACCTTCCCTAGAGAATAAGGTGACCCGCTAGACTTTGGACTCTCCTCTCCCTCTAAAGGAAAAAAAGAAATTGGTTTTAATAGAGAATTAAGCAAATTACCTTTCCAATGAGTGCTCCATCTTAGGGACTTTTTAATAGTTTTCCAGTCTTTTAGTATCACCCTGGGTGAACCAACCTCCATCCCCTTTACAAAGCAAGAGGATATATTTGGAGTTAAAAGAAATGACTTCTGCTTTCCTATTTTAATAGCAACATCTTCCTTTTTCAAAATAATAAACAGGTCTTAAGAGAGAGTCTAGCTCCAAGAGAGAGCTTAGTTCCAATCCCTATTTAGATAGAAAGTAAACACTTTCATTTAACAAATAAACTAAATAAAATTAATATGCTATTCTTTAATATACAAAGATTATCCTGTTGATCTACCGTAAATAGAGAAGGAATGTGCACAAAACCACAGAATCTCAGAGTTGAAAAAAGACCTCAGAGGCAATGTATTTCCAGACAAGTGGTTATTCATTTTTTGCTTAAAAACCTCCCATGAGGAGGAATCCACTTCCTCTTGAGGCAACCTATTCTACTTTTGGATTGCCCTAATTGTTAGAAAATTCTTCCATACTTCAAGCCTCAATAGGCTTCTTTGCTATTTTTACTCAGTCCTCCAACTTCTGCCCTCTGGGACAGTTTGTATCAATTCAAAACATAGTTGTCTTTCATTGAATATAATGGAATACTATTATGCTCTAAGAAATAATGCAGGAGATGCTTTCATCAAAACTTGGGGGGACTTTTATCAACTGATGTGGAGTGAAGTTAATAAAAACAGAAGACAGTTTATAACACTGTAAAAATGACTGGTTTTGAAAAACGAATCCCTTTTATTTCTAATGGCATACATTTTTATTGAGTAGCAGCAGATAAAGGTCAGAATGGAGAAAGTGGGCAACTAGTAAGGGTGTAAAATGTGTGGTGGGTGCAATGAGGAGTGCTTTTTAGCTTTACTTTTTATAAATGTGCATATTTTATTTATCAGAAAATTTTGTCACATGATCTTCAGGCATTATTTTGTGATGAATCAAGGTATATTTAGGTTGAGGAGAATGGGAATTTTTCAACTCTTGCTTAGGGTGAACATGTACTTTATTCTAATTCAACTGGCTAGAAAAGAAGTTTTAGAAATCAAAGAAGGTCTCAAAAAAGAGGCAAGAAATAGTTAACTTGATAGTCCAACTTGATACACATAGAGTAAAGGTTTTAGGAGGTAGCATTAAGGTTAAGGGCAATTAAGGATATTATTAGTGATTTCAGAGCTTATCAGAAATAAGGTGTAGACTTCTGGTAGAAAAAGGAAAAGGAGAAGCGAATATAAACAAATAAAAACACTTTACAAAATTAATGGATCAACGGGTGCAGTTTTTGTCAGCCATTGAACATTTTTTAAGCATCTACTATGTGTCAAGCATTATGCTAAGTATTGAGACACAAAGAAAATAAAACACAATCCCTGTTCTCAATAAGCTCATACTCTAATTGGGGAGACAACATGAAAAACTTATCTAGAAAAAAGTTATGTACAAGATAAAGTGGAGATAAGTATTAGAGGGGATTATCAATGTGTTTTTAATTTATTTTTAATTTTTAATAATTTTATTTTTTCCAGTTAGATTTAAAACAATTTTTTGCATTTGTTTTTAAAAGTTTGAGTTCCAGATTCTCTCCTTTCCTCTCCATCTCCACCTCCCCATTAATTTGGCATATAGTTAGGAACTATCTAAAACATTTTCATAAAAGTCATGTTGTTAAAGAAAACGTAGATTCCTCCTTCAAAAAAATCCTCAAGAAAAATAAAGTAAAAAAGAGAGTATACTTCAACCTTTCTCTGAGTATGGATAGCACTTTTCTCGATGTGTTTTTAAAAGAAATAAATAATGTAAATAATCCATGCTAGAACTTAGAATATCTTCATATTTTAAGCAGTAATTCAGGAGTCCAACCTGTGGACCTAGTAGCACTTTCTTAGAATTGCAATAACAACAACAACAACAAAAAACGATTAAGTAGGCCTCAGGTTAGAGCTTCTGCTTAGGAGCATAGCTTGTAGCTTTTGTTCCAGATGCTATATATGACAGGTGCAATCTGAAAATTATTTTATCTATTTCCCTTGCAGATCAAGTAAAATGTGGCTTACTAATAAGGGAGGGGAGCATTCCCTGTTAAGATTGGGATATTTCTTAATTAAGTGTGAGTTAAGTTAGGGCATTTCTGAGGAGCAATTATTACATAAAACATTTGTGTGATCTGCTATAGTACTACAGACCTTCAGAGGTCAATCTCTTCACATATCTGTGAACCTATTATATACTTTTGTAGAATGTAAGCCTTTTGAGGACAAGGACTCTTTCACTTATAACTTTGTACCACCTAGTTCTTGACACATTTTTTTATATATGATAGCAGCTCAAATTTTTGCTGAATTTAAGGATCTCTTGTCTTCAGTGACCAGAGTAAGCTTCATGGAGAGTTTCATGGGATTTATAGTTGGTAGAAACCTTAGAGAGAATTAACTCCAACTGCCTTATTTTACGAGTGAGGAAACTGAGACACAGATTAAGATATCTGTCCCACATTGCACATATAATTGTAAGCAGAATAGACTGGGTTTAACATCTCATGGGCCATAATCATTTTGTAATTAAGGAGATGGAAATCCAGATTGATTTATTGAAGGTCAGATAGGCAGTAAAGTCAGAGCTGGAATTGGATCCTCAATTCTTAGCAGACTGCTAGATTATGTTTTCTATATAATTTAAAATTATTTTTCATGTTCAAGTAGTTTATCACTGTTCCTAAAACATTTTAGAGACAAATTTATATTTAGGTATCCTGATGCTGCTTTAAAAATGCTTTATAAAAGTTTGATGATAGTAATTTATTTTAAAAATATTTTTATTAAAGCTTTTTCAAAACATATGCATGGATAATTTTTCAATATTTACCCTTGCAAAACTTTGTGTTCCAATTTTCCCTTTCTTACCCTCACCCCCTCCTCTAGATGGCAGGTAATACAATATGTGGTAAACATAGTAAAAATATGTTAAATCCAATATATGTATACATATTTATACAATTATCTTGCTGCACAAGAAAAATCAGATCAAAAAGGAAAAAAATGAGAAAAAAATAAAATGCAACCAAACAACAAAAAGAGTGAAAATGCTATGTTGCGATCCATACTTAGTTCCCACAGACCTCTCTCTGGGTGTAGATGGCTCTCTTCATCACAAGATCATCGGAACTGGCCTGAATCATCTCATTGTTGAAAAGAGCCATGTCAATCAGAATTGATCAGATGATGGCAATTTATTGGAATAACAATAATGATTTATAAAAATAAGAATAACATTAAAAAATTATCATAATTTTTTTACAAATTCTTTGTATTCAAAAATTAGAGTTGTAGTTCACTTTAATTTAACAAAGCATTTATTAAGTTTTTATTATGTACTCAGAATTATGCTAGGCCCAGTGAGAACACAAATAAAAAGACAACAGTGAATGTACATTCTCTCTCAATTAAGGTAAATAAACAAATAAATAAATGAGGTTAAAATAAATAAATTAAAATAGTGCATCCATTTGGTTACGTTGATATGAGGTCAATATTTTATTAGGAAATAGGGAAAGGAATAAGCACTTAAAAAGACCTACGTGTACTAGGCAATGTACTAAAAGCTCCTTTACAAATATTATCTCATTTAAAGCATTCTTTTAGCTATTGTGATAAGAATGAATAGGTATCTCTGGTTAGCTTTTGAACTATGACTGGTGATTATGTATATACATATAAATATGTGTATGTGTGAGTGCCTGCATGCATGCATACAGTGTCTGTATATATGCAATATATGTTTACAATACAGACATAGAATGATATATTACCTCTACCCAATACACATATATTACATCTATATTACACAATACACATATACATATGTATTCAGTTTCTTATAGCTTCTCAGTACATTAAAAAAAAACTAATATAAACTGCCCTTGTTAAATCTGAGAAGTGATTTCAAAGATTTGAAAAAAAAAACTTCCTGGTAATTGTGTTTCCTTAAAATTTTTCTATGTGATCAATCAGATTCTTATTAATCAATTGTTCACATTATTTCTTTCCTAATTAATTAAAACCATTTTCCAAACATACATTTCCTTCTTCAGATAAATGTAATACATCTGAGTGGCAGTGGTGGAGAGATGAAGATAAATCCCACAAATAAATCTGTGGATTACCCTCAGGGAAATTATAATCTAGCAATTTGGTAGTAGGGTTAGGGCAGAACTCCTGTTCTGGAGTATTTAAAGGAAAACTTGCTTCTTTTACTTCTTGCTTTCTTTTGGTTTGCAGCTCAAGAACTTTGAATGAGTCATTTGAAACGCTAAAATGACTACTAATCTAGAAATTTTTCTCTGCATTTTGTTGCAGTTATATTGCGAAACAGCCAAGGTTAGAGACCATCATTGAAGATGACCTGGAAGGATATGTGGGGCTTAAAAATCTGTGAGTGTTCAAATTCCTGGCTTCTATCTCAGATGTTTTTTGTTTTTGCTTTTATTGTAACTCATGCTCATTGAATACTAATACCTCCTTAATTTGTTTCTGTAGAACGGTAGTGGAATCAGGACTAATAATGGTGGCTCATCAAGCATTTCTGAAAACCCCTAATCTTCAGTACATGTGAGTAAGAGCTAATTCTGTGGTTTTCTGGGATATGATGGATACATCTCTTCTCTAGCCTCTGTTTTTCATGTATTTCTCCCAATCAAGACCTTAAAAAAATTATTTTATTGGGGGTGGGGGAAAGGAAGATTAGCATAGCTGTGATAATGACCTACAAACATCCGATCTTATTTCATTATATTATGGAAAACATACTAGAAGGGCATTAGAAGCAGCCTGTTTATTCTCCTTCTTGAACTTCTGGGTCATTTCCATGTTGTACTGAGCTGAAGCCAATTGGCAGAGTCTCATGCGAAAGCTGTTTCCCAATAGAGACTCCTTGATTCTTTCTCCCTGGAATCTTTATATGTTCCTTGGAAGAAATCAGACTTCTTGCATTGTGGGAGAAATTGACTTGGAGCATTTCCTAATACTAATGGTCTTTTCTCCACATTGGGCTTTTCACAACTACCTTCATTTTCCTAGAACGACCTGTAGTACATTGATAAAAGAGGAGGGGGAGAATCAATCAAGAAGGTTTGTAGGCTCATTAATAAGATAAAGTGCTTTGGCCAAGTCATGTTGATGTGTAGCTGACTGTTGTGAAATATAAATATTATAGAAAATGGAATAGAAACCCTATTAGCAGCGTGTTTACTGCCTTTTCCTGTTAGATGATGGTCTAAAGTCAGTAAGTTATGGTTTTCCCTGTGAAGTTTCCTCAGTAATAACAGAGATTCTCCCTCTATGATCAGACTGAAAATGTCTTTTCCTTTTGGAAAACTTATTATTACCCCATCCTGGTTTTTATAGTAACAGAAGTTGCTTTTAATGATACTTCTTGACTTCCTCATTTCCAATTTTCTCTATTGTTACCCATGTCAAATTATTTTTGGAAGATGAGTTAATATTGGCTAATTTAAGTTTATGCCATGCAGCCTCTTACTTTTATTTTAGTTTTCTTTTTTGCCCAGACCTGTGATTTTATTGGTGTAGGTAGTTATGTCAAACTCAAATAGAAATAGGGGTCACTAAACTATACATAAAGATCCTTGAGGGTTGCGTCTTGGCTAAGAAATCTACATTTTATTGTATTGTATTTTATTTTGTTAAATATTTCCCAATTACATTTTAATCTGTTTTGGGCCCACTCTGGAGTATTTAGGGACATGTGTTTGATAATTCTAGTGTAGGGAACTACACTAGAGTCAAGTGCTCAGGTGACCCTGCTAATATTTATCAAAGGAAAATATTGAACCTAGAGCTTTCTGATTCAGATTCCAGCTTTAAATTATGTTTCATGGAATGAGGCTTAACATGGAGTTATTGAAGGAAGATTGGAGGCTGAATCATTTGCGGAGTAATAATCTCTTTTAGATTACATTGACCAAATGTTTTATAGGCATTTGTTTTTGTATGGCAACATTGATTTTATAAAACCAAATATCACAACTTCATTCATATTTTGTAGGAGTCAGAGAAAACGATGCTTCTTTGAAAATGAAGTTTATAGCATTAATATATAAAATAGAAAGTAAACAGTAAGATAAGACCATAGAACTTTATTAACACATTTCCTCTGAATACTTTTTGGCAGCTGCTCTGCCATCATTTGCCTGTACACATCTAATGTCTGCGTAGGCCTTGATAACATAAACAACAGATTAGCTGGATAGTAAGAAAAGTCAGAATGCTCTAATACAATCACTTAAGTGTAATTAATAGCCTCAATAGTTGGGTTCTGGAATTTTCATTACAACTGACCTTAGACCCAAATTACTCAACAATGCCATTTAACTAGCTGTTTTGCCACACACATCACTTTTTCTAGAGTAGTGATTCATAAGCTGAGATCTATGGCTAACAGTAGTGGGCTTATTCATCCTGCTGACCGGTCAATCCACTTCATCTCACAGGAGCTGGAAGGGACCTTGGAGGTTATTGCACTTAAATTGCAGTTTTTTGCACATAGGGAAAAGAGGCCTTCGCAAGTCACATATTTGTTCTGGGGCTCATTAATATATGAGGCTGAATTCAAATTCTGGTCTTCTTGACTTTAAGCCTGTCTTCCTGATGTTTTTGTTCTTTTGTTAAAATATTGTGATTATTAGTTCTATGCTATATTTTCCCTAGCAATATAAAACAGAATAATTAGAGTAGTAAAATGTATAAAGGGGTCTTTATATGACTAAAATGAATCTAAAAAGATTTTCACAGCCCTTCAAAGAGCTTGCATTTTAAAGTAGAAAATTTAGTAAGACAGACATGTATCAAGTTTCTTAAAGGGCCAGTGTGGGGAGGAATTAATATTTTTTAAAACAATCATGATTATTATTATTATTAAAGATTTGATCTTCCTGTCTCATTCGGGCCTCAAGCACAGTGGTCACTCATAGACCAGATGCTAATAATTGATTGGTGTGGAAGTTTTAACCTGATCTGTTTTTCTGACCTGAACCAATTTGTCTCTTCTCAGGCAGTTTGGTGGCCCTTTGTTCCTAGAGGTTCACTATACTTGTGGTTTATTGATGATACCTCATCAAAATTCTCTAACTCAAAGTTACTCATTAGCTTCAGCCTTTCCTAACAGTAAGGGTTAAAGGTGTGTACCAACATGCTCAGCTAAGGAATTGAATTTACCACAAATTCATTGAATAAACTATATTCTACTAATAATAGTAATTTTTTCCAGTGATATAAGGAAGCAAACAGCAAGATTGTAAAAACAAGAAAAAATAGTGGAAAACATCACATATGTAGATAATGCAAGGTGTTTTTCATTAATAAAAACAACATTCAAAATGAAGCCTATAAGTTTGGGAGAAGAGGAAGATCCACTTAAATTATGAGGGCACAGATCTCAGCAATCTTTGACTCAGATGGGAGAGTAAAACCAAATAAATGGGTTGGCTTCTTTAGAATAGTAGGTACCGCTAAGGGCAGGGACCATTTCTCTCTTTGTCTGTGTGTCTCCAATGTTTAGTGTTGTTGCTGTTTGTACTTTGTTCTCAAAAAGGATCAATGACATCAGGATGTTGATGTCTTGACTTAAAAGTGAATTGAATTTAAGTGAGGCAGGGCTGTGCAAATCAATTAGCCCATGGCTCTCCTCTAGTCAGTAGAGTCCAGTAGCAAGACATCCACCAGGACAACTGGAGATGTCTCCAGGGGATACTTTGGCCTTTTTAAGTTAAGGTCTTCCCCAAGTCTCACTTTGTCTGAAGCCTCAAAGTTTAGTACAATTCTGTGACCTGGGAGGAGTCTAATAAACGCTTGCTCAATTGAATTGGCATCCTTGTGCCACAAATTATACTGCCACCACTGGATAACTTTTTAAGGTGGTATAGGTTGGCACAGTGAGGGACAAATGTGTGATTAAGAAACTTGAATATTTTAACAGAAATTGTTATTGGAATAGTCTCTTCTACTCAAAGGATTTCATTAGCAACTTGAAAATCAATTAAACAATCAGTAAACACTTATTAAGGATTTAATGTGTGCCAGGCACTGTGCTGATGACTGGGGATGCAGAAAGAACTAAAAAAATTCAATATACTTGCCCTCAAGGAGCTTACCATCTAAAGGGAGACAGAACATGCAAACAAACATATACAAAGAAAATTATATAAGGGGTAAATGGGAAATCATTAATGGAGAGAAAGCACCAGAAAGGTTTCCTATAACAGATGTGATTTTGGCTGAGATGTGAACCAGGGAAGCCAGTAGGTGGAGTTGAGGAGGGATAGCATTCTAGAAATGGGGACACCTAGAGAAAATGCCTGGAGCTAAAAATATACACTTAGAACATTTCAATCCAAATTATATCTTGGAGGAATACAAATTGGATTCTCTTCCCCTCCCCACCTTCTGCTCTCATGTTTGGGATATCAAAGTCATTGGCCAGGGTATTTGTAGTTCTTTCAGGATGGGAATATTGCATGTATAGATAATGATACATTCTTTAGGTCACTGGAATCCATGCCAGATCCCCAAAACTCAGTATAATTTCAAGGGTTAGGAATAAAGGTAGTAATCTTGTTTTAGAGAGATCTTTTGGAAGGTGCTAATTAATTACCTCATTAGTGTGTAAGAAGTTGTTTTCTTTCTATGTGTCTCTCTGTCTCTTGTCACTCTGTCTCCTTCCATCCCTTTCTTTGCATCTCTCTCTTTCTGTGTTCCTTATCCCCTCCCCTTTCTCTTTTGCTTTTGGCCAATAATAAGTATAGTTCATAAAAATCGTATCATACTTTGGCCCATAATATTAATCTTCATTGTGCTTTTGGCAACTCTATAGAATGTGCTGTTCTTATTGCCTCTATTATCTAGTAGATTCTCAGCAGATAGGAAGAACTTTAGGGGAAAAAAACCAGCCTTTCTCTCATTCTCTTGCTTTTTAAACACCCTCTCCAGAAGTCTGTTTTTGTAGAGGAAAAACAAATTTTTAATGAAAAATAAAAAATTGTCTCTATCCTATAGATAAAACAAAGCCAGAAAGGCTTTCCAGGTTCATTTGCTCAAAGGAAAGCAATTATTAATTCCTTTAAAAAAAAAAAAGAAATAAAGAAAAGAAAAGAAAATGAAAGAAAAGTTTTACATGGGTCTATTTTGCATTTTTCCATGTGAGTGAATAATTTGCAAATAATTTGGAGAGAGAAAACTACAACCTCACTAGACAATGGTGTGCTTGGTGTGTTGTAAATAGTATTATCATAGAATTAAGTGAAAAATGGACACACCACCGAATTTCACCTGTTCATAAACTTAGCACAAAGTCAGCATCTGAACTTTTTATATTCTTGTCTAATGAAATATTTAAGCTGCCATTTTCTTTATGCTTCACTTGCATAAGTGAACTGGATAGTTAATATCTTAATATTCATAGACATAAGCCACCTATTAGCATCTATGTTTTATTACTTTGTAAGAATTCATTATTCAGACCACCATCATCTAGAGAGCAGTCTAATTTTATCCATAAAATACTAAGTCAGAATCAATGCCAGTGGTGATATTTAGAGTGATGAAAGGCTACAGCTAAGATCTGTTCATAACTGGAAGAGATTGTTTTATGAGGCACAAGATCCAGTTACTTGTCTTTAGAAGGATTCAGGCACAGGCTGGATGCCCACTGGAGTGGATGCCTCACTTAAATCCAATTCACTTTTAAGTCAAGACATCAACCTCCTGATGTTTTGCCTTAGTATGCATGAATAAGTTCTACTGAGTTAGACAAAGCTTCTCAAGTCTCTTCTCCAACAAGGAGAATAATTCTCCACAATTCACCAAGTTTTGATCAAGAAACATGCTAATATTCCAAGAGGTATCCAAGTATAAGAAGGAAAGATGGATGGTTAGATAGCATATGTAGTTATAGAGAGCTGGCCTTACAAAACCTGGCTTCAGGTCCTGACTTTGATCCATACTGACTAGGTGACTCTGGATAAATCAATACCCCAGACAACTTTCTAAGATGAAAAGTTATAAATGTTTATGGTGTAATAGTTTTCAAACTGGTTTAGTAGTCAGCTGTTAAATTATTGGTGGGTATGAGTGAATGCTCATATATTGGAAATCAGCAAATGCTACAAAATAGAAAATTATTTATTCTCTTTCCATTGTCTAGACTTGAGAAAGTGATGGAGAAAGTGTTAATACTGCCTATTAATCCAGAGAGATGATTGTTAAATATATTTACCAGCACACCATTGACATTCCTGTACAATGGTTGAGTTCTTTGTACTTTTAAAGAACAGATCTGATGCCCTCTCCCCATCCAAAACAAAAACAACCCCCCAACTTTGGGACCTCTGGGCTATTTTAGTACAATGTGATTACTGATTTTTAAATAAACATTATTTTCTTACATTTAATTCCCATATATAAGACTAAAGCTCTAAAATTTGGATGTGTTTTATATAAATCAAAATTTCCAATTCACAAAGTAGATTAGCAGTCAAGGCTAGTATTTCAGAATTCATCCCTCTGCCTTCTAAGCCTTAATCATAGGAAATAAGATCTAATAGAATAAAATAACTTTTGAAGAGAATGTCTTCATGGCTTCAATTACTTGCTATTTATTACAAAAAACTCAACTAAATTTTCATTTGATAATGGATGAATACCATTAGGTTCCATTATCAAAAGAGTTTAGGAACAACTCTTGGGCCAAGGACTCACAGATTCACAAATATTAGCGATGATCTGAGTTAGGCCTTTTTAACTTAAAAAATTATTTGGGGGTGGGAGTTATGTGTATATCATGGATTCCTTTGGCATCAGTTCCCTCATTTATAAAATGAAGGGATTAGATCAGATGAATTCTGAGGGTCCTTCCAGATCTCAATCTAAGCTGCTATGATCCCTTTTTCCTTAGGGCATGTGACACATTTAAGTAGGAACTTGGAAAATTCTATGTTCAGAAGGTACTATGTAAGTGTTAAATATAAGTGATGTTCCTTATTGTTGAAATATTTAAATTGAGTTGAGAATGAACATTTTCTTTGGATTGTTCTTTTATTCCTTAAGAATCTTTGCAGATATTTACTAGATCATCTAAAAGATTCCTTTGTCTGTGTAGGGGTAAAAAAGACTTTTGGTATAAAAGAAAAGTTAAGAGTAATAGGGAATGTCAATTTTCCCAAACTAGTGGGATGGGATTAAAAAAGGGGATGGGGATTTTATTTATGTTATTTGCAAATGAAATAAAGATCATGTTTGAGACCAGGAAGCCATTTCATACAGTTAAATAAAATATTCTGAAATATCCTGAGTTTGAAACTTTAACCCTAAGATGCATTTGTGTTTTGATTTCTTTCAGCAATTTTACCAAGAACAAATTGACAAGTTTGTCTAGGAAGCATTTCCGTCATCTCTTCTTGACTGAGCTGTAAGTAATAATGTGTTTTGGAGAAGCTTTTTAAAAGGGAGAGCTACTTACATTTTGTGGGGGAGAAGGGAGGTAGTTTCATATAATTCTTGAACTGCAAGACAACTAAGAAATAATTGAATATTTAACGTGAGGACACTGAGGACTTGAAGGCTACGTGATTTCGTATTGTTAAGCAAACCACAGAATAGACTACTGACCAATCTACTTAATTGTGGGTAGGCCTTTAAGGATATTAGGATCTCAAGCTCTTTATTATCTGCTCCCTTCTTGTAAGCAAATTTTATTTCCCTATACTTCCCCTCCATTATTCCTAGAGATTACTTAAATGAAAAATTGATTAATGGCAATTTTACCTACATGGGTCTTGGTACAAAGGTTTGTACCATGAGAACTGGCTGGGAAATCCCACTTAGTATTAAGCATCTATAGTGAATCCCGAAAAGATGCTAATGTCTTTTTTCAGAGCTTGAAACTCTGGGCATATTTGTCTAAAGAACTTTTACTCTATAGTATCTGGAGATTCAGCTGGTTATTCTTGGTGTTTGGATGGTTTTTTGTGTGTTTGTTGGATGGGAACAAATGCTGTTGTCCTAGGGTAGTGATATTATACCTTGTATATATTATAAAAGTTGAGTCTTTTCACAGACTCTGTTGGGTTATGTTGTCTTTTGAGGACCAGAAAGATTTGCAGCCTGGTTCAACAACTAAATAATGCCACCTATAAATTGAATGCCAGAGATACAAGTTTGCTTGGAGGCAAGTCTGTCTCCAGATTCATGTCTGAGATGATAATGCTCTGAGATCCTAGCCTCACCTACAAAAAGAGATTTGGGGTTATGTGGGACAGTAGTGAACAGAAAAACAATCAGACACTCTCAGAGTAAGAAAAAGCAAAAAGGGGTTTATTACAGTCTCACAAGAAAGGACATTTCCCATCTGACAAGGTGTTTGTCAGTAAAAGGAGCGCAAAGTATGAACTGCAGAACACCAAATTAAATAAAATAGAAGCCCCTCTCCCCCCTTGACCTTTTTTCCCATTGTCTGGGGGAGTCCAGGCTTATATCCTAAATCTGGAAATCTATCCCAGAAACAAAAGAACACAAGTCAATAATAATAAACTTTTAATTTAAATTTCCCTAGAGAAGTGCTATACAAGCAAATATTTTTGGATAAGAGAATTCAAAGCCATCATCTTTAAAAGAAATACTTCATGTGGCATTTGGGGGTCATAATCTCCTCATTCTTACAATATGAATGAATGAGAAAGCATTTATTAGACGTTTACTAAGTATTTGTCATTGTGCTAAATGATGGCTATACAATGATCACTAAACAGCTGATTCCTGTCCTCAAGTATCTTCTATTCTGATGGGGGGAGATAATGTATATAGGAAAAATCCAAGCAAGAGAGTTTTGTTCCAGAGAGGTGGAAAGGGGATTAGGACTCAGATTCATTATGGAGGGTGTTGATCCATATGGGAAGGAGGACATAACTGGGGCACAAAGAGAACTATGTATCCTTGATGGCTGGATGGATAGGAAAAAAAAATTGAATTGTAGACTTTTGTCTGAGCCAGCCAGTAGACAATTTGAGCTAAATGGGTTAACTTGAATATACATAATCACCAAACAAGTTGAACAATCCCAGGGTTGGAACTCCAAAACCATTAGGTTAACTTCCCTAGGAACTAGAGCAGGGACTCAGGAGGACCTTGGGCACAGAGGTCTCAGTATCAAGTCTTGTGTGGAGGGTTCTGGTCCAAGTGGAAAGGAACAGAATGGCACAGCAGACAGATGGTCAGATGACCTTCATGGCTGGTGGTTTGATCAGCTGGGAAGTTGAAGTCGGATCTGCCTTCCAAGATCAGCCAATAGATATAGTGGAGTGAGTAAGCTAGTTTGCTGGCAGGCAGTCATCAGTCAACTGATTCCCCTTCCTTTCCTATCCTGCATATCCTTAATATTTTTATGTCACTTCTCATATGCAAGTTATCGATGGTGACAAAACACAGTTTGTTTCAGCCCATTGTGTGTTTTTGCATTACTCTTTGGGGTTGTTCATAATTGATGTTCTTCTGAGATCACATTATTCAAAAATTGTCCTTGAAAGACATTCCTGTGTCAGTCATCTCTTTCTATTCTGAAATTTATTTGTTTCCTCTTTCTCATGAAGAATTTTGACATGTAAATACAAATTGAAGACTCCATAATGAGCTACCTCTTCAAACAACTTTTTTTCTTCCATGTAGGAATTGACAACTATATACTGAAAAGCATCTGACATTTTTATCTAGGCCATAATATATGGGGAATCTAATCAAGGAAGAAAAAAAGAAAAATCTATAATCTTTTGGGTTTTTTTTAGAATACTTAAGAATCTTCTCAGCCTATTGATAATTCTTTACTGGGGTTGAGGAAGACTGAATTGTTTCCTTATTTGTGCCATTGAATACATAAATGACTTTTCTATATAAAATGAATCCTCTGAAAAATGTTAGTCAAACCATAGAAATATGGTATTGGCTAATGAGATAAAGTTTGAAGGAATCTCAGTTCTTTGAAAGAGAGATAGGAAACAAATACAAAGTATCATCATTATTCCTTGTGGTGTACCTTAAAGATCAGAGATCCAGCAAAGCTGGAATTTGCTCATTTTTCAGATTAGGAAATTGAGACCCAAAAGGGTGAACTGACTTGCCCAATATCATATATTTAATAAGGAAAATGGCTTGCTTATATTGCTTTCAATCTTGTAAAACCTTTCACACGCAGTCTTTCATTTGATTTTTATAACACTTCTATCAAGTAGATGCTTTTTATTTATTTATTTATTTATTTTTACAATTGAGGAAACAGGCTCAGAGAGCTTTTCCTAGGGTCACAGAACTAGGAAGAGGCTGAAGTAGGATTTGAATACAGGTCATCTAAATCCATATAGCCAGTACTCCTGCTCTAGTGTATATAAAATTGTCTTTTGAAAGGAGAGATGGGAGCATCCTCAAAGATCAAATAATTATTTCTAGTGTTTAGCTGTTTAAAACATTATATGATAGGTTGTGTTGAGTGTATAACCTTTCAGGCCACAATAGTGTTTTATTTACTCCTTTTACATTGCTACTGGGGGAAAAGGGAAGTAGCCAAGGGAAAAAAAAATAACAACACAAAACCACAAGAAAAATCTTTAACTGCTTATTTACAATCCTCAGTGGTCTATTTAAAATGAATCCCATTTATGGTAATGTGACTTTAAATGAGGCCATTTTAAACAGTTACTTTGGAGCTGTCTGACATTAACCACAGGGCTACAGATTTGGGTGGAGAATAGGGCTTGGCCTAAGACACTTCATTCACAACAGTGGCTTTTAGACTGGGTAATAAGAAGCTCAGGGCTCCCTAGAGGCAACTTCAGAGTTTTTCTTTGGTTTTTTTCTCTTTCAAGAAAGAGTGATTCTGGTGGTGATATTTCATTTGCATTTGCTAAATCCCCTCCTAGTCTCTCCAACAGTTTGATAGCTATGGTCCCAATTCCTGGTATGAAGATTAATTCAATTCTATTTAACTACCATTGATATAATACTCTAAGTATAATGCATGGCACTTGGGCTTTAAGGATGCAAAGATTCAAATGTAACATCCCCTGATCTCAGGGAGCTAGCTTTCTGCTGCAGCCAATGTAGAAATCTCTCCTCACATCAACTGAAGTTTTTAATTGTCACCTACTTGACAAAGCAATGCAAAGGATTCTTTTGCATTTATGGAGAAATAAAGGAAAAATAGTGAACATAATTGATGGGATTAAGATAAACTAGGATAAAAATGCCCTGAAATGTGCAGTACATGGAGTGGGAGCTGAAATATATAGTGAAAAAAATTCCCCATCCCCTAAAATTGTTCTGCTATTGAACTGCCTTTGATAATTTCCTGAAAATGTTTTTTTAAGTTAAAATGTGACTTTTAATTGTAAAAACTATTTTCTGTAACTAAAGTCATCTCAACCTCCACAAACCATTTGATTCATATCTATCTATACAAGTTTGATATATACGTCATAGAAATTATATGTGCAACAAAACACAACAAATATAAGTACCATTTTCATCTGATCATTGGGGTTAATTCCAAACTTCTTTGGGCCCTTGGAATTACTCCCAATTAAGCATCAGTAGAATTTTCAAACAATATCATTCTGATAGTATTCACCCTAATGAGATTTTCCCAAAATTTAACTGAGCCCCTTACTTTTCATTTATCCTCTTTCAGTTGTTTTGTTGTACTTAAGTGTCTCCCATGATTTTCTCTGTTCACTCTATCACTAATTGATCCTCCTTTATTATTTCCATCTTTTCTGAAGTCTTTGACAATCCTTACTCCTTTCTTCTGAGAATATCTTCTGAATTCTTATAAATTGCTCTTCTGAATCCCTAGAAAGTCTTTTTGTTTCTCTTCCTTTCTGGTGACTCTTTCTTTCTTCTTCTTTTTTTTTTTTTTTTTTTTTTTTTTTGCTGAGGCAATTGGGGTTAAGTGATTTTTCCCAGAGTCATACAGCTAGGGGCTGTTAAATGTCTGGGGCCAAATTTTAACTCAGGTCTTCCTGAGTTCAAGGTGACACTTTCTATATCATTATGATGACTTTTTGCCATGTAGAGAGGTAACCTGTGGTGCAATGGTTAGAGTGCTGGATCTCAAGTCAACAAGACCTGAGTTTAAATTCTGTCTCAGATACTTCCTAGTTGTGTGACCTTTAATTTCCTCTAAAAGACAATAATAATAACCATACCTACCTTTGAAGAATTGAGATGAAGATCAAATGAAATGATATTTGTAAAAGCACTTAGCATGTTGCCTGGGCATACAGTAAGAGCTATATAAAGGCTTATTCTTTCCTCCTTTTTTTTTTTTTTTTTTTTTTGTGAATGTGGGTGTACCTTTGAACTCTAGCTATGCAGTCCTCCATTAACTGGCCCTGCTCTATCACTCCAAATGCATATTCTATAAATCTCCATTAGAAATCTTGTGACCTGGATTTGACTTCAGTGTCCATAAGTCTGAATCCTGGCTCTTTGCTTACCACTAGTGTGACCTTTGGTAAACCACTTAACCTCTCTATAGCTCAGTTTCCCAATCCAGAAAATGAGGAGGTTGAGTTGCATAACTTTGAAAATCCCTTCCTGCTCTAAATCTCTGATACAATCATCTTGCACATTAAGTCATGGTTATCCTTTCTTCCTAGAATTTCTTCTAATTTCTTTGTGTCAATCTTCCCCTTTCTTTGAAAGATCCATTTCAAGACATTTGCCTCAAAATAAACTTCCTTGATTAATTATAACACCCCCTTTGATTACTGAACAGCCCCCTTCTTTATAGTCTGTAGTGCTTACAATCACCGTTGGTGATAAAGGATAATTTAGAAACCACTTTGACCTCTCATTTTATGAAAGAGGAAACTGAATCACAGAGTGGACTTTTCTATAGTCACATATGTGGGGTAGTGACCAGGCTTGGATTAGAACCATAGTTTCCCTTCCTTCTGTATAGATTATAACATTTGATCTATAAGCTGATATTTTTTACATGCAGTTGATTTGTTTCCCAATATAACCAATCAATCAACATTTTAAAATTTAAATCAACACATTAATTATTGTATGCCAAGTGTTGTGCTTAGAACCAAGGTCAGAAAAAGAAACATATACAGTACCTGCTCTCAATTCTAATAGCACATGTATATTTGTAAAGTACTCTAGGAATACTTTAGCATACCTTGTTTAACTTTTTTATAGTAGGTAATTAATAAATATGTATTGATTGAATGAATAAACTCTAGTGATTGCCTTCAATTTTTTCCCATGCTACATTTTTTTCTAACTTCCTTACATGAGGGGATTGTGGGACTACATGTTTTGAAAAACAGGCTAATTGGGTGATTAAAGTTAGACTAACCCTGTATAAATATAATGCAATCCACAAATTATGTCACATTCCAAATTTAGCAAGTCAACAGACATATATAGTCACAGATACGACAGAAACAATTAAGTTAGTGAATCTTACTTAAGTTTCATAGTTTTCTCTTTGACTTTAGTTTCCACATGTGGTTTTTATTTTTATGTTGTTTACAATACTTTTTAGTAGGTAGAAGTGGGATAGATATTTTCACTATACATTATATGTTAATTTCCAACAAGATGGAATGCTTAACACATACTAAAGTTTGATAATTATTGAGTGGAATAATTTATGTTTTTTTTTTAATTTCCTCAATTTAGCTCTCTTTACTTTTAATAATCCAAACTTCCTTTATTTTATATAGATAATACATTGATTTCTAAGAATTACTGACAAGAAACAATAATACATTTTAATAAAGCTCACAATGTTCTTTGAATGCTGGTGCAATTGAAACAAAATTTGATATCATTTCCTCTCTCTTTTTTTTTTAAGAACTTTAGTGGGCAATCCATTGAAGTGCTCTTGTGACATCCTATGGATCAAGACATTCCAAGAGACTAAATCCAATTCAGAGATGCAGGATTTATACTGCACAAATGAAAACAAACAGAAGATTGCTCTGAAAGACCTGAAGATACCCAACTGTGGTAATTAAACTTTCTGTCCAATACTTGTTAAAGTTTCCTTTCATTTGAGCATAGCTGCTTTGGATATGAGAAGGAAGGAAAACAGATTTGATTACTGCAATTAAAAAATGTATAGAGTGTGATATTAATGTCTTTAGAAAATTAGGTGCCATACAGAGAAATCAGATGGCATCAACAAATCCAAGCATTTAATATGGACAAAAAACATTGAGGTTGATGTAAGGTCATGACAAAGGAACACTGGGTGATGGAAGGAATAGCATGGGCAAAGACAATTCAATCCAGCCTGAGCACTCAGATTTCAGAGTTGTTCTTGGTGACTTATGTCTGATTGATTGGATACTGGACCTACATAAACCACCTTTTGTAAGTGTCACTTTTTCCCCCACTTATCTGCCCTTAAATTTTCTATTCCAGACATTTAATTTCTATTTAAGCAACCAGAAAAGAATGCTTTCCTCCTGTTTCTCTTTTCCCACATACAAATAGTTTTGGATTTTAAAATAAGGTCCAATTATACCAATACATGCAGAATCTGAACACACAAGACATACAGACTCACATATGTGTCATTTTATTCTTCTTGAAGAACAGATATTTATTGAGCATTATAGTATGTTATATGGAAATCAGACTCTCCTTTCTTTAAAAACCTCTAAAGAAGGAGAATTTGAAATCTTAAAGTATTTCAGGACATAGCTTAAAAAATCTAACAATAACATAATAAACTATATTTTTACATGTACAAATTTTCCTTGTATGTTTATAAACTTGTATATTTATAAACTCCTGTGGAATGTAGAGTTCATGGAAGACAGTATACCAAGTGACGTATTTATTATATTCTGGTATATTTTTTAACAGGTAGACATATTTAAGAAATTTAAGAGAAGAATTTAAGAAGTAAGCCTTGAGGCAGCTAGGTGGTACAGAAGATGGAGGACCTGAGTTCAAATCCAGCTTTTTCCACTTGACACTTGGCAAATTACTTAAACCTGCTTGCCTTGTCAAAGGGGAAAAATGACTCTTGCCCATGAGGAGCTTACAAAATAAGTTGGGCAAATAAATAGCAAACATTTAATTCTTTGTTTTCATCAAGTTCTAATACAGGGATTTTTAAATCACTTTTTGTATCATGGACTCCTTTGTCAATCTGGTGGAGCCTTTTTTCAAAATAGAGCTTTGAAATAATTGAAAGAAATGTTACATATCAGCTAGAGGTTAGAGAAAATAAACATGTAATTTTTCTTCCTATCAAAGACCCTAGATCTTCTGAAGTCTGTGCACCATGAATCATAATTTAGGAACTCCTATCCTAGAGTTTGGAGGCAAATTTTATTTTAATATGAAGCCAGAATTATATGTTTATGTCCAAGGTTAGTTACTCTCTGAGGTTGTTAAAAAAAAAAAAAAAAAACAGGGGAGGGGTGATGTTTCTCTAACAGGACTTGGAGAACAGAATTAGGAGTTTCCTGTAGTCCTTTCTGCCAGAGGATGAAGACAAAGAGTTGACATATGATAACATGCAGGGGTACCTCCTCCTAATGGAGAGAGTGGGCATTGTTTATCCTGGCAATTTGCCTCAGCTTTCCTTAATTTTTAGCAGCTTATTTCCTGACTCATACCACAGTGGTTGCTCTCTGCTGTGATGTACTGAAGAGAGAAGTTGCCTAAAAGTTTGACAAGTGCAGTGTTGTGTCAGCTGGCTTTTTAGTCAACTGCTCAAATTCCTACCAATTTTTTTTTTTTTTTTGTTATTCACACGACTTAGGGGAAAGAGGAATGGAATTTGAACTCTATTCCCAATTTACTAAGATGTCACAAATTATGGTAATAGATGTACATTTATATAGCAAATCACAGTTAAAAAGAATTTTACAAACATGATCCTCACAATGACCTTAAGAGATTGGGAGTGAAAAGTAGTATTATCCTTTTGGGGCAGATGAGAAAAATCAGGTTCATATTCAGCCCTGCCTTGTCTGACCCCCTTCGCCTTCAAACCCCATGATATCCATTTTACCCCAGATTCACACTATTTGATTTTAGCATTGAAGCTGGTGAAAATGTATGTGTAATTCTCCTCAATGTTTATTATTCAGAGGTCATTTCGTTACAGAGAAGGGAATTGTTAAATATCTCCAACAAATCTTTCTCTTCTGTTTTCAAAAATCTCCAGGGAAGGAAGATGAACTCAAGGGAGAATTCCAGTAAATGCATTTAAAATCCTAGAATATCTCAGGATACTATTTTTAAAAATTAATAATTTAGGGCTGTAGTTCTCAAAATATGATCTGGGGATATGTGTGACTTCTTGAGAGACTTTCAGGGGTCTGTGAGGTCAAAGCTATTTTTATGGTAATATGAAAACATTTTAATTTCAAATAATGGAAAACAGCAATAGATATAACTCATAAAAAGCTCTGGGATGCTCAATAATTTTTAATAATGTAAACAGATCCTGAGATTTAAAAAGTTTATGAGATGCTTATTTAGGACTTTGGTTTAAAAGAAAATATTTCCATTTAATTACTTAGTAAATAACAACACATTGGGGCAGCTAGGTGGCGCAGGGGATAGAGCACCAGCTTTGAAGTCAAAAGGAGTTCAAATGTGATCTCAGATATTTAACGCTTCCTAGCTGTGTGACTCTGGGCAAGTCACTTAACTCTAATTGCCTCAGCAATAAAATAAATAAATAAATAACAACACATCACACAGGTATTCTGTATGTGTAAATAAAATGCTGTCTCTCTTAATGCAGAATTGACACTTCTTGCCCAGTCTCAGTAGGAATATACATTTTGAGTTATTAGTGAGAATGTGATGTTGTTTGAAAGAATGAAGGACTTTGAGTAAAGAAGACCTACTAACCACATGACCCCAGGGTCTGGTGTGGAGCCTTAGTTTCCTCAGCTGTGAAATAGGGACTATTTACCAAATGTGAAATCTACTTTGGAGAGTTTTTGTGAGGCTTAAATGAGATAAAATGCATAGTGTCTCGCAAGCTTTAAAGCACTGTTGAAATGTGAGCTGTTATTATTAGCATCCACATTTATACAGAAGCAATGCCAGTGTTCACAATTGTCAGAGGGAAACTCTATAAAACTTAATGTACTGTGTTATTTGGCAGGCTCTTTTGTCTGCCTAGTGTCTGGGTGTTCTAGGTCTTATTTTGTATTTCTATTCTTCATTTAGCTTTATCAGTTCCAGCTTTGCTACTATAAAAAGAGACCATACAAATTGGACAGTGGTTATTTGTAGTGTGTGGATTTCAATTCTATTTACCAAACTTTTATGCTGAGGAAATTAGACATTAAAATACAGCAGATTTTTAGTTCAATTACAAAGGTAGCTCCCAGAGCAGTTCTATCTAGTTTGGCATTTTGCACATTGTAAATTCTTAAAACTACACCAAGGGTCTATTTTTCAGTATATGGCTTGGTTTCTTAGTTTGTCTTTCTTTCTGTCTTATGGTAGAAACCTTTCTTCTAAAGTCTCATCATGGCAAAGTCAAGCATTTGCCGCTTGTGTATTTGTTCTTACAACTAATTTTTCACAAATATATATACTTTTAAAATTTTCAATTTAAATACTTATTTCTGAGATTAATTTTATTTAATTAATTTTTTTGAGTTTTAATGAGCAATTTAATTTTTAATTAGCAAAAATCAATTTTCTCTCATTCTCCCTATTAAAAAAAAAAGAAGGCCTTGTTACTGATACGCATATTCAACCAAAACAATTTCTCTTATTGGCAATGTCTAACAAATACATATTTGTTCATTGAAAAGATAAAACTAATTTTAACAATAAGCATTTAAATTAGTAATTTAAAAAGTATACTTGTGACAAACAAAGGTGATGGATTCAGGATGTGGAATGAGAACTATGATGAGAAACTTGAGAGTAAACTTTTTCTCATTTCCTTCATTGGGGAAAAAAAATACTTGTAACAAATGTGCATAGTTAAGCAAAACAAATGTCTTCACTAGCTAAAAAACATAGTTCTCATTCTTTAAGTTCATTAGTGCTCTGTCAAGAAGTGGGGTTATATCTTTCATCATCAGTAATCTGGAATCACTGGAGGTCCTTTTATTGATCAGAGTTTTTATGGCTTTCATAGTTATTTCTTTTTATAGCGTTATTATTATTGTATCAGTTTTGATTGAATATGTATATGAATAACAAGGCCTTTTTTTCAATTGGGAGAATGAGAGAAAATTTATTTCTCTGATTGGCAATGTCTAAAAAACACATTTTTGTTCATTGAAAAAATAAAGCTAATTTTTAACAATAATATATCTGGCCACTGGACCCAGAGGCTTTGAAAGGGAAAGTGAGGTAGGTGACCTTGCACAATCCTCCCTAATCCAATTTACTTGCATGTCATTGCATCACCTACCTGATGTCATGGTCCTCTTGGAGAATAAAGGACAACTAATAACAGTTACTCTACTGCTTCTACTCACTTCACACTGTCTCAGTTCATAGTGGTCTTCCAAAGTTTCTCTGAAAACATCTTCTTTATATTTTCTCATGGCATAATAATATTACATTACATTTTTCTACCATAATGTATTCAGACATTCCCTAAATGACAGAAACCCATTTAATTTTCAATTCTTTGCTACTACAAAAAGAGATGTTATAAATATTTGTGTACATATTGTTCCTTTCCTACTTCCTTTGATCTCTTTAGTGTCCAGATTTGCTAATGGTATTGCTGAGTCAAAGGACATGCACAAATTAGTAACCATTTATTGCATAGCTCCAAATTACTTTCCAGAATATGCATACCAATCTATAGCTCTACTAATAGTGTATTAAAATACTGGTTTTCCCATAGCTCCTCTCATATTTTAAATTCTGTGTGTGTGTGTGTGTGTGTGTGTGTGTGTGTGTGTGTGTGTAGGGATTTCAGAGTTACCACAATTTATATTTTTTTAATTATTAGTGATTTGGAACATTTTTATAGCTATTGAAAACTTGGATTTCTTCCTCTGAAAACTTATGATTTATTTCCTTTGATCATTTATCAATTTTGGAATGGCTCCCCTTCTTAGAGATTTGAATAGTTTCCTTATGTCACTTAGAAATGAAACCTTTAGCAGTGAAGGTTGCTGCAAAGATTTTTTTCCTCCATCTCTGCTTCTTTTCTAATTTTTATTGCTTAAAAACTTTTTAATGTTGCATGATCAAAATTGTTCATTTATATTTTGTGATTCTCACTATCCCTTGTTTGATCATGTATTCTTTTCTTAGCCAAAGAGAAAGGTAATTTCTTAGTTGGTCCTTTGACAAAAATTGGCTGTTTGATCCAGGTAAGCCATTTAAACTTTTAGGGTTATAGTTCACTTTGTATGAACATAAGTTATAGGAAGGTGCTGGAATTTCCTCTTTGGAAAGTTCATAATATCAGTGACAGTATAAATTCTTATATTAATCCCCTAGAAAGTGAATATAAAAATGATAATAGCTAACATGTATGTAGTATATACTATGTGGTAAGCATTGTATTAAGTACCTAAAAATAGGTACTATTACCCCCATTTTACAGCTGTGGAAAGTGAGGCAAACAGGGCTTAAGTAACTTGCTTTGAGTAATACAGTTAGGAAGTGTCTGAGGCTGGATTTGAATTTTAATCTTTCTGACTCCAGGATCAGTGACCCATTATTAGCTCATAGAAGGTAGTTTGTGGGGCAGAGAAGCGATTAGGAAAGGTTTCATGTAAAAAATGATACTTGAACTGAATTTTGAAGGAAACAAAGGATTCTGAATCAAACATTCGTATTCTTTCCTCTGAATTATTTAGGAATTTATCATTTTCCCTTTATGTGTTAACTAGTTTTCTATATTTATCATCAATGAATTTTGCTAGTTTATTACAAGTCTCTTCTTTCATTTTTTAATACCCTTTAGAACTGAGGAGAGATTTAAGCAGTGCCATTCCCATCAGTAGCAGTCAGAAACACCTAGAATACTTTAAAACATCTGTCTCCCACAGAGAATATCCCTGAAGAGAAACATGTTGTGATGTGTTTCCCCACAAGATACTTGTGAATCTTAAAAAAAAACTTTATTAATCATAGAGCAACAAAACACATTACTATACAATTTCAATGCCAGTTGAAATAACGGGCAGCTATGAATGCCGATTTCAAAGATTTTTATTCAATCAAGCAAATTTCTTTTTCTTAAAGTGTGAAAAATTATACTTTTTCTATTACTAAATCTGTAGTGAGAGAATAAATAATTACAAATTCATATTGAAATAGAATGGTCCATCTCTGTTTCTTCCTGTTTCTTTAATGGAGATGTTCATTAGATAGTGTATTTGTAAAATGGCTCACTCAGAGTTTCATTTAATTATGTATCAAGGAGCAAATCTTCACATCAAAGAACAATGCTTTATTTTCTTTATACTTTTTGAGACAGCTAGGTGACACTGTGGATAGAATGCTGGAGATAGGAAGACCTCAATTCAAATCTGCCCTTAGACACTGCCTAGTTGAGTGACCCTAGACAAGCCACTTAATCTTTTTCTGCCTTGTCTCTTTCTTTAATTGTAAAATAGGGATCATACATTCCAGGATTGTGGTAAGGATCAGAAGAAGTAGTATTTATAGAGTGCTTAGCTCCAGTGCTGCCACTTAACAAGCACTTAATAAATACTTGTTTTTCCTTCCCTTTCTCCCTCCCTACTTCCTCCCTCCCTATTTCCTTCCTTCCCTCCCTCCCTCCTTTCCTTCCCTCTCTCTCTCCTTTCCTTCCTTCCCTTCTTCCTTCCTTCCCTCCTTCCCTCTTTCCTTCCCTCCTTCTCTTCCTTCCCTCCTTTCCTCCTTCCTTCCCTCCTTCTCTTCCTTCCCTCCTTCCTTCCTTCCTTCCCTCCTTCATTCCTTCCCTCCTTCTCTTCCTTCCTTCCTTCCTTCTTTCCTTCCTTCCTTCCTTCCCTCCTTCCCTCCTTCCTTCCCTCCTTTCCTTCCTTCCTTCCTTCCTTCCTTCCTTCCTTCCTTCCTTCCTTCCTTCCTTCCTTCTTTCCTTCCATGTAGAAGAAGGCTTCATTGGGCAGCATAATGTACAAGATGATATAATTTGAAGTGAAGTTTACAAATATACTTTAGAATGTCATTAATCTTACACATGGAATAACTATTCTGGCATCAAAACATTTTATACTCAGCTGAATTATACCCTATATTATAATAGCTCCACAGTGACTTTAAGGATGTAATTCAGTGGATGGGTGAAGCTTCAACAGTTATTTTTTAAACAGCAAACAGCCTCTTGAGAAAAGTCAGCTATAAATTCATTTCAGCCTCCCTACTATTTATAATACATTCCTTAAAGTTTATAGTGTTTAGGATTTGAGCCTCCACAGACCTTATGTACACATGCAGACATTAATGACAGCAGAACTTGATTCACAGGTGCATAAACAAGAGATAGGTTCCCTTGGGTTACATGCATTTTTCAAACTTAGTTTTAAAGTCTAACTTCTACCATAAACTGTGCTTGACAATACAACTTGATAACTTGATTTTCTGCCTTCTTTTTTCCCTCTTCTTCCTTTCTCTCCCTATCCCTATCTCTCTGTCCCTGTCTCTCTGTCTCTCTCTCTCTCTCTCTCTCTCTCTCTCTCTCATTTCTTTTCCCCATCCTCTTTCTCCCTACTTTTTACCCATCTCTATTCCATCCGTCCTCTCTCTTGTTCTTTCTGTTTTTCTTTTCTTTTCCCTTTTTCTCATCTCTTTTCTCAATCTGATTTTCATCATTATAAAGAACTCTCAGTGTGGAAACTCACCTCATTGATGTGGATCATCAGCATCATAGGCTTAGAACTGGAAGAGACCAATTTACCTTTTAGCTTATGTGTAACTTATGATCTTAGAGATTTGTCTGGGGTCACTGAATGTTTTAAATAATTTATGTAATTTGTTCAGGGTCACACAGCTAATAGGTATCAGGTATGGGACTTGAGCTCATTATCCTGATGATTGCCCTGCCTCTATCCCCTATGCCAGTGGGTTTTATATTTTTAGTCTCAGAACCCCTTTATACTCTTTAAAATTATGAAGGATCCCTACCAAAGTTTTTGTTTATATGGGTTCTATTATCAATATTTACTCTATTAGGAATTAAAACATTAGTAATATTGTGAAAATAGTTTGGATCTTGTGTGTTCTTTGAAAGTGTCATGGGAACCTCAAAAATACTTAGACCATACTTTGTAAAGCACTGCCCTATATCACATTGTTTCTTTCTTTCTGTTTAGCACATTCATGAAAAAGATATCTTTGTTTCGTCTGGTACCAAGGAAATGTAGCTATGGCACTTCCATTCTGTTTGTAGTTATAATAGACTAATAAGAAATATTATTTTGATGACTTCTTTGCATGGAAATCTCATTGGTATAAATAATATTGTTTTCTTAGACTCTTGGGGGGGGGGAATCACTTATGGTTGATACTCAAAGATCATGGTTATAACAGGCAAAAAAAAAGTTGTTTTTTTTTTCTCCCAGAGGCTTTTACATATCATTCCAAAGATGAAACAGAAGCCACAGTTTACACACTAAAAAAGCAAGCAATTCAGGAGTATAGACATTGTTGCTGTATTTTGTTTTTGATGATCATACACCAAATAAAGTACTTTTTTTTTCAGCAAACTCATTTTTAAATTTTCCAGTTCAGAAGGTACTTGACTATTTTTTCTGTCATGAAACTGGCCACAAAAGCTAAGAAAGCTCTCTATAAAACTAACAAATAGAATCAGAAAGACAATTTGCTATTTTATTTCACTTAGTCCAGGAAACACTTAGTCAATCCTTTCTGTAGCCAAGTATTCAGCTGCCAATTCTAAATAGATCAAGTACATTCTGGATTAAGTCCTGGCAGTGGGAAGAACCAGAGTGATAGAGTTCTTTCCTGCAGGTAAATACACAGGAGGAGATACCAAGGTGGCAGAAGATTGATGAAGGAGGTTATGGATTTTTAAAGCTGGGTTTCAGTGAGAATGAAGCAAAAGATCCAAATGGTTATTTGTTTAAGTTCTTTACATCAGCTCCAACATTAGGAAGTCAGGAGATGATACATACTTTAGAAAGCATTGTATAAATTATTTAAGGAATTAAAAAGCAAAGGCATTATCCAACTTTTCTCGATAATATTCACCAGATGGAATGAAGAGCCAGCATAAAGAAAACAATGCCCATTGCTGTTCCAACAAGATGACAAATAAATGCAACTTGAATTTGGCATTAAATAGAGCATTAAGCCTGTGATTTTATTGTTGTAGGCCCTACAGTATAGGGAATTCCCTGATGAGTAAACCCCTTCTTCTAAGTCAAGGTGGCATTTTTTTTTTGAGATATGTGGTCAGAGAGTTGCCTAGAGTACTCAGTGATATAATGTTTGCCCAAGGTAACATGGCCAGTATAGGTCAGAGGATCAGGTCTCCTGGTTTCAAGGCCAGGTCTCTATCCACCATGCCATGCTGCTTCACTTGACATTAAATACTAGGAGAAGAATTAATGTACTATATCAGTAACTAAAATTGTATGGACTATTGTGATCTCAGCTTTCCTGTTAATTAAAAGAAACTACAAATAATAAAAAATTAGAAATTTTTCTCAAGAAATTGAAAGGATAAGAGGTGGGGTTAGGCATAACAACAGAGTTGATATGTAAACCAAAATTTTTAAAAATTATCCAAAATAATTTATAATAATTAAATTATTTTATAATGTAGTATTATAATAAAATACTTTATAATTTGCCTTTCTAAAATGTTTAAATATAGTTCTATAATCTGACTTGACAATTCACTTGACAACAAAATATTAAAGTCACATTCTGAAAAACTGAGAGGAATAGATGTCTGGTCTCCCTAATCTTGGGAGACCTATTCTTGAGTCTAGTTGATTATCTTCCCCAAATCTGCACCCTATCCTGTTCCAATCCATTCTGGGAACTGTTTCCTTCTTAGATTGATGTAGAGGACCAGAATAAATAGAAGTGCCCTTCTGTTTTAAAAAAGATATAATTTACATGAATTTTTTTGTTTTCTCATTGACTAAATTTCACTCCTTCCTTCCTCTCCCAGAGGACCAGTCTTTATACCAAATAATTTTTAAAAGAAATAATAAAAGAGGAAGAAAAGGAAAATAATCAACAAAACCAATTATTACTTGAAAAAAATCTAACAGGATATGCAATATTCCACATCTATGGACCTCCTGTATCCCTACATCTCTCATATATTGAGAACTTTTCCCTTCTACTTTTTTTTAGTAGAAAAATTAGTAGTGGGTGTAGTAGTAGTGGGTAACCAATAACCCACAGAGTATAGTAGAATGGAGAAAAAAGCATGAAACATGTGAGCATGTACATAATCAACATAAAATGAGACAGTATACCACAACAGAGAGAGTTGGCCTTGAGCTCAGTATCACCCAAATTCAAGTTATGCCTCTGACAAAGAGTAGCTGTTTAATCCTGGCCAAGTCACTTAAACTCTGGTGTTCTAGCCTGTTATCTGTACTAAGCACTTTCCAAATGTGATCTCATTTGATCCATTTAATTCTGGGACATTAAACAACAACAGGTTTTTCTGGATGCTGAGTATAAATTTTGGGTATTTTTTTTTTCACCTTAGTCTTACAGATATCCATGTCCTGAATAGTTTTATACTAGCAGAGCCATCCCATTTTTTGTGCCCACTGTCAGCTTTCCCATTCCCAGGCTCTAGTCCTTACTATGGGCAAGGAAAGCTTTTTTCCCCCTCAGTTCTTCAGGTCCTGTTAAGTGTTATTCTAACTATACTCCCTGGTATGATTCATGTTTAAGAGAAAGTACAACTGGTATTTTGTTTCTTAACAGCACCCTGCAAGAATGTTATGGTAAAAGAGGAAAGGAGATATCTAGTTAAGTAGCCCAATTTTAGTGCAAAAACACACCAGGTTAAAAATGTGTTCTGTTCTTCAATTCTGTTACTTCAGTTATCTGGCTGTCTGATTATGGATCCAGGAAAGAGAAAGAAATAGTGAGTGAACCTGTTATTTCACTAGAACAGGGAACTCTGTAGTGGAGAAATTCCCCCATCAATGTAGGTTGACATCATTTCTGAAACTTTGTCTTAGATGCTTGCTTAGAGGATAGATGCCAGATTCTTGGGTGTAGCTCTAGTTAGATGAATGTTTAATTGGGAAATGTGCAACAAAATAAATAAAAATACAACACAACACAATAATTATCATTTGTGGTCTCCTAAGTCAATATGTTGCCTACATGAGATCTGTTTCTATTTTAATTTGACATCACTAGTTAGAGCAGCAATACTTTATTATTATTTTAGCCTATCTTTCCCTGCCCATTTATTGAATATAACTTTTATTCCATTATGGTCTGAAAAAGAAACATTTCCAATTTCTGCCTTTTTGCAGCAACACTTTAAATGACTTATTCAGGATCACCTAGATAGCATATTATCAGAAACCTAATTTATGTGGTAGTCTTCTTGACTTTGATAAATCTCTGTCTGTCTATACCATACTGCCTCTCAAAGGCATGATCTGAATTCCTACTCTAAAGAATCCTTTCTTCTTTATATTTTTTCTTCTCTGCAATTAAGTGCTAGTTCAAAATTTCAAAGATTTACTTGAATTACCATGAAACCAATTCGTATAAAGGTAATCAGGAATGATAGTTGTCAGTTAATAAGGTGGAGGGGACTTTCATGGTCTTGGAGTTCAACTACATTGTTTTCCAGAGGTGGGGACTGATGCCAAGATTGAGTGGCTTGCCCAGGGTTACAAAGCTAATATGTATCAGAAGCAAAATTCTTACTCAAGTGGTCTAGATCTTGAAGCTGGATCTTTATCTATGGCAGTAGGAAAATTGGAATATTAGATAACTACTTCATCTTTCTTCATTTTAGAGATGAAGATTATTATAACAACTTGATAGTAGGATAATAAGTAATGATACGTTACCATTTTTGGATATGGATTTTTGTGTATGCATATTATATTTTGTTGCAGATGAAGTGGACAGTGAAGTATAATGGGAAGGGCACTGGGTTTAGTTCTGACTTTTACATAGGAGCTACATAAAGTTGGGCAATTCTTTGACCCTTGGTCATTTGTAAAAATGAGAGTGATAATACCATGTCCTACTTAGCTCAGAGATTTGTTGTGAGGAAATACTTTGTAGATTATTGAGTGCTACATAAATGTAAATTTTTGTTACAATTGTTTGATAACAGTGAGTTCCAGGATGGCCGGGATTCTTTCAGTCTCTCTTTACATTTCCAGCATTTAATACAGTATCTCACACATAGTATATTTTCAGTAAATATTTGTTGAACTGAAGGCGATCTTAAAAGTAGCATAATCTGTCAGAAAAATCCAGGGCATAAGAAAGAAAACACCAAAGTATCTATCTGTGAGGTTAGTCCACTCATCTCTAGAAGTCCACAGTAAAATTTCGTGGAGTACAGTGGATGAGATCTATGATGCTTATTGTTGGGATCATATTACAGTAAGAGCAGAAAGCTTGGGAAGAATTGCTTGTTCTTCTATTGAGTACTTGTGCCAGTTTCAAATCCTATTAGGCAAGGAAGTGGTGCCTGGCAAATTATTCATTCTGCCTTTTCTTATTAATGCCTCTCAATTCATTTTTATTGAACTAATTAAACTTAGAGTGATATTTCAAGTACAGATTTTTTTTTCATTACTGAATCTTAAGCCAAAACATTAATGTTGAAGATTTAGCGTGAGTCATATGCTTACTCATTTGTGGAAGACTTTTCATTTAAAAAAATCTAGGCTTTGCCAACTTTGCATCAAGTTTCCTTTGGAAACTGTAAGGGCAGGATGGTACAATTTTGCTATGATTAAAAATAAAACAAACAAGCCCAAAGATTACCCTGGCCCCTTCCCATTTCCTCTCTCCCTGCCCCTCCTCCCACCAAAGGAAGCTACAGAAAAAGAAAACAAATTCCTAGATTGTGGGCATGCCATACCATTGCTATGGCAAGCTTGAGACTTGGCCTGGAAAGAAAAAACAAATCTTGCCTAGGGCTTTTAAAAGGATAAGCTCAAGATTGAAGGCAAAACTAATGTTTATGCTTTAGTGTTCCTTAATAAGGATGTTGTATTTATGACTCTTTTCTCACTTTTCCCTAAACTTTGTGATATTGTTTTCAGGGGGATAGATCTCATCCTGCTGACTACAAGTGAATTGTTCACTTTGTAAACAATAACTTGGTATGGACATTTCTTCTTCTTGCTTTAGAATCCATATGCTAACAGATAGATCCATCCCTGCCAGAATATGTTCTGTTATGGCACAGAATCCAATATAGCATTGGCCTATATAGTACACCTGAAAATGTATCTTAGTCTAGTACATTGTCCTGTATTCTTCCTAGAGGAGGAAAAAAATGAGGGAATACAGCAAAATTCTCCATATTTATTGGGAAAAATTGTACCGTAGGCATAGCATTGCTAGTTTAGAACTGTCACCAATTAGTCATAATATATAGCACAGAGTATTTTAGAAGGATATTTAAGTTATGCATAGTGAAAGTGAGCAAGTTAAAACATCTTACAGATAAGGAAATATCCTCGAAAGCTGCTGTAAGAAGGATGATGTTAAAGAATTTTGTGATTAAAAAAATAATGGGATGATCACATAAATAAGAGTGAGGGATAACTGCTGGACAGAAACAAGTATTTGTTAAAGTACCTACTAAGTGCTAGGTAATATGCTAAGCACTTTAAAAATATTACCTCATTTCATCCTCACAAAAACCCTGGGAGCTAGGTGTTATTACTTTCTCCAGTTGAGGAAACTGAAGCAGACAAGTGGAACAAGGTTGCACACTGTCAGATTTGAATTTCAGTTTTCCTGACTTTGGGCCCTGAACTCTATCTGCCCATTGTCACCAAAGTTGCCTGGACACCTCCCAGCTACACTCTCATAATCTAATGTGAAGATAATTCAAGGAAAGCTCTCCTAGAACTCTGAATGGATGATTGCTTGTGGTCAGATTATGGGAGGGCACAGAGGATGAATCAATATGCATGCATGAAATATGTATGCTTAGAGGGAATGCCCAGAGGTAATCCTTTGGAATATTGAAGTATGATGGCTTGACCCCCCAACATCCTCTCAAATATTCTCAGTGAGCTACTTCACAGAAGGCTTTCAGTGTGTAATAATGTAAAATAGAAAAATCTGATAAAACCAAATGAGTATTAATGACAATAAATTAATTTTCCTGGGTCTGTATTATTTATTTTTTATTCTCTGAATCATGTCTTCCTTAACTGTCATATGATAGTATTTTGTGCAATCTGGCAGCCTGGTGAATAATCCACTTCAAAATTGTTTTTATTCTGTGCTCAAGTTGCAGTTTATTTGGCTAGTGCGACTTTGTATACTATTGTTTTTTACTTAATTTTCATTTAAATAACATATAACTTTTTGTAATTTTGAATAACAGAAACTCAATCTGTTCGTAGAATTATTTGTTCATGCTAGTTTACTTTAGTGAGTAGTGTTATTAAAAAAAAGCAAGGTTTGAAATGTAAAAAGTAATGTTTATTTCATTTTCTGCAATTGTAGAAAATTGCTTGCTTTCTTTTTCAAATGAACTTTCTTACTTGAGGTACAAATATCCTAAAAATAACTGTCCTTTTGGGTACTGATGCAACTTTATTCATGATCTAAATATATGGATCAACGAAGTATGAATAGGAAAAAATATTCTTTAAGTTTTTACTGTATTCCAAGTTCATGCTAAAGTTCTTTTTTTATAGAATTTTATTTTTCCAAATACATGCAGAGATAGTTTTCAACATTCACCTTTGCAAAACCTTGTGTTCCAAATGTTTTTTTCTCTCTTCTCTCCCCTTACCTCTTCCCCAAGAAAGCAAAAGCAATTCAATACAAGTTAAATGTGCAATTCTTCTAAAATATTTCCATCATGCTAAATTCTTGAGATATAAACAGAAAAGTGAGAGATAGTCTTTACTCTCGAGGAGCTCACATTCTGATTAGGAGAATTCGTACAGTATGAAGTTTTGATTGTAGGGCAGACAAAAGTAGAAAGGATATAGTTGCAGGACAGGTCATAAGACTCAGGGATATTTAGATTTTAAAGCAGATGATCATGTAGCCTGGCATATGGAAAGACCTGCTGGTTCTTCTCACTGAAGTCTTATGGCTGGCAATTCTCTTCTCATTTAAACAGTATGAATGACCTTTTCTGCCTTGATACTGTTAGGAATAGAGAGTGCACCCAAGGATGGCAGTAGGGCAGAAACTTTGGGATCCCTCCCATAGGGATAGGAATGGAGGGACCTGATTTCAGCCAAGAGGAACAAAAGGGAAGGAAGCATTGGCAAGAAGGTTGGAGAATAAGGTTCCCTGCATATCTGCTCTTCCTAGGTGCTGGAAGGAAAATGTTTAATAGGCCTATTCCTTGTAATATCTGTCCTCATCCTCTTTGAGCTTTCTTTCTGTAATATTTGACATTTCTCATCGTCTGAAAGAATCTCTATCCTGACATTTTTGTGATACTGCATTCTCCAGGTTTTCTTCCTTCTTATCTGACAACTCTGCAGTTTCTTTTTTGAATTACTGTCTGTTGCATCTCCCAATGCTCCTCTAAAATTTTCCATGGACCTTGTTTTTCCTCATTCTCCTCCTCTTCCTCTTCCTTTTTCCTCCTCCTCCTCCTCCTCCTCCTCTTCCTTCTTCTTCTTGTTCTTCTTTTCTTCTTCTCCTTCTTTTTCTTCTTCTTCTCCTCCTTATCCTCCTCCTCCTCCTTTTCCTCCTGCTCCTCCTCCTTTTCATTCTTCTCCTCTTCCTCCTCCTCCTCCTCCTTCCTCCTCCTCCTTCTTCTTCTTGTCCTCCTCCTCCTCCTCTTCCTCCTTCTCCTCCTCCTCCTTCTCCTTCTTTTCCTCCTCCCACTTCTTCTTCTCCTCCTCCTCCTCCTCCTCCTTCTTCTCTTCCTCCTTCTTCTGCTTCTCCTCCTTCTCCTTAATTGTAAGCCCTTTGCAGACAGGCTATTTTGTTTTAGTATTGTGGTCCCAGTGACTTATGAATAACAAATATTTAATAAATGTTTGTTGGATTGGATTAGTCATATGTCATATCAAATCTTTCTCTTTTAGTAGAAAGTGGTGTGGAAATACAAATGAAAAAAATTAGTATATGGTTAATATTTCTGAAAAATATCTTAGAACTAAAAGCTTATTCAGTATTAGTAATCTCCAGTCATTCAAGATTTGAAACTCTAGATGTGGAAGGGTTACTTTTCTTTTTTAATATCAATATAGCACTTTTGAACAATGGATGCCAAATTAACATGGTTATATACAATCTGTAAGTACTGTAAATAGTATTCCCAAATGGCAACAGAGGACTTTTTTCGTGCATAGGCTACAGATTCTTTCACTAGGATTAGAAAGAGAATGTCAGAGATGTCAAGATAGTATCTCATTTCTTGTTGAAGGGAAGCTCTTTGGAAAGCCTCAGTGCAGTGAGTGTATAGAGTGTCATGTCCAAGGGGACATACCTCATCTTGGAGCCAGTCTTGGTGTGATTCTAGGGTATTATTTCCGGTCCCTCAATAGGAAGTATGTTTAACTCTGTACCCGGTTTATCATTGCTCAGCTTTCTTCATAAAGGCACTCACATCTGAGATGACCCTGGGCTTGGAATCACTAGCAATGATTGTCACCATGACAATAGCTGATGGGTTAGCTATGGCATAAAGTTGGTAGACTGAGCTACCATTGTTACTGGGTTAGCAGAATTCCACTTAGTCTTTCTGTGGTGGTTATGGTGCTCTTCTTGGTGCCTATCACAAACTCAATTTTTAATCTCTACTTTTTGACTTATTGCAACTGGTCCCTTTCGATCTTATGTGCTTTAGCACAGGAATAATTGGTGTCAAGTTCATCAATTGAACAATATTAAGTAAGCTTCTCATAGACATTGGGCTATCAAATTTTTTTTTTTGGATAATGTAATTCACATACATCTATTTATTTATCTTCAGCTATTACAATTTCCATAACTTTTCCTGGAGATGATTTGAGCATCTACCATGAGGTTCTGGGGTGATTTTAACCTAATCAGGAGACAAATTCCTGACTTATAGAGGAGGCAACCAGCTCCTTTCCATGTCTCTTTTCCAGTTCTGAAAATTCCTTTAGCTCATTAGACTAGTTTTTCAGTGTCTGGATCATCATGTTCCAAATGCCTGATGTTTCCTTCATCTTCTTCCTCATAACTATCTTCATGTCACTTAAATGGAAAAAAAGCATCATCTCCATAGGTTTTGGACACTAAACCACAGTTTCCCTCTGCTTTGACTCCAATGTCATTGTTCAACTCAGGATCTGCATCCCCATTGTAAACTGCCAGTAACAACAGAACATTCTTCCAGGAATCTCTCTCCAGATGCCCATACTCCCAGATGCTTGTGCTGGGACATTTTTTTGCCTATTTCAAAGGAATGTGTTCTTTCTACAAGAAGTCCAGCAACATCTTCACTTCCTTCTTTTCTGACCTTTTGTCTCTGACCAGGAGCCAATCAAAAAAAAAAGTGAATTCTTTCCTCATCCCAGCCCCACCTTCCCCAAAGTCACTTGTTAAAGAGAATAATAAATAAATATTTTACTCTAAAGCTGGAAGTGATGTAGGAATCATCTAGTCAATTGTTCTTATTTTTCAAATGAAGAAATTGAACTCCAATATGTTCATGATAAAGAATCTAAGGATTTTAATAGTCTTGAAAAAGTATAGGAAAAAAAGAAAAGAGACTTGTAATTTAACCAATATTTTTATTTTTTGGTTCAAAGCATAGCATTTTAAAAAAAATTATTTTTATTATTATATCTTTTTATTTACAAAACATATGCATGGGTAATTTTTTCAACATTGACCCTTGCAAAATCCTCTGTTCCACATTTTCCCCTCCCTTCTCCCCACCCCCTCCCCTAGATGGCAGGTAGTCCAATACATGTTAACTATGTTAAATTATATGTTAAATCCAATATATGTTATACACAATATTTTTTAAATAAAGGAATATTGTGTTTAGGACACTGGGTTAGACATTATGAAAAACACAATTTTAGGCACAGATAAGCAAAATTTATTACTTTGTAATGATTGTTACAAGCTCTTTGTAAAGTTTTATTTCTAAAAGGTATATTCAAAAACTATGATAGGTGTCAATTAGGGAATGGCTGACTGCATTATGGCATATTAATGTAATGTAATATCACTATACTGTAAGAAATCATAAAAAGAACAGATTCTGAAAAACAAGGGGGGACTTTTATAGACTGATGCAGAGTGAAATGAGCAGAACCCAGAGAGAAATTTAAATGACTACAACATTGTAAAGCAAAACAATGTTGGGATCCCTACAACAACCAATTGTGAATCCACAAGACTTATGATTAATCATGCTTCCTATCTCCTAGAAGAGAAGTGATAGAAGTACTGATTAGATGTAGAATAAGACATATTTTCAGATATGGCCAACATGTGGTGGTGTTTTGTGTAAATTGACTTACTTGTTACAAGGAAGACTTTTTTTTTTTTTTTTGAGGGGAATGGTTTTTAGAAGAACGGTGGGGGATGGGTAAATAGGGATAATGATTCTTTAAAAAGTGAAGGAAGAAGTAAAAAAGGATCAATTTAAAAAATGAAACTCAGAAAGGAACACATATAAGCAGGGCAGTATTGGCACAAACTATTTTGCTAAATTTGAAATGTATAAAAGAAATTGTAATAGAAACTCATGCCTTTAGTTGTAGTATTCTTTTTTTTCTGTACTTTGTCTTGGCAAATGTTAGTATTTGTTGATGTTGGTCAAATTCATAATAACAAAAAGGGAAAAATTTTAAATTATGGCAGAGCCTTTTTGTCCATATTAAATGTGTAACACTTGGATTTGGATTCTTTTTATATTTCAATATAAGTATCAGTGACTGATCTCCAAAGATTAGATAATTCAATGTAGTGTTTATTATATTGTTTCTCTTTTTCCATAGAATTTTACTATTTAAGTATGTGAATTTTTTTCCTTCTTGTTCTATAGTTGTGCCATCAGCAAATTTGATCTCACCCAATCTCACAGTTGAGGAAGGGAAGTCCATCACATTGTTTTGTAACACATCAGGACATCCAGCTCCTGATGTATCCTGGGAAGTCGGTAATCTGGTTTCCAAACATATGGTAAGGTTTATGTTCAGCTGTGAAATAAGTCAGACACATGATATTTCTACTTGAGATAGTATTAAACCTGGTGATCATCATTTAATATTTTCCAGAATACAAATAGAAATGGAAAGTGAGTTTTGACTTACATTTATTTTCCATCTGTTTTTAATCAAGAGAGACCAGTGCAGATTGTGTGATACAAGCAATTTGCATTTTAGTTTATGTACACCCCATAGATGGCAAAGTCTATATATCCACAGTGAGGTCATGGTGACAACATAAGCCAGGTGAGTCAAACTCCTTGTAGTCTTTTTCCTTGGAAAAAGGTAAGTAGTAAATAAAGGAACATTTTAGCTATACCACCTGAGAATGTGACATCTGGAAAGGTGAAAGTAACTCTTTTATGCTTTTCTTTATGATTCTGAGCTAGGTGCAGGCAGGGAAGCATTTATGACTTTCTTTTTTCTTGCTTTTGCAAGTTGAGGAAACACAAAATCATTTCACTCTGGGACTTTTACTAACAATTGATTTTTGTCATTGTTGTTCTGTCATTTATTTGTAGAATGAAACAAACAAAGCATCATCGGCCTCTTTAAAGATAACTAACATTTCATCTGATGACAGTGGAAAACAAATCTCGTGTGTGGCAGAAAACATTGTAGGAGAAGCGCAAGATACTGTCAACCTCACGGTGCATTGTACGTAAATAGACGTGCATAAATTTTCAGTAACAGATGATCTTGGCCAAAACTTCCTTTACAATTTTGGCTTTCAGGTTGTTAATCAGCAAAACCTACAAAACATGAGGAGTGTACATAGCTAAGGTTATTGGCTTCCTTTACTTCCAATTACTTCTACTTTCTTGGTTTCTGTTACTTCATAGAACCTTCTTTAAAGTATATTTTGATTCCTTTTCCCCCTTCTTTTAGACTCTTTTACACTTTTGGACTTGTCCTATTGGTTTTTTTTTCCCTTTTCTTTTTAATATATTTTTTGAGTCTGGGATTTTTGTCATATCATTAATATAATCTATGGTTTGAATCCAGATGATCAGATTGCTATAAAAAATATTGAGGTTTTCATTCTATCAAAGGAAGGGTTAATATCTGGGAATATTTTAGGCAATTGTGTGTGTGTGTGTGTGTGTGTGTATTTATGATACAGTAAACACCCATTAATTTGGAATTGGATTGGTTAAGGTATATGTATAGGTCTGGGATGTGCTTAGAGCCAGCTGTATTTGGCTTATGAAAGACTATCATTACATTTTCACTGTGAGCATTTACATTTTGGAAATTTACAAATGTTGCAAATCAAGTGTTCATTTGTTGTTTTGTTGATTGTTTAGGCTTGAGAAAGTTGTAAGAAAATGTTAATAATGCAGATCAACTTAAAAATGTGTCCTGTATACATTTTTTCAGAAAGCTGGTTGTTAAATACTTACCAGCATACCCCTGTCTTGCCCAATAGGAGATTTTTTTTCAAAAGTAATGAAACTTTATTAAAGCATTATCTATTTCATGAATGAAGATACCATTGTCTTAACAGATAAAATAAGGTAAGACATTTTAAAAATAACATTTTTAGTAGTCCTACATAATATGTCATAAATATGAAAGTCCCAAGTTATGTTACCCTGTTTGAACATTTTACTTAGGATGATTACATCTGTTTTGTTCAAATTATTTCAAATTTTGAGTCAGTAGGGGTAGTAATGGTATTTTTATCTACATTTGAATATAGACTATTCATGTACATACAGATTAGTTGTGCATATATACATATGTGTATGTATATTGTCATATTGTATAGATGCTATAAATTGCATTACCATGCTGGATAAAAAATACTAAGTTTTGGTTCTCAGATAACCATCATGTTCAGACACCATGTTCAGCCAGTAAGGAACTCATTGTTTTTCTTTATGAAAGCATTTACCTACATTAGTTGAAATGAATTGAATCTGAATCCAATCTTATCCATGACCCTGTGAAGAGAATTCTTCATCTTTAGTTCTGCTGATCGGATTTCCTAGAAACTGAGCTAAATGTTCAGCCCTCTCTGGGCATGATAGAACTGGTTTGACCTGGAATAAGAGCAAATTTGTGGAAGGTAAAACACTGATCTCAGATCTTCTATGTGAAAGATAGTTATGATAGCCAGTTTGAGGCACTGAATTTTTACAGGTGAATTCTGTATGATAGAATAGATATAGTTCTAAAGTATTGAGGTGAAGTGATTTTTTCAAACAGTAATATTCCTAAAGCTTTTTAAATAAAAATATTTTAAGGAAAGATATGACAATTCCTTCTGTTACCTGAAGGACTACTTTGAAAAAATGAATAATTGTTGTTTAATTGATCTACTTTATAAGGGCACATTCTTGCCAATGAATTTTCTTAAAATAAGATGTACAATTTATGAGTTTAAAACTTTGGTGTACATGGTTAGTTCTGTTAAATGGACTTTTTGCCGGGCTAGAGAAAGTAATTGGCTTCGTTCTTCAATTTTTTTGTGCTGTTAATATTCTGTATAATAATTGCCTGGACTAAAATATGTAGGTAATACTGAAGGATGAGTTCTTCAGTGAGAAATCCATGTTTCAGCAAAAATTCTGTTAGTATCCTTGTGCCTATTATTGTCAAGGATTATGGCAGAAGTTTTTTAGCCTTTTTTTGTTAAATTGAGATCTTTTGGCAGTCTGGTAAAGCTTATGGACCCCTTCTCAGAATAATTTTTTAAAAATGAGTGGCTTAGGATTTAGGAAGAGTAAAAAGAACAAGAAAACTAATTACAGATAACACCTCAATCATTTCAGCATCTCCATGTTAGAAAGATGTATACCATATATAGTTAATCTGTATAGCAAACTTAGGACTTCTTATTATGACTTAAGAAAAATTTAATGTGGGTAGGTATATCTATATGTGTGCACATATTTGCACATGTGTGCAGGAGGACATATTCATAGTCCTATGCACAGATATTTGTGTGTATGTATGTACAGATATAGGTACAGAAGTCAGAATGATGGGTAGCAAGATCACTGGACAGGAAAGCAGATGGTCTGAATGCCAATCCTTGGGTTTGCCATTGGTTGGATGACTTTTAGGTGACTCACTTAAAGTTTTATGGCCTTACTCTTAAATCAGGACAAGAAATTTGAATTTATGGGAGTTATCTGAGAATGTTTGGATTTTTTTTTTTTTGCCATTCCCAACAATACTTTTTTTTTTTTTGGATTTTTTTTAAAAGCACAAATAAGACTAGTTCATTCTCAGACTTGAAATAACCTGTAACCATTTTGCCAATATCTAGAGATGAATATAGACATGTAGAAAAATAAGGTTATTGTCATTTTACTTTTGAGATACCAACACAAATCCACAATTTATACAAATGACATGCTGGCTTTAAATGATCAACCATTTTTGCTAGTATGAAATATTAACTTATTATGCCTAATAATCAAATTAAGCATTAGCAGCAACTCTTTCACCCTGTAATTATTTATATATATAGTCCTATCTTCTCAAAACTTCATAAGAGCTAGAACTATGTTTCATTTATTATGTTATCTCCCACAGTGCTCAGCAAACATCTGTTAAGTTAGTGAATGAATGTCATTGTCCTTTCTAGTGTTCAGTTCAATTAAATAAAAGTTTTTTAGCACCTACTTTGTACTGGGCATTTGGCTAGGATCTCAGCATACAAAAACAGAAAAAAAACAGTCCACTTTAAAAGCTGCTATGTGTATTGCATAATGCCATGCTGTTTCCTGTTACTATACTTATAGAGTTGTGTGTAGAGGGGTGTGTGTGTGTGTGTGTGTGTGTGTGTGTGTGTGTATTGGGGTATATGTATAACAGTCTCCTTAGACTTTATACAGAATTTCCAGTGCTTTCCTTCCTACTTCTGTTCATGGCAAAACTTCCAAGAAATAATTTCTTTCAGTATTTTGGTGCTCACTGTCTTGACTAAATCCAGGTAACACCAAGAAAACTATAAGTCATAAATAAAAAGAAACGTCAACTAAACTTCTCCCAGGTTTTAAATTCCCTTTGCAATCTATCCAGGCTTAGTACTCTATGAATCCAGTGTGAGGGTGGGGGTGGGAGAAGATTGAGGGAGCCAATGTGAGGGTTTGCAAGTAGAGTAAAAAAAAATCTTTCCATGACTTCTTTGAGGAAACCTAACCCAAATTTGATGGTGATGCAATAAAAATCTAGTGGTTTCCAAAGTTGCTGGTAAACGGCATACTCTAATGTAATAATTAATGAGAAAATTCCCCCAGCATGAGCACAAAAGGGGGAGGATATTTCCAAGGCTTTTGGTGCTATTAACTCTCTCTCTTTTAATTTAGTTGCACCAACTATCACATTTCTCGAATCTCCAACCTCAGACCACCACTGGTGCATTCCATTCACTGTGAAAGGAAACCCCAAACCGACGCTGCAGTGGTTCTATCAAGGGGCCATTCTGAATGAGTCTAAGTACATCTGTACTAAAATACATGTTACCAATCACACCGAATACCATGGCTGCCTTCAGCTGGATAATCCTACTCACATGAACAATGGTGTCTACACCTTAATGGCCAAGAATGAGTATGGCAAAGATGAGAAGTGGGTCCAGGCTCACTTCATGGGCCGTCCTGGAATTGATGACGGTGAGTTACAGGGCACCTTTGTGACTGTATACAGATTCAGATCCCTAATAGTCACTGCATTCTGTTGTTGTAAAGATAAAAGGGTAGTTGGATTGGATTAGTAATTTGTGAGTTTTTGCAGCTCCAGGGGAAATTTAATAAAATACATCAATCAGATCAACCTTCTCTGGCAAATTAAAAAATAGGTAGGGTGCATTATCTAGCTTCTTATTTACTCTGGGGAAGCAATTCATTCCTTAAAATGGTTGAGCAGATCTCAGGCTTCAACTGTTTCATTATCAAATAAATCTGGCTTGGCTACCCTAATTGAGAGGAATTTGCTGTATCAGTATCAGGTATAGGTTATAAAATTGAGTAGATTTTGAAAAAGTATTATCTATGATATCTGGCAAACTTTCAGGGTATAACCTGGATCCAGCAGTGGGGTTTCTATTAGAAATAATTCATTGTCTTTGTTCCATTCTGCTTCATGTGGTATCATAGAATGAGGTGCTAAGTCTACAAAGTGAAGCCTTGAGGCATTTGTAAAAATGGAAAAGCATAAGGATGTGGGAAGAGAAGCTTGAGCAAGTAGACTATTTAAGAGCCAACTGGAAGTATCCTTTTAGGCAAAATAAGGCAGAAGCTAATGGGAAAGAAACGTAGATGATAAGAGGCAGCAACTAATGGGACAGTAGTTCCACATAATGTGATATATACAGGTATGGTTTGATATAAGTAAATGTAAATATGAAAATATGAATTTATAAAACAGATAAATCAGAGGGTTATCATTATTATTACAAAATACTTTTTTTGTAATTTGGAGACAGATCTTGGAGGGTCTTGAGTGTCAGTACAGTATAGTTCAATAAATATTTATGAAATTTCTGTTGATTGTGCAGAGCATTGTGCTCCAAGAAGAGATAGATACAATTCAGAGGACATAATTTCTGTCTTCACGAAATGTATGAGCAGAACTTATTCTATATTTAGTGACTTCCCATTGAAGCTTTATGAGAGGGAGTGGTGGTGACATGAACAGAACTGTACTTTAGGGTATTCAATCTGGCAGTAATGTATAAGATGGATTGGAGCTCAGAGGATCAAAAATGACAAGGAGTTATTAATATATCATTCATATGTGAAATAATGAGATGCTGACCTAGGGTGAGATGGTGAGACTCTGGAGGAAGAGAGAGATGCAAAACATTCTTCTGAGTTGGAATCAATGGGACTTAGTGATATAATGGATAAATTGGGAAGTGGAAAGAGGGAGTAGTCAGAGGTATTTCTGAGGTTTTGAGCCTGAGTGCTTTCAGGATGTTAATGCTATTAAATGCTTGTAGAAATGTCACTCTAATGAATCATGTTTTTGAGGGAAAATAAATTTTGTTTTGTACATGTTGGATTTGAGATGTCATTGAGATAGAAATATCTACCTGGAAACTGGAATTATGGATCTGGAGCTCAGGAGAGAAGTCAGAGCTGGAGTCCTCCTGGATATTATAGTTGAAAGTAAAGGAGTGGATATGATGTCAGGGCAAAGAGTATAGCCTAAGAATAAGCTAAGAAAAAAAGCTTCTTAAAATTTAAATGGTAGGAAGAGATAGAAAACTAGAAATGGAGAATGGAAATAGAACAGTCACAGAGGCAGAAAGAAAAACAGAAAAATCCTGTCATGAAATGAACATAGCAAAGAACTATGCTAAGCACCAGCAATTCAAATGAAAAAGCAGAAACTGCCTTCCAAGAGTTCCCATTTTAAGTAAGGGAAATGACATCTATAGGAAGTTTTATTTAGAAAGGTACCATAATAATGCATCATCTCTTCCATCATTTCTAACCATATCTCTTTGTCATATTGTACTGTTTGATGGTGTCAGAAACTTTGGTGACAAGAACTGGTCTTCACTGACTCTGTAGCAACTAGAGAAGCATTTTCTATCTCTTATTTTTACAATGGACACCAGAGGAGAAGAGATTTTCATGAACCAGGAATGTTCAGTCTGTCAGATAGTGTAGAGGGATCAAGGAAGATGAAAATAGGATGTATCCTATTGGATTTAGTGAGTTTTGAGAAACTTGTTTCAGTAGAGTGGAGGATAGAAATCTGGTTGCAAGGGGTTGTAAGAGGAAAGTATCAATTTTTCTAACTAGAGGAGTAGTAAGGCAAAAGAAAGAGGAGAGTAGTTTGATTGGATTGTAGAACTTGAGGAAAGTGTCGAGAGAAGGGTTTATTCCTTACTCCCATTCCTAACCCCATTTAAGGAGACAGCAAATTTTTGAAAATAGAAGAAATAATCAGTGGAGAGGGAAAACAAAGGAATATAGAGAGAAGAGATAAATGATGGAATATGCAATGGAAGATTTAAAGGTCTGGGATGAGACTGATTCTTCTCCTCCTTCCCCTCCTTCTCCTCATTCTCTTCCTATTCTCTCCCTCATCAAATTCCCCCTCCTCCTCCTAACTTGAATTTGTAAGATTTGCAAAGCTCTTCACATATATTATCTCATTTGATAATATTAACACAAGTGAAGAGGAATGCCTTAATAGAGTCATTTTAAATGTCTTGATTTACAGCAGTTCTCTTTACACATAACTTTATTCATCAATTCACTTATTTATTTTTACATAACTTCTCAGGAATACATTTATTGCACAAAGCAAGGTACATCTGTATTTATTTCCCAGATACTGCCGGCAGTTGTCTTTTCCATTAAATCTTCCTCTTAAGTAAGTTTGGCTATATAACTGCTTTTACAATAGTAAATCTCCTGCTGACTATTTTTTCTTCTGTGTTTGGGAGAACACATTTATAACTAAATCCCAGGTTTTTTATTTATAGCCACTTCTTGTTTGAAGATTTGGGGAGTGAAACTTCAGTAAAAGTTAGGGTATTAGGGTTAAAAAAAAAATCCGAAAACACCAGTGCATTTTTTGTAAGATTCTTTTAAGTGAGAGCCAGTAATTAAGATAAAGGCACTACAATTCTCTTCAGAATATAATTTAACTGTTAGTACAAGACCAATGTACAATGAAATAGGAATTTCATAAAGCTGCTTTATAGCATTATTAGTCCATCTAAACCTCAATCAACTAATGATAAAAATTGCTTTTTCTTCTAGAAAATGACTTAGTTTCTCAAATTTCTCTTTAGAAAACAATTTCGATCCCAAATATAACCTCTTCCTTTTTTTTTTTCTTTTTTGCCCTTTTGTTGTTATTATTGTTACTTTGGGGTCCACAGATAATGATGAGGTGGATAAAGAGTATAAGGAGGAGGATAATAATAGCTAGCATTTGTTTAGTTAAAGTTGCTATAGCCCCAACTCTCAGCTATAGTTAATACTATGGTACTATTAGGTAGTGGTATGTTCAAATTCATAGCATGTGACACATGAATTAAAAGCAAATATTTTTAATAAAAAAGTGTGAAGGTCATTTAAATTGGATCGTTTTAAACACTATAAAGATTCATTACCAAATGACTGTCACTTCCAATTGTATCCCTAGAATGCTAGTTGCCTTTCAGTTAACCCTTTTGTCTCCTTGCCATAGTGAGGGCAGGAACATATCTATTCACTTACAGGTGTCGGATTAGTTTCATAATTTCCATTTTAGCACAGATGCAGAAGAGAAAGTTCTAGGTTCTAGCACTGCATTCTTGGCACAGCATCCAAAAGACCACCAGAATCCTAGGCTTATTTATCTCTGTCCTTTTTTCATCCTCTTCCCCTTTCCTATTTCTCATGTTCACTCTTTTTAGATGCTATGTTGTGGTTCTCACCTGTCTTCCAGGTCTATCCCACCTCTCTCTATTAGACAGTCCAAGACTTTTGCTTTCCTGAGCATTGTCCAGTGAGCAGCAGCTCCACCATTGTTGGAACTGTGGGCAAAATAACGTTATGAGGAAAAGCATTGCTTGAAGGCAGTAGAAATTATCATCCCTACTATATAAAGTCTTTGAAATAAAAAAAAAAATCTCTGGAACTTTGTAGGACCTCACCCATCTGTGAGCTCAGTATAATAAATAAAACAAAATAGAAAATAAGCCCAAGGTTATTATTTGCTTAAATACATTAACTACTACTAGGTTACAGCCACAACCTAGAGGTGAATTAGCATTTGAACTCAGTCCCCTTCCAAAGGCCTCTTATGATATAAATTGCTTGTGTGCAGAGGCCATTGACTGATTGATAAAATCTACCTACAAGTTTATATAAGGTTCATATATAAAAGTGATATTATCTTCAAAAATTATTTCTCTTTTGTCCATTCATTCATTCATTTTTATCCCATTTCCTTCTTCCCTCCCTCCCTTCCTTCCTTCCTTCCTTCCTTCCTTCCTTCCTTCCTTCCTTCCTTCCTTTCTCTTATGCAATAATTTCCTGATGTTTTAAAATTAAAACCAAATGCTTCTCCTTACATTTAATTCAGTAGTTCTTGTAAAGTGAAGTTTCATTCTAAATCCCACATAGTGAATAAGGACACATTTCACCCAAGCCCACACCCAGGCTTATGTTTCTTTCTATACATAGCTGGTAGCATTAAACACCAGCTCTCTTATTCTCTGGGATGGGGTATCTACATTCAAGTGGAAACTTCAAAGCTCCTTCCTTATGTTCACCTCTGCTCACGTATCAGAAATAGGAAAAGGAAACAACAACAGCAATAACAACCCCCTCCCCCAATTAACAAACAAACAAAAAAACTAAAACAAACTTGGTATCAAATGAAAGTAGGTTTCTTGTATTAGTCAACAACAAATGTTTATTATCCACAAGAAGAGCTGGAGACACAAAAGAAAGGCAGTGCTTCTGCCCTCATGGAGCTTATAACTGATTCCATATTCAATCATATTCAATTTATTATCAATTGATTCTATATCAAGGCAAATATAATTCTGTATTGTCTTTTATAAGCCTATAGTAGGTCATCAGAAAAGATAGTTGCTCTGTCTCTTATTTGTAAAGAGAGAATTCTAGCTAAAACTGTTGACCTATAGGGTGCCATTCCCAAGGCTAGTAAAAACAAGCACTTGGCATTTGGGTAGGTCTTTTTTAGAGCAAGAGTTTTTATCCCTTTTTGGTGAAATGTACCTCTTTGACTGTTTGGTGAAGGCTGGACTTCTCAGAATAATATTTTTAAATACATAAAACAAAATACATAGGATTACCAAGGAAACCAATTCCACTGAAAATATAAAAATCAAATTCATGGTCTGCAGGTTAAAAACTCCCATTTTGGAGCTTTTTAATGCAAAATCCTAAGTGTTTTAGGCCATGTCATATGTCTTAACCACAGTCCTAATTCTAAAGGACTTAATTCTGCCATTTGAAGCTCTACTGAAAGAACTTAAGATTCTGTGGCATTAGCAGGACCCCAGAGATCAAGTCACTTTCTTCCTTGTCTGGTCTCTGTTGTAAGTCTCGGCTATTAACCAGTAATGGGGAGGAAAAGCTTCTTAGCTCCTGAATTGAACATAGCAGATTCTAAGTTTAGATACTGAACTCTGCTCTTGTGGGCTTTCTGTCTGCACAATTTTCTATCTCAAATGAAAGATGCAAAGAATTGTTGGTTCTCTCTTAGCATTCTGGGATTTTGAAAGACAAGGTAAAATCTCTCACTTGAGTGGTCTGCAGTCCATATTTATCACCCATCCTGAAGTTTGTGCCATAATAAAGAATGAAGATTTTAAAAAAAAACTTGTAGGGAGTGACCAAATAGAAATGGTTAGAAAGCTGAAGAAATAGACTTAGAGTTACTCATTAGCTGTAATTCTAATAATAAATTCGGACACCAGAGTATGTATAGCAAGGAGCCTTGTTGAAGAAGTTTCAAGTTTTTATAAGATGTGTGATAGAAAGAGCACTGGCTATCTGGTTTTGCATTCTAGTACTACCACTTCCTACTTACAAGGCTTTGCACAAGTCATTTTAATCATCATATGTCACAATTTTCTCATCTATAAAATGGTGATCATGATTCCTACCTTACCAACTTCACAAAGATCTCACAAGATCATTGAAAGAAAAACACTTTGCAAACTTAATGTGCTATATAAATGAGAGCTGCTATTATTCAGTTTTCTCAGCAGTGAGTGGGAAGTTGATGTTTTAGACTTGGAACTGTAATATAAATCAAATGCTTATATTAAGAAAAATTAAATTTCTTCCATTCCCTTCAAATGTTTGCCTGGTCAAGAAATTTTTACCCAATATTTTCCATACTTAATCAGTGTCTTGACCAGGTCATATCTGCTACAAATAAAATTTGTAGCTTGAATAAGTATAGCATTAGTGCTGAGGTCAAATTCTGGTGTTTTCTATTTTATTTTGTTTTGTTTCTTTGCTTTTAGGCTGGCCTGTTTCCCCCTACATCCCCACTTCTGGGATCTGTAATGTCCTTGATTGATATCATGATACTGAGTTATGAGCAAATCAACTATTGTGTTGAGAACAAGGTTACTTAAAATAAACTTGGTTCCAGTTTTAATAGTGACTGAAGTGGGGCATTGGAATAGATTTTCTCCTCTTTGAGAACATCAAAGCATTTCAGCTGTTGATAAGTGAGGAGGGGTTATAGTGGCTTGTTAAACAGTGGAAGTAGATATCCTTGATTCTCTAAAGGTAACATCATTAGTAATTTTGATCAATTTAAATCCGATTCTCAGAAACAAAAGGCAAACACAGGAAAGATGATGTATACACACACACACACACACACACACACACATATATATATATATACATATATACATACATACATACACACACATGCACTTTCTCAGGGCAGAGTTGATAACTACAAAAACTAATTAAATTTTGAAGAAGTTTGAGTCCTCTAGATATTATTATTGACAAGCATTCCTTGTTTCCAATTTCTCTTTTTGTTTTAATTTTTATTGATTACTTTTGCTTTTATATCACTTATAGTTCCCAATATGCCTCTCTTTCCCTCTTAGAGGTCTTTCATTCCTTATAACAAAGAATTTTTAATACTTTTTATTTTTCCAAATACATGCAAAAATAATTTTGCATATTCACCTTTGCAAAACCTTGTGTTCCGGATTTTTCTGCTTACCTTCCCCCTCTCCCCTCCCCTACACACCAAGCAATCCAATGTAGGTTAAATATATGCAATTCTTCTAAACATATTTCCAGATTTGTTATACTGCTCAAGAAAAATCAAATGAAAAGGGGAAAAAACTATCAGAAAGAAAAAAAACAAACAAAAAGATCCACATTCAGTCTCCAGAGTTCTCTCTGGATATGGATGGCTCTTTCTATCCCAAGTCTATTGGAATTGCCTTGCATCACCTCAATAAAAAGAATTTTTAAAAGAGGAAAAAAAATCCTTTCATTAAACTAACCAATATATTAACTATGTCTGACATTGCATGTAGTATTCCATACCCATTTTCTTTTAAATTAAAATTTTTCAATTAACAAGTATTTATTTTCTTTCCTACCTACTTCTGCACCACTCCCACCCCCCTCAACTCAATCCCTAATAGCAAATATGCATAGTAAAGTAAAATGAATCCCATATTGGCCAGGTCCAAGAACATATACCTTGTTTTGCACATTGAATTCATTGCCTCTCTGTTAGGAGGCGGGTGGCTCTCTTCATCATCTTGTTCCTCAGTTTACCTCTTGTTGAGTTATGTATAGACTTGACATCAATCTCAGTCTAAGATTATTCCCTGAGCAGTCTCTCATATTGTGAAGGTTTCTTGAAACAAAAGAAAGCTTTTATTTTTGAGATCTTATTTTGCCATTAATCAGGAGTAAAAGTTTCTTTTTTTCTTTTTCTTCTTTGTCTTATGCTATTAAAAAGTTAAAAAAAAAAAAACACCATAGAAAGTAAACATGTCTGTTGGAGAATTTCTCAGCTCCATTCCAAGAGCTGCTGAGTCTACTAAATTTAGAGGTCAAATGAAATAAGTAGCTAAACTGAAATGGAAGGAAGTTTATTAGTCACTAAAAGAAAATGCTTGCTGATAATGGTCCCCTCTTATCCCTTCTTACAAAGATTCACCTTTTCAGACTCTTATTGTACATAGCCAACCAGCAGCATCCTGTGGCAGGTAAGTGAAACTTAAGTAACCAATGGTTGTTAGGTTCCCATATTTAGAAAGATTATTACTGGAATCAACAGCACCTCCCAGATCCGATGATCACAAGGATATTGGAGGAAACCCCCACCCACACATTTTCAAGTTGCAGGTATGGATTTTTTTGAGATGGGTGCCTTGTCATCATGTCAGGCTCATAATAAACATTCTAAATCATATACAACTTTTCTAGCATGGCCCTATCTCCCCCACAATAGCCATTTGGATGCTTTGCCTGGCACCGCTTCCCTGGTCATTTCCTTGGTTTTGTCTCACTAAGAGGATGAGGATGCGTAAGTCTGCCCTAATGCCACTGATTAGGAAGAGAAAGAAGGAGCATCTCCATAGGGGAGGAAGGAGCTAGAATGGATCCTCTGGAGGTTCTACTCCTTCTGCCTAAGCAGCTAACCCAGGGACATAGTCTGGGCTACACAGAATTATTGGAGTTTATCTTGTATGCCTGGTTCTGGTGGCCAGCTCCTTTCTTACCCCAAAAAAGAATAGCCAGAGTTAAAAGAACACAGTTTTTGACTTGTAATTATTTTGCATGCACAAACTTTGAGAATGTGACTATTAATTTTTTGTTTTAATGAGAAAATAACAGAATAGCAATATATTGCAGACCAAGTTTATTGACTTCACAAACCTGTTTCTGCTGATTATTTTTCTCTTTGACTTGATTCATTTTCAAAACTTGTTATAAGCCAATCAAAAGAACATCATTGCCCAAGAGCTGTTCCTTGAGTTTTAAATATATCTGAGAATGTTAAGGGCAGGGAGAGGTGAAATTGGAACAGAAAGTTGAAAGGGAGAGGGTGAAATAAAGAGTAGGAGTAGAAGAGATGGAAAGACAGAGAAAGGGATAAAGAGAGAAAAGAGGAAGAGGGGAGAGAAGGAGAAGAAGAAAAAGAAGAAGAAGAAAGAGAGAGAGAGAGAGAGAGAGAGAATATAAGTAAGAATTAATGTAGATGCATAGGATAAAGGTGCTTTAGACAGGTGGAAGTAAGAATATGTGTTGAATTTCTTCAGCTGAATTCTTCACTTTCTGGATTCTGAGTATATGATAGGTAGAAAATGCAGATGCCGATACAAAAGAACATAAATTATTCAAAGTCTCTTCTAAAGTTGTGATGTATCTTATTTAGCTTACAGGCAAAAAAAAATTTTTTTTTAAAATTGTCCAAGATGAAATTGATCCAAGGTATAGCTACAATGGGAATTTAATCCCACATATGTTAAAAGCACTTTGGTGAACATGAAACGGTGCATGACTACTGACCAGAGAATATTGGTAGTCAGTGAGATTGTTTCTATAGAAATTTCATAGAAATTAATGGAGATGGTAAGCATCAGATTTAGACTTTGTGAGATGGTCAAGAGTTCCATGACAGGATTTTCTGGTCAAATGGTGCTGGCTGTGATGTTTCTTGAAGAGTAAATGTTTCCATAAAAAAATGAATAGAAGGATAATTTACAAGTAAACTTCAGGATGTAAGCCAATCTAAATAGGGTACCCATAGTATTATATTCTTATTTGGGTCATCACATTTTTTAGCCTTTAATAAATCAGAATAAATATCTATCATTTTTACTCAGACAGAATCAAAGGACACAGATTCAACTCTCACTTCAGAAACTTGCTACTTTTGTAACCTTGCACACTTAAGTCACTTAATCTTGCTGCCACTCGGTTCCTTCCTCTGTAAAATGAACTGGAAAAGGAAATACCAAATCATTCTAGTATCTTTGCAAAAAAAAAAAAATATCCCAAATGGGATCACAAAGGGTCTGGCATGACTGAAATAACTGAACAACAACAACATGATCCTTTGAGTAGTACTATAAGAACAAATTACATTAAATGGGAGGTAGTACAACTTTTACTTTCTATTTGTTCCCTAAAAGTAGTTTCTTTTTGGAAACTATATCAGGAAAAGAACACCTTGGAAATATCAAGAAACATTCTTCTATATACTTCCTCTTCTCTATCCCCCCCCCCCCCCCAATGTAGGATTCAAACTTCTTTCTTGAGGACAGGAACTGGCTTTCAGTCTGTCTTTGTATCTCTAAAGTCAAGAAAGTTGCCCATCATATTGCATGAATAATTTTTGAATTAGAGCATATTAGAAGATATTTTATTAAAATAATAATATAGCCCTTTATATAGACCAGTGCTAACTGTAACATTTATATTTGACCTTGAAGAGCAAAATCAGTGTGTAGAATTCTAAGAAGTTAAGTTTATTCATTTAATAGTCATTTTAACAGAAGCTAATTAATTTAATAGTATATGTAAAGTACTTTGCAAACCTCAAAACACTATACAAAATTAGTTATCATTCTTTCCGTCCATAGAGAATTATTCATTATTCCCATTTAGTTTAGTAATAATTTATGATGAGCTTGTTATTGTCAAGACTGTATGGCATCCTGATAGAGAGCCAGAAGATCCTGACTCAATTCAGAGGACTTGAATACCTCTTGGTCTCTGACCCTGGACAACCTCTCTATGTCTTGGGCAACTCATTCAGACTGCATTGCTAGAGGAAGCTTCCTTATTGACAGTTTTCTAGACAAAACAATTGACATAGCTGTTCCAAATATGATCAAATTACTGTGCTGGGTGCTGAAAGCTATTTTTAGTGTAAAATGCTGTAGTGGATAGAGCACTGGAGTTGGAATTAGGAAGACCTGAGTTTAAATCCCATCCCAGACTCTTATTATCTGTACAACACTGGATGTATGACCCTTAAATTCTTTATGCCTCAGATTCCTCATCTATAAAAATGAAGGACTGTATTAATTTGCCTCTAAGGGCCCTTTTAGCACTGAATCTTTGATCCTATGAAATACCAAAGTTAGATTAAGCAGTCCCTACCTTCATAGAGTTTCCATTTGAGTTAACATGTTTTGTATAAATAGACAAGCATAATACCCAATGATTGCCTTAAAGATTTGCAGGAGAAATGGCATGATATCTGAAAGGGTAGTCTTTTTCAATTCTCCCAAATGTTAAAGTTTCCCCAAATATGGGGAATGAGAAAATGTAAAGTTCATCTAAAGCCTCTTTCAGATTTTCTGCTAACTCTTGTTTCATACACCAGAGCAAGATGTGTGTCACAGGAGAAGCAGCCAGTTCAGTCTGCATCTCTGCTTTAAATACCTGAGTGTGTCCTAAAGAGTATGGTTAGGACTTAAAGTTATAATAATTATGATAATTAAGATTTATACTTAAATAGCTTTTTGTTTCCCAGGAGCACTAATGTTAATTAATTATGCTTCAGAAAGCTCCTGTGAAGTTGGCAAAGAGAATGCTATTATTTTATCTGTCTTTTGGAAGAGTCATTTGATGTAGGAAAAGTTAATTGACTTTCCCAGTGCTACAAAGCAAATGGGTGATAGCCCTGTGCACAAAATCTAGGTAGCCTGAATCCCCAGTTCTGGTGTTTAATCTTCTACTAAGAGAAGCTTCTACTGAGGAAGGGAGGAGAGCAGCAGAGTGAAAATGGAGGTCAGCCTCCAAGTCAGGAAGTTCTGCCTCTGAGAGATAATGGCTTTCTAATACTGGGCAAGGTTCTTAATCTCTCGTCCTAGGTAACTTTCTAAGATTCATTTTTGGAGCAGGTGTCACAGAGAGAATGCTTATGTCAGTGAAATCATAGTTTTGCTGTGAAATAGAGATAGAAACAGAACCATGGAGAAAAAGAGAGCAGGAGAGAAAGAGAGAAAGAGAAACACAGACACACAGAGAGACTGAAACAGGCACAGAGAATGAGACACACACACAGAGAGATGCACACAGAGATAGAGACAGAGAGAGATAGATAATAAGGGGGAGGAAGAGAAGGAGGAGAAGGAAAGGCAAAAAAAGTGAGATTATAGGATGGATTTAGAGATGGGAAGGAACCTTAGAAGTCATATAGTTTAACTTCCCAATTTTATAGAGATAGAAAACTTCAGATTTATATCTTAAGGGACATTTTTCAAAGAGCAATGAAGGGATAGCCAAAAAGAACAATTCATTGTTGATTTATTCTGTTGTTTTATCGTATGGATTTCTGAAAAGTTTTTTTTTAACTCTACTAAAAATCTGAATTGAAATGAAAGAGATTTTTTAATGCATTTGCAATAGACTGAGACCATAAAGTAGAAAACAGATGTTTCTTTTAGTTATATGTTGTTTGGCTTTCTTGTTTGGGTTGTTATTTATACCTTGGCAATAGAATGGAAAATACATCCCTGTGTCATGCCATCTCTTTTCCAAAAATATTATTGTTTTTATCCTACAAATGTTTTTCTTTTAAATCCAGGAGTTTTCCGACATACGGTTTATTCATTAGATACAGAAGAAATGAAAGGCCTTGGCTAGCATAATAAAAAGAGCTAAAGTAAATAGTTCTGTGGTTTTCTTAAATTTTCCTATATCATTTATTTAGTTGGGAATTAAGATGATGGTGGCTGGATTTGCTTTATCCCCAGCATTGTAAGTTTGTAAGTTTGTTGCATCCCTTACACACAGTGGCACTTAAATGTTTTTTTTTAATTAAATCAAATTGAATTTAGGACTGAGCTCTTGGTGCCTCAGCTTTAAGGATAGGGATTAGAATTGGAGCTATACGTTCATGGATGTCAGAAGCTACCATTGAGGAAAGTTTTCTACCACTGCAAGTCAGCATCTTCTTTACAATTCCTAGTATTAGAGAAATGGCTAAAGCACGAACATATTAAATGATTTGCTAAGGATCAGACAACCAATATGTGTCATAAATGTGTCAGTAACCTAAATGTCCAGAGGCGATACACAATATAATTAAGGGTGCCCATGGAAGGCATTTATTCTCTCATGTGGAGGTCATCAAGATTGTTATATGTCTGAATTCTGCCTTCTTACTCTATGGCTTTGCCAATGCTAAATATTAGTTTTTTCATCAGAAGGTAAGGAATAAAATTGGAAGCCAGTTATGTCACAGCTAGAACTGAATCATTCTTTTCAGAAAATAGAATTTGACCATGAGAAAAAGTACTTTTTATATTATTCCCTAATATAACACTTCCCTAACACTTCAACAATAAGAATAATTATTTAACAGTTGGTTAGTTTCTACACTTGCACTATATGTGGGCATTGGGACAAACTTGGTCCTGTTTCCTCTTTCCTGACTCTTTGAATGATTTTCATTGTCCCTTCAGTGAGGTAATAGAACTACCAGATTTCCAAATTTCCTTCCAGAGGACCATGATTCAAATCTGCCACTTACAGCAGCAGAACCTCAGTTAAGTCATTTAATCTCTGTGCCTCATCTCTGTCATCTGTAAAATGTGAGAGCTGGACTTTCTAGCTCTAAATCTATCATCTTATTCTTGCATAAATCTTTAAAGTTGGATTACTCATAACTACTATGTATTAATTCAGCTGCCAGAAACTTTAATACTTGAGATGACCTTTTATACTTGAGATGAACAGAAAAAAAATTAAAAAGAGGAGAAAAAACAAGTAAACCAGCAAACAAACAACAGCAAAGGTGAAAATCCTATTCTTTGATCCTCTTCATGCAGATCCTTTCCATCACAGGTCTATTGGAATTGCCTTGAATCACTTCATTGTTGAAAAGAGCTAAGTCCATCACAGTTGATCATCACATAATTTTGATGTTGCTGTGTACAATGTTCTCTTAGTTCTCCTAACATTTAGCATCAGTTCGTGCATCTTTCCAGGATTTTCAGAATTCAACCTGCTGCAGCTGTATTTTTAAAACAAACAGAATTACTAGGAGATGATGAGAGACTTTTTATCTATACAAGCCTCAAAAAGAATGATAGTGATGAAATTATAAGGCTTGCAGAGTAAACATAACTGAAGTTTTCATTTGATTTAGTTCTTGCTACAGTCAAACTACTGAATTTGATAAAAACTAATGGCCTGCTCTAGTCCTAGTGAAACTGTTCTCATAAGTCCATCTCCAGAGATTTTCCCCCAGTGTGATAGATGCCCTAAGACTTAAGAACAGTGACAGTGGATAAGTCTGTGGAGTCTGTCTTTGCCAGACTCAGAAGAGTGAGCATGTTAAGGGATGGGGGTGGGGAGAGTACTATGTTCCTAGACACTTTCTTCTAATTTCATGATTTTGTGCTAACTTTAGATATCATTGCCAAGAAAGTTAAGTGACAATAGTTTTCATGGAGATAGAAAAAGTGAGTTAGAAAATAGAATGCCTCTCAGAAGGTATAGGCTTTGTTATCCTGGCTATATATAGTAAGCAAAACTTGCATTTAGATTCATAGCACTAGAAAAGGACACATTTTGAAAGAAAAATTGATAACAAAAATACAGAAACAGTGAATTATATTTCAAAACTAAAGGCTAATTTGTCTGTTTTAAAGTATATATATATATATATATATATATATATATATATTCCATCTTATTTTCCTTAAATGATTGTTGCTAGAGTAGATTTGCCACTCCTAAGATTTTTCTCTGGGTGCTGTTTGGAAAATATGTTTATTTGGGGTGCTCTCTTAATTCAACAAGACTAAAATAAACTTATATGGTATTTAGCAAGCTAGGTTAAAATTTTGTCTTAAATGATGCCATCCCTTAATCTTCATAGTATTAATATGTAAAAATGGAAGATTTTTCAGAAACCATTAAGTTGTAGAAACTGACTGGTTTCTGACTAAAAATGGATGACACCAACATTGGATAATTTTTTTTCTTAGCAAGTTGAATCAATTCTTATAATTCTAGACCATTGACAGAGAGATGGGGACTTTTCTGAAGGATGTCTTGTAAGCACTGGCAATGTCAGAAATTGACAGTAATAGAGGTGGAGCTAAGAGAAAACATGTATGGGTCCATTCCATATATCCTCCTTTCTTCATATGCTACTAAGGTGAGGAGAGAGAGAGGATTTTAGAATGTTTTTCCTATGACCAGCCAATGTTGACTAAATCTCAGTAGCAATACTTGCAAATCAAATATTTTGTAGACTGCAAAGATACTTCTACCCTAGGAAGTATCTCTACTTATGATGAAATTTTCTTTTTCTAAATCTGTGAATGCATTAAATAAAACTCCTCATTGTAGTCACCATTCTCTGATAAGTAAACTTTTTCTTAAGACAATAAGGATTGTCTCACTTTTATATCACCAGTACTTAGCATAGTATTTGGTAGATAGTAGAGAATTAATAATTATCAACTGATTGGCTGATTTACTGAATGTGGAAAACAATGAAATTTCTTTAAGTCCACAGTAAGTTCCCCAAACAGAACTTCTTGTGTTGTTGAAGATTGGGTAAATATTCTTAGTTTTTTAATTTCTCCATTTAATTTCTCCATTAGAATTATGTTCTAAAAAATTTCCCCTTCCTGAAGAATAAATGGATACAAAGGAAACCTTAATCATACATTGATCGAAAAAGTAGTTATAGTATCTGTCATATTTGAAGAGAGAGTATAATTGATTTCTGAGAATTTAAGATTTATAAGAATTGATTTACAAGCTTTGCTTTTTCAATTTGCTTCAAAAACATTTTCCCATCATTTCCATATTAAACATTTCTACAAAGATTTCCATATAGATCTGGCTGGAGAATAAGTCACAAATGCTCCAATCACCTATTATTATTTGAAAAAAAAATTTTAGTCATATCCCTTCATAATACCTTAAAATGCAATTCTCTAAACCCTGTGATATCTTCAAAAGAGAAACAAAAACAAATTTTAAAAAATCAAGCTAATGATCTCTTATCATTGTGTTAGTATTTTGAAACTCCCTTTTTTAAAAACTTTATTTCTTTATGGGATGTGGATCCTGCATCTGTGATATAGCTGGTAATCCTTCTATACTTTAGTTGGCAGTATACAGGAGTGGTTATGCTTGAAAATATTCACTTCTTGGGGATTACCTGTCTGTGCTTAAGTTGACTAGTTCTCAGACAATGGACACAACATTCATCATAGAACTTGTGATTCCAGCTTGGAAGAATCTATCAGAAACTACCCTCTTGGCATAAACTTGGAACAGCCAGGGTCTCTTCCATGCCAAGTTAGAGCACTTTAATAGAGGAATTCCTTCCTAGAAAATGTTTGTTTACAATCATTTTTTCTACATAAATAATATCAGTAAATATATGTTAATTTCTTAGGTATAATTCTTTTAGTCTCAGGGTTTGACAAATGGAATGCATTCATTTTGGGAAACCGAAATGAAGCTGAAGTGTAAAGTAAATGTGTACTTTTATTATAGTGACAATATTTAAGGCTGCATTGGTAGGTACTAATCATGTACCTATCTATGTAAATAAATAAAATATGGTAAATAAGAACAATAAAACCTCTCAAATGGGGTAAGTAAAAATAAACAGAAAATTATTTTTGTTATCTGAAACAAGAGGGCTAAAATAAATAAAATTACAATTAGAATAACTATGGTATAGAAAGATGATTATTTAATAATTATGCTTTAATTTGCCATTATGTCTGCAGTTCCTTCCCCCCCCTCACCTCAGAAGTAAATGATATCTTTGTTATTTTGGGTGTTACTTTAATGTGAAGCAAAGTTGGCTAATATCAGCATCTCTTGCAAAATAATGTCATTGAATATAGGCTAAGAAGCCTGTTTTGAATGTTAGAGGGCCAGTAAAGACTAGCAACCTTGTAACTCCAGAATGTGTATTTACAAACTTTTCTTTTCTTTTTGTTTTGTTTTGCTGTTTAGGTACAGACCCAAATTACGATATTGACCTTTATGGTGGCTATGGTATTTTCTTTTCTGAATTTTTTTTTTTTGCAAAACATGTATGATTAAAATGAAATCTAAACTAAAAGATGAACTATTACATTCAGTTAAACATACACCCCAATTGCTATATGATTTTAAAGTAATACTTTAATAATATTTAATATTAATGACCCATTTTTAAATACTATTTAATTGCAAGTGTAGAAGCATGCAAAATGGCACTTTCCCCTCCTATTTCTGTTCTTAGAAATTGTAAATTAATGTTGTATGATAGAAAGAAAACATGATGAGGAGTTAGAAGTCCTGGGTTCTAGTTCTTCATTTTAATGCCTGTTCTTTTATTATGATTGTGTGATCTTAAGCAAATCATTATCCTTCTCGTATTCTATTTTCTTTATTAATTAATCAATGAACAAATATTTATTAAGTGCCCCCATGTGCCAAGAATTGTGTTAAGCACTGGGAGTGCAACTATAAAGAATCAGTAAAATGAAGGGGTTGACCCAAATGACCTTTAAGCTTCTTTACAAACTCCAAAATCCTGTGACCCTATAAATTTTTTGGCCATTTGGGACCACCATAGAGCATTAATTAAGTCCTAGCAAGGTCCAGATCCTATATTTTATTATTGTTTTAAAAAAAACAAAGAAAAGTCCATGGCAGAAAATAAGTTTAGGACAAAATAGGGAAGACCTGAACTGTTTTTTGATATTTCAGTTGAAAAAAGGGTTGTATTTTTCCTGAGTGTGAAAGCTCATCTTTACTAGGTTTCCAAACCACCCCTGTATTTTGGGTTGGGATGTAGCTGAATGGGATGGGTTGCTGGGAGAAGTTGATTCATGATTTGACAGTTACCAAAGGTTCTTAAAACATTGCTTTTTTGTACCATACTATATATGTTGCCCAACTGATGCTTTTTTCACTTGGCAATCGTGTTGCCTTGATCTATTTTGAATTTATTCAGGTAGTCATTTTTCCCTTTCTGCTTCCCCTTAAATAGAGGAATCAGAGGTATTATAGGGGTGTTTTGGATGATTTTCTGCACGTGTTACTTTGTGATGTGAATTGTGTGTACATAACATGTAAATTATATATAGTTTTTAAGGTCCTGGAATAGTTTATAGTTGGAATCTCAAAAAAAAATTTAAGGGAGGTAGGGGATTGGGGAAAATGTGCAAATCATGACCTAAATGTTTCTTTTTATATTTCTTTTAAATGAACCATGTTGCTGGTGTCTTTTCCAGGAACTTAAAACTTTTCTTTTTAAAAAATCATCATCTTGGCCCCAGATTGTATTTCTTCAATTGATCTTTGGGTCAAAATGCTATGTTCTAGAAGCTGTTGATTCACTTTTGGCATGCTTTATCCCCATATGCACTGGATCCAGTGAGCTACTGGAAATAATGGGATGGAGTACAACAATACTGGCTCAAATTTGATGAGGAAAATTATTGGGTCTTAAGATCACAAAAATGCCTTGGATGAGAAAAATTCTTTGAATAATTAAATAATTCTTCAAATAAATAAATATGAACTGATTGGACTGTGGTGCAGTGCAGAGACAGGGTAGTGTAGTGGGAAAATCCCTGAATTGAACACTGGGTTCTTGTCCTGCTTCTGACATCATATAGGTAATTTTAGCAAACTGTGTGATCCTTTAAGGCCACAGTCTCCTCATCTGTAAATTGAAGAGATGGGAAGGGATTTGGATAAGAGCTTCTCAAATTTATTTCTAAGATTCTGCATATGATAATTCTAGAATATTCTATATAATTCTGATATCTATGATTCTAGAAATCAGTATTTTCCTTTATGTATTATATTTAAACTCCAAAGACATCTGTGCTAAAACCAAATTATATTCCATAACTCTGGATCTTATGGGGACATTTTAGACAATAAAACCTAGGAATATTTTCATTAAGATTTTGTCAGAGCAGTTTCCTTTGTAATTTGTTCAGTTTTGATCAAAGACACTTATTTACTAAGAAAAAGATATTGGCTAAAACAGAACAAAACAACCTTGAAAAAAATTGTTTAGCTGTCATAGAGTTGCTAAATATTTTCCTTGTTACTTATATTACTGAAGAAGGAAACAGCTACTAGTAGACCAAGGACAAGATGATGCTTTGTCTTGAAAAATGAATTAATAAGCTTGAAATTTAAATTGAAGATGCATTTGAGGTATAAGACAGTTGAATTTTTTTTCAAAATATATTAATATATTGGAACAATTTTCCTTCCCTCGTATTATTCAGAAACCCCCAAATTGACAACTAGACCATTAAAAAATAGAAATCTATCTTTAAGCTAATAACAAATTTTAATGATTTCATTTGGAGTTTTTCTACCCTTCCAATTCTTACTTCTTCAATCCATCTCTCCTCTAACCCCAACTTCCCCCTTCCAAGGCTTAGAGTCAGGAAATGGGTTATATAGTTCAAGCTGCCAATTATTTCTTGTAGGACATTAGTCAAATTACTCCTTGAGCCTCAGTTTCCTCATCCATTAAAATGATCATGAATGACTAGATTAGATGATCATTGAGATCTATGAAAGCATGAAAGTTCAGTTGTCCTATCAATCACTATAGCTTCCTCTTTTGCCTTTATTTTGTGTGATGAGTTAATAGCCAAAGTTATCTTATTATGCACAAGGAAAATAAATCAACTTGAACTTGACCCATTAAAAAACTGATTAAAAAAACATCCTGGGATAAAAATAAAAAACTTTTGGCTTTATGTGATCTCAACATTGCACTGGATTTGTTTAGTAAGCTTAACAATGCCTCTGCTACAAAGGAGAATATTAATTCTCAGAAAATTGTCATGTATTTTAGTTGTGCTTTTTGTTTTACTAAAGGCTTAGAGTTTTGTGGTTACTGGCAGAATAAAGACAAAATCTTTTTTGCTTCTCCCTCCTTCTCACTCTCTTTTTCTCTCTATTTTAAGATTATGAGACCACACCTAATGATATTGGAGATACTACAAATAAAAGTAATCAAATCACTTCAACAGATGTTTCCAACAGAGAGAATGAAGATAGCATCACGGTGAGTATAAATAGAAGTTTCCTGATTTGGGACTATGCAGTGACTGAATAGCATAGTGATGCATTTTTGATGATTGCATCTAGGACAGAAAAGGTTGTTGGTTTTTTCTCTTCTTATACATGATTGCTTATATGCATGTGCCTTAATAATTGAAGGGGAAACAAGTGATTTCAAAAGAAAAAATATAAGTTTAAAGAAAATAAAATGAAGACATTTGTGGTGTCATGGATCAAGTATTAGACAGTATTGGGAAGATTTGGATTCAGATCCTATCTGTGCTTACTAGCTATAAGAACTTGGATAATCTTCCTAAGGTCTCTGTTTCCCAATTTATAAAATGAAAGGTTCCATGGGCTTATTCCTAGTGTCCCTTAGGGCAACCCATATCTGACTAGGAGACATTTACCATGTCTTGTGGTAACAAAGTGCTTTCTCTTATGGCACACTATTTCATTTTGGGCAGCTCTAAGGATCTGGGGATCTAAGGATTTGGACAGCACAGAGTAGTTGGGTGTTTTTGCTTCTTATGCAGCTAATCTGTGCAAAGCATAATGCAAGATATTGGAAATATCAGGATGAAAATCTAAACTGACCCTTGGCCTTTGGAGCTTCCAGATTTGCAATCAGCCTTTCTTCTCATTGTTCCAACTTATGCTTTCCTAGGCCGAGTTGAACAAGCCCAATCTTGCTCCATATGAAGACCCCTCAGATATGTGAAGGGAGTTATTATGTGCCTCATCAAGATTTTTTATCTATCGACTAAACACCTTCAGTTCTTTGAGTACTTTCTTGTCCATTCTACTTGATGTATTCCAACTTGTCAGTGTCCTTTTAACACTCAGCACAGGGCCTGGTACATAACAGGCACCTGATAAATGCTTGTTGATGTTATTTGACTTGACTAAAATGTGGCCTCTGGAATTGAACATAGTACTCCAAATGAGGTCTGACAAAGGCAGAACTCCAATTTGTCACTGATTTCATGATCTTCTTGGAGTGTTTACTAGTTGCATGATCCTGGGCAAGTCATTTCAATTCTCAAAGGCCATTCACTTTATCTTTCAGAACAAATGCTGATAAGCATGAGGAAAGGAAATTTAATCATTGGAGGTTCTCTACACCATTCCAAAGGGGGGAAAGACATTTTATTAATTAGGACTATCCTTTTAAGTTTACTGAGATCATGTTTTTTTCTTTTTAAAATTATTTTTCTAATTATATATACAAACAATTGCTGAGATCTTGTTGATACCAGATTCAGTTATTTAATAGCTATTCTTCTCAACTTCATATAATCTGTCAGCTTGATAAGAGTGACATCTTTCCCTTCATCAAAGTCATGGATAAGGGCCAAGGATCCTTGGGGGCTTCCCACTGGAAATGTTCCCCCAGTTTGATATCTATTTTTGTGGGTTGCTATTTTGGAACTATACCAGAAAGTAGCATACTCTGGACTACACTGATTTCGGTACCATTAGAGATATACATGGGAGGTGCAAAAACAAGATTTTACAAAAAATTTTCAGTAATGTGGATATACTTCAGATTACTGCTGTGTAAATAATACCTCATAATGCAAAATATCTGGGTTAACAGTTTCTGAGCTAGAAAGTCAAAAAAAAAAACAAAACTGGGAAACCCAAGTCAATATTTCCATCCCTTCCCTCCTTTGTTCATTCATTCTCTCCTTTCTTCCTTTTTCCCTTTCTCCTTTCCTCTCTGCCCCATTGAGTGTAGGACTTAGAATCAGCAGTCTTAGTTCAAATTCTACCATATATCATGGAAAAGCTGCTTAATCTTTCAGCTTAGTTTCCCTATTGGTAAAATGGTGACAATAATAGTATCCACCTCACAGGGTTGTTGTGAAGATAAAATGTGATAAGATGCATACAGCACTGTGAAAGCCTTAAAATATATAAATGCTAGTAATTATTATTATTATTATTTATGAAATTCTGTATATAAATGCCAACTTAATTCTCTGTATAGTACATATCAGAATGCTTCAAACGCTAGAAATTATAATCTCATCTCATATATAGGAAGTTGCAATGTATGTGTCTTTTTTTTTTTAAATAGCCTTTTATTTACAGGATATATACATGGGTAACTTTACAGCATTAACAATTGCCAAACCTCTTGTTCCAATTTTTCACCTCTTACCCCCCCACCCCCTCCCCTAGATGGCAGGATGACCAGTAGATGTTAAATATATTAAAATATAAATTAGATACACAATAAGTATACATGACCAAAACGTTATTTTGCTGTACAAAAAGAATCAGACTCTGAAATATTGTACAATTTAGCTTGTGAAGGAAATCAAAAATGCAGGTGTGCATAAATATAGGGATTGGGAATTCAATGTAATGGTTTTTAGTCATCTCCCAGAGTTCTTTTTCTGGGCATAGCTAGTTCAGTTCATTACTGCTCCATTAGAAATGATTTGGTTGATCTCGTTGCTGAGGATGGCCTGATCCATCAGAACTGGTCATCATCTAGTATTGTTGTTGAAGTATATAATGATCTCCTGGTCCTGCTCATTTCACTCAGCATCAGTTCGTGTAAGTCTCTCCAGGCCTTTCTGAAATCATCCTGTTGGTCATTTCTTACAGAACAGTAATATTCCATAATATTCATATACCACAATTTATTCAGCCATTCTCCAACTGATGGACATCCATTCAGTTTCCAGTTTCTAGCCACTACAAAAAGGGCTGCCACAAACATTCGTGCACATACAGGTCCCTTTCCCTTCTTTATAATCTCTTTGGGATATAATCCCAGTAGTAACACTGCTGGATCAAAGGGTATGCACAATTTGATAACTTTTTGAGCATAGTTCCAAACTACTCTCCAAAATGGTTGGATTCGTTCACAACTCCACCAACAATGCATTGTTAATGTATGTGTCTTGATGAATATAGGGGAGAAGTAAACTACTTTCAAACCTGACTTGGAATTAAACTGCACCTGCTAGAAAATATAAATATGTTCTGTTTGAGCTTGATATAAATAAATCTATATAAATAAATATACATTTGCAAATCAAATAGTTAAATTAGAGGATAGTTATTTTGATTGACAGAAAATGCTTAGCTTTATAAATGTTATCTATTGTGAGGTTCCTATAAGAATCTAATTTCTCTTATGCAGTTAAACGTTGTGTGTAGATTATTAATTGCTTGACAAGGCCCAAGCAACCTGGGCTAAATTAGTTGGCTTCTGGCAAGTCTCAAGCCTTGGGCCTCAGTTTCCTCAGAAGTAAACAAAGAGATGAGACTTGATGTTCTCAAGGGTATCTTCTAGATCAGTGTCAAGGACCAAGAAATGGAAAACTAAGACTTTGGGATCCACTGCCTATTGCAAACAATCTGAAAAACAAAATCATTGAAATACAGAGCTCATGTGCAAATGTTATTTGATTAAATAAATGATTAATAATCAGTTTTCTTCCCAAGAACATTTCTTTTTGTACCTTGCACATTTTTAGGATGCCATTTGGGATACAGATTGTGCAGATAAATCTGCATTCATACTGCAGTTTTCATAGGCTTCCTCCCTAGTCATCACAGGCATGGAAATTTAGTTCAGATCTTCTCGTTTGCCTTTTCTGTGCACTCTGGCATGTAGATATTCATTTTTAGTATTCCAGTTCTGATCAAGGAAGTTGGTTATCTTTCCCCTTCACATTGAAACCTTTAAAGATGTCCTTAGAGTGTCTTGATTCCCATTTACCCAGAAGTAATCAGGCTGAAGCTCTTTGAGATTCACTTGTCTGGTCAGTTAGAATGGAAACACACTGTCAAGGGATATTCTGTTTCCAAAACAAAACTAAATCCCCAGTAGTAATAGCTATGACTGGATCTTAGAAAGTTCTGTGATAATAAGTAATGCTAATAATTAAGTACCTGGTGATGAAGTTTACATCCATAGACCACCAGTTCAGTTTGAATTAGCCTGAATTGATGAGTTTCATCACTGAAGTGGCTGCAAGTTTTTTGGAATTTGTGGTAATAATAACAAAAAAAATTATACAAAGATGAGGGCCTTAAGACCATATTACAGAGGGAATCATTTGAAAAACTAGATATATTTAGCTTAAAGAAGAGAATTTTAGTATTTGAAGAGCTTTTCTATGTAAGAAAGATTAAATTTATACTTCTGTCTCAGAGGTCAAAACTAGGAGCATTGGGCTGAAGGTAGTGGTAGTGAAAATTTAAATTCAAATAAGGAAAAGTTTTGTAACTATGAGAACTATTCAATAGCAGAATAAACTGCTTTGGGAGAAGGTAGCATCCCCCTCACTGAATATTTTCATTAAAAAAAATTAAATTATATTTTTCAATGAACAAAAATCTATCTTCTCTCCCTCTCACATTCCCTCCCTCATTGGAAAAAGAAAAACAGTCTTGGTAACAAATAGGCATAGTCAAGCAAAAGGAATTCCCACATTGGTCATGTCCTCAAAATACTTATGTCTCATTTTGCACTTTAAATTTATCACCTCACTGTCAGGAAAGTGGGTAGCATGCTTTTTCCTGTACAATCATGGTTGATCATTGTGTTATCAGAGTACTAAAGTCTTTCCAAATTGTTTGCATTAACAATGTTTTATTTTTAAAAATAAATTTTCATTTATATATTTTGGTTTGTACATTGCTGGAATTTTTCCCAGCACTCCTCTGCACCCTTTTCATAGAGAGCTATTTCATATGACCAATAATATATTTTTAAGAAAGATGAAAAAAGATGAGGAGAAAAAAATCACCAAATCAAACAATACAATGAAAATGTTTGAAAATATATCCAATGTACCATACTTGTGAACTTCTACCTCTACAAAAGAGGAGGGTAAAAGTGTCTTTTCACATCTCTTCCTTGGGGACATACTTGTTCCTTCTAATTTTGTATCCATCTCTCTATTGCTTTGTGGTTGATCTTCCACATTAGGCTGTTGTCTTGCATATACTGTTTTCTTGCCTTTGTTGACTTCCCCTTGACTGGGCTTTTTTCTTCTGGGTTTTGCTCACTTCATACAAGTGTTCTCAAGCTTCTCTGAAACCTCCCTTTTCGTTATTTCTTATAGCACAATAATATTCTATTCCATTCATATATTATAATTTGTTCAGTCATTTCCCAATTGTTGGATATCCATTAGGTTTCAGTTTTTTAGCAACACAAAAAAAGAAAGGTGACATGTTTTTATACATTTAGTTCCTTTTCTTATTTTTGGATCTTGTCCTGCTGGAGATTTTAAAGGATGCCCACACTTTGGATGTGAGCTCCTTGAGAAGAGGAGCTGTCTTTTGCCTTTCTTCATATCTTTAGAACAATAGCTGCTCATAGAAGGTGCTTACTAAATGTCAAGGGGATTCTAATTCATATAGGTGTTGGTCTACATAGTTTTCAACATCCTTTCCAACCCTGGCTTTTGTGATTTTGAGATAACAGATTTTTTATTAATAAGTCATGGCTTCTACTTATTTAATTATCTCTAACAGCCCATGGTTGGGATAGAACTGGAAGGTTTAATGTTTTATTTTTTCCCACATTATATTTTTAAAATATGTCCCCTTTGAAAATTCAATCTGCCCATATTGGTGTAATAGATAGAGAGCTGTCCTCAAAGCTAGGAAAACCTGGGTTCAGGTCCCACTTCTGACACATATTCTCTCTGTGACTCAGAACAATAACTTAATCTCTCAGTGCTATAAGCAACTCTAGACAATTTGCAAGACTACAGTATAAAAACCAGGTATCAGCTAGTATTGATAGTGGAAACTTCTTCTCCTGGGAGTTCCTTATACAATATATTCTTAGGCAATTGGCCTTTTTTTTTTTTTAACAGGCTTTAATTTAGTTGAAGACCAATCAGATTATTCAGACCTTATAAGGTTGTTGTGAGAAATGCATTTTATAAACCATAGAATGTTACAGAAATGTGAGCTAATGTTGATTGTTATGGTCAACTAAACTCTTAACTCTCTCTGGGTTCTTTCTTTCAGGTGTACGTTGTAGTGGGAATTGCAGCATTGGTATGCACTGGTTTGGTGATAATGCTGATTATTCTTAAATTTGGAAGACACTCCAAGTTTGGCATGAAAGGTAAGAAACATTGCATGTTTTCCCCTTTTTGTGTGGATAATATGATTGAGGCTAATTTGTTGTTCAAGACTCAAGATTGCTAAAGTTAAGATGACTAGATTCTAAAACTATTGTGGGAGCCTAGTTATCATCCATGATATAACAAATTATAACCATTATAAAATTTGTTGGATTCCTTGGCATAAACATCTTTTCAAATGAGGACTGATTTACAAGGCAGATATCTTGTCATTTGAGTAATATTCATGATGGTCATAAATGGCCACATAGACAACTGATGCTTTTGAGTCTTCCCTTGTTTCAGAACACAGGTCAAAGAGATGAAGGTAGACATAGAGGGACAGTTCATGAAAGTACTTTCTCTGCACCAGGAAAGATCTTTTTCTTTGCATTGGATGATGAAATCCTTGCATATGACACTGTTTCCCTGTTGTTTCTACAAGGTTCCCAGTTCTTGATATATGGATAGTAGAGTTGGAAAGAAAAAGAAAAACATGCCTTAGTAATTATTTTGGAAATTGTTGGATGAGAATAACTTTTTAGTGAGGAAAAAAATTGATGCTAGGATGGTCAGAGGAGGAACTATTTAATTTTCAATACAATTCAATAAACATTTATTAAACACCAACATAATGCCAGGTACTGTGCTAATGATTACTTGAGAATTGATGGTTGTAGAGATTTCCAAATAGCATCCTAAGCCTTTTGGGACATTATGAATTTTAGAAAAGCCTGGATCAATGTTTGTCTATCACATACATAGTAGAGAATTTTGACCATTTTGGGAATTATGACTCAGGTTTTAAATCTCATATTTATATATTATATACATGGGAAATTTTTTTCTACTTTGTGTATTTTGATAGATAGCCGCTTATGAGGGGCAAATTGATAATTTATGCTAAGCGGTTTAAAAATGGTTTTGATTTATTTATTCTTTTACCCGTGCTTGAATATAGGCCTGAGCAGTTATTTATATATGTTTGTAGTAGCTGGCATGATGCATTAATGTAATTGCTAATATTCTTCTTAATCATTCATATTTTTGAAAAAACTTGGAAGAGAATTTTTAAAATAATAATAACATAAGCCTGTGAAAAGGGTGTCTTTCATATGCTCATCTTTCACATTCTTTGTTTTTTACCACAATCCTGAAATCTCACCAGTTGTGTGTAAAAAAGGGCCTAGAGAAGGCTTCCTACCCCACTGCAAATCTCTTCCTCATGCTTACTAATGTATGGTACTCCCTTTGTGGTGGTGGAGGAGGAAGATTTTATTTTTTTAAATTAGACACAAGTCTTGAAGTGCTAATAACTCTGAGAGAGAATATATTAATATAAATATATTCTAATTGACTGATATATGTTTATTTTCGGTAGTAGATTTTGCCAAGGAAAAAAGCATTTGTTTTTCTAAAGATGAAGAATATAGGAGTGCGGAGTGGGGAGGAAGGCTAGGGTACATAGTATTGCCTTGGATTAAACTGTTTAAGAACTGTTATATAAAGGGCTAGATCACATTTCAGAGATAGGTTTCTATAATATCTTCACGGGTATTTTCAGTTTTCAACTAATAATGTGTTTTCCTTCATATACCTTGATGAAGTCTAGTGTTTCATTTCCTTACACTGATGGCTCCCCAAGGCATAAAAGATTGTACTTAGGACAAACCCTAGCTGGCCACTTCAAACAATTCAGGGCTTTCAATTCAGATGAGATGTGGTCCTGTCTCCTTCCTGATCATGGGATAATGAGTGTAGGTGAGAATGAATGTGATCTTCTTGTGAAGAGAGGTAGATATGGATAAGAGCAAAAGAGGCAAACAAGATAATAGATCATCAGATGGGGCTGGGGAGGGGAGGAAGAAGAAAGAGAAACCTAAATGTTAGTAAATAGTGTCAGCAAACAGTGAGGTTTTTATAAGATGCCTCTTTTATATAATCGTGATCTTAAGGTTAGTTGTTTAGATTCCAGAGAATCCAGAGTTATATGATACCTATTGAAGTGGAGTATTGATGATATAGAACAAGACTGGATTGTAGATTCAAGATGACCACCTTATTCATGTTTAGGTATCTATTCTTGTTCTCCCTCATATATGAGTTGATCTTTTCCCCTGAGTTTTCTATCCAAGGAATCTGGAATGTAAGAAAAATATTAGCATTAACAGGATCAGGAAATTCTTCCTATAGAAATTAATATTTTAGATTATCGTTGAGGAAAACCAGGAAGCAGTGATGAGATTGAGGAGAGAGTTTTGAGCAAGTTTCAAGCCGAGTTGGGAGAACACAAGGCATGATATCCAAGTGACTATGAAATTCCCAATGAATGATAATGCTTTAGCCCAGCCAAGAAGCAGCACCATGGAAATGCAGAAGAAAAGAGTCGAGGTAGTTTTGGGAGCTGGAAGATGGTTGGGATTTTTGTGTTACGTTTTTTACACCCTAAATTCAATATATTAAATGGAAGGGTCAGTATAATCTATCCTTTCTTTGGGTGTGGAACCAGACCCTTACATTTCTGCTGATCCACAAGACTAAAAGCCCATGCAGAGAGGGAAGTTAAGTAATATTCTGCTTCTAATGAGGCAATACAAGTAGAGTTGCGTTTGGGTTCTGGGTCCCTCTCTATGTGCCACCACTGTTTTATTTCTGAGAAGGCAGCCAATATAGTGGGTGGCATGTGTGTGTGTGTGTGTGTGTGTGTGTGAGAGAGAGAGAGAGAGAGAGAGAGAGAGAGAGAGACAGAGAGACAGAGAGACAGAGTGAGACAGAGAGAAAACCATCAGAGAGAAAGAGAGAGACAGAGAGCAAGAGAGTGAAAGAACAAGAGTGAAAGTGAGAGCAAGAGAGAGAATTTGTATATATGTGTATGTTTCCCATTCAGTAGATCTCATGTGTCTGTGATTGAATTGATATGCTAACCTAGATTCTGGACTAGGTTCATGACAGATTGGAATTTGCTTTTTATTTTCAGTGATAATATTGGGAAGAACCAGATATCCTTTATACCCTTTTAAACAAATAAACCAATCTTGATATAATCATCTATTGTACTAGAATTTGTAAATCTTGTCAAATGTTAATTACCTGAAAATATGAGATTAGAAGCTATCAGGAAAAGGATAGGTAGATTCAGCGTCAAAAATATCTGAGTTCAATTTATAAGTCTATTTATGACTCTTGTTGGCTGTGTGATCATAATCAAGCCACTTAACCCTCCATACATTTAAGACTGCATTATAGAAGGGACAAAATCACAAGTTAATGATGGTTTCTGTTCCCATTTGACTAATTCTATAGTTGAGGCACAGAGATGAAAAGATTTATATCATAAATACATCTTAAAATAATCTTCTAATTATTTTGAAATCATTTGCAGCAAAGAATTCATTATTCTCAAAGTTTTAAAGTTAATGGGGCAAAAACTTAGGAGATTTAAATTCCAATCAGGTTAAGTGTGAGCTGGAAGCAGTTTCAGGATCTGGGTTGAAAAGATGTTTGGATCAGATTTGGAAAGGAAGATTTATGTGCCAGAAAACACAGTTGTCTTAAACATCTGTAAGAAACTACTTCTATAATATTTTTAAAGGAACTATAAAACAATGATTTATGAAACAATGTGAACACAGCATTTTTTGAGATCTTTTTGAGACAACTTACACTTCAGAAAGCTTAAAAAAACAAAATTAAGTGAACTTTCAGATAGATGTGTTAGTCATTTTATTTTGTCAACTTTTGATAAGCATAGTAGATTGATGGAAACCTTTATGTAAAGAAAAAATATGGATTTGGGTTTGACTTTTATCTCTGCCAGTTTTTAGTTGTGCTATTAAAAGTTTATAATTTCTTCCAGCCTCGTTTTGTCAGCAGTAAAATGGAGTAGTTATACTTGCCTTTAGCTACTCACCTCATAGGGTTGTTATCCCCCAATCCCAATTTCAGGAATTAAAAAAAACATATAATTAGTGTGAGGATTCTCCCTATCAACATAAATCACCATCTTTCCATGCCTGAGTAGACAATTTCATAAATTGCTTTGGCCAAAAAAAAAAAAAAAAAAAAAAAAGCAATGACATGGGACTAAATTTTTTTTTTAAATTTAATAGCCTTTTATTTACAGGATTTATACATGGGTAACTTTACAGCATTAACAATTGCCAAAACTCTTGTTCCAATTTTTCACCTCTTACCCCCCCCACCCCCTCCCCTAGATGGCAGGATGACCAGTAGATGTTAAATATATTAAAATATAACTTAGATACACAATAAGTATACATGACCAAAACATTATTTTGCTGTACAAAAATAATCAGACTCTGAATTATTGTACAATTAGCTTGTGAAGGAAATCAAAAATGCATGTGTGCATAAATATAGGGATTGGGAATTTAATGTAATGGTTTTTAGTCCTCTCCCAGAGTTATTTTTCTGGGCATAGCTAGCTCAGTTCATTATTGCTCCATTAGAAATGATTTGGTTGATCTCGTTGCTGAGGATGGCCTGATCCATCAGAACTGGTCATCATCTAGTATTGTTGTTGAAGTATATAATGATCTCCTGGTCCTGCTCATTTCACTCAGCATCAGTTCGTGTAAGTCTCTCCAGGCCTTTCTGAAATCATCCTGTTGGTCATTTCTTACAGAACAGTAATATTCCATAATTTTCATATACCACAATTTATTCAGCCATTCTCCAACTGATGGACATCCATTCAGTTTCCAGTTTCTAGCCACTACAAAAAGGGCTGCCACAAACATTCGTGCACATACAGGTCCCTTTCCCTTCTTTATAATCTCTTTGGGATATAATCCCAGTAGTAACACTGCAGGATCAAAGGGTATGCACAGTTTGATAACTTTTTGAGCATAGTTCCAAACTACTCTCCAAAATGGTTGGACCCGTTCACAACTCCACCAACAATGCATCAATGATGGGACTAATTTTTTGACTAATCCTGTCAAATATAGACTGGGCTTGTCCTTGAAGTGTCTTTAGTTTGGTAGACACTGCCAGAGCTTTACCTCAACTGATAGTCAGCATCTATGCTAGTGCATAGTAGGTACTTAATTAATGATTGCTAATTAATTGATGGCTTTTCAGAACTTTGGATCTCCTCTTCCAAAATGAGACACCATAGTCAAGACTTTAGTAGAGGATGCCATTGATAAAATATAGATGTGTGGTAACAGTAAAAAAAATGAGATAGTGTCCATGAAAGTGCATTTTACACTACAGTTTTATGTAGATGTAAGTCATCATGCAACAGTGTGATTTTTAATCTGTCACATGAGCTATAGTCCTACAGTCATGCAATGATGGAAGATATGCCTCATTAAAAACCTATTTGACTGCCATTGTTTCTAGTAGTTTGTTGCTTGGGCAAATCTTTGTACCTTTTAGGCTAAACTGTTGATTGCCTTTCCAATTCTTTCTTCCACAGCTTTCATTTCTCTTCCCATTTTCCTTCTATCACTTGCATTTTGTTTATTACAACAATTTAAAACTTTCTTTTAAACTCTTGCTTCATCTCTTGCAGGACTTCTAGTTGAATTTTTGCTCAAGCCATATTTATTTCTGAGGCTTTGCCTAAAAAAAGCTTTGGAACTTCTCTTTTCTTTTGGGCCTGTGCCTTGAGCTTCTTTGTCATTTGTCATTGTCTCCAAACAGTAGAATGGCCCAAAGATTTAGCTTAAAGTTTATCTTGATACCCTTTGATAGTATGACAGATTGGATCAACAGTTAACTTCATGGTCTCTAGTAGACTACTAGTAAATATTTGTTGAATTAATTCCTTGAAGGTCATGATGGAACAGAGACAGAATGATAACACAGTGTCTGGCATATAGTAAGAATTTAATAAATGGTCATTGACTTAAATCTCTTTGACCAAGATGGAATGTTAAGAATTCAATTTTTATAGATAAATCCCAGTGTGGCCAATGAATACTTTAACCATATACAAGTGGTAAAAATAGAAAATGTAAGGATAAAAAACAAATGAGTTTTTTCTCTCATGTCTTTAGATATGGTAAGAATTTTTTCTCTTTTTGTATTCCTAAACCATACAGGTATGCTTTACAAAGCAAGTATGTTTCCATTGGTAACAGTATTTGGGAGTATAATCTGGGTTGATTTATTTCATTGCAAAACATTGTAAATATGTATCTAACCTTTGAAAACAAACTAAATTACCAAAATCAGAGAGCCAGGAACATATTCAGAATGTTTTTCCTAAGACTTTAAACTGATTTAACATCAATGTTTTAGAAAATGCTTCACCTGCATTTTCCCCCACAAGCCTGTTAAGAAATGGTGAAAAGCTTTGTTGTTTGTGTATAATGTGGTAGATTCATGCTTTTAGCCTAATGGCTTTCACCTGAGTAGCTTCACTCATAGTCACAGGTCTTAGTCACAGCATTTACAGCTGGAAAGGGCATTAGAAGCTGCCTTCTCTAAATCTCTTATTCCATTATTTTATACATGTGGAAGTTTGCCCATGGTTGGGAAAGAGGAAAATGAAGGAGGGGTAGACAGGTCAATAAAAGTAATATATAGAGAGGTGATACACAGAGCGGTAGATATGTGGATAAATTGATAAAGATGGTAGGTAGAGGGTAAATAGAGATGATACATATAAAGATGTCAATGGTTTGATAGAGATAGTAGATAGAGGATAGATGGATAGATAGGTAAAGAATTAACTAAATTCTTACTCCATGCCTGGCACTGTGCAATGCATGGGAATTGAATATGAACAAAAAAAAAAAACATAACATCCCTGCTTATATTTTAATGTAAAAAGACAATATATAAAATGCTGTGAAAATCACAGAAGATGGGAGGAAGTTGAGGCAGGGTGGTGGTGAGAAGAGAAGGTACAAGTAGTCACAACTAGATCCTGATTTGTACTAAATTTGACACAATAAGTCTCAATCAGTCTCAGTCTAACCATAGTCTCCTAAGTCCAGACAGAGGAATCTTTTTACTTAAGCCATCCTGTTTTTCTAGAAGCTGATCAAGGCACAGAGGAGCCTTTAAAGGAATGAATTTTATTTTTACAAATGTCAGCGAGATTTTTTTTCTTCTTGGATAATTTTTACAACGAATACTTTTTCTGATTTCCCTACACATATCATAGACATTTCTTAAAATAATTTTCTAATTAAAAACCACACCCTATTCTTGTCTCTTTCCAAGTTTTTTTCTCCCCATCTTTCCATTATTTTCTTTTACTGGATTTGTTTTCCCACTTTTCTTGTGCCCTCTAATTTTATAATCTTTCTTTCTCTTCCCCTTAGCTTCCCACTCATCCCCAGTGTCTTTTTTTTTCTTTTTGGATGAACTTTTAAAATGTTTTGTACTTTGTTCTGAAAACCAGAAAATGGAGAACATAAGAAGTTAGCTTAAACTCTAACATATGCTTTGGTTTTATCTTACTTTATTTTGGACAAGTAATATTGAATGACTATGGGAAGAAATGTAGCTTTAAATTAGAAATATTGTCCTTTGGCATTATAGCCTGTTTAAATAACTTGCATCATTCAGCAGTGGATAAGCTGTTAACCCTTGTCAGCTGAATCACTCCAGATGTATAAATTGTTAACCCTTGTCTGCTGAATCAATCCAAATGTATAGTAAACCAGGTGGCACAGAGAATAGAGCTCTGGGTCTGGAGTTGGGAAGACCTGAATTCAAAGCTGTGTGTTCCCATAGTTTGTTTTACTTTCTTTATCCATAAAATAGGGATAATAATAGCCCCTACCTGCTATGGTTGTTATGAGGCTCAAATTAGGTGAGATAAGAATTGTAAAGTGCTTACCCTGGCACATAGTAAACACTATATAAATGTTAGCTACTTCTGTTTTTATTATTAATCTGCAATTATATATACATATAATGTGTGTGTGTATGTGTGTGTGTGTAGACCATTTAAAAGTCTGACTTAAAGAGGATTTGTCAAAACATTTAACTTAGTACATACAACCTTAGACCTGGAGTCAGAAAAATCTGAGTTCAAATTCTGTCTCTGACATTCAATGGCTGTATAAATATAGCCAAGTTTTAGGCAGTAAGTGCTTCAGTAGATAGTAACTTGAGGTCCAGAAGGCCAAAATTCAAATCTTGCCTGAGTTGCTTATCTACAGTGTAACCCTAGGCAAATCATTTAATTTCTCTTGACCTCAGTTTTCCCATCTATAAAATGGGGACAATAATGGCACCTACTTTCCAAAGTTATTGTGAGAAATAAAAAAAAAATGACACATGCAAAACACTTTGAAAATCTTAAAAAATTATATAAATACTAGCTCTGATTAACTCAACCAGTATCCTTTAAGATCAAACAGATAAAAATGTATCTATTTCTTTGAGATGTAATGAGGATCTACTGAATTATTGTATGGAAAATGCTTTGAAAACCTCAAACTAGAAACCTAGCCAGTAGCTATATAATTGTTAAATATTATATAAATATTTTAAAGTATTACAATTTATGAACTAAAATGCAATTAGACACATATAAATTAATGAAAATGATAATTCATAATGTTTTAGCCATATCTTACCACAGTGTCAAGAGAAAAAAAAGAAACCTCTCACCTTGCTGGATAGATCTTCTGGAGATGAGTTTAAGGGAGAACTGAGACAAGGGTCCCAAAGGCTGGGCAATAATGGATGAGTAATGTGGTCTACATAGTTGGAAGGAACATTGGAAAAAATGAGATCACCAAATCATGGAGTATTTGAGCAGTTGATACAATTCATGATAGGTATGCAGAATGTCAGAATGCATGATAAACATGAAAGTCTTGATGCACAAAACTGAATTGAAACTTTTTAGATAATAAGAGACACTATCACTAAGTTTGAATTTTTCTAATTCTGAATTTGGGTCTCTATTGGTTATATTTTATTGTTCATGAAATGATGAGGCTGTTCAGGTCAGATTGGGATTTCTGAGACACCTGTCCTATTCATTTAGTTATTTGGTAACTATATACAAGAGCTCTACTAATTTCCTTTGGAAAAGGCTTTATTAAAAGAGAAAAAAAAGAGTTTCCTTATTTCTATATTACCTTGGGCCTAGAAGTTATTGTAATGCTTACTGGGTCTCCTATGCTGATATTTTCTCTTTCCATGCTGAAACTTAGAACTGTGAAAGTTCTTTATTCCCAGTAGAACGGTAGTGGTAGCATTTAGGGTTTGCAAAATGTTTTATAAATATTTTATCTTCACAACTCTGGGAGGTATCATTATCTCCACTTTACAGATAATGAATCAGATATTAGAAGTTGTGACTGGGGTCGCCCAGATAAAATCTAAGGCCAGATTTGAATTTAGGTTTTTCTGACCCCAGGTTCAGGGCTTTCTAGGACCACCTAGATACTAAGTCACATTAATGGGTTTTGTTTATTCATTTGTTTGGCGTGGGAGAAGCAGGAATAAGTAGACTGTTAAAAAAAAAACAACAACAACAACTTAAAAACTGTTCAGGCTGGACCCTGGACTCCTTTGCAATCTTGCTAAGATTCCATAAAAAGCTTTGAATTTTGAAGGAAAGGTAAGGTTTAAAAACAATATCATCCTAGCCCAAATATTTGATGAATGATCATGGTAGAAGAAATAAAATGAGTAAAAAAAGGTAAAAGGCATGAGAGACAGGGTAATGTTTCAATTTTTGGTGATGACAGAAAAACACAGTAATTCTAGTAATGTGACAATTGAGTCTGTTATTCAACTAAGAGAGTCAGTTCCTCACTCTGTTTCCTCCTCTGTTTCCTCTGTAAAATAAAGAAAATGATAGTTAGTTTGAAGAAAGCAGAGGAAGTTTGGTATAATAGGAAAGGGAATGCTGGACTGGGAATCAGAAGAATCAGGTCCCAATACTGGATTCTGCTAGCGAATAACCTCAGTTTTGTCCTGATTAAAATGGGGAAATAATACTTGAATTATTACCTTTACATAGTTGATGTAAAGAAAGTGTATTGCACACTAGTAAGAACCATTTAAGTTTAAATTGTTGTCTTGTTATTGCTTTCATCTGAGAACAAGGACTTGGACCAGATGATCTCAAAATCCTTTCCTTGTAATTCTCATATTGCTGATTCTCCATATAAAACTGTTCTATGTAGTTAAATTTGTTGTGAGGATTTTTTAGTTGTTGTTTGGTCTTTTTGTTTTTGTTTTACTTTTTTGGTCTGAATCTAGTAGTATTATCTGTGTGGAAAGAAGGAAGGAAACAAGCATTTATTTATATATTTATTTATTTGGGGGAACAAGCACTTATTAAGTGCTCACTGTGCACCCAGGTACTAGGCTAAATGCTTTATAATTATTATTTCATTTGATCCTCACAACAACCTGGATTATTATCCCCATTTCAGAACTGAGGAAACTGAGGCAGACAGAGATTAAGTAATAAGTCTTTGAGGACAAATTTAAAGTTATGACTTCTTGACTCCAGGCTTTTTCTGCTGTGCTACCAACTGCCTCTAGACACCTGAGCATTGTGGGGTTGTTATTCTGAATAAGAAATCTCCTTCACACTAGTCTTACATTCATTGTCTAGGAGAAATGAGAGGTTGTGGCTTATTTGTAGTCCCAGAGCTAACATATATCATAGATTGGAACTCAGGATCTCTTGACTGCAAGGCCTTCCTTCTGTCACCTCCATGCTTCTTTCATATTCCTTTTGGTGCCATACCAAAACAACTTCAGTGAATTTTAGGTCTTTAGAAGGGAATGATTGTTTATTTGGGGGGGAAATGTTGAGAATTGAAGTCAAATCTTGATTTTTCTATTGGTGCATTTTAATTTTTGCTTTGTCCCAGACAGGCTTTACTTTCCATTTCATTGGAGAAACTCATTTTCATGGATTCCTTGCCTTATTGACATCCCTATGGAGGTTTTATTCACTCTTGCTTTACATGGAGCTTGTAGACCAGTAGGGAGGTCCTTTGATGCACAAGTCTGCCACAGAGGGCTTTGGAGAGAGATCGCTCTGCTTGAACTGTCTCTTCTCAGCATCAAAGAGTTAAACAGCTGGGCAGTCTCCCAGGTTTTCCTAAATCAGGTTTTCATGATAATTTTATCAAATTGAATTCCTAGAAGAGCAAGCCCATCCATATTCAAAGGCCACATGCTTCAAAGCCAAATATAAATATTTTCTGGATTATCTGTGTGTACTCCCCTCTATTATTGCAGACAATTGAGAGTTGAATTATTTTTAGTAAGCAAATGGTATAAATATTTATCCTCCTCATCTTTTAGGGGTTTTATTTTTGATTCATTAAAATTATTTTGTGGTGATGATCTGATTTCTTTGGGGCCAGATTTAATTCTAATTTATTAATTCTTGGACCTGTCAATTGATGATAAAAGGCATAATATCTACAATCCTTGTAAAGTTTCTTACTCTGGGCGTTGTTTACTTTTCTGACAAAAATGTCTGCACAACTATACTGGGGAGAAGGTAGAAGTGACTTGAAATACATTACTTATAAAGAGAGAGAATGACTGGCAATTCAGTTAGAGATTTGAGCTTCTTTCTCACTGCTTAGACCTTTGCCTTTGTTGAATATTTAAGACAAGCAATGTTATAGAATGATTAGAAAGCTGACATTGAAACAAAGAACAGATATTGGTTGTGTGACTCTGGACAAATTGTTTAACCCTTTATACGCTAGGCAACTCTTTAAGATTTGCAGTTGCAGAGAAAGTGCTTAAATTGCATTGAGAGAAGGAATTTCTTCACATGGGAATTTCCTATGCTAGTGAAGTCATAGGTTCAATTCTCTTTCCCTGAATAAGTTCAAGGAGATTTGTGGTTATGCATGACTTTTAAGTTTTCATATGACTTAGTCTTCTGTTCTGTTTTGCTGGGGAAGGGGAAAGTAAAGGAGAGGTTTTTGTATGAAATTTTTTACTTAGAACTTAAAATAATAGATAACAAAATAATCTTACTTTTTCTATACTTTCTTCTTCTGTCTCTACCTCTTCATCTCTAATCAGTGACTAGTTTCTATGAATACTTCATTGGGGCTGTAGAAAGATAAAGATGAATGGTCTGTGTCAAAATTTTGTAGAGTGTTGCCAAGCAGAGATTGAATCCCCCAAATGTTATAAAGACATACTTCAAGAATATGTATGGTTGGAAGAGGAAAACAGCCCATATGTGTAGCGTTATGCAGATATCTGAGAAATATTGTGATCATACAGCAATTTAAGACATCTTCTAGTGCAAAGTCCTATTTTTACAGATGAAGAACCTTAGAAAGGTTAATTGGCTTGTTCAGGATCATAAAGGTAATAAGTCAGAATTGGGATTTGAACCTTTAGCCCCAAATCCAGCACGTTTTTCACTGTATTATACTGATTGTCTTAAAAGACCCAAAAGAAGGCCTCCAGCATGTGGAGTAGATATTTTTGTAGAGAGTTTATAACATGATATGGCTTAAAAAATCAGACAAGATAAGGAGATTGTGGTCTTCAGTGGTGTGGCAAATACCAAAATATCAGTGGGATCACAGATTTGTAGAAACATCATTCAGGGTACTTTTAGCACTTCAGCACTATAAAATATCTTACAAGTATTAATTGCTTGACAGAATTGACAGAACAATCTAATATAGTTAAGTATGAATAATAGTATATCCTATAAATGATCCCTGACAAAATTTTGTCTTCAACTTTCTTCTCCTCTACTATTTAGCTTCCTTCAGAGTCATTGACTTTATGGGGTGGTCATGTTTTTTTAAAATGCACATATTAGCTTTTAAAAGCCACAGTTAAAAGAGAAATCTGTCATTTACCAGATCACATTAAAAAAAAAATCCACAATTTTGGACCATCATCTCTATTACCCACATGGATAATGGAAAGTCTGCTGCATTGGCCCTCCATCCAATGAGACTCAGGTCTCATTCTGTTGAACATCCTTTTCCTATCACTCATTTACTGAGTTGCTATTAACTTAAAAGGCAGGAAAGATTCATATGAAGCAGAGGAGAATGAGAATCTGGCCCTGTGTGCTGAATCCATGTCTAGAAGTTGTTATAATTTAGAGATCCAGACCTTGAATGATATCAACAGTTGCTTTAGCAGATAAGTTTCACTGCAGATCTTTTATAGCTGCAACATTCATTTGGAATTTTGTTTAAAAGAAACAACACAGACTATCTCTAGGCCAAATCCTCCTCTAGAATTTCTTTCATCCCTGCCCTGAACACTAGTTTTGCTGATCTCTAAAACAGAATTTCTCAGATGCAAAATAGACCCTGTCACAGGGTGACAGTCATTATTCATGATTTGTGTTGACTAGAAGGTATTTCTATGCCTGAGAATCTGAACACCTCTGGATCAACAAATCAATATTGATCAGGTGCCTACTATATGCAGATCACTTTTCTTCAAGCTGTGAAAAAATTTATATATACCTCCATTCTGTATCTCAAAGTTTGAATTCTAACTAAATGATAAAGCATCTGAGATCACTAAAATGACCACATTACATAGAATAACATTGGAAAGTTATGAGGGGAAAATCCCCTATTTGTGTGGGCAGCATATAGCGAAAAAAGCAATACCTTTGGAGACAGAGAATCTGTTTGACCTTCAACTTTGGTATATGACTTTAGGAAATTCACTTAACTTGTGCACTACCACAGATACTTCATGGAGGAGATGGCATTTGATGTCTTTCTTTTTTTTTTTTAATAAATTGATTATTTCTTTTTAAATAATATTTTATTTATCCAAATATTTGCAAAGATAGTTTTCAACATTCATCTTTGCAAAAAAAAAAATCACAAAAATGTGATTAAGAAATCACATTTCTTAATGTGATTTAGTGAATGACAGAGTTCTCTTTTAATTATAGCTTTTTAAAGCTAATATATGCATTTCTTGAAATTTGTGTTCCAAATTTTTCTCCCTCTCTTCTACCATCTTCTCCTAGAGAGAAAGCAATCTGATATAGGTTAAACATATGCAGTTCTTCTAAACATATTCCATATTCATCATAGTGCACAAGAAAAATCAGATCAAAAAGGGGAATGAAACATGAGAAAGAAAAAAAAAAAAAAACAAGCAACCAACCAACCAACAACAATAGCAAAAAATGAAAACACTATCTTTTGATCCACATTCAGTCTCCACAGTTCTCTTTCTGGATGCAGATTGCATCTTCCACCACAAGTCTATTGAAATTGCCTTAAACCAACTCATTGTTGAAGAGTGATTGACTATCTTTCAAGAATGGGTATGGCTTGAGCAAAGGAGGATGAGGAAAGAAGGCATTCCAGGAAGAGGGAAAAAACTTGAGCAAAGGCACATAAATATCTGTTTAATGACTGCTAGTAATGAGGAATAGTAGGCAGATGCCAGAACTGGAGAAGACATAAGGGATCAGTTGATCCAACTGAATCATTGTACAGATAAGGAAACTGAGGATGAAAGAAGTTGGCTAGAAAAATATGAAAAGGTAATAATATGAGAATTATATGCCATTTTACAGTATCTCCTATCCTCTTTTGCATGACTGTTGTTCTAGAGAGTTTGATTATAAAGACCCACTATATATGTCAGTACTAAAGAGTACTATAGAGTTCCTCTATATATGTCTTTATGAAAGAGTTTTATCTCTTAAATAGAATGGATTTTATTTTGTAAGGCTTTGTGGGGTGCTATTCAAAACTTCTAGATATGCTGAAATACGGATCAGTTTACATAAAGTCTTCTGTAAAACCATTGTTAGCATTTTGTACTTTCTAGTGATTTCTAATTATTTATTAGCCAGCTTGGTAGATAGTGCTGGGTCACAAGGTTATTGTGAAGATTAACTGACCCTATGTAATGCTTATTACTGAAATACCCGGGCACTATGATCATCATTCCCTTTCCAAAGACATGGAAATAGCTATACAATAACCTAAATGATTTTCCCCTTGAGACTTCAAAGACGGCTGATTGGATTAGAGCAGTAAAGCTTAGGCTTTCTGCATCATAGATCTGTGCTTACCCTTCCATTTCACCCTCATGCTATAGGAGTGCATATTTAAATCTCTCCCAAGAAGTTTTGACCCTACATACAGCTCAAATGGATGTGCATGTCTGTGTGAATGTATTTAACTCCAGCAGCTGATTTCTTACATAATATTGGAAAAGGCTGCACCACCACTTTTCAAGGTGGCGAGACTCTTAATTCAGCCCTTTCTCTGAACAATAAAGACATCAGGCACCTTCTGAAGTCCTGTCTTGTGCTAACCATTTAGCAATTTTTAATGCCTAAAACCACAATGCTATTAGGTAGAAAAGCTCATTTTGTTGTGACTAGCACACACATTTCAAGATAAATTTCACATGAAGACTCTGCTTACTGTGTGATTTGGAGATTTTTTTCCCCTCTGAGAAGTGAGCAATTAAGGGGAAGAGGTGGGGGCAGCTTCCCTCAAATGGCTTATATAAGTTGCTTCCAGTTTCCCCATTAGCGTTTTTACTGTTAAAGGTGGAACTGACTAATAAAGATCTTTATGATATTATAAAAAGTTTAAAGTTTTTGTTATTTAAAAACTATCCCAACCATTAACTAAAGTGAACTTTATATTTTTATTGGGTCATAAATCCTCAGTTGTCATACTTGTTAATGAATGGTGTGACATAAAGAAAGAAGGTCACTTTACTATTTACTTAGCATTTTAGTCATTGCTCTGGTGTTGCCAAATTATGCTCCTGTGACGTGGCAAATATCTCCCTACTTGTGCCATTGGTTATACCCAATAGCAGATATTAGGACTCACATTTTCCCTTCTTTGTGAAAATGAAAAAGATAAAATAAAAAAAATTTTGCCTATGCAGAATAATGCCTCCTGGGCACTAGTTTGGAAGGCATAAAATTAGAATATGGAATAGTAATGAGATGAACTTTGTCTCTACAGAGGCGACTAGGCAGTGCAGTGGATAGTATACTGGACCTGGATTTAGGAAGACATGAGTTTAAATTTTGCCTCAGATATTTCCTAGTAATATGTGATTTAGTCTCCCTCAGCCTCAGTTTACCCATCTGTAAAATTGCTATTATAATAATATCCTAATGCTCAGAGTTACTTTCAGGATAAACTATTTGTAAAGTACTTTGTAAGACTTAAAGCACTATATAAATGCTAGCTATTAAATTATAATATAGATGTATCACATATATTCTTTATTTGCTATTTTGGCCACATATAGCTATATCTACATATTTACACACATGAATATATGTATGTATGTATGTATTTTTTTTCTCCAGAGAGTCAGAAATCTAGTGGCCAGCGGACATGGAATCAGATGGAAAACTAAAGTAGTATGGTACAGTGGAAGGGGCATTGGCTTTTGAATCTAAGGTCCTGTGTTCAAATTTTACATTTGACTTACGAATAATGTGACATTGAATATGTCCCCCAAGCTCTCTGGGCCTCAGTTTCTTCATCTATTAAATGAAGAAAGTGGAAAAGATGGCCTTTTAGGTCCCTTCTATTGTTGTTTAATCATGGTGGAATCTTTGGATCCTGTTTGGGGTTTTCTTAGCAAAGATAACGGAATAGTATACCATTTCTTAAACCCAAACTTTAGAAGGTGATTGTCACTTGCTTAATCAGAAAGGATTTATTTAGTATTTGCCGAGTACCAAGCACTGGAGAAACAAAAATGATGCAAAGATATGGTTAGTCAAGGAGTTCAGATTCTGATGGGGGAGTCAGCGTGGAAACCCCTATGCTCATACAAGGCACATCTAATGTAAAGGGAGGCTATTCTCAGAGCAAAGGTACTAGTAATGGGGAAACCTGGCAGGGGCTTTTGTGGAAGGTAGACTTTAAGCTGAGTCTCAAAAGTGTAAGCTCAGAGCATTCCAGGTAAGAGAGATAGTCAGACTTGAAAATGGGACATGGAGTGTCATATGGAAGGGACACAATGGGGAGCAGGCCCCTGCTACTGGGTCATAGAATGCACACAGGGGAGTTAAATATAAGAAGCTTTTTGAAGGGTCAAATAGAAGGTTTTATGTTTGTTTGTTTTTTCATAGAAAAATAACTGTATTTGTTTTATTGAAAAGGAATGCATAAGGATGAATTGTTTACATTTTAATAAATAAGAAACAAAAAACCTCAGAATCCTAATGCTATTTTTGTTTTTAAATAGCATTTTATTTTTCCAAATACATGCAAAGATAGTTTTTTAACATTCACTTTTGCAAAACTTTGTGTTCCAAATTTTTCCCCTTTTCCTCCCTCCTCCCCCCAACACAGCAAGCAATCTGATATAAAGTAAACATGAATTTTTTTATTCATTACACTGTATACACACACACACACACACACACACACACACACACACACATACATACACAATCAGATCAAAGGCAGTAAAAATACCAGAAAGGAAAAAAACAAGCAAACGAACAACAACAAAAAAGGTGAAAATATTATGCTTTGATTCACATTCAGTAGGTTTTATGTTTAATATTGGAGGTAACAAGTAGCTATATTAGAATTTGTTGAAGGGGCCCTAATCTGACTTATTCTTTAAGAAAATGATTTTGGACAGCTGAGTGTAAGATGAATTGGAGGGAGGAAAGAACTGAGGAAGTCAGATCCAAGAGAAGTAATGAGGGTTTGCCTCAGGGTGGTAGCTGTGTGAATTGGGAGAGAGGGACTTACATATTCGGAATCAGGTTGTCGTTGAGATTGTGAGCCTTGGTACCTTGAAAAATGATGTTGCTCACCAGAGTAATCAGAAGGTTGGGAAAAGACAAAGATTTGAGGAGAAAGATAATGAGTATTGCTTGTCACTCTTGTTGAATTTGAAAAGTGTGAAGTACATCCAGTGTCCAAAAAGTTCTTTATGATACAACATGAGCTCAGGAAGGATTGATATGTCATTCTGGGATTCATCTGTGTATTGATGATAATTGAACCCATACGAGCTGGTAACATCATTGATACAATTTTGAAAGAGAAAAGAATCTAGAATGGAGTTTTGGTGAACATCTTGGCTTAGTGGGCATGACCTGCATAAAGATCCACCAGAAGGGTATATGAATATTATGGAATATTACTGTTCTGTAAGAAATGACCAACAGGATGATTTCAGAAAGGCCTGGAAAGACTTACACAAACTGATGCTGAGTGAAATGAGCAGGACCAGGAGATCATTATATACTTCAACAACAATACTATATGATGACCAGTTCTGATAGACCTGGCCATCCTCAGCAATGAGATCAACCAAATCATTTCCAATGGAGCAGTAATGAACTGAACCAGCTACGCCCAGAGAAAGAACTCTGGGAGATGACTAAAAACCATTACATTGAATTCTCAATCCCTATATTTATGCCCACCTGCATTTTTGATTTTCTTCACAAGCTAATTGTACAATATTTCAGAATCTGATTCTTTTTATACAGCAAAATAACGTTTTGTTCATGTATACTTATTGTGTATCTAATTTATATTTTAATGTATTTAACATCTACTGGTCATCCTGCCATCTGGGGGAGGGGGTGGGGGGTAAGAGGTGAAAAATTGGAACAAGAGGTTTGGCAATTGTTAATGCTGTAAAGTTACCCATGCATATAACCTGTAAATAAAAGGCTATTAAATTAAAAAAAAAAAAAAAAAAAAAAAAAAAAGATCCACCAGAAGGAGAGAGAATAGTGTCATTAAAACCCATAGAGGAAAGAGGAAATGAGGAATGAAGAATAAGAATTAAGAAATGACCATTACATTTTACAATTAAGAGATTTCTGATAATTTAAGAGAGAGCATTTTCAATTGAATGGTGAAATTATGATGAGAGAAGAAGAGGAGCCATCTATCAAAGATGACTTTTTCAAAAGTTTGGCCAAAAGTGGAGAAAATAGGACTATATCTATGGGAGCTACCTCGATTAATACAGTAGAAAATGTATCTGTCACTTAGTAGATAATACCTAGGGAGTTGTACATAGTAGTTAAGTGAATTGTCAAGTGTCACACACTGAGTGTCAGAGGGTAGGTTTGAACCCTAATCTTCTGGATCCCTAATCTAGCAATTTCCTATAAACTTTGTTTATATACATATGTATATATGCCATATATTCAAATGGCTTAGTTTACATACATGAAGATGATACTTAACAGCCTTCATAGCACCTATTCTTTTTGCACTATTTTATATTTGTTTAATAAAGGACATCAGGGCTGTGAATTATTTATCTATAATCCATTTAAACATTGGACAGATAGTGTGTCTGGGACAGAAAAGTGTTCTGGAACTGGTGTCAGGAAAGTAGTTCAAAATGTTACCTCATAGTCTCTAGTTAGGCAGTCACGGACAGTTCATTTAACTTTTCTGAACATCAGTTTCCTCATCTGTAAAATATGTTGGGTTATTCCTCATAGAAACCATAGATCAAATGAGGTATTATATTTAAAATGCTTTGTAAACTGTAAGTGCTGAATAAATAGGAATTATTGTATCCTTATAATCAGCTCACAGTCTGTGCTTATAGTCAAAGAATGTATTTCACAGAGGAAATGAGGAAAATCTCTACTGCTTTTGAATATAGAAAAGTGTTCAGTAAATATTTGTTGGTTGATTACTTAATTGAACACTACAGATGTTCTCTTTTTCAGAGTTAGGACCTTTGTTATTAATTTGCTACTAGGGTCAACAGTGTTTGAAAGCTATGGGAGGAGTTGAGCCATAGTCCCTGATTTATGCTTTTCTGAAAGCTGCTGAGAAGGCATTTCTATGTGATTTCCAGTTAGAGAATGTTGCTAACAATCTTAAGTAATAAGAGAAATTTTGTGTGGAGGGGGTGGAGGAGAAGCAAGTGTGATGCCGGATAGCATAAATAGTAGGCTAATCCAGGAGAATTGGGAGGTTTTCTCCTTCCCTATTTTTGGAATTTATCTGAGTATGAGAGCTCAGGACTTGGGCATAGATTCCAAAGTTGAAGAGAATTATAGGAAACTTTCAAGAGACCATTTGAATAAATACCATTCAAGAGAGACTGGGAAATACAATTAAATGATTTAAAAATCCAAACATGAATATCTAGAAGAAAAAGGTAAAAGATTCCAAAAGGCAAATTTTATAGGGAAGTAGATTTGGGTTTGATATAAGACAGAATTTCCTAACCATTACCACTCTTCCTCATCCCACCTCTAGCCCTATTAATTAAAGCTAAATTCAAATCCCATTTTTTCAAGAAATCATTCCAGGCCCATGCCACTTAATACCTGTGTGTCTTTGGGCATGCCATTTCATATCTATGGGCCCTAATTTACTCATCTGTAAAATGAGGAATTGAATTAGATGATTTCTGAGTTTTATTTCCACTTTAAATCTCTTTTCTTATGATTCTACAATTGTTCTGCAGTATTTTTCCCTTCGTGTTATGTTCCTAATGTCCAATACAGTATCGTATAATAGGCACTTAATAAAGGTCTGTTAAATTGAATTGAAATATTAAGGGAAGTCTTCATGTGAGGAAATGAGTTCCTTGTCAAGGGAAATGCTGAAGTTCAAAGTGGAAGACCATTTTTTAAGAATACTATAGAGCCATGGTGTCAAAACTTTCAGCAGAAACCAGAGCTACGAATCTATATATGAGTTCATTGTGGACTGCCTATTGACTTAGTTTTAAAATATAATATTTTTATTTATGTTGTTTAGTACTTCCCAATTACATTTCAGAGTGGTTAAGATAGCTGTAAGGAAAGTTGTATAAAGTTTCTTTAAGATTCAATGATTTTATAGTTGTTAAGCTTGGAGAAAAGAAGATTGGCTGACAATTTCAAATGAATCAAGTAGTATTTTGCTGCAGATGATTATTAAATATTCTCTATTTCCACTCAGATTGGGAAGAAATGAGTTTATAACTATGCAGTGGCTTTAGGTTAGTTATAAGAAGGAAGTTCTCAAATCTGAAAGCAATAAAACTTTGAAACACATGGCAAAATAAAGATCTCCTTCTTTAGGAGTCTATGTAAATAAGATAGGTAATTTAAAAACCTGAGATGGTTTGAATTTGGATGTAACTGAAACTTGGATTAATAGACCAAATGATCTCTTGAAATACATTCCAGCCATGTGAATTTGTTACTCTCTCCTGCAAATTATGGGAATACCAAATAAAGCAGCCATTGCTCAGCTCAGCATGTTTCTCAGGTAGAGAAAAGATGTTACGCTTAATCTGATTATTAGAGTTATTTTTAGCAATAGAGCCAAACATTAGTCTGCCATAGACCTGCCCAGAAACATAGCCTTGAATTGCTATAATTAGTGGTAGAATTATAATGAGTTGCAAATTTAGGAGCTAGGATACGATATTTCATTTATTATATCAAGAACCTTGTAGCTCTTCATTACACTAATGAGATACTTACCCATTTTCAAAATGCCTTAGTGGGTATTCTCTGTGGCGATGAAGAATGAATGCATCTATTAGATTCTGTCTAATAGACAGAAATCAGAATTATATTTCTGATAATTCTAATGCAGAAATGCTTCTTTCTTCTTTCCTTTTTCTTCTCTTCCTTTTTCTTCTTTTCCTGCTTCCATTTTTCCTCTATTCTTCCTTCCTTCCTCTCATATTCTTTCCTTCCTTATTTTTGAGCATGGGTCTCCTGAACTTAAACCAGAAACTAGGTCCATGCTGGAAGTGAAAGGATCACTCATCAGCTCAGTCACACTGCTGATCAGTAAATGTGAGTGAGTAATGGTGAAGAATACCTTTTACAAATGGAATGCAGCTTCAGGTTGTTCTTGTTTTTGTTTTTTTAAACATAAGCGCCTCTATAAGCAGGCTAATCTCATCTCTCCCACTTGCCTTTCTTCAGGCTCACTATCTTGGTGCTGGACACCCTAGTGAATTGGCTTGGTGAATTACAATTCAGAACTCCAGAGCTCACAAGATCTATCAGCAGCAGCCTCAGTCACCCCCAGGAGCAGAGATTGTAGGTTTACACCACACCTGGCTGGGGCAAGGGTTCTTAACCTGGAGTAGATGAACTTCCCCCCACACACTTAATGCTTTGATAACTATTTCAGTATAATTATTTTTCTTTGTAATCCTATAGATTTTATTTTCCACATTTAAAAACATTATTCTGAGAAGGAAATATTTTCTAAGATAATGCAAGTTTCAATGTAGACATTGAGCTTGACTAACATAAGTGAACAATCCTCCTACTTCTCTGAATTTAGTCCAGACTGTTCTAATCTTGTCCAATCCCTCTTTGGGGTTAGTTCCCCTCACCCCAGTTGAGAAATATGTTAACCGGACTAAAATATGTTGTCTGTCTGTGAGAGTCATGGAGTAGCTTTCATTTTATTTTTTAATATTTTATTTTTCCAAATACATGCAAAGATAGTTTTCAACATTCACCTTTACAAAGAATTGTGTTGCAGTTTTTTCTCTTCTTCTCTACTTTCCCCCCTTCTCCAAGACAACAAGCAATCTGATTTGGTTCAATATTTGCAATTCTTCTAAACATATGTCCATAGTCATAATGCGAGACAAGAGTTCATTTTAGAGACACAGTTCATCTTAGACACACTTATTCTCTAATAGTCTTCATTTTTATCTGCTGCCTCCAATAAGTCAAGAGCTTATGTTTAAAAAAAACAAAAACAAGAACAACCTGAAGCTGTATTCCATCTGTACAAGGTATTCTTCACCGTTATTCACTCACATTTAGCTTACTAGAAAGGAAACCCTTGACTTAAACATATTTGCATATCTTCTTCAATGCATCTTGGGATATTGACCTAGAGATGCTTCAATTATTTATCAGCTTTTAGAGTGCTTGTCTTGCCAAGGTCTCTGGGCACATGAACAAGAGTAAAAATACCAACAAAAAAAGAAAAAACAAACAAACAAACCCTCTAAACTTAGACACAGATTTCATATGCTTTCATATGAGCCTTCCAGCATTGCTCCAGGGATTTTGATGACTGATTTTGATCTATTTATAAAATGTACCCATTACAGAATGAACCTTAGAATCCATCTTCTTCAGTCCCTCACTTTACACATTAGGAAACTAAGGCTTAGAGAGGTTATGTCATTTACCCAAAGGTAAATAAGGAGTCATGATTCAAATCCAGGTCCTGCAGCTCTATAGAAGAATCTTGTATGTTCTGGTGATTGATAATATCCCATTCCCCTTATCTTTGAACAAAGCAAAAGTGAATCTTAAAGTGGACAATGTTATCAACCAGCTTGAAAATCCAGTTTTAATTATATTAACAATATAGCTACAAGTATAAGGTACCCTAGCATGGAAGGGATCATTTAAAAAAAAAAAAAAAAAAAGATTCTTCTCAAAGAAAGATTCTCCTCTTCTTGAACTGATTTCAATAAGGACCTGATTAAAGCAGATTAAAGAAGATCCCTGCTTTTCCTACTTTGACCTATATAATATTAACGAATAGACCAGTCTGTTTGGTGTAGAGGATTTATACAGAGATGCAGGATATCATCAAGTTAGAAGGGATCTCATATAAAAGAGCATGGCTCATAGATGGGAAGAAGATCCCATAGATGGACTCCTAACTCTTTTTTAGCTAGAAGGATAGACAACAAAATGTTTCTTGACCACCATACTGACTTTATGTAATGCACATTAGTGCTGATTTTCCAGAAGCTGAATGTTGCTAACACAGATAAAATTTACATTACCTTTAGCTTCTAGCACAGCCTTAGGGATCCTTGAGTCCAATTTGACCTGAAGGCTTTTTGAATTGAATTTATACATACATGGATGGTTTGTAGGGTGCTGAGCTCTAACTTTGCTTACTTCTCAGTTTTGCCTCAGGCTAGCCCTAGTTGGGACATCTTAACAATCAATTTTGATGGAAATGGCTGAATTTACAAAGTATGTTCCTTATTTCTACATATGTAACTGCTGACATTTATAGAGAGCTTTAGCATTCACTGTGCTTTGCATATTTTATCTCATTTTACCCACACAACAATTCAATGAATTAAATAAGCAAGTGTTATTATTTCCACTTTAGAGCTGAGGAAACTGAGTCTTCGAGAGCTTCAAGGTCACATAGCTATTAAGTGGGAGAACCCAGACTTTAAATCAGGCTTTTTGCTTCTAAATCTCATGCTCTTTCCATTATACCAGAACCACAGATTTAGTTGAATAGGTATGATCTACCAGGCACCCAATTCCCAAAACTTTACTTTACCTTAGCTTGATTTAGGTTGAATGCTAGATCAAAGCACTCAGATACCTAACCTGGCATAGTTTTAGACTGATGTTTCTGTTACATCAGATGAGATCCTCAGTTCTTTCTGGAATACAATTCCCAATTTTGCTTGGCATGGATACCCAGGTCATCCCTTGTAACCTTGGACTCTCTTGTACCTGCATATTGTACTTCATTTCCCTGTATTATTTGCTTGCAGTATCCTTAGCTTTTGGCTCACATTTGAGCTCTCTGAATGATGAAGTTATTTTTCTATTTGGCTCCAGAAGATAGATGCCTTCTCTGGGCTTTTGGCCATTCTATATTGACTTCATTGTTGATTTTTTTACCCTTTGGAAGAGGTTGCTGTTGCTATAAAAGTCTGTCCCTTACCTTGGCAGTTCTACCTTCACCTCTGACCAATTTTTCTCTAATTTGGTTGGAAGTATATATATATATATATACATATATATATATATATATATATATATATATACAGATTAATTATTAAGGATGTTTCTAATCTTCCTCTATTCTGAGTTAATGATAAGGCTTTGATAGGGAAACTTTCTTAGAATTTACCTTTTCATATCAACTTTTCCTGATTACCAGAAATTCAATTCAATTCAATTTAAAGGAACATCTAATAAATACCTACCACATGACAGATATTAGAGACCCCAAATTGAAATGAACTTATGTTTTACTGGAAATAGACTTATTATTTTCTCCTTTTTTCTTCCCTTCATCTACCTTGAATTTCCTGTATGAAGGGTGGAGTGGCTCCTTGGTTCTCAACTCACTTGAGAGCAAAAATGAGTATCAGTGTAATGAATGTTCAATCACCCTACCACTTTCATACTCAAATGATCAGTCTTGTCCATATTCCCAGATTTTCTTTGATAACTCATTTCACAAAAAAGCCCCAGAGAGTAATTACATAGCATTCTAACCCCACATATTACATAGTAATAACAATTTATACTTCTCACCAAAAGCAAGAAGAGAATCCTTTTTATCCTAACATCTTTGTTTTACATATAAAAAAAAATGAGGGCAATAAAAGTAAAAGATTCACTGAATACTCTAGACCAATCAGTGATAGGACTGGGAATGGACTTTATTGATTTATTGATTCAAAGTTAAGTGGTAGTAAACAAGATTTTTACTGATGGATATTCCCACTTTCTTTTGTACTGAGGCCTATCTATCTCCTTTGCCAACCCAACTTCTGTTTGGTAGTATTTTACTTTTCTTTTCTTTTTTTTTAAATTAAACTTTTTATTTACAAAATATATGCATGGGAAAATTTTCAACACTGACCCTTGCAAAAAACTTCCTGTTCTAAATTTTTCCCTCCCTTCCCTTAGATGGCAGGTAGTCCAATACATCTTAAATATGTTAAAATATATGTTAAATCCAATATATGTATACATATTTATATAGTTTTCTTACTGCACAAGAAAAATTGAATCTAAAAAAAAATCCTGAGAAAGAAAACAAAATGCAAGCAAATATCAACAGAAAGTGTGAAAATGCTATGTTGTGGTCCATACTCGGTTCCTACAGGACTCACTCTCTGGGTGTAGATGGCTTTCTTCATCACAAGATTATTGGAACTGATATAAATCATCTCATTGTTGAAGAGAGCCACGTCCATCAGAATTGATCATCATATAGTCTTCTTGTTACCATGTATAATGATCTCCTGGTTCTGTTCATTTCACTTAGCATCAGTTCATGTAAGTCTCTCCCGGCCTCTCTGAAATCTTCCTGTGGTTGTTTCTTATAGAACAATAATATTCCATAACATTCATAAACCATAATTTATTCAGCCATTCTCCAATTGATGGGCATCCACTCCAGTTTCTAGCCACTACAAAAAGGGCTGCCACATTTTTGCACATGTGGGTCCCTTTCCCTCCTTTAAGATCTTTTTGGGATATAAGTCCAGTAGAAGCATTGCTGGATCAAAAGGTATGCACAGTTTGATAACTTTTTGATCATAGTTCCAAATTGCTCTCCATAAGGGTTGGATCTGTTCACAGTCCACCAACTATTAGAATCCCAGTTTTCCCATATCCCTCCAACATTCATCATTATCTTTTCCTATCATCTTAGCCAATCTGACAGGTAGGTAGTGCTATCTCAGAGTTGTCTTAATTTGCATTTCTCTGATCAAGAGTGGCCACCTTCATTTGCTTTTTTTTATTATTATTATTAATTCCCTTGAAATTCTTGACTTTTTATTCTTCCAGATGGATTTTGTTGTTATTTTTTCTAGGTCAGTAAAATAGTTTCTTACAAGTTTGATTGATATAGCACTAAATAAATAAATTAATTTAGGTAGTATTACTGGGCTTATACCCCAAAGAGATACTAAAGAAGGGAAAGGGACCTGTATGTGCCAAAATGTTTGTTGCAGCCATGTTTGTAGTAGGTAGAAACTGGAAAATGAATGGATGCCCATCAATTGGAGAATTGTTAGGTAAGTTGAGACATATGAATATTATGGAATATTATTGTTCTGTAAGAAATGACCAGTAGGATGAATATACAGAGAGGCTTGGAGAGACTTACATGAACTGATGCTAAGTGAAATGAACAGAACCAGCAGATCATTATATACTTCATTGTTGAAGGATGTATAAGGATGTATTCTGATGGAAGTGGATTTCTTTGACAAAGAGAAGATCTAACTCAGTTTCAACTGATCAATAATGGACAGAAGCAGCTACACCCAAAGAAAGAACACTGGGAAGTGAATGTAAACTGTTTGCATTTTTATTTTTCTTCCCAGGTTATTTTTACCTTCTGAATCCAATTCTTCCTGTTCAACAAGAGAACTGTTTGGTTCTGCACACATAATATTGTATCTAGGATACACTGTGACATATTTAACATGTATAGCACTACTTGCCATCTGGGGGAGAGGGTGGAGGGTGGAAGGGGAAAAGTTGGAACAGAAGTGAGTACAAGGAATAATGTAAAAAAAATTACTGAGGCATGGGCTCTATCAATAAAAAGTTATAATTTAAAAAAAAAGTTTAGGTAGTATTGTCATCTTTATTATATTTGTGTGACCTATCCAAGAGTACTTGATCTTTTCCCAGTTGTTTAGATCTGACTTTATTTGTGTGGAAAGTGTTTTATAGTTTTGTTATATAGTTCCTGACTTTCCTTTAATAGATAAATTCCCAAATATTTTATACTATTGACAGTTATTTTAAATGGATTTTTCTTTGTATGTCTTGCTGTTAAATTTTGTAAGTGATGTATAAAACTGCTGATGATTTATATTGTATCCTGCAACTTTGCTAAAGTTGTGGATTATTTCTAATAGTTTTTAGTTGATTCTCTAGGATTTTCTAAGTATGCCATCATATCATCTGAAAAGAATGATAATTTTGTTTCCTCATTACCTACTCTAATTCCTTTAATCTCTTTGTCTTCTCTTATTGCCAAAGCTAGCATTTCTAATACAATATTGAATAGTAATGATGATTCAAGTGGGCAACTTTGATTCACTCCTGATCTTATTGGGAATGGTTCCAGTTTATCCCTATTACATATGATGCTTCCTGATGGTTTTAAATAGATGCTATTAACTATTTTAAGGAAAATCTGTTTTTAATAGGAATGGATGTTGGATTTTATCAAATGCTTTTTCTGTATCTATTACGATAATCATATGGTTTCTGTTAATTTGGTTATTGACATAGTCAATTATGCTAATAGTTTTCCTAATATTGAACCAGCTCTGCATTCCTGGTATAAATCCTACTTGGTCCTGGTGTATTATCCTGGATTTTCTGTAATCTCTTTGATAATATTTTATTTAAGATTTTTACATCAATATTCATTAGGGAGGTTGATCTATAATTTTCTTTCTCTGTTTTCATCCTACCAAATTTAGGTATCAGTACAATGTCTGTGTCATAAAAGGAGTTTGATAGGAGCCTTCAATCCCTATTTTTTCAAATAGTTTATATAGTACTGGAGTTAATTTTTCTTTAAATGTTTGGTAGAATTCACATGTAAATCCTTCAGGTTCTGGGGATTTTTTTCTTAAGGAGTTGATTAATAGCTTGTTCTATTTTTTTTTTCTAAAATGGGACTATTTAAATAATTTATTTCCTCTTCTGTTAACCTGGGCAATATATATTTTTGTAGGTATTCCTGCATTTCACTTAGGTTATCAAATTTTTTGGCATAAAGTTGGGCAGAGTAACTCCTAATTATTTCCTCTTCTTTCATGGAAAGTTCTCCCTTTTCATTTTTGAGATTGACAATTTGATTTTCTTCTTTCTTTTTTTTAATCAAATTAATTAAAGGTTTATCTATTTTGTTGGTTTTTTCATAAAACCAACTTTTAGGTTTATTTATTAATTCAATAGTTTTTTTTTTTTTTGCTTTCAATTTTATTAATCTCTCCTTTTATTTTTAGAATTTCAGATTTGGTATTTAATTGGGGGGTTTTAATCTGTTCTTTTTCTAGTTTTTTTTAATTGCAAGCCCAATTCATCAATTTTCTCTTTCTCTATTTTATGGAAATAAGTATCTAGAGATATAAAATCTCACCTTATTACTGCTTTGGCTGTATCCCATAAATTTTGGTATGCTGTCTCATTATTGCCATTCTCTTGGATGAAATTATTAATTGTGTCTATGATTTGCTGTTTCACCCATTCATTCTTTAGGATAAGATTATTTAGTTTCCAATTACTTTTTGGTCTATTTTCTCCTGGCCTTATACTGCATATGATTTTTATTACATCATGATCTGAAAAAAAATGCACTTACTATTTCTGCCTTTCTGCATTTGATTTTGAGGTTCTTATGCTCTAAAACATGGTCAATTTTTGTGTAAATTCCATGAATCACTGAGAAAAAAATAAACTCCTTTCTGTCTCCATTTAATTTTCTCCAAAGATCTATCATAGCTAACTTTTCTAACATTTTGTTTACCTCCTTAACTTCTTTTTTATTTATTTTGCGGTTCGATTAATCTAGTTCTGAGAGAGTAAGGTTGAGATCCCCCAGTAGTAGAGTTTTGCTGTCTATTTCTTCTTGCATCTCTCTTAACTTCTCCTACAGGAATTTCCATGCTATATACCACTTGGTGCATATGTTTATTGTTGATATTGTTTCATGACCTATGATACTTTTTAGTAAAATATAGTTTCCTTCCTTATCTCTTTTAATTAGATCTATCTTTACTTTTACTTGATCTGAGATCAGGATTGCTACTTCTGCTTTTTTTCTTCACCTGAAGCATAATATATTCTGCTCCAGCCCTTTACTTTCATTTTGTATGTATCACTATGCTTTAAATCTGTTTCTTGTAAACAACATATTATAGGATTCTGGCTTTTAATCCAGTCTGCTATCCACTTCTGTTCTTGGGGGAGTTCATTCTATTCACATTCACAGATAAAATAAATAATTCTGTATTTCCTGCCATCTTATTTACCCTAGGTTATGCTTTTCTCTTTCCTTTCCTCCTTCCCTCCTCATCAGTATTTTGTTTTTGATGGTTTGTTTTGATGGTTTTGATGACCTTCTAAAACAGTCTTCCCCCTTTAGAGCCCCTCCCCCTTTTTTATACCTTTCCCCTAATTCTTCTGTTTTCCCTTCTATTAGTCATTCCCTTTCTTTTCCCCCTTTCCCTCTTACTTCCCTATAAGGTGAGGCAAGTTTCTTTATGATACCAAATATGTCTGATATTCTCTCTTTGAGCCAAATCTGATGAGAATAAGATTCACACAATACTTATCCCCCTCCCTTCTTTCTCTCAATTACAATAGGTTTTCTTTGCCTCTTTGTGAGATGTAATTTCACTTATTTTACATCCTTTTTCCTCTTCTTTCAGTATGATCCCCTTTCCACCTATTATTATCATAATAAAATCAAATTATACCCACATTCTCCAAGTATACCCATAACAGAAATATAGTTCTCAAGAGTTCTTTTCTCTTTACCTTTTTATGCTTCTCTTGAGTTCTGTGTTTGGAGATCAGAATTTTGTTCAGTTCTGGTCTTTTCATTAGAAATAGGTGAAATTCGCCTATATCATTGAATGTCTATCTTCTCCCTGAAGGATAATGCTCATTTTAGCTGGATAGCTTATTCTTGGCTATAATCCCAGTTCCTTTGCTTTTTGGAATATCAGATTCCAGGCCCTTCAATCCTTTAAGGTGGAAGCTACTAGGTCCTGGGTGATCCTAATTGTGGCTCCTTGATATTTAAATTGTTTCTTTTTGGCTGTTTGCAATATCTTTTTCTTGGTGTGATAGTTCTGAAATGTAGCCACAATATTCCTTGGGGATTTAATTTTGTAGTCTCTTTCAAGAGGTGATCAGTGGATTCTTTTGATGGCTATTTTACCTTCTGATTCTAAAATATCAGGGCAGTTTTCTTTCGTGATTTCATATAAGATAATGTCTAGATTCTTTTTTTTTATCATGGCTTTCAGGAAGCCCAATAATCCTTAGATTGTCTCTCCTAGATCTATTTTCCAGTTCAGTTGTTTTTCTTAGAAGATATTTCATATTTTCTTCTATTTTTTTTCATTCTTTCTTGTTTTTGTTTGACTGATTCTTGAAGTCTTATTGAGTCATTCACTTCCATTTGTTTAATTCTAATTTTTAGTGTATCATTTTCTTCAGTTACCTTTTCTGGCTCCTTTTGCAATTGGCCAATTAAATTTTTTTGTTCATTACATTTTTTCCATTCCTTCTTGCAATGATCTCATTTCATTTTCCATTTTTTTTCTCATTTTTCTTCTAACTCTCTTTTAAGATCTTTTATGCAATCTTCGAAGAAAGCTTTGTGAAATGGGGGCCAGCTCATGTCTCTCTTTGGGGCTTCTTTTGGAGTGGCTTTGCCTTTAGGAACTCAGGATTTGAGGTGTGTTCCTTTCTCTCCATAAAAGCTGTCTATGATGAGAGTGATTTTGTTATTTTTCTTTTCTTTTTTTTTAAGGCTTAAGGTCTGTTCAAAGCAAAGGAGTGACAGCTGCTTTAAATTGTCTTGGGGCAGTTCTGCTGATTGATTTCTGGTGTTGGGTAAAGGCTAGGTCCGGTGTTCTTCCAGAACTCAGTGGCTTACAATTTGCCGTTAGTAGCAAATCTACCAAATCACCTGCTTGCAAACAGGAGAGTAGCCTAAGAGGTTCACCGAAGATTTTCAGGTGTGTGGAACTACAACACTCTGACTTGCTGCCCCAGCTCCTTGTTCTGGCTCCTTGTGCAGCAGTCTGGACTCTACAGACTGTCCCCTTGCCCGATTGAAATAGACCTGTTCTGAAGTTCTTGCAAGGTAGCTTCTAGAAATGTGTTGTACTCCAAATATTTGTGGATTCTTTGACTTCAAAACCAGTTTAGAGGCTTAATCTGCTGTTGGTTTGAGAGAAGATTAGAAGAGGTTACAGAGAGTGTAACCATCTTGGCTCCACCTCCTGGAAGTCAGTCCCAAAAAGACGAGTATTATACTTTTCAAAAGAAAAAATTACAAAATACAAGTTTCTTGAACTGAGGTTGGTAAATGATGAGTTTTGAGATATAGGAAATTTAAATTTACATGGTAAGCTCTTAGAATAGAACTATTTCCTTATAATTCATGTTATTTTATCTCCATTAGAATGCAAATTCCTTGAAGGAAAGAATTGTTTCATTTTTGTTTTTGTATCCGTGTAGTTGCTCAATAAATCATTTTTGAGTTGATCACAGGTTCTTTTTTTGGACAGCCATCTTACATTTGTATATATGTGTGAATGACGGTCAAGTGTGCAGTGCTTTTGTTAGAAACTTACATTTATCTGTGTCAGTGTGGCATAGTGAGCAGAATGCTGGCCTTGAAGCCATGGGTTCAAAACCTGCCTTTGATATTAAATCATTAAATGATTTTTCCAGAGTCAGTGTGTATGTTATATGTGTGTACATACACACTGACTCTGGAAAAGTCATTTAATGTCTTAATACTCTAGGTCAAAGAGTATGGCCATCAACACATCTTCAATACTGGTGGAACCAGATTAAAATACAATTGGGAAACATTCAACAAGATAAACAACAATATGCACCTGCATCTTATGGTTCTGTTCCTATTTGTGTTTGATGCCATTGCTTTAGGCAACTCATAAAGCCTTTACATTTCAGAAAAAATGTCAGTCTACTTTGTTGAGTTTCCACATCTTCAAAACAGTGAAATCCCAAATCCAATCTGTAATCCTGTTTATTCTCTTATGGCCAAAGGTCATACATCTCAGTTTGTCACTTGGGGAATTTAAACACATTCACATATTGTGCTTTACAAGGTAGTCTAACAGCAATAGCTTTCATGGTCTATGTATCCCAAGATATCCCTGTCCTCTCTCCATTCTGCATAACCTTCTTAGAGAAGTTAACTCTTGTTCCTACTTGCCAAGTGTAACCAAACTTCATTGTTCTAAAGTGATTTTATATTCTAGTAAGATCTCACATTTAGCTCTTCTGTATAACCTTACCATCTTGCCTAAGTGTTTTATTTAGCACCAGATGAAGACTGCATCTTCAAAAGAAAATATTCATTTCCAGGCCAATAAAGAAAATAAACACTTCAGCCCTTATGCTGTTGGTCTATTAAGTCAACCAAACATTTTTGGGATACCTACATGTTATTTTTAATGGGAAGAATGCCCCCTGGTGGAAACATTTGCAAATGTTTGCACACATTTTGGAGGTCTTGTTTATTATGATTTTTCAAGATATCCAGGGCAAAATAAGACATATCTAATGGAATGGACACATCTAAAGAAGGAGGTTTCAAAATATTTATATCTCGCTTTAGGGGAATAAATGATAATATATATTCAATTTTCATTCCAGGGTAAATGAAAAACAGATATTCATTTTGCAAATTCATCTAGTTCTTTGAATCATAATTTAGGAAGCTCGGTAGTAGGGTGTTTGTAGAAAATTTCAAGAGAAAATACAATGATTTTGTGAATAAAAACTTTTTATTTATCTAACATCTTAGAGGTTATTGTTTGAATCTTCATATGGAATAAAATTGCTTGAATGAGCACATATATATGTATATATACATGTATATGTATATTTGTGCATCTATATATTTTTGAGGGAGAAGAAAAGATTAAGGATAGAAATAGGGATATCTCACCCGCCAAATTGTTGTTTTATATTGTTTGTTTCTTATTAACTCCAGACAATCCATTATCAAATTCATTAGGGAATATTCAGCAATCTAGAGATGTGTGCTTGCCAAACCTCATGTTTTATATAGAAGGTTCTATTTTGGAAAAGTCCAATCTGCAAGCACTTTCAGTGCTGTTCACAGAAACTTTCTAATGATATCTTTGGGAAACAATTTAGAAGTATAGGAGAAATGTGGAGTAAGGTTAAAATGCCAAGATGGATATAAACTCATAGAGAATAGAATCACAAAGACATGGAAACAGTTGAATTTTCCTGTTTCAAGTTTTTTTTTTCCATTTTATTCAACATGTATGTAGATATAATATATACCCTTATATATAGTTTTTAAAAATATCTATATGTAATTTATGTAAAGAAATTGCAGAAGGTAAAAAAACAAACAAACTTGAAACAAGAGGGCTTCATTGCTTAGGTGCCTTTGTGATTTTATATCTATATCTATCTATCACAGTAAAAAATTCATACATATAGTCCATGTGTGTGTGAACATTTGTATATAGAGAGACAGACAGAAATAGAGAGAGTTTGCATTTATTGTTGTATAACTAGTGTTACTCTAATACTAAACATTTCTGTTTGGTGAATTTTAGGAGCTAACAAGGAAATTGGGGACCATCTTGTAGTGGGGGGATAATGCTCTCTATTCTTAAAGGGGATGAATCACTCTTTCCTTTTCTTAAATCCAATTCCTGTCCATTTAAGCCTTGGAGAGGAAGAGTAAATAGCATTGAATTTGTCATATCACCAAATGCCACATTTTCTGAAAGAGAAATTTCTTATACTCCAGTATTTGTAATGCATGTGCACTATGGAAAATAGTTTGTCAGACTGAAAACAAATAACTTGGCATTATTTGGAAACCTATCTATTTGTTGATGAAGAATTTGGTCCTACATAAAACCTCCCTTTTAAATCATTTTCTGTCTTCAAAGTTTCTTTACCTTAAATGTATGTACTGCTTATTTTGTACCTCGGAAAAGTGGTTTGCCATATACATTCTGCAGAGCTGTGGCTGGTTTACTGAGATGTGATAAAGTAGGTCATATATTTAAAAATAAGATCAGGCCCTCAGTATTGTATTAAAGCTTTTGATATAACTTTAAGTGCTTAGATTTCCTAATTCTTGGATGAGAAACCCACATCTGTCCTTTTACTGGAGTGTGTGTCTGTGTATGTGTGTGTGTGTGTGTGTGTGTGTAGGATAGTGAGAGAGTCATGGAAAGATGGCTCTGAGTTATTACATAAACACAGTAACTGATGGGATTTTAGACATGTTTACTGATGCAGATGTTTATTTAGGACAGTCTTTGATGATTTGAGCCTGATGACTAGCTTCTTTGCCATGACAGTGTTCTAACTTAGCATGCATATCCATTTGAAATAGATTTATCCCACTTGTCAGCATGATCACCCAACTTATTAACCAGAGTTGATATTGAATAGGGGCTTTCTGAAAACCATATCCATATTTACTACCATTAATGAGACTCAGCCTCATGTTCTGAATACCATTCAGTCAATATGTTACCCACATTTCAACATCTACTAAATATAAGGTATTGTTTTAGTTGGTACCATTCCCAAAGAAAAGTTTTAATGTGCTTAACAAAGGCAGTGCCATTGGAATGACTATATAGCCTCCCAAGGAGAAAACTTGCATGGAATGATATTTATTTAGATGTATCATTTCTTCTATATTTGTTAAATAATCAGTCCTGTTACCTTGAATAGATACATATTTTAAAACAAACTAGCAACAATTATATGGTATCTAGTGTTACTTGATAGCTAGTTAATACCAAAGTCCTAGAAACCCCACACCTTGTGGGGTAAACTTTTTTTTTTCAGGGCAATCACAAATTTAAAGGCTCCAGGATAAGGATTAACCTGCTCCAAATGTAAACACCTCAGGGCTAGTTCCACAGAAACACCAAGTGAGGACTCCTCTCCCTAGGTGGGTGTGGCTGAAACTTCCACAGGAACTGGGGATCTCCTGAATTGTTTGTAGAGTTGTGTTTGAGTCCAGGAAGACTGAGTACCTCTGTTGATTGGGCAAGCTGGGCCCAGCTGTGCTGTTGAGACAGACCATGAGGGAGAAGGAACCAATATCCAATGAGTGTAAAAGCAGTGGGGCAGGGACACTGCTGATTGTGGGCACTAGCAGGAGGGTGAGCTCTTGGTTTGGGGTTCCTGGTCAGAGTGGAGAGCTAAAGGGAAGCCTGAGGCATCATCCCCCCCCCCCATCCCACAATAAGAGATGCTAATACTAATACCTCTTATTAAAAAAAAATGAACTTGCAAAGAAGAAAGAACCCCATCACTGAAACGTATTATGAGAACAGGGAAGACTGGAATTCATCTTCAGAGGACACTTTAGAAAAAAAAAAAAAAAAAAAAAAAACTTCTACTCCAAAGAGGAATGTGAAATGTCTCCCTGCAGAGAGAGAATTTATAAAACTCAAAAAAGAATTCAAAAATCAAATGAGGGACACAGAGTAAAAACTAAAGAAAAAAATTAAAACTATTCAAGAAAAACAAGAAGCTTATGGGAAAAAGTTGACCAACTAGAAAAAGTCTCCAAAATGAAAATAATACTTTGAAAATTAGAATTGTGCAAGGGAAAGCTGTTGAAGCTACAAGAGAACAAGAAATAACAAAACAGATTATAAAAAATGAGAAAATAAAACAGAATATATTCTATCTTATAAGAAAAATGACAGATCTGGAAAATGGAGCAAAGGAAAAAAATAAGAATAATTGCACTACCAGAAAGTTCTGATCAAAAAGAGAATCATGACACAATAATGCAGGAAATAATCCAAGAAATTTGTCCTGGAGTAATAGAACATGAGGGGAAAAGTAGAAATAGAAAAAATCCACCTATCATCACTTCAAAGAGATCTTGTATGGAAAGCACATTGGAATATTATTGCCAAATTTCTAAATCCCCAGATCAAAGAGAAAATTTTGCAAGAAACAAGAAAACAAAACAATTCAAATACCCTGGAGCTACAATTAGAATTGTCCTGGAATAATATCTACTGACAATCAAAAGAACTAGGCCTGTGCAAAATTATCTATAATCTTGAATGAGGAAAAAATGGACATTCAATGAATTTGCAGATTTTCAGGACTTTCTATCTACCAGATCTGAACTTAACAGAAAATTTAACATATAAGAGCCAATATGAAAGATCAATTTTAAGAAACTTAACATGGACAAACCGTTTAAAGATGGACAAATTTGTGTGTGTGTGTGTGTGTGTGTGTGTGTGTATAAAAGATTCACATCAACAACAGGATAGCTTAAAAGAAGAATTGTCAGAGTTAAGATAAAAATAACAATCATGTTATACAAAGGAGGTGCAGGGGAAGAATACACAGAAGCATTAGATGGGGGAGGAGGGCTCGTAGTTCTAAAAACCTATTCATATCAGGAATGGATTCAATAAGTAATACTACATATATACCATGAAAGGTTTAGCGCCCTCCAAAATTTTTAAAGAAATAAGGGGGAAGGGATGGATGATGGATGGGGAAGCAAAGGGTGAGAGAAGACGACAAAGGAAGGATCCTTGGGTGGGGGAAGATTAAATAATAAGACAAGTTTAGAGAGAATTTAATTAGAGAAGCAGCAAGGTTAGGAAAGATGTGTGTCTAGGTGGGGTAGGTATGGGTGTGAGTGTGTATATATATCTATATAGCTATATATGTATACATAAATGTATCTTTTCTTAAATGTAACTTGCTTGGGAGTGGTGAGGGAGGTGAAAGGGAGAAAAAAGAATAAAGTAAATAAGGTGAGCAGCAGAGAACCAAAGAATAATTTGCAGGGCAATAAAGAAAAAATGGTCATGACCATTTCTTCTACAAACATATAAACTTTCTTGATTTGGTAATTTGTTGTTATATATTTTGAATCCTCCCTGATCTTCTGCTGGGCACATGACATTGTTCTCTTTTGTTTTGCTTTATATTTCTTTTGTGTATTCCTTTTTATTTTCCTTTTTTCTTAAATAAAAAGGAAAAAATAAAAAAGGTAATTATGAATCCATAAAAATGGAGGACTAATCCATTATCTCTAATAATAATGAATGATTCCTGAGGGGGGAAAAAAACTTCTACCCCTTCCCCTCCTTTGATTCTCTCTACCCTCACTTTAAAAAAAAAATCATTGTTAACATACTTTATTGTTCTTGGACTAAAAGATGAGCAATTCCATTTCTGCAATGTTTAGATTTCTGGAAACCTGAATTGATGTTACCAGAGCCAGTGCAGATTAGAAATGAGTAATCACCAAAGCAAAATGAGCTCATACATAGAGGATTCTGGATACAGTGAACTCAGCAGAGATCTGAGACCCGGGAAAGCCTTGGTCTTGGTGCTTGCCACAGTGCTGACTCAAATTAGTGTAAAATTAGTCACCCATCTTTTTCGTTACCTGTAAAATGGGGATAATAGAAACTTACTTCTCAGCTATTTTGAGTATCAGGTCATGAATAATTGTATAATATTTCTGTATAAATAGAAATGTATGTATAGCTGGTTTTGCCCCAAATTTATTCTGTGCCTTATCTCATCATATCAAATGGGGAACTTTAGTTAATTCTTCATAGTCTTCTAATTATATTTAGGTTATCTTCAGTAATCCAGTGATCCTATGGAAAACTGATGGTTTGGTTTTATTTTGGAGAATGTGTTTATATGGGTGTTTGCAGGTAATGATTTGCTTATAGAATGCATAAGAAGTGTTTATTAAATGTACAGTAAATGTTTATCACTTAGCCCAGTACCCAACATAAAGTAGGCTCTTTATAAATGTTTGTTGACTTAGCAGGTTGAGATAAAGGGAAATTTAAAACTGAATTTCGATGCCTCAATTTCTGTGATGGTTCATTTCCCTATTTTAGTTTACCATTTGTTCTTGTAGTCTTATCTGGTTGATTTTGAATCTGGGAAGTTGCCTTTCCTTCTCTTCTCAGAAATCTTCATTGTCATTTGAACCATCAGTGATGTATATACCCTCAGCATTCCCTGAGTTTAGTCAGTGACTTACAAAGTTCACACTCCCTTTTCTTCTGACATATACTGAAATGACTCTCATTTAGGTCTTTCCCCAATCCCAAAGAAATTCTATGACTTTGGAAAAATCAAAGTAGTTTTTTCACTGGGAATTAAATAATTGGGATTCTATTTGACTTGATCATTATCTTGGAATATACACTTGCAGATTTATAGTTATTTATATGGTTAAAGTGAAAAAATACTGGGAAATACCTTCATAGAATTTTTGATCACAGAAGAAAGTTTATTGTTATGATATGCCTAATAGAAAGCATTCATATTATTAATTATTTTCTCTTTTAAAATACCCTTTGGGTTTTGAAGTGCTTTTAAATGAATACTTTATTCTTTGTTATAAGAGAGGGAATCTATACCAAAAAATTATGTATAGTCATGTGCATGTATGTATATGTGCATGTATATACATATATGTATTTGTTATTCAGTTGTTTTTCAGTTGTGTCCAATTCTTTGTTGATCCTATTTGGGATTTTCTTGGCAAGGATAGAGTGGCTTGTCATTTCTTTCTCCAGCTCATTTTACCAGTGAGGAAACTGAAACAGAGTTAAGTGACTTGCCCAGGGTCACACAGGATAGATTTGAACTCAGGAAGATGAGTCTTCCTGACTCCAGGTCTAGTATTCTATTCATTGTACCACCTTACTGCTTTGCATGTATATATACTCCATACTTATTAAGATTTGTCTGTTGAGTCACAAGTATTTGTCTCTTACTTTATGACTCTTTTTGGAGCAATGATTACGTTTTATTGACTTCAAGAAATTATGCACCCTGAAAAGGGGTTCCTTTTTTTTTTAAAGAGGTATGTTGCCCACTCTGTTTCCGCCACCCTTTTTTTTAATCAACATTTCTGGGACAACATTTTAGGCATTTAGAAGAGTTTAAGGAAAGGAAAGAAGGTAGGATAACTGGGATTTTGAAAAAACGAGGGAAGGAATCATTTTCTGTTTTTAACTGTATTTTATTGTTCTTAGACCAAAAGAGAGATCTTTTCTCTAGCTTCTCTGAAGAGTTTCTCCAGTACCAATCTCCAGTTGCAGGGTCAGCATCTTCACTGAGACTGTTACTTGTAGCACCTCAATCCTGATATGTCTAAAAATTAATTCATTTTTCTCTGTGACCCATACTCACAGCTTCAGAAAGATCTTTATCTCTTCCTTTTCTTTAAACTTTTTCAACCAACCAGTTATCAAGACCTGACAATTTTGCTTTCAGAATATCTCTCACCTGTACTATTCTTTTTCACATACAGTCACATATACTCTTATACACTTTTCTCTAATTTGTGTTGCTACCTCTTTCTTGGATAATTGCAATACCTACTTAATTAGTCTCCTTGATTCCATATTTTTTTCTTTTCAGTCCATCCTTCACACAATTGCTGAAATAGTGTATATGTGTGTATGTGTGTATGTATATATATATCTGAAAATGTCATTCTTTTATTTACAATAGTAAATATAAACTCCAAATCTTGGCATTTAAAACTCTCCATCATCAAGAGCCAACTTGAACTTTTACTTGTTCCAGATGAAGAAAAGTAAACTACCTCTACCCCATCCTGTCCTGATCCTCTCCTATAATGATGCATTTATATGGCAGATTTTACAAGCTTAGAATATATTCCTTTTTACATCTCTGCCTTTTGAACTTTTTTTCTTCCATCAAAGTTCAACTTGAGTAAATGCCATCTCATTCATGGAACTTTCCTTGATTCAGCTGAAAAAGATCTCTTGTTTCTCACATAATTGAGATATAGAAAGGTTGAGAGAACTTTGCTTTGATGTCTCTTTTGTTCTCTTCACCTGGAATATGGCATCATACTTTGTCTACAAGGGACATATATTATCCTCTTTGATTTGAGTGCAAGCTCCTTGAGGAGTTATTTTCATCTGTTTTTACTTTATCCCCAATGCCATTTTTGTAGTTGTCATCATATAAAATTTGAGGGATTAAATTGAATGTTCTATATGCAGATAGGGAGAATGCTCTGGTAATATGAGAATAGGGTATAGTTGGGCTAACAGCTTTACATTTTAAATGGTCCTTTCTTCAGTGCTTTAATTCAAATAACTGACTAATAATGGGTATACTTTGATGATAAAGGGTGGGAGAGATAATTTGTAATAGTATTACTTTTAGGACTCTCTCAAATCATAGTGAGGTCTGTTGCTTTTATATATATTACACATATTGGAGGCCTAGTCCTAGGTAGATCTATCATTCTGAATTCATTAGTTCATTTTTCTTCAGTGATGTTTTTTTTTTTTCCCAGAAGAAGGTTTCTATTTAAAAAAATAAAGAAGAAATTATTTTTTGAGAGATGAGTTTATTTCCTTTTCTCTTTCTCTAGTTTCAAAAGTTCCCAGAAAACCTCACCCTCCAGAAACAAAAGGGGAAAAAAAAAATGATATCTTTCTACTTCATTTATTTATTATATTGTATTGGGTTCCCCTCACTAAGAGGAAGAAAATGCTATACACCTTTTAGATGGTTTCCTCATATTTGTTAGTCAGAAACTGACATTCCCTGTCCAAAAGTGTGTAGGAATGGGAGAATACCCTGGCCGATTAGAGGGCCTGGGGGAGTTGACTAGAAGCACACAAAAAGAGCTCATTAATGATTTAGAGAGATTGGCTTAATTTCTTTACCTCCATAACACAGAAACAAAGCTTGATCAATACTTTCAAGGTCACTATTGATGTTTGCTATGTCAGCTAGTCTCCACCCACCCTTCCCCACCCACTTAAAATTTTAAAATAAATCCCATTCATTTGTGCAAAGTGGGTTAAGATGTAATATACTTAGATAAGACTCAGAAAGTCAGAGAAGATTGAATTGTGGAGGAGGGAGTTGTACTCAGAGAAGATAATTCAGGTAACAGAATTAAAATATGTATAGAAATACCCAGAATTTCTAGTCTTATTTAACAGATTAGGAAAATGAGACCCTAAGAGCTGAAGTGACTTGCTCAGAGTACCCATAGATGTGCCAAGTAAAAAGAGTTGGAATTCATAATCCAAGTCCTCTGACTCCAAATCTATAGTTCTTTCCATGATTTTGTCTTTTATTTGGTTCAAAATCAGTATATACATTCCAAGGACTTTAAAGTACCCACATGTATTTTCTCCTTTCTTGATGCTTCAGCATCTCCTCTGTTATTCAGTCATGTTCTAACTTGTGTTATAGTTATTTTTGTACATATATTAGCTCCTTATTGGACTATAGGCTTCTTGAAGGAAAAGAGTATATTGGTTTTTCATCTTTGGTTCTCTAGTAATTATCAGTGCCTTGCATGTGTTAGATGCTTAATAATTATTGAAATTAACTTGAAAATTGGACTTCAGTAGATAAAAGATATTTGGAAACTTCATAATTGAACTTATTGAATGATTATCAGTCTGCTTAGATAATAATGATGATAATTCCTAAGGTGAACTAAGAATACTAGGAAAATATTTAAAAAAAAATTTTTTTAGAACATGAAACTTGGAATTTTCCTTGTAATTATTCTAGTGTTCTAGTACAGTGTCTATGTGAACTAATCTAAAGAACTCTTTTCTTACACTTTTATTTTTTCAATAAAAGATTTTTGTTGTTGTTTTGATAAGTTAGATTCTATAGCACTAGACCGAACTAAGTTTATACTAGAGTTAAAAATACAAAAAATATCAAACCTCAGAATTTTTTTATGTTATTAAACTAACGGGTTTCTGTTGTATAGGGGTTTATTGACAAAGCAGGAATAATTTGATTGACTAAAAGATCCCACTCTGTATAACGTAGTATAGATATGGAACTTTTGGGGGACAAACTTAACCAAAACCAGTAGTTAGAATACACAGAAATACAAAGGTATTCCAGTACAGTGTTGAAAAATATTTGGAAAAAGTGATCCTCCAGTGAGATGCTTAATTGACTGAGGGGAGAAAGATAGTAATGGAATATCAGAAGACATATATTGTTTCTAATGAAAGTGTCTCAAAAACATTCTTGAGCTAGTATTCCCTCTGTATCCACTGTTGCTTTTAATTAATGATTATTTTTAATTATTTAAATAAGTTACAAGTGGGAAAAGCCTCTTTTTGGATTTGAAATTCCATATGGCCATCATCTGGAAATTACAACATAGTATTTTGGAGGGAATACTGTTTTTAAACATTTATTTCTGAAGTTGAGAGTTGATGTCTAAAATGTATGTCTGAAAAATGTCAGCCCTCCTGTCTTCAGAGATAGCCATCATGCTACATCCAAAAGCCTCCAAAATGGTTAAGAGGAATGGGATCATTATTAAAAGGTTGCCAATCAGTCATCATCATTTATTAAGCACCTACTATGTATAAGGCACTGGTATTGGTTTTGGAATAGACAAAAATAAAACACTTCCTGTTTTCAAAGAGCTTTATTTTCTGAGAGATAGAAGGTGGAGACTGCATATACAATATAAATATGCAAATAACAGTTCATTCCCCCCTCCCAAAATAGTACTGGAGGGATATTTCCCAAATAGAAACTGGAGGAAATCAGATATAGAAGATGTAATTTGAGCTGAGCTTTGAAGAAAAGTAGGGATTCCATTAGAGGTAGAAGTAAGAGAGAAGGAGCTAAATATTGTGTGGACAGAACCTTTGTCCCCACAAATCTTCAGCTTCTGTGAACAGTTGTCTCTATTCCAGTCCCATTAGAATATGTTCAAGAAAATGTTTGCTTACCTGAGGATCACGTGTTTTGAAAAAGTGTAATACTGAAAATTATTCTTTTAGTGGAATGTTATGAAGACATTAAATAAGGTTCAGTCCAATAGAAACCCATCCCTGACAGGGGCCTGGAATCAGTCCAGTCTAGCCCAGACATTGCTAGCTGAGCAAGTCATTTAATATCTATCTGCTTTAATTTCTTCATCTGTAAAATGAGGATATTTGTACCTACTTTCCAGAATTGCTCTGAGATCCCAATGAGGTGACATTTTCAAAGTGCTTTGTTAACTCTAAAGTATTATATAAGTACTATTATTATTGTTATTATTATTATTACCACTAATAAACATGACCCTTTATCTGAAAAAGCCCATAGATAGTTATTTGTATTCCACTGATACTTGATTAATATTTAAAAATAAATGCTTTAGATGCCAAGTAAGAAATTGAACTAGTATTGTGTGTAAAATGTTTATATGTAAAAAAATAAATTAAAATGTATGTATATAAGTGTATTGTATATATGTATAGGTATGTTTATGTGTATTACTTTGTATGTGTGTGTATATATGTATACATATCTAAATATATATATTTGGAGAGAGAGAGATTGTTTCATATATACATATATAAATATATATATATGTATATGTATATGTATATACAGTTTTTTTCCTGAGGTACCAGCATTGTAGTATTAATTGTTTAAAGTTTATAATTATTTCACTCCAGTATTCAACTATGCCATTACCTATACACAGTATATATGGAAAGGCAGTATGGCAAGAATGGTAGAAAGATCCTTGAGGCAGCTGGGTGGTGCCTTTCATAAAGTGCTGGATTTGTAGTTAGGAAAATCTTAGTTTGAATTCTACCTAAGACATTTATTATCTGTGTGACTCTGGACAAGTCACTTAACCTCTCTGTGCTTCAGTTTCCTCATCCATAAAATGTTAATAATAATAATAGCTTCTGCCTCCCAGGGTGGTTGTTAGAATCAAATGAGAAAATATATAGCAAGAGCCATCCAAAAATTAAAGTGCTACATGAGTGTCAGCTGTTGGGTCAGCAGAACTGGATTTGAGGCTGGACTGACACATACTTTCTGAATGACCTTAAGGAAATCATTTAACCCCTCTGACCTTCAGCTTCCTCTCCTATATAGTTAATGAGAAAATCTGCTCTGTGAAAACAATAGATAAATGCAGTACTATTCTTATTAACACCTAGTATGACTAGAATGTAATGAGACTGATTTTTTTTGTGTGTGTGTTAAGGAGATCAGTCTTATAATTTTATAGTGTGTTACTGTGATGTTTCAAAGCAAAAATTGGATGAATCTACTGCCCTGGGAATAGGAGAAGTTATGACAAATCTGCTTAATGGAAAACAGCCCCAAATTCAGCGGGTGAATGAGAAAGGAAGCAAGCTGGCTATGGGGACTGTGTCAGGTTCTGTATTGATTGCTATGGGCATGACCTCAACTGCAGAGTGTGAGTCCGAATAGAAATGTCACTGGTTTTGCACATATACAGCTGGTTTTATGTAATCAGCCATAGACTCAGCTGAGGACTCATTCCCAGCTGAGGCACCGATTGGCTTTGTGTTCACTTCCCTGTGTCCCATGTTACTCAATTTCAAAATATGAAACACATGGGTGATCATTTTTATGAATTATGTGTGCATTTGTACAATATGTATACATATATATGTGATATATACACACATGTATATATACATGTACATATACATATGTGTGTAAGACTCGTGAAACCACTTCCATCATCAAAAAAACTGGTAAATCCCAACTGTGTGTTCTAAGAGGCACTTTACTAAGCACTGGAGTACTTAGATAGACGTGAAGCAGTCCCTGCCCTTGAGGAACTTATCACTGATGCCAGGAAACAACAGATATATATGTAGGTATCTGTAAAGTAGGTATTGTCTTTAGGAAAGACTGGGCATCTGAGAAGAAGACTTCTGTAGTAAGTGGTGTATGAAATGAGGCTCAAAAGAAACTTGAAATCTAAGAGATGGAAGGAAAGAGGGCATGCATATCAGACATGGTGGGGGGAGGGCAGTCAGCAGAGATGAAAGAAATCTCATGTGTGAGAAATGCAAATATTTCATACTTATTTTCAAATGCTAGAGGATTGTTTATTAGATTATTTTTGCCTAATATGATTTTTTTAAAAAAGATAAATATGTTGAGACTCAAGCAATGGATGCAAATTCTGATTCATTCATTTTTGTCTAGTTATATGTTCTTGGGTATATTTCGTAAATGTTCAGTGCCTCAGTTTCTCCATCTGAAAGATGGATAAGATAATGACTTGCCCCCCTTTCATGGATGGAAATTTAATTAGCATAAATAACAGAATCATAGATATAAAGATGAGAGGTACCTTTGAGGTCAGTTAGCCAAATTCTCATTTTAGACATGAAGAAGTTGTAACTCAGAAATATTGAATGATATTCAAATTCAAATAGATAATTAGGAACAGAGAGAATTCTGGTCCTCTGATTTTTCAATTCAGTATTTTTTTTACTGGATTAGGTGTGTGCAAAAAACTCTTTAAACTCCTTTGAAGAAAGTCATTAAAGTATTCTAATATTCCACAAAATAATACAATCCTGCCCATGAACATTAATATCAATAGACATGATATGAACATCTGATAAAGAAAAGGGGACTGAAATTTGCAGCGTCTTAGTTAACCATAGCCTGTTTTATTTATCTGCCATTTCTCCCCACATTATTAATACCTTATGAAATCCCCAAAGGAAGGCAAAGTGATCCAGGCCAATAATCCACAAAGCTGATAATTAGTACAAGAATAATGGAAAGTTGACTGCAGCAAACAGCATTTCCAAGTATAGTGATCTTCACTCCATTATCTAAACAAAAGTGAAGCAATAAGGAGTGTTTAATGATTCTGGTGAGAGCATTGATCTCTCTTTGCTTCAATAAACTTCAATTGGAATCATTACTTTCATCACTGAAGGACTCCAGGCATCAGTTGAGTTACAAAAAACCCAACTTGCAAATGTCCCCAAAACATTGTTGGTTGGTTATCCCTTCCGTATTAGTCCATCACTTTCCTCCCCTACTTGTAAATGCTTTCTATTCTCTTACTTTTGTTTATGGGATAAAATGTTATAGAAAATGTCAGGAAGACACATTAAATTGTACTATGTATTATGTGGTATCAACTTATGTTAAAGATAATTGGAGAAAGATTGAAATCTGATAGGGTTTGGAATTATCTGCAGTTTCTCATTATCCATCCTAGCCCATTTCAGTTTTCCTAAATGACAGTTAACTAATTTTAGTAGATAATAGTTAATGATTATTTTATATTTTTGATATGAGGTCTCAAAAAGCCATAAAAAAAAAGAAATCTTCAACCATTTGGAAGAAAATTTTAAGAGAAACTCAAACTAAGCTTAGGACATTCTGGTGAATCCATATAGTCATAAGCCAACAATTAAATTAATTCTGTTTAATAGCAATCAGAATCCACTACTGTGAATTTCATGATAATTTAAACAAGGGCTGGGCAGAGGTGAATTTTACATTTATACCATCTGTGAAAATGACTTTCTGAATTAATTATGTAAATTGTACTTACCTTTCTGCAAAACATCCTTGTAAGTTAAGCAATGCAAGCAATAAAAGATGCAGGTCTCAAGGTTCAATGTATTCATGGTCACATGCCCAGAAGAGTCAAGCAAAATACCTGCATTTGAATTCCACTACAGATTACTTAGGAGTTTTCTAGATTGGGACAAATTGTTTAACCTTTCTGAGACTTAGTTTTCTGAATAATAATAGAAATTACTGCATAGGGAGGTTATGATACTCAAATGGATAATGGATGAGAAGTGTTTTTGCAACTTTCAAATCATTAGGAAAATGTCAGTTATTATTAAAATGGCAGTAGGACACAAATCTGGGTCTCCTGATTCAATATACAGTGTTTTTGCCACCATACTATACTATTCCATGCCATGCTATGCTGTGGTCTACTTTCCTCTATTATACCATACCATACCATGCTATACTATACTGTACAAGATGGTAGTAAGGTTTTAGAATTATGTATAAATTAAGGATCAAACTTCTTAAGCTCCTTATGATCATTCATTAAGTTATTTATTTTTTTAGATGATACATCTGTCCCCTACTTGCCGAGATATCCTTATTAACCTCTGTTCTGAATATGTGGGGCAAAAAGAACAAAGCTGTTCTTTTTAAACATTTAAATGTTTAAAAAATTATTTTTATTTTGTTAAATATTTCCCAATTACATGTAAAACATTTTGACAATAGTTTTTTTTTTTTAATTTTGAATCTCAAATTCTTCCCTTCTCTTCTGTCCCTTCCCCTCTTCAAAATACAAGCATTTTGATTTCAGTTATTCATGTGTGGTCATACATAACATATTTCCATGTTAGTCACATTGCAAAAGAAAACATAAACAAAATAAAAACATATACAAATATATATTTTTAAACTATATTTCAATCTGCATTTATCAGTTCTCTCTGATGCATTTTTCATCAGGGGTCTGTTGAAATTGTCTTGGATTAGTGTCTTAATCAGAGTAACTAAGTCTTTCACAGTTCAATTTTACTATGTTCAATTGCTACTGTATTCAATGTTCTGGTTCTGCTTACTTCACTTTGAGGAAGTTCATATAAATGTTCCAGGTTTTTCTGAAACCATCCCATTTCTTGTAGAACAATAGTATTCCATCAAAAATCATATGCCATAACTTGTTTAGTTATTTCCCATTTTATGGATATCCCCTTGGTTTTCAATTCTTTGCCACCACAAAAAGAGCTGCTATAAAGATTTTTGTACAAGTAGATATTTTTTCCCTTTTCTTTGATCATTTGGGATACAAACCCATGTAGTTCTGCTGGGTCACATAGAATACTACAGTTCCAAATTTTCCTTCAAAATATTTGAACTACTTGGTAACTCCAACAGTGCATTAGTGTCCCAATTTTTCCACATCTCCTCCAGCTTTTTTTTCATTTTCCTTTTTCTGTCATGTTAGTCAATCTGATAAGGGTGAGGTGGTATTTCAGAGTTGTTTTAATTAGCATTCGTCTAATCAGTAGTGATTTAGAGCATTTTTTCATATGATTTTTGATAGCTTTGATTTCTTCTGAAAACTGCCTATTTATATATTATGATCAGCCATAGGATTATGGCTCCTATTTGTATAAATTTGGCTCAATTCCCTGTCTATTCAAGAAACGAAGTTTTTATCAGAGAAACTTGCAGCAAATGCCCCCTCCCAATGCCCCATTTCCTGTTGTTTTTTTCCCCCGAATTTTGGCTGCATTAGTTCATTTGTGCAAAACTTTTTAATTTCCTGTAATGAAAATTATATATATTTTTTACTTCTTGTAATTCACTCTGTCTCTCTCTTTAGTTATAAATTCTTCCTTTATCCCTCATTTGATAGATACATTTTTCTGTGTTCCCCTAATTTATTTATGATGTCACCTTTTTGTCTAAACTATTTATCTATTTTGACCTTATCTATCTTGGTATATGACGTGAGATGTTGTTCTATATCTAGTTGCTGCCAAACTGCTTTCCAGTTTTCCCAGCAATTTTTGTCAAATATTGAGTTCTTACCCCACAAGCTTAGATCTTTGAGTCTTTAAAGACTAGATTACCATGGTCATTTACTACTGTATATTATGTAGCTAATCTATTATACTGAATATCACTCCATTTCTTAGCCATTACCAAATTCTTTTGTTGATTATTACCACTTTGTTATATAGTTTGAAATCTGTAATTGCTAGACTAATTTTTTCCTAGTTGTATAAAATAATTCCTTAATAGTTTGATTGGTTAGAAGGCACTGAATAAATAAATTAATATAGGTAAATTGTCATTTTTATTATATCGATCCAACCTACCCATAAACAAGTTATATTTCTACAGTTGTTAAATTTAGAAGTTACTCATCAATTAGAAACTGGCTGAACAAGTTGTGGTATGTGATTTTAATAGGATACTATTGTATCATAAGAAATGATGAGTAGGATGATTTCAGAAAAACCTGGAAGGACTTACATGAACTGATGCAGAATGAAGTAAGTAGAACCAGGAGAACAGCAATATTAAATGAACAACTGTCACTAATTTAGCTATTCTTAGGAATACAGTGAGCCAAAATAGTCCCAAAAGTCTCATGATGAAAAATGCTATCCATCTCCAAAGAAAGAACTGGTAGAATCTAAATGAAAATTCAAGTACACTATATTTTTATTTCTTAAAAACAGCGTTCTTTTACATAATGACTAATATAAAAATATGATTTACATGATTACCCATCTATAATCTGTATCAGATTGCTTACTGATCTCAGGAAAGGGAAGGGGAAGCAGGAAGAAAGAAAATTTGGAACTCAAAATTTTAAAAACTGTTAAAATGTCTTAATGTATAATTAGAGAAAGATAAAATAGCATTTTTTAAATGATAAGAATATTTTCCAATTACTATATCTGTCTTTATTTATATGAAAAGTATTTTGTAATTGTATTTATCTAGTTTCCATGGATTTGTCTTGATAGGTAGTTTTCTGTTATCTACAATTAATTTAAATGGAATTTCTCTTTCTATTTTTTTTCTGCTGGGTTTTGTAGGAAGTATATAGAAATGCTAATGAATTATGTGGATTTATTTTATATCTTGAAACTTAGCTGAAGTTAATTGTTCAGCTAGTTTTTTTTTTTTTTTTTTAGCTAATTCCCCAGGGTTTTCTCATAGTTCTACCATATCATCTGAAAAAGATGATAGTTTTGTTTCCTTCTTGCCTATGTTTATTCCTCCAATTTTTTTCATGTCTTTTTGCTATAGCTAGCATTTCTTGCACAATATTCAATAATAGTGATGATAATAAATATCTTTGCTTTACCCCTGTTCTTATTGGGAAGACTTCCAAGTTTATTCCTGTTACAGATAGATACTGCTGTTTTAGATAAATACTATTTATTATTTTAAGAAAGTCTCAACCAACTCCTATGCTTTCTAGTGTTTTTAGTGGAAATGGGTGTTTATTTTGTTAAAGGCTTTTTTTCCTGCATCTATTGATATATTCATATGATTTTTTTTTGTTTTTTTGTTAATATGGTCAGTTATGCTGATAATTTTCCTAATATACATCCCACCTGGTCAAAGTATATGATCTTTGTAAAATATTTCTGAAATCTCCTTGCTAGTATTTATTTAAAATATGATTTCTTTCTCTGTTTCTGCTGGCATTGGTTTAAGTATCAAAACCATATTTGTGTAATAAAAGGATTTTAGTAGGATTTCTTTTTTATGTATTTTTTTCAGATAGTTTATATTGCATTGGGATCAATTGTTCCTTAAATGCTTTGTAGAATTCACTTATAAATCCATCTGTTCCTAGGATTTATTTTTTTCCCTGAGGCAATTGGGGTTAAGCGAGCTAGGAAGTGTTAAGTGTCCAAGGTCAGATTAGAACTCAGGTCCTTCTGACTTCAGGGCTGGTGCTCTATTCTCTGTGCCAGCTCCTCAGAGGATTTTTTTCTTTTAAGAAACTTACTGTTTGCTTATTCAGGTTTTTTTTCCCCTTCTGATAGGCTTATTTAAATACTCTATTTTCTCTTCTGTTAATCTGGGCAGTTTATCTTTTTGTAACTATATTTGTGACTATCCATATTACTTATATTGTCACTATACTGGCATATAGTTGGACAAAAAATGACTTTTAATAATCACTTTAATTGCATCTTTGTTGATAGCATATTTTATTTTTCTCATTTTTGATACTTTGAGATCCTTTACTAGTTTACTTTTGTGATCTATTTCCTCCTTAGTTAACCTTTCCTTTAAAAATTTGGATGCTATGTCATTTGGTACATGTTTCATATTGATATTACTTCATTGTCTATGGTTCCTTTTATCAAGATGTAGTTTCTCTGCTTATCCCATTTGATCAGGTCTATTGTTGCTTTAGCTTTGTCTGAGATCATGATTGCTACTCCTACCTTTTTTACATTAGCTGAAAAATAATAGATTCTTCTCCAGCCCCTTATTTTAACTTTGTATATGTCTTTCTGTTTTAAGTGTATTTCTTGTATACAACATTGTTGGATTCTGGTTTCTCATTCATTCTGCTATCCACTTCTGTTTTATGGATAATTCATTATGCTCACTTTGTGATTTGTAACTGCACTTTCTTCCATCCTATTTTTTTTTTTTTGCTTATCCCCCATTCTCATATTCATATTATTCATATTTTCTCTCTCTCTCTCTCTCTCTCTCTCTCTCTCTCTCTCTCTCTCTTTTACTCTCTCTCTCTCTCTCTCTCTCTCCCTCTCTCTCCTTCCCCTCCCCACAGCCACAGTCCCTCCTCTGAATTGATTTCCTTCTAGTCATTTTCATCTTTTATCATACTCCTCCCCTTTCTCTTACTCCCCTCCCTTTTTATTTCTGTTGGATAAGATAGGTTTGTATTCTCAATTTAATATGTATGTTTTTTCTTATTTGAAAAGAAATTAGATGTGAATGATGTTCAAGTACTGCCTCCTTCATTTATTTTTGCCTCTACTGTAAAAGCTTATTCTTATGATTCTTTTATGTGATAATTCCTTCATTCTTCCTCTGCCTTCTCCCTTCTCCCAGAGCATCCCTCTCTAATAAACACCTATCTATTTCTTTACATCATTCTAACATAATCAATTCAATCTCAAGTCCTTTTTCTATGTGGAATCCTTCTAACTTCCCTAATAATGATAAAGTTCTTGGAAGATACCATGTATCATATTCCCACAAAGAAAGGTAAACAATTTAACCTTATTGAATCCCTTATTTCCTTTTCATGTTTATCTTTTTATACTTCTCTTGAATCTTGTATTTGAAAGTCAAATTTTCCATTCTGATTTGGTCTTTTCAATAGGAATACATGAAAGTCCTCTAATTCATTAAATATCTATTTTTCCCTTAAAGGATTATACTCAGTTTGGTTGGGTAGATTATTCTTAGATTGTAATTCAGATTTTTTGCTTTCTGAAATATCATATTCCAGTTTTTGCACTCCTTTAATATAGAAATTGCTGTATCCTGTGTTAACCTGACTATTTTTTTTTTCTTTCATCTGCAATCTATTATTTGGCTATAATTTTCTTGGGAATTTTCATTTTGGGATCTCTTTATAGTGGTGATCAGTGAATTCTTTCATTTTTTATTCTACCTTCTGTTCTAAGATATTGGCACAGATTTCTTTGATAATTTCTTGAAATATCATGTCTAGGTGCTTTCTTTGAACATGACTTTCAGATAATCCAATAATCCTTAAATTATCTCTCCTTGATTTATTTTCTAGGTCAGTTGTTTTTTCAAGGAAATATTTCACTTTTTTCATTCGTTTGACTTTTTCTTTTGTTGTTTTTTGATGTCTCATGGAATCAGTAGTTTCCACTTGTCCAATTCTAATTTTAAAGGTAGTATTTTCTTCAATGAGCTTTTCCTATTTTTCCATTTAGCCATTTCTGCTTTTTAAGGAATTCCTTTTATTAGTGAATTGTTGTACCTCTTTTTTTCTTTTTGGTGAGTTCTAGTCTTCAAGATGCTATTTTCTTCAGTGTTTTTGTGCCTCTTACTAAGTAATTAATTGTCTTTTCATAATTTTCTTCCTTTACTTTCATTTCTTTACCTAATGTTCTTCTATCATGCTTATTTGATTTTGAAAATCCTTTTTATCTCTTCCAGGAATTTTTGTTGGGCTTGTGTAATTTCACATTTGTTTGTAGCTGTTTTGATGTTGTTATCCTTTTTTGAATTTGTGTCTTGATCTTTTCTGTTACTATGTAGTTTTTAGGACCAGGTTCTTTTTGTTGTTGTTTTTTGATCAATTTTCTACACTATTTCGTGATTTCGAATTTTATATTAAAGTTGGTGTCTATTTCTGGCTTAAGGAGATAATTCAGGTTTGTTTGCACTGCTGTTTTCAAAACTAGTTCTGGTATCCATAGGCATACTCTATAATCTTTTTTTGTCAGGTCCTGTTACCATTTTTGGATTGAGAGCTTCTAAAGCTGTTCCTGCTTCTGTCTTCACCACCTTAGTTCCACCATTAGTTCTTTGTCCATGTGGGCTCCCAGGTTAGCCTTTTCCCCCATGTCACAGATCTCTCTTTCTGACCTCCTGTCAGATTGTATTGGATTGGATTGGATTGGAAGAATGTCTCATTCTGACCTTTGTTGTTTCCACCAATCCAGAATTTGACTTGGAGAATTTATTTTTTAAATTGTTTGGAGGAGGAATGTTGGGAGAGCTCAGCTGAGTATATATTCTATTCTTGTCTGCCCCTGAAAGTTGCATTTGTTTTTAGCAATATTTCAATATTCCCCTAAGTTTTTCATGTCTTTGGATGTACCTTTTTGAATATATTATTTTTATCACTAGAACACATCTCCCATTTTCTGCCTGTTGAAATTCTGCCCTTCTTCAAAGTCCAGTTTAAATATATCCCTTTCAATGAAAACTTCTAAGAATCCCCCAGTTGAAAATGGGTCTTCCTTTAACTGATCTAAGGATAGCTTTTACTCACTATGCTTATGTATTTACAACAATCTAATTTGCATTATATTTATCTTTGCAGAAGTCTTATATCTCTTCATTTGATAATAAGCTCTTTGAGGGCACAGGCAATGCTTCATCATTTTTATTTGTGCAGTGCCTAACATAATGAAAAAGTCCATTAAGATAAATGTACATAAAGATGTACATTTAAGGATGTACATTTGAAAATTCAAGCTGTATTCTACATCTGTAACACAGTCTACCTCCTTTCTGATGTAATGTAGAGGGCATGATTCTTTGAAGCACTGATCAGATAATTTAGATAGATCCTTGACTAGGAATAAGCAGAAAGGCTCATTGGCTTATTTAGAGTCTCTTTGAAAATGGTGAATATTTAGAGGTTCAGTTTTAGAGGTTTTTTTCCTTTCATAGTCTCAAAGCAGTGAGAGTGACCCTAACACAGGTGTTTGTGCACAGAGTTCATTATTTCATGTTATGTAGATGAGAAACCCAACATCTCTAATTTGGGGGATGCAATTTGCCTTGAATAACAAGTTAGCCTTTCTCTTAAAGCTCACTTTCTAATAGTCTCCCTTGGTAAATACAGCAATAAACAGCTAAACCATGGTATTTATTACAGGCTCAAGTCCCTAATTAATTTATTTTATGTTAATTAAGTTCATAATTATATAGTAAAACATTTACTTTCTCCCACAAGAAATTGACTGAATCTTCTGAAGGGGCTTTGTGACTGTAATTTAGATGCAATTAGCCTGTTAAATTTAGTTAGTGTTCAGTTCATTTAGCTACTGCTATAAGACACAACAAGAGATAACTCAGAGTCTGGATGCACTTGAGATAAAGGTACTTTATTATTTGTACTTTCAGATCTTCCATCACCTTTGGGTGGTGAGGGAGCAGTGAAGTCATATATAATTGAAAGCAAAAGTTGGTTAGATAATACTTGCAAAAGTATCACTGTCAGCTTAATTTAGCTTAAGCTGGATAGTTTCCAGGGCAAGAGAATCAGAAGGGTCAAGGCCTTTTATGTTATGCCATATGAAGAGAGATTGAAGGAATTTGGAATGTTTGCTTTGGAGAAGGGAAGACTGGCACATGTAGTGGTGGTGGTGGTGGTATGTGGCATAATGAAGGATAATAGCAGTCTTCAGCCATTTGAAGACTATCACTTGAAAATGAATTAACCTTATTTCACTTGACCTCTGAGGGCAGAAACAAGAGCAATGAGTGAAAGTTTCATAAAGACATATTTAGGCTTACTATAAAGAAGCAATTAGAGCTTTCTAAAAGCTAAATGGACTATCTCAGGTGGTTGTAAACTCTCCTTCACTGGAATCTTTGTATAAGATTTATGTATTGAGTGTATTGCAAAAGTGTTTTTTATTCAGATACAGGTTATACCCAGTGGCTTCTGAGCTTTCTTCCAAATGGATATTCTTTGATTCTGGGATGTTTTGTATCTTGGAAAGGAACAAGATTAGTATGAGGAGAGATGATTTAAGGTACATACTACAAGTAGTTCTGGAATTGGATTGAAGAGGAGAATTTGTCTACCTACAGTTTCCTCTCTCACATTTAAGAGTTAAGGAAAAAACTCTTTGGGTCTAAATGTGCAAATGCGTTTAAAATCCATCAATTACAATATTTACCTTGCAAGCTTGGGGGATGGGGTGTGGGATTTTAGCTTTGATGCAATAAGAAAGGAATTCTGGAAAGTAAATATAGTATAGTTATTCTTATAAGTAGTACAGTATTAACCTATCAGTGACTTAATGTTTTGCTTAATAAGTGATTCATCTATCTATAAAATCCCTTCAGAGCACCAAACATTTGTATAACTTCTTGCTTTTTAAAAGATATATGAGAATTTATCAGTTGCACTAAAATATTTTTTTTTATTTTTGGACCAGAGTTATGATTTCATTGGCATGGAGAATTCTTGGTGAAGAAACGCCATTTACAGATACACATCTGCAACTTTTAGCCTTGGAGAATGCACTGAGTACTGAGAAATTAAGAACTTTGTCTAGAATCACACAACTAATTTGATGTCGGAGGCAGAGCTTAAATATAATGTCTTCCTTGCTGGCTTTCTATCCAGTATTCTATACTGCCTCTTCACTAAATACCATATCCTTTTGCCCTAAAATGCTAGGATGAATTGATTATATATTATTATATTATTATATATATAGGATTTTTCAAGGGACTTTTGGCACTCCATCATCTAGTTAAGTGATTTCTTTTATGGCAGTGTAAGTGTGTATACTCAGACATCAAGATTAACAAGCAAGAGATTTAACCACAAAGTCTTTCTGTGACTCCCTATTTCCATCTATAATGTGAGAATATTAGAACCCTTCCTATCTCCTAGAGTATTATGCAAATGACTGAGACTGCCTGAAGGAGGCTTTGACTCTTATTAGAAATGTAGCCATACTGGTTGATGTGCCTCATTTATGTAGTTACCATGTTTCTGAAAAGTTAATCAGGGATTTTTCTTTCATTAAAAAGTCCCATATATTTTGTGGTCAATTATAACTTTATTCTCGTTACTGGATCCTTGTTTCTCACCAATCATTAATCACTAGTAATTTTTAACATTAGCTTTAATTTTAGTTTGAAATGCCCTCTTTCCCTCTCAATATTCATATGCATGACACTTAAGTTTACAATCTATAAACAAATACTTAGCAGAGCTCAATTATTTATAGCAAGAATGAGAATTTTTTTCTTTTTCTTCTACTGAGAGTCATTAGGCTGCAGGGGGAAAAATATTCAAAGTCAACATAAAAAAATCAACTAAAAAAAATGTAAAATTAACTTCAGGTAACTTAGATATCTATTTAATATATGAAGTTTTCAAATGATAAATACTTCATTTATGTACTATGAATAGTAAAAGAAAAGAGACAGAAAAGGGAATGAAGATACAGAAGTGAAGAAAGAGAAGAGGAGGCAGCAAAACAGAGCCAGAAGAATAGAGAAAAAGAAAGAAATAAGTTAAAATAAGAATTATAATTATAAAGAATAGAGAAGGAAAGATGATAAAAATAGGAAAATGTAGAAAGAAACTGAAACATACATAAAATAAATCAAGCCAGGTCATGTGCAAAGAAAAAGACAGTGTTTTATTCAGTTAACATTCCTATCTTAGGAATTAAGGTACATACTACAAGTAGTTCTGGAATTGGATTGAAGAGGAGAATTTGTCTACCTATAGTTCTCTCTCTCACATTTAAGAGTTAAGGAAAAAACTCTTTGGGTCTAAAAGTTAGGAACTCTTTACACAGTACCAGTAAAGAACTTTAAAGATTGTATATTTACAATTATAGGTTTAAATACCTTTTGACTCATGTTTCATTGGAATTGTTTTAAAAGCTGAATTTAACCTGGATCAAAGATTCAATACCTCTAAGTTACAATAACCTTTTATAAAGCCAAAAATAATTTTAAAGATAATAATTATTTTCATTTGTCCATTCATATGATTTATTATAAAAGATTCTTTGTCTATTTCCTTGTTTATCTAAAAGATAAATGTTGTGAATAACTCTTTGTCATATCACAGTTAAGACAGACCAACATCTGTCCAACTGCAGCTGTAATTTAAATCTTAGGATATTGCACTCATAACTATAGGACAACAAGTGTCTCTGAGTGTGGAGAATAAAAAAAAAAAGAGAATAAGTTTAAACTTCACCAATTTTACTCTATGCATCTGTAATTAGAGGCTGTCCTTTCATTTTCTGTGATTTTCCATTGCCATCATGTAAAACCAACATTTGTCTTATGCACATCTGTCTCAGAGTGTTTTCCTTTCCTTTTCTTGGATATTGATGAGTGTTTTGAATCACAAACAGTAACTGTATTATAAGCCTTTTTTCCCTTATGGCAGTTTTGGCTTGCTTGGAGCTTCCTGTAAACCATTGGAAACATTTTAAAAATCCTATATGATATCATTGAGTTTACATGAGACATTGAGAAGACAGCTCATTGCTGGATTTAGAGTCAAAGAAACATTTCCAGTTCTAAATCTATCATCTGATGATTCAGGAAGATTTCATTTACCAGAGTTGTGGCTCTGATCCATCCTTAGTATAATAACAGTGATTCTCAACAAAGCCAACACCTTGGTATCTGTGGACAAAAATTATAATAAGATGGAAAAAAATAAAGCCTGTGTATATGTAAATGTGTAAAGCACATATAAGTCTTATATGGGCATATATGACCCTTCATGTAATTATCTATTGAACTTAAACTTTCATTGTTTTTTCCTCTGCTCATTACTTGGAAGTAAACAAAAAAAAAAAATTTATGAAGAGGCAGACTTACCAAGCTATAACATGAAGAATCACAGAAAGAAAGAGACTCTTTTGTGTCATTCAGAGAGGGGTGTTGCCATATAAAAACCACTGAGGGGTGGCAAATTTCCAGCTGTGGGAAAATGTTGCTAAGGTGTTAGGACAGAGAGGTAGAAGCTTCACGTAGCAGTATGTTGTTGTTGTTGTTTTTTTTTTTTTTTTAAATTAGCCATTTGAATGAAAAGACTGCTAACCACAACGTTTCTAATCTGTCTGAGTTAATTTAATTTCAGCCATTTCAAGCTTGACTTTGGTCAACCTGGGTTGAATCCAGCTGGGGCACTGATGTTTCTATGAGTCTGTGATCTCACTGATGTGGCTAATTCTTCATCTCACCATGCAATTCACAACATAACCATGACCTGTCAACCTAGACAATTCTTGTGATCCTCAACTATCAGGGGTGTGTGTGTGTGTGTGTGTGTGTATCTGTGTCTGAGAGAGAGAGAGAGAGAGAGAGAGAGAGAGAGAGAGAGAGAGAAAGAAAGAGAGAGAGAAGGGAGAAAGCAGAAAGACAAGATAGACATATGGAGAAAGAAATAGAAACTCTAATTAATGGGAGTTTCTTTTTTAAATGAATCACTTGATGAGAAGATCAGGAAGAGAAAACATGTTGATTGTATACTGTGCCAGGACCGTAATGCATTGTGTGAAAGAACTTTAAGAGAGCTAATCCTGTTTATAGACGCATGACTGAGTAAGGGCTCTTATAAGTTAATGAACTAAGAGGAAATCTTGCAGGGATGAAAAGGCAGCATCTCAGATTTGTGCTTCTACCAAGAGAAGCATTCAGAGATGTCCTAGTTGGCCTGGGTAATGTAGAAGGTCAACCTTGACACCTTTTACTTAGATTTCTTCATGTATCAAAAAAGTAACAAGTGCAGTTGGAGTTAATGTCTATGGCAACTTCAAGACACCTTAGATATACATTGATGATACAGGGAGTGCCTTTGGGAGGAAGAAGAGGATCCTTGTATTCCTTGTGTATGTACTTGTCATCATAATCCTTGCTCGAGTGGTACCTATAACGTGTTCCCTTTCCTAAGCTTCTTGGTGACTTTAGTACCTTTTCAGTTCAGGTCATGTATTACTACTACCTTTCCTGATTCTATCAACTATCAGTCTCACCTTTCATGCTTACTTTGCATTTATTTTTCAAATATCTTGTACTTACTTATCTATGCGTATCTTGTATCCACACTTGCCCTTACCCCCAGGAGAATGTGAGCTTCTTGCCAACAAGAACTGTTTTGTTTGTTTTTTTCTTTTTATCTTCAACATCGGCTTCACATTTCTCAGCTTCTTTACTTCCCTGGACATAAACAGAAATGTGCTTTAAGCCAGCATAGAGGGACATGAGGCTGGTTCTTATTTTTTCCTTCCTCCCTTTTCTCTCCTTCACTCTCCTAGTTAGTCTCTTAGTTTGGCTGAGACAGGGTATGCTTGTCAGTGGGAAGTGACTGGTGATCAGAGAGTCAAGACCTTGTCAAGAGAGTCGTCGTCTTCTCTCCACTTTGCTCTGCATCATCACAAACACACCTGAATACTGAATTGTAGAAGTTGTGTCTGATAGCTTTAGTCTAAATAAGCAGCCTGAGCAGCAGTTCTTAATGTCCTTGACTACTGGCAATCAATAAAAAGTAATGCAAACATAATATCAGCAGGCAAGCCAGGTGAAAAGAGAATGACTTCAGAACAGTCATATGCTGTATTGGAAGATATCAAGTTATCAATTTCCCCTTAGAAAGAAGACATTCTTAAAGAATGCTGATAACAAAATTCTTTGCCTTTGCCTTACAACTCCAAATGTTAGAAAAGACCTGCACCTTTCAAAGTGCCAGTGCAAAAAGAATATGAGACCTGCCCTTTATTTCATGCAAAGGCACTGTCAATTAGATTAAGGTAATTAATGTTCATTCTACACAAGTCAGGGCATTTTTAACCCCACCTATCTGTTTTTGCACTCTGAAATGCCAAGTTCTTGGGTGAGATTTTTATTATCTTTTTGCATCCAACTCATTTTAAATTGAGATTGGATTTACAAGATTTTTTTAAAAAGTATATATAATTGCTTAACCCTTACCCGCTTAATATCTTTGACTTGACGATCAATGGACCAAATCTTTCAACACATTTTGCCTCAATACTGTAGCTGTAAAAGCAGCAGAAATGGTTCATGGTTTCTTTGGAAAGCTTACTTAGGAAAGATCACCAATATGCTATTTTTCAATCTAGATTCCAGGAAACCTTTCTTGGAGTTTCTAAAGAAAGTGTAGCTGTTCAATCGTGTTTAATCTGGGTCTGGTTCAGTTTCTTTCAGAGCCCAACTCAATTTCATGCTAGGATCTGTTTTCTCACTGAAGAAGTCTATTTTCTCTTTTCCACTTATAATTAATAATTTGAGTTATTCTTCTTAGTAACTTGCTTATTAGTATATAGAATCACACCACATCACCAGATAGGATCTTGTCAGTTCCCAGTAACTGACTTTTTGTACTCTGTTTGTCAGGTATATATCATCTGTTCTTTGTAAATGCATGTGTGTGTGTATATACATATATATATATATGTATATGTATATATATATGTTTGTGTGTATATATGTTTTAATCAATTTTATCACCATAGGGAACTCCTAAAAAGGAACTTTTTATATGAAAGCAATTTAGATTCTGGACTTTATAAAGCACATTGAATGTAAATGACTTGACATTCACACTGCCACTATGTATCAGAAATAGGACTTAAATGCAAAGCTTCAAGGCCAAATCTTTATCCACTATGTTGGCTTGCTTTTTGTATTGTGCTGCATTATATAGTGCTGACCAGCCTGGGATCTGTGTTGATCTCCTGATGTTCTTCTAACATTATTTTTAGGCTTTATGATTTCACCTTCTTAGCAATTCTTTGCAAAGCTCTCCATAGCTGGCTCTGTCGTTCTTTTCTGGGTCATTGGCCCTTTTTACTCCACATTTCTTTTTTTCTGACAATATTTCTAGGCTTTACAATTTCACCTTCTTGCCAATATCTTTCAAGTATAGCATCCTAACTTCATAGGTTTAAAAATGAAAGAGACTTTCAGTGCAATCTAGTCCAGAGTCCTTATTTTAAAGATGAGGCCCCACAAGGTTAAATGACCTTCCCAAGATTACATAGATAATATGTGACAAAGGCAGTACTTGAATCTAAATCCAGTGATTTTTTTTTTTCCTGGTAGCTTAATTCATCTCCTTCTTCCTTAGTAATGCATATATAAAGCCTCCCTATTAGTTACTTTGGAAGGTCCCAAGCATTTTTAGGAGGTTACAGTATGTTTGTTTTCAATCTATTTCAAATGTTTATTTATTTTGGAATTCCCAGGCATATATTTCTTTTTTTATGGAACACAGATTTTATGGCAATTTTGACTAGGGTATTTTGGTCAAACATGTATATTTTAAGTTCATATCTCCATTGCCCTTTCAGAATCATTCATATTAGTTTAGGACTATTAATCTAGAGCTGATCAGGATCTCAGCAGTCATCTAATCCAACCCACTCATTTTGCAGATGAATAAACTGAGGTCCATGGAAGGGAATTAAATTGCTTTGACTCTGGAGTTAGTGCTCTTTTCTCTCTGCCATGTTATCTTTTTCATAAATAAGTTATGTTTGCCTTTGTATCACCTGGACACCTTCTATAACATAATGGAGGATCAGAATAATCTTAATCTAGCAAGCAAGAATTTAACATGCTTCCAAGATGCACACACTGGATATTCTTCATATAACCAGTCCTATAATCCTCCAAATATTACTGATTCACTGTCATTTGTAGAGGAAGTTTTTTGGCGACTCAGTTTACCAAATTGCACATAGTAAATTCTGTAATTGCCTTGGTGTTACAGTTGCAAAGCACTTGGGAATTCTTGGAGGACCATCCAGGTAAGACTATCACCATCTTGAACCCAAAAGTTCATTCACTGAATAAATATTTATAGAAAGCATACACTGTCTGAGGTACTATAATAGTCACTGTAGGGAGAGAGTGATGCAAAGATATTTAAGATTTCTCTCTGTCTTCCAGAGATTTCCAGTTTAAAAGAGGAAAAGCTAAAAACTATATAGACAATTAGAAAACAAGTGATGTTAAATGTTAGATGTTAGAAAAAAAAAATGAGAGATGATAAGTACCATGTGATTCATATTGATAATCACCACAAGAATTTAGTAGAGTGAGATATTCTAGATGACATCATTGAACATAATTTCATGGAGAACATGGTACATGAAATAGACCTTAACATATGGAAAGGATTTCAATAGGCTGAGATTGGTCGTTGACAATCCACATCTTCATGTGGACTGGGCCTGGGCAAAAGCATGTAGGTGAGAAAACACAAAATGTAGTTGATGGGTAGGGTTTTTGTTTGTTTGTTTGTTTGTTTTTCCTGAAATAAGATTTAGAGAAGAAAAAAAAAGAAGATCCATTTATGTTCCATTTAAGTTCACAAAGAAGACAGAAATGTCTTGGTTGCTCAAAATGAAATTAGACTACAAGGAATGTGAATTTTTATTTACCCCCTTCAATTTCTTTCTCTACGTTTCTTAGCAAATACCTTATTCTCTTTGGATGCCATTTTTTCCCACATGTAAAATTAGCAGAATAAACAAATTGTCCCATAGAAACATTATAAGGAATTATCCAATGTGTACAGATTACATAAACATTCCTAGTTTGGGTGATACCTGTTCAAACCCAAGGTGTGATTTAAAAAAAAAAAAGAGCTGAATAAAAGTCAAAGTTATAGCCTTGTTCTATGCCTTTAGAAACTAAAAAAAGTTTCTGGAATCTAATTTTTCCCCCTTTTCCTATCTAGCTGTTGTTCCATTAGATTTTATTAGGTCACAGAGCATTAATCTCTTTTAGCCAGTAAACATTTCCAGAAAGCCACATGGAAAGAACTCAGTTTTCTTCTTCATGGAGTTCTGGTGACACTGTGTTTTCCCTGCACTGCAGCTCCCACCAGCATAGCCAAATGGCACCTTGCCAAGGAGGCTCTGAAGCTGGGAATGAGTTATCATTTCATTTAATTTTCTACTTGAAATCCCAAAGTGACAAATTTGATAAGATTTGCCTTTTTAGATAACAGCTGCATCTTTCTTCCCTTTTCTTCCCTGTCCTTTCTACTCAGCAGTTTTCCCTTCCTTCTAGATAAATTGCTGTTAATTTAAATGTGCTGTGGATCCATGTCATTTTATGGTTGATTGCTTCTGAGTAACAGGAGGAAAACGTGTGCAAGTCTGAATGTAAATAAATCTAATGGTTCAGGCACCAACAATACAGAAAGCACCATGCAGGACTGACCTTCAATTTAGGACACAGATCCCACCTGCCATCCTTTCCTTTGTATATACAAAGAGTATGTCACTGGGCTAGAGAGGAATTTGAAGTTTTATTTCCCATTCTTCTTTTTCTCCCAGTCCAATTATGCAATTATTTATTATAAAGCACCTACTAGGTGCTAAATTCTAGGGATACAATAGGAAATAGGAAAGACAGTATGAAAAATAGTCTCCACCTTAATTCTATTGTGAATATAATATTTACATAGATAATAACTACTAGAAAATAAGATGGAGAGACTAAGAATAATCAGGAGAATCAAGAAAGACTTCCTCTCAGAGATGACACCCGAGGACATCCTTGAAGGAAGTGCGCGCTTCTGAAAGGGTAGACTCGAGGATGGAATGCATTCCAAACATAGGGCAATCTTTGCAAAGAAGAGGCAGGAGATGCTATTCAGGGAACAGCAAATGGACTCTTTTAGTAGGATTGGGGAGTGTGTGCAGGGCAGTAATGTGAAATGTTAGGCAAAAGTTGGCTGGAGCTAGACTGTGAAGTAGGTCTCTTACTCCCTTTCTTTATGAACTGGGCAGTTCTCATTTTCCTCAGATGCCTTTTTTTTTCTCACATGAAAAATGGGCACAGCAATACCAAATTGTCTCACAGAAATGTTCCAAGGAAACATCCAGTGGATACAAAATAATTTTACTGTCAAGTTAAAAAAATTATATTTTAATCCTAGAAGCAATTGAAACTTTTGAACAGGAGAGTGAAATGGTGTTTTTGCTTTTGGAAGATTACTTTGGTAGATAAGTGAAGGATGGTTTAGAGAGGTGAGAGTCCTGAAGTATTGAATTCAGTTGGAAGGTTGTTGCAATAATCTAGGTGAGAGGGAATAAAGAGGTCAGTCTAGGGTGTTGGTTCTATGAATATAAAGAGGGTGTAGAAGTAGAATTAACAATATGTAGCAATCTCTTGGATATGGGAAATGAAAGAGACTAAAGATAATGGGTGATTCTAAGGTTATAAACCTACATGACATAATACCTACATAAATCCCTCAACAGAAATGGGGAGTTTGGAGGAGATGTGTTTAGGTGGAAAAGATAATGGTTTCCAGTTCCGTACATGTTGAGTTTGAAAATTACACAGGACAAATAAGTGTAGATTCCCATCAGGCACCTAGTGAGGCAATTTTGGAGCTTGGGAGATAGATGAGACTTTCACTATATGACTTTGGGAGTCATCTGTTGAATTCATATGAAATGGCAAGGGTGGGAGACAAGAGAGCCAGAGAAAGAAGGAGGAGCAGGTCCAAAAATTGTATTTGGGAATCATAGTTCAATCCATGACAACTGTGAAAATGGCAACATGGAAAGAAAAGTGGATCCAGTATAAACCTTGGAAGATACCTATGGTTATCAGGTAGGACAGAGGTGATCACCCAGCAAAGGAAACTGAGAAGGATTTATTAGTAGATAATAAGACCAAGAGAGAGCAGTGTCATAAAAACCAGAGGAGGAGATCAAAATGCAAGAGCTTTATAGGTCAGGAAGGCTGAGGATTGAGGAAAGACCACAAGGTTAGTTGATCATTAGATCCTCTCTCCTCAAACTTTTCTATCAGCCATTTTTGCTTGCTCTTCACATTAGCTAAGGTTAACTGGCATAGTGCTAGGGCAAAACATTATAAAGGATGAAGGATGTGGTTCTGTTATAAATCTTGTGGGATCATGGAAATGCTGCAGATGTTTCTGAGTGTCAGATTGTCAGAATACTGATGTTTCAAGCTCAAAAGCTATACAACTACTTTGGCTGTTAAGACAAGATGTTCAGCAATTTCTCATCTAAAAACTTACTCTTTATCAAGGGAAAGTAATAATAATATGTTATTTTGTGTCATTTATGATCTATTTCTTGGTCCTTATGTAATATTAGGAGTCAGCAATACAAGGGATGAAGCCAGGCAAGTCTGACTCTTTGATTTAAGCTTAGAAATCTAATAGCAATATCTTTGATGTCTTGAAAACACTATTTAAGTCAAATTTTTTTCAATGTGTGCTGAAAGCCCTATGGTGAATTAACAGTATGTCAGGTTCAAGGTTGAATCAGAATGCAGACAGAGGTCTTGCTTCCTTGGTGAAACAGAGAAAATACAAATCGTGGTGTATGTATGAATGGGAAAAAAACCCTAGAGATTTTAATAGTGCCTTTGATTGTTAGCAATCTGATATCCATTCCTCAGTAAAGAAGATAAAGTTACAAATTTCCTCTCAGTACTGTCTTATTTGTTTATAATTATGGTGGATTCCAGTGGATTGGATTTTGGGTGTTAGGCAGAGTTCTGAACTTTATTTCTCTCTAAGGAAATGCATTATGGGGTTTATTTAACAGAGAAAATGCTATAAGAGGGACACAATAGCAATTTAAGTGCAAGGAAACCTAGCCTAGCCTCATATCTGAAAGCTGTTAACAGTGTTTATATAGCCTGATAGATTCATGAAAGATGAGAAGGAAATTATGATGGAAATCAGATGGACCTAATTTATGATACAAGTGCTCAAACAGCTTGGTAAACTTGAAAGTGCTATATAAAATATTGTAATTATTAACATTATAAACTTTACATTCTGTATTCTTTCTAAATATTCTCTTCATATCATCTCTTCTAAATACCCTCAGCTTTCAGGAAGATGGCAGAATGAATTTAATCTCCTTCCCTTCAAAATATCATTTGCCCAATAATTCAGTATTGAATTGATAGCTATTTGGCTTGGAGTGATGTCTCTTATTTTCATGAGTCACTTCTTTCGTCTTTTTATTGGCAAACTTGTCATCCTCAGATTAAGCTGGTGGTTTCAATCGGAAGGAATTGCTAAACCTTTAAGCATCTACCAGCTAAGGTATTTGCCTTTTTATTTGGTCTGCACATCTTACGTGCCATAATACATATACAGAGCTATTTGTTGCCTCAAGGTTAAACATTTAAAAGAAGGAAAGGGGACAAAAAGAAATTAGTCACTCCTACTGATTATTTCCTAAATTCATGGTGGTTTAAACTAGTTAAACTCTAGATAATGTTTGACTTTTACACTGAATCAGACACATCTGGACAAAACTGGTTTAGTTTTCTTCCCAGTCAAGCTGATGGGAGAGAAAAAAATGATCATAAGAATGAAAATTCTCAGACTCTTTTTCTCATTGTTGTTATAAGCTTAACAGGATATTAGTTAATGCAGACTATTGTTCATAATCTCAGATCTGGGAACAAAAGAAAACAAAATTTGACAGATATAACACCATATTAAGAAAAGTGATTGGAATTTTAAAAATATTGTCCAAATCTATACCTAAATGACTTAAGGCTTTCCAATTAGTCAAACTTATTCAGATTCATATATAGTAATACAAAATGCCATATAAATTAAATTAATTAAAATTAATAGTTTTATGGAAAATATTGGGTTTTATCTTTGTTCTTTATAGAATGTCTTCTTGCCTTTCCCCTTCTAGCTAAATGCTGGAGGTACAAAGAAAGGCAGAAGGCAGTCCCTACTTTCAAGGAACTCATAGGCTAATGGTAAAGATAACACAAGCCTATTTATAAACAAGATAAATACAGGATACATTGGAGAGAATCATCAGAGAGAAGGTCCTAACATTAAGGGAGATTGGAAAAGGCTTCGTTTGAATGGTGAGATTTTAAGTAGGGCCAGGGAAACCACGTGGCAGAGATGAGGAGAGGGAGGATTCCAGACATGGAGGCAGCCAGAGATAATACCTGGAACTGAGAGATGGATCATCTTATGGAAGGAAGAGCAAGAAAGGCAGTATCACTATATTTTAAAATTTGGTATTATGTGAAGTCTAGAAAGGTAGGGAGGGGCCAAACTGAAAACCAAATGGAAGATTTTAAATTTGATTCTAAAGATGATGGAAATTACTGAAATGTCTTGATGTGAGGAGGGAAGGAGTATGACATGAGTCAAGACTTGTACTTCAGAAAGACAACTTTGATGAGTAGAGGATGTATTGTATTGGGGAGAGACTGAGAGCAAGGAGACTAACCAGCAGACAATTGCACAATATTAGGACATGAAGTGATGAAGGCTTATATCATAGTGACTAGATTGTTAGAGGAGAACAAGTGGCATATATGAGTAATGTTATATTGGTGAAAATGACAGAACTTGGCAGCAGATAGGATATGAGAAAGTGAGAGAAAGTGGAGAGTACAGGATGACACATAGGTTGCAAGTCTGGATAACTTGACAGTGATAGGAAAATTTCAGAGATAGTTGGTAAAATTAGAAGAAAAAAGTACACAGATTTACAACTAGAAAAAAAAACTTAAAAATCATGGAACCATAGAACTAGAGCTAGAAGAGATCTAGAACTTCAAGGCCAATTTTCCTTATTTTCCATAAGAGAAAAATGGGTCCCAAATAGTGATTTGCCTTAAAAAAGGCACAAATCTAAGTTTTCTGACTCTAAATCTAGCACTCCTCTGTACCAAGATTTAAGAAAATGAAGAAGAAAGGATCCCAAAGGTAAAACCAGAAGCAAGTTTGTTGACAGAAGTCAGTTTTATTTTAATTTTATTTCCATTCCAGTATATCAGATCCCTGAGAAAGATTCTGCCTTGTCTCAAGTTTTTTTTATTTTTTTATTTTTAATTACTTTGGGTAAATTAAAATCAAGTCAAAATGAGATGTGCCATAATTGTATCCAACTACTCTGTGTATAGAAGACTGCTATGTCTTTGGCCATCTTTCATTTCTCAATAAATCCAAGGACAGTATAGAGCTTTCAAATTCCAAATCAAACTACTAATGAGACACACATTTTTCTCATGTAGCATGATTTTTATTTTACATGTTTTTCATGTTTTAAGATGTATTTTATGTTGTTTTATGTTTTTCCTGTTCATTTGTTTCTTTTAAATTGTACATGTGTGTTAATTTTTCTTCAATTTTTGTTTTAAAGCATGACTTATGTTTTATTTTGTGTTTCTTTTAGGTTTTGTTTTGTTTCATAAGATCCCACTGGATGGGTAACTGAAATAAAGAAACAGACAGAAAAAGGGGCTGTTGTGCTTGTTGGTTGGAGCTGTACTCTATGATGGACTCTAGGGAATGGACACTGTTCTTGTCCTGGGAAATACCATTTGTTTGGGATTTTTCTGATAGATGTGGGTGGCATTTAAAGGACTCAAAAATACACACATATTCTGACCTGCTTTGGTAATACCAGAGCAAAACATTCCCCAGGCAGCTAAGAAACTCAAGAAATCATGAGAAATAAATGATCCCACTTTGTTTTTACTATGGGTTCTAACTCGGTATTCAGATGACACTTCTTTTCCATTGTTCTTTCCTTCTGAAAGGACCACACTGGAAAAAACCTAGGGCTTTAGAATTATAGTTTCTTTGTGTTGTTTTTTTTTAAAGGGGGACTGCAAAGTTTGAAAAAAATCCAAATAAAAAAGTGACATTTAAATACAGTTAAAATAAATATTCTCCATCAGGTCCTGCTTTTTCCTAGAAGTTTTGACTTAAGAGGCTTTCACTTAATTTAAGCAGTTTTTTCAGAGGTGCCAAAAGAATGCATAATTCACTTTGGCTTCTTGAATTTGTCATTGAAATTGAAAAGTCATTTTCTATCCTTTGCATTAAAGATCCAAGCTTTTCAGTAAGACCCCCAAGGTCATAGAGGGTCAGCAACTTCCTTGGAGTTAAACAGTTTACCTGGAGAAATTCTGAAGAGTTTTTATTTTTTTAAATCAAATTGGGAGTTGTCTGTCTAGGTCAAAGAACAAAGCAAAATTGTGGAACAGTTAACATAGGAATGTTAGTAAAAGATATCCTTAAGATACAATTATAATGTTACCTTTTTAATAATAATAACTGATATTTATATAGTGTCTTAAGGTATGCAAAGCACTTTGAAAAGATTATTTTGTCCTCACACTAATCCTGGGAGGTGGGTGCTATTATTATTCAATTTTCCAGATGAGGACACCTATAGTGAGACAAGTTAAGTGACTTGGTGTCTGAGGCTGGATGTGAACTATGCCTTCCTGACTCCCAAATCTAATATTCTATCTACAACACCACTTATCTGCTTTTTATTTGCTCTCCTGACTTAACCTGCTTTTGAAAAGGTTTGTGCACTGAGAAGCAACCTTGTTGCTTCCTTTAGAAAAGGTTAGCTTTTTTCAAATCTAAAAATTATAAAAGTAGATTAGTTTGGCTACTGAGAAGAGGGAGACTGTCTTCTAAAGAGAGCTGCTCCTAAGGAATATTTGGGCTCAGTCCTGCTTTAGCTCTCACAGCCACTAAAGCTTTTTACTTCCTTGGAGGTGCAGAAAGATGAACAGACCTCCAGTAATATCTGCTTTCTGTCTTCTGATCTCATTGGTGAGAGGTCAATCAACCTTCTAGCAAGAGACCTTTGATTTTCTCCCTTAGTTTTATTGATGGCTCATTCTATTCCCTTTTCAATTATAGTTATTTTTCCATGTCCAAGAAGTGTCATGTGCCATCATTCAAACCTTACTTGTTGGAGTAAATGAGATGTCAGGGTTACAATATTTGGTTTTAAAAAATACAAACATTTCTAGAAGTTAAATCTAAACCCAGTATCCTGCTGCTAAATGAGCATCTCTCACAGTTTGTTGTTTGTTTTTAATATTTGATCAAGCTTTGCAGTCCAACTTTAAGACATAGTAACAGGGTTTGGATTTTTAACTAGTCCAACATGTGGGAAAACATTGTTTTGAATCCTGTGTAATCAAACCATTAATCTTAATAAACCACAATTGGTTTAGGCAGCACTTGATATAAAGAGAATATCCATGTTGAATATTTTATACTTTATCTTTTACATTAGTCATTAAATATGTTACTGCTTGCTACAAACATTCCCAAGGACCTATGGATTACAGCATTTATTTGATTGCTCAGTGCATATACTTTAAATAGTGGCACTTTTTACAAAGCCAAACAAGACACACACTCTCTCTGTGTCTGTTTCTCTCTTCCTCTTCTTCATTTTCCTTCTCTTCCCTCTTTTCCCCCTTTCTTTCTTTTCCATTCCTTTCCCTCCCCACCCCTGTGTCCTGTCCTCTTCTCTTTTCTCCTCTCCTCTTTTGTCCCCTTCCTCTACCTCTACCTTTGAAATACTTTCTTTCCAACAAGACCCTTAAATATAAAGGCAGCTAAACTTCTTAGTGGGAGACTTCCAATGTATTTTGCATTCCCTTTTTCCCACTTGCTGATAAATGACAGCTCCTGTCACTACTTAGATTTTGATCTTTCCCAAAGGTGTTGATTTACAAAGAATCTAACTAATTGCAGAATTCCTGGCCCTTAAAAAAATGAAATTCAAACTGTGAACCAGTCAGGAACTATCAACATGGCAAAAGTTCTTAAATATCCAGCTTTGGTACAAAAAGCTTTTATGTTATTCCATGGGACCATAAAAAGACTATGAATTGTTTAAAGACCATTTTACAAGTTTCCCAGACCTGAAAGGAAAACAAATGAATATTTGTATTCTTGGGCTAAAAGGACTGCACTGTAGATTTTGTTTTAAAATGGAAATAAGTGGACAGATAAGGCAATTTAATATATCAAAAAGCAACTGACATCTCCTAGGAAACAAGAACAGCAGGCTATTAGAAGATTCCTCTGATTCATATAGTTCCCATTTTTCTTGCTTTCCACATTTTATCCCTAAAGACCAGAATCTGTTACATATCCTCCATTTCCTCTGTTTTAGACTCCCAACTTCCATTCACCCTCTTTTATATCCACTTTCCCAAATTAAAAAAAAAAATTTGGAGGGGTACATAGGATTCATTTCTTTTTAATGCAAAAGATTAACAAAGTTGTTGCCCCTTCCCTGCCTCTCCACCAAATCAGTATTAATATAAAAAGATGGGAGTGATTCCATTCCTTTGATTTTTTTTTTTTGCCTACATTTAAATTCCTTTTTTTTTTTTTAAATTAGATCTCAAGCTTAGGCCTTTAATCATCCTTAAATTTACTATGCATTAGGGATATTCTTATGACTTCCAAATATTTCATTACTCTAGGCTTCTTCCCTCCTGCCACTAATCCATCTTGCCCAGCATCCCTCCCCACTGTCCTTTAATTAGTCTACTTCCACATTGGCCAGAGGCATCCCCATAAACTTTTCCATGCTCTCTTTCTGGAAAAATTATTATATTTCCTCTGTGTTTAGTCTTGATTTTTAGCCGAGGTCATCAGGTACTTTTTAGGTATTTCCAGGCTTTCAGTGAGTCTTTGAAAAATGGGAAGTCAGCACATGATCTTAAAACAGACTGTGGCTTAGTCCCCTATGCAGTCTTTATCCATTCTCAACATCCTAGCCTTTGCCTTAGCGAACTAGACAGTTCTATCAACTTTAGCTGTTTCCATGTGGATAATGTCTGTCCATGACTACATAAAAATAATTCTGTCTATGGGAAGCTGCGTTTTCCAGCAGTGTTTTGTGTGGTAAAAAAGGAATTCTGAGGCATAGTTAGAGCTGGATCAAGGAGCTTTTGTTCTGGCCCCATAATGCTATGGTTGGCTTTATCTCAGGGTTCCTAAGTTGGATGCTCAGAAATAATCAGTGAGAAGATTGGCTGCAGCTTCTTGAAACACAAAGATGCTTGGCTGAAGCTAAATGAGTTGCAGGAAAAACTGGGTGTTGGCTCTTAAACCACCTGAACTATCCCAGTGAATGCTTAGAGGTCTCTGTAGGGATTGAAACCAGGAAACCATCACCACCGCTACCACCATCAAATCATTTTGTTTGGAAATACAAATCCCATTACTTAGTAATAGGAACCAATAATTCCTAAATAATATTCAGACTGAGAGGAAAATAGACAAGGAATGTAGTTGGGTCTGTTCTCTTAATTCACTGGAGATCCTCTTCCCCCATCTTCCTTTAGAAGGCTGATGGACAACAAAATTAGAGTTTCCTCATTCTATGTATGTATAAGACATTGAAATGGAACTGAGGAGAAATGAATGTGATTTAACTTCTTTTCATATAGTACTGTGTATAAATGGTCCTGGCTATGTAGTAATCATAATAATAGCTGGAATTTGTAAAATGTTTTAAAGTTTGCAGTCTCCATTTCAGATGAAGAAAATGAGACTGATAGAGGTTAAGTGATTTGCCTACCATTATATAGTTATGTGTCTGAGACTGGATTTGAATTTAGGGCTTCTTTATTTCAGGACCATAGCTCTATCGTTTATCCTACCTAGCTGCTTCTTCCATAGTATATTTTCCTGTTTTCAAAAATTTTCAAGACAGGCTAAACTATCTTCTTGGGAATCCTGTATTGATAGCCAAGAGTTCCCTCACCCTTCTTTCTTATTCCTACCTTAAATCCCTCTTAATGTAGGTGACAAATCCATTTTCTCTTGAAAATTTGAGTCAAGATGGAGAATGGTTGCATAGTAGAAACTCAAAATGATATGATTGATTTCTGTAAAATATGTAACAGATATGGTCATCCTCTTATGTTTTCTTTTCTCTGGTGGATTACAGCCATATAACTTATATAGAAAAAGGTATATCCAGAGACATTCAGGAAAGAAGAGTCCTTTTCCTGTTTTTATTTGAACCATCATCACATCATGTGATGCTATGTGTACCCATCTTAATTGTGTAGACTGAATTCCTACCACAACAGGTACAATTCTATTTAAAGAAACAGAGCAAATGTCACATATGGCAATTTTCCACTGATGCCTGCTATCCCATTTTCCTGATTTGGCAAGGGCAGAGGCAGCTTCTAGCAATGTAACTTTCATATTGACATAATTTTGAATTAAAAGTTGGGTAAATGTTGAAATAAAAGAAAATTAGTATAAGGATTTATTGGTGAGTTTCCAAAGTACGCTTATCCTATCTCCCTATCTCACGTATTCTGACCTCTTTGATTATATTGAAAGTTTTTGTGCAATAGTTTCGTTTAAGCTTCCTGAAAACAGAAAACATATTTGCTCTTCCCTACCTTAACATTCTGCACACAACAGGTACTTAATAACTGCTTGTTAATTCTAAAGGAAGAAAATGCATGATGTTTAAATTCTTCTTGACTCAGCATTCTTTATCTTAAGTCAATCCATAAGTGTATTATGCATATTTTTAAAAGAATTCCTGAAAAATATGAAGCCCAATGTTTACACCATTTCATTTTCAAATCCATTTGCTGTAATCCATAGGAAACCTATGAATCATCCATATAACCACTTTTCCCCCTTAATGTGCCAGATTTTTCAAGCTGTTCTTTCACCTTTCCTGTAAATAATGGATGATCTTTTTAAAAAAAAATTTTTAAATGCTGTTTTAACAGTGTGGGTAGACCATAAATGTATGTGTTGAATTTATTCATTTTTTTAACAAGCCAATAAAGTTTTATAATTCATTCCCATGTGTCTTTCACTGTAGATATTTGCTCCCTTTCCTCACCCTTCCCTGAATGCCACCCTTTCTCACTCACATATGTATGTCATCTACCATCTTTGGATTTAAAGTTCTTAAAAAAAAATTGGCTATATCACTGCTCATTCCTAAGTTTATCCCAGGAAAGGATACCTACTGTACATTTCAAATCAAAACTATTAAAAAAGAAAGAAAGAAAAAGAAACTTTCAAATTCTTTCTTGGGAAGAATGGGTAGAATATTTTTATGGTTTACTGGTACTTAAGAACAATCCTGCCAAAAGTTAAAAAACTCCCAATGTGTTTAAAGGAATATATATAATCTGTGGACTGTGGGAAAGTCATTTGACATTTTAAATTTTGATCATCATGAAGCCCACAAAGAAGGTACACAATGCTTTTTCCTTCATTCTAAATGTCTTTGTGGTAAAAATGGGAAATGCTATTTGACATTCTTTATGGTAGTGAAAGAAGGGAAATTAATGAATTCTGAAACAAAAGTTTCATGGACTTGATGATATGTATATATCCATAGAGACTCTTCTCTTGGAGCTCTTTACTTTCACCCTCACTACTGTCTCTTACCTTCACACTCAGGTACTTTTAAAAAATAAATAACATACTTTTAAAAATAAATTATTGCCTGAATCTTCAGCCACGTGTGGTAGCAAAACATCAGATGCTTTGGGTTTTTACGATGTCAGTTCCAAATCATTTGAGAGGTACAGCATGGATGCCTTCATTGAGTTCCTGATGCAATTAAATTCAAAATAAAAAATAAAAGATTTATTAAGCACTTGCTAGGAATATGGCACTAACAGGTGCTGACAAAGACAAAAACAATACAAAACAAGTAAACCCAAAGTCCTTGCCTTAAAAAAAGAAAGATTTTTGAATTTTTGTTCGGATGCTTGATTTAGTGGTTTTTGTGGACCAGATTTGCCAAAGCACCCTCTGAAATTACCCATTTGAAACCAGGTTGACCACATGCATTACTTTTATAAGAGTACATTATTAGCTTGAATTCTAGTTGTATATGTTTCAATTCTATATTTGTGCACTCAGATTGCAAATTAATTTGCATCCACTGATTAGTTATAATGCTTTCACATCTGGTATGTACACTCAGTAACTGTGAGTGTGCAAATAATGGGATCTAATTTAAGGGATGCTTCTGAAAGAAAGTTCAGTATTCTGAACCTTATCCAAAGTCATTAACTTTGGTCTTACCTATGGGCCTTCATTTGAAGTTCTCAAATCAGATCTCTTGCCTTTGCTCTTTTTTTCCCTGGAAAAATCTGATATTGTATTTCATATTGTATGAAATGGGGAAAATGTACTTGCTATTTGGATCTCTTAAGAACACAAATACTATTGTGTGAAAGATTTCACAAACTTTAGAAGAATGATGACTTAGGTTTCCTGAATCTACTGCTATTTAGCTTTCTTAAATTGGATTCCTTTAGTGGGGGGTCTGAGCAATTTCATGGATGAAGAAACTCCTGATGTGGAAACAGATAAATAAAATCAAAACTCCTCTGTAACTGATAGTCTTAAAGCCACGAGGAGTTGAGTGACTTATTCAGTCATACAGCCAGAATATGTTAGATGCAGGACTTGGAAAGCAAATCTTCCAAACTATGAGACTACCTGTCTACCTATGTGGTACCACTCTGTCTCTCTAATCTGGGTTGGGAGTGGAGGGGTGGAGGTAAGGAATTATTTGTCTTTGCTTGCTCAGGAACTTTTATGAAGTATACCTTAACATTGTCTATGAATTATTGTTCTTTTTGTGCTGTTGTTATTGTTTCAACAAATAGCTTAGCAAGAATTGATGGTAGATTATTTTAAATTATTCATTTAAGAAGACAGCTTCAAGCTATTTAGAAGCACCTTAAATACCTATAAACAATTAATTTCAAAGAATTACAGATTTTTTTTATTCACCAAAGATTGCCTTGACTAGCTTAGTTAGAGTAATTTTGTCCTTAAATATAATAAAATTTTCTTTCTTTTTTAAAAAAGTAATATGGTTCTTGTTGTTTAGTTCTTTTTTTTCAGTTGTCTGAGTCTTTGTGACCTCAATAGGGTAATCTTTGGTAGAGATATTTGAATGGTTTGCCATTTCCTTCTGCATCTCATTTTATAGATGAGGAAACTGAAGTAAATAGTGTCACGTGACTTGCCCATGACCACAACTCCAAGTATCTCTTGGAAGTGCCTGAAGTCAGATGTAAACTCAGGAAGATGAGTCCTCTTGGATGACTCTAGGCCTAGCACTCTGTCCACCAAACCACACAGACTTATCTCCAATTCAGACTGGCTTTTCCAGTGTCCACTTTTCCCTACCAAATTAACAAGGTTGAATTTTTACTGAATTTTAATTATTAAATTTCATTTACTAAATAATAAAGCTAATAAAATAAATAAATTTAATTTCATTATTTTTACTGTCAAGGCTGCCAAATAATCAAAAGTTGATAGATTTCTGAAAGGTAGACTAGTCAAGTTAACATACAGGAATACATTTATCTTTTTTTGTTTGTTTTTAAAGGACCAGTCCTACAATTTCATTGAAAGAAGGAAATTCTTTAATCAAATTCAGATAGCATCTTCTCAGCAATTCATTGTTTTAAAAATTGACTTGAAGAAACCAAGAGGTTTATTTAACTTTGTCATTTAACTTGCCTAGTGTCACTCTGCCAGAAGGAATGAGAGGGTAGCACTTGAACCCAAATATGCCTAATTCCAAGACTTGCTTTCTATCTCACTATGGCATATGATCTCTCTTAAAGGAATTTTAGAAAGAAAAAAAAATTCTGCATGGATGAATATATATCATAAATAATAAAGGGGTAATTTAATTTTAAAAATTAAGTCCCTGTTATGATAATAATTGACATTTTATAGTACTTTAAAATTCACAGCATATTCTCTGTGTATTATCTCATTTCATCTTCACATTCACAGACTATAGCCATAGTACGCTAACTGGTACAGGTACTTCTCTTGTAATTTCCTCTCAGTAATCTGACATTGTGCTAGGGGAATCAATCCTGTCAGAGCCAGGGAAAGAAAGCATGGAAGGTATTTTCCACACTTCCATCCTTTCATATGAAAAAGACATCTCCACTGGTAAGACTCTTGGGAGTATGTACTTATGGATAGACAAGGCTTTTAGGAGTATCTGCTCATGGATAGGCAAGGTTAGGTAGGTACAAATCCCAAATGATTCCTGAGCCCCAGAGAATTATATTGCTTACAACTTAGCCTTAAAATGGGTCATACTACTGCAATCTAAGAGCCTTCCTGAGTTAGATGAAGATAGTCCTAGAAAAAAGACTGGTATAAAAGGAAAAGATTCCAATGGATTGGCTGTCATTGGACAACTAGGGTCCAGGTCATCTTGAAATCAAAAATAAGCAGGATTTGAAATGCAACTAATCTGAGCTCTGATTAGCTGCATCTCAAACCCTGCTTATTTAGAGCTCAGATTGATGAACATTTCCTGAAGTCATAGTTGAGCAAGGTAACTGGGCAGCAGAACCAGTAAATATCTTTCATACCAGAAAGATATAAATACAAGAGACCTAAACTGATAAGGGGGAGGAGAAAACTCCCAAGGAACAAGATTGTAAAGTTTTCTATGTTCTTCCCATAGAATATAAGCTGCTTGAGGGCAAGGATCCTCTGATTTTCTTTCCACTAGTATTTGTATCCCCAGAGCTTGATACAATAGTATCAATGGACCACAGTAAGTGGTAAAAAATGCTTATTGATTTGATTCTGTATAAGACTGAGAAGCATCAATGATGAATGGATAAATGAAAACATATTTCTTAACTACTTAAGAAAAGAAGGTAAAATCGGCAATTTATGCTTCCTTGGCAGAATTGTGAAGTATGAGTGAGGCAGTTGAATATTTGAAAATGACAGTAGAGGGGGAGAATAAGGGAGGAAGAGAGATAGAAAGACAGAAACAGAGAGACAGAGAGAGATGGAGAGAAAGGGAGAGAAGGAGGGAAGGAGAGACAGAGAGGAAGATGGAGAGATAGAAAGAGAGAGATTGAGAGGGAAGGAAGGACGGACGGAGGGAGAGAGAAACAAAGGCAGAGACAGATTTAGAGAGACAGGAGAAAGACAGAGAGAGAGAGAGACAGAGATTTAGAGAGACAGAAAGACACAGAGACAGACAGAAATAGAGACAGGGACAGAAATAGAGAGATATAGAGACAGAGAGAGAGATATACACAGACAGACACACACAGAGACAGAGAGAAAAAGACAGAAGAGGGGAAGGAAAGGAGGAGGAAGAAAGAGAGAATAAGAGAGGGTTTCAAGCTTCAAATTTTTCTAGGGGAAGGGACAAGAAAGAAAATATGCAAAAAAAAAAAAACTGAAAAACTTTTAGAGAGCTCTATGCATGTATGCACTGAAGTAGGCCACTGAGACATTTACATGTTAAAAAGAAAGCTTCATGTCAGCATTTGCCTAGTACAATGAACAAGGCAGGGCCCAAGGATTTGGAGTCTGAGGACATGATTACAAATCCTGGTTCAGACATTAATTACATCTGTGTGACCTTAAGCAAGTCACTTACCTTCTCTTACATAGTCTCAATTCCCTTATGTGAAATATGAGAGTTAGGATAGAGGACCTCTAAGATCTGTAGAGCTGTGACACTAAGAATAGCCCTGTTGAAGTAGCTAATGAAAGTAATATAATAAAAGTAATATAAAGCCTTGTGCTAGGTGCTGGGGACAGAAGGATAGAAAGATTCCCCCTTAGGGGATTTCCCACCTTAACTTTGGTTTTTATTATGGAGAAAAATAGAGGGAACCAGAGATCTCAGAATTGTTCTTTCCTTGAAATATTGTCTCATTGTAAAAAAAAAGAAAAAAAAAAAAAAAGCCAAGTGAGAGCCATTTTACCTTTGCTCTCTTCATTCAAAGCAAATTCCAGAATGGGCTATTTGGACTTGGATGTAGGGAATAGGTCTGGTGTTCCAAGAACCTTATCTGCATTTAACTCATACTAGCTGTTTTGGCAGGGATTTTCTTTTTAAGAAATAAATTTCATGGCCAAGTAGGGATGTGAGATTACCTGAATCATCATAGCCTTCCCCACCCCCCTGTAATTTCTCAGTCATTTGGGTGATTTGCTCCCAAAGTCTTTGCAAATCTTAACTTGCAAATATGTAGCACAGTAGTAAAAATCAGCACATTTTAGAAATTGGGTAAGAAAGATGTGTCTTAAACAATGTTCTTATTGTTAATTAATGAATGAGAATTCTGAGTGTGACTCATTGGTTAGTCATAACTGAGGGTGGACTGGTTCATTTCAGTTGTTCTAAAGGTGGGTTTGTCCTCTTCAAAAATCAAACATTCAATTTTTTTTCAAAGCATCAATATATGATTATAGATTAAGAATGGGAAGGTAATTTAGAGGTCATCTAGTTCGACCTTTTTGAAGGGAAGATGTGTAATAATAATACCATATAAGCTATTAAAACTGCACCAAAACTTTTGGGAAATCCTGAATAATGCTTTGTTTATAAAGTAACTTTAATAATAATAGCATTTATATAGATTACATATTCATATATTTATCCTGTATTTCCACATAATTCCACATAGATTTTTTATTTATACAGATTATATGTTTATATGTAATATTATATATTACTATGTGCCAGTCAGTGTGCCAAGCACTTTACAATTATTATCTAATTTGGTTCTCACAATCAACACCCTAGGAGGGAGATGCTATTATTATTCCCATTTTACTGATAAGGAAATTTAGGCAGACAGTGGTTAAGAGGGTTGCCCAAGTTTACACAGCTAATGTCTGAGGGTAGATTTGAATTCAGACCTTTTAGATTCCAGGTCCAGTGCTGTATCCATTGTGCCACTTAGATGTTTTATGTGTGTGTGAGTATATAAATATAAATATTTAAGTATTTTTCCTTAGATACATGTTTTATCTGATCCTCATAATAATCCTATGAAGAAGGTGATATTATTATTCACATATTATAAAAGAGGAAACTGAGGTAGGAAGAGGTTAAATTACTTACCAAGGATCATATAATTAGTCATGGGATTGGAAATCAAGCCTTCCTTACTCCAAGTCCAGCACTGTTGGCTGTGTCATCTAGTTTCCCCAAGGTATAATATAATGGAAAATATAACTCTGCCAACTTAAATTATATCTGGGTCTGATGACACCTCTGAAGCTTTTTCCATGTGTGATCTTGGGCATATCATATCCTACCCCTGGCCCTCAGTTTTCTTATCTGTAAAATTGGAGTTTGGGTTAGCTGACTCCTTTACTTGATCTCTGAACTTACAGATGAGATAATCAAGGCCCAGATAAATAAAACAATTTGCCCAATGTTACACAAATAGCAAGTGCAAAGCTGAGATTAGCATACAGGTATTCTGAGTCCCAGTCCATGCTTGGTAAGGTGCCTTATTTTTTTTTTTATCAGTTAGTTCTGTTAGAGTCATTCATGAGGCTGTTCTTTCTAATCCTTAGAATGAACAAACCATCTTTGCAAACTAAATCTGTTTGCATCCTTCCAACATTCCTAAGAAGCTCTTGCTTTGAATACCAAGGCCTGAATAGAAGCTCCCCGAGGGCAGAAAATATTCTTATTCTCATCTTTATATTCTTAGTATCTAGCACAGTAACTAGTATATAATAGACCTTTAATCAGAGCTTGTTGAATTAAATTGAATGTAGATGATACAGAATGTAAGTGATATGAGCAGACCTCACTTGCTTCTGAAATACAAGGGATAAAAGAGGATCAGCACAATTCAATCACCTAGCTGCTTGTGTTCCAGAAACTCCAGCCTGGGAAGTCCCTGACCGAGCCTGAGTGCCAGGGATATATGAGAACTTTCCAGTCATTTTGGTGAAGTCAGTCCCATGCAGTACCCCTAGGCCTATGCTCATTAAACTAAAATCTCTGCCAGACCAGATATCCATCCACAGACTCATGAACAGTAGGCTTCTATTTGATGTGGTTTTTTTCCCCCTCCTATTTTGAAGGTGGAGGAAAAGGTAAAAAACGTATTGCACATTCATTTTTCCTTCTTCCTGTCAAATAACAATCAATCTTGCTAAATCATGGAAAAATGCCCAAGTGCCATTTGCCTAAAGCAAGATAAATCATATTCAGGTAAGTTTCTGCAGCTTAGCTCTAACGGCCTCTGATATTACTTAGAAGGGGGGGAAAGTGGCAGCTGCTGTCATTTTTTTTTAAAATCTGTGTTCTTAGGTGAACTGGAACAACCTTTTTGGTTTTTCTGTCCCCATTGATCCCCCTTAGGTCAGGGTAGTCTCAGAGTTCTTAGGGCCTTCTTAGAGATGACACCCTCATCTCATCACATTTTCCTCTCTGAGTTTATTTAAGGTTGCAGGTTTTTTGGGAATCTGACAGTTTCCCTTTTTCCCCTCCTTCTCTTCACTGTTCCATCCAAATGCAGTTAATGTGCCAAGGGTCTGGAAGAGTTTCAGATGACTGTACATGGGATTTTGTAGTTTTATATTCGCTCGAGGGGGAGGAGATCAGGCATCACTCACTGGGTCCCTTTTTTTCCAATTGAGTTGATAGCGCTCCTGCATTCATAGTGTACTTTTTTTTTTTTTAAGTTGTGGGTGTGGAACAAACCCCAAGTAATGGCAGATCTTCCTTATTATTTTTATCTGCCTAAAATTGTAACTTTGGAAGCCCCCCAAATCAGTTTAAAGTTATATCTGCATGTTTCTCAGACTTTAAGTCTACCTTTTTCAGTATATTATTTTGTTGTTATACAATTTAAAAATATATTTATATATTTAACAAATATATAAAATATATTTAATTTGATAAAATACATTTATCTTGTTTTGAAGAATTCCTTCCATAATATTAAATCTTTGGTAACTCTGTGAGGTACTATTCTATCCAAAAGAGGGATGTCCTTCATGGATACCTTAATGAGAAGATAACACATACATTAATATGTATTAAATCTTCTACAAGATGAAGATTTAATACATATTAATATATATGTTATCTTCTCATTAAAATATAAACTCCTTGAGGCCTGCCATTGGTTTCATGTTTACTTTGAATCACTAGCAATTAGCACAAAAGTGAGCTTTTAATAAGTTGCTTATTCAGGAAAAATAAAATTTCACATCCTTCCACAATTGAAATAATACTTCATTCCATCTCCTTCCACTCTTTAAGATTTGCAAAAGACATTACTTAACATTATCTCATTTAAACCTCAGACTATCACACAGACTAGCACACAGCCTTTAAGACGCCATTCTGTATCATACTGGGAATGGGTAGTATTTTCTTCCCTTTGAGAGAGGGCCAAACCAAACTGGATATAGGACTGGTCTAAATATGGGATTTCTATCCATGAATGGTTTGCCATATACTTCTCCCATGGTCTTAAACATCATTCAAGGTGAGGGGAAATGAATGAGGAAGAATATCATTTTGGTTCTCATTTTAGTTTTAATTCTTATTTCTCATTTCTGAGCTGGTTATTCCAAACTGCTCTTGGTGGCCCTTCTACCTTCACTCCCTACCTACTTCATTTTTTTGTCTTCCCTTTCTTCTTCCCTGTTCTTTACTTCTTTGGGCTTAAAACCCAAAACAAAAGTTGGATGGAAGGTCAATATTGACTGTTGGGAACATAGTGGAGAATCATGTTCAGGATATGTGTATGGGGAGAGGGAGTCATACGATCATAAATTTAGAACTATGGACATCTCAGAGACCATCCACTCCAACTACCCATTTTATAGATGAGAAAATAGAAACTAAAGATTGAGTTACTTGCCAAAGGTCATATTAGTAAGCAGAGCTAAAGATTTGAACTTATGCCCTCTAGCTTCAGACCTAAAAGTTCTTTTCAATAATCAATCACTCAATCAGTAAGCCTTTATTAAGCACTTAATGTACACCAGGCATTATACTAGCTGCTAAGAATACAAAGACAAAAATGAACCAATTGTTAATATTTCTCATGATAATAAGAGTTGCCATTTATTTAGTACTTTAAAATTTATGAAATGCTTTACATTTTTGTCTTATTTGATACTCACAAGACTACAGATTCAATTATGCCCATTTTGCAGATGAGAAAAGTGAGGTGCAAATGTCAAATGACTTCTATTGTCACACATGCCAGCATTCCATACCATCTTTCCACTTATCTTTTTAAAAACAAAGATAACATCAAACAACAACAACAACAACCCCCTCCCCCACAAACAGTTCAAACCATTTCCCTAATTAAAAACACCAAATATAGTTATCTCCAGATAATTTTATATCCTGGGTTACCTCCAAGATCAAATATAAAATCCTTTTATTTGTTTAGCTTTCAAAACCCTTCAAAAGCTGATCCCTTACTAGTGTTTCAATCTTCTTATATCTTACTTCTCTCCGCAAACTCTTCTATCCAAGGACACTGACCTCCTTTCTGTTCCTAGAACATGACATTCCATTTCCAGACTCTGAGCAATTTTTCTGACTGTCCTTCATGCCTGGAACTACCTCCATCATCATCATCTCCTCCTCCAGGTTTCCCTGACTTCCTTCAAGTCTCCACTTGAAACCTTACCCAGGTTTATAAATGTTCACATTATATTTTTCTAATTTATTTTGATTAAGCAATTACCAATGAGAAAATTTACTTTTGATTTTAACTGTCATAGTAATGTTGGATAGAAGGTACATGTGAGCATCTCTGTGTATTTGTGTGTATATATGTGTGTATGGGTGTATGTGCATACATAACGTGCATGTGTGTGTGTACAATTGGCAATTCACTGTTCTTGTTCATTAATTGTCCTTAATAATTCTTTCTACTACATGGCAAACTTTACTTCTCTTGTGCTATCTTTTAAAAGAAATGTAGAAACTACAAGTATTAGTGTTTGGATGGAAAGTTACCAGAGCATCAAACATTTGATGTTGGAATAGTTGAGACTTTGCCTCCTTTTCCAGAGTAAGATTTAAGGGAATGATTATCAAAGAGAGAAAGATATATCAAAAGTATTCAACAACAGTTATTTCTAGAATTTGAGTAAGATTCTTGTGTATAAAGTGGGTGGGGATAGCATATTACCAAGGGTTTCTTTGCTTATGTTCTTGTGATGGAGAATTTCTGTGTAATTAATTTTTTCTTCCTTTATTTTCATATTCTTTTTTCTTCACTGACTCAATAGAACATTAAACATCAACCCCACCCTCCTTTCTTACAAAAATATTTAGGTATGTTTTATTTTCTTTTTAAGCCTTTATTTTACTTTTTAATGCTATTGCTTTCCCGCTTTGATTATTTCCAATTTGCCCTACATATATCTTTTGTTTGTACATAATTGTTTGCATGGCGCCTCTTTCTTTGTACGGTTAGCTTCTTGAGAGCAGGGGCTGCTTTTGCTTCCTTTGTGACTCCAGGCTTAGTCTGGAACATCATCTGCATTTAATAAATGTTGACTGACTGACTTAATTTTCAAATGTACCCATTCCCTTCCTCTCACCTAGGGAGTCTACATCAAAGATAAAAATGAAAGAGAAAGAGACAGGGATAGAGAGAGACAGAGAAAAAGACAAAGTCAGAGACAGAGACAAAGTGAGCAAAATTTGTCAAAATCAACCTATGTGAATCTGATAGCATTTACAATATTCCATTCACAAAGTCCTCTACTGTTGCAAAAAAGGAAGAGTGGGGCATTTTCTTTTTTTTTAAATTATAACTTTTTATTGACAAAACATATGCATGGGTAATTTTTTACAGTATTATCCCTTGCACTCACTTCTTTTCCGACTTTTCCCTTTCCTCCCTAGTGGTGCATTTTCTTATTCCATTTCCAGGGCTATATGTATTCATTAAGGACATCTAGGTGATACAGTTGATAGAGTGCTGGACTTCTAGAATACATCAAGAAGTCTCTCTTCATGAGTTCAAATCCTGTCTCAGACACTTACTAGCTGTGTGACTGGGCAAGTCACTTAATCCTATTTGCCTTAGTTTCCTCATCTGCAAAATGAACTAAAGCAGGAAATGGCAAACCACTCCAGTATCTTTACCCAGAAAATTCCCCAAAGGGCCAAAGGAAACACAACTGAAAAAAGATTAATCAATAGCAACTAGTTCATCATTAGAATTTTTTCTGAACCTTGCTTTTTGTTTTCTGTATGTTAGGTTTTTAAGGATTATGCAAACCTTTATCTAACTCTTTATGATTATTAGGAGACAAAAAATGCAACTATGTGATTCTCCTTTTACAAATGAAAATTATATTTTGTGTGTGTGTATACACACACACACATATACATATATGTGTACACACAAAAAATGAGATTATATATTGAGTGTCAGAGCAAGGATTTGAATCTGTGTCTCTCCTGACTTTAATTCTGGCCCTATGAAATATTTGCAATAATATTAACCCAACAAGTCAGGGAAACAATATAGTATAATGGATAGAAGGCTGACAATCACAATTTTCAATTTTCAGTTTTCAAAAACTGTTAATTGCAAAATACATGCATATCTGGGTTGGTAAAAAGAGGTTTCCTTCCTAGGAATTCCCAACAGTAAAGAAATCCCTTGTGTAGAACTTTGTTTCTGCCAAGGGCCATTTGGATATTTGTAATATCTTTCATAAGTGGTACAAAATAATTGACTGAGAGAACTCAAACAGTGAAAGGTTGTTGTCATTTGTAGTTGCCTTGACAAGGCTAGACCATGCTCCTTACCTCTGCCTTAAAGGAGCAAATTATAAGTTTTTAAATGCTAGAATGGCCTAGTTTACAACATGAAATATTTAAAAGACATCATGATTCAATTTTTGAATTATTGTCATTATTTTATTTATTGGAACATAAAACAACATCTGAAAAAGAGCCCTGGAGTTCTTCTCTGCCTATGCCTACAAACTTATGCCACAGTTGATATCATTTCATCTCATTTTATATTTCTAGTCAAAACACACTTCTAACATGGCAGGAGTATTCTCAGCAGGAGATTCTATTACTGCAGAAAAATAGTGTTTAGAACATTGAAGTATGGTACATTTCTTGAGCCTGAAGAAAGTGATAGAATGGATGAGTAAGTTGATATCTCCTTATTCACTTGTTCCCTCCTGATTATGTGTCACAAAAGAAAATCTTAAATAGTATGACACTTAAATCGTATGACAGTGACTATCATCAATTCCCTCTTTTTCTTAGGTCCTACATTTGGCCACAGATCTATCTATGTGATCCCATAATACATGAAGAGGAGGGTAATCTAAGTAGAAAGTTAATTGAAGAAGACAACCAGGATTTAGAAAGGAGTACTAAGAGCCAGAAATAATCATTTTGTGGGAACATCAGGAAGAATTTTGTGCTTCCAAATTTTCCTAACTACTTTTCATTATCCCATCACCCACATCCAGACAGGTCACTGCCAGTCATTATAAACTTGACTTTGGTGACTTTGGAATCTGACAGTCAAGCTTGACATGGGTGGATATATTATTGCTATATTAGTTTTTCTAAGGTGGTCTTTTGACCTAGTGCTATGGACCTTTCCTTAAGGAAATGGGCCACGAGCTAATTCTTTTTCTTATTTTATTAACTATATGAAACCATTATGCTAGAAAGAGTTCAAAGACTACATGTGTTACTTAGTTGAGTGTTTCAAATACTCAAATAAAGGAAGAATAAGGAAAATCTTCTCAGAGAGCAGATGCAGGAAGCCTAAATTGGGATGTTTACTATACAGGGATCTTGCTTAGTGAGCTCATCTAGTATTAATTTTCACAGAATTAATAATCGGCTCTGTATGGATGTCTCCTTAATGTGTGTGTATGTGTGTGTATATGTGTATATATATGTGTGTTTAACAATGTATCTATTTATCTTTCTATGTATCCACCTGTCACTTTTCTGTAGTTATAGTTTTCTGAGCTCCAATTTAGTTTCACCAACTAGTTGCCTGTTCAGATCTTTGTTTGGATGTTCTAAATCTATAGGCATTCTAAACTCAGAAGGCAATTAGGTGCTACAGTAGTTAGAATCAAGAAATCAACAAGCATTTATTAAAATCCTATTATATTTCTGTTACTCTGCTAAATAGCAGGTAAACAAAGAAATGCAAAAACAAAACACAACAAAATACTACCAGTTCTTTGGAAGTGTATAACTCAGTGGGGAAGAAAACATGCAAACAACAATTTAAAGGATAAATTGGAGATAGTATCAGATGGAAAACACTAACATTAAGGGAGATCAAGACTGTAGAGAGTAAGATTTAAGTTAGAATTCGAAAAATCCCATAGAACCCATAGAAGAAGATGAAGGTAGAGTTAAAGACATAGATGTAAAATCAGTCTATGAACTGATAAGAATTTATTAAATTTATATATAACATACATAAAATTTATATATAATATATAATAAATATATTATTTATAATATTTAACATTATTAAATTTATTAAATGCTGGGTGTCACAAAGACCAAGTGAAATAGTTTCTTTTTCCAGGGAACCACATATATTAAGAAGAGACAACATGTATATATATAAGTATGTACAAAATAGACATAAGACCATTTTTAGAAGAAGTCTCTAGTAGTTTGACTAAATCAACCTTTGAAGGAAAGTAGGGATTTTGAAAGAAGTGAGGAGGGCATAACATTCATTTAGATCCCATTTATCATATTTACTAATTCAATGACCCTAGACCACTAAGATTATAAGACCACTTACCTTCCTTTGGTCTTGATTTCTTTATCTGTGAAATAAGGAGATTGTAATACACACACACACACACACACACACACACACACATATATATATGTATGTATCTCCATCCCATTAGCTCTAGATCTTTGATACAAATCTAAGTTCTGTGAGGCTGTTCTAAATCTAGGGAATAATCTATGCAAGGCATGGAGATAGATGGGATGCTTGAAAGGGAAAAATATATAAGATTAGAACAGTGCAATTGAGCTTAATATGGTTTTAAATGCCAAACAGGCATTTATTTATATTTGATACCATGGATAATAAATAGGGAGCCATTTGAGCTTATTGAATGGTATTTCAATGGTGTTTGACATACAAATACATGCATAATATTGAAGTAGCTTTTGTGGGGAATAAAAAAAAATTGATGAGTCTGGTTATCACTAGCCAGTCTTATGGCATATGTCGTTTAGGGCAAAATTTATTGAGATTCACAGACCAAAAATATCCAAGAAAGTTTCCATTTGTCCTTATTCAATTTAAATCTATTCTCTCTTGTTCTGTTTTCTTGTTGAAAACTGACAATATTGAACTTTCATAATTTATTTAATATGTCTTCAGGTATCAAGATCTTCCTCATCCTTTTATCCAAGCTACTATCTTAGCTTCTTTTACCTTTCTTTAAAATATTTGTTTTTAACAAGAGGGATCCCTGAGCTTGGTCATATTGCTACATTCATTTCTTCTATTGAGATCAGAATTAGAGTGAAGTCACTTGTCTTATGTCAGAAGCAGAGGTTAGCCCTTTCTATTTGTCACTACCATACCAGATTTAACAGCTCCAGTGATGCATTGACTCTAAACCTTAGGTGTGATATTAATTTCTCGCAGAGGGACATGGATTTAATAGATTTTTTAATTAACATTATGTAAAACTGAAGCTGTCATGCTTTGAAGCAGACCGATACAAATGTCTATAATTACCTTCTTGGTGCTACATCTTGAGAATAGTCTAGAAATGTTTGTTTCAACCCATTTATGTGAACTCTGATTTATGGATGACGTGTGTGAGTATGTAAGTGTGTACACATATCTGACAAGTCCAGTTGTCATGACAACACAGAGCATCATTTGTCAAAAAAAAAAAATTTAACTTTGCTCCAGATTAAAAACAAAAATTCATCTTTGTGTTTTATTGTGATGGTAGGGATCTTGTTCATTTTCCACTGTTATGGTTCTCCTTCTCTAATACTGTTTACATGATTAAATATGTTTTGGGAGACATTTGATTTTACATGGATTTGTGTACATTGAACTTTAAGATAAAAGAGGAAAATATCTTTTTAAGATATATAGATGAAGATAATAGAATTTGGAGTTGGAAAGAACTTTATGGATCATCTTGTCTAGTCCCTTTATTTCTACAGATAAGGAAGCTAGTGCCAGATTTGTCCAAGGTTTCATAAGTCAGATTGTATCCATTTTATATAGTGCTTCAAAGATTATAAAACACTTTAAATACATCATCTCATTTGAATTCTATGGCAATCCTGTAAGAGGTATTTTTATCTCATTTTAGATCGAGGAATTACTAAGTTAAATGACCTATCCTTATCCCTGCTATTAAAATCAGATCCAGATTCAAATCCAGAATCTGTGATTGTAAGGTTAGGATTTTTCCTATTATATCACCTTATCTTTTCAAAAATGAAATTAGATAATAAGTTCAGTATATTAATTCTTTAGTATACATTACATTTGGTATCAATGGACTTGATTATTACCCAAGATGAGCTGTGGGCTGCATTATTGGAGAAACTACCTATACCAGTAGGTAACAAATTCATCAAAACATATCCATTCCAGAGAACACAGAAACAACACTCATTGATCCCAAGCATTTTATCAAAGACTCATCTTTTTGAAACTTACCTTTAGAAAATCAACAAGAATTTCTTTCTAATTTGCACTCTGTATTTCTTCTACCACACTAGTTTTTCATCCTGAAGCCTCACTCCAGGTATAGGATTCACATATTGGAAATAAGCTCAATCCACAAAACCTTTCCTCTTATGGGATGGTTCTTCCCAGAATCTCCTTTCAAAGAGGATGTCCAGAATAGCCATGTGCCATTCTTTTCCAAGTTTTTTATTGCACTCTGGGTTTTTTTGTCCTATGCTTCTCTACTAGGTATTTTTGCCTCCCCACTGTCCCAGTTCTCAATCCCTTTTCAGCTTACTTTTATGTGTTGTTGTTAACTTATTAGAATGTATGCTTCTTGAGGGCAGGGATTGTCTTTCTACTTATACTTGTATTCCTAGCATTTAATACAGTGTCTGATACATAATAAGTTCTTAAAAAATGCTTCTTAACTCACATTTATTTGATTTCAGGTGCTGTGCTAAGTGCCAAAGATACAAAATACAAAAATGTGACCATTTTTGCCTTCAAGAAACTTACATTTTCTTGAGGGAACACATTTCTACAGTAGAGTAAATGCAAGACATAAAAAATAAAGACAAAATGAGATTGAGAGGGGAGGCAGTAATGACTGTAAGAATCAAGAGAAGCTTCTTGTAGGAGGTAATATTTGAGCTATAATATTTTCTTTGTTCAATAAAAAGATCTTTTTTTGCAAGTTTTTACTGGTGGATTTGTATTCCAAGTTAAAAACAAATTCAAATGAGTGAGCTAGGCAAAATTTGTCTTCAACAAGTTGGTTCAGTTATGGAAAAACAGGACAACTCCTAAGTTGTTTCACTTCTATGATGCTCAAACACTAGTTATAGTCATTCATTCATATATTAATATATCTATCTACTCATTCATTTATGTATTTATTTAATTTTTAAAGACTGCATTGATCTATACTTGACTATCAAGATCTTTGCAGTATCTGCCTAGTTAAAGAAGACTTGGAGTATAGATTGAACTGGTTACAAATTAGTATTTGGTTTGAGTGGTTGCAGAACAGCTTTTTCCATTCTTGCTGATCATCTCACCTCTTCCATTTGGGCATATTTGTGCTTCACCAGTTATTCTGAACAAGAGGCTCCAGGAATAGGCAGTCCTAACCTATTGCACCATAAGGTTTCTTAGCCCACCCAAGGTTCAAGGCAGTTTATCAAATCCCTCCAGGAGTTATTCATGAATTTATGGTGCTTGCTAAAAAAAATCTCTGATGGATGGAATAGCTTAATCCTTTCTCACCAAGCTCCAGATGTATTTTTCACAAAGGAAATTCCAAGGCAGCTGTTGCTCTGCACAGCAGAGAGGAATGGGGTTCTTTCATGGGGTTCAAGAGTGCCTGCTTTTGTAGCTACCAATAAAAGAAAAAGAAAACTGTGACTTTTAGGGATACATGTTACAACCATAGACATCTGAGTGCAACCCATAATATTATACTATCTACTATTTGGTGGAAAAGAGCACTAGATTTGGACTCAGAAACTTTTTTGTTCAGTAATTTTCAGCTGTGTTCAACTCTTTGCGACCCCATTTGGGGTTATCTTGGCAAAGATAATGGAGGAGTTTGCCATTTCCTTCTCCAAATCATTTTATAGATGAGGAAACTGAGGCAAACAGGGTTAAGTAATTTACCCCAGGTCACAGAGCAATCTGAGGCTGGATTTGAATTCATCTTCCTGATCCCAGGTCTGATATTCTATTCACTGTACCACATACCTTCTCTGTTCTAGTAACTCTCTAACCTTAAGCAAGTAGTTCCTTTCTCTGGTCCTCAATTTCCTCATCAGCTGTATAATCTATGACTAGTCCAGAAAAGTCTTACCATGGGTCAACTGTAAAACACGGAATGTTTTTTGATACTCTCTGGTTTGGTGTTGGAAGGTGTGTTCATCTATTAGGCAAATCATTTCCTTCAATGAGACAGAGAACATGGAGGGGAAAGCATCTATAGAATAGGAGAAATAGGGAGATAATTCTTGCCCTACTGAGCAAGGCATTTTGCAAGTGTCAAAGTGCCAAATAAATGAGAGCTATTATTATTATTATTATTATTATTATTATTATTGTTGTTGTTGTTGATATTTCTGTTAAATGTTATGACTTTTTGATGACTGATGGGATATACAATCCTGTCTAGAGTTAGAATAAGAATGATACTATTTCCCTATCCAGAAACTTCTGGGCCAAAATGTAGAACTTACATGTCTAATTCAGAACATTTGCTTTTCCTTCAATATAATTCTATTACTTTTATGTGATAAAAAAAAGCACACCGAACTTGACAAAATCATACAGACTTTGAAAGTTAGTAGGGATCTCATTGGCTATCTAGTCTAACACATACATAAAAGAATCCTTCTTATACATTCAGTTAATCAGCAGTTGAGCAACAAGCACTTATTAAGTACTTACTATGTGTCAAATACAGTAATAAATACAGGGACTACTTAGGAAAACAAAAACCAACTCTACTCTCAAGGAACTCCACATTCTAATGGGGACGATAAAAAAAAAACCTACTTACATAAAAGATACCAGGCAAATGGTTATTTAGTCACAGCTTGAAGACCTCCAAGGAGAAGGAACTTAACCATCTTTTGAGGCAGCCTACTCCACTTTAAGACAGTTCAAGATTTTTCTTACCCTCAGAGACTAAATTTTTCTCCTTTGAAATTTTTATGCACTACCTTTGGTTCTTCTCTCTTCTGGGTTCTTCCACCTCTTTCACTGGACAGCTCTTCAGATATTTAAAGATAATAGTTTATGATCCCCCAGAGTTTTCTCCTGGAAAATATACCTACTCCTTTTATTCATGCCCTAATAGTATAATGGCTCATTCTAATATAAAGATCATAGATTCATCATAAAAATCCAACCCTCTAATTTCAAAGATAAGAAAAGTGAGGTTCAGAATCACTTGCCTAGGGTCACACTTTTTTTTAAATAGTATTTTATTTTTCCAAATGCATACAAAGATAGTTTTCAACATTCACCTTTGCAAAATCCTATGTTCCATATTTTTCTCCCTTTCTCTTCTCTTCCCCTTTCCTCAAGACAGAAAGCAATCTGATATAGGCTAAATATGTTCACTTCTTCTGAACATACTTTCATATTCATCATTCTGTACAAGAAAAATCAGATCAAAAGGGAAAAAATGAGAAAGAAAAAATAACAAGCAAACAAACAACAACAAAGGTGAAAATACTGTTCTTTGATCCACTTTCAGTCTCCCTGGTTCTCTCTATGGATAACGATGCCACTTTCCATCCAAAAGTCAATTAGAATTGTACAGTCATATTTCTACTAAGCATCAGAAACAAAATTTGTTTCAGTTCCAGCATTCTGTCCATTTTATGATTCTGTGTGACTAATTCAATTCAAGATGTGTTCCAAAGTTCCCAACTCTTCTCTCCACTAAATCAATTTGTTTCTTAAGGTCCTTGTATAATTTTAAAACTTTTAATATTTAACTTGTAATAACATAGGTTCTAGTAATGAGAAAAATAATCAGTAAATAGCACTCTAAGACAAATTGAATTTTCTTCTAATCATTGATATGAGTCTCATTTCTGCCAGCCATAGCAGTTTGCCTTTTCATCACTGAGAGCCATATTTCATTTATCATGGTGTCTGAAGCAAGAATGCATAGGGTTAGAGTCATGTGATGTAGCTACACTAAATTTCAATAAACATACTTTTAAGTGCTATTTATGGCCTAATTTATCCCAGCTAAACCATGAATCAGTTAATTCTAAAAGTGTAAAAAGATTTTGTGGAATTTCTTTCTGGTGCCCATGGATCAAGTTGTGATGTTAAAGGGAAGGAATGATCTGGAACAGGTAGAGGCAGCCTTCATCACTCCATGTTCCCTAATATACTCTACCACTTTTAGCACATGACTATATTTTGGTTTTCTCCTTTCCTTCCTACTTTCTTCAGTTTATCTCTTCATTTTCCACCTTAATTTTATTCATTTATTTTATTCTCATGTTTGTTTTATGCTAACAATGTCAGCCATAGGTCTCAAACACTGGTATAAGTGGCCACAAGCAAGATAGTGTGATATAATGAATAGTGTGCTAGCCTTCGAGTCAGAAAAACCTGGGTTTAAACTGTCATCTTACTATTATCAGCTGTCTGACCATGAGCAAGCCATTTAACTTCTTTGACCTGCATTTCCTCATCCGTAAAACACAGATGGTAATACTATCTATAATATCTCCCTCATAGTGTTATTGTGAGGATCAAATGACTTCCTGTTTATAAAGTGCTTTGCAAAATTCAAATTCTCACATAAATATCAGTTATTATTATTAAGAAGATAATGACTACCAAATCCATGAGTGTTATATTTTAGGGGCTGTCACATACCTTGCATCATTTGAAATATTGAAATCTTTTTATTGGATAGTTAAATTCAAAGCTAACTTTGGTTTAACAATCCTAAATGCAATATGAATCAGTTGTGAAAGGGCAATCAACCTAACCTGCATTCTGAGTCACAGGACCATAGTGAGTGGTTCTCTTTTCCACGCACCCTTCCCCCTATGCCCAGCCAGAAAATGGGACAGATTGTTGGTCATGGAGGTGTTTGAGCTATCTTACATCTTATACTCCTACTCTTCACCTTGGACAACTTCATTCCATGATCTCTTTTCCCTTTCCCTAATACAGAGGCTATTTATAACAAAGACAGTAGTTAAGAACAAGAAAATTGTGTTCTATGAGCAGTGTAAATCCTAGAAAGAGTGGAAGTTTTCACATTCTTGGCCCTATAGATCTCTTTATTTGAAAATAGTCATTTTATATTTTAAACAAGGGCTTGCAAACATATTCTAATAGTGAGATGACACATTTTTAAGCTCCTCTGAATATCATAATAAATTTTTCTAGCTCTGCTTGGTTCAAACCCTCAACTTCCTTTTTTCAGAGCCATAATTATGAATTATTGTTCCTCAGAAAATTTCAGTCAAGGAATGAGTGAATAGTGCTTGAAAATAGTTCATTTGTAAATGTAGTCATGATCTGGAAGAGTGTCTCCCATATGGAAATTAGGGGAGATGACAACCTTCTCTAGGACAGGTAAAACAATATAGCACTAGAGTTCACACACTGGGGATGGTTTCCTTGAGGAGGACAGGCTGGCAGAGAATTGGAGAGGTAAGATTCAGAAAAATTGGTAATGGTTGTTCCTGGGAAGAAGGGTACCCCTCTGGGGAGGAAGCACACCTTTCCCCAGATGTTTGTAGCTCAGGGCAAAGTACCATGTACCCTTTGAGATGTTTGAGTTTCAATTTATCAAACCAGAAAAATATCTAAATTATCTTGAGTTATTCAAGGCTACAAATTTAAGTGTTCATTGGTGAGAGGAATCTAAGAGGAAAGGAAAAATTTGAAGTTATGTATGAGATTTTGCATTTTTCTTTTATTATGATTACAAGAACTTTATATTAGTGTTAAGGAACATGAAATAAATCAAGAACTAAGGCCCATCCACCGGAAGGGTAATAAACAGAGGTAATAAATTGTCAGGGAAGGTGATCACAGGATATAAATAAGTTAAGGCACTTAATAAATTTCTTTTCCCAGTGAAGGGGAGAGGAATCTTAGGTTTATGGCTAAATGCAGGATGGTAGAATAAAATATGTTATTTTTCCCCTAAAAAAAAGAAGATATATTGTGTTTTTTTTTTCATATGAAGATCTTACCCCTTCAGAAAAAGTAAACTTTATGTATTACAATCAAGAGTAGATTGTAATTGACTCCCAAGCACTCAAAACTTGCTATGCATCAGGATGGCTAGCAAATATAATCTTTACTTTGAAATAATAAATTTTATCTTTGTTCCTTCCAACTTTTGACCTTTAAAAAAGGGAATTCCATGTGTTTCTCTTCCTTGTTCTCTCTGTAATTCACTTTTTTAGAAAAAATGTATTAATGATTATTGGCATTTTAACTAGCTGTATGTGAAGATAGTGCAGTAATAAATCAAAGTAAAATGTGTCTTTGAAGAGAAATAATGGAGAAGCTTTTTAAAAAGTCTTATTCCTGCATAAAACAGAGAAACTGTCATTAAATTTAGGGACTAGACTTATGCTTCCAAGCCATTGAAAATGCTTATCATATTCTGTTCTAGCAAGACCTAAATTCTGATAGTGGGGTTGTTCAGGGAGAATCCCTCATAGATTTAGAACTGGAAGAGACTGAGGTCATCTATTTGTATTTCCTCATTTTACAGAAGAGAAACCTGAGGTTACCTGATAAGTTAAATGACTTACCTAATATCATATTGGTGATAAGAAGTGATTAGTCATGATTAAAATTTGCCTTACAAATTTTAAAAAAATTTAAAAATCTGTCTCTCTTTCTTAATTAATAGCACTGATAATGATTTGGATCTCTGTCTTATACAACAAAATATTTCTTAATCTAGGTTTCATTAATATTAGAAATCTTATGTGAGATTCATGAAAACAGGGCCAATGCATTCCTTTATTAGTCTGACTCTAGGGCATAGTTTTGTTTGTTTATATATATATATATATATATATATATATATATATATATATATTTTATATTTTTTATATATTTTTTAAAATCTGACTTATCCTAAAACTGATTGTGAACTATAACTGTGATCATAGGTCCAATGAATGAATGGTATTGAAGATTAAGAGGAGAAAGACATTTAAATTGATTGAAATAAAAAGAACAGTGATTATAAAAGTGAATAAATACATCTTTATTTAAGTGGAATATCAGAAGGACTTTTTTTAGAGGGGGGTTTGTCTCACAAAGATTGTCTGGTAAGTCACAAAGGATTAACATTTTGTATCACTAGAGGTAAGGGCATGTGCTAGAACTAACTTGGAGTCACTTCCCAGAGCCAATTGTTAAATTTTCAGAAGTAGCATTTATTTACATCTCAGGAATTGAAAAATGCTGCAAATCAGGGCTTGATTTCTTGCTTTATTGATTGTCTAGACTTAAGAAAGTGATTAGAAAATTGCTAATGGTGAAGGTTAAACTTAATAATTGGAGATGCACAAATGTTTTTTGAGAGAGAAAGACCAATTGCTAAACATTTACCAGCATATCCCAAAAGCAGCATGGCATAATAGATAGAATGATCAACTTTGAGTCAATAAGACTTGTGTTTGAATTCCATGTCAAATAATAACCAGTGGTGTGACTATGAAGGAAGTCATTCAAACACTCTCTCTGCCTCGGTATCTCCTTGGGTAAAATCAGATTGACAATAATCTTACCTTTCTATTATTCAAAGATAAGATGAAATAACAAATAAGTAATATCCTTTTCAAACGCTAATGTACAGTATTCTTCAAGTCTTATTTATTGTTATTTTTCAATATTGAAATAAATGTTTGAATCTTAAGGCACATTTTAAATCATTTCAGTATAAATATATTTCATCTAGTAATTTTACATAATCATTTTTCAATATATATGTGCATATATATATTTTATGTATTTGGTTTGATTATTGAAGATGGTCATATGGGCAGGCATGAGAGGACAACCTGCTCCTAGAAAATTATGCAAAAATAGGGGATGTGCAGTAAAAGCACTTAGAAAATTATAATTAAATGTCATGGTTATTACACATGACTCATAAGCCTTACTTGCTTCTGCTCCAATTCCACCAATTTTTAAAAAATCAAGTCAACAAACATTTATTAAGTGCCTTTATATGTTCAGTACTATGCTAAGTGCTAAGGACATAAAGAAAAGCAACAAATAAAAAATAAAGTATTGGGTAGGATAACAGTAATTATAATAATAATAAAAAGTATAGTTATACATAACATTTCTCTTGCACTATGTGCTAGGCACTGTGCTAAGCATATATAATTATCACCTCATTTGATCCTTACAACATTGAGAACTAGATGCTGTTATTACCCTGTTTTACAGATGATGAAACAGAAGACTGATTTGTCCAGAGTCACACAGCCAGGAAGTGATGCCAGATTTGAACTTAATTCTTTCTGGCTCTAAGTATAAAGAAACTCTAGTTCTATAGATATTAACAAGGACTAGCATTTTTATAACAAAGTTTAAGGTTTACAAAGCATTTTCCAGTTATTATTTCACTTGATCCTCACAGCAATCTTGCAGAATAGTTGCTATTATTCTCATTTTGCAGATGAAAAAATGAAGGGAGATATTAGTTAAGTGACTTGCTCAGGGTCACACAGCTACCACGTGTTTTAGATTGGATTGGAGGTCAGGTTTTCTTGAGTTCAGTGCTCTATTCACTGTGAAATGGGAAGAGCATAGCCACTTGGAATACCCAATGGTATGACTTGGAGGGCACTTCCAGTCTTGTCTGACTCCATTGTTTCACTGTACTAGGAAGAGGATCCTGGAGATCTGGGAGCTTGTGCCAATGGAAAAAAAGCTCTGGCAGGCTCTGCCCAATGGCAAAGCCTTCAAGTGCAGTCTCAGTAACAGATTGCATGTCTTTCGTCCAGGGATCAGCACAGCTATAAGTTCTGAAGAGGCTTAAAGTTGAGTGTTGATATTTTTTTGGCCACAGCAGTACATGATTACTTCCTGTCAAATTGTAGTAGTCATCCTGGGCCTCTTAGAAGTACTGGTGATTGCAGTGAATCCCAAATTGCTTGAAATACTGCAAAATCATCTTTAAGATGTCTTCTTTGTAAAAAGAAATACTTCAAAGGAATAAAGATGAGTTTTATGGAGTGGAGAAAGTCAGACCCAGAGATAGATAGAGCTTGGGAAGGAACTCAGGAGACCCTTATTCTGTGCTTTAAAAACTTAGGTAGGAATCCAGGGTGTACAGTGGATGTAAAATAGAACCTGCTGTCAGGACAACCTAACTTCAAATCCAGCTGTGGGACTCTGCACAAGTCACTTAACCCTGTTTGCCTCAGTTTCCTCATCTGTAAAATGTGCTGGAGAAGAAAATGGCAAATCCTTCTAGTGTCTTTGCCAAGAAAATCTCAAATAAGATCACCAAGAGTCAGACACTACTGAAACAGCTGAACCAACACAATAACAATCCTCTCAACCATGTATTCTCTGAGGAATTAAGGAGATTCTTGTTAGATTTTATGCATAAAAAATAGGGTTAATTAACATAATAATAATTATTAGCATTTATATAGTGTTTTATGATTTGCAAAGAATTGTATTATACAGTCTCAGTTGATCCTTATAACAGCCTTAGGAATTAGATGTTGTTATTATCCCCATTTTAAATATAGGAAAATTTAAAGATGTTCAATCATGCACTTAGGTCATCCACTACCATCTGAGGCAGAATTTGAACCCAGCTCTTTTTGATTTCAAGTCCAGCAATTTACCCATTGGACTACCTAGCTGCCTCCAATACCTCATAGAGCTGTTGTGAAAAATATTTTGCAAAGCATAATAACTCCTTGAATTGTGCTGAACAGTTTTTGAGAAAATCTTAATGGCTAAAGAATAATGAGTTATAAAATTTATTGAACAATTGAAAATATTCAAAATATACCATAGGAAAGAAACATTTCAACATTCAAACATCAATTCTTTGATGCAAAAAAAGAAAAATTAAATCAGGTACTTATATGAATTTCTAATTATGAGGAAAATTATAATTTTCAAATATAAGACTATTGCAGAATTAGGACTTGAATCCAAGTCTCCATGACTTTTAGGCCAACTCCAATCACTAGACTATGTGCCTCTCATTTTTTATTATGTCTGTCTCTATATCTATGACTATGCATATGTAGATCTATATATATTAAAAACATCTGCTTTAGTTATAGCCTATATTTTAGGGTGACATATATGTATATATATATATATATATATATATATACACACACATACATATATATTAGACAAGAAAGATCGATAAATAATGTTATCAGTGAAATGGTTAAATTTTTTTTAAATGCCCTCTTTATCTGTATATTTTCTGTATGTATTAGGCTTTCAAGCCTGATTTTCTTTACATCTATGTCTTGGAAGTGTGACACATTTGGATCTTATAAGTTTTTTTTTTCAATAAACCAAAAATATAGCACATTTAAGTTATTGCTTCAGCAATCTACCTTTAAAGGGATTATGGAAAAAGCATCTGACTCATTAGGGTTTTAATCTAACTACATGAAAGCATCAAGAAATAAAACAAAATCCACATAGATTAATTTTTCTCCACAATCCTTTTTTAAAAATAAGCTAAAATGTTTTATGGGATTTTTCCATTGGCTCAGATGTTTTTGATGATAAATCATCTAAGGATACCATTATCGCCTTAAAAATAGACCATTCCTTGTATAAAATATAGAAAGTCTTTTTCCAGAAACTGCTTCATTGGTTAAAGATAATTGAAATTCTACAATGGAAGATATAATGAATTTTTCCAGGGTCTTACTCTAAAATTTGAATCCAATTTCTGGGTGCCAAGGCTTGCCAAATTTTCTCTGTAGATCAGTTAAATAAAGACTCAAGAAGATGATAAGTCTGTATCATTGTAATTACTCCATACATTCTTTTTAAATTCTGAACATAATTTGTTATTGTTTGATGCCCACTTCTGGTTTGGAAGTCAAACTAAGTGTTATTGCTCTTTTGAAACATTTAGAAATCATTTTATGTCCCTCCCAACAACTTAAGGATTTCTTACTAAGACAGTCAATATATATGTTCGTGTGTGTGTGTGTGTGTGTGTGTGTGTGTGTGTGTGTGAAAAGAAATTCCAAACAAATAAGTATGTGCTGGAAAAGTCATTCGGTCCCAATTTTTGCTAGATTTTATGATGTCTAATTTACTTTTTGTGCAAATGAAAATAAATGTGCCAGATTCCCTGATATTAATTGTGGTCTTAGAATTATATGTTTGGCATTTTTAGTTCCCTCTGCCATCTCATATTGCAAAACCAGGGGTCTGGATAAGTGCTGAGTTCCCTCTGACATCAGCCAGACCTCTGTGTTCCCATCAGTTCCAGGAGGATGCTGGACAAGGCAAGACTTGGACTGTTATCATTATTTATGGTGATTAGGAGCCAATTCCTTATCCTTTTGCAGGCATATAGTTCCTTGCGACTTGCATGACTGGAGCAGCAAATTTGGCCCCTTAAATTCTTGCACACTTAAAAGGGCCAGGCTCCAACATGCTTGTGGCTTTGCTTTGCTCTATTGCTGGAGAGTTATGCAGTCCTTCCTAATCCCTGGAAACAGGCAGTGTGTGATGCTGCCAACAGACCATTTGTGTCTGTAAAATATAGACAAATTGCTACTCTTTATTAGACATATGGATGAAGAACTGGGCGGTTCTGAAATGAGTGGGTATTGAGTTTCTTGGTTTGTTCCCCACCTCCTAACTGTGCTTTCAGAAGAATGGAGCTATTTAGTGGTGAATTTTGATGCCAAGGTTGTTTTTTTTTTTCTTTTTCTTTTCTTTTCTTTCCTTTCCTCTCCTCTCCTCCCTCCTTCCTTCCTTCCTTCCTTCCTTCTTTCCTTCCTTCCTTCCTTCCTTCCTTCCTTCCTTCCTTCCTTCCTTCCTTCCTTCCTTCTTTCCTTCCTTCCTTCCTTCTTTCCCTCCTTTCCTCCCTCCCTCCCTTTTCCCTCCCTCCCTCCCTCCCTCACTTCCTCCTTCCTCCTTCCCTCCCTTCCTCTCTCCCTCCCTTCCTCCCTCCCTCTCTCCCTTCTTCCTTCCCTCCCTTCCTCCCTCCCTCTCTACCTTCCTCCCTCCCTTCCTCCTTTCCTCTCTCCTTCCTTCCTTCCTTCCTTTCTTCCTCTCTCTCTTTCTTCTTCCTTCTTTCCTTCCTTTCTTCCTTTCTTTTTCTTCTTTTCTTTCTTTCTAAGATTGAGCCTTTCATTAGTTAACTAATATTTTTGGAATGAAAATAAAGCCTTCATAGTCACTTGATCATTTTTAGGAACCATGGACCTACATTATGATTGGGGACCTGACACTGTTACCTATTCATTACATGGCATTAAATGGGAAAAGCAAAAAAATTGAATCAGTTTAGATATTTCTAAATATTTAGCTCTGTGGCATCTTTTGGGCAAAACATACACATTACTAGATGAATTGAATAAAAAAAATTAACCAAAATAATTTATGTTGTGGTCAAATGTGGGTAATTCTGAAATCCCATCCTAAGTTGCCTTATTGCTGAAATGTAAAGGAGATTCAAAGAAGAATTTGAAGAACTGGTCGTTGTTGATAGCAATAAATCCCATTATTTGATACATTGAAAGGAAGGCTTTGTTGAGATTTTCACATATGGAAGTATGGAAAAGAAGGCAAGAAAAACAAAAAAATATATATTGGGACAACATTCAATGAACAAATGGAAAGTCATCTCTAAAATTCAAGTAGCACCCTTGCTTTCCAACTGGGATATTAATTAATAGCTCTTAATTAAGAGAGAAGGTCTTGAAAAAGATAGGGAAATGGTTTCTCTTGTATGGCCCAGAGTTATCTTTAGCCAAAAGCATAAAGAGACAGTCTATGATGGTCCTTTGAGACACACTGTTCCCAAAACTTGCCAATCAATCAGTCAGTAGGTTCTGGGGATATAAAAATGAGAGTCCCTTCCCTTAAGGAGTTTATATTCTATTGAAAGAAATAACAGGCACCTAGGTAAATGTGAGATATATTCCTGCTAAATGCAAAGTAATTAAGGGAAGTCCTCTCCAGCTGCCTATATAAGACCAGGCAAGACAGAATATGAGAGGGCATAGAGTGCTGTATTTGAAGTCAGGAACTGGGGTTCATTTCTCACTCAGGAACTGGGGTTCATTTCTCACCTCAGATATTTACTACCTGTATGATCTTGAATCAATCTGCAAATGAAAGTATCAGATTTAATATTTTAGCAATCCTTTTGGGTCTAGATCCAGAATTATATGATTATGTGATCAATGATTTAGACCAGCTCAGGAATCTTGTAGAAGGTCAAAGGTATTCTAGGGAAGGGCAGAGTCACATTGGCAAATCCAGTTAGGGTCTCATTTCTGATGTGTAATATGCCAAGCAGAAGAGTAGATCAAGAAGTTTCTATCCCTGCTAAATAAAGAAAAGAGAAGGGATGTTAAAAGGGAGAAGGGCATAAGGATGGCGAGAAGTATAGTCAAAAAGACAAGACCTAAAAAATCAGGTTTTCTGGACACAACTTTCCATCTATTCTTTCCATATCTTTCCTCTCCTACTTTTAACAGTGGTAGGTGATATTGTGGTGGCTATCGCATCCTTTCTAGATGCACTAGATGCAGATGGTTGCACAGTGTCTAGAGCATTGGACCTAAAGTCAAGAAGAGCTGAGTTCAAAACCAGCCTTAGATACTCACTAATGGTGTGACAGTGCAAGTCATCTCTCAATTTCCTCAACTGTAAAATGGAAATAAAAACTGTACCTCCTGCAGTGTTATTATGAGGATCAAATGTGATAATATGCATTTAAAAACAGTTAGCATAGTGCCTGGCACATAGTAGATACTATATAAATGATTACTTTCTTCCCTTCTGCTTATTTTTCTTTTTGGTAGCAGCAGTACTGAATCCCTTCTTTTGGTTGTTGTTCAGTCACGTCCAAAATCTTTATGACCCAATTTGGAGTTTTCTTGGCAAAGACACTAGGATGGTTTGCTATTTCCTTCTCCATTTCATTTTACAGATGAGGAAATCAAGGCAAATAGGGTAAAGTGATTTGCCTAGAATCACACAGCTAGTAAGTGTCTGTCCTGTACTCTATCCACTGTGCCATCTAGTTGCTGCTGAAAATTTAATTCGCCACATCCTGTTATAAGAGCTAGCTTATAATCAGCTTAGGAGCAATTTAATGGTCCTCAAGTACACATGGTTTCTTTTGTCTACTATTTTATGGAGTTTATACAGACAGATATTTATTAGCACAGTACATTATTAGCACAGATAATTACTAGCACATTGTGCTAATAATTAGCACAATTATTAGAATATATTTAGTGTTTAATAATTGCTTACTTGAGCTGCCTTTCTCTGCCTATCAGTTTAAAAATCACAGCAGCCTAGAGACCCCAACTCTGAAAATGTATAACATTCAGACAGAGGTTTCACTCTCTCTCCTACTTTAAAATCTTGCATATCTGGCTAACCTGTGACCTCTATGTTTGTGGGAAAATCAGGACATAGGAATTGTTTAGGTAAAAGTGAGCAAAGTGACTTATTACAGTGTCTGTTATTGGACAGGGAAAGGGAAATTGGGGGAAGAATGGTTCTCTTTGGGGAATATCTGTCTCTCCTTGAAGAATTATGTACAGCTCACAGCCTCATTGTGAGTTTTCTGTCCTGAGGGGCTTGCACTACCCAATAACCTGTCTTGATCCCTCTCTTCTCTGATATAGCCCTGCATTAAATGTCTCCTTTTTTATTTTCTTCACATCAACTGTTACCCCTTTGCCAGTGATTTACTTGAACTCAGCAAACAATTATCCCAACTCCAAGTACATTTTGTTAAACCCAACTCAGCTCTTGGCATTTATTATTGTTCTCCCCAGAGCATTGTCATCATCACTGAATATTTATTAATGCCCAATCTGCTGTATAACCCCATTCTCTGTATTTTTCAGTGATGTGGAAAAGAGACACTCTCTTCTCTAAAAGAGCCTTTGTGGTTGAGTTAGTCTGTCTGTTCTAGTCCTTGAACTCTCTGTATTAGCCATTTTTGACCACTTCTTTCTTCTTGGAATTCTCTTCTACCTTAGTTTACCGAATTTGCCTCCTGCCTCAGACACTTAATTGCTTGGGGACTCTGACCAAGTCATTTAGCTGCTTTCAGCCTCAGTTTTACCATCTGTATAATGGGGATAATTATAACAACTCCTTCACAGGATTGTTGTGAGTTTCAGATTAGATAGTATCTTTAAAATGATTTGCATATCTCAAAGTGTTATTTGATATTCCACAGCACTCACTACTTTGGTCTCCTTTCTGTAGTGAGACAATGTCAGAAATGAAAGGTATTTTAGGGATCTGTCATTCAGCTTTATCATTTTGCAAATAAGCAAACCAAGGCCTTAGAGAGATGAAATTACTTACCTGGCTTCACACAGACAGTTGGTGATAGGTCATATTAGCTATGATTACAATTCAGATTTCTTAACTCCTGTTTCATTTTTCTTTTAAAGCTGCTTTTCCTTTCTAGTGGTAGGTCCTGTTTCAATATTTTATTTACTTCTCTGTGCTCTTCACACTGCTCTTAGGTTTCTTTTGCTTTCTACTTTTCCTCCTCTCGCTACTTAAAATGAGAGGATGGACTAGAGTCTTCTTGGATCTAACTTTTATCTTCTGCCTCTGATCAAGTCCATGAACTATCACTAGTCAACCAGTTAATATGCATATATTAAGTGCTTACTATGTACTGGTCATAGTGCTAAGCCATGAGGAGATAGAGAAAGACAAAAGACTTACCTCAGAGAGTTGACAGTCTAATAGGGTAGCTATCAATTATGGCAAATGGCTATGTACAAACAAGTTATACACAGGGTAAATAGGAAATAATGAACAAAAGGAAGTCACTAGAAGGAAGAGGAATCTGGAAAGACTTCTCAGAAAGTAGGATTTTAGCTGTGACTTGAAGGAAGCTAGGTAAGCCAGGACTCACAGATGAGCCAGAGAAATAGTTCTAGGGAGATCAGAAAAGCAACAAGCAGAGATTTCATTTTAATCTGAACATTTCTTCTTTTACCATCAGCTTGTTTTTCATGATCTTTTATTTTTCCCACCTGCATCTTTCACTGAAGTGTTTTAAGGAAAGGTTATTTTATTGCCAAAGTTTTCAGAACCCAGAAACCTATGAGCAATGATAACAAATGGGCCCAATGATATATATATTAAAAGTGATAAATCATTTTCAAGCCTCCCAGATCATTTTATCTTCCTCTGGATTCTTACCTCTTTCTGACTCTTGTGTGGGTATTGATTAATGCCCCTATCTTTTTTGCTACATCTTCATCTCAGTTCTTTGTTTCATTTGCCTGCCAATAATGATACCTGATAAATTAATCAGCCAACCTCAGAGGTCTTGCCACCCAGATAGTAGACGGTGTAAATGTGCCCATCAAAAGCCAGGAGGCTCTCCAGCTTCCATTCCTTCAGTCCCCAAAAGACCACAGTGATTCTCAGCAATTAGAAATGCAAATATTTATTTCTTTTCTTTCTTTCTTTCCTTCTTTCTTTCTTTCTTTCTTTCTTTCTTTCTTTCTTTCTTTCTTTCTTTCTTTCTTTCTTTCTTTCTCTCTTTTTTCTTTCTCTTTCCTGCTTTCTCTCTTTCTCTCTTCTCTCTCTTTGTCTCTTTCTTTCTTTCTCTCATTCTTTATTTTTCTTTCTTCTTTTTTCTTTTCTTTCCTAGCAGTGAGATTTTGAGAATCAGAGTAGGCTAATTAACAAAGGATGGGGCTTCTACTGAATCAGCAAGCTGGATTTCTATGAGTGAAATAAACATAAATAGGCAGCTGCAGCTCTTTTGGAGTTCAATACCTCAACAAAAGCACTAGTCAAATATTTGAATAGTTGGAGGATGTGTCTATTCATTTCCATGGAAATGGCTGAAATCATTTGCTCCCCAATTTCTAGAGGAGTTAAAGTAGTTGCAATACCAAAAAGCCTGTCTAACTGTAAAACATGAATTTGAAGGAGAGAATTCTTTAATTGGGCACAACATTGACATGGTAAAATGTCAGCATAACAAAATGCCCTAGAATACCTTCAAAGACCTATTTACCCAGTTTTCTTCTATTAGCTCTGAAATACTCAACAGTGCAGACAGGGAAGAAAAATAAAAAACAAAAACAATGTGTTTTTCTTCATACATCAGTCCTGCCTAATTGAGAGTTCTTGTTGATGGGATGACAGATAATGGTAAAAATGATAGTTGGCATCTGTTTAATGTTTGAGGTCTTAAAAGTCCTTTACATATATTGTGTCATTGATCCTCAGAGTAATCCTGTGAGATGGTAATGTATGTGTTATTATTCCTGTTTTATAGGTGGTAAAGAAACAGAAGCCTAAGTTAAGTGACTTGATCATTAAGTATCTGAGGTACCAAATTTGAACTCAAGTCTTCATGACTTTCCCTCTAGTATTCTATCCATAGGTTTTAGAAGTTTATAAATTAGCTGTTTGTGGGATGGTAATCAGGGAGAGAACATATGGTTCATCTTATCCCAGCTTTGCAATAAATTTTAAGCTGTACTACCATTGTTCAATTATTTACTCATGTCTGACTCTTTTTGTCCATGAGATTTTCTTGGCAAAGATGTAATGGGCTGAGGTTTGAGTTGATGCACTGAGGTCCCAAGTACCTGAGGCTAAATAGTAATTGGGCTATACTCTATTAATATACATGATTGGATAAAGAATGATCCCTGCCCACTCTCTGTGCAAGTCCTGATATATTGTATAGGAAATGACGATTTTGGTGGGTGGAGGCAGAGGGAGAGACAGGAAGAGAAGCTGGGAGAGATTGGGCCTGGGTCCATTCTCCTGGCTGCTGGTCGTGTGGCTGCTGGTCTAGCTAGCTTCTTGACTCAGTTACACACATTGCTATCGCCGATTCTCTTCCACCTCCGATCCTTCTTCACTGAGAATAAAGACTGACGATTTTCCCCTAACCTGAATTCCTGACTCTGGCTGATTTTAAAATACATGGTCTTCACACAAAGGTATTGGAATAGTTTGCCATTTGTTTCTCTAATGTGGTCCCATTTTACAGATGAGAAAACTAAGGCAAATAAGTTTTAAGTGATTAGCCCAGAGTCACACAGTAAATCTCTAAGACTAGATTTTTCTGAGGAAAATCATTTAATCTCTGAGTTTCTAGCTTCTTTAGCTGAAAGGGTGGGTAGGTATGTGTGAAGCATCATGGGAAAGTGGCAGGGGGGGAGGGGGAAGGGGAAAAAGACGCAAACAGAATCTCCATGAAACTAAATGATATCTAAGGTTCCTTCTAGATCTAATAATCTATGACTAAATCTATGGCTAACTTGGAGCACATTTTCCATAGAAAAATATTATGAATGTTGCTTAGTTTCCCAGGTTAGTCAACAAAAAACTATTTAGTACATAATGTAGCTGGATTGTCACATTTCAAATATATAAAATCAAAATATGTTTTGAGTAATGGCAGCATAACTAAAATAAGTATATAGCTATCTATAGCGACTACTTTGAAGGAATCAAGACTCATTTGAATGCACAAATTTTATTATTTTGCTAAAATATCAGTCACATTATAGCTCCCAGGCACTATCTTGATCCGGTTTTTAGAACAATTATTATAGCTGTCAAATCCTACTGAAGCTTGGAGAATCTCTTACCTAAAGGTGGAATAAGGCATTTCTATATGATATGGAAAGTGTGAAAGTAGGTACTTATATTTGTCATTTGTGCCTTCACTATAACTCATGGGACATGACTTGTCAAAACAAATGGAAGTGACTCCAGAATATTCGTTTCTCTTTCTCCTCGTATGTTTTCTTAATAGGAAAAGTAGCAATAATACAAAACACTTTCCCAAAAAACTTGTCCTTTACCTCCAGCTCCTAGTTCAGCTGAAATTCTCATGCTGTTTTGCTTAAACTTGATACATACACTATTTTCCAGCCTTTTAGAAAATCATAACTAGAAAAGCCTCCTTTTTTCTTATTCCCTGAGAACCTCAGCTATTACTGAGACCTTCCTCTCCCAAACAGGAAATTTGTATCTCTGGGTGCCAAGTTCTTTAGTGCAAGGATCAGGATCTTTTTAGCTACTTAATGCCTTTAGGATTAGTATTTCTGTTTAGATGATGGCCCTGGATTCTTGAAGGCCAATGCCAGGCAAACAAAAACTCTAGTGGGTTCTGTTGACCTAAAAAGGCCTCAAATATGGGTTTAGAGATAAACCGTGTGTTTGTCGTCCAGAGAATGACCCACCTAAAATTATTGAGCTCTCCAGTGGGTTGAGTCAGGTGATTTTTTCCAACCATAACAGCTCATAGAAACTATTTTCTAAGGCAAGACTTCTTAAACTTTTTCCACTGGTGACCCCTTTTTACCTGAGAAATTTTTATATGACCCAGGTATATAGGTATATAAAATAGACATACAAATCAAACATTTATTGTTAAGAAATCATAATTTCATGATCTACACATTTGGTTATGAGACCCCCATATGGAGTTACTACCTATAGTTTAAGAAGCTGGCTTCAAAGATATATAAGGGTATAGAACTTGTATTGATTAAAGGAATGCTCAATATGATGCAATAAAGCATTCCTAAAGGACTGAAGTATACACATACATTCATGCATGTATCTACAAATGCTCAGAGCATTTACATTGAAGCTTTCCTTAGAAGCTATGCCCTGAATTCACCAATGATAAATTTTCATCCAACAGTAAGGAGTTAACATTCATGTAGTTCTTCAAGGTCTGGAAAATGCTTTACATTTATTTTTCTCATTTGATCCTCATAACAACCCTGTGAGGCAGATGCTTTTATTTTCATCATTTTAAAAATGAGGAAGATAAGGCTCAAAACATTTAATTGACTTGCCCAGTTAGTAAGTATTGTGTTTGATAGTTCCAAAACAATGCTCTTGGATGGGCCTGAGAATAGATTTATCTAGCACTAAATCCCTGTTGTTTGAAATAATTCAGGGCAAAGGTCTGAATGCTGGAACTAAATTCCATCTGCATTCCATCTAGTCTATGTTCTGGATCCTTGGTTAACATTACTCTTTTTCAACAGAGGCAGTAGGAATTCTTGAACAAATGGTAGATTCAGTAGGAAAATGCTTAAGAAGAGAGACTTGATACAGAGTATAATTTGTATATCTTAAGGTTATGGAACTCTCCTGGATCAACACCTTTACCATTCCAAGTGATAATAAACAGGTTTGCCTTTAGTTAATCCATTTGATTTGTATTTTAAACAATAGGTTTTCACTCTGTTCTATTTATGATCTTTTAATTCACTTCTTTCTATTCAGCAGGCAGCCATATAATATTGATATAATTCTATTATTCTCTTTTAGGAGTGCTTCTGTTATTCAGTGTAATAGAATTATGTAAACACCATTGGATAGTGTGGTGGTCTTATATTGTTTTTGCACTTGGCTGAATTTAAGATGGTGGAAAGCGGGGGGGTGGGGTGGGGACAGGTAAGACATCAGGACCACTGACACAATAAAATGTGAGGGTCAGTATGTTCCCAGGTGGCAATGGAGAGCTAAACTGCTGCTGAACATCCAGTGTGCACCACAGAGAAAACCATGGAAAGCAGCCTAATGATAGGAAATTCTGAATCTCTGCTCCCTAGGGGAGAAAAATTCTGCCTGTTAATCAAGCAGAAAAAGGGGGGAATTGGGGAAGCACTGCACAGCACTGACTACAACAGAAATGAGGATGTGTAGAGACCAAAGTTTTCTTATAAGTCCTTTGCAACAGCCGTGCCTTTTATATTTTAGGGGGAAAATAATTCAAACACTGAAATGGCTTCCAAACTTAATCAATATGGGAGTTGACCCCCAGGCAAGAAGAAGCTGACAGAGTGGTGACAAGCTTACATGCCCAGCTCTCATTTGGTGATAAGCCCTTGTTGAAGTGTCTAAGCAAGTTTGCTTGGCTTTGAGTCACTGTTTAGGTTTTCCATGGAAACAGTTGTTCAAGGGAGTTTAACCCAATGCTTCTGCCAGAATCTGTGGGAGAACATGGGCCTGTCACTATCTTGAAGGAGCATGAGGGTGACCTCTAAGAAGTTCCCCAGGGAACTGGTTAATCTCATGCCACAGAGCTGGCTTGAAAATTCAATTTTGTTTTGCAGGGGGGAAGAGATTTGGCTGATATCCCCCAACTTGAGTCAACGTTGTTGCTGAAACCATTTTTATAGTCACAAACCAGACATCACCTTAAGTGCAGGGAGTGTGTGATGACTGATATAATAATGCTTGTCAAGTATTCTGAGATCCTGAAAGAATGGTCAAATGGAAAGAATAAAGCTTGGATTATGATTTGGTTAAGATTGCCAGCTCTTAGCTGTTTTCCTCAACTCAAGGTTGGGAAACTAATCCTGGGAGATATTCCATGTTCAAACACTTAACCCTGGAACATGGGACTTTATATTTTCCAGAAATTTTTCTTAATCCAGAATAGATTAAAAAGCTAGCCTTTGGCTAAGTTACAGAGCAGTCAAATTTTCTTTCTGATGATACTCCAAACTTGTAAGACAAAAAGGTAAGCCAGTCAGCAAAATATCTTTCAGGGTTTCTTAACCTCTTTTGTGTCATGAACCCCCTTGGTGATGTGGTACTTCCTTTACTAGTGAATGTTGACACCCTTTTATGACTTAGGAGATGTGGTTTGACAGTTGACATGGCTGAGAAATTGATACCCTATGAAACTCTGAATTTGGCTGGTTTTTATTCAAGACATATAATTGGCTACTGGATCTGTCCCACAAGTCCTTTCCCATTTTACTGGGCCAAAGTTAAAAATTCTAAACAGAGTTTTTGAAGCCATGACAGATCAAAAGAAGGACCAGTGACCCTTATTTTCCCTCTTGTTTGCCTGAATTGTATCATTTTTCTTTCATAGTTTGAAGGACTTCCTAAGGTCATTCAGGCAAGTATTGAATCCCAGGCCAGCTTGATTCAAAATTCAATGTTCTTATTCACTACCAACATTCCTTTCTTCTCTATGGCCATCTTGACCATGCTTTTTATAGTTTTTCCTCTATGGCATATATTTTACAGGTTCAGAATACTGCATCAGATTAGATTTTCAAAATCTATTATCTTAATGATAGAACAATTCTACTACCTGTCATATGTGTTCGTCTACTATTTTTGACTACTTGGTTTTTATACTTTCAAATTTCTTTAATTTTTGATTATTTAATTCTAAGATGTATCCAACTGTTTTGGTTCAAGACCTTCTGAAAAATGGCATCCCATTGTAAAAAAATATTCAGTCTATGGGTGTCTTTGTACAATTCGTTAATATATATGTTGGCAGTATAGCTTGCACATTCCTAAATTGGGTATTTTCCATGCCTAGAATATCTTCAAGGTAAATTTTTCTCATCATCATACTATCTATGTTCATTTTTTTTAAAAAAAAATTCATACTCTTAGTCACTCACTAATATTAATCCTGATTGATCCTTACATAAGAAGTATACAATAGACTGGAGAAAAGAAATTCCCTTTCTTTTCCCCCTCCTCCTGAGTGAGGAAGTGGAGGGGAAAGTGTAGTGGAGGAAAACTTATGTGCCTAAAACTTCACTTAGGATACTGTTGGTCTTTCCAATAGAGTTTTGAGAATGGTTCCACCCTAGTGCAGATGTTGCTTCCTAGAAAGCTAGTGTCTTTATATAGAGCATCCCAAAAGTCTTAATGCAACTTTAAGCTGTTAGAAACTGAATTAAGACTTTTGGGATATCTTGTATAGCTTATAGGAACAATTCAAAGGTAACACTAAATTGAAGAAATAACTTGATTCCTAAGCCTCTGTGTACCTTGAGGAGTTGAAATTCATTTGAAACAACTTATTAATCATCCAGATTCTATGTCAGTACAAAAGAGAATGAGATTGTCAACTAAATGGTCTTTTAATTTTATTTTCTCCCTTCTTCATCGACAAATTAAGTTTCTTTAAATCAATTAAGGAGTGGATTGTTGTCATTGTGTTGGTTTTGTTGTTGTTTTAGTGTCTTATATTGTGTATTCAAGATTGTTTTCCTCCACAGATCAGTCAGTTTGTTAAACATCTACTATGTTCCAAACATGATGCTAAATGCTAGCAAAACAAAGAAAAGCAAAAGACAGTTCTTGCTACTTAATGACAGATACAGATTCTAACAGCTCTTATCTCATTTTGGGGAATAGGTGTGCTTCTAAAGAGTTGTCTGTAAATGTATATATAGCTAATCACAGTTTCCCATTACCTTCCAATATATTTTAAGTAATTCTTTCTCATGATAGCGGAAAATAGCAAAAAATATTTACTAAATTTTACAGAACTATATGAGAATGGAACAAAAAGTAAATCAGATCTTCATTGGGAATGTAATATATTTCTGATACAACATCAACTATAATAATCAGAATAAATCACTGAATACAAAAATTATAATAAAATTTTCAAATGGGAAATGGATTATCAGACATAACATTGGTTCATTAAACATTCTTAAATTCATTTGAGTTGGAGGGGGGTTATATCAACTGGTATGTAGCTTGCTATCCCAAAGATGCAGTGCAGACATTGCTAAAAGAGAGGAGTGGCTAGTTTAGTGGGCATCACCCATTGATTAAATTTCTCAGAATTCCTGGGACTTCCGTTCTGAATAGCCAAGAATCATCTAGTTCATCATTTGATTTTTTCCCCTACTCCCCTGAAAAATTAGTTATGTTGTCAAAGAATAGCAAATAATATTCCAGGCATCTGGGACTAAATTTGTAGTTGAAGGCTTTCTAGGAAATCAGAGAGTATATTGCTCATCCTCTTTTTGTCAGTAGCTCCTTTTTGGTTCATCACAAATTTTTAACCTAGGCTGACTGGGAACTGCACAGTTTTTATACGAGAGAGAATATGGAAAAAAAAGAACACTCGCTTATAATAGGCATGTCCCAGGAGAATGCTTCTATATTAGGGAAATAATCCACCCACATCCTTCTTATAAGTAATCAGAATGGAATGATGGACCCCCAAAATACATTTCAACTTGAAAGATGCCCCCTTTCTATCTCTCTATATAGTTAGATATATTGAAGTTTATGATATTCAATACCTATTCTTTTAAAGGTTCCCTATTTCCCTCGAAAAAAAGCTCATGCCTTTATCTTTGCCACAAGACAAAGTGACATAAAGTGATATAGCTCCTCACAGAATCATCATGATAAATAACAATGAGAAAAATAATTGGGCAAAAATCCAGTGTCCTAAAAGAATAGACCGTCACTAATGAAATCCTAAACTGGGATTATAACTATAACTATATTATAACTTTATAAACTATTATATTATGTATTAATTATTATTAAATATCATTATTAAATATTATTTTAATATATTATATATTATTATAACTATAAACTATAACTCTAGCACTCTTATATGTATTGTCCAAGGTATAAATCAAACGGTTTACAAATCAAAAAAAAAATACAAAATAGTGCTTCCTTCTACAAAGTATTTTATCTTTAATTGTTGAGGAAAAAAGCTTCAAGTAAAAAGAGATCATAAGTTTATTTCCCATACCTGTTAGGGACTTCTCTGGTTTGTGATATTCACGCTGTAATCATGAGAAGTTGTACACAGAGAAGAAAACAAGAGTCCAAGAGGTAGGAAAAATGTCCCTATGACCTTGCTTATTGTAGGCCCTTAATGTACAGGATAGGAATTTTCTTATTTGTGTTTGAGAGCATTCTTATGCTATAGGCAGAGAACATCACCATTTTACCAGAAGGGAAATTAAACCCTTTTGAAACATACTGATTTTCCCAATGTCACTTCAGGAATCAGTAATGCAGTTTGGAATAGAATTGCAAATCCTCCTTCTTGCTTCCTGTATCTCCATTCCTTGCTGAAATAGCAGATCTCTCACAGGATTTTTCCTCCTGAATGGCTGAACTCTAGAAATTTGTTTTCATTTGTACGTTCCTGTATTGCTACAGTTTAGAGCAACTGGTGGTGGTTTGCCAAATACATATATTTGTCATTTCTTAACCTCCTCACACCCCAACCCTATTTCTTTCACTTATCCTGCATGGGTGATCATGCCTTCTAAATGGACTTAATTTTCCTTTTTATCAAGGTAAGAAAAGAAAATATTTTGACAAGATAAGAAAAGAAAATCAAACTGTTTGGATTCAAGTATCTGGAGGATAGAATTATGAGAAGCAGCATGGTATCTTGGAAAGAGTACTGGCTCTTGAGAACATGGGTTCAAATCCTACTTTTGACATTTACTACCTGGGGAGAAAATCCTTTAATCTCTCTGGGTTTCAGTTTCCTCATTTGTAAAATGAAAGGATGAAATTATTGCTTTCTTAAATCCCATCAAGTTTGAAATCCTTGATCCTATTCTTTAAGATTAGGGAGCAATGGATGGAGTGAACAGACCACTGTCTTCACAGTCAGAGGACCAGGGTTCAAAGCTCACATCTGATCCTCAGTACCTGAGATCATAAGCAAATCACTCAGCCTCTCTGAGCCTCAATTTCCTCATCCATTTGCTGACTAACCATGTTGACCACCAGGTGCTGTTTTCTCATGATCTCGTATGAGGAAGGGATAACCATTGTAAGGTATGGTTAAGAGTTCTTTACTCTTCCTTCTTTGGTTAAGTAATTAGATGACCCCATTTAATTAGACACTCTTCAAAAAATTAGTTTGATTTATGCAATACATAAATGATTCATGGGAAGGAACAACTTTAACATCTTGCCAGTATAGAGCATTCATTTTTTTTTCCAGTTGAGCTCTGACAAATTGTTTTGCAATACTGAAATCTGCTCATTTTATTCTACAGCAAAGTGTCAGCAGCTCTCCTGGCCTTGGGCTGAGATGTAATTTAGTCAGTGCATTAAGGAAATGAAATGTAACTTCATGTAAAATAGGTGGTTTGTCAAATAAGCGAGAATGAAAATTAGTTTGAGGTCCAGCTTTCTCACATCCATCAAATGAGGCTGACTAAGTAGATTTCTGAATTAAATCTAGTTCTCCCTCTATATGAAGTAGCATCACAATGAAGGGAAAGCTTGGAGGGGTTTAGATTTAAGTGGACTTAGGAAGTGACTTCTATGACAAGATTATAGGTTGATGCAACTTTTCTCCCTAAGTGGAAATAGTCCTTCCTTCTACTTTGACCTGACTGTTTCAAGACATTTTGCTAAATTCTAAACAAGACTTTGTTTTGAGAAGTTTTTCCTTGTCCACATTCTCTTTCTCCCATTCAGATTCTATAGTAATAATTTGAAAATACAGTTTATGAGATGTCTAGTCTTACCATTAGGACTGATAACTGAATGAAATTATAGAGCCCCTTCAATTTGGTTCCTTTATTTTCATAAGCATAGGTGGTTTGGGGTAAAAACAGAATCCAGTAACTTTTATCTGGCCATTAAAGCATTTAAATGTGATTCCTAGTAATTATTGACTTTCTTCTACAAAATAAGTTCTAGAGTTTTAGACAAAATTGGTAAGCAGATGTCATTTATCTCCATTGCTCCCAGCTATCTTTTATGGTCATCTTTTCTCTCTTTTTTTCCCACACTTAGACTTGTGGTCAGATCCTTTATAGTCCCTAGAAAATATCTTATTTTAGATATTTATATTTCAATTTGAATTTAAAGTGATACCCTACCTTTCTCAAGAGAATTATGAGCCTTATTACTTATAAATGTGAATTTGATTGATTTTGTTGTTATTGACACTTACAGTAGCCCGTAGGAAGTAAAGTTAACAATAAAAGAATTAATAATAATAACAGCTTGTGTTTTTGCAAAGTGCTTTAAAATTTTTTTGTTCTTAAAATCCTTATAACAACCTTGGGAAATGGGTACTAGTATTATCCCCATTGCACAGATGACAAAAAATTAAGGCAAAGAGAGTTTAAGTCACTTGCCTATTATTGCCAGACTAATAAATATCTGAGATAGAATTTCGATTCTGGTATTTTTTTCAGGTTTTCCATTAAATCCAGCATGCTATCTATTGTACCATCTAGCTATTCTCATTGCTGGAGGAAGGGAAACTCCTCAGAATTCCTAAAAATAGACTAAAGAAGGGCAGTCCTGTTTATCAGTTCAGCATCTGAAATTCTTCACTTAGTAAGTTAGCTAAACAAACAAAAAATAAACACATTCCCTAAGAGATGTGCGTGGCTGCATAAACATTTTAAAAATTATAACAAAAACAAAATATTTTTTAAAAAAATTAACATAAAGGAAAAAGATTTATGGAAAATGTCACAGATAAAAACTAGACATTTAAAATATATGAGGAACAGTTTAAAAGTCACAGTTGTAACTCTCAGTTCACAACCAATATATGGTCAAAGGCTACGAATGGGCAATTTTCATATTAAGAAACATGTGTTATTAATAATCACTTGAGAAAACTGTTCAACCTCGTTAAAAAATCAAAGCAATAATCTTAAAGCAACTCTGAGGCATCTCAAACCAATAAAGCAAAAACAAGGAAAGTCGGTGCTAATGGGGTTGTGGAGAAACAGAAAAAAAGTCATTCCTTGCTGGTGTAATTAGAAACAAAATCTTTTTGGAAAGTAACCTGGTATTGTGTAGTACAAGTTTTATATATATATACCATTTGATTTACTAATTCTAGGCTTGAGGATATGTCATGAAAATATCAAAAGCCAGAACTGTCCTTTCAAAGATTCTTACTTTAGGATTACATATAATTGTTAAAAACAAAAAAAAAAAAAAGAAAGAAAGAAAAGAAAAAAAAAAAAAGAAAAAAACCTCAAAGTCCAAAAATAAGTGAATGTGCAAAAAAATTAATGGAATTGAATGCTGTAATGCAATTAAAATTAATATGAAGAATATTAAAAGAACAATGAAAAATTAAAAAAAAAACCTTCAAGGATGGAGTACCCATTGTGACCACAGAAGAAGAAAGTGCATGAAAATTAGCAGAGACATTGGGCCTTGGATTTAGGAAAAGTTGGGTTCAAGTTGCATCTGTGATAGGTGCCTGAATTGTAACTATGTCTAACTTGCCAGGAGTGACATATAACTTAAATTCAAGTGGTCAATTAGATACTAATATGTAATGGTAAATGGGGTTTCCTTAGTGGGAATTCCTTACATCAGTTGAATTATAGTCCTGGAACACGCTCTCCCCCTTCCCATCCAAAAAAATGACCTGAAAGAGAAATAAGCAAGTGAATAAAAAATTATCATGATATATTGTGCTTTGAATTGAATTACTTTAAATATTAATTAATTAGCAACTATATTTATAGGGAGTGGAGCTATGCATTAATTAATATGAGAAACTCCTGAATCAAAAAAAAAAAAACTTCCTTAGAAATGCAGGTCAGTACCTTCTCTGCAATTTAACATTCTTGGAGAGTTGACATGTGTTAAGTAACTTGTCCAGAGTCATATAGAGCAGAGACTGTGTCAGAAGCAGAATTTCGATCCAGGCTTTCTATCCACTAGGACACATTTTCTCTCTACATTTTAAGTAAATTATTTAATTAAAAATTTATCCTGGAGTTGCACTGAAAGGTTCCTTTGTCATTTTACCATAAGTTGACCCAAAGCCATACTGTGCCTCAACTGTAACTGTTAACATTTCTTGGTCTACTTGATGTCAATTGCTTGGGATACTCTGTAATTGGTAATGAATAAAAACAATAACATACTTTATTCTTTTTGGCCCTCCTAGAAGGAAAGTGTGTTCTGGAAAAGGTTGTTATTTACTATTCAGAACAAAAACCTACTTGAATGTACATTTATCTCATCTCCTAGGCATAGATGAGGGCAGAGGTTCCTAAAGTTTTTATTTTTTTCTTGACATTTTTTGCTTTAATTAAGTCTTCTCAGACCCTTTATTCAATACAAAAGGAAATATATTTTAGAGTTTATCATGCCTATGCACATGAGAAATAAAATAAAAACAATTTTTCCTAAAGAAAACTTTATTTAGTATAAAATATATTTTAGTATCATTGTTATTTTTTTCAATCCATATAATTTTTCACCAACTATGACAAATGTTTGGAAATAGAGTTGCTTATCAAATATTCCTTGTATTCCCTGGAACCCTAAGTGCTTGGGTGGGTGGGTTGGGAGAGCTTTCTGACATCACCTCTGCTTTTATAGCTAACCCTTAGAAACTAAACTTATGCTAGATTTAGATGTGGCTTTGAAATGTTGTGCCTAGGACAAGTGCTAAAATAAAAGAGACTTAGTCCTTTGCTGGAGAGATATTAAAATAAAGCCAGACTCTAGTGCTGTTAGATGGAATTTCCATTTATCTGCTAGGATAGCAGCACCATGTAGCTGAAGCTGAGCAAATTTGCACACAGCAGTCTAATTAATGTTTTTATTAATATGTATTAATAAGATTTTTCTCTGGGGTTCTAATAAGTGGTTCTTGAGATATCCTATGGAGTGTGACAGCTCCTTATCCCCCCCACCCCCCGTCTCCCAATGTCTCATATTCTAGTACATGCATGTACACAAGTACACAGAGGCATTCCTTTTGCTATGCACAGCCTACCTGCTGTCAAATTATATAGACATCTATTGTCTGAGCCCTGAGAGCTGTCTTCCCCTCTACAGCTTACTTGCTGGGCTCTGCACTTCATTATATCAAAATGTTCATAGAAAAATGGGCTTAATCCCTGTAACTTTGCCAGCCCTATCCATCTTCCAATATTTGGAACATCAATAATGACAAAAATGGCATTAGAATTAATATTTCACTTGAAAAAATTGCAGAGATTTATGTGTTGCTTAAATTTGTCAACAGAGACTTTCCGGCAAAGTGAAAAGGCCATTTGAAAAATTACCTTTGCTGCTTCATATTGCTTCTGCATTGGGAGGGAAATATTTTTTCCTAACGGTTAGTTCATTTCCCTTATGGACTGCCAAATCAAGGTCAAAGTTTTAATTGTGGTTAGGATGGAGGAGATGAGATTTAGATGGGAGGAGAAGAAGGGATATTCTTAAAGGCTGAACTTTTTAGACTAAGGTTAAACTGCACATCAAATGATTTAATCAGAATTACAAGTGGAATCTTAAAGTTGTTCCCCTCATACAACTACTTCAGATAATAATTAGAAGTTATAGATTTAAAATTAGGAGGGACCTTCCTTTTATTCTTGTAGCTATTTGTATTAATATACACTTATTTACAATTCCCTCCCTAGTTAGTATGTTAGCTTCTTAAAGACTTAAAGACTTGGTGAATGATTTTGTCCTCCTTTGTGTTTCCAGCACTCATCATAATGCTAGCAGATAGTTAAGAATTAATGAATGCTTATTGATCAACAAAGCCCAAAGTCTTATTTTCCAGATGATAGAACTGAGATCCAAAAAGGATAAATGACTTTATCAGAGTCATATAGGTACAAAGTGACAAAGTGAGAATTCTTTATCTAGTATTTTTTTTCCTTCTATGTTAATCCCTAACCCCATCCCCAATCTAATGTTGCTATGATTGATTTCCATTCAATTTAATAGTTATTGAGCATCTTATTCTGTTCAACATAATGCTCTGGGGGGAGGGGGTCCTAGAAGGCTGATAATAGTGATGATTTTACCAGGAGCTGGACTAGTAAAAGATTATTATATAAGAACAAATGGGATGTATGGGTTCTAATAGCTCCAATGGCTCAGATGGGAATTCTGGGAATTTTTTTCTTTCTAAAAGATGTGGATTTTGGAGAATTTTGTGGAAAGTCATAACATCTGTGGAAAGAGTTGAATTGATAATTAGTTTAAGAAATTATGAAAAGGGGGCAGATATACCCAAGTCTTTGGGTGATTGTCAGGAAAGAGCATGATTTATAAATAAGGCTGCCATCATATTTTAATAGCCACAATGGATATGAGAAAAAAATAGCATAGAAAGTGTAGAGACAAGTGGTGAAAGGCAGGGATGTTTCTATAGAGGTAGGCAGCAGTTTTGGGATTGGGAATGGGATGGTGAAGAGAGGTAGGTAGCAGTGGAAAAGGAAGGGGAAAAGGAAAGGCAGAGAGTATCACTCACATAGCCATGGTTTAGAATTGTGAGCACTCGGCCATCAAGGATCATCAGGACAGCGAGGTCTCATTTTCGTGGGGTTTTGAAGAGAAATAGATAACTTTTATCTGTGCCATCCTTGGGTTAGTTCATTAACATATCCAAATCAAATCAAAGGTATTGGTAAAACTTTAAAATCATCTTTCCAAAGTTATCAGCACAATTTTGATATTCTGCTGGTCTGGAATTGTGGAGTTGTAGAATTTGTGTGAAATTTATATATTATAGGATCAAAACTTTGACACCAGTGAGCAAATGGCTTCTGCTGATTTAGCACATATTAACAGCATGTGAATTTCAGTTAACATATTATGCATTTGTAAATTATACTCCTTTGATCTTGGGTATGATTTGTATGTGACTTCCAGAGTTCCCCTTATAATCTTATTTCCTGCTGTTGTCCCTTTTTATTGACTACTTGTAAACTGGATGTGAGGGAGGCCAGAAGATTCAGAACAAATTCAAATTTTAACACCAGGTTGAAGTCTGGAAACTGTCTAAAAATATATAACTTAAACTCTATCTTTCTCAGGAACCTAGTCAGTAGCATAGTTTAATAAGAAAAAAAGAAAGACAATCTAAACTAATAAATGAAACCATTTATTATAACAATTGATGGGAAGATTTTAATAGTAACATGTAGAATTCCCAGAGCAATTGATTTCCAGTTTTCATCTCTGGCTAGAATTCTGGACTCAAACTCTAGGGTATTCTAGGAAGAAATAATTTAACAGTAATGGAAAGGAATCCTCCAAAGAAGATACTTTTCTATTTATCCTGGGTAGGACTCTAATTTCAACTCCCATATACAAGTGAAATGCCACCAAATGGTGATCTTGACTTGGCTTTTGCTCCTCCTCCACTATAGGCTTGTTTTAGGAGGACTAATGTGCAGGACCCACCTGAAGTGTGTCAGTAAAGTCAACTCTAATTCATACTTTTGAGAATAGATTCTCAAAATCAGCTAAAGTGCAGTTGGCAGCTTGTTGTATATTTTATTAAAGATACAAAGAGCCAAGAATAGTTCATTGTTATTGCTGAAAACTGAATGATAGTCCCCAAGTAGGAGGGGGTGAAATCTTAGGAGGATTACTCATTATTGTTGTATCCACTAAAAAAGGATGAATAGATAATTCTTGTTATTTTTACAATTATTCTTCCTTATATATACATAGGTGGGTTGATGATAGGCAGCAAATGGGAGGAGAGATTGGGATCTACACCACTGTTGGGGAAAATTCTTAAGATTCACAGTAAGAAAAGCCATGATCTAGGGTCCAGGAAATGAGAATTCACTCTTTCCCCTCTGTAAAAGAAGCATTGGTCCAAATATATGATTCTATCTGTCCCATCCTTGCTTCCTTCTCCATCATCCTAATCTCTCTCTCTCTCTCTCTCTCTCTCTCTCTCTCTCTCTCTCTCTCTCTTTCTCTCTCTCTCTCTCTCACACACACACACACACACACACACACCTGCTTCCTTTGCTTCAAAAGAACTCCATATCCTTTCAACATGCCTTAGAAACATTTATAATATCTTTCTAGGGAATTCTTGTCTCAGTGCTCCATTATGGATTGCTTGAATCGGACCATTGAGGTCTTCATGATTTAAAAACCTCAAAGTGGTCACTGGCACAAATTCCTTCCTTTCTAATGATCTGTTATCAGTCTGATCTTCCTTTTAAGTTTGAGGTTAGTGGTAAAAAGATCAACTTTATAGACAAAACCAAGTGTAAGATATATGTAGTATATATTCACAAACAACATACAACTATATACAATCTATTCTTATAATATTCACAGAGAGGTAAAAACATACCCCTAAACAAGATAAACATTTTTACCCTATTATTTTAATAAACAAACAGCCAAGTAATGAACCCAAGCAATAGACCACACTTAATGATGAGGATAGGCATGCCATTGGGCTGGTGTTTTGTACCAACACTGCCGTGAGAATGATTTACAAACGATTTCACAAAAAATTACAAACATTTCACACTGCTTATAAAAAATAAAGAGAAACATCATAACATTCCATGGCAACCACTGCCACTACTTATAAAATATAGTTGAACTAGTTTTAGTGCTGCTATCTATAGAATTCTTGATGCTCTGAGTAGTATTTTACATCACTTTTCTCATGGAATTCTTACTAAAACACTGAAGTCAGTAGAATAGTATTAATTTCATATTATAGTCTTCAGATAAGGAAATTGACTCCCCCAAAACAAGTGACTTGTCCAGGGTCACATAGCCAACTGTTGAGACAGAACCGTGATCTCTGCACTACTAGTACAGTACTTTTTTTTCAGTGGAAGAATTAAAGAAGAATGTAAGACCATTACTGAGAGATTTGATTAAAGGGAGATTGGCAAAAAATCCTAGTTAAGGAATGGGGAAAGAACAACATATGGAGTTACAGGGGAATCTTTGTTTCTAACTCTAGGTCCTTCTTCAGTTATCAGCAATGATGATGACTCCGCCAGTCCACTCCATCACATCTCCAATGGAAGTAACACTCCATCTTCTTCAGAAGGAGGCCCTGATGCTGTCATTATTGGAATGACCAAGATTCCTGTCATTGAAAATCCCCAGTACTTTGGAATCACAAACAGTCAACTCAAGCCAGACACATGTAAGTACAGATGTTTATTTTTCTTGGCTGTTTTGCTTCTTCTTTCTATAAACCGATGGCTTTATCAGACTCAGAAAGATGATTGGTATGGAATGAAAAGTCTAAGTGGAGTTGGGGCAGCCAGTCCATGGAATGAATGTCTTTTTTGTTTTCTCATCTATGTAATCCTTAGGATGTGGCACCCTGCTGGCATGAGATATAATCAGACAGACACTGTGTTCTCCTGGAGTGGATTGTCCAAATCCATTAACTAAAAGAATTCAGAGTCAAAGCAGTATTTACCTTAAGAAAACTGAACAAGAAGTATAATTAGTTTGTGTTTGTTCAGTTAGACACAATTGGAAATGTTTGTAATTTTAAATCGGTTCTATTAAGAAATACTTTTTGAAGTAGTAGAAGATGGTTATGTGTGGTATAGAACAAAATCACATAGATACTTTATTCCTATAGTCCTAAATTCTAGCATGTGAGTTTTTTTTTTTTAATGGTACTAAGTGTGAATAAGATCTTCAATACTTAATGGAGATATTATCTGGCTGACTCTTGTTTGTTCAGTATGAACTTATCCTATGGGAGTAATTCGGTTTTATGCCAACAGTATAAAAAGCTTTGGATTATGCCCATAGTTCTCCATACTCATGTGATCCAAATAGTTACTTAGTCTCCAATTTCTATGTTCCTGTAATACATAAAGCAGTGAGAAAAAGCTAGAAACAGCTGTAATCTGGGACAGCCACTTGATTCCATATTTGTCCAAATTTGTGCAGATCAATCAAAAATAGGTCTCTTCTGCCTATTTTCAAATTCTTACACAGTGGTAAGAATAGTGTCCCAGCTACATAGGTTTCTTGTAGTGCTTTTGGTGTAAGGTAAGAAATTTGGTGTTGATAATCTCGTGGCTTTCTGCTATAAATAGTGGAGGTCAAACAATTTTCAGTGTCCTAAAATTGGATCAGCAAATGGAGTTTAAGTAATGAATAACAAAATCTTTTAAATAAGGATCTTCTGTGATTTTGTACTTTTTTCTCATGTTCCTCACATGAATGCTTTACAGGATGGATTAGAGTTTAGTTGACTGGATGCGAAGGGTTTGAAGTTTGTCATGGTGTAAGACTGGAGTTTACTTCTTTTAGATAAATTTTTAAATGCCAGAATAAATAAAATGATATATGAATATGAACAGAGCTTTTAGTTCCTTGGAAAGAAGATGCTATTTGAATGCAAAATATTATTCTTATTCTCATTCTGATGGTGAAATGACAAAGCGATGTTCTTTTACATTTTTCGTAAAGAGATTTCTCTCAGGACAGTGGCATTCATATCATACCATAAAATGATTGTACTTATGTTGGCTTACATTAAAATCATATTATTGAAGTTGATCATGGCAGTGCCCTCCTTGCCAATCAAAATGTTCAGTTTTTATTTGATGATTTTGGGGAGAGAAATATAATATTCAAGCATTTCATCTCTAGTTCACAAAACAAACCAACAAGTAAAAATCCCTGAAAAACAAATAACAAGGGAGATACTATCGAAGGGATTCTTGTATTCTGAGTATCTGGATTAGATCACATTTTCAATCCCTTCTAATGCCAAGATTCCCTGATTCTGTGAATGACTTCCTTATAAAGTTTTACAAAGAATGTTTTCTTAATGGACTTCTGTGGGGATTTTTGCTAGGGCTTCAAGTGAGGTATTTTTATTTTTTTGTTTTTATGTTATGTGCTGAAATATCAACATTTTTAAAAGATGTGGGGTATGATATGTTCCTTCTACTTGGCAAAGAGTAAGAGAAAATTCAGAAACATTATCTTCCCAAGGGTTTGCTTGAAATAAGATCTCTTATCAGTCTTACAAATGGGGTAACAAAATGCTTATTAAGGAATATAATTATTAGCAGCTGACATGGAAAGTAAAGAAAGAATTCTTCAATTTAAATTCTAAAGAAAGACCTCTCTGAAGAAAGCAGAGAAGCCTAATAAGCAATGAGTTGACTTCCCATATTTTGTCTATTTTTCACATCAATGTAAATGATTTATTCTTATTAGAATAACTTCCCAAAAGAAAATAAGAAACTTGCTAACACTTTGATTGAAAACTTAGATTCCCCTATTCAAAAAAATTTCATAAGAAACTTGCTAACACTTTGATTGAAAACTTAGATTCCCCTATTCAAAAAAATTTCAGAAGCTCTCCCTACAACTCTAATTGCTTTAAACTGTTCACTTATAACTTCTGAATCCTCTACTGTTTGACTTTTGTGTCCTATCCCTCATCCCCAATCAAAGAAATCATTTTTGCTCAGATCTATGATGACTTTCATTGTCATAAAGTAAAAACATTTTCCTATATTCATTTTCTATCTTTCTCTTCCCTATTTGGTGTACTTGATTGACTACCAATTATTACTCATTACTCCCTGATTTTGAGCTTTCAAAGTACTGTTTTGCCTCAAAAGTCATCAGTCATTCCTGATCTGTATCCTTTTGCTGGATTCAGTATACTTTACCTTCTTCCATCTGAAGAATTCCTAGCAACTCTGCATTCATTCATGATTCTGCCCTCTTTGAGAATGAAGGATGAACAACTTCTTTCTGCTTCACAATTGGATTAGATCATTAGCTCCCATGAGTTTAATGAATAATTCTGTACATAGAAGACTTGATTTTGTCAGATCACCATACATTCTTCACATTTTTGAACTTTCATATCTCCAAATATATTTCAAACTACCAAGACCTACCAAAATGGCAATCAGTTTCTTCTTCTTCTTCTCCTTCTTCTCCTCTTCCTCCTTTCCTCCTCCTTCTTCCTTCTTCTTCTTCCTCTTCCTCCTTCTTTTCTTCTTCCTCTTCTTCTTCCTCTCTTTTTCTTTTTCTTTCTTCTTCTTGTTCTTCTGTTCCTCTCTTCTTGTTCTTCTTTCTTTTCTTCTTTTTTCTCTTTTCCTCTTCTGCTCCTCTTCCTCCTCTTCCTACTTTTCTTCCTCCTCCTCTTCCTCTTCTTCTTCTCCTTCTCTTCCTTCTTCTTTACCTTTCTAAATTTTCACATCTTATTCTCCACCCTGCAGTGGCTAACAGTACTTCTTAAGCAAATGATTTTCAACTCCTGTTTGTCTTCCTGAAAATCCAAGCTATTACCAACTCTTCATAATCTGTCCTATTTCATGTGATATCTACTGTCTTTTTCAATGACCAGACTTCATTATTTTTTCTGATGTTGCTAACTGCCATTTGCAGAATATTGTACTCGCTGTCTATGTGATCTTGGGCAAACACATCTTTTTTTTTTTTAACTTCTCTAGAGAGTTTCTTTATCTGTAGATTAGGGAAGGTTAACTGGTGGAACAATAAGTGCCCTTCACCCATGACATTCTGTTCTCCTAAATGAGATTGTCTTTCCTAGGTCTCCTGAATGGGCAACTGGGTGGTGTAGTGAATAGAGTGCCAGGCATAGGGTCATGAAGACCACAGTTCAAATTTATCCTTAGATAATTACTAGCTGTGTGATCCTGAGCAAATAATTTAGCCCTCAGTTTACGCATCAGTAAAAGGAGCTGGAGAAGGAAAAGGTAAACCATACCAGTATCTTTGCCCAGAAAACCATGACTAAACAACAAAAAAAGGTTTCCTGAAATAAAGTAAAATTTTCCTTCTTCATTTCATCCTTACGCTCTTTCAGATTTCATTCCTCATGGCAGTAACACATTTTTTCTTTTTATACAATGTGACAGATGTATCATATGCCTGTTATTGGTTTTTTTTTTTTTCTTTCTACATTGTCTAGTTTAGATTGTAAGCTCTTAGAGGGCAGGTTGATGTATAAGTTTTTTGGTGATATCATGTACACATGAGTACTTAATAAATACTCATGATGATGACTATGAGGCCAGACCAATTTGCCTACCAATTATCAATGTTTGATTTTTAGCATCCCTGTAGCAGGTAAAGATGCTTCTTTCTGTCTTTCATTTTTTCAGTTTACCAGATCTAAGGTACATAGGAGTTCATTGATTGGATAAATTTTCCTTCATGGGCCGTGGAAAGCTAATGATCTTCATCATTGGCTGTGAAAAATTAATGATCTTCACTGTGAACATCTTAATTGTAAATATCTAGAAATGTAATCATTTTAGAAATGTTGAGGCCTAATATGAAGATGGGTTCATCATATTCTCCCACAAGATTCTGTACCTTTTATGGGGGGAGGGGAGGCAAAGAAAGAGAGAGCGAATAAAAGAGGGGAGAGAGGCAGGGAGGAAGAGAGAGAGAGAGAGAGAGACAGAGACAGAGACAGAGACAGAGACAGAGACTAGAGAATAGAGATAGAAAATGTTTTGGAATTCTCTTAATGACTTTCTATGGAAAGCACATAAACTTTCTTATAGAATTTATTAAAAGATTATGTCAAGGTTATAATGTATGGAAGTCTCTTTCTGGAAGTAACACTATAGACCAAGAAGTGAAGAGTATGAGAAGTGGGGATAGTTAGAACTGGGAGAGAGGTTTCCTTGACTCTGAGTTTTAGTTCAATGAATAACAGCTAGTACTAAGAAAATTCAGGCTAATTGTGATGATTATATAGGATGTGAATTTTTTCAAATGCTAAAACCAAATTTTATTTAGTAAAGAACTAGGTGGAAAATGAAGGGGAAAATTTTAAGCTTCTGGTGGTCAGTACCATAACAAAAAATCCCCCAATATGCTTGACTTTCTTAGGTTTCTTAAGAGATTCAGATTCTCCACATTAAAAGAATTCTATTTTCCAGGGCTTTAGCGCAGTTTGCACAGACAGGACTTAATTGCTCCAGAGCATGTTTCAATAGAAAGTCTGTCTACTTTATTTCAGGGCCCAGAGGTTCCCCCAAGACCGCCTGATAATAATTTGGTATTTGGAAGCTCCTGTATCACTGCAGGAATTAAAGGAGCCTAAATCCAGGCCTGATGGAGGAGAAGAGTTCTATGGTTTATCTGCAAATTCTGGCCAGACAACATCTTGACGTCACTCCTTAGCTTCTCTAACATAGTCAAGAAAAGAAGTTACCTTCCAAAGACAATACAGTGTGCTCTATTGACCATCCCCAACCAAGTAGTATGCCACTTTAACTGTAGACCAATCTCCTCGATCAATAAGGATTGCAAGATGGTGGGTGATGATATTAGCAACATGAAGTCTGAAGCTTGTCTTCTGTAGTTAATCCAGCTAGTCTGTTTAGGCCTAGCAGCTTCATCTGACAGCATAAGGTGGTTTCCCAGTAGGATTTGACAAATTTGGGTCAGCGAGTGGCCCCATTGCCACTTTCTCCTTGCCTGCTGAGAAGGTCTTTTGCACACAGGGCACAATGGAAGCAGCCTTTCTGGGCTGAAAAGACTTAAGAATGGAGATTTGTCTTACTTTTCCCCTTGAGGGAAGGTGAATGTCTCAGACTCACTGTGCTCCTTCTGAAATTGTGTTGTTGCTTTTTACCCCCTCTTGTCAGTTGAAACTCTAGTGTAGTCATGCAAATTAGCCTGGATTATTTGTCTTTGCTGTATATTAATCATCATTGCAATATATGAATCCATCCTCCTAGAGTATGGTATACATACAACTAGGGGTCAGTAATGCATTATAGAAGATAAATACTCAAACATTTTGGATTTTGTTCATTTTAATTCTATTTTCAGTTATGTGAATATTATTAAATACCTTCATCCTGAGCTCACATTCATCAGATTCTATATTTCATATGTATATGTATATATATATATATATATACACACGTGTTTCCACACAGGCAGCATCTTTATTCTTCATTCTGCAAAGTAATTCAGACTCATAAGACATGATTCAAAATGTGTTATGCTAAGATTAAGAAAATAAAAAGGCTACTGGAAAGTAAGAATTGTAATAAAAGTGGAATTTAACACATAGGAAATTAATCCAGCCCTCTTTAATTTAATTTCACTGTGACAGTGAAAGTGGAAGGAAAGGAGGCAAAATTTTGGTCAATGTGTAGTTTTTTTAAAAAACCCATATGTCATATAGCAACAGGTTAAGGAGATTTTTAAGCTTTTTGTGTGTCAAGGAACCCTTTGGCAGTCTGAAGAAGCCTTTGGACCCTTTCTTAAAATGACGTTTTTAAATACATAAAATAAAATCTATAGGATTACAAATGAAATGAATTATATTGAAATACATTTATCAAAATATATTTTTTAAAAGATCACAGGACCTAGGTTAAGTACCCCTGCTTTAGAATCAACCTAAAGTTATATTTTTTAAAAATATTAGAAATATATGGAACTAAAATTTTCCTCCATGATACAGAGGGAAGGCAGAAATCTCAAGGGTAACTCTTTCCACTATATCCCACTGCTCCTCCTAGAGGTAACAGAGAGACACTGAAACTTCTTGAATAGGGGAGTCATCAAGTCAAAATCAAAGTCTCTCAGAGTGGGAAGACATCTCATACATTAACCAATACATTCCTCTATCACATGATGTTCCTCTCAATGGAAAGGTTCCCTTGTTATGCTATTGTAGAATAAATTTCCAAGGACATTGTGGGAAATTATCAGAAAAATACATAAAACTCTTGTGGGAGGAAAGAGAAGGAAAGCAGCTAAACTCATGCTGCTTGTTTATTTTTTCAAATGTTTTTTATTTTTATTTTTAAAAATTTATTGAAAGGGTTTGTAACCAAGCCAAATGTGAAGATATTTAGGTCAACAAACATTTATTAAATTCATACAGTGCCAAATGCATACTAAATGCTTAATAAATGCTTATTGATTGAGTGCAAGACATCATACTGGTAACTGAGACAAAAATAATTTTTTAAAAAGCAGTTTTTGTCTTCAACCTTCAAAAAAAGGTTATATTTTCATTGTAGAATACAACATTTATAAAGATAAGTACAAGATAATTCAATGAGCACTAATACCTAAGGTTGTCAGGGAAGTCTCCCCATTGGAGATATTCCCTAAATTGAACTTTGAAGGAAACTAAGGATGTAAAAGCCAGAGGTGAGGAACGAGGGCACTTCAGGCAGTCCTGTGAAAAGTACAATGTTAGGAGATTGAATTCTGAGGTTAAGAAATAACAAGTGAGCCATTTTGGCTGGAATATAGAATATATCAAGAGAAATGCCATGAAATAATTCTAGAAAGGTAGACAGGAGCCAAATTGTGAAGGAATGAAAATGAAATGCTAAGCAAAGAAGGCTCAGTGTTATCTTATAAACCACTAAAGTTCACAAAACTTAATATAAAGAAACATTTGTTTCTTATCATTTAGATACAATCATCTTATCCCTGCCTTAATCAAAAAAATCCTTTTTCTAGGGGAAAAAGCCAAAATCAGATCCTGAATCTAATACCTATCATGAACTGGTGCTAGAAAGACATTTATATTAGAATCTGATGATTAGCACTGATGATTTAAGGTCATCTTTAACCACTATAAGAATTATGAAGTGAACACCTATCGGTATTTCAATTCAAATTCTCCAAATCATTGGAAGCATTCTGGAAGAAATTTAATGGGTTCAATGTCCTAATATCTTTCTTCTGAATTTCCCAGGATGCACTCCTTCTGAGAAAGAATTTTTCAAAAGGATTGATATAATTTAACAGGACTTTTTTTTTGGGGGGGGGGTTGGTCACTCTTGCATGTGCTGGCAGGTTGGAAAATAGGATAATCTCAGCAAATTTTGATACTGCAGAGTCATTTCAACTTGTTAAGAAGCTTCTTCCTCTCAGATGCTGGGACATTTGAGTAGTTCCTTTGGTGGGCTGAAACAGCAATATGAGTAGAGATTGTGAAATGAGCCTGAGTTTTTCTTGGATGCAGTATACACTTTGAGTTTCTTATAATAAGACACAGTGTTTGCCCTTGTGAAAATCTTTCTCTACCTTAAGGAATTTTGCTACACTCTAGGATTCTGCTATGATTTCTTTTTCTCTTTTATATACCATAGCCTAATAGTGTTCAGAGTTAAGGACCAAACAGTTGAAGCTACCTATCTAACAACACAGAGCCAGGATTTGAATCTAGGTCTTCTGACTCCGTTACAGAACCTTGAAAATATGACATATGAAGTTGTATTGAAGGAACTAAGGATGTTTAGAGAAGGATGTCTTGATAAAAGACGTTTCAGGGAAGTGGAGAGGAGGGTTATTGTTATTTTCAGTTGTGTCTGATTCTTAGCGATCCTGTTTTGGGTTTTCTTGGCAAAGATATTGGAGGAATTACCATCCCTTCTCCAGTTCACTTTATAGATAAGGAAACTGAGGCAAACAGGATTACATGACTTTCCCACCCACCTAGTGAGTGTCTGAGGCCATATTTGGACTCAAGAAGAAAAGTCTTCCTGACATCAAGTCCACTGCCCTATCCATTGTACCACATAGTGCCCTGGAGGGAAAATAGAAAATTTTAATTACTTAAAAGATTATCTAATAGGAAAAAGGGTTAGATCTGCCCTGTCTGATTACAAAAAGCAGAAACAAGAGCAATGGATAGAATTTGCAAAAAGACAGATTTAGGCCCGATAAAATCTCTAACGATCTATCCAAGAGATTAATGAACTGCTTTGAGATATAGCAGATTCTCTCCTACTGGCAGTCTTGAAGAAAAACTGATGATCGCTTATTAGGTGTCTTGTCTAGGAGATTCTTTTGAGAGTATGGATTGACCTAGTTGGCTGCAGAAGTTTCTTCTCATTCTGAAATTCTGTGATTCTGATTCTGATCCCAAATCCAATGGGCTTTCCATAATACTTTATAATTTCTTATGTTATTGTTGTTTATTGTTCTTTCTTCAGGAGTTATCTTGATGGACAAGTAAGCATGTTTCTCTGTCAAAACCAAAAAAGCTCAAGCTCAAACATCTCAAGGACTTACACATGGGAGATACTAGTCTACTTCCTAGTAGTTAAATTTTAAAGATCCTTAAGACATGTCCTTAGACCCAGAGATGAAAAGGAATCAAGATAGATTTAGTGGAAAGAAATCAGCCAGCCTATTGAATAATGCAATATAGCCTGTCCCTTTGGTTTAGATTTTCATGATAAGATGCCTTGGTGGGAGAACTCTGATTTCTGGGGAGAGTGACTCTTGGGCTGTCTCAGCCATTCAGCATAGAGGAGAACAGTAGAACAAACTGATAAGGGGATATGGATAATGTTGGTCAACATTGGCAGGGCCTAAGAAAATTTCACAGTACAAATGCATTTTAGGAAGGCTTGATGATTCTGGAAATCTGTTCTTGAAGTCATAATGGGGATTGCTCAATCACTTTGAATAACCTTATAATATCCTGTGACATGAAGCGTATTCCTTTGGTGCTTGTAGTGTTCTTTATGTGTGAGGTGCTTTCATATATTTATACTGTGCATGAATTGATGTTGGCCATTGCTAGATAGCTCTACTATAATTTGTTATAATAAAAAAAAAATATCAAGAGATATAATTTACATGCTAATGCAAAATTCACATCTTTTGCTTTTATATGGCAACATAACATCAATGTTGGTATTTTTTTTGTTAAACTTTCTCAAGATTGACAGATTAGAAAAAAATTATTTCAAAATGAAAACATTCTTGGAATTTTTGATCAGTGGAGTGGATAACTGGAATGGAAAAATTCTAAAGAGAAACAATCTGATAGACCACAAGGCTAGTTTATAGATTGTTATCATTTACTTTGAGAGTTACATTACATTAAGACTCATTTAAAGGGAAAAAAAATGCTGTATCATTACTTTCCTTATAGCTCTTACCAAACACAGTAATTTAACTATTATTGACATTCTGGGTTCTTTTTAGAATAGTTCATCTAATACCCCACATTTATTATAATAAATCACATTTTTAAGCTATGGTTAAAAAAGTCTTTTTCATCCAATGAACTTCTGAGGCAGGTTGTGTATGTATTAACATTCCCATTTTATTGATGAAAAAAGGTACATAAGAGGGAAATGTCTTAGAATCATAGAATGTTAGAATTGGAAAGGACCTCAGAGATTATCTACTCCAAACCCTCATTTTACAAGTGAGAAAACTGAAGGTGATGTGATTTATCCAAGTAAAATGTTAGGACTTCTGCACAAGTGTAGTACTCTTTTTTACTATACTATACTGCCTGTCAGTTGGATGATCAAGACCATACCATCCTACTAATGACCTAAGAAAGTTAACAGCATAGTGCAGGCTGCCTAAGGCCCTATAACATCAGATCTAATCAAAATATCTATATGCCTATTGAGGGAACCTGTTCATTAAAGAAAATTTTATGGCATATGTATATGAAGGCAGCTCCTTTCAACCATGAGGTTTTTATACAAAAATGTTGCTAATTATATTATGTTTCAGGGGAAATTGGAGGGAACATTAGAGTTCATATAATGCAACCTCATCATTTTAAAAAAGAAAATTGAGGTTCACAGGGATTTAAATGAAGATTTATCTAAGTAAATCAGCAGCCAGAATTTAATTCCAGGTTTTCTGATGGAAATCAAGTATCTGTTATACTTGACGTTCTTAAATGTTTTTATGTTGTTACTCTTTTGCAATGTGGTGAAGCTTATGGATTCATCTAAAATAACATGTTAGAAGAAATAAAATTTACAGGGTTATAAAGGAAACCAATTATAATGGGATAAGAATATATATTTTTTCCTCTATCCAAGTTCCATGACCCCCTGAAATTTATCCATAAACTCATTGTAGGCGCATAGACCCTAAGTTACATATCCTAGCGCTCAGTTGAATTTTTAATAATTATTTTATTCATCTATCCACACTCTACTTTGTGACCAAAAGAACCTGCTAAAAGTAAGAAAATTACACATAGTAATAGGGCACATCAAATAACAAACTGGACCCTCCCCTGAATTCAGTCCCTAACCTCATTCATAATATTTTAACCAATTAAACTCACCAGCCATAGAATCTCTCATGTGAGTTTGGTAACTGAGCTATGAAAAAAACTTTCCTTTTGCTACACATGATTACTAATCTAAGAATTAATAATATTCATACCTTATTCCACCAATGCCTTGTTCTTAACTTTTAAATTTTACTGATAGGCAATGATTAAACATACATACACACACATATAGGCTCTTGTAGTTTACTTAAATGGATTGATGCTTTTAAAAAATTATCTTGAAGCATTGAAGTAAAGTCAACAAGCATTTATTAATACCTACTATATGCCAGTCACTGTGCTAAGCAGTGGGGATTTAAAAAAAAAAAAAAGAAAGAAAGAAAATAGTCTCTGCCCTTAGGAAAGACATCATATGACCAACTTTGTACAAATAGTATATAGGACAGCTACTTGTATAGTGGGTAGTGTTCCAGGTATAAAGTCAAGAAGACTCCTTTTCCTTAGTTCAAATTTAGCCTCAAATTCTAACTATGAGACCCTGAATAAGTAATTTACTCCTTTTTGCCTTAGTTGCTTCATCTACAAAATGAGCTGGAGAAGAACATGGCAAACTACTCCAGGATCTTTGCCTTTGTCACAAAGAGTCAGACACAACTGAAAAAAAAATACAAAATGACAACTTACAGGATAAATTGGAGCTAGTCTGAGAAAAAAGGCAATAGAATAAAGGGTGTCTGAGAACAGATTCTTGCAGAAGATAAAAATGTTCCAGTTAAACATGAAGGAAGCCAGGGAATCTAAGAGGTAGAAATGAGAATGAAGAGAATTCCAGACAGAGAGTCCCACTGAAAAAAAGCATGGGTTTAGGAGAGGGGATGTCTTGCTTTAAAAAAGTAGTAAGTCACTGCCATTGAATTTTAGAATAGGTGGAAAAGAATAAAGAGTAAAAATACTAGGAAAGTAGGGGAGTCAGGTTAGGAATGGCTTTAAAAGCCTGAGCATTTTGTATTTGATCCTAGTGATAATATTAAACATGCTTGTTTATATTATGCAGTGATAGAAGAGCTTCTTACCCTCTTCTTTCATACATCTTTTTTTTTTTTTCAGGATATGGTGAGAGAAAGAAAGAGTTAAAGAGTTCCTCTAGTCTTATTTCAACTCTTTTAAAATTTCTGTGATTCTTATTTAGATCTCTATCATTTCTGGTCTTGAAAACAGAAATTATTTTGGCTTCATCTGGTCCTTACTATCAATGATGGTTATCTATATGTGGATACCCCTAAACTTACAGCTTAAGGGAGAAAGAATTCACATGCAAAAATGTAAAAAAAATTATCTTCCAATGTACCTATTTCTTATGGAGAGCGGATAAATTCTGTATAATTTCCTAAATGCCATATCGAGTTTTATGTCTGAAGGGTGTCTTGGCCAAATTGAGGTCAGATGCCTGATACTTTGGCACAGACCATAGATTTTGTAGACAGTGATCCAATATATTTATTGCTAGTACAAAAACTCTATATTATCTCCCAAAAAGATCTATGGAAACTAGCATTCCTCACTCCTCTTTGTTTATGTTCTGTCACTCCCTAAATTGAAAAAGTTGACAGGACTTCCCAAAAGGGAAATCATTTGGAAGAAAGGGGAGAGCAAGATGTCCTGAATCCTAATCTAAGAAACAATCTTTTGACATCAATTAAGACTTAAATTCAATATAAAGGTTTTTTTAAGTGAATGTTTATTTTCTTTCTTTTTTTAAAAAAAATATTTTTTCTTACAATTGGTGAGGCTTCATGCCCTTCTTGTTAGTATTTTCAATTGAAGGAAGATCTGTAAAACAAAGATGAACCAAAGGACTTGTGGGATCACAGATCTAGAAGGGATTAGAGAGATCACATAGTCCAATCCTTTATTTTAAATATGAGAAAACTGAAGCCCAGAAATACAGGTATGGTTGAAGGTTTTTGAATCATAAAATGGCATGTGTCTGATAAACTTTTATTTTCTTCCCTGGTATTGGGAATGTCCTTTTCAGTTCTTGCCACTTTTCCTCCAAAATGTTCTCCCCTTCAATTACTTTATTTTACAAAAGGAATTGTTATGGCTAGCCATGTCAAGCTGAAATTTTGTGCTTTATACTCCTCTTTTGGGCAGACTAATCTGGGTTGGAGTGTTCCAACTAATTTACATTTCAACCTAGATCACAATGAAGGTCAGAATGTCCCCTCACAGTAACAAATGGCCTTAATATTTGCAGATGGAAAAATAACTTTTATCAGATCCATTCAACTAAACTGACAGTGAATGGAGATAGTTTTGGCATGTGATTGTGCTATCCTAGCAATCCAGTTATCCATGAAGTCATTAACAGGAACAAAAAGTCTATGTATGGCAGTGATTAGAGAGCTTGTCTTAGACTCAGAAAGACTAAGATTCAAATTCTTTTTCCAACCCATAATTACTAGATGATCTCAGTTAAATCACTGAAGTCCTCAGTTCCCCAGGCAGCTCTCTAAGAGTCTAAGTCCAGAATAGTTGCATCTATACATTTGTAGAGGAAATTTCCTAACCTGCACCTTCCTATTCCAGTGAAATGATGTGTCCTTGTCCACTCCCACCCTGACCCTCATTCCTGCAAACAATAAAGCATATAAACATTAGTTTTTCTTTTGATCTCATTATTAAATGGGAAACCTTCATTACTTATCATAGTGAAGTTTAACAACAACAAAATTTCAGCAACTTTTTCTTATCCTTGTATCATATACCTTCATCTCTTTCTTAAACTTGACTTCAGAATCATGAGACTTTAGAACTGATAAGGATTTTTAGAGGTCATGTAATTCAAATTCACTCTTTCTCTCTCACCATCTATCACCACCACCACCCCATGTTATAGAAACTGAGATTCAAGAAGGAAATTATTTGTATTTATGCCCCTCTATCCCTATTAGTTCCTAAATTCCATGAGAACAGGGATTATTTTAATCTTCATATCTTTTCCTTACTTCCTAACACAAAACTTACATATAATAGGTGATTAATAAATATTTTTAATTAAACAGAAGTGATTTACAAAGAATTCCTCTACCCATGGTTCTGTCATTATTTTAACTTTTTAATTATATCTTTAAATATATATATATATATATATATATATATAAACATTAATAAAATTACTAGGGGAGGGACAAATTAGCAGATAATCTGTCCAAAAGGACTTATTAATGATTTTTTTTTAAAAAGAAAGACTGAATACCAAGTCTTCTCACTTGTCAACTGGGGTTGTTCAAACTGGTGAGATTGCTAAATTTTTATATAATTGCTGATTGCAATTCAAGATTAGAACTATATAACAGTTGTGATTGTACATGGTAATTGATGTAGTTAATATGAATTTCTGATTGATGATCATATGGAAAACAAGAATTCACAATTGGAGATATGTGAAGCAAAACAAAGAAAGCATAAATTTCTTTTCTGAACAATTCTCCACACCTTTGTCATTTTGTTTTAAATACAAAAGCCTGTGTTTCCAAATTGGCAGAAACAAAAAGGGTTGGCTTGCTGATAGGTCTTTTTCTTTTCTTTCTTTCCTCTTTTCCTTACTCCTTTTTTCCCTTCTCCCCTGCCTTCCTCCCGTCTCCCCTTCCTTCCTTCCGTACTTTCCTTCTTCCCATCTTTCCTTCTCTATGTTCCCTCCTTCCCTCCCTTCCTTCCTTCTTCCTTCCTTTTTTTCTTTCAGTGTAAGTCAGTTATTGATAAATATCATTGCTCCTCCTGGGATAATAAAAGCATGGTTTAGAAGAAATATCATCCAAATTTTGGGGCCAAATCTTTGATTTTAGAAGCTACTTCTACAGTTTGTTGAATTGAATTGGATGAAAGACAAAAACCAAGAAAAAGAAAGGAAAACTCACAAACAAAAGCAAAACAAAACTAGTTTTAAGAAGGTTAAGGGCCATTGTTATAGACCTGTCCAAAGTTCTCTAGTAGGATCTTAGATCTAGAGCAGGAAAGAACCCTGAAGGTCACGTAGTCCAACCTCTTCTCAGTGCCACATTTCTCTCTCCCATTTGATAAAGGATACCAAAGCTCTAGAAGGTTAATGGACTTGCCCAAAGTCATGAGATAAATATCAGAAGCAAAATCTGAATTCAGTTCTTTCAGCTCCAGAATCAATGTGCTTTCCACTGTTCTCTGTGAACCTATTCCAAGCCCAGATCCATTTGCTTTCCTATCATATAACTTTGGGCAACTTCTTTTCCATCAGGGAAATTACAAAGTTCAGAAATTTCCATTCAAATATGAAACATCTGATCACACTCTCTCTTTATTGCTCCCTGAGTGCCAGTTTTGCTGTTTAAAGAGTGCACCCCAACCCAAGCAGAGTAGAGCAATTTCTACCTTGCCTAAGCAGCCACTTTTTCCCAAAGCTCTTATCCTCTAATAAATGTTCCTGCCCCCTACTCTAGAAGCAAGCACAACCCTCAGATCTCCCTGATTCTAGGACTCATATTCATCTAGACTGCCGGGGATCTAGCCGAGGACACCTCTTACTCAGTTGTGCTGATTCCCCACAACTTGCTGACTTTCCTTATTTTGAGCATCTCTCGAAACTAGCAAAGACTTTTCCTCTTTTCCTTCATTGAGAAACAGGGACAAGCCTCCTCAAAACTTATTTGTCAGCATCAAAGGTAATGTTAGAACACTCTTGAAATATACATTCCAGAATATTCAGCTGTAAGCCCCATGTGACACCCTCCTCATTTTCTTATATGGTTTGTATTCTAACTTAGGCAGTAAGATGATGGGATGCAACTTTTAGGAGAAATTTAGCAGTAATCCTGGTCCTGCCAAGTTTAGAGAGCACAAGGGTAGAAGATTGTAATTGTTAGAAAAAATTTGATTTGTAGCATTTGTTGAGTCTTCAATATAAATGTTCATACTGAAAATTTAACAATCAGTCTTGGATTCGAGCTAACTCCCAGCAATCTTCTAAATCAGGAAGCTGTGAAGCCAAACCCCACCTCTGACACATCCTGACTGTGTGACCCTGAGTATAATTATTTAATCTCTCAGTGTCCCAGTCACTTTTTTAAGACTATGAATTGTATATAGATGAATGAAATCACAGCCCCAGTTCATAAAGAAACTGACAAAACCAACAAAAAATCCATTTAGCAGAAAGACCTGACTTCTGGTCCTTGGTCTGTCCCTCTGTAACTCTGTATTCCTAGACACTTGGCTTAATGTGTGAATGTCCCAATTTTGCCTCCGTTTCCTAATTTTTAAAATGAGGGAGGTAGACAAAAAGATCTATAAGACAACTTTTAGCTTTCAATTTCAAATGATGATAGTCAAGTTCATAGAGACCTTTGAGGTTACTGAATGGGAACCTGTTCATTTTACTAAAAAGAAAACTGAAGTCCAGAGTATTTATCTATTTACTTGCCCAAGGTCACACCAGTTAAGTCAGTGGTAGAGCTGGAATTTAAACTAGATCCCCTTTTATGAAATCCAGCACTCTTTGTACCCCTACCCCTCCAACAGTGAAATTTGATTTGGAGAGTGAGGGAAGAGGCAGAGGAAGATGAGAACATGGTTTTAGCTTAGGATTTGTCCTACCTTCAATGTCTTGCAGAATGATGGATGTATAATCAACAACTCATGTCATTCTAAGAAGTCAAATGACAGTCATTACAAAATGTTAAAAAGCTTTTGTCATTTGTAGACATTATTAAATGTTTACTGGCAATTTTGTAGACATCTAATGCGTCTTTCATTACAAATTCAATTAAAAGAAATAATCCTAGTGATTTGACTGCCTGGTCTTCTTTAATTCTGTTTCTACTACGGATTTGGAGGTGGGGCTGGGGTGAAAAGCAGAAAACACCTCTTACTACATTAAGTTGCAGGTACAATCTGTAAGAATTTCCAGTGACACGGCAACACAGCAATATTTTTCCTTTTCTTTTTTTTTTATGTGTGTCTTTTGTTTTCACATCACTTTTATTTCTGAATACATCCCCTTGCCTTCAATGAGCCTTCCTTTCAAGATGAAATGCAAAACAAAGAAACAACACACCAAAACAGTTCAGCAAAATTAACTAATGCTTCAAGTAATTGTGTCAATAATACCTTATCATGATTCAAGAAGGTTTTGAAGCTTAAATTCCTTGCCACTCATTTTTCATAATATCCACACTATGATATATCTCTGCAAACCTGTGATGTTAAAACTTACCCATCTCCTCTATTCAGTCTTCTAAAAGTTCTCCAGTTAAGGTTTATACAAATTCAAATTTAGATATGATGAATCTTTCTATTAAGTGAGTCTGGAAGGAGAAAGCCAAGAGAGTAGAAATAGGTAGAGTAAAAGAGGGAGAAGTTTTGGAAGAAATTAAAACAGAATACTGAATGAGCTAATTTAGACTACAAGGAAAAGACATTGAAAGCTAGAGGCCATGAGTGGAAAGGAGTGTGGGATAGATATTGGGGTGGAAGACATTGTGATGAGGACTGATGTATAGGAAATTAAGAAACTAGTGGAGGGAAGTTTCTGGTCAAAGGACTGGGAAGTGAGAACAATCTGATCTAGGTGTCAGGTGGAATTGAAATGAAGTTTCTCCTTGGAATTTAGGGTTGGACCAGTAAGGAAGCATGAATGAAGGATTGAGGTCATAAATCCAAGCTGACCAATCAGGAACAAAACATAGAATGAAATGGAATGGGAAAGCATAGTTTAAGCTCTTCTTGTGAGTCAGGCATTATGTTAAGTGCTAGAGATACAAATTCAAGAAAACAAGAGAATTCCTGGATTCAAAGAGTTTATATTCTAATATGGTAAGACATTACATAAAGAGGCATGGGATCTTGGAGGAAAGATTTTGATAGAGTTGGCAATTATTGTGCTTTAAGGCTACAGTAGAAAAGGATTTAGGTATTTCACATGAAGATGGCAGAGATGGGACCAGGCTACATTTGATGAATACTCATCAATCAGAAGTCATGTATTCCAGGTTTAGAGCTTGGAAGTGGAGTTTGAAGCATAAATGCATGGCAGCATGAAAATGGCTTCTAAAGCCCAAGGGATGACATGTTCCATCATTCTAGACAACTAGATAGGAAGGCAGCAAATTGAATTTGGAATCAGAAAAGCCTGGATTAAAATCCCATGTCAGAAACTTAATTAGCTTTATGATACTGGGCAAAGCACTTAACATCTCTCAGTCGTCAGTTTCCTAACCTATAAATGGGGGATGGGGGGGGAGAAGGGGGATAATGGCTATAATACTGGTATTATAGAATCATTGTAAGGATCAAATAAAATAATTAACACAAAATTTTTGGAAAACTTCAAAGTACAGTATAAGCATTAGTTATTATTGTTGAATAATGGGTTCAAATAATGGGGCAATCTGTCTGTTCTGTATGTAGTTTTTGTTCTTAAGATTACTTTGCACTTGGGGGTTTATATCCAAACAATTAATTGAGCATGGATATGCCAAAGGAGACATTGGAAAAGAGAGATTCTGAAAAAGAAATTAAAGAAAAAGGGCTTATTATTTTGGAGAACTCTCCCTTACTCATTCTGAATTGCTTGGCTGCATAGAACTTTTCTAGAGTAAGGTAACAACCTTTTTGTGCTAAGAACAATTTGGAAGTTTGGCAAAGCTTCTCAGAATAATTTTTTAACACATAAAATGCCAAATGAAATTCATAGGATTACAAGGGAAACCAAGTATATTGAAATTTTGTAATCAAAATATACTTTTTAAAAGTTCCTAGGCTTTAAGCAAATAATTCTTATTCTAGAAAAATGCTTCCACCAGACAACTGTCTCTTTCTTCCACATCTGTATTTCCTGGTTAGCCAGACAGCAATTTGTAGTTACTATCTCCAGTAAGTTTCACTTAGAACTAATACTTACTTGACTCTTCTCCTTAAACTCCTACAGAGATTCTGGTAATTTACTGGCTTATTTCCACAATTTTTGGATACCCTACACTGCTCAGCCCTTAGACATTAATATAATTTTATTTTCTATGGGTTGCTTACCAAGCCTCAAGATTCATGTGTCCTATTTTCCAATCCTAATCTACTTCTCTTTACCCCTTTAGCACTCTGCTTTGTGTGATCTGGAATGTGACAAATTGGCTCCCTTCTTTGATTTCAGCTTTTCAGATGCAGCTTAATTTAATGGAGGTACTTGCCCCTCCTCACCACCGGAGAAGGATTATTGAGATGATCCTGTCAATTTGATCCATTTCATTCTTAATTTTTGCCTGGGTTGAGTGAATTTGTTTGTGTAAACCAATCTATTTGTTCTTCTCAATGTAGATAACTTAAAAAGAACCAACAAGGCTTGTAAAATCACAGGATCGGGGAAATAAAGTGAACATAATCTTCTTGTCAGTCTTTCTTTCTCTCCAAACTCAGTAAACTTATTGACTGGTTGGGACAAGTGCATTTTTCTGGCATATTCTAGTGTATATATGTTAATTCTTCAAAGACCAGTTTTGTCATATATATACCATTGTAGATCATCCCTTTGCTTACATAGATTGGTTTCTTTTCCCTTTGTACAGCTTAGTAACTTGTCTTCAGTTGTTGTTGTGGCCTACCAATTCATCATCAGAAGGTCAACCTGGGGATAAATCTCTTTGAACTTGGCAAGATTGTTCCTTATGAAAGCCCAGATCAGTCTGTCACCAGACTGATCCTTGATGCCTTTCCAGATTGGTAGACCTGCCAGAGCTTGAACTTTACTGGCAGAGCCTTCAAGAGCCCAATGTCACCTTCATGTAATGAGGAAATAACATAATAGGATTGTAATGGGGCATATATGAATGGAGGAATATGTGCTGAAAAAGAATGTTTCCCTATTCTTTTCTTCTACATAGCAAAATAACATAATAATATAATAATTAGAGAAAAGATCTTGGATCTTCTTGTGGGTGAGCTACACAGGGATAAGTTTTGTTTTGAGTATGTCCACTGTTAATTGATATTGAAACTTTCCATATTTAGACAAAGTTATCAATTCTGTATGTTTTCAGGTTGAAGAAATTCTCACTAACTTATTTAGCATATACTTTATCAAATCTCAAGGCCAAATAATCAGTGAGCATTCATTAAGTGCCTACTATTTGCTAGGTACTGAGGACAGAAATTCCAAAGTGAGATAGCCAGATCCCTCAAAGAGCTTACATTCTAGTGGGGAAAGATTACACATGACATTATGTGTTTAGAACTGAAAGGGACTAGAAGACATTGAATCCAACCCTCCTCATTTAATTGATGAGGAAACTGTTGTTGAGAAAGCTAAAACCACCTGCCAGGGATAACATACCTTATAAGTATCTGAAGTAGAATTTAAATTCAGGTTCTCCTGACTCTATACCTAGCACTCTATCCCCACCACCCAGCTGCTGATAGGGGAGTGAGGTTCAAAAAATGTTTGAAGAATTGCCAAGACTGTGAGTGGAGCTTTAGGACAGAAAAAATGTGTTCAGACATTTTGGTGTCAGGACCCCTTTACACTAAAAATTATCAGGATCCTGAAGAGCTCTTGTTTATCTGGATTATATCTATCAACATTTATCAAATTAAAACATATGATGAAAATAGTTTTGACCTTGTACAAGTCTTGGGGACTCCCAGAGTCTCCTGAATCATGCTTTGAGAACTGCTGGAGCAGTAGTCAAATCCTTCCAAAGCAATTATGATATGAATTTGATTCATGTTCTCAATGTAAGAGTAAAAGATGGAAGAGAGGAACACCTGTGAAGTAGCAGGACAGATGGTAAGATATCCATGCCAAGTAGGTCCTGGTTTCTTAGGATAGTTGGATGGGATTTGAAGCATGGTATGGAACAGGCTAAATATAATGGGCTGAGTTTTCTCTCACCCATCTTTGAGGACAGCTTAGTATCAGGATAAAGTACCATAGCTGAGGGACCCAACTATTCCTGACTGGTCAGTGACTCAAGGACAAATAAACAATCCTCATTTATTCACACAGAATCTTTTATTTAAAATATTTTTATTGTTTATCTTCCATTGAAAATAACAGGATGCTGAGAAGGGTAAGTGAAACATTGGTATCTATCTCCTTTTAATTACCCTGGGGAGAGAATTTGAAAGAACTATTTTAATAAAATGATTGGGGTGTTACATAATTTTCAGATCGTCCTAACACACAAGTAACCCTTTCCCCAAAATTTCATGCCATTACCTCAATATTGAAAGAAGAAACTCAAAATGTCATGAAAAAATATATATGTTAAGATGAAACACTTTGTGCCAGGCAAAAGGCTAGGGTAATCTTATTTCTGAAAACTTGCTGCCAGCTTTTATAACTTAAAGAGAGTTGTTCCAGTAGGAAACCAGGTAATTCAGTTATATGAGGACTTAGCCAGCAACATAGGGCTCACAGCAGGCTAAATTAGGCACAATGCTCTTGATAGCTCCATGCTTCCAGAGTCAGACTGTGTGTAGCTCTACAAAGAATTTAACTCAAAAAATCATCTTGGCTAAATCAGTAAAATAGATTTGTGCTTTTTTTCTCAGAAGAAACAAGCTTTGCTAGTGCAAAATAATTGCTGCAGTAACCTTTTGTGTATTAGTGCTCATGGTTTGAAGAATCCTAGAATTTCTTTTAAAATATCTGCCCTTTCCCTACCCCACAAGACATCAAAAATATGGGTAATTTTAAAATCTTCATGTGATATGGACATGATCATAACTCATAAGATCATAGGCTTTAGAGTTGAGTCCAACCCTTTCATTTGCATACAAGAAAACTGAGGTCCAAATTAATGTGTCTGAGGAGGGATTCAAATCGGTATTTATTTATTTTATCTTCTAGCATTTATATAGTTAAGGTTTACAAAGTACTTTATATATGCTGCCTCATTTGATCCTCACAACAACCCTGGGAGGGAGGTGATATTATTATGCCCATTTTACATATGGGGTAACTGGGGCAAAAAGAAGTTAGATGACTTATTATCTGTCACAAAAGTAAGATTTGAACTTTGGTCTCCCTAATTCCATTCCTAGATTCAAGTCTGGCCCTATTTCAATTGTGCCACATGCCTTCCAGACTCCAAGACCAGTGCTCTATTCAATATGGAACATGAAAAGAGCTCCAGGGGCTTAGGGAAAGAAATGATTAAATCACTGTGTTCTGATAAAAATTGTTCAAATTGCATTTCAGCTCCTAATGAATTCTACTGCAACTTACTTTGACATAAATAAGACTGGGCAAGAGAAACCAGAAGTAAATCAAGCAGACCCTATCCAACATAGCTTATAAATGAATACAAATATCAGAGCTGCTTCAATTTATGGCCTACCAATGGCTTCATTCAGACACTGTTGTCTTATTTGGGTAATGAAACTTGCTTTTATAAATGAGGATCCTGACAAACCACTTGGTTAAAAACGAAAACTGGAGGTATATTAAGTAAATGCTAGACAGTGATAGGGAGCCTGGTTGTAACAAATATTTATAGTCCCTGTGAAAAATGGAGCCTCTCAAACCCGCAGTATCCAGGCTCAACTTTTCCTGTCACTATTTCTTCCTAAGATTAGAGGTGTACAAGAATGCCTGTCACGCTGATGATCAGCAGTTATAATTCACATGTTCCTAATTAGGCACACTGACTGATCAACATGAGGAAAATTTAGCATTTTGTCTAGACTGCAGTCTTGTCTGTCCTGGTGCAATATGCCACAACCATTACGGATCTTGCATAAGACATCAATAGCATCTGCAAGGCTATTGTACATAGATTGTCATTTTACAATGAGACTCCCACCCAAATTTGCAAAAAGAAAAAATTCAAATGTTTCTAGATGCTCCATGGAACTGTGGTCCTGTCACAATGTGAGTAGTTTTTTTTTCAATAATGTATGTTTATTCAGCCTAACAAACATTCTTAAGTGCCTACTATTTGCATGAAGGATCAGCTAAGTAGCACAGTGGTTAGAGCTCAGGGCCTGGAGTCAGCAAGACCTGAGTTCAAACCTAGCCTCAGACATAGCTTACTAGTTCTGTGACCCTGGAAAAGTCACTTAATCCTATTTGCTTCAGTTTCCTCATCTGTAAAATGAGCTGGAGAACAAAGACACACTCTTGTCTTTGTTAAGAAAGCCCCAAATGGGTTCATGAAGAGGAGACAGACATGAATGAAAGCAACTGAATATCTATCCATGAGAGGCAAGGTGATATACTGGATAGAAAGGGGACCTGGTAGCCAGGTCCTGCCTCAGAGACTTCCTGTCTGTTTGTCTTGGTCCCTGGACAATTAACCAAAGGTGTCAGACACTTCCCTCTCAGCAGCACTCCTGATTGGGGCCCAAATCAGATTAAAATGCAACCGATAAATATTTTGAAATATTACAGAATTTACATTCTGCTGCTGGGACAGGTCATACAGTCAGTAAGTCCATTGGGAGAGAGATGAGGGAAAGCCATATAAGAAGTAACACCTGAGTTTTGCTTTGAAGCAAGCAAAACTTGCAAGGAGAGAGCATTCCAGACTTGGGGACCACCTGTGCAACAGTATGGAAGTCATGGATGTATATGTATGTGTATATACATGCTACACATATATACATGTGGGTATACACATGCACATATCTACATGTCTATAAATATGTGTGTATAGATGTCAGATTGACTGAGACAGAAAATGTACTGAAGGGGAGTAAGATTAGGGTACCATAAGCCATTAGTTGCAAAGCCTTTCTTTAAAGAATATAGAAAACAACTCTGGCATTCTGTGGAACTCATCATTAATAGTTCACAAGTTATGGATTCAGTGTAACATCATTAAGAAGAATGTTTTTAGTGCATGACTTGGGTTTGCTACTTCAAAGTCACAACTCTCAAAACCTGTCAGTTATCTAGTTTAAGACATAACTATGTATCACTGTATTAGCAGCCATTAAAACTCCCCTAAGTCTCCTGAAACATTACATGATCATAAACTGGAACCTAAAGCTTGTTATAGTGGAAAAATATTGATTTTGCAGGCAGAAGTTCTGGGTTTGATTCCATTTCTGACATTCTCTACTTATGTGACGTTAGGCAAATTATATAACCTTCAATTTTCTCATTTCTTAAAAAAAAAGGCTGGAGTAGATGACTTCCAACTCTAAATCTGTAATCCCTGTATTACTTTGGATGTCAGTTAATTCTCTGGGTTTCTGGGCTTGGTCTCTGAAATGAAGGGGGTAGGACTAGAAAGGCTACAAAATCTCTTCCTGCTCAAAATCTATGATCATCCAAGATGCTCTGATTTGTTTTCTGAGGATTCTGATTCTGATGATTCTTTCTAAATCAATAGCTGAAGAATCAGGCCAGCATAGGTGAATGGAGAGTTAAGAATGGAAGCTTAGACCTCACAGCTTGGCCTTCAGCCATAAATATGTTTTTTGAAGGAGTGGAATGTTTCAGTGATCCCTAGATTTTTCAGTTGTAATATAGGATTTAAATGTAAGCCCTATTTAGTAGTCTTAGCAATTCCAAAAACGTGAAATATTAAATATCATGGCTCAAGGTAGAAATTTTAAAAAGAAAATTAATATTTAATTCTGACTGTATCTTGACTTGAAACAACCCATTCCTTTAGCCTGATCCATTGTGGAGAATGAAACATCTGTACATATGATTTCACATATAGGTAGCATGTTTTCCATGAAATGTCATAAAAAATGCAGCATATATTACCAATAATAAAAAAAGAAAAGAAAAAGAGCCCTTCTATGTTATTTTAGTCAGTGGGTTCATGCACATCTCATTTTAGGTTGTATATTTTCACTAAGATATATGACTACTGTTAAGACTCAATCAAACAATCAACATTTATTTATATAGCACCAAGTACTGTGTTAGATGCTGCAGTTATAACCTTAATGACTTATATAAATGTTAATTATTAATGAGCTGATCTTCTAATGGAGAAGACAAGTACATATAAATATATATGTATATATTTATTTATATTCAGAATAAATATAAATTTAATATACATATATATTATATACACAAAATAGTTAAATACAAAATAGTTTGGGGAAGGGTACTAGCAAAAGGGGGGAGATCAACAAAAGCTTCATGTAAAAGATGGCGTATAAGTTATATATCTTAAAAGAAAAGAGGGACTCTATGAGGCAGAGTTAAGGAAGGGGGTACCTTCTAAATTGATCCCATGTTAGTGAAAATCATATTATGGGAGAATATGCCATGGAAATGTGGAAAGAATATTGGCCTTCAAGTTGAAAGAAGTGGGTTTCAATTTGGCTCTGCCATTAAAGCAAATTATGATTATTTACAGCCGGATTGTTTGATTCCAATTTTTTAGCTGGCAATGGGATGTGTTGTTAAGTTTTCTTTCAATCTTTCCTATACTTAAACTCATTAATAGCTTGTACTTGGGGGATTTGATTTATGTGGTTAGTAGCTGGACTCAGCTATTATTACTACATCTAAGTCTAGCCTTGTATTTTTATAGCAAATTGTGCTGTGCCAAGGTCACCCTTGGGCATTTCTGTGTTCATTCTGTGGAGCATTCAACAAAGTCAAATGAAGGTTTATTTGATTATTATCTTTTTTTCTTAGGGATACTTGATAATGGCAAATGATAGGGAATGTTTGTGTGAAAATACTATTAGATTTCTACATATCTAGAGTTTTTAGCAACATGCAGTGGAAGTTAAAAATTGTTTTCTGGTTTTCATTACCATTTTCTCCCATTACCTATATTCTCATAGTACTGTGCAATCTATACCACCCAAACCCACTACAACTATATCTGATTTCCCATCACTCCCAAGTCAGTCTACCCCCTATTCTCAAATCCATAATTTGCTTAGTTTGTGTTTTCTGGCCCATGAGTAGTTTTCACTGGGTAACATTTTTTAAAGGAGACAAGATTACATCAGAAAGCAGATGTCTCTTGGGTGGTGTGTGTTGCTGAGAGACAGAATTCGAAATCTCTTTTTGTATGAAAGGAACAGTGAATGGGTATAATTAGTAAGGCTGTTGAAGGAGTAAAACCTGGTAAGCAATTTTGCTTGACTAGCTTAATGAAAAGCATCAGCTATCAGTTTCTGTCGCAACTATTTGAGGGTGAAATAAGTGCGGGGTTATTCGTTACAGAATTTGAACAAAAGCTGAAGATGGAGCGTGGGCTTCTGACTCGATTCCTAAGAGGAAGATTTTCTTGAGTGGAATATATATGTGGCTTCTCCAAACTCAGTGGCTTGTGTCCCAGACTCATACCTCATTTAGAAAGAGTTTGAAGTGTAAAGATTTCTGGAAAAGTAGGGCAGTGGCTGGAACAAATGGGAGGAAGGTCAGAGAGAGAAAAGTATGGGGGTTGGGGAGTAGCTGAGAGATCTCGTCAGTTTTTTTTCCAGAATCTCAAAGAAGTAAGGATGACTCTAAGAGGTCTTATAAGTACTGAACCTCAGTGTATCCTGGAATCCTCAGAGTTGATTCTGGGTTTGAAATTTGGAGTGAAGGATCTTTTATATTCTAGGCTAATGGTCCTAGATATCAAGATGGCATGAACTTTAGGCATTTGAATTCCGTACCCTTTAGAGAACTCCTTCCTTCCTTTTCCATCTTTTCCCTCTCTCCTTCCTCCTTTCTCTCTTTTTTCCTTCCCCTTCTTTTCTCTTCCCCACCTCATTCCCTTCTTTTCCTATATTGCCTTATTCCTTCCTTCCTTTCTTCTTCTTCCTTTCTCTCTTCCTTCCTTTCTCCCTCCCTTCTTTCCTTCTTCCCTCCTTCTCTCCTTTGTCCCTCCCTCTCTTCCTTCCTCCCTCCCTATCTTCCTTCCTCCCTCCCTCGCTTCCTTCCTTCCTCCCTTCTTTTCCCCCTTTCATCCCTCCCTCCCACAGTCATCATCTGAGGCAGAATTAAAAACTAGATTTTCTAACTCTGAAGTCCAGAGCTCTTTCTCCTACACTAAGCTGTCTTTATAAGCCAAACAATGTTAAGGCATTGCTCCTGACATCCAGTAAAGGCCAGAGAGTAGGTGTTCCCTGGAGATACATGTGCAATTCAAGTGGGAAAAAAAACAAACAACAAAAAAGCACCAATTTGAAATCATTCCTATTGCCCTACGTCCCACCTCTCAAAGAGCAACATTTGTTTGTGGGTGTGCATGGGTGTGTATGGATTTGACCAGAGACTGTTCTAAGTATTCTTTACACAGCAAGCATATTCATATTAGGTTATTGCCAAGACAATGAGCCAAAAGCCTCGTTTTCATTCTTGATGAGGGCCAAACAGGCAGGGAATTTTTAGGTCATTTAAGTAGAAATCTCAGCAGGGAAACTGCATCAATCCTCCTTTTCATTTGGTCTGTGTAGACAATCTTTCTGGCTCAGAATCCAATGGGGTAAACAAAACAAATCTCTCAATTTTAGACCTAAGAGAACTCCACCTACTTTTAATGGAAAATGTTTTGGATTTAGGTTATTGTTGTTTATATTACAGGGATATGGAAATAATCTTTTCATATTCGGCATAAATCCAAGGAAATGAAAGTATAGCATTTAGTTCCTTGTGTGTCCACTGTCCCAATATATCTAGTTACCTTTGCTGTAGGAAAATATGATATTTTTAAAAGGATGCTCCATTTCTTAACAAACCAAAGAATCACACAGAAAAGAAACAAGTCCAGCCTCATTACATTACATGAAATAGATCGTATGAACATAATTCTTTCTGGATTGAAAAAATGGAGGAGTTCAGGTTCATCTTGGTTGATGATGTAGGTGATGATCTTTTCCCAATGCCTGGCAGGGCAGAAGATTTTCTTCTTGGGAACTCACTCCTGAAGGAGGGGCTCTTTGAATAATTCCAAGTTAATGACCAAAGGATTAAAAGTTAAGAGTTATATATTTATTTAATTGCTTCCACAAGTGGTTGTAACTAGTATTTCTGAGTTATATCTCCCTATTCCTTTTGTTGTTTTTGCCAGAATATGATGAAATTTCCCTAAACAATGAATCTTGAGAGCCTTAAATCTTTTCCTTGGCTTCACTGAGCCACAGTGCTATTCTTGTCAACTCAAATCCATATTTCTACTTATTCAAGAATATTGTGACAATAAGTGCTAATTAGGACAAGTGTATAAGCTTCGGCCAAAGACAAGCATGTGTTCTGGAGAGGGATAGAGTGCTGCTTTTGTAACCAGAAATATTTGGGTTCAAAAGCTATATGATTTTGGGGATGTGACTTAACTCTGAGTCTCACTTTTTTTTTCTTTCATAAAATGGAGTTAATATTAGTATCTATTTTTAAGGTTGTTCTGAGAATCAAATGAGATGATGCATTAAAAGTACTGTACAAATCCTTAACAAAAACAACAATTCAGTACTTTAAGATTTGTAAGCCATTTTATAAATATTATCTCATTTGAAATTTACAACAATCCTGGGAGAGGAGTACTATTATTCTCATTTTATAGATGAGAGAATGGAGATAAAGTTGAAGCAATTTTAGATGGGCAGCAAACTAAAGAATTAAGAAAACCTAAATGAATTGTACAAACATAAGTGACCTACCTACTTCTTAAAATGCATATCTTAAAAAATACTTCTGATGGAAATTTTAGAAATAGTAGAACCTCTTTTAGGCCTAATGAAAGAGAGGAAATATTGTCAGTCTTGGGTCCTTCACAGCTGGAGTCTTTCTCCAACAATAATATGGCATCATCTTTCCTTAACTGCACAGCTGGGTTTCAGGCTGTCACTTGAGGGTATGAGTTAGGAGGAAGCTGAGACCCAAAGGGTTGAGTGTAGGTCCAACCACATTTCTTCCTAAATTCTGGTGCAAGATGAAAGGAGTTAGAGAATTATCTATACTTCTTCCCTTCATTAGATTGGATAGTTGAGAATTTTCTGTAAGAAGTTTCTAAAACAGTAATGATTCTTTAATTAAGTAGTTTTTCTTTCCTTGGCCTTCTCAGTGTTTTCCATGAGAAAATGATCTTCTTATCCAGCTGGGTCTTGTTGAAAGCTTTCTTTTAAAAAAGGTGAAGCCTGATGCCATGACCAGGATTATCGGAAAGTAGATACTGAGCTGTAGGCCATGGTTTTAGTAACAATAATAACAATGATCAGTTTACAAATTTTTTTAAATGTGTGCTATGTGTCAGATGCTATGATAGGTCCTGAGGATAAGAAGATAAACACAATAATAGCTAGCATTTATATATTATTTAAAGATTATAAAGTGCTGCATTTCTGTTGTCTCATTTAATCCTGACTATAATCCTGGGAGATAGTTTCTATATAATCCTCATTTTACAGATGAAGAAACTTAGGCAAATGAGTAAAATGAATTACCTAGAGTCATTGAGCTAGTAAGTGTTTTGAAGCCATATTGGACTTCCAAGTATTCTTCCAGACTCTAGGCCCAGAGCACTACTCATGATTCCTCCTAACTACCTCTAGTATGTAGGGAACTAATATGCACACACATTAATACTTTATACAAAACAGCAACAAAATTGTATAATACTGATAGCACTTATATAGTGCTTTAAGGTTTGCTGACTTTTATAAGTTATCTCATTTGATCCCATTAAAATGGTACTGTGGGGATTATTATCCACATTCTGCAGTGGAAGAAACTGAGGCTCTAAGAGTTTTGAGTGTTTTATCCAGGGTCACAAAGCCCCTAAGGGTTGAAGGCAAAACCTGGACCCAGATCTTCAAGTCCTGTGCTTTTTTCCATCACCATAAGAAGAATTCAATTTTATTTACCTTTTGGTAAAAGGAGTTTCTTCTGAGCATTAATAAGATCACTTAAAAAAAAAATCACTGCAGCACCCTGAAAAATCAAATCGCTAAGCTGTAAGGCACATTTTTCTTTCTGGATTTAACTTTCCCAGCTGCTCAGGGGTCCTGTATGCTTTCCTTCAGATATCAAAGCAAGTCGGAGTGATAGCCCCTAGTTGTTTTGGCCCCTTTGTTCTCTCACACTAGGAACATTTTATGTGGGAGTACATACACTGGACACATTGGATTTTAAAAAGCAAGGAACAATATTTCTTTCTCTAATAGATAAAACCTTTTCTTACCAAATTTTGAAAATGCACAGCTGCTTTTGGGTCTTTAACAACTGAAGTCTTGCTTTGTGGTACTCCAGATTGACATCCATCCTTATATATTAGCACTTCAAACAAGAAGGCTATTCTGTAACATTTTCTTGAGACTAGAACTGTATCATCAGCCTTGGTTTCTTGTTTGAGCTTCCCCATAAGCTTGGAACAGCCTCATTTATTTAATCCTAGATGTGTATGTGTGTGTGTGGTGGACGTGAGCCTCAGCTCGTGGGCCAGGATAGGAGATGGCACACCCATGCCTATGCCCACAAATTCCAGACATAGCTTTGTTTATGACTTGATCTGCCTTTGTGTTTCTTGATCAGAGCCTTTATTCTTGAAATTCAGCCCGATTGTTCCATGAGACAAGGGAGGAAATGGTATGCGTGGAAGCATGTAGAGTAACTGAGGGAAAAGTGGCATCTGTCCCAGGCAGGATGAGAAATCCTTGGCAGCCTGAAAGCAAAAACTGGGTGCCTCTCCTTTCATTTTCAGGATTCGTATAAATGGTAACAACATATACTTTCAATGGGCTCTTTTAAAATTCACTTTTAGAAAAAGCATTTAAGAGAGACACCCATTTTCATATATACATTTTTGGGAAAAAATTAGAAACATGGCAGAGCAGAATGAATATTGGGTTTTAATTGGAGGGCCAATTTCAAATATTCATCAATGGACTAGCTGAGTCCTTAGCCTTAATTTCCCTGGATCTTAGTTTCCTCATCTGTATAAAGTGGGGATTAGACCAGATGACCCCTAAGATCTCTTCTAGTTGTAACTCTAGATTCATTTTAAGACTGTTGTGACAAGGTCTGTTTTACACTGACCAAATGCCAGGAAGCTAGAATAGGTGAGATAAACTCCCCTGGGACTTAGAGCATCCCTAGACCTGCCTTTCATTTGTAAACAATAGAAAAATCTAGCAGGTGGCCCACAATCCCTTGCATGAGTTAAACACCCCACATGTTTTACTAGTCTCCTTACACACAAATATTAATCTAACTAAGAAAGCTGATGAGCAAAGCTTGCTTGAAGCCACTTCAGCTGAGAACTGATTCTGTTTGCTTTGAATCGCACAAGCTTAATTGAATGGGACACAGTTTGTGTAACCAAACCAGCAGCCAATCCTGCTTATCTCTCCCGACAGTTTATTTTATTTAGATTGGTAAATTAATGGGCCATTGGCCATGGAGCTAAGACAAAGTCCAGCAACCTTTTGGCTTACTCTAATTAAATTCAGTCCAACAAACGTTTGTTGAGCTTCTAATATGTGCAAGGCCATTTAACCCTCAAAACTTTCTTTACTACCTGCCCCTTAGATGAGATGGATTTTAATGTACAAAATTAGGAGTTCTGCCCTGCCCTACTCCCATCTGTGGCAAGATGAAATTTTGACATAGATTGGCCAAGAATTTTGAGTCCTTTGGGTTTTGAAATCCTTAAAGTAAGATGACCTTGTATCCCAATCATCATCTAAGTTTGGTCTAAGACATTTCCTCATGAAACAAATATTGCAAAAATACTTAAAAAGAATGGTCACATACACAACTAATCAATAGCATCACATGTTGGACAATAGCAACTGTAATCTTTTATCCCTCTGCACCTCAAGGATGATCTCACAAAAGATACAACAAGCCTGAGTGAGCTATTCATAAACCTCTTCCTCTAATTAGCTTCAGACAAAACTTAGTTGATTGGACAGGCATCAGAAAAGATAAGACATATGCAACTTGGCAGGGCAGCAGCAAAATTGCAGGAAAGTATATGGAACCTTAATTCAAACTTAGCCAAGCAATAGCAAAAAAAATAATAGTAATAGTAATTAGCCCCCCTCGGATAGGTGGCAACCTGAGAGACAGTCTGTGTAACTTGCCCTTGTGGGGACAAAAAGAAGGAAGTAGAGGGTGGGGAGACAGCAGGATATTGACAATAAGAAAGACAAAAGGTCCGGCCCAGTGGTCTTTGTATTTTTTTAATGTCATTTTAATTAAAGACATACTCAACAGCCTACAGCCCTATATTTTAAGCTACTACAAGAGATAAAGAGATTTCTCTTTTTTTTTTCCCCTGATTCCAAGTTGGGGTTTTAGAAGTGAGGATTTGGAACCCTTTACCACTACTTTTGATCCATTCATTACCTGTCTTGTTAACAGCAGCAGGCCTTGATTAAAGGCCTTTTTAATTGCTTCTCCCAGGGATGATTCACTCATGGAAGGAATGCTTCCTTCTCTTCATGTCATCCTGACAACCAGATAATTGAATGTGCTCCTCGAGGAATGAGGGGAATTCTCTCTACATCTTTGCTGTGTCAGGACCCCATGGCCACAATTAAGAATCCGGAGGTCAGGGTGGCAGAGACCTCCATCTTTGTGGGGCTTATGCCGCCTTGAGTATAAGGTCTTTATAGCTTTTAAACTGCTGTCTGTTGTCTCTTTAAATGTCAAAGAGGGAAGTCCCCTTGAACCCCTGATGGCGTTCAATTATGGTCATGATTATAAAATGTCTCAGATCTTTGGGGAGTGTGAGGGAATCAATAGGGTGATGCAGAGGAGAGGAACAAAAAACCCATAAGTGTTGATGTTGCTTTTTTTTTCAAATTCACTTTTTTAATGACAGGATGGCAAGTGGGAGAAGCCTGTGGGAAAAGGGAATTTTATTACCCTGTAGATGGAGTATAGGCCATCATTGCCTAAAAGAGAGAACAACAAATAGTCTGTTTTTACCAAGATCTTCAACCCTGCTGATGTGTGTGTGTGTATGTGTGTGTGTGTGTGTGTGTGTGTGTGTTTTGCTTTTGTGGGATGACTCTTGGGTGGTTTACCTACACAACCCTACGTGAATTTTCATTTATTGCAGTTCTGTAGGATTGGCCACATCTGTTTGGCTAAATCTCTCCAGTTTCATTGTTCTCAGTAAAATGGACTTTATAGGGAACAATAAGACATATTTGGCAAGTGATAACCAGTTTTAGTTTATGCAAATAGGTATCATTTTAAAAAAATAATAAAATCACTCCATCATTTTTTGTTTTTTGTCCTATAGGGGACTTTAAAAAATATCCTTATTGCAGGAATGGAGAAACTAAGGCAGAGAGAAACAGCTTTCCCAGAGTCATATAGCCAGCCATTCCTCAGCATGTCTAGGACCAGATTCCAGAGTTAGGACTTTGCCAAATTTCTAAGATAAAAGAATGTGAGCATTTTTTTCCCCAAACTTTCTTCTCTCTGAAGTGAGGCTAACAGTACAAATATAATTAAAATGCATCTTTGTATTTATAGTCATTTCATATAAATATGAGTTATGTTCTGATTCTTACAAGATTTTTTTCTTCTATGATTTGGGGACTTATTTTACATATATGTCTTTTTTTTTTTTTTTTTTACCATATACTGAAAACATTTCAACAGTTTCTCCTTTTAAAGAAAATTTCCATATTAAATTCAAGAATTAGAAAATGCTAATTTTGAAGCTCTGTAGTCTTATACTACATGGAGTCACTTTGGCAGCCATATTATGTGATTTCTTCTCTTCCATTCTTTAATCCTATGAACTTCTGGCTGCTCACAGATGGCAAATTAAGGACAAGGTCCATGATATTAGAGTATAAATGTGTGGGGATGGGCAGAGGGGGATGGTAAGAAGGGAATGAGCAACAATCTATGGGAATAACATAAAGCCAAAGTTGGCCTCCATCTTTGTTAGATTTTGGAAACTGGTTAGATGTTAGAAGCTTCAGAACCAGCCTTGGAACAAATGCTTTGGAGGTGGAGCAGGAATGTCAAGGGGACTTTCTTTTCCTATAGCTACCTGGATGACACTTCCTCTAGGACCTACTAATGTTTGTGGATGGGATGTCAGGATACTAATTCGATTTTATAACACTCACTTCTTGAAACAGAGTTTCTAAGACACTGGTGTCAAAATCAAATAGAAAGATAGGACCACAAAACTATACCTAAAGCTTCCTGTGGGTTCCATATTGTCTTAGAAAATTACATGTTAATATTATCTATGTTTAATTGTATTTTTATTTATTGTATTAAATGTTTCCCAATATTTTAATCTGGTTCCTTCATATTATAGACTATTGGCAGCTGCACGTTTAACACTTCTCCTTAAGACCTGTAGTATAAGTTCTGGGAGTTTATTGAAACTGTTTCTCCCATTCTTGCTCTAAATCCTTCCTTTCCTCTCCCTCCTTTACCATGACCTTGTGATTGACTCATTATTTGGCCCTTTATGTTTATACCATTGCCAAATGATGTTGAGAAAAAGAACGATTTTCAAGACATTCAAGAGTAGCTTGAAGAAAGAGTAGTTTGAAGAAAGTGTAGCTTGAAAGAAAGGCATTCAAAAGTAGCTATTATATGGCTATTGTCATGCTCTAAGGTCTGAACTAAAATATAGAACTGGGAGCTGAAATTCAGTGCTCCTTTTCCTTTCAGTGACAAACTAGATTCTTTAGGGAAGTAGTTTTTATTCTGGAATTTTCACTCTCTCTGTCAGTCTATACCAAGAGATGAAAATGTATCCCTTTTCTTCCACTATGGAATCTGAAAATCTGAAAACAGAACTAAGCTCTGTGACTAAAGGGTTACAATAATAAAATATTATTATCCTGGGGTCCAGGGCAACTGAAACTTCGCCTTATCTATTAGTATAAAGACGAAGTCATAGTACATGTTTCATGCAATGAATGGCCTGTTATAAAATTAGCTTTTTGGTACTTTCAAGGGAACTATTTATTCAGAGAATAACTTTTGAGGTGAAAGGGAGATTATTGGTCTCATTTAGTGTACTTTATCTTCCTGTGTTTGCCTTTAAGTAGAAAATTGATGAGACAAACCCTACTCTAATAAAGTTACTACAATCTCCTTTTTACTTCCATCAGAATATAATAATTCCAGCATTCAACAGGCCTAGAAGAACCTCAATTGCTTTCTATAGTTTGCTTCAATTCTTAACCCTAATTTGTTTTTATTAAGATGATTGGCACCATAAGCTAATTCTTTCATTCTGAATATTTCTTATCAGTATGTAAAATATCATGTGCTTAAAAATATGAGCATTTATTTGTAAATCACTGCTGTGTGCATTATATGTGTATGTGAATATATAATGTACTTATATATACATACATGGTTTCATAGTAATTGAAAAGTTTATGAGGAAAGGGATTTATGGGACAGGATTTGCAATTTGTTTTCAAATGTAGGTTACTGAGTAATGCCTAGATTCTCTTCATTGATGATTGAATCCACTGTTAAGTTGAGTGCCAAAAATCTCTTGATAAATAGCTTGAGTATATAAATACGTGCATGCATACTCATGCACAAATACACACAAATTGTAGGTGAACATTCTCCAGCCCAGAAACATTAATAACATATCCTTTGACAGAAAAATAATCTCACAGTTTTGTCTCACCATCATAGATGTGACTAAATATGTTCCTTTTAACAGTGAAGCAGGAGGAATGCATAATTTCAATTATTCCTAATGAACTAATACAGTGCAGATTTCTGATTCTTTCCTCTCTCTCTCTCTCTCTCTCTCTCTCTCTCTCTCTCTCTCTCTCTCTGTTTCTCTTCTCTCCCTTTCCCCTTCCTTCATCCTCCTTTCCCATTCTCCTTCTCTCTTTCCCTCTTCCCTCCCTGTCCCACTCTATCCTTTCCCCATCTTCCTTCCTTTAGTCTCCTCTCTTCTCTTTTATTCTTTGTCTTTTTCTATCTCTGTCTGTTACTCTCTCTTCTCTATGATAATTTCAGTTAAATGATTGAACAGGTGGCATAATAAATAGAATATGGGATCAGGATCTAAAATCCAAAATCATACACTTATTACATTTGTGACCCTAGGCAAGTAACTTCTCTGTACCTCAGTTTTCTCATCTGTAAAATAGCACCAAAATAATAGCACCAACCTCTCACAGCTCTTGTGATAATCAAATGAGATAATATTTGTAAAGTGCTTTAGTGCTGGGCATAGATAGATAGATAGATAGATGCTAGCTGCTGTGGCCACGCCTTCTCCTCCTTCTCATATTACTACACACATCAAGACAGAGTTTGGATACTCATTAGTATCACATTATTCAGATGGAACAGATGAATGTGAATCTTTGAGAAGACATTATTTCATGCTCTTCTGTTTTTATTTATTTATATAGGTGTTCTAATTTTATGACAGAGTAGATAGAAAGCACACCTGAAACTCAGAAAAGAAAAAAAAAAACTGGTTTCAAGTCTCACTTCTAACAGCATCCTGACTGTGTGACCCTATTTGATAAGTCATTTCATTTCTATACTTTGATCTCTTTTCCAGAATTCTGGATAAGATACCAACCTCCTTTGGTAGAGGAAATTTTCACCACCGGGAGTTCACCATTTCAGTGAAATCACTAATTCAGTTCCTATTCCCAGTTCATGCAGAGAAGCAGCAAGAGCATCCAGTCAGTAGAGAGTGTAAATGAGGAATGCAGAATGCTGGAGAGCACCTGGGAGGAGTTATAGGGAACTAAAGTTTTCCTTTAGGTTGGTTAGAAATAGGGATTGTGGACAAGGGGAATAGCATGTCAGTCCAGTGAAGGCATGAATGATGTCCAGGATGGAGTGTGGGAGGTTTTGTTTCCTAAAGCTGCCTAAATGCTGCTTTCTGCAGAAGTTAGGAGAATGTGAGTTCAGATCCTGCTTCTGGTACTTCCTAGCTCACTGACTCTTGGCAAGTCACCTCACCATCTTTCTATGGCCCAGGCAATTTTCCCAGGAACCATGTACTGAATTGTCCTCAACTGTACAATGATGTGATCACCTCCACATTTTCCCTTCCCGATTTATATCTGTGATCCTCCAGACATAGACAATTTTGCTCTTCTATTCACATTGGTGGAGTAAGCTCCCAAACAGGATATTCCTTACTCTGAGGAAATCAGAGTTTTTCTAAGGATGGCTATTTTCATTATCTTCTAACATATGTGAGATAGTGAGAGAGGAATTTCTACGTTATTGACTCTGACAATGTTTCTTCCCATCACAGGAAAGTAAGCACTGGTTGGACGGTAGAAGGGCCTGGCCAGTGGTCTTGGGTCCCAGGCTTACTTACTAGCTGTGACTTAGGATACTGAATAATCTCTCTGAGCCTCATTTTCTAAAAATAAATGTCATGCATGCAAGACCTGCTCTACCTATTGTACAGAATTGTTAAGAGGATCACAGAATACACATCTGGAGCTAGAAAGAATCTTAGGGCTCAAATAACCCAATCCACTCATTTATAGATGAGGAAACAGGTCTAGAGAAGTGGACTTAAGTTACAAAGATTATGCAGCTAAGTAGCCAAATTGGAATTTCAACCCATTTTCTCTGACTACCAATCCAGTGTTCTTCTGACAATATGTACATATACATGTATATGTGTGTATATATGTATGTATGTATACACATTATAAGTATGTATATGTATGCACACATATATACAATAAAATATATATATACACACATACACATTGAAAACTGTGAAGGCCTGTATAGATATGATATATTAATTTCTGTTACTGAGATGTTACAAGGTTATAACTTTTTAAAATCTTCTTAATAGTCTGTTTCTATATTAGCCAAGTGAATATTCCACAAAGTGATGATTCCACCACAGAAAAACCCACTTTTTCAAGACTGAGATTATTTTGTGACTCTTGGGGAAAAGAAGCAATCATTTCACAGGCTGTCAAAAGACCACTATAAACATAGTGTGTGTGTGTGTGTGTGTGTGTGTGTGTGTGTGTGTGTGTATGGAGAGAGAGCTTTCCTCTCAACATCCTTATTTTTAAAAATAAAATTTGGAAGTACCATAGAGGCATTTGCCAGACTACAAGGCAATGGCTTATCTGGTGAATTAAGTTATAGAATTTACTGAGTGAGCTGCTTTTCTAGTCAGATGTTGGGCCAATTGCTGAGCAGCTGCTTCAGGCTGTTCAAAATGAATGATTCTAAATTAAAAGTACCTAAAATGCCTATGTGGGGAAGTACAGAGAAAACCCAACTAGCCCTACAATTGTGACTGAAAGATTTCCTTTATCAGTTTTAGGTACCTTTCTTTCTTTTTAATTTTTGGTTTTTGTCTTTGAATCCCTATGGTTTCCAGCAATCTCTAGCTCATAGTGTTTAAAAAATGTTTGTTGAATGGTTATGATATTGGATTTTATACTTTGCACCTTGACTATGATTGAATTAAGGGATCTGAATTGGTTATTTCTGAATTCTAAGCCTAACTATTGCACCAACTTCTTTCTTAGTCCTGGGTAGGACATATGATTAAAACATCTCTCTAAAACGAAAAGGTGCCAACATGTATTGGTATTGGTTGCCTCATCTAAGAGTTCTCTTTATCAGTAAAATTATAGTTCTAAATTTTGAGAATTTACATTTTTTTTAAAAAAGCTACATGATATTGTTTTGGTTTTGTTGTTGTTGCATTTGCTACTGTGATTGTCCTAATTAAGTTTTCTTTGGAAATTCATATTATAGACAAAATCTTAAGGCATAGATGGGATTCTGTGATTCAAAATAAAGTATTTTGATTTGGGCAAAACTGACAGATGATGGTATCTGGCAATTAGCTTCAACCAAGTCTTTTAAAACCGAGGTCATGTTCAAACAGACTTGTGGCCCTGGAAACTTAAGTCTTCTGTAGATGGCAGTTATAACTATCAAACCTTGGTCTAAGAGACCCTGGAACATTAAGTAATTAAGTAAGGATCTTCAGTGAGGTCCAGACTCATTGTTTTATACACTCTATACACCAACAATATCCTATACATCCATCTGTATAGTTGGCTTTGATGTTGTGTCTTTAATATCATGTTTATTATGAATAAGTTCTCAGCCAATCTATTTTATTTAAAGAAAAGAAAGGAAATAAGGCGTGCCTTGTTAGAAGGACCTCACCTATGAAAAATGTAGTTTGGCAGAATAAGCTGCATTGGAATGTCACATCTTATCTCCCCCAATTTCCAGAGCCACAGGGTATTTTAGATCCAAATCTGTGAAACACTTGGAACCCTGTGTGCCCTCTCCATGAAACTCTTTCCAGATGCTTTGTTCATCACCAACAAGGAAAAACAAAACCTGGACCGTGAGCTTTGTTTGCTTTTTACCAAGATGTAGAAGGTTAAATTGATCAAATATTTTTATATCTGCTGCAATAACAACAGTCTTCAAAAGTGTGCCCAGGATGTTGTCTGAAACAAAATTGTAATGTAATATTAAATGGGAAGAGATGAGGGTGATGTATTTATTTATATTGACAAAGGACCAAATGTAGCCTGGGATTTTTTGGATATATGATAAGAATCTTTGGTAGGGGAAGAATTGGAGAACAGAGTAAAAGATTAATACTTGCTCAAATTTTCTCAATTTTTTACTGATATGGACCATCAGATAACTGATGGAAATATAAAGGAATCAGTGAGCTGTGAAGGAATCTAGAGTTCAAAGAAATTATCTCCTTTCCATTTGTCTATTCCTTTACCCATGGGATTATATATGTCCATTATTCCACATTACAGGGCCTGAACTCAGAAGTTTCATAGAAAAATTTAGTTACTATATGGAAAATCTTTTTCCCAGACTAGGGAATATCCCCTGGATACTTTGACAGCAGAGAAAAAAAAAGTGGGGAGGCTCTGCTTTAACTTTACAAAGAATATACCAATTTAAAAAAATAGTTCAGGGCAAAGAAAATCAAAGCTGCTCTGATAGTGATCGACAGAAAAGGGAAAATGTATTAAAATTTGGGAAAAGCCTAGAATATAAATATAGCAAGATTTCTTTAATTGAAATCTCACTATATTGGAATTAATGTTCATTCTGAGAAGTTTTGGAAGAAGTTGAACTTCATGCTTTATTTTTATAAAAGAGATTGCTAAGGAATTAGAACCGTAAACAAAATGTCAGACTAATTAATTTAAAACAATAAATTAAGAAAATACCAAATGATAAATTATTAGCAAATGATTCATCTATTCCTTAGACAGGACCTCTCCTTGGAAATACTTTATAAGTGGCAAGAAACTGGAAATTAAGTGGATGCCCTTCAGTTGGGGAATGACTGAATAAGTTTATGGTATATGAATATAATGGAATATTATTGTTCTATAAGAAAAGATGAGCAGGCTGATTTCAGAAAAGCCTGGAAAGATTTACATGAACTGATGCTAAGTGAAGTGAGCAGAACCAAAAGAACATTGCGCACAGTAAGAATGAGATTATGTGATGACTAACTGTGATGGACTTGGCTCTTTTCAACAATGTGATGATTCAAGGCAATTCCAATAGACTTGGGATGGAAAGTGCCATCCACATCCAGAGAGAGGACAATGAAGAATGAATGTGGGAGGAAGAAAGGGAGAAAAATTTGGAACATAAGGCTTTCTTAAAATGAAAGTTGAAAACCATCTTTGCATGTATCAAGAAAAATAAAATGCCATTAAAAAGAAAATATAAAATAAGAAAATTTAATTGCTCTAAAATTCATATTTTTCACAAACTGTTTTCATAATTATTGACTATGTATATCATTGTATATGAGGGCCTAGTGCCTAGTTAAAAAAAAAAACATTGATCTGGATTAATTAAAATTAAATTAAAATTTATTTACTCTCTAGTCCTCTATATAGTTTACAAAGCCCAATAATGAATCTCATTAATACTGGTTGAGAACATTTAGCTAGATAGAAATTCCTAAGAAAAATAACTGGGCATTTTAGATATTAATTTTTCATGTATGATGTAGCCAAAGTGCATAGAGTATTGGGCCTGCAAGCAGAAATACTCATCTTTCCAAGTTCAGATATGGCCTCAGACACTTACTAGCTATGTGACTTCAGGTAAGTGACTTAATTGTGTTTATCTCAGTTTATTCATTTGTAAAATAAACTGAAAAGGGAAAGGACAAACCATTCCAGAATATTTGCCAAGAAAACCTCAAATGGGGACATGAAAAGTTGGACATAATTGAAATAACTAACAACAATTATAATAAAAAGAAAAAAGTGATCCAGTTTTAGTTTGAGTTTATAGATACATGGTATCTAAAACAGAGGTTCCATCATAAGCCTTTACTGGCCAAGTCATATTTAAAGGATTATGTTTTGTTCTAAACACTGCATTAAAATAATATTTATTAATAACTATTTTTATATCTCTTTCATTGTTGTTTTTCCCCACCAAGTCATCACCTATAATAAAGAATTAATAAAAGAGAAAAAGCAGTTCTGCAAATGTAACCAATATGTCAAATGAATCTAATACTATTTGCAATATTCCTTTCACATAATCCTACAAAAAAAGGAAGAGATGCATTTTCTCATTTCTTATTTCACCAAGCTATACATTATAATTACATAGCATTCATTTTTATTTTTGTTTCCATTGACAATCCTTTAATAATTGTGTCTTGTTTTCCTGATCCTACTCACTTCATTCTGCATGAGGTTAGATGAGTCTTCCTGTGCTTCTCTGAATTCTTCCTTCTCATCTCTTCTGATGTGGATACCACTTTTAGATAAAGTAGAGACTGTCAAGAGGCTAATAGGCACTAAGTGAAATCCTAAACTTAAATAGACTTAAACAGAAATGTCCCTACAAGGTATAAACTAACTTAGAAAAACACAAATTTATATTATCCATGTTGTATTACATTTTTATTATTTTTGTTAAATATTTTCCAGTTAATCTGGTCCAGGCTATCCGGGGTATCTTGAATAGACAGCAGCCTGAATGTTTGACATTTATGAGTTGGTCATGTCATTTAAATAATTGGTGAAATCACTGTAAAAGAGAGGCCTCGGGATAAACAGAAATACTTATTTTCAAGAATTTAGAGGGTTTTATTGTGGATAAGGGAATAATAAGCTTGTTCTGTTACTCTATAAGATAGCATTAAAACTAATAGGTAGGTTTATAAGATCTTAGTTCTGGAGCTAGAAGAGTCTTCAAACATCATTTAGAATATTTTTTCCCATTTTACAGGTACAAATTTACACAGAGATAAATTTCATCCCAATATGAGGAAACTTTCTATTAACTAGAAAAATCCAATAATAAAACAAGCTGTATCTTGAAGAAATGAGTCTTATATAAAGGATGTCCCTTTGATACCATTTTAAACAATTATAGTTTAAAATTTTAATAGCTTGAAATGGCACTAAGATTTCTGGGACAGTCTAAGTAGTATTATTCAGAGGCTAGCTGACCATGTATCCAAAATGTCATCAAAGGGCTTTTTATATTGAGTAGGTGATTAGAAGGATCCCTTCCAACTTTCATTTTTTTCAACTTCTATGATCTCTGTCCATTCTATTTAATACAGCCATAACAAATTCATGTGGGTTCTTCTAAGCATTAGTTACAAGGTTGATACTGTCCATCATAGATTATATAGATTGTTGATGAGGGATAACAAGCTGGGCATGAAATTAGAGAGAAATTAGCTCAAATATATCCTCAAACAATTATTTATTATGTGACTCTGGACAAGTTGCTTATGTAACCTTATTTGTGAGGCAGCCAGGTGATGCATTGGATAGAGCACCAAGCCCAGAGTCAGGAAGCCTGAGTTCAAATCCAGCCTCAGATACTTACTAGCTGTAGCCACTTACCCTATTTTCTTCAGATTCCTCATCTGTAAAATGATGTTAAGAAGATAAAGGCAAACCATTCTGATAGATTTGCCAGTAAACCCAAAATGGAGTCATGAATAATAAGATATAATTGAAAAATGGCTGAGCAGCAATCTTATTTGTAAAACCTTATCTATAAAATAAAATAGAGATATATATTTTTTAATTTAATAGCCTTTTATTTACAGGATATAAACATGGGTAACTTTACAGCATTAACAATTGCCAAACCTCTTGTTCCAATTTTTCACCTCTTACCCCCCACCCCCCCTAGATGGCAGGATGACCAGTAGATGTTAAATATATTAAAATATAAATTAGATACACAATAAGTATACCTGACCAAAACATTATTTTGCTGTAGAAAAAGAATCAGACTCTGAAATATTGTACAATTAGCTTGTGAAGGAAATCAAAAATGCAGGTGTGCATAAATATAGGGATTGGGAATTCAATGTAATGGTTTTTAGTCATCTCTCAGAGTTCTTTTTCTGGGCATAGCTGGTTCAGTTCATTACTGCTCCTTTGGAAATGATTTGGTTGATCTCGTTGCTGAGGATGGCCTGGTCCATCAGAACTGGTCATCATATAGTATTGTTGTTGAAGTATATAATGATCTCCTGGTCCTGCTCATTTCACTCAGCATCAGTTCGTGTAAGTCTCTCCAGGCCTTTCTGAAATTATCCTGTTGGTCATTTCTTACAGAACAGTAATATTCCATAATTTTCATATACCACAATTTATTCAACCATTCTCCAACTGATGGACATCCATTCAGTTTCCAGTTTCTAGCCACTACAAAAAGGGCTGCCACAAACATTCGTGCACATACAGGTCCCTTTCCCTTCTTTATAATCTCTTTGGGATATAATCCCAGTAGTAACACTGCTGGATCAAAGGGTATGCACAGTTTGATAACTTTTGAGCATAGTTCCAAACTACTCTCCAAAATGGTTGGATTCGTTCACAACTCCACCAACAATGCATCAATGTCCCAGTTTTCCGCATCCCTCCAACAATCATCATTATTTTTCCTGTCATCTTAGCCAATCTGACAGGTGTGTAGTGGTATCTTAGAGTTGTCTTAATTTGCATTTCTCTGATTAATAATGACTTGGAGCATCTTTTCATATGACTAGAAATAGTTTCAATTTCTTCATCTGAGAATTGTCTGTTCATATCCTTTGACCATTTTTCAATTGGAGAATGGCTTGATTTTTTATAAATTAGAGTTAATTCTCTATATTTTGAAAATGAGGCCTTTATCAGAACCTTTGACTGTAAAAATATTTTCCCAGTTTATTGCTTCCCTTCTAATCTTGTCTGCATTAGTTTTGTTTGTACAAAAACTTTTCAGTTTGGTATAATCAAAATTTTCTATTTTGTGATCAGTAATGATCTCTAGTTCTGCTTTGGTTATAAAGACCTTCCCCTTCCACAGGTCTGAGAGGTAAACTATCCTATGTTCCTCTAATTTATTAATAATTTCATTCTTTATGCCTAGGTCATGAACCCATTTTGACCTTATCTTGGTGTACGGCGTTAAGTATGGATCAATGCCTAGTTTCTGCCATATTAGTTTCCAATTTTCCCAGCAATTTTTATCAAACAGTAAGTTCTTATCCCAAAAGCTGGGATCTTTGGGTTTGTCAAAGACTAAGTTGCTATATTTGTTGACTGTTTTATCCCTTGAACCTAATCTATTCCACTGATCAACTAATCTATTCCTTAGCCAATACCAAATAGTTTTGGTAACTGCTGCTCTATAATATAATTTTAGATCTGGTTCAGCTAAGCCACCATCATTTGATTTTTTTTTCATTAATTCCCTTGAAATTCTTGACCTTTTGTTTTTCCATATGAACTTTGTTGTTATTTTTTCTAGGTTAAAATAGAGATATTAATGAGATTTGTGGTACCTGCTTCAAAAAGGTTTTGTGAGATTTAGATGAGATCCTAGGATCATAGAACTAGAAAGCACTTCCCAGAACCATCTTGTCCAATTCCCTCCTTTTATAGTTGAGGAAACTAAACTGTAATGAGGTGACTTGCTCAAGATTAAACATTGTCATTAAGCATTAAGCATTGTCAGAGGTTGGATTTGAAGCAGGACCATTATAATTTTACATATATATATATATATACACACACATATATATGTATATATATAATTATATAAAATACATATATGTATATAACTTTAAGATCCTCATTTTGCATAATTTTCTTTAAGTATTGCATGCATTAAGTCTAGGTCAAATTATTTCTTGTGTTCTTTTCCTTATGTTTGTGCTGTTTATGTATGTGTGTGTTTGTGTTCATGTATATTTAAAGGAGGATTAGCATTAACTTATTCATTTACTTAAAGAAATCTTAGTCTTAAAGAAGGATATTAGTTTAATTTGCTTACATTTCATACAGATTTTGCTTACAATACATACAGATGTATTCCCTATTTTCTTATAATATCCAGAACATACAATCTTTTTTTGTAAATGTATACCTCTACTTACATAAAATGCATTCATTGCATGTATTACTTAAGATGGGGACTCCATATGGTATTGTTAATAAACACTAGCTTGTATTGCATATAATGATTATTTCTTTTGTTTGAGTACCAAACTTTGTGCTATCCATTCACCGGGAGCTGTATCTTCTTGCACAGGGCACATCTTTTACATTTATAGTGTTACAGAATCACTCTTTTATGTATTCTATCATTTGCATCAGATCATCCAATTGAAGATTAAATAAGGGATATTAGAAGCCATCCAGACCTATACTCCCATTTTGCAGAAGAAGCCACTGAAGCAAAGGGAAGTGAAAGAATTTGCTCAGTGTCAAACAAGTAGTAAATAAAACCAGGTTCAGATTCAAATCCAAGTCCTCTGATTCCCAAACCAACACATATTTTGCTGTATCATGTACTTTAATCCTTCCATAGCTCTATCTAGTGGCAAACTGCATTCCATGTCATATCAGAAATACCTGCCAAGTTGAATTTACTTTCTTTCATTAATGTCTCTAATTCAATTTGCTTGCTCTTCAGAATTAGTACAATGTAGACAGAAATATGAAATTATGTATTCATACCTATTTTCTTGGATCATGTCTTCTGCATATGTTTCCTCTCTATTGATATTTTTATTCTTAAGATGTAACTTATTCTTTGCATTTTTTGGCAAATGAATAAGATCAGTTTTCTTTTTCTCCCCCTTAATCAGATTTTTAATTTTTTTCAATTCTGTGTAAGTATGTTTATACATGTACATATGTGTGCCTATATACACAGGTATAACATGTATATTTTGCATATATTTATATATTACTTATATGTAGAGATAGATAGTGTGTGTGTATGTGTAAACTTTAATGCCCCTCATTAGACTTATTCTATCCTTAATTAGACTTTTCTATATCTTAAGTCATGGTGTAGAAACTAATTTTTTTTGTGTGATATCCTCTTCTTATCCAACTATTTACTTCCCAAATCTACCTTTCTCTTTTGGGTCATTTTCCTTTGGTCAGCATCAGTGATTAAAAATAGCATATATACTTCATTGAACTTTATATTGTAGATGAATATTGAGACAAAATATTTAGATAAATAAAATGAGAGAAATAGCCCAAATACTGAAGTCTCAGGTTTTCTTGTGAAGATAAACTACAGAATTGCTAAACACATAAATTACTCAGATATATTTGACTGAGGGACTGATGAAGCATGTTATGAAGCCATGATTTTTCAATGACACTATTTGAGAAAAAGTTTATAAAAGGCAAATTTCACTGGGTGTGGGGGAGATATTGAAATTAAGCATAATAGTTATGTTGGTGATTGGCAGGAAAAAACCACATTGAAACTTTCCCTCCTGTAAAGAAACCCGAGAGTTGTATCACTCTATATCCTTGGATCATAAAGATTTCAAGGCAATTGGTCTGAAAGTTGAATTTCAAGAGATGGAGGTAAGAGGTGAAAATGATTTATGGTGACACTTAGTAAGCTTTTATAGAACATAATACATGTGTTCTTGATACCTCCATAAAATTAATTGTTGCTAATTATTCAGGGCTGCCAACTCAGTTTTCCATGTGAGCCTCACACACCTATGATCCTCTCTTGGTCAAGTTAATGAGCTTTTCTTCCAGAATGAGTGAAGATCCTGGATCTTCCATCTTTCCTGGAACATTGAGTCTATGGCCCTTCTCTGTAACACATATACTTTTTATCCCCCTGATCACATATATTCTTGTTAGTGGGGAGGGGGGAAAAGATGGGAAGGAAGGTTATGGAACACATTTTCTATCTGGATATTCATAAGCCACCCCTGGCAGCAGACATGCTAGGTGGGGCAAGTCCATCTTTCACAAAAGTGCCAGACATGGCACAGGTATCATTTCACCAAACATAAATAAAATACTTATTTCTTTCCATATCTAAGAGCATAAGACTCAGTTCTTCTGAGAGAATAAAATTAAACTCTCTCTGACTTCCTCTGCCTCCCTCTCTTTCCATCATCCCTCTTATTCTCTGGGTTTGAGAAGCTGTAACTGAGTTCATTATAGTGTAATGATAAACCAGCTAGCAAACATAAATGCGCTGTTGCAAGGGGCTGTTTGGGCAGCTCCTGGTCCTTAGTGACAGCTACTTGGCACAATACACGGTGATGATCTGCTCCAACAGAGAGGCTTTTAGGTGCTAAAAGCATAATGACATGAGCTGATGTTATTCTGGACTTGCTTTTAGGCTGTGACCTTAAGCCCTATCCACAGTCACAGAAAATCTTTTGTACTGAGCATAGAGCTACAGGGGAGGACGGCTTCTTCCAAAAGATGCACTCTAAGGCAGTGGGCATCCTTTGTTTATTCTGAGGTTGGCACTCTTACCCAATTATGTACATGTTGTAGTTGTTGTTCAGTCATGTCCCAGGTTTCACGATCCCATTTGGGGTTTTATTGGCAAAGATACTGGACTGGTTTGACAATTCCTTCTCCTATTTATTTTACAAATGAAAAAACTGAGGCAAAGAGTTAAGTGACCTACCCAGGATCACACAGCTAGTATCTGAAGCCCAATTTGAACTCAAGAAGATTCATATTCCTGCCTTATATGGATACCTATACATAACATATAAACCTATATACACACACACATTTCATGTGTAAACATACCTATATACATATGAACTAATAATTCATATTCATATACATGAAGAAATACTTCATATTATATGTGTATATGTGAACTAATAATTTATGTCATGTATATGATGAGAAAATAAGGCTGGAAAATGAGTTGTCATGGTGAAGTTTTATATACACACACATATAAAATATATATGTACATATGTTTATATACATTGTGTGAAAAAATAAGGATTCTTTCCCACACACAGTTCTCTTCCCAGGAAAACATACTTACTCATGTGCTTGCTCCACTTGCTCCACTAACAAAACAGCAAGATTGAGAAGAGGCACAAATACAATTTACAGGAACATCTAGATAGGAAGACTTCGACTCAACCGAATTTGCTAATTTGGCTTATTTGACACATATTTCCAAACAAATGAATGTTACATCATTGGTGGGCAAACTGCTGTCAAAACAGTTGTGTTTTGTTTTTAAAGATATACACAGGGAAGTTGAGCAATGCTTCAGGGTGAATGAAAAGCATTATTTCACTTTTGATGACTAAGGGAAAGTCTTTGCACAGTTTTGGGAGAGAGGGAGGAAGAGGGAGAGAGAGAAGAAGAAGGAAACAAGCATTTCTACAGTGCCTCCTATGTGCCAGACATTGTTCCACACACTTTATATATATATATAATCTCATTTGATGTTCACAATTAGCTTTGTTTCCAGAAGTGAAAGCTAAGGATCTCTCCAATTTACAAGAATGTTAAAGATCTACCTACTTTACAAAGGAAGAAATATTTCTACCATTACCTCTTTGTGCCCTCTTATACTTCAGAGTTATCGGTGGACATAAGAAAGAATGAAGAGCCAGGCCTGAGACCCTCTGAACCCTAAGTTAGTCACTTGGCTTTCTATCACATTCTATAATACCATTGGTACAAGCCTGTCACTAAATTTCATCATGCCAGAATTTCCTTATCTATCCCTACCTCCAAAATACCTCTTTCTCAGCTTCTATTTTAATATTGATAGTACCCTCAATCTTGAAATCTAGGTTATTTGATCCCATAATAAATTCAGTTGCTCAGCCATACCCATACTTTTTGTGTGAATCTGCCTCCATCTCTCCAATTCCATTTCTTCCATCCTAGCCCATGCCTACATAATCTCTCATTGTATTTTTGCAGCCTCATAATTGGCTTCCTTGATTCCTGCCTCCTCCCTTTCTAATCCAGCTTTCATTTCTGTTTGATATCCAGGTTTGATCATGTTATTTCCCTTCTCCAAATCTTTTAATGTCTCCCTAATATTAGTGATAAAATGCAATCTTCCTATCCTGGTTCCCCACAATCTTTCTTCAATTTCGTTTTCTAGCCTCATCTCCCATTACTTTGTACCATTCATTTTCCATCCAAAATGAAACTGCATTCTCTCCATATTTCTTCTTTCATGATTGGGATTAGGAAAAGAACCACTGAGCCCCTGCCATCTATCTTGCATATTATTTTCAGGTTATTCTCCCTTAAATGTAGCTTTCTTTATCCAGAGAATCCACTTGTGACTTTCTACTAAAGCTACAATTTCCACTGCCTAATGGACAACCATAATGAATTATCAGATTTAGAGCCAGAAAGAACCTTAGAGACTATCTAGTTGAATCCCATAATTTACACATGAAGTTGCTAAGTATCAGAATGAAGAAGTGATTTTCCTGTAGAAACCTTACCTTTTATTCTACATGCCATATTAAGTTTTGCTCCAAATTAGCCAGTCTTTTCACTTATACATTGGGATCATTCCTTTTTTAACTTTAATTATACTAAGAAGTTGACTAGTCCAAAAGGACTCCTTGGTCAGAAGAGCCTGATGGTCAAATTTTTTTTAATGTTTCCTGGTTTTTATAATTATGGTCAAAGCCTAAATGAACCTTAGTTTTCTTATGGGCGAAATAGTGATAGAAATACCATCAGGCTCTTCTGTGAAGAGAAGAAAGTATACAAGTGCAAGGTAGAAGGGCTTGCATGGAAATAGAGAAATCTGGAGAGTGGATTAAGTCAATAGTCAGGCGATCATGGGTAATGCTTATACTGAAATGGTAGAAATAATGATCTCTTCAGTACCTTCTTCACGGGATTGTCATGAGGCTCAAATGAAATGTTTGAAATCACTTTTAAAAATACTTAAACCTCCATATAAACACCAGCTATCATTATCACCACTACCATCATCATCATCATCATTATCATTAAAAGAGTGATGATGACCTCCATGATGGTATAGTCTAACCTATACTTGAATAAGCATGCTCTTCCAATATTATCATCTCCCTTCTTTCTCTCCATAGGTCTCGCACTTTCTCTTGAGATAGACAAACTGAAGAATAGCTTATTATTAAAGTTTTTATCCCAGACATCAACCTCAGAAATTCTTCTTTATATTATACATGGTTTTGGATTCTGGGTTTTTCAGTCTAAATCTTTGATTGATGTTCATATGGAATGATCTTCAAGACCTTTTGCTCTTTTCTGACATTATCCAACTTATCAATGGATCAATGGCCTCCCTTTAAAGTAGAACCAAAAAAATGAACATTGGACTCCAAAGGGTCCTGACAAGGACAGAATGCTTCCATGTTATCATTTTCTCACATCCATATCATCACTCTGTATCAGATGCCTTTCTAACTGATTCTTAAGCTTTAGAATGCATTATCAGTTTTGGCTGCTATGCCACATTGTGTACTCACTGAGCTTGATATTTTAATTGTACTATACTTAGCTGTCATCCCCTGGCTAATTTCTAGCACTGTGCTAGGTATACTATAGGCACTTAACAAATACTTCTTGAATTAAGCTAATAAAAAGATAACTATAAGGAATTTTTTTGAAATTTGAACACTATATAATTATAGCAGTTATACCTGATAATATGTCTTAGCCCTTTTTTATTTTTAGGAGACTTTTCATCTAGTTTCTCATTTAATTCTAATAACATCTCTCTGAAAGAAGAAGAATTTTTATTTCTACTTTACAGAAGGGGGAAAACACCCAATTTAAGTGATTTGCTAAAATCAGTCAATCATTAAGCTAGGGTTAGAACTCTGGTCCTCTGACTTCTAATCAACTATTTCTTTCCAATAAATTAAAGTCATTTTCACTTAATACATATTCTATTTTTATCTTTAATCTTTAACCTTCCACCTGGCCTATTTGATATACCTTTTCTATTGTGCTTATACATGTTTTTGTTATAGATGGACATGGCCCTCTGAAGGGTTTTGGCGATCCCATTTTTTAACTATTCATCAGATGTCTCAAGTTTTGAGGCCTTAGAGGAAGCACCCTTGATTTTGAAGAAATATACTTAGGTTGATTTAACCTTGAAAAAATAGAATACTTTTGCATCTGTCCTAAAAAAGACAAGTTCTGGAGAAGCTGAACTGTGTTAACTACAGAAGAATTTGGACATTTTCCAGGCAGTAGAAGCACAAAAAGGAAAAAAAAAAATTCTTATCTTAAGGCAGACAGAGGAAGAAGATGAGTACTATAGTTCTCACTTTATAAATCTGCTCTCAGCTCACAAGCTGCCTTCAACTCCTTTTTCTTGTTCACACCCGAAGTTTTGCAGACTGTGAAAGATGGACAGAGCAAATAAGCAAAAGGAAGGACACAGCTGGGTTTCTGTGAAGAAAAGGATGACGGGCTTTCTAGGGACTGACTGCATCAAAAATCCATAGACCCCCCTAGGCAACATATGTCTTCTCAGACCCCTCACCTCTTCCCCACATCCTCAGTTTTTACCTATATCACATGCTTCTCCTCAGCAGGCTGTTTCCATGGCCTCCCAGAGTTCTGGATGGTCACAGAATTAGACTTATCCTGCTGAGTTAGGGGATGGAGGCTCTGCTGGTAGCTGATGGTGATAATGGACATAATTATACCTCGCTCACACCAATTAATTTGCACATGGGATAGTAATCGAAATTGCCATGTTGAAATAATAGCAGTAGCCACTTTATCAAGTGTCTCCTTTTTTAAAGCCTAGAAGCTTTTTACAATCAGCAATTTGTTGAGAAGGAAAGGGGGATAAATTGGATGCTGTGTCTCTATTCTTCCTCCCCCTTCCTTTTTGTTTTTTCTCCCCCTCTCTTTGTCTCAATTTTCCTTACCATTAATAAGGAACACCATACTGTATTAAAAACAAAACTAACAAATTCTGGCTAATGTATCTGAAAGTATAGGAAATGAAACATTTTGGAGGAACAGGGGAGACAATAGGGAATTATTTTCCCCCTGGCTACCATACCCATAGTTTCTTGGATAATATCTAATATATAGACCCTTAAGACAAAAGGAATATGCCTGATCCATACCCCTATTCCCTCAACTCCTAGGTTAATCTCTTGAAAGTGTACAGGCAGATCTTACACAAAACATGAGCAAAAAAAATAATTCAGAAACCCAGTTGGAAGGCAGAAGACCTATAAATTAAGTTTTTTCAGTGGCAGGAGATTTATTTGCTGTAGGGAAGGCATTGACGGGGGTTATGTGAAGGGGCAAAATGATAAAATGGATCCTCTTTTTTGTGCTCATCTTGAAAAGTAGAATAAACTATGAGTCTAGATAGTACAGTGGAAAGACTTTTGACTTTGGAGCTAGACACCCAGATTCTTAAATTATGGCTTCTTAACTGTGGCCCAGCTTTTTAAGCCCCTATGTAGAATCTCATAACTGAATATGGAGGTCACAAACTCATGATTCATTAAAAGTAAATGTTTGATTTGTATAACTACTTTATACCTATATATCCAGATTCATGTAAAATTTTCTCAGGCAAAAAGAGGTCAGAAGTGGAAAATGTTTAAGAATCCCTGTTCCACAGGACCAACTACTAGGATAAAGGTTTAAGTCCTTGCTTTGCTGAAATTAGGAAAGCCATTTCACTTTTCTAGGTTTCCTCATCTCTCCAATGGGAGCAGAGGCTTAGAGTAAATGGCTTCTAAAATCCTTTCTAGTTTTAAGGCTTACAAAGAATTTTACATATAATAAACATTGCATTAGATGCAGACTGCAATCCTCTGAAATGGTTCCTAGCTTATTTTAAAGATGAAAAAACTAAAAATAAAAGCTTAAGTGACTTTGCCATGATCACCCAGCTAAGGTTAGAAGCCTGAGCATTCATAGTCACAGCACAAGTAGTATTTCTTTTTCAGTGTTCCTTATTTAGAGCAACTTATCTTCACTAGCTGGAAACCATTCTTTCTAGATGTTATTGGTAAATAGAGATTCTCTTTAGAAATTTTAGCATTCAACATGACAAATTTGGAAATGTGTTTAACATACTTGCATTTGTGTGACCTATATCAAAGTGTTTGCCATCTTGAGGTAGGGAGAGTAAAGGGAGGGAGTTAGAAAAGTTTTAGAACTCAAAATCTTATAAAAGTGAATGCTGAAAACTGACAAATAAAAATAAAGATGCAAAAAAGAAACTGATTTATGAAAGTTATTGATACTTTTCTCTCTTCAATAGTCTATAAACAAAATTTGAGTCTGTTCTGTACATTCAATGATGTGATTTTAAGGATATGTTTCTCACAATACCACCTATTCATAGAGACAGAGATCACTTAAGGAAGATATTACAAATCAAGTAAATATGAAAGTCTGATAAATCTCCCCAATCTTTACCCAGGATATTTTGCAAAGAAAACAAACAAAAAAGTTAGACACACAAGAAAAAAAATTCAGCTATTTATTACCTAGTCTATTGTAAGGAGAATGCAGAAATTTAATCCATTCCATTCAAGAGATTATCACATGAACATAACAAATATAGAACTTTCCCCAAATACTTAAAAGATAATTCTCAGAGTAACTCTTCTTAGAGCAAATTCTTCTGAATCAGTTTATATACTAAATACAAATAGTTTTGTGCTGAAGATTCTAGCAATTAGTCCAGAATAAAACATTTAATAACAACTAGTTAAGCACATGGGATTATGTTGAAAGCAATTTAACATTTTTGCTTGCTCATCGCATACTCTCATAGTTGAAGGATTTTCATGTCAGAGACAAGTTGAAAATCTTTTGCTGTCCAGCCTACACTTCAAGATGGAGAAAAAAAAAAGGTGTGGGATCAATTATGCACAAAAAATTGTCTCTTTAAAATGATTAGGTCATACTTGACTGTACATTCCTGAACGATGGGCATATTTGTATACTTATGTAGAGTAGGAGGCCTCTCCTGGATCACTGCCTTGTCATGGCAGAGGGGCTTGCATAGCTCATTGAAAATGAGCTATGCTATGCAGGATTACCCAACATGGAGAGGTCATAGTGGAGAGTTCTGACAAAAGGTGATCCTCTGAAGAAGCAAATGGTAAACCACTCTAATATCTTTGCCAAGAAAACCCAATGGACAATATGAAAATGATAAAAGAATGAACATGAACTTGGACAGACTTCTAGGGATAGTGGAGAATAAAGGGGCCTTTTGTGCTACGGTCCATGGGGTTGAGAAGAATCAGAACACAACTCAGTGTCTGAACAACAATAAGTCAAGCGGACATAAAATATGGCCAGAAGGTCAAATCTAGTCTTCTACCTGTTTTGTATGGCCCATACAAGTCCAGGGTTGAATAAATATGGAAGAAAGATTTCTTATATGTGAGGAGGCCATGTATGTATTCTTCTTTTGGGGGCAGTATTTCACTCATCAGATCAAGCCATTGAAAGATTGTTGAGTTTTCTAAATTAAATACATGATACATTAAAAGAATCTAATAATCCAGAAAGGAAAAAAAATGAAGAATATATATTCTAGACAATGATGAGCAGTTGGACAAATATCTCATTGAATTGTTCTATTAGTGCAAATATCTTTGATTCCTCACCATGATTCACTAACCATGAATGATCAGCAAGCTACCGAATTGAAGAGAGAACTAAATTGCATTTGAAAAGCTGAGTAGCGTTTTTGATTTCCCCCAAGCTTCCCCTTGAAAGAAGATCCCATTTTTTTTTTTAACAACAATAGTCTTCCAATGACAGTGAATAATGGAATGCCATTGACCCCCTGAGTAAATGCATGATGGACAAAAATAAATTACATCATATTACTAATAATGAATTACACATAGGAAGAACACCAAAAAGATAATACCAGAGATACATTACAGGAAAACAAGATGGATTATCAGGCAGAGAGATTGCAGGATAAGAGATGAACAGATATTTCATGTGTTAGACTGGATTTCATATATTAAGAGTCCTAGAAGAAAGTTCCCAGCAGATTGGGTAGATTACCTATGGAGGATGTGTAGGAGGATGTGGACAAGAGTTGCATGGGATGAGAATGTGGAAATGAATGTCTCTCCTCCCTCACTTGTGAAATCATCTATCTGCAGAATTATTGAAGAAAGGAAATAACATAGAATAGGAAACCTATATACTCTTAGCCAGATTATTAATCATCACTGCTATGAAGGATTTAATTCAAAGAAACTGATATGTTTTGAATTAAAACTGGACAACCCCAACTAGACCAGATGGAAGGACAAATAGAAATCATTTCAAAGGCTGGGATACAACTTTAGATTGGTAACCACAGTCCTAGTGGATAATTCTCAAATTCCAGGTGCATTTTTTAGAGAGGGGATACCTTACTCTAAACAGAAGCATGCCAACTGCAAGGTGAGCAGAATCTGAAAAAGGGATATAGAGTCATAAATGCAAAGGGATGTTTTCCTTTGTACACAGTATTAGTTGGGTACTAGTCACACATTGGTGTTTTCAAGAATAGTTGGATATGTTAACCACAGCCAGTTCTGCTTGTATATCTCTCTGGGGTGAGAGTTATTCATCCTTTTTTTTTTTTTTTTTTTTTTGGTTATGGTGAGTCCCTTTAACAGTTCAGTGAAGCCTATGGACTTTTCAGTATACCATTAAAAATCATAATAGAATGAAATGAAATCATAATAGAATGAATGAAATAGAATTTCAATTAAGAGATAAGTGGGGAAAAAAAAGATGTAATTTCTTTTCCTACCTAAGTTTAAGAAATCCCTGAAATCTCTCTGCAGATACCTTGAGTATCTATAGACTTGTAGATTAAGAACCCCTTCTGTAAGATCTCTTGAATAAAAGATCCCCCCCAAAAAAACATTTAATTAATAGGGTCCAAATATCCAGTCTTTTTCTGGCTCTTCTAGGAACATGGCACCAAGTTAGCTAGAGAACCGCATTTGCTTAGAATTATGAACTATTTTTAAGTGAAGTGGTATGCATATGAGGAAGTTTTTATTATTTACATATTGTCTTGTCCTAAGGCACAAGCCATGTAATTCATTATGCCTGAAACCATAACAAAACATAATCACCATTTAAAATTCTTTTCAAGGGAAAAGATGCATTTTAATACTTTAAAAGTTAGTATCAGGGGAAGAAGAATAGTAGGGGAGTGTGTGTGTGTGTGTGTGTGTGTGTGTATGATGGTGGAACTAATTATGGTTTACAGACTTTAGTTTTTAGTTTTTCCCCCTCCCCCATCCTTTTTTCTCTTGTTATCACAAAGAAACAATGAAAATCAAATCAAATAGTAAAATATCCATCTTGTTCTGGCTTCAGTGAAGAGTAAATTAAGTGGGAATTTTCTACCTGAAGAACATTTGACAAGCAATGAGCTAAATATTTACTTTAATTAGTTCTTTGTTCTTGCATCATATTAGTTTTTTTTTTAAAAATGTGGTCACTCTTCCCAATGAACACACTTCTTACTTCATTTTATTACCAGGGTTGCTGCTGCAAGAAGAGAGATTTCTATCTGTTCTTGTGCATGTGACTATTCTGCAAATACAATGGCCCCTTTAATTGCTATTCCTCCGAGTTCCCACAGAAACCATGGTCTCTTTCATTGTATTTTCCACTTAATCCACCTCTTGATCTTCATAAAATTCTGTTAAGGACAATCTGCACTTTGCATATTTTCCATAAAGTAGATGTGAAGGGAAAGAACATTAAACACATATTAACTGACACCAACTCTGTGCCCAGGATTATCTTGGGTACTGTGGACCAGAAGGGATCTTTCTTTACAATCTGGATAAAAATGACAATTGAAACAATAGAGTCATCGATTTATGATTCCAGACTTGTGACAAACCTTAGAAATTATCAAGTCCAATCCTCTCATTTTTACAGATGAGGAAATTGAGGACTGGGGAGAATAAGTGACTAGTCTAAGAGCATATAGATGGTAAGAGAAAGAAATAGAATTTGAATTAAGTACCTCCAACTCCATCTCCAGCACTCTTTATTGGGACAAATAGTGTACTTTCAAGTGGCATTATCTTTGAAAATGAAAAACATAGATACATAAAGTGGATGCAATCTAAATATAGAGGAAATATTCTGACTGAGATCCTAAGATCAGTCTAAGAGCCAGAAGAGATCCTAAACTGGAATCCCTTTTCTCCTCCTCCTCCTGATTTCTCTGGCTTTCTTCACCACTCAGCTCAAATTCCACCTTGTTCAAGAGGTCTCTCCCAATTGTCCCTCCCTGCCCCTCTGGTAAAGCCTCACATTTAGGTTGAATACCTCTTGTGAGCTCATAGTTGTTTTCATATTGTTTCCTTTGTTAGAATATAAGCTTCTTGAGGGTAGGGTCTACACTATTGCCTTTCTGTTCCCATTAGTTAGTTAGCACAGCATTAGGCTATTTCCAAAAGGCTAATTGTCTCTCATTCACTGATTCAGTTTCATCTCCTCATTTTGCAAACTGGGGAAATTAGATCAATTCCAACAGGTTTTAAATGTCTTGCTCATGACCACACAAGTCCTAAGCAGCAGATTTGAATGCAGGTCTCCAGATCAAGTTTTCTCTATCTTGCTCTGTAATGTAACATAATATCTATTAAATTATAGGAGTTTCTACCAGGTTTGGAGAAAATGTATCATGATCTCTGGGTAAAACCAAGAAACAAAAATCATGAAGAGATTGAAAGAATAAGACCTTGATTTGGGGGAGGGAAGTGTAATGGATCAACAGAAGAGGGACTCTACCATGGGAGAGTAAACTGAGATTCAAGATTTTTAAGAAAAGTTTCATGGAAAGGAGAGAGGGGAGGACGTTGAATGGGTATTTTCAATGTGGATAGAATTTGGGGAGGGGAGGTGATAGGGATAGTGAAACGTTGTTCTCTCTGGTTGACTGATACTTTCTCTTCTCTCAGTCCAGTATCCAAAAGTTCATTCAAGTCAATTTAACTCTTCAAGGACTAGATGGCTGCTATAGACCAATGCTAGATATTGGCAAAAATAAAACACACCTGACCCTCAAAGAATTAATTTCAGGGAGGGAGGGGAACAAATGCACTCGGATAATTCAGAACAAATAATCACAAAAATAACTTATTGGAGAGAAGCAGTGCTGATGGCAAGAGAGAGAATATAACTCTTGTAGAATCTAGCATTTAAAGGAAATGGGGAAACTAAGAGGGAGAAGAAGGGTGCTTGTGGAGAGCACATGGAATAAAGTCTATGCTTTATCTCTTTCCCACCTTCTGGCAAGGATTGTGACTATGTTCCACACTGCATCCCACTGATACCTTTTTCTAGCAATTCAAAATCATTGCAAAGGTGGACACAGACTGACTCCTCTTGGAGGGGTTGCCTGTAGAGGAGAGTTCCAGGAAATGAAGGGAACATCATGCTTGCCTACTAACAATGGGTACCATTGATTCTCTCAACCCATTACCCACCTCCCTCTGCTTCAGCTCTAATTTTTATTCTGTGTTTGTTTTACAGTTGTTCAGCACATCAAGAGACATAACATCGTTCTGAAAAGAGAACTAGGAGAAGGAGCCTTTGGAAAAGTTTTCCTAGCCGAGTGTTATAACCTCTGCCCTGAACAGGAAAAGATCTTGGTGGCTGTAAAGGTAAGACAATCTCTAATTCCTGACAATTCCCTGTCTAAGAATGACACTTAAAATGATTTTAGCAAGCTTTCAGGGAACAAAGAAGTAATATAGCAAAATGAATAGAGTCCAGAAGATATGCATTCAAATACCACTTTAGTTCAACTTTGATCCAAGTTCAGTTACCCTAGACATTGTCTCAAACTCAAGGCTTCAGTTTGCTTATATGTAGTTTCCTTATATGAGATAATACTAGCACTTACCTTCCTGGATGATTGTGAAGATCAAATAAGATAGTGTATGCAAAGCTCTTTATAAATATCAAAGTGCTATATAAGTGTTAAGTATAATCTCTATATATTGACTAAATTGGCTGCAATCTGCATTGATAGATGGTATCCCCACACTGGGAGTTTCTTTCCCTAGTTAAATCATGAATTCTTTGAGTATGTAAATATTCACAAACAAGCAATCCCTGTTATAGTGAATACCAGTGGTCATATCCACTTTACTAATGAAATAATAAGACATTCTCCCCAGGGTCACCTTTATAGGACTCAGTGGATCATAAAAGTCACCAGGCCAATCATCAGTTTACTGATAAGCAATTAATCAGAGATTTACTCAAGACCATTTAATGTGACAGAATCAGAACTTGAACCGAGATCTCTGGTCTTCATATATAATATCCTTTTCATTGTACTGCTCTTTGTGACCATTTACATGTAGATCTTACTGAATTCTTAATTACTGTTCAGAACCAAGACTAACAGAATTGTGGAAAGAGAGAATTGTAAATCCCATTCAGTCTAGGAACATGATAAAGCCAGCAGGAACCTGCTTGGGAGAGTTGACCATTAAATTGATTGTAAAATTTTCATTGTGAACATTTACTCCATGGAAATCTGCAAAACCTTCAAGTCAGGTCTTAATTGCTTTGTTGATTGTTTAGACTTAAAGAACCATCAATAATGCCAATTAAACCCTAAATTATGTTGGGAACACTTTTTTTTCCTGCAGAGATGATTATTTAATATTTACCAGAAAAGTCATGCTTTAATTTGGCTTTGTCTTACTCTAGCCACCTAGAATCTTAAGCCTAGGATCTACCACATGTCTGGACATGTGGAAATGAGAGCTGGAGCATTTTCTAACCTTTCTTAGTAGGGAGATGTGGATGCTAGAATTACCACCATTTGTTTTGTTTTTTTTTCCTTTTGAAATCCTTCCTGAGTTTCTAGAATTTGGGGAGAGTTCTAAACCCAGAATAGAGTGAAATTAGGAAACATCCCAGCTATACCTTTTTTCCTCTAATTAGGCATAATATATTCTTGTCACAAATGGATTTTATAATGCCTTTCATTAAAATCATGTGATTTGCATAAAGAGAAAATAATTGCTATGTACATAACATTTTTTAATTTGTGAAGCACATTTTGTCTTTTGTTTCATTTGAACCCTACAACAATCCTGTGAGTTAAGTACTATTGGTATTATTATCTCCATTTTATGAATGATAAAACTAAGGCTCAGAATAGTTAAGCTGACTTCTTCACAGTTACCTAGCTCCCAGAGTTAAGGTTCAAACCCATGTCTTCCTACTTCCAAATTGAGCACTCTTTCCACTAAGTCCCAATGTAAATGAAAATTCCAGGAAGAGGTGAAATTTCCCGTGGTTTCTTTTACCCACGAGAAAAATTGATTTAAAAACATTAAAGAATTTTTGTAAAAGTCCCAAGGAATCTTTTATAACAAGATATCACATATAAAAATTGTTTATCAAAGTATTGGGTCACATATAAAATATAAAGTCATGAGTTTCTTTAATGACATGTGTATATAATAAATATGGATGTGACTATCCACAAACTTTATTAAAATGTCATTTTTTTTTTTTTTGTCTTGAATCATTGGTGGATATTCCTTGGGGATAAGGAAGGGAATGGTGTATGTGGAGGAGGATATTAAGAAATGGATACTTTCAATCTGAAATAACTTCTTTTAAAACATGCATGAATAAATCTTAAACATTTAATTTGGATTAAGGATCTTATTATTATCAGGACAACATTTCATTGTTACAAGGGTTTTACGGCCTACTATTGCTGTGGTTAGTGTTCATTAACTAGCATAATGGGCAGCTAATAAAGAAAAAGACTATTTAAAATGTCTAAACTTCTCCACTCTGCAGACTAAACACTTTAAAAGTAGCAGATGGAACTCAGCTTTTTCCAAGGGGAAATATTCTACATGTGTTTTTCTTGTCATAGAAAGGAACTAACTTGGGTGGCAAGAAGTCTCAGGGACTGTCAGCGAATTCCTTATTTTGAGCAAATGAAGGCTATAAGTCTCTAATGATAACCAAGTTCATGTTTATAAAATAAATATAAGCTTAGTGAATGGATAAAGAATGATTCATTTGGATAGGGTTGAGAGGGGAATTAAGGAAGCCTTTGAGAGATCTGGAGTTTAGGAGGTCAAATAGTGGGAGGATGGGGGGTGGGGGGCATTGGTGGAAGCAGTAGGTTTGACCAAGCAGAAGGCTTAAAAAAAGAAGAATCTTTCCTTACTCTCAAAATGTTTAACTCCTCCTGTCTCCCTTACTTTCTTCTTTCATAGACTACCCTGAAAGGGAAGAGGGGGAATTATAAAAAATATCATTTTCAGAATACTATTTCTACATTTCTGTAATTCTTCTAATAGTTTTTATTTCTCTCTTGTATTCTTTATCTAAAGAAAGGATTCTTTAGATAGGAGTAGCACTAATAGGAACATTTCACAATTGTGGGACAGTGAATAAACTGGCCTTGAAGTTAGGTAGAATAGGGTTCAAGCAATAGTTCTGATATATACTCACAAGGTGACTATGGGCCAAGCATTTAATTTCCTCAAACCCCAGGCATTCTCTCTAAAAATGTCAGTTAATAATAAGTTCCACTTCTGCCATTTGCTACTTCCATGGTCTTTGACAAGTCACTTAGATTATTGGGCTTCAGTTTCCTCAACTCTAAAACAAAGGGACTGGATTGGATGAGCTCAAAGATCCTTTCCATTTTGAATTCTGTTAACTTGAGTTCCTTGAGTTATAGATGAGTTGCCAGTCACCATGGTATAGGGCCAAGGTGTCAAACTTGCCACCCAGGAGATAGTTAGCAAAACTCCCAAATGCTAACTGGAACAAATTAAAATATAATTGAGAAATGTTTAACAAAATAAACAAAAATACACTATGACAGATAATATTAATATGTGATTTTCTAAATAATATGTTGCTGCTGGAATCCATTTCTATTTAAGTTTGACCCCATTGCTGTTGAGAATATCCACACATAGATTTCTGTACTTTGATGAAATGGTATTATCAGATGATAAGGGGAGTATAAGAAACAAAACATCTTACTGACACACTGATGAATGTAGGGAAGATTTATTTTACATTCTTGTAAAAATAGTTACACTCCAATTCTGTAGTATGGGAACACAGTCATAGAAGCCAGGTCAAGCTTTTTTAAGGGGTTTAGTTAGTCCTACTTCTTCCTTCTTCTGAATCTTGACTAATCAGGATCCTTTCCAGATTACCATTTTCCCTTATAAGATATGTAATATATCCAATTTTAAGCAAAATATGACCAGAGCAGTTCTTTAAGCTCCTGCTGTTGGTTACTTCTTCACTCTTCCAGTCCTTCCTTGTCCAAGAGGGAAACTCCCTTTTCTTATTTCAGGGAATATTCCTGTTCAAATCTAAACCTAATTACTCTTTGATGTCTTTGTAGGTTTCAGTTTTCTAATTTAAATTTCATTTCTCAAATTTAATTTTTATAACTACAGAAACCAAATAAATGCCTATCCAATTCCCACAAGAGAATCTAACATAGCTGTGCTTCTTGTAATGCACTGAGGAGGAAAGGTATTCACAGGGATTTGAACTCCAAATTCAGAACATCAACATGGGTATTACATTACCCAGGGCTTCAGTGATTTTGTTTGGAAATTCAAGTGCTTGGACCTATTGTTGAAGCAATGGCAAATCTTTAGAGAGATGGCACCTGAGACCAGACTATCCTGCTGAGATTTGAGCAAAGCAGTACATTAAAGGTCTTACCTCCATGATAACTGAATCCTGGCCCTAACTCTATAGCTATATATCTATTCCATACCAGGATTCCCATCCACCCTGAGAAACTGCAGGGTCATAACTGTTAGACTGTTCTTGTACTCTCTGGTTCAAGGTTAAGCACAGGACGGTGGAAAGACTTTTCAACAAGATAATAGCTTTATCCTAAATCCAGGTCTGTTGCAGAAAACATTGAATCCCTAGGTTCAGAATCAAGGCTCTGTGATGTCACCAAAGCTGTTTGATGAGGTTCCAACTTATTGTTTAGTAATACCATTTTAGCTCCTATCATTATAGCTCTGGAAGTCTATAGAAATCAGTAACAAAGGTTTTTACATTAGTGTGTCCAGTGTTTTGTGCTTTAGGAGAGTCTCAGTGTCGAATGAATGAATGAATGACTTGTTGAATTTCTTTTCAATACCCACACCTGTTTATGTGCTTTAAATTAAAATAGTTAATCAATAGCTAATCATGTCCCTAATTTGTATACAATTAATTTAGTGACAAAATGATGGAAAAAAACAGAAGCTCCTTACACCACTTTTTCCAGCACTTTGCTTCTAACAAGATATTCTCCTATTGTCATTTGACCAATACGGCCAGAGCAGACTTTAACATAAATAATTGTGCCCAAATTATGGACTTCCTACTTACCCCATCCCTTCAGGTGGACGTAGCTGCTCATACCACTTAGATGAGCAGGAGAGTCACCAACTGCACTTACTCTGTTAGATAGAAGACAGCTGGCCCTTTCTATCTGGCCTGCCACTCCATGGCCAGGTTTCTGGCCATTTCCATCTGACTTGCCCATGCAATGTGAGAATCCCTGAGCCTTTTCATCCACCTTACCTATAATCTATAACCTGCAGAAGAACATATATATATATCTGTATATATATATGTATATGTATACACACACACACACACACACACACATATATATATATATATATAATTTATCTGCAGAACAGATGGAAGGGTCCAATGTTACTCACTGTTACTCACATGTATATGTGTACATGTGTATTTATATATATATATATGTAAATATATATATACATGTGTATATGTGTAAATATATATGTGCGTGTGCATATATTTCTCCTCCTAGTATGCCCCTCCCTTAATAAAATAAGCACTTCTTGTGAGCAGGAAGTTCTCATGTGTCTTGGTAAGTGCTTATAGTGTTTAATAATATTTTTTCATTCATTCATTCACTTATTCCCATCCCATATGGACTTAAACTAGAAATATGATCTGGCTGTGTTGGGTGAATGGAGAAGGGGGCAAACCTTAATAGAAGAAAGATCTTTGAGAAAATATGTTAAAGAATTTAGGGAAGTCCCTAAATTGTTTTCTCTCTTCCTGACTCTAAATTAATTCTATTCAAATTCAGGGTTTGATTAGCTGTTGGTTAACTAATCCATTCCAAAACAAAAAACTCAACAAATACTGAGCATCTACCATGTGCTAGATGGCAAAGATTTATAGACAAAGGGAAAAGTAGTGTCTGCCTTCAAAGAACTTACACTGTACTGCAAGATTTGAGAACATTGATCCAATTATCCTTCTAGCAACCATCTTGTTCATCAATCAATAACCACAACCCCAGGTGAACTCTATGCCCTAGGACCTGCTGGTTACAGGTTAACATATGAACTACTTTAGTGGGACACTGATGGACACCAAATATCAAAATAAGCAGAGAAAAGTCCCCAGTTCGGGGCGGGGGGTGGATGCATTATGGAGAATTTTTAGAAAAACATAGACAAGAATGAAACAGAATTCATTGACTTATTGAAGACTATTGATTAGTCTTTGAGTTTAGCTATGCTCTTTAAAAAGTCTCAAAAAACATTGAAAAGTTGTGTTGGAATTTTGTTATTATTCACCTTCTTGCATGAATTTAAGCAAAAGTATGACCTCAACCTGAGATGTGAAAGGCTATATAACTGGAATGTGCATGGTATTACTATGAACACAAAATGAGGAGCCTAGATACATCTGTCATTTACTCTCTCTGAGGCTTTAGACAAATTACTCTGGGCCTCAGTTTCCTCATTTGTAATATGAATTACCTCCAAGGTTCTAAATTGGTTGCCTATTATCCCCTATATGTGTATTTTTTCTGAAACTATGATTGGATTTAGGCATTAGGGTTGAAATCACATAAAGACATGAATACTTTTTGATATATTGAACAAATGAATAAAAAGGGATCTGCTCTGTTCCAGGTACTGAGGACATAAATATAAAAGTGAGACTGTCCCTGTCCTCAATGAACTTGCAGTCTCAAAGAGAGAAACACATACAGAGGAGTCTTGACAAAGGAAGGGATTTTTGGTTTGGGGGTATCATGGCAATTGTGAGCAAAGCCATAATAAAGTATCAACTGAAGTAGGGAGAAAGTACCCACAATTAGTTATCAATTGTCACACACTTTCTAGGGCTATTTTTAAAATTATTGCTTCCAAAGGAAAAGGTGAGGTAGCAGAATGGGGAAGCATTGGGGTACATGTAGTAGCAGGGCAGGTGACAAGATGCACTAGATTCCTGCTGATGGATGGATGGAGCATGAAACTTATTCATTTATTTTAGCAACAAAATCTGAGAAAGGCCACCTCACACTCAATCTGGGATCATTTGCCCTGTTCTTGTATGTGATCTATAATTTGAAAAACCCATCCAAAAGACTGCTTCTTTCTCAAACTATAGAAAACAATATTTTTGATTTGTTCACATTTTAAAAGAATTTCCAGTGATGCAAAATCTAGGAGAGTACATTCTAAATGAGACTAAAAAGATACTCTTTTGCCAGCAGTAGTAGGATACCCTCACCAGAAGTATAAAACTAACAAAAAATAAAGGTATAGTTTAGGGAGAAAATAAATTGAGCAAGATTGCCAAGGAATGAGCATCTTCTCACCTATTTGGAATTTCTGTCAGTGCTTCTCTTCATTGATTGGAAGCTCTTTGGGGTCTTTGACATGCCATCTGCTTGTTGCTTAGCAACCCTTGCAGCATTGTGCATGCATGTTAAGAAATAGCTGCTATTGTGCTGTATTCTTCTTTAGGGGGAACTGCCTGGGGTTCAAAATAGAGTGCTTTTCTTTCAGACAGATGGATGCCATTCAAAATCTTGGGGTAGATGTTGAAAATTATTTAAGGGCTGAAGCATGCATAAGAAATCTGGCTTAGGATAAATATAGATATATAGACATACATGAACATATCTGTCCTCCATAAAGTATCTGGGGATTTTTAAGCCATAAAGTTTCTAATTTTCTGGGTTATTTTCATATTACCTTTAGCTTACGGGAGAATAAATTTGCCAGCTGCTTTCTTTCCCTTTTATATATTACCACTGAACATGTAATGAGGACATGGGACAGAGTATCTTTTATCTTTCAAGTAACTGAGTTATAAATGCAAGGAGGGGCTGCATTCTGCATTCTCTGTTTTGCCTATCAACACATTTGCTATTTCAGCCTACATATATACAGCATTCTATAGTTATACTTTCAGTTATATCTCTTCATACTATAAATTTAAAACAATTGAAATAGAAACACATTATAGAATTCAGATTGAAAATCCATATATCTTTTCTCCACTAAGAAAAATCTCCCATGATGCATTGGGCCATAGTATAATGGAATATTGAAGCTCAAAGGGACCTGAGAAATCATATATTCTAACCTTTCCTATATGTCATACATGAAAAATCTGAAACCAGAGAGTGTTTGTGGTTTGACCAATCATATAAATTAAAATGACTATAAATTTAAGTTGATGCAAAAGAAGAGACATTTGTTGTGACAAATGTTAATCTTGAGTTCAACAAGATACTTTGGTCACCCCCCTCTTTAAATCAATGGTGATGATAATGATTTGCCTAATATTTGGGGAGTAACTACAAAAAAATTACCTCAAAAAGCCTACTAGCCATGATATATTATCAACAAGCTAAGTGATCCATCACAAAATAGGTTTTTTTAAAGAATTAGTTATAACACCAGGTATGGGTAATATTCTAGCTCCCTATTACACAATAAAGTGATTTGAAGAAATATGGACCATAAGATCCTAAGGTTAAAACAGGAAATTCAACAAGATGCATAGACTCACTGGGGCTTACTTTTCTCTTCTGTAAAATGACAGGGGATTTAACATATATTTTTACCAAGTTTGATATATTGGATTACTTGCCATCTAGGGGAGGAGGTGGAAGGAAGGAGGGAAAATTGGAACAAAGGTTTTGCAAGGGTTAATGTTAAAAAATTATCTATGCAAATGTTTTGAAAATAAAAAGCTTTAATAAAAAATAAAATAAAATGAGAGGATTGGACTCTAGTCTCTCAAGTCCATTACAGTTCAAAATTTATGGTCCTAAGACTTGCCATGCCTAAAATGGACTTTTCTTCTTCCCAGTCTCCATCACTCACTATACAAAACCCAGAGAATACATTTTCCTCCTTGAAGTTGTCTTTGATTCTTCCTTTCTTTTGAGATTTATCTTCATGAATCTTTCAAGACACTCTCTTTTCTGGGCTTAAGCATTTTCTAATTTGTGTCCTGCCTCTATTAGAATACAAGGTCCTTGAAGACTGACTGAGTTTGGCTTATTATTGTTTATATGTATATCCAGAACTTAGCACAATGCCTGGCAAGTGTCTCCCTTTCCCTTACTCTTACTCTTTTTTCTCCTCCTCACCTCTCCTCTTTTTCTCTCTCTTTTATTTCCCTCCCTTTTTCTCTCCTTTCTTCCCTAGCTTTCTCTTTTTCTCTCCTTTTTCCCTTTCTCTTCTCCCTGCCCACCCATAGATTACCTCCTTTTTGAGGACATTGTATGTTAAACATCATTTTTTCTCTTTTATCCCTAGTATCCAGCACAATACCTTGACAATTGAAGTTACTGAACTGAATTTTGATGGTCTTTTTCTGAATCTTAGCCAGTTTATTAATTTCACACTTCAAAAGATCTGTGATTTCATTGGTTTGGGTACATCTTCCTCTGACACAGTTCATAATACCTCCATGTCTTAGATGACAGTATATGTGACTATTTTCATGAATTGCTATGACCCCAAAATCTATTACCTGGTGGTCAGCCATCTGCTGATGAGTCCTCTGAACAACAGATGCAGAGTTCATTGGCATGCATTTAGTCAAAGCCTTTCCATTTTGAAATAGGACCTGCCAGGTCTTGGGCTTTGTTGGCATGGTCTTTGAGAATCCAGGGTCACCTCTACAGTATCAAGAGCCACAGGAGTGAGACTGTAGCAAGGCAGCTTAACCAGTTTTAATCTTTTAAAAAATTATTGCCCTCCATTGTTTTTATAGCACCACCACTCCCAACTAAATGCATTTCTTTGTAACAAACATTTTTAAAGGTTAAAATTTGTTTTGTTTTAATTAATTAATTAAATATTTTTCTAGTTATATTCAAAACATTTTTTACATTTGTTTTTAAGATTTTTGAGTTCTAGATTCTCTCCCTTACCCCCACCACAATTAAGAAACCATATGTGAAGTTGTGCAAAACATTTCCATAAAATTCAAGTTGTGAAAGAAAATATAGATCTTCCACTCTAATGAAAATAAAACTCTCAAGAAAAATTAAGCTAAAAATAAAGAGAGAGATAGAGTAATAGAGAATACTTCAATCTATATACAGACTCAGTCAGTTCCTTCTCTGAGTATGGATAGTATTTTTTTATCATAAATCCTTCAGAATAAGTGTGAATGATTGTATTACTGAGATTAATAACGTCAAAATCAGGTAGTCATCCTAGAACATTGATATTACTTTGCATATAGTATATTTGACTTTGTTCATGGAGGACTTTCCAGGATTTTTTTTTTCCTGAGAGCATCCTGCTCATCATTTTCCAGCAAAAAATAATATTCCATCAGAGAAATTTGCTTCAAACAATTTTTTAGAATTGCTATTTCTGATTGTATTTCCCTCCCATTTATTCTCTCTCTCCTTTCACCTTATCCCCCCTCAAAAGTGTAGCAAACATTTTTAAAAGAAAGAAATGACAGTTTGGTATCACCCATAAATACATTGCCTGAGTCTAATGATATATACTTACATTTCATAGCCATTGTCTCTGATCTCTGCAAAGAATGGAGAGAGGGGCATTTTCTTAAAACTTCTTCAGAGCCAAACTTCTTTAATCACATCTTTAAAAAAAAATTGCAGACATAAACCAGACTCATCACTCCAAAAAGTACGCAAGTAACATCATAAATAAAGAAAGAACTGATTTCTAACCTCTCTGTTAGTGGAATACATTATAAGTTTTATCAATTGTGGCTTGTGATTTTGTTTTAATAACATCCTCATTGCATCCAGTTTCTGATCCACTAAGACTTTTCCAGAGCTGGAGACAGTTCAAATGGTTCCTGGTAGTTAAAATTTCATTTCTGAACATTAATACTTTGATTATCATTAAATCTACAAATCAGGGCTTAATTTATTGTTATGTTGGTTCCTAAACTTAAGAAAATAATAGATAAAATGTGAATAATGAAAATTAAAATTTAATCAGAGAGCTGGTTGTTAAACCTTTATCAGGCACAACTAAAAAGGCACTGCTGCCTTTTCTTAGCTTACCTTTATCATATTATTTTTGTTCAGTCATATCAGTTATGTCCGACTCATCATAAGCCCATTTGGGGTTTTTCTTGGGAAAGATACTGGAATGGTTTTGCCATTTCCTTCTCCAGCTCAATTTACAGATGAGAAAACTGAGGAAATAGGGTTAAGTGATTTGCCCAGGGTCACACAGCTAATACCTGTCTGAGGTTGAATTTAAATTCAGCTCTTCCTAACACTCTACCCCAAGTGTCACCTAGCTGTCCTAGCTATCATATATTTATATGCTTTTGGTCTTGAAATCTTCTTATCTTAGACTTACTCATCTCAAATGCCATCTTTCTCAATAGACTTCTTTATTCTTCAATGTCACCTTAATTTTTACTCTTCTCTTTCACAGTTAAAATGATAATCCTACTTTATTCTGCTCTAATGAGATTAGGGAGTATTTGGAATGTTGTTAAAGGTCCAAAAGCTACATTATAGGAAGAATGGAGAACAACTGAAATGCATTCAGAGGAGAGTAGCCAGAAGGCTAAGCGCTTTGGAGGCAAGGTCACATAAGGATCAATTAAAAGAGGGTATTGAGGGGTATTAAGCCAGAAGAAAATGTGATTAGGTATTTCAAATATTTGATGAGCCTTTATATAAAAGTGGAACTGGTTCTGTATGGTCCCAAAGTCCAGAAGCAGGAAAAGTGAGTGGGGGTTGTGAAGAGGCCTTTGTGAACCCCAGATTAAGGACAAACATTCTGATAATTAGAGATATTCCCAAAGGGTAATGTGCAACCTTTGGTGGAATCACAAGTCATTTTATCTCTGGAGGTCTTGCAATTCCCATACTTACATATTATAAAGTACATTATTGTTAAGTCCATATCAGTATGGGCATGATGGATTTGGTCTAAGATCCCTAAGGATTGATGTTATATAAAGGTTTTAATAATTTATGATTAAAAGGAAAGCTAGTTGGTGCAGTACATAGAGCACCAGCCCTGAAGTCAGAAGGACCTGAGTTCAAATGTGGCCTTGACACTTAATACTTCCTAGCTGTGAGACCCTGGACAAATCACTTAACCCCAGTTGTCTCAGCAAAATAATAATAATAATTTATGATTAAGGTATTAAAGCTAATCTTCATAAATTAATCTTCTTCATCATGAAATAAGTAATTGATAGAGATTTTACATAAAATCAGAATCAGTGATGCTTCTAAATGCCTACATTTCCCTATTTTGATCCTGAGCTATTCGGCATCAATCTTAAATGAAATCCTTTGATCTCATCTACTTTACACTAACAATGTAGATAAAGATATCAGTAGGCTACAGATTGTCTTAGAAAACTACAAATTAGCATTATCAAATTATTGTTATTTTATATATATATATATATATATATATATATATATATACATACACACATATTATTTTATTGTATTTAAACATTTCCCAATTACATTTTAATCCAGTTGGGCTGCACTCCTCTTATGGAACTTGTGACCAGCAAGTTGGACACTTCTGACCTTGACCTAAATCATACTTATTGACTTTAGACAGGAGAATTACTCATGGGCAAACTAAACTAAAGAATAAAGGCTCTCTGGGGCAGCTAGATGGTGCAGTGCATAGAGCACTGGCCCTAGGACAACCTGAGTTACCTGACTTTAAATCTGGCCTCAGATACTTAATACTTCCTAGTGTGTCACCCTGGGTATATCCCTTAACCCCAATTGCCTCAGCAACAACAACAACAACAACAACAAAGAATAAAGGCTCTCACTGAAATTCAGATATATTGCTTTTTGTACAGAAGTTTAATTTATCCTTGTATTTTGTCATGGATGTGATGGTACGTACCTGAAATATTCCTGAAGGAGGCAGAGACTGATAGATCACTTAAGCTCAGGAGTTCTGAGCTGCAGTAGAGTGAAAGAAAATCAATCAGTGTCTTCACTAAGTCAAGCACCAATATGGGAAGCCCTCAAGATGGTAGGTAGTGGTAGACAGAAAAGACAAAGGATTACAATTGACCTAGCTCAGAAATGGAACAAGTCAAAGATTACCACTGGAACCATGCCATTCCAATTGGAAAAAAGAGAGAGACACTGTCAAAAACAAAAAACAAACAAGAAAACCCCAACAAAATAAAAACCTACAATGACAAGTAAATATTTCCTTTTATTTGTAGAACTTCTAGGGAAGAATTATTTAATCTCATTTCTTAGATTTTCTTCCTACTGGCCCCTTTTTCATGCCCTAAATTTGTTGGAATCTGCATTCTCTAAGTTAATCCCTCATTACTGTACTATTTGTTTCTTCCTTCTTTAATTAGGATTTTTAATTTAATATCTTGTAGTGACCTCTAATAACATTTGTGCCTACTAATTTTCCCTTCAAAGAATTTACTCAGAAAGTATCCTCCTTGGTTTAAGACAAAGCTGTTCTCAGCACATGTTCAAAAAAAGTTTGATGTTTTCTAGCCTTTCCCAAAAGATAAATAGACAAGAAAAGTTACACTTCCAAATCTTAAGCCCAAAGTACTTAGGGCTATTAATGAAAGAAACCCTACCGTATCTTAGGATGACAACATTATAGATTTAGAACTGAAAAGGACCTTAGAAATCCCAAACTCATCATTTTCCAGATGGAGAAATTAAAAGTTAGAAAGGCGGCCATAAATAATAGGATATTAAAATTAAGAGTCACAAGAATGAGTTTCTTAAGTCCACAAGATATTATATAGAGCCAGTATCTAAACCCCACAGCCTTTGATACTACTGAAGGCTTATCTTCCTGAATTTAAATAGGACCTCAGAAACTTACTAGCTGGGTGATCATTGGCAGCTCACTTAAGCCTACTTGCCTCAGTTTCCTCATCTGTAAAATAAGCTGAAGAAGGAAATAGAAAACCACTCTAGTATCTTTGCCGAGAAAACCCCAAATAAGTTTAGATGAGTGTGAACAACTGAACAACAACAATATTTCTCTTCTACTGTATCACATTGCATCCTGGCTTAGAAATTTGTAATAAGTTCTTAAATCTTCCTTTCCTCTTTCCCTTCAGCTCATTTACTTTACTTTTTTGACATCAGTTAACACACCTGTTTTTTTAGGTGGTTAGAGTCTTGAGTTTGAAATAAAGAAGATATGAGTTCAAATGTGACCTCAGATAATTGGTTCGCTCAGTGACCCGGGGTAAATCACTTAACCCTTACTTTTTCTCAGTTTCCTAAATTATTAAATGGGGATTATAAGATCATCTACTTCCTGGTGTTGTGAAGATAAAATTAAATAATATTTATTATGCTTTTCATAGAGTTCCTAGAATATAGTAGATGCTTAATAAATGGTTATTTTCTTTCTTCTTAATATAAAAGATAACCATACACACACACACACACACACACACACACACACACACACACATATACACACATACATATATCTTCACCCTTATAAGCCATGCCCCTTTCAGAGCTTAGTATAATGGTCTATTTACAATATCTCAGTTAGTCCTATTAAGTTATAACTGTCTTTCTTCCTCTACTGCACTGTTTCTCAAAGTATAGTCTAGTTAATCCTGGATAGCTCTGAAACCCTTTCAGAGGATCTACAAATGGTTTCTAATAATATAAATATCTATAAATTTAACTCACACAAACAAAAACTTTTGGACAGGTCCTCAATTTTTAACAATATAAAGATATTAAGAAAAAAAATTTGAGAACCAATGCTTTACCAAGGTGCTGAGTTTCTTCTCCAGACTTCCCTTTCCCCTTCATTGTTGTTCAAGCATTTCAAATAATTAGGAGTTTTCTATTGTGTTTCCTACCTTTCTCCTTTTTAATCATAAGTTTTCAATGCTCTTCTGAAACTTAGCTCACACCCCACTATGCTGCTTAGCTGCAATCAATACATACTTCATGCACTTTTTGACTATTTTGAGCAAGAGGTGAGGAAGCTCCCTTGGGGTTTTCCTTAGAAGTCACGTCAGTTAAGGAGATGTCAAAAAATTCATAAGCAATAAGAAAAAGTAAAGTTCCCAAGTTGACACTTGGAATAAGAAATTCCTGATGTTTGATGATGGGACTAGCATATGTGGCAGAATTATGGTCAGGAAAAGGAAATGCTACCAAGAGCAACTGCAGTGTTATTTCTGCTGGTGAGATGCAATACCAAGAGACTGGATGAACCAGAAAAAGCTTCCATTAATTGAAAGAAATGACAGTAAATCCAGAGTGTCTTCCCATGCTACAAGTGGAATGATTTTTATTAGTAGAGTTTTAGGACAAGGATTTTCTGTCCTGGAAATCAAGTTGTCTAGACTCAGTTTCAATCAAAGACATACCACCCAGGAAGCAGCACCATTCCTATTTAGTTTTTTTATCCCCAAAATATTTGAGGTTTTTTAACTTATCCCCACCTGATCTTCTGAGTTATTGAATACAGAATCAAGTCACCTTTTGGAATAAATACTTAGCTTATGATATGGATCATGACAGATAGGATAAAGTAGGATTACTGGGAAAGGTTCATTAAATAAGGTTTTATTAGTACTTACTTTAAGCAAAGCAGATTTCTGGGTGTTAGGGAAATAAAGACAAAATAAAAAGAGTCCTGCCCTCAAAGAGTGAGCTCCCATTCCATTTGGAGACATACAATGTTTACAGAAAGAAGGTGAGATAAAATATATGTAAATAATGTAGAGGTGGAGAGATACAGAAAAATTGATGCAGAAAGAGTATCTACAAGAAGGCATCTAATATGATACTTTAAGGGAGGTAAAAATTCCAAAGGATGGTGAGGTGGAGACATGGGGCAATTATATGATGCTGTATAGAACACCCTCAGCTAGATTGTGCAGTGGTCTGGAAACTAGAAGCATCAACTCCTTGAGTATTTGTCAAATCTGGTATGAGACACTTAATAACCGTGTGACCCCAGTGAGGTTAAAGAGTTGAACACAACTGAAATGACTAAACAATAGCAAAAATAGAACCCCCCTCTCTAAAAAAAAAAAAAAAAAAATCCAAAAAGCCATGAGTAACCATAATAGCAAAATCACAAATGTCAGGTTGAATGGCAGACAACCCAGCTATTGAAGCTCCTCAGGACACACAGCCATACATGATCCCAGCACAGACATGATTCTGCTCTTCGTCTTGCCATTAAGTACAGAATATGAAGTTATAATATCCGTTTCTTACCTTGTAGAGAAAGAGAAGTAGCATCCCCTATGCTACATATTATCCACTTTTTACAAAGAGTATTGAATAAAGTGCCAGTATTAATGGTAAAGAATAGCTAACATTTGCATTGCAATGGAAAGTTTGTGAAGTGCTTTTCCTATCTGATTTCATTTGAGCCTCACAACTAATCAGAGCTAGGTGAAATTATTACCCCCATTTTACAAATTAGGAAACTGAGATTGTGGATTAAGTAACTTGTCATGTTACTAGTTGGTCTTTGAAATAGGATTCAAACTTGAGCATTTCCAGCTCCAAGTCTAGTACTCTGTGTCCCAGGTACTTTAATTATGGATTGTGACCTCCATATGAGGTCTTGAAACTGAAGGTTGGAGTCTCAGATTTATGATTTACTATCAGTAAAAGTGAGTTGCATGCCTATTTTATATAATCTATATATCAGGGGCATGTAAAAATTTCTGGGAAAAAAAAGGGTCACAAATAGAAAAAGTGTAACAGTTCCTGATCTATGTAACTACATTGTCCCACCTTGCTGCTGCAAGAAACTTTGTTTTCGTTGCCATTTTAAAAAAGAGGAAAGTAAAACTCAGAGACCCAAGGTCCCACAGCTAGCAAACAACCGAAACCAGACTTGAAATCATGTCGAAGGTCCATGGTCAGGGCCCTTTTCACTGCACCATACTTCCTTTCTGTACATGACATTCTGATATTTTCATTCAGTCCTAAATTAGTGGAGGGAAAGCCTAATGCTGATTTACAATAGCAACTATTAGATTTAATCTTAATAATGATAAGTTCTTGTCTCCCTGACACTCCAACTACTCCTTACCTTCAGGTATTATACAGATGACATGATTTGTATAAACACATAAAGAAGATAGACGACAGGTTGCCATTGTAATGGGTTGTTTTTTCTTTAGCAACATGATAATTTTGTTGCTGGACCTTATCCTCTCTTTTTGATTTCAAATCTGGGCTTAGACACTTAACAGCTTTGGGATCCCATATGTTACTTAACTCTGTTTGCCTCAGTTTCCTCATTTGAAAAATGAGCTAGAGAAGACACTCTAGTGTCTTTGTCAAGAAAATATCAAATGGGGTCATGAAGAAGAGAACAAAATTGAACAACTGCAAATTTTTGCAGTCAGGGAGATTTCACCCTGGCCAGGGAAAACTCTTGTTTTCAGAATCCCATTGCCATATCCTGAAGAAGGTTTCCTAAAATACTATTTGAATAAGAAAAGGATTATATATTGTAACATTGGAGGAACCCAAGAATTGAGACTCATTATATGTCATTCCTCTTCAACAAAGACTTAATGGGAGTGAAAGCTATGAGAAAAATATATGTACACAAATAATCAATTATAATTTAAGGTATTATGGTCTCAAAAATTAAAAAGAAAGTTTTTCTTGGTAATCTTTCATGTAAGTTTAATTTCCTACATATTTTGTCATTTCCAGTCACACATAAATGACTATCTTTTTATGCAGAGCCTCATTTTAATTCGCCTGTTTTTAATTTTTAAATTCTTTTGCTCTTCTCTTCCACCTAATCAGACACTGAAAGATGCCAGTGAAAATGCCCGCAAGGACTTCCACCGAGAGGCTGAATTGTTGACCAATCTCCAGCATGAGCATATTGTGAAATTCTACGGTGTCTGTGTTGAAGGGGATCCTCTTATCATGGTCTTTGAATATATGAAGCATGGAGATCTCAACAAATATCTCAGGTATGGTTGCTGAAGCAGTTGGAGGACTGTGTGTCCACCAGAATAAGAAGCCAGGATTGTCTCTGCCTCTTTTGAAACTAGGAATTGAATAGTACTAATAATTCAATTCAAAATCAGCTAAAGAAGCATTAATTAAATATCTTCCATATGTAAAGCAACACATTAATTGAAAGATACACAGAGTTTAAAAAGAAACAGATCCTCCCTTAAAGGAGCTCAAATTAGTAACTCATTATTATGTTAGGACTAATGTGTTTTTTCCCCTTTTTCTACTTCCTCATACAAAAATCAGTCAGTGTGGGAAATCTCTTTTAAGGATTTACCATAGTCAATATCTAATCAGACAGTAAAAGAAATTCTTAGTTTAGGCTAATAACTGATTCCTGCTCATTATGTTTGCTCAGACAGATCTGGGAAAATGTAGATCCTCCCGTTTGTCAAACTGGGGAAATAGAATTGCTGACTCCCTTGGACCAAAATTTAGGTGATCCAAGTCACATACCACAAAACTCTCATTGCAATATAGCCTAGCCTGTCATTGTAATATTCATTTTCTTATTAACTGTGAACCAATTGGAGTTGATTGCCACTCTCAGTAACACCTGCTCTTCCAAGGACATATAAACTATGAGCCCACCATCTTGAGGGGTCTTTGGCCTGGCCAAATAGCCAGATGGCCAAGTGACTATCTTTTTATTAATAAACATGCTGGCCTTATTAATAAAATGATTAAATTACCCAGAAAATGTGTCTCTCAAAACCTTTCAGACATCATGGAGTTTACATCCCATTAGAGCGATAAAGTAGGTATGCCAATATGTAAATAACATAAGTATAATAAAAGTAAGTAGAAGTCTATGTCTTCTAGAGCAACCTTCAGATCTTGCCTGTGTAACCCGCTTTGGATCAGATCTTATACTTCTGAGGTGGGTCAGATTTCCACTGAGAGAAAAGAAATCAACTATCTTAGTACATGGTTCTTTTCTATAATTAACCCAGCATAATGAAACATTCAGCATTTTATTCTGAAAGGAGACAGTCAAGACAAGGAAAAGTAAATTTGTAGTAGGACTAAAGTAAAATCAGAGATAGAAAAGGGTTATTGTTTTGATCACTCACTGTAATAACTACCAGCTATCTAGTCAAGAAGAAAATTATAGTGACCTAAGTTTGATAAAGAGGAAGTTCATGACCAGACTGGTAGAATTTGAATTAAATATTCTTCTTTTACTGTTACTGTGACATTAGTAAGTCATTTTGTCCCCAAAAATCTGTTTCCTGAAATATTCTTACCAGATGATTTAAAAAAATCTATTCCCCCTCCTCTATTTCTACCTTCTGTAAAACCAGGGCATTTATTGCTCATGATCTCTTGTCCTTTGTGAATGGTTCTCTCTTTTTGTCCAGAATAAAGTCATCATGGTATAGTGGATAGAATAGTCGAGTTTGGAACACTTGGGTTTAAATCTTTTTTACCTCTCACATTTATTAGCTATAATCAGAGTATAGGACATGAAGTTTCTAACCCTTTAAAAAAATTCTTCAAGTTAATAGTGCGTTTATAATGTTCTTTCTCCCAGCAACTGAGTATATCAAAAGTCACAATTTGGTACATTCAAGCAAGGAAGGATGCAGGAAATATGTAGTTTAAATAGGGGTAAGGAAAAGACCTGAAATATTATTGGTATAAGAGGAGTCCTAGATATGAACACTGGTTGGCAACCTTCTCTGCAACATAATCTTAGAGAATGGCATGGAGGTAAGTGACTTGCCCACAATCATAAAGTCAGAGTGTCTGAAGCTGGGCTTGGACTCAGGTCTGCCTGGCTCCATTAGCTAAAATAGGACTTCTTCTTAAGGCCAGTTCAGTATTTACTATATCACATTGCACTGCATACAGTGTAACTAAATATCTGAAAGGATGCCAGTAAGGGAGAAGGTTATTGATGTTCTTCAAAACATCACTGTTTGGACTTCTAGACACCTTTTTACAACACTTTTCTTCAACAGATGATTCATTTACGTTAAGTCCCTTTTCCCTCGCCATGCCTTGGGTCAATTATGTATATAGAAATTTAGTTGGAAAAATATGTGGTGAGATTAGCAGTGGTTTGTAGTATAATGAGCCTTCCTTCTAAAGATTCATTTTGTTTTACTTACAATGACTGAAAAAGCAAAAAAAAAAAAAAAAAATCACATGGTTAAATATTCACATACTGTTTTGTCAACCATCATTTCCAAACAACTTGGGAATAAGGGCATGGAGGAGAGGAGGAATCATATTGAACTCTTTCCCTTCCACACAACTGATCACAATTAACTAACCCTGATTTTTGAAGGCTAGATATTCTTTTGTTGCGTCCTAGGCTACCCTCCTTAGCTAAGATAGATATTTTCCTGTATTGCTACCACAATGTAGGGTGTGCTCATATTAGCTATCCGGAGGCAATTCAACACCTTTTTTGCCCTTCTCTTGTTCAGGAACCCTCCCATCAGCTTCCCATCCACATTCAAGAAGGAGCAGGTAGGCACCTGATCTGGTGTCTAAAATAGGGCATGCAGCAGCTAGTAACTTCCTTTGCTTGATTTGAGAATCTGCCCAATTCTTAGGAGTAGTATATTATTTATCACTGCAAAAGAATCAGATTCTCATGCTAGGTAGTATTTGATAAAATCCATTTCATGATATCACATATGATGGAATTCTAACCTTCTGGTTCCCAAAAGAGTGCCCCTGAGATAACATACCATTTCTAGGATGGGCATCTTTTCCTATTTGCTGCCTTCTTTGTGCTCTTAGGTGTTGTCTAAAGATTTTTTTCTAGTGATAAGGGGAAAAAATAAATGGGACTCTTATGAATGGGCCAAGGTTATTTGCAAGTATTCTTGAATCCCAGAGCATTGGCTTGGTATGACCACAGTTCTGACCATACTCTTCCCACTTCAATACTTCCTTGTCTCGCAGAATCAGGTCCTTCAGATGTTAGAGCTAGAAGATGCCTTAGAGATCCTGTCGCCCAACTCCATTTTTCAAAGGAAGAATCAGAATTAGAAACACTCAGGTGACATGACCAAACTCACACTGGTAGGAACAGAGCTAGGTTTTGAAGCCAGAGTTTCTCTTCCAATCAATCTTGTTTTCAAGGTGCCCTTTTTCTATTCCTGAGAAGATAGGTTTACTAAACAAAATTCTAAAATTCCCTTTTCCTGGCAAGCATCACAGAGTAGCCTGAGGGGTCAGCACAAAGCAGTGTGGTGTGGACTTTGTTAAGAATGTGTTTAGATAACTTGTCTTGCTCTTACTGTAAGGAGTTCACTTTCTGGCTTGAATGGCATGCTAGAAGTATTCCTAAGAAAGATGAGACTAAAAATCATTTCAGAAAGAGAGAGGGGGCAAATGACATTAACCAGATGGGAACCTACTGAGATTGATGTCTACTAATGGAGAGAATATATAAGAATCTGCAGGGCTGTGAGCTCTCTAGCGTCCTCAGAAAATGCTACTGTGCCTGAACTTGACATCAAACTAGAGAGTACTGAATCTTTTCTCCCCCAGCCAGATTGACTATTTGTTGTATCCCTTCATTCAAATTTGTGTGTGTCTTATGTTTTTATAACTTTTTATTTTCAAAATACATACAAATATAGTTTTCAACTTACATACAAAGAAAGTTTTCATCCTTATAAAACCTCGTGTTCCAAATTTTTCCCCTCCCTTCTCACTCCCTTCCATAGACATCAAGTAATCCAATATAGGTTAAACATGTGCAGTTCTTCTAAACATATTTCTACATTTATCATGCTATACAAGAAAAACCAAATCAGAAAGGGGAAAAAATGAGAAAGAAAAAAAAAAAAGAAAAAAGCACATAAACAACAACAACAAAAGATAAAAATACTATGTTGTGAACCATATTTAGGCCTGATAGAACTCTTTCTGGATGCATATGACTCTTTCCATCCCAAGTCTATTGGAATTGACCTGAATCATCCCATTGTTGAAAGGAGCCAAGTTCAATACAGTTCATCAACATTCAATCTTGCAAATTTTTGATCATCACATAATCTTCTTATCACTGTGTTCTGTATTCTCTTGGTTCTACTCACTTCACTGAGCATTCAGATTTCAAGCTGAAGTGGGGACTTCATGTATAAATCATCAAGTCTAACCCTCTTGTTTTATTGATGAAACTGAAGCCCAGTTTGGCTAAGGAAGTTTGTTGTTTGTTGTTGTTTAGTCATTTCAGGTCATCTATGATTCTTCGGGGTTTTCTTGGCAAAGACACTGAAGTTGTTTGCCATTTCTTTCCCCAGCTCATTTTACAAATGAGGAAACTGAGACAAACAAGGTTAAGGGACTTGCCCAGAGTCCCAGAGCTAGTGTCTGGGGTCAGGTTTGAACTCAGATAGGCGAGGCTTCCTGACTCCAGGATTGACCCTCTGTTTGTGTTCTGCCTGATCTGGTTACCATGCATGGAATAAGAAGCAAAAAAAGGATTTCAGCCTAGGGCTCTGACCCTAAATCCAGTGTATTTTCTATCATACCAAAGATTTAATGACTTAGGATCACAGATTAATAATTAGATGAGACTCTAGCAGTCATCTAGTCAGTCTCCCTCATTTTAGGAGAAAAAAAATTAAGGCTTAGGGGAATTAAGAGACTTGCTTTATTTAAGTCACTTAAGTAGTAATATTATCAGCATAATGTGAACCCATATGCTCTGATTCTTTCATTATGTTATCTCTATTGGGCTCTACTATCTGGTTCACAGTCTGCCATCTTGTTATGTGTTTCACCATTATGAGCTATTCTATTGTCTCTTTTATCAGGTCAAGTCTGGTATCATTTCATTATCTAATTATCATTAGATGTTCAGAAAAAATTTTTTTAAAGCTGCTATGTTCTTTTCACTGTGTTATGTTGCCTTTCAGTCCTTCTCTTTGAGATTATCTTTAATTTATCCTGTACATATCTTGCCTGTACCTAGATGTTTGTAAGTTCCTTGAGAACAGGGACTAGGTTTTTTGTTTGTTTTCCCTATTTATTCCTTGGGCTTACACAGTGCCTGGCACATAGTAAGCACAATGGTTATTGATTTGAAAGGAGATAATAATCTCTGGGGAGGGAAATAAATTCAAGGTCCACAAGTGGCACGTTTTATTTTGTGAGCTGGATCATCCTTTAGCCTTATTTTTTTTTTTTTCATATGAAAAATGAGGGAGTTGGTCTTGCTGGTGCATAACATCCTTTCCAGCTTTAGATTTGTGCTCCTATGGCTATGCTGACTCACTGTTTTGATTTTCCCAGTTTGGGTCTGCTTTTCCTCCCTTCAGTCTGTTGGCAAGTTTGGTTAAGTGCCTCTCTATTTTACGGTCAGCTTGCAGACCACTGACCCCTTCTAATGGCTGAGAGTTTCCTCTCTCCTCCCCATCCCTCCCTGTTGTGCTGTATAGAGGTTTAGACTTGATTAACTTTTAATGAAGGGGAAAGGTCAGGCCCTTTAGTGTGCTTCAGAGTCCTTTTGCAGGACTATATTCCAGTATATGAGAAAAAAGAAAACCTAGCATTATCTGAGCTTTCATCTCGTCTTCCTTCCTTAACTTTTTTTTAAAAATAGACCTTTGTTCAATAAACCTTTCTCAGTACAATCAAGTTAAGAAGCATTTATTAAACTTGAGCTTTCATCTTCTCTTCCTTCCTTTATTTTTTTTAAATGGACCTTTGTTCAATAAACCTTTTTCTCAGATAGAATAGTGAACCCAACAAGCATTTATTAACCACCTAGGCATTATGACAAGAGCTGGGAAAGATATAAGACAGCCCCTGCTCTCAGGGAGCTCCCAGTTTAGTGGGGAGATGACATGCAAACAGCTGTATCTAGTAAATGAGTAAACTGGAAATAATCTCATAGGAAAAGCACTAGGATTAAATATTGGCAAAAGCTTCTTGTAGAAGATGGGACTTTTAGGGAAACCAGGAAGTGGAGAAAAGGAAGAAGGGAATTCTAGTAAGAGGGAGTGGGAGGAGTGAGGAGAGCCAGTGAAAATGCCTGGAGTCCAGATATGAACTGTGTCGTTCATGGGAGAAACATCTACAAGGCTGTATGTGACTGAATGTAAGGATGATAGTGTCCATGACAGAAATAAGGACATTAGAAAGAGGGACAGAGGGGGCAAAGGATAATGCTTATAGTTGTTGCCTCCATTTCCTTTCCTCCCACTTCTTTACTTTTTGCAGTCTGATTTTTTGACTAAGCTGAAACTACTCTTTCTAATATCATCAATAACATTAAAAATGTACAGAATGATATCAATAAGTACAAATATATCAATAGTCAGAAGGGGCTAGTTATTAGAACACCACTCACATAGGACACATAACCATTTGCTTTTCTCTCCTTCTCAAGGAGAGGATAGAGTAGTGAACAGGACTGGTATTAGGGGCTATCCAAATGTTGGCATTGAAATTTTTGTTAAATGATAGCAAAAAGCTAACAGTGATCTACAATTCAGCTTCTACACTGTGGTTCATGACTCCATATCGGGTCTTGTAACTGAATGGGGGGTTGTGAAATTATGATTTATTATCAGCAAAATTTTATTTGTAAAAATTTCTCAGATGAAAAGGAGAAAAGGAGTCACAAGTACAAAAAGTTTAAGAAGCCCTGATCCATAGTACCTGAAATAATATGAAAACTGTCTGGAATTATAAATTGAAAACAGATTATGGAATACTTTATATGTCCAATTGAAGAGATTATATTTAATTTGAAAGGCAATAGGGAGTACTGAAGCTTCTTGAAGGTGTGTGTGTGTGTGTGTGTGTGTGTGTGTGTGTGTACTTGTCTCTGTGTGGAGGGGGTAAGTGTGGGGTCAAGGAGTGTGCTTTAGGAATATCAATTTGGCAGCTGTATAATGAATGGATTAGAAAGCAAGAGATGGAAGTAGGAAGTAGAAGGTGACAATAATTATCCAAGTTAAAAGTGATGAGAGCTTGAAATAGGGTGATAACTATGTGAGTAGAGAGACACAGAAGGATGTGAGATGATGTGGACGTAGAATACATTTAACTCCAATTCAATTCAACAAGCATTTATATGGCATCTTTTGGGACAGCTAGGTTGTGCAATGCACCGAATGCCCAGCCTGAAATCAGGAAGACTCATCTTCTTCAGTGGACATCTAGCCTCAGACACATACTAGCTGTGTGACTCTAGGCCAGTCACTTCAATCTGTTTGCCTTCATTTCTTCATCTATAAAAAGAACTGAAAAAGGAAATGGCAAACCAGTCCAATATCTTTGCCAAGAAAACCCAAAAGGTATCACAAAGAGTCAGACATGACTGAACAACAGCAGTGTGCTAAGAATTGTAGTTAAAGGGGTTGAAGAAATGATGACACAAGGTTGCAAACTTTGGTGACTCCTCTTGACAAGAATAGAAATGGGGGAGGCCAAGAGGTGAGATGGCGGTGGGGAGAAATGATGTCTATATTCATTCCTTCTACTTCTTTACCAACCTCTAAATTCCTGACCTATTACAATATGGTTTCTGACCCCATTGCTCAACTGATAGCATTCTCTTCAAGTTATCAACAACCACTTAATTCCTAAATCAAATGGCCATCATTCTTGACCTTTCTTTGGCATTGACACTGCTAGTCATTGCCTCTTCCAGCTAGGACACTCTGTCTTCCCCACATTTTCATGACACAACTTTGTCTTGGTTCTCTACCTACTTGTCATATTGTTCCTTTTCATTTTCCTTTGCCAGATCACTATCTATGGCTTGTCCCCGATTTGTGGGTATGCTTGACTCTTTCATCCACATGGATTCTCTCCTGATGATCACATCAGGTCCTAGAGGTCCGTTATCATCTGTAACCAAATGATTTCCAGCTCTTCATAGCCAGTCCTCATCCCTTTCTTTAACTAACTCTTCTGCTGGACATTTCTTCCAATATCATCTAAAGGCATCACAAGCTCATAAACATACATGGTAGAATTCATCTTTCCTCCTATACCCACTACTCTTCCTAACTTCTCCATTTCTGTGAAGAGCACTAACAGCTTTTCAGTCATTCAAATGTACAACCTTGTAGTCATCTTTGAGTCTTCAACCCTGGTTAGTAATTAATTTCTAGGTTTTGTTGGTTCTACTTCCATAACACCTCTCATCTCCATGACATCTCCATACTCATGGCCACTGCCCTTGTCTGGACTATAGCAATAGCCTCCTAGTTAGTCTCCCTACCTCCTGTTGCTTTGTCTCCAATCTTTTCTACAAAGTCAGCAAACTGATATTCCTAAAGCAAAGCTTTGACCAAGTCATCTGCTCAAGAAGTTTCAGTAGCTCCCCATTGACGCTAAGATAAAATACAATTTATTCAATTTGTATTTAAAGCCCTTTGCAATCTGATTTCAGCTTATCTTTCCAATTTTTTCAAAAGCACACTGCACCCCAACCAAACTGGACTGCTTGTTCCTTACAGAAGACATTAATTTCATCTTCCATCTTTGTCTTCTATATTTAGTATGCTCTCCCTCCTTGTCTCTGCCTCTTATAAAGACACATTTCAAGTATTGTCTTCTACATAAGAGGGGAAAAGAAATAAGCATTTATATAGTGCCTTCTGTGTACCTGACACTAGTGGTTTATAAGTATTAATTATCACAACAATCCTGGGAGGAAGGTACTGTTATTGTCCTGATTGTACAGTTGAAGAAACTAATGTAAACAGAGGTTCAATGACTTGCTCAGGATCACACAGCTTTAAGACCTTTCCTAATTCCATCTTCAAATTAATCTATTCCCTCCCCCTTGAATGTGTTTTCTGTTGACTTTCTATAGGTCTTATAACTACTTTTTTGCATATATGACATTCTCTCACAGTAGGATATAAGCTGCTCGGGCACCATACCAATTTTTATTTTTGTCTTCATATGCCTGGCTCCTAATCTAGTCCCAGGAACATAGTATAAACTTAGTAAATGCTTGTTGAATTAAACTGAGTCTGGCCAAATCTCTTTTTGCAGGAAACTGGAGCTGGGAAAGAAGTGATATCTAATTAATTGAAGAGAGGATTAGAACTAGGGTCTCCTGAATTTTAATATAATCTTTCTGCTACACTGAGAATCCGTAGACCCTGCCCCTCTTCCCTTTTTTTTTTTTTTTTTTTTTCTGCCTCTAAGCAGTATTATGATTTAGGGTGATTCACATAACCTTCCTTGACCTTAGCCTCATCTAGCAAAATGAGGGGGTTGGATTAGATGACCTCTGACCCATTTCCTGCTCTGAGATTCTGTCATTATCTTGCCTAGCATGGAATGCAAGTTGTTTTTTGATAAGCTAAATTGAGTGATAGCAGATGGTGAGAAGAGCTTTAGGAATTCAAAGGAGGGAGGGTACCAGCATGGAAAGGAAGACTTCCCTGAGGAGGTGGACTTTGACCTGGCTTCCACAGGGGTGATAATTCTCGGAAATTTGTCTTAAGATCACCCCAGGTCCTTAGTAACTTTTAAGTATGTAAAGGGAAGGGTCCTCCATTTTGAAACCGGATCATCCCCCTATCTGTTTAGCTTGGGCACTTTTAACATGTAGCTGGAGAGAGATCTTCCTGTGTGTTGTGAAGAGCCTTCTCCGGGGAGATGCCCTTATCTCAGCCAGGGCACTGACCTTTCCCACTGACACTGCCGAGTGCTGTTTCTGCAGAGAGTGAGCCCTTTCTGAGGGCTGGGGACAGCGCCTTCATTTCTTGCCCTGTAGTGCCACCCCAGGTCAGTCAGGGAAAGTGAATCTGAGGAGGCAGAGAACCTGCTGGCTCTCTGATATACCATTTCAACATTGAGGGAGCTAGGACTGCAATGCTGAAGATTAGAAGCAGCCCCAGCTCTCTGTTTGGAACTGGGTTTAAAGGCAAGCCGGTTGGCTCCCTCCCTCATCCCCAACTCTGCAATATACACATTGTCCTATACCTTATATTACCAGACAGCTGAAGGTGAGGATTGCCCTGTGATGGGGGACAAAAGCAAAGGAGGCAGACCACTGCATTAAAAAGAAAGAATCTTAAAGAGAATGCTTAAAAAAAAAATCACCTCAAAAAATCCCAGTCAAAGAATTAATTAGCTGAGACTCAAAATAGCTTTTGTGTATGTATGGCTCTTGACAAGTTCATGGGGTGAGATTTGGGAGGGAAAGAGAGAAAAGATTGCCGTTTTTTTTCTTTACAAATGCATCAAGTCCAAGCTACTATGCTTCTGTTGCCCTTGATGTATTTTTTTCTGAAGGACAACAAGGACAGTTTATAAAATCTGCCTGACTATATACAAACAGGTGTCAATAATAGAGTGGGATAAAAACCCTGAGACTCTGGACCTGAGGTTCTTAGCTTTTGTTTTGTCTTGTATTTTTTTTTTCATAGACCCTGGTAAAATCTATCTTAAAATTTTTTTTTAAATACATAGGATTACAAAAGAAATCAATTATATTAAAATAGTTTTTTTTTTTTTAAAAAGAAAATAAGTTCACAGACCCAATGTTAAAGCCAACTATAGACTTTGCTAAAGCTGTGCCTGTGGAAAGAAGACAATCTGCTATCCTTTTCAGTGGTGCTATATGTTTGGTGGGGTGAGGGGTACAGTGGGAAAGGAAGCAGGGTTTGTGTTCCTCTGTGTCTTTGGGAGCAAAAAGAAGAAAAGCAGTGTCTGAATCCTGGATTTCTATTTCCCAGTTCCTGATAATGTCCTCACCATCCCTTTGACTTTATAAGGGTCTCTTGGTAAGCACCCTGAATCCCAGAATAATTTCTTAGCTCCTGGGGCTGCCAGAAGGATTCAAACCCAGATGGTACTTGAAATTCCATGGGCTCCTGGGGAATGTTTGCCATGGAGGAAAATATGGTTAAAACATTTTCATTGTTTTCTCTACATGCTAAGCATCTTTTAGTAAACAGCATTTTGAGTATTTAGTTCTGGTGAGAAGCATCAGAGAGCCCACAGTTTCAAGTCTACAAGTGAAATATGACTCCAGAAATCATTATCTGTATGTCATCCATGCAGGGCCCATGGTCCAGATGCTGTGCTCATGGCAGAAGGCAACCGCCCCACTGAATTGACCCAATCCCAGATGTTGCACATTGCCCAGCAGATTGCAGCTGGCATGGTTTACTTGGCATCCCAGCATTTTGTGCACCGTGATCTTGCCACCCGGAACTGCTTGGTCGGAGAGAACCTACTGGTGAAAATTGGTGACTTTGGGATGTCCCGTGATGTATACAGTACCGACTACTATAGGGTGAGTTGCTGCTTTGAATATTAATTGAAGTTTTTATTATAGTCTTTTCTGTGACTGATTATAGCATAACCTTCATGTTTGGGGGATTTTGCTACTAGATTTCTACATTTGGGGTAGGGAGGGAAAGTTCTTACAAGTGCTTGGAAAGATTTTTGAGAGCCAAGTCCAAGAATTGTTGATCTGAGGATCTTTGATTCTATGAAAATATGGCCACGTTATTATAGAATAATTAATCCTGGCCTTGGAGGACTGAGGTAGGAAACTCAAAGTACGTGATATTTAATAAACTGTTAGAGGTAGTTGATATATCAGTTGATTTTGCCTATATACGGATGTGTTATGTATAACTTGGTTTGTTCATAAAATTGTAATGTTTGGTATATTTTGTCCCCCCCACCCACTTCATTTCAAGAGAAGGATGGGGAAGAGCATATCTGGAAATGAGGATGTAAAACAAAAGGCATAAAAAAGAAAAAAGTTACCACATATATAAAGCACTTTATGAACATTGTGGGACAACTATTATTATTATTAGGAACAAGGAAGCATTATCTGAAATTACAGAAAAATCTATATTTTCCCTATAGAGATGAATATTAGGCTTTGGAAGGTCTCTTCCAGATAGGATTGGTGTTATTGGGAGGTGGCCATATATTCTCATTAATCTGAAAGATTCTGCAAATTACCTCTTATGGCTAGCTAGTGTTTTCTGCTTTAGTTGTTTAAACTGCCTATATCCAAAAAGCTCATCCTGAAATCTACTTATAATTCTTATTCCCTGAGTTACTAATGCAAGCATTCTTTTGTGTCATGGAGTCTGGTGAATTGTGTTATGGAGTCTGGTGAAGTCTATAGATTCTTTTTTTAAATTACTTTATTTTTAATTTATGGAATAAAACAAGCATTTCTATAACCTAGTACAACAACAACAAAAAAAGATAGCCCATGAAACTGCAACTCTATAATGCACAACTTATTTCTTTCAAATATACAACAAAATTGTCACATAAATTTTTTTTTCCTTTTTTTCTTCCCTACCTCTCTTCCCACCCTAGAGATGATGAACATTAGACACAAATATGTGTGTATGTGTATGTATATGTAAAATCCTATACATACATATATTTTTCATTCTTTCTCTGGATGTAGATTGCTCTTCTTTCTTCATGTGTCCTTTGCAGTTAATCTGGGTAATTCGAATAGTCAAAATAATTTACTCAAAGTCATTCTTAAAATGATATTGCTAGTACTGTATACAATGATTCTTTTTCAGAACAGTGGTTTTAAATGCAAAATAAACAAGATCATAAAGGAAAACAAGTATATTGAAATCCAATTATACACATATGTCTATGTGTATATATTCCTATTCCCATATATTTATAAGCTCATAGACTCCAATTTAAGAATCCCTATTCTAATAGGTTTCTACCAAAAAAAATGTGGAGGAGTTATTCATTCAAGTGAGACCACAGTAACCTGGTACCAGCCTTCTGATTTCCATTGGGTCCTAATGATTAGGATCATTAGCACCAATTAGTTATTAGCTACTTTATCTTTTAATAACTGAGAAACAAGATGAAAACTGTAAAATTTTAGGAAATATTGATACTATTAAAAAAACAAACTCTACTCATTACCTTCTTCCAATGCTCTGCCATACCTCATATTTCTTTGGGGGACAGTGGAAAAAAAGGGGGAAAAGGAAGAGAAAGTAGATGTATGCAGTATTTACTTTTAAAAGATTATTTGGCAGATCTAAGTCAGTTTGCTAGTTTAGATGAATTAAAAATGGATATGAATAACTTGATTTGTTCATAAAATTGTCATGAATGATATATTTAGAGATGTAATGGCCTAAGGAAAAATGCAAAACCAAATATTTTTCTTTTTCATTATAGACAGAAATTACGAAGTCCCTTGGGAAAGTGTTTTTCTTCCTAAAGTTTCTGTCCCCATCCCTGCTTTATGTCTTTAGATAAATGAAGAATGAGTATATTTCAGTTGATGAGGAAGAATGGAAAATAGATAAGTGAGAATAACGTACGAATATTGGAGGAGGGCATCAACTTAGGATAACAGAGTTGGGGACCAACATTTGGTCCTAAATTATCCTGGACATGATGCATGGACAAATAATCTCAATCATAGGCAATATGTATATGATCCTCTTCACTCCCCAACACCAGCCATTTTCTCCTCTACCCAAAACCAGGAGTAGCTTCCTTATGTCCCCCTCCTTCCCTCTATTAAAGTAGGCTTTCCAGATAAGAATTACTATATCCATTGAAATTAAGGCATAAATGATTGATAAAGCTTAATGTGCTCTCCATCTCAAGGGAACTTGAATTTTAATAGGAAAAGCTTTGAATCAAAAGTATATATTTCCAATTGTACAATTTCAGGAATCTATGAAGTTAGGAAGGGGAAGTTTTTTGAGAGGGGATGGGTTCAGAAGGGTGGTACTAAGATTCTCTGAAAATAGATTCTGTCTCTGAATCTTATTACCTTGAAATTTGTGGGAAACTGGATGTATGATGGCATTGTCAAAACAGGTAGGAAGAAGGGTGTTTCTCCCATGGTTGGTTTGTTTTAAATAATTGTGATTAGTTCTGAGTAGCATGAGATGAGGTTTATGTCCAGAACTGGGAAAGAGAAGGAAAAGCACATGGCAAACCCAAGATCAAAGTTGAAAGGAGATTGAATTGCAAAAACACCCTGTTTTCTTGGAATTTTTGTAATACCATTATATTTCAATTCCACCTGTCCAGCCATTGCTTTAGTAAGTTCAAGGTCAAAAGAAGTGCTACAAATTCAACATAAGAATAAAGAAAAGAATTTTTCTGTGGATCTTGGCCCATTCCCAGCTTCAGTGAGTACATGGGACCTAGGCAAATGTCTCTTAAGGTTAAATTCAAGAAGAATGTTTCCCCATATTATCTGTTAGTAATCATTTGTAAGGTTTATTGTTTAGATATCTACTATGTGTGGTGCTATCAAAGAGAGTAAGGGTCAGATTGTGTGTGTGTGTGTGTGTGTGTGTGTGTGTGTTCACCTGAAACGTTTATGGGGTCAGTCATGCTTTCAGATGACTGGGGAGAAAGTTCAGATTGAAATATAAAAAGCTTTGTTTTGAGTCTAGTGATATTTTTTGGTTTTGTTTTTTTTTCTCCCAGAAATGTAAGGAAGGATTTTTTTCCTCTTTATAGTCTTTGTTTTACTGCCTGGCAAAATTTTATATCATAGGCATTTTCCAGCATCAACCCTCCTCCTCTATTGTTTGCCTCTGAGATATGTCCATAGGAGTGGCACCTCCTTGGTCAATGTATATGAATAATTTAGTAATATTTCTCATATAATTTCAAAGTGTTTGCTAGAAGAGTTAGACCAAGTCACAGTTCTATCAGCAGTGCATTAATGTAGCTGTTTTTCCAAAGCCCCTCCAACATTTACTGTTTCTGACTTTCATATGTTTTTCCCACCCTTGATAGTTCTGAGATAAAACCTCTGGGTTGTTTCAATTTTCATTTTTTCCAAATATTTCATAGCTTTCATGATGTTGATTACATCCCTGAGATAAATTTGAGCATTAAGTAGACTAGGGAAGGCCCTAACTAAATGAAACGCCATTCTATGTGCTATAACGTGAGAATTAGCCACATGGTCTATTTTATTTTCATATGTTAGAGCTGGGAGGAACTAAGGGAAACCATCCAGTCTAAGTTTCTCCTTTTACAGATATAGAAATTGTGCTCCATGGAGAGAAAATAACTTGCCTACCCAAGGTCAAACATCTAGTCATTGAAAGACCAGTACTTGAACCTAAATAAGTCTTCCACTGTCAAATTTAATACTCTCTCTGCTGTGTCAAGCTTTATTCAGGATCATATCATTACAATCTGTGCACACATGTATAAGTTTATGGGTATGTGTATATACGAACATAAAAAATATATGCAATGTTTCATTGTCATCTGTAGAATCAAAAATTCTTGCTTTGTTACAGGATCATGAAATATTTCTGAATTGTTTTAATTTAAAGAAATACTCCCAGGCACAAAGTGTTCCTCAATCATTTTAATGATCATATATGAAATCATCTTAGTCCCAAAGAAATGAACACGTGGTAGATTTCATATATTTCTTTCCCCCAACCCCTCCAGCCAAAATATCTGACCAGAGCAGCTTTCAAAATGTGCTTTAAGGCTCTCCAGGAGTCTCTGAGACCCTAGCAGGGGATCCACAAGTTGAAAAATATTTACATAATAATACTAAATCATTTTAATTTTCATTATAAGAATTATCAATAGTTAAAACCTACATAAATAAAAATTCTTTGAAGTCCTCAGTGATCTTTAACAGTGTAAAAGGGACCCAAAAAAGTTTAAGGAATACTCTTACTATATTTATGCATAATTGATCCCATAGTATTCCATCTCTTCTCATACTCTAACTTCATTAATGCTTTGGGTTGCTACTGCTCACAACCTAAAATGTTACCTCTTCACCAGTCTTGTTACATGTCATTTTTTTCTGTACTTATCTTGAAACAAGTTTACCTTAACTTGTAATAGTTATTTTAATATCATTCACCCTACTCTATATCACCCTTCAGTCACCATGAGTAGTAAGTCCTTTTTCAGACATGTAAAACATGTGTGTTCTGCATGTGCCTTCATGATCTATAACAATCTATCATTATCAGTTAGTAACTACCATTCTTAATAAAAATAATTTTCATATAATATTATAGATGCATGGTGGGCATTTGGGGGGGTTAATATTTTCAACAACAAATCAAATGTAAAAAGCAGTTTAAAAGATATCATTAAAGAAATTGATGCCTAGAAAAGAAAATGGGGCTAGTCAAGTTGTGAGAACAATTTGTGGAGCAGACATAATTGACAGGAGTCCTAGAGGAAGGCTTCTGGTACGGTAGATAAACTTTCAGTGGAGGATTTGTGGAAGTTCATAGTTAAAAACTACATAAGATAAAAAAAAAAACCCACTAATAAATTATGACTGGCACCATTGAAGGGAACTTTAATGAGATTGAAAAGCCACTGAAATTTTCTGAAAGTACTGTGGGATTCATGTTGTAAGCTATGTCCCTTGCTCTCTCTGGATGGATTCTTTACTAGTGAATATTGTGGTCTATCCATATCTTCTCATCAGGGATCAATGTATGATCATTGAAAGTGCCAGAAATTCTTCCAAATGTAATCTAGCCCATTCTTCTCTTTTTCAGTCCTGAGCCTTGTTTGCCCAAATGCAATCCCTGCCAAAAGATATATGTATTAATGGACTGATTATCTAATAGCTTGTCATAATCAGAATGGCATGAATTATTCATCCACTTGGTTTTCCCTATATGAATTGCTAGACTGATTTCTTTTAAGTGGCCACTTAACTCATTATAGAAACCTCATAGTATTCTGGGACCTGTTGAAATCTGCAAACATTAGGCTGGTGACCATATCCATCATTTGTAAGTATTCCTTTATATTTATATCAAAGTCAAATGACTTTTGTTAGTGATAGTGTGAAAACCCCACTGATACAGATTTTAACCTGCATATGGGAATGTCACTGATGCAGATTATAACCCATCTGTGGGTTATGGCAGTCTTAGAAACCCAAACGCATTAAAGGGCTGAGATACTGTGTGGTTAAGTGATTTGCTCACTTAGTATGTGTAAATACATGATTTGAACTCAGATCTTCTTGACTCTAAGATGAACATTCTATTCATTATGTCTGTCATATCTAGACAAGCATGATAAACTAGCATCCTGGTAATTAGAATGGGAAGTAATTTTTTTTTAACTACCTTTGGCTGGAGCAAGGAGAAGGGGATTTTCACCAGGAAGCTGAACCTCTTACTGTGGGTTGCTGGGGGATGGGGAGGAGGCAGATGGGGAGGAGAACATAGTTTTGTTCTGTTCGGTGTGGAAAAAGTCTGGATGGCAGCTGCTGTCTGTCATAGAGAAGTGGGAAATTGCTGCTGTGAGCCTTCAGCCCTGTTGCAGCTGAACTAATTATACATTCATGATGAAGAGAGAAATCCAAGAAACACATTTGCATTGAAACCAGCCTATAGAACTGACCAAAATTATTCTAGCATTGATGTTTGCTGAATTGTTTTAATTAACAGTTCCATGGTATCAGTCTTCTATTTTGTTGACTGTTTCTTCCTCCTCCCCTCCATGGGCAAAATCTGACCTTTAGAAAATATCCCAAACAGATTTGTCACATTCTACCCTTCAAAACTCTAGCCTTTCGCAATACTTAGTCGTTAGCATGCAAAAGTGGTGCCATTGAAAATATTTTTTAAATGAGTGCACTAGTAGTTGTTGAATATTTGTTTTTCATTATGATGTCATAGTAAGCAGGAGCTAGAAACAAGAACAGGAGCTCAGCCACAGGAAATTATAACCAATGAATGCTTCTCTGCTATAGGAGAAAGTACTAGATTTGTAATCAAAGGCATTGGCTCAGATCTTAGCTCTGTTATTTGCTACCCTTGAGTCCTTAGGACAAGTCATCTTATCTCTTTGGGCCTCAGTTTCCTCATCTCTAAAATAAGAGAATTAAATGATTTCTAAATTCTGTTCTGGTTCTCCATCTATAATGCTGTGATTCTTCCTCAGCCTTCTTCTTCCAGACTAGGGCCTGAGAAGGTTCTTTGACTGGGTTGGTCCATTTTTCAAAGAAAAAAAAAAGAAATGGAGAAATTTGGCTTGTAGAGGAAAATTTAAAGAAATTGATATGTACATGTTAAATGAACAAGGCTATTATCTGAGCCTAAAAGTGTTGGAATGATGCTGCTTCTGGCAAAGGAAAATAATTAACCTTCCAGTACTCAAAAATTTATTGACCACAGAAAGAAATGAAATCCATCACATCACCCCAAAACCTCATTAGTGTTAATAGTATTATCCTCTCACCCCACAACTGATTTAACAAATAGAAGAATGTGCTGATCTGTCTTTCACCTTCTTTCCCATAACCCTGCCTATTTTAACAACAGCACTTATGTTAAGGAAAATAGCCAGACATTAAGTGTTGGGATTGAGGTAGGATGTAAGCCATCTACCAAATGGACAACCCCAGATCACCAACAACTAGGTAGTTATCACATTTCAGAAGGTGATAAGAAAATTACAGAGAACACTGTCATTTAATATCAGAGACCATCTTTGGTTTATTTTTGCTTTTAGTCTCATATATGTGTATGTAAGAGATTTGAATTTACAATGAAAAAAAAGTTGAGTAATCTTTCACAAAGTTTGGTGACATTAAGAATGCTAGTGATAGTAGCCAGCAAGTGGAAGTCAGGAACTGGTTTCTAAAGCTGTGGGGGACAAGGGATGTCAAATATTTCATTTTCAGAAGGAGTCTTGACTTCTTTTTAACAGAAGTTCCTCTCAACTCCTGGGCTTGGAAGAATTCTCACTTGTATTCATTCATTGTAATCATGGAGAAGCTTCCATTGGGGGCACTTGAAACAAGGCACAGTTTAAATCAGAGAGAATATTGCGCAATCTTTCTCTGGGAAAGGAATTGACTGGAGGACAGCAGAAATATTTTATATAATTAAAAAAAAAACAATTCTTACCTTCAATTTGCAATATTTGCACAATAACAATTTGTTTTCTTTCAGAGGTATTATGAATCTGGCTCCTTAGGTTCTGTGTTAAAATGAGTGCAAAAGCATGGCATGGTATTAATTTTGTGAAATCATCTTCAGTGTATCCTTCCTCTAACAACAGGAACATGCTTGCTTCCAGGAATCCAACAATAAGAGATAAATTGATATTAAATGAAAACTAAAACTACATTATCTAGACTTACAAATATGATTTTAATTCCTAAATTTTAATTCATTTGTGTTTTAACATTTTAGATCATAGAACTATTTATCTAGAGTGGGAAGGAGGTGTCAGAATCCCTTTAATCTGCCTCCCTTATTTTACAAATAAGGAAATTCATCTCCAGTTTCCTACAGGGAGGTTAAAGTGACATAGGCAGTAAGCATCAAAGGTGCAATTTGAATCAGGTTCTCTGATAACTAAATCCAATGCTTACTTTTTATTTTTACACATAATAGTGTCTGTTAAATTGAATGATTGATAATGTGTGATGCCTAACATTCTTCAGCTCTTTATTTTAAAATAATGTCATAGTTTTAGATCAGGGTAAGGGATTTTAAATTTTACTTTAAAGATTTTTACATACCCTTCAGGCAGAGGGCAACCATGGGAAGGAATCCCAATGTCAAATTCACTTCACTTGGGGAGTAGGATTATATAAGAATAGAACTGAATTGAACCTTGGAGGTGATCTAGTTTAATTGCTTCATTTCTTTTCATTTTTAATGTTCTTATTATGAACTTAAACATAAGCAAACATTGACAGAACAAGAAAATTCTATCTGAAATCACTAATCTTCACAACATATGCTTTGTTTTAAGTATATGTTAAATTTTATACAGTAGTACCAAACAGTACCAAGCCTGTCCTACTTTTCTGTCTCCTTCTGAATCTTTTTCTGTTCTTATATGTAGTTTTTATATATAATTGATGCTCTTTTCTTTTTTTCTAAAATTGATATCATTCATGCAGTACTTCTTTGCTCATTCTCCAAAATAAAACCTCTCCTTTATAATAAATGAGTCAAGCAAAATAAATCTTCATTTGGGCCAATTCTGAAATTGCATGTCTTATTCTACACTTATAGCCTATCATGTCTCTACCAAGAAGTAGAAAGCATGTTTTATCATATTTCTTCTAATGTCATGACTGCTCATTGCCTTGATTAGACTTTTCAAATCATAAAAAGTTGTTTTCTTGTATAAAACTGAAGTCAATGTATTAATGGTTCTCCTGGTTTGGCTCACTTCCTCTTTCACCAGCTTGTACAAGTCTTCTCAGCTTTCAATGAACCTATTTCCTTTTCTTTTGCTTACAGCGAAATAAGATTGTAATTTAATTAATCATTACTCAGTTGATGAGTGCCCATTTTATTTCCAAATCTTTGCTGCAACAAAAAGTCTTGTTATCACTATTTTAGTTTTACAAAGGGGTCATTTCATTCTTTTATTAGCACATATGTGTAGCTAATAGTATCCCTGTGTCATAAGATATACATAACTAGTGATCTAGGGAATCTAGATTCAAATTGCTTTTCAGAACCAACCTTTTCATTTAATAGATGAATAAATAATTTGACACTTAGAGAAATTAAATGAATTGACCAAGATTACAGATAGAAAGTAGCAGGACTAGATTCAAAAACACCTTTTCCAACTCTAAACCTACTATATCATTCCTCTGTTGACAATTATCACTGCCTGTTTGATTCAGCTGTTTATTCATTACTTAGTCCTGATATAGAGCTAAAGGAAAGGAGCCACAATTGATGGTAATTATTATAGGGTTGACACTGGCAAAATCAGTAGTCAGCCATGTAAAGTCAAAAATAAATAACCAGGACTGCTGGAATATCTCAAAAATCTTTTCCTACTCAATTTAACAAGTGTGTGTGTGTGTGTGTGTGTGTGTGTGTGTGTGTGTGTATAAAGTCTCTACATGTTTTTTGTGTGTTGGGCTTTCCAACCTATACATATATCTACTTATGCACCAAGTTAACACATCAAATTACTATAGCTGTTACATAACTTCTCTTGCTACCTTTGCAAACAGGTAGGTCATAGCAACTAGACAAAACATAACTAGCTCAAGGAAACTTAGATGTCTGTCTATTCTAATAGTGGAATGGAATGGAATGGGATAGAATGCTTTACTAGGATATAGTCAGTCATTCTAAGATGCTTCAGATGACAAGCCAAAGCAGGACCAATGGCAATGTAAATTAGCTAAAACTTCAGAAATGTTTACAGGTTTGCAGGATCCCTTTCTCCTATGCTCTCCTCTATGTTGGGAAGAGAAACAGGTGCTAAGATTTTGCACACTATAACAGAAGCAGCAGCAGATTATTTGGCAGCTGCCATAATCCATGCAGTTACATTTACTGATTTGGTGAAATCTGTTCTCTCTGAGACTTCCACCTACCTGCTTTGATCTGAAGATTATACTTGAGTCTTGTCAAATGAGAGAATGGTCTGAATCAGCCCACATGAATGTCAGGATGGTGGATGGAAGCCCACAGCCTAGCAACGAAACTAGAGAAGGAGATGCTGTAGACAGAGAAGGATTCAGTACTAGCTAACCTCCACACACATCCATTCATTCATTCAAAAGCATGAAATACCTACTATAACAATAGTTGACATTTATATAACACTTTGAAATTATATAACAATTTGAAATTTATAAAGTGTTTTCCATATGTTCTCATTCCCAAAAACCCTGTGTGATCAGTGCTACAAATGCTTTCATTTTTCAGATGAGGGAACTGAGGCCCCAAGAGATAGTGACTTGCCCATGTTCACATAGCTGGGAAATATCAGAGGTGGGTTTGAACACATAGGTCTTCTTGATTCCAGGTTCAACCCTCCACACTTCAGCATCAGTCTAAGCATCCTACATGGTATGTATATAGTCATACAAATGCATGATCTCTGGTCTCCTAAAGCTTATAATCACCAAGTATATGCAAAGTTAAGTGGCTGGTATTTTAGGAGACCTTTTTTCTAGACCTGTTTAAAAATCTCAACAGTAGAAAGGGAAACTTTGGATGGTTTTAAATTTGGTAATGGCCAGATTCACCAATCATTCTATGACTGGGTTTCTAAACTCAAAAGAGATGAACCCAAGATTATGAAGCCTTGTCCTTCCAAATGACCCAATGATTTCCCAATGCGACTCTTCCCTTAAACTTGGAATACTAGCCCATATTTAAATGTGTTTTGTGTTTACAAAGTGCTTTCTCCAAAGCATCCCTGAGAGGTAGGTTAGTAGAAGCAGTGTTAGAGTGAAAATTAGACTGCATCTGGAGACAGAGGACCTCAATCAAATTTGAGTTTTGCTATGTACAATCTTCATGGCCTTAGGCAAATCATTTAATCTGAGTGTCAGAGAGGTAGAAACAGTAGATTTGAAAATAGTAGACATGAGTTCAGATCTCAAATCTGTCACCTTCTTCCTGCATAGTATTAGAAAGCTTATTTCATCTCTCTAGGGCTCAACTACATCTAAGGGCTAGTCAGTCAACTGGCTTCTTTAAGCACCTACTATGTGCATACTAAATCCTGGGGATATGAATTAAAACAATAAAGGGTAATTTCTGTTCCCAAGGAGCTCACAGTCTAACAGAGGAGAAAATTTGCAAATGGCTATGTACAAACAAATATAACTAAGATAAATATGGAGTAGTACCAGAGGGAAAGCACCAAGATTAAGGAGAATTGGGAAAACGTTTCTTGAAGAAGATGGGGATTTTAGCTGAGAATTGAAGAAAGCCAGGAGGAAGAGATAAGGAAGGTAGAAGGACCAGAATTTGATCAGTGAAAATGGCCTGAATCTGGAAATGAAGAATCATGTTTGAGGGACAGCAAGGAGGCCAATGTGACTGTATCAAAAGGTATCTGGAGCATAAGATATAGGAAGAATATAAAGCTAGGAAGGTCCCAGGTTATAAAGGGCTTTAAAAATCAAAGAGAAAGTTTGCCATTTGATGCTGCAGTAATAGCCACAGGAGTATATTGACTATGGGAGGGGATAGTGGTGAGATGAACAGACCTGTGTTCTAGAAAGATCAATTTAAAGCTAAACCCACAAGGTTGTTGTGAGCATCCAATAATTGGCACTTTGGTAAACCATGAACTATGAATCACCATCTAAATGTCAGCTATGAGCTACTGTAGTTGATTATTTCCTGGATCTTCCCTGATCTCAAGAACAGGATTGTAGATTTAGACAAATATTCTTAATTTAGCCAGTCCAAACTCCTTTTCTTATAGATGAGGAAACTGAGGCCCTAAGAGGTAAAGTGACTTTGCCCAAAGTCAAACAGATAGTTAAATGGCAGAGTCAGATTAGAATGTTCTTGACTGATGAGCCACTTTTAGGCATTCACATCCAATCTTCCTAGTATTGCAGTCTAGCTCCATAACAACATGTTATTTTGAGTGGGTCTATGATATTTCTTATGACGAATATGCAAATGAAATGTTATTTTAAGGTAGCCTCAGTTAAATCTCCTGGGAAATGAACTGTCTCTAAAATGTGCCTGTTTGTAAAAGGAGTAAATGAAAGAAATGAGAGAGAGAGAGACTGAGAAAGAGAGAAAAAGAAAGAGACAGAGAGACACACAGAGAAAGGGAGACTAAAAGAGAGGAAGCGATACGGAAGAAGGGAGGGAGAGAGAAAAAGAGATAGAGGAAGGGAAGGAAAGAGAGAAAGAAAGACAGAGAGGTGGGGTGAAAGGAGGGAAGAAGAGAATAGTATGTTTTGTATGATTTGAGCTATTACTGGACAAGCTGGCTTCCAACACATGTTTATTGCAAGGAACAAAACGGCACTGTAGTCAAGACTGGCAATAGAGACAGACACCTGCTGGCCTCCTCTGTCATTGCACAGCTGTATCTCTGTGTGGGTGATTTTGGTGGCGAAATCATATAAGAGAAGGAAAAAAAAAAGGCTTGTGAGGAGGCAAGTAACTTGTCAAAGTATCTTTGTGGGTGTCTATTGAAATGTCATGGTTTGAAAGCTTTTTATTAGCAGCTATTTTAGTATCCAATGTTGAAATGGAATGGTTTCTTCCCTACATGGAATTTCCACCCTGGCCTCCTCCCTCACAGTCCTACAACATTCTCAGGCATCATACACGTAGGTGGAGGACATGACGTAGGACTTCTGTGACGTTAGACTGTCTGCTGTTGGGTCCCAGTGTCTTTACCACCCCAGGAAATCTCTGTGCTCAGGGATATTTCAAGTATGTGTAGGTGGTATTCCACCTTTAATCCCATGCAGGTGAGAGAAGAAGCATGTTCTCTGAATATCTAATAGAGCACATGACTGAAGATTTTTGAGCTGAAATGGACTTTACCAATCATGAATCCAAACTCCTTCTTTTATAGATGATAAAACTGATGTGAGATATCTTGTCCAAATGATTTGTATATAGTTAAGTGGCAAAGTCATAATTGAAACCCACTTGTTTTACTTTATTTCCAGTGCTTTCTCTATCAGATACATTATCATGAAATGAAGCCATCTTAATTTTTCAAAAGGAAGAAATTTTAATAAATCAAAATCATAAAATCCTCATCAATCAATTGAACGTTTTATTTAACCTGATGGAGAATGAATCCCAGAGAAGTTAAATGATTTGCCACAGATCATGTAGCTAGTAATAAATGCAGGACATGAACCCCTATCTTGTGCCTTTTTCTACCACTCCATTAGGTCTTGTGCATGGATCACTTAGAGCTCTTTTTGTTTTTCTTATTTTTTAATTAGTGCTCTGATGAGCTTTATCTAGCTCAAATACTTATAGAAAAAAGCATCATGAAATAGATCAGTATTGTGTTCCTTTCATGTTCTTGTCATTTCTTCCAACTGCTCACTGCATAGCAAGAAGAAAAATGCCCCCTTAAAACTGTAAGCCATATACTACTATGGACAACAAATGGGGATCATAGAGGAAATACCACAGTGGGGTCCTGAGTAATGCTCAGGGAATAACAGGGAAGAGACTTAGTAATATGACTTATGGACTCAGATTTAAATACATCAGTATATAAAGTATGGAAAGTAAAATTGGAAAATTTAATACAACCAAGTAAATATGGTTTCATATAGATCATTGATAGTAGAATAAGATAATGAAACAATACACTTAGGGCCAAACCAAACCTGACAGAAGAGACAGTAGACTAGCTCATAATGGTGAAATACTTTACAAGATGGCAGACTATGACCCAGATAGTAGAAGCCCAATAGAGATACTTGGATTAGAATGAAGAACCAGAGAAATAGATGTGATGTTGCTCTGGGGATATGCCCCAGATCACTCAGGCAGACCATATTTTCCTAATAAAAACTACAAAACTTGCATAGAGATGAGTAAGGCATTATGGTAGACCCAAGCATGCTGTTGGCTCCATTAGTGTATGGAGAGTAGATTAGGGGAAGCTTGGTGGTACAGTAGAGAGGACATTGACCTTCAAGCCAGAAAGATGAATTTGAATTGTACCTGAGATAGTAGCTAGGTGACCCTGAGCAAGTAATTTAACTTTCTCAACCTCCGCTTCTTTATTTATAATGGAAATCATAATTTGACCTGCTATACAGGATAGTCAGGAAGAATACACAAGATGACATATGTAAAGTCCTTTGCAAACTTTAAAATATTATACAAATGTTAGCTGTTGTGATTATTATCTATACCCACAGTTCTCAAACTTTTTGGTCTCAGCATTCTTTTACACTCTTAAAATTATTGAGAATATTTCCCCAAAGAGCTTTGGTGTATGTGGGTTATATCTATTGAGATTTGCCATATTAGATATTAAAACATCTTAGTGTTATTATGAAAGTAGTTTTGACCTTAGAGACCCTCTGAAATGGTTTCAGGGACATATTGTCTTCTATGCTATGCCATACTACAACATGCTAATATTAAACTCTTAGAGGAAAACTATGTGGTGCAGTGCACAACATGTTAGGTCCCAGAGTCAGGAAGACCTAAGGTCAAATCCTGACTCAAATACTTACTAGTTGTGAGACCCCAGGTAACTTCTGTCAAACTCAGTGTCCTTTTCTACAAAAATGGAATGATGATAGTATCACCTAACATAATATAAGAATGATATGAAAACTGAAAGAGATCATGTACATAAAGTATATTATTAAACCTAAAGTGCCATATAAATGCTATTATTATTATAGTACTGTAGTTCAGACTAGCAGAGCATAATAGTGCTTGGGAACTTGTCTTGACACTCACCAGCAGACTTTTCTGATCAAAGCACAGCGACTAATAATATCTTGATGGCATGATGATATCTTTTCTCAGAGGAAGCAGTAAGAACTACTATTTTATGACCAACAAGGAAGAATTTGCTGCTGTAAAATTGATGGAAATCTTGAATAAATGTGGATAGTAAGGCATATGTCCTAGACTTTGTTCATTTTTAATATGAAAGAAACCTATGAATCTATGGACATAAATAAAAGAGGAAGAGGATCAAAAGTAATGGGAGATTTTGACATATGAAATTCTAAGTATAAATGTAAATCATTCCAAATGAAAAAGAAAAGAAGGAAGTATCTAAAGAAGCCCATGTGACTGCTTTCTATAAGTAAACTTTTTTTTTAAAGGGAAACTTGTGAAGGATGGTGAAAAAAATACACAATCAGAGTTGCTGGGTGAAATCCTTCAAAGTTCAGCCCAAATATCACACCTCTCATGAAATCCTTCATTTTCCCCTCCAGACAAGTGATTGTCATCTTCTTTTGACCTTTCAACTCCCTTCTCTTAAGCATCTTCTCCTTTCTATTACTTGTGTCTGTGTCTTAGCTTTCTATTAAACTGTAAGCTTCTTAAAGACAAGGACTATGCCATAGTCATCTTTGTATCCCCTGCTGGGTCTAGTGTGATGTTCCTTCATAATAAATGTGCCCTAAACACTTGTGGAATGAAGGAGGTTGTCAAATGGCATGATGTATTTCGATTTTTAACAAGGTCTCTCGTGTCCCATGAGATCCCTCAGGACTATCAAACAATCAATAAGCATTTATTAAATGACAGTTGTATGCCAAGTATTATACTAAACAAAATTTGGGCTGAATGGTAGAACTCAACAGCAAGTTAAGTAACTCTGCTTTGCAAGGGTTTGTTGATGAATCAATGTCAACTTTTTAGAGAGAGGTCTCTAATGAATTAACATGGGTTTATGTCTTTGACTTTGTCTTGTTTAGTAATCTTATTCATCCACTTGGATGAGGAAAAAGTTCTTCTTTACTAAATTTTTGGATGACACAAAGCTGGAAGAGAGTGCTAATCTGCTAGATGTCAGACAAGATTCAAAAAAAGTTTCATTAGATTGATGATGAGCCAAAGGAAATAAAATGAAATAATCTAAACACAATATAGGAGAGATAAAGCTTAATATTAGTTCATGTAAAATAAAGACCTTGGGGCTTTATTTTTTCATAAACTCAAGAAGCCAACATCATGATTTAGCTGCTTAAAAAGTCAGTGGTATCTTGGGATGTTGTAGTAATAAGAGGACAGATACACACACACACATACACACACACACACACACACACACACATATATATATATATATATATGGAAAGAATTGCTCAAGAGTAGAGACTTCCCTAGTCTATCAAGTAGAATGTTGTGTTCAGCTATAGGTGCTAAATTTTAAGAAAGACATTTATATATCCAGAAGAGGACAAGGACAGTCATATTACATGGAAATCAAGTTATGAGGAATGATTAAAGGAGAAGATTAAAGGAGATTAAAGGATTAAACTAGGAGAAGTTTCTCTTAAAGAGACTTAAGGAGATGTTTGCTGTCTTCCAATATCTACAGAAATAGGCTCAATGTCTGACATGAGGAAGACATATTAAATTTGTTCTATATTATTCTAGAAAGCAAAATGAGTCAATGGTGGGAAGTTACAAGGAGATAGTCTCACACAATAAGAAACTACAATTGAAGATTTTCTACAATAGGAAGGCAGCCTCTCTGTATAGGGAGCTTTCTGTCACTGAAAGTATTCAAGCAGAAATTAAAATACTGAGGAATATATTCTCAAATCAGACAGAAATTTGGACTATATGACTTCTAAAGTACCTTTTAACACAAAGCTTCTAGGATTTCAGGATACTAATTTTGAATCCGTTATTACTAAAAGAGTCTTTCATTTTCAGTTGCCTTAAAAAATCTAACCCAACATACATACACAAAAATGTCTTCTATTGCAAGGATGGCAAATGCTTATAGCTATTGTTACTGAGAAGGCTGAGGCTGGTGAATGTTAAAAAAAATGGTAGTTGGGATGGAGTGTTTTGAGCTTCAGGAGGGCAAAAATCTATTGGGATATATACTAGATCAGTAATGGGTTTGGGACCATGACTGGCCACTGAATTTTCAGCTTCAGAAAAGGGCAAGAGAGCCTCAAAAGAAAGAAAATCCTTAGGGAACAGAGAGGCAACCTGCATCTAACCCTTCACAGCAATTTGAGCTTTTGTGAGTTCCCCATTGGTGTTTGCATGGGTTTCTTTAAGAATCTGAGGCTTGGAGTTTTATAATATCCCTGATATAATTACCTCTTTGGCTAAGGGATCATTTCCAACAAGTTTCTTTTCTTTTTAAAAATTAGATCTTATTGATTTCAACAAAGTTTTAAGTGACAGAAAATAGAGACAATAGGCAAATGTTTATAGCTTTGATGCACCATTGACTGTGAATACGTAAATGGCAGTAGATGATGAAAAATGATAAAATTTAAGAAGGGAGAGAAATGCAAAGCAAACTACTGAAATCCAAAGAATATTTGTTTCAGCTCCTTTGCAGATGTTTTATGAGCTATCCTCCATGTTCTTAGCAAGTTAATGGACTATTTAAAGTCCAACAGCTTTAGGCAGCCCCTTCCAAGGTCTCATCACCATGGCAGCTCTTTCCTTTTCTTCCCTCAGCACTTCCTGGGGCACATGATGAAGTATGGTGAGTTAACCATCCTCTCTCCCAGTACAATCTGCACCCATGGTCTATGGTATCTATGTTAACTATGTTAGGCTGTTTTCTAAGCCACTTCCCCTCTTTCCAATCATTTGACCCAAGTGAAAGAATTCTTAGTCTAAGGCTTCAACATGCGTTTAATACATTGGCAAGAACTGTTTTGAGTGCTGGAATTACAAAGCTTTATGTCACCTGAATCCATTGTTGAGGGCATTTATAATTTATTTCGTAATCCTATCCCTCTCGATGCTTAATGTTTTAAATTATGCTAATTTCATAGATTGGTAAATAAAACAGAAAATTAAAAGAGTTGTCCAGCATCACCCAACACTTGTCCATTGCTCAACCACATTATTAACTCAGTGAGCTTTTTTTTCCAAGGCATTCAACATAAAGGGCCATGATCACTATCCTCCTGGCAGCTATACTTAAAGAAGCCCTACTTTCTCCACTTAGAGCCTGGAGGAGGGAAAAGTCTGAACTGAAAAAAGCAACCCACATTCAGAAAACAACATGACATGGCAGAAAGCATGCTAAATTCAGAGTCGAACATCCTGGGTTCAAATCCCAGTTCTGTCCCTTCCTATCTGTGTTATCTTGAACAGAGGCTATGTCTCAGTTTCCTCAGCTGTGAAAGAAGAGATCTGGACTCTAGGATGATCATGATATTAAAAATAAAGTTTAAGGTTTTCAAAGCACTCTGCATACATCAGCTCATTTGAGCTTCACAACAACCCTGAAAATCAGGTGCTACAGGTATGATTTTCTCTATTTTGCAAATAAGGAAACTGAAATTCAGAGTAAAGTACTCAAGTGCTATATTTTATGATCTTTCTTCTCAATGCATTTTAAGTATTGATGTAAAACAAAATAAATTTTCTCCTGTTTCCTTCATTTTCATGTGACCTGAGAAAATCTTCATGGGCAATGGGAATTTATGTAGATATTTTAGGTATAGTTTCACCTAGAAAAATGACAAGAGTGTGATAAGAGCTCTAGAGTAGAAATGAGGTAAAGATTTCCAATTTCTCTTCCTGTCTCTCCATTTCTGTCTGGTTCAGCTCTTTTCTGAGTGGGGAAACAGAATTTGTCAGTATTTTAAGAGTTAAGATCAGAAGGTCTGGGCATCCCCTCGGTGTGGCGTGTTTCCAGGAAAGAAAACTGCTAAGGGAAAGAACAGTGTGGGAATGAAATCTCCACTTGAATGAGATCAGGATGTTCTGAGCTTTGCCCTGGTCCCAGTTGCAAGCTGTGGCTTGGCAGTTCTCTGGTGACATTCATTGCTACAAGGAGGTTGGGTGCACCTTGTGGGAAGTTGGCATCTTGCTCCAAATGAACACACACAAGTGGACCATGGCAAAGAAAGGCCACCCTGAGGGAGCTCTCAGAGGAAGGGAAGGCTTCCCTTAAGGAGTGGTCAGTTAGACAGCTCTCACCAGAGTCCTCACAAGGATTTGAGGTTGGGGGATGTGTGAGAATAGGGTGTTATGCAAATAACCTATGTCCTTGGAATAAGGAGGATGGGTTGCTAGGCAATTGCTTTTAAATAAGCATCTTTTTTTCTTTTTCTAGCCTTTAAAACAATAGAGACTTTTCAGCAAACGGAACCAAGATGGAGCAAAAGAAATAGTGAGGATTAGAATGGGCTCTCAGATTATTAAATGGATGTTTTATACAAATGGAAAAGAAGGGAGAAAGATGGGGGAGTAGAAGTAGGGGAGGCATTCTGCTAGAAATTTGCAACCTTACATCAAAGAGAGATTGGTTTAGAAGTATCACATCTCTCCCACCATGTGGTTATTGACTAAAATAGGTAGGCATCTATTCTGACCATATGATGGTCCAGAGATTATTTAATCTGAATTCCTGGTCCAAAAACTGATGAGTTGATTGATTGAAAATTGATTGACTTTTAAGATATGAGTATTTTCCATGACCATTGTTAAAGGTCCATGGCCCTTACTTTTATTTTTTGGGGGAAGAGAGAGCCCGGCAGAGACAGAGATTAGAGAATGAGAATTGGGTGATCAAGACCTTTGATTTAATCAGTGTAGGATATCATTAATGTGAAAATTCCCTACACACATGCAGATTTGTAGTTTTTGTATTAACATTATGGTCACTGAGTGTTGCCTGGATCACTGAAAGATTGTGGCTGGACCATGGCCATATAGCTACTATATGTCAAAGGGAGGACTTGAACCCAAATTATTCTGACAGATCCTTTCATCATTGTGCATTGTTGCCTCTCTATCAAGTAAAATAATAACTTGAATTTATTACTGTGCATTTAATAAAACTCCTTTATTCTCAGTGCCTTATAGTGATCGATACATTTTTGGTTGGATCCAACCAACTGGTTGTGCTCTCAGAATATATTATTAATTTTTTAGAATTGGCCAAGTTGTTTGGTTGGGTTTTATACTTTATCTTGATAGACAAGAAAGTATGTATGTATGTGTGTATACATAGGCACATGTATTTTACTTTTTTCATCAGTTGTTAAAAGATTTTATTCTTTTGTTAAGATGTAGGCATGGTTTTTTAGAGAGTTGGAGAGAAATGGTAATTGCTACCAGGCACTAAATATTTCTCATCCAGCTCAGTGCCTCCTAACGTTGGGATTTACAAGCTGAATATCCAAATATTGTTGGGGTTCCTGGCTGGTGTTGCAAGGAGTCTCCAAAGTCGTAGGCTTAGATCTCTCCAGTTCAAGAGGCAAAAATTTTATTATTATGCTGTTAGCAGCAAGGTAGATTCTAAAAGAGAAAGAAGCAAAATAGTGGGGAACAAACATTAAACATTATAATAATTTTTATCATTATTATTTTTTGCTGAGGTAATTGGGGTTAAATAACTTCCCCAGAGTCACACAGCTGGGAAATGTAAAGTGTCTGAGGTCGGATTTGAATTTAGGTCCTCCTGACTTCAGGGCTGATGCTCTATCCACTGCACCACCTAGCTGCCCCAAAACATTGTATTTATAAAGGTTAAAAAATTTCTGGATTTAGGGTTTGTTTAGATTACTAGATTTTTAGGGTACTAATTTCAGGTTTACTTAGTTTCAAAGAAACTTTTGATTTGTTATTTTTATGAAGGCTACTGATATGCTAAAGACTTAGTTCCAAGATTCCACTGATAGATTAATTTTATGACATAGAGGTTAGTTTAGATTTAGAGCTAGTCTTCTTCCTTCCAAAGCCATTATTATCATTAATAGTTAGATCTTTCAGAGTCAGACTTAACTTTTTAACTAGCATTCTTTTGTATTTGAATTAATACAGTATTCTTAAGGCAGACATCTTGGAGTCAAAAAGTATATATTTAAATGATGGAGCCATGGTACTGTATAGCTGAGATAACAGTTACATCATTCTCTTTTCAAACCCTGTCTCTGAGATTACAATAATCACTAATATTATTAACACTTAAAATAATTATTGATTGTGATTATTAATAATTTATTACACTGTCTGGCATTTATGTGGTATTTTAAGGTTTACAAAGCACTTTACAAATATCTCATTAATCCTTACAACAACTCTGAAAGTTAAATTCTGTTTTTATTTACATTTTAAAATGAACAAATCTGAGATCAACACAGTTAAGTGATTTGCCTAGAGTCATATAGCTAGGAAGTATTTTAGCTGAGATTAAGCTAATGTCTTCCTGACTCTTAAATCTTAAATCCAGCCTTCTATCCACTCTGTCATCCAGCTGAAGGTGTTTCCATCTCTCTCAGAAACCTCAGCATAAAATTCCTTACAACAGTGCTGTCAAGGACATGTTTCCAGAGTCCTTGAGTAGTTTTTAATGATTATTTCTGCGATTTGTTATGTACTAACAATACAGAATTGGTCATAAACCTTTGCAGCCTCTCAGACTCTGCTTTCAGACAATTCTGAAAGAGAAGTAATCACATTACTTGCCAACAGAAGGAAATGAATGAAAGAATATTTCAAAAAGAAAGGTTGCAAAAGAGAGTAGAAATCCCTCATTGACACTACCATTGGGAATGAAAATAGATTTCCTCTAAGATATAAATAAAGATGTGGAGAGAGCAGTTCTCTCACCACCACTTCTAGAAGTACTGTTACATCACGTATGTGTGGGTAAGACAGGCTGCATTGCATCGTGGTAGAGTGCAAAAAGTGCAGACTTTGGCATCAGGATGCCCTGGATTCAAGTCTTTCCTCTGACACATACTATGTCACCCTCAGCAAGTCACTTAATGTCTTAGTGTCCCCCTTAATTAAATTGCCAAATTGCAGAACAGTTGTTTATCTACATTGTAGAAGAAATGTTCTTATTAAGAGTTCCATATTTCAATAAAATTTCAGTCCCAATAAACAAAATAATAAAAATTAAATTCCTCTTTATAAAATATATGTGCATAAACATATGCATATTATTATACATACTATGTATATTTAGATACACACATTTTCTGACATCTAATAGGCATTCAATAAAGACTTGTGGAATGAATGAATGAATGATTAACTGGATGGATATATTTGTGGGCAGCTAGGTGGTATAGTGGTTAGAGTGTTAAGCTCAAATCCACCTTCAGACACTGACTAGTTGTATCAACCTGGATAAGTTATGTAACTCTATTTGCCTCAGTTTCCTCATCTGTACATTGACTTGGAAAAAGAAATGGCAAATTATTCCCTTATCCTGAGCTGATAGAGTTTCCACATCTGAGTTCATCACATGAATGAAATTTCATATCCAGCTTCTGTTGTATCTATAGGTAAGGATATGTATGTCCATCAACACATCTACCCATATGTATTATGTATTTTTTCAATTCTCAACTGAACCACCTTTTGCTTCCCTTTTTTCCTCTCTCTTCACTCTTAAATGTTTTTTTCTTTTGTGCATGTGACTTACAATTTAGTCCAATAATAATGGATTCAATACCATTTTGATTAAGTGAAGTGTCAGCATATAGCATAAGAGCAAGGAAACCTCAATATATTCCTTAAATTGTCCATCGTTTGCTTAATTCAATTCTGATTTGACTTTTAATTGTAAATGTAAGGGGGGAAATAACAGTAAGGGTAGGAAAGCTGGTTTTACTTTGAAACTCCATTTTGGATCATCCAAATATGAGTGAGGTACCAATGAGTGGATGACAGACATCTGGTAGTGGGTATTTTGAAGCAGGGAGGATTATGACCTTAGCACCACCCATAAACCAAACCATTGAAAAATGTAAGCTAGGGCATTTTCACCATAAATTTAAAGGCACCATAAACTTAACCACTTCTGGAGTATATTTAAAATAGAATATAAACAAGTCAGTCATAACATTTGTTGTCTCTGTATAATCTGGAAAAAAAAAAAGGAAGTGACTAAAATCCAAGCTTAGTTACTTAGTTAATAGATAGTTACCTACCTATTCAGGTCATTCTGATCTATATTTTGCCACTGGACCCAGATGGCTCTGGAGGAGAAAGTAAAACTGGTGATTTTGCATAGTCTTCTGTTGCTTAAATCCATTCATTTTTTACATTCTCCCTGAAAGTCACTGGCTTCTTTGAGAACAAAGGTCAACCAACAACAACAATTTATTCTATTTATTTCTTGGTTTTTCTTTCCTTCTAATGTGATTAGAATGGAAACTCCTCAAGGGCAGAGACTAAGTCTTATGTAAACTGTGTATCCTCCTCCATGCTTAGCATAGTTTTCTCTCTGTTCTCCTTTGAAGGTTGGTAAACTTCTCTTGTTGTTGCTTAGTATTCTGAAACCATTAAAATGCTGCCTGGTGATGATCATGTGACTTTTTACCTTGGCTACAAATCTGGTCTGTGCACCTACCTTCGTTATAATTTGTGAATCTCTTCATTTTATAACTGCTGCATTGTAACCTCTTTCCCTAAGCTACATTACTTTGTCCTGGAAATCCAAATTGAAATGCAACACAGCTGAACACTGTTGGATGGTTTAAAAAAGCCACCTATACTTAAATAAAGTACCAGTCTGGAGTCAGGAACACCTGAGTGCAATATGACTTCAAATACTTACTAGCCAAGTCATTTAACCCTGTTTGCCTCAGTTTACTCATCTGTAAAATAAGCTGGAGAAAGAAATGGCAAACCACTACAGTATTTTTGCCAAGAAAATCCCAAATGGGGGCACACAGAGTCAGATATACCTAAAATGGCTGAACAAAGACCACATATTAGGATTATTTATATGTATATCATCCCTTCTTAAAATGAAAGACACTGGAGACCAAGGACTGTGTTTTATCTAAACTATGCATTTCTCTCAGCATCTAACACTGTGCTCTGTAAACATTAAGTGCTTAATGAACATTTGTTAAATTGAATTTTCTATCTAGTTAATCAGAATGTGATACCATTATATTATTTAAACTCACATTCCTATATCAAAATGCTTATGCTCGAGTCTTTGAAGTGTTTTTTTTTAAATTTATAAATAAATGACAATTCTAAAGCCAAAAGAAAGAAATCCCAGTAAATGTAGAAACCTTACTTAGAATATGTGCCAAAGGAGATCAATTTAAAATGAATCAGACAGGTCATTTGATAAATGAAGTAAGAGTTGAATTTGTCATTCAGCATTGTGAAGCAGCCTGAGCTGTAAGGCTGTATGTAGCCCAAGAGGAAATTAAACAACAGGAAAATAAATGAAAATGAGTTTAATTTGAACTGTTGGTGACATGGCAACGTCAAAGGTTGGCAGAGCTCAATGACAGTAGAGTAAGGAAATTAAGCATTATTGTAATTGGAGATGGACAGCATTTAATGTTTATCCTGAGCTCCTGGGACAGATACTGTGCTCCCATTTATCCTCACTGATCTTTCTTCATCATCACAGTTGGTCTTTTCAAAGGCTTACCTTCTCTTTCCTTTCTTGACCTATTAGTCCTCCATCAGTGATGCTAATAATGATCCTCTTCTCATGCTAAACCGTATGCCATAGCAAAATCAGAAATTTACATCTAAGTCATAGAAAGAAAGATTATCGAGGTCACATAGCACCTGCTACCTATTGTTGGATGAGTTTATTGTCATTTTAGTTTAAAGGATATCAGTTCTGCCTGGGGATGTGCTGGTAAAATTTTAACAACCAGCTTTCCAAAAAATTGTGTATGATACATTTAAAAATTTAATCTGCATTTTAAACCTTCATTAAATTTCTTAAGTTTAGAAAAATCAATAAAATAAAAATAAAGCCCTTTGCTGATTTCCGAGATGTAAACATTCACATTGAAAATTTAACAATTTGGAGAGCCAGTTTGAGCTCTCCAAACACCCCTGGCTCTATTCTCTGACATGAAAAAAAAAAAATCAATGGAGTTTCTATGTTAGTTTTAGAGTTTTCCCTTTATGATTTAATATAGTCTTTGTAGTTAAGATAGTGACTTCTTTTGAGTAACTGCTCTTTAAGAAGATTTGGGTTCAAGTCTTAAATCATTTGACTGTTCTCAGCCTCAGTTTTCTCATCTTTAAAATGGGAAATTGATAGCACCTACCTCACAGGATAATTGTAAGAATCAAATGAGATAATGTGGACAAAATGATGTGTAAACTTTAAAAAGCTACACATTATACCATCCAACCTTTGAGGAATAAGAGAAAATGTAATGGTGATGTGATATTACTTATGAAAGGAGACAGGGACACAAGCTTCAGATAAATCTGTGGTTGACTAGAAACCAGAATGCATTGACTCATTTGCTTACATAAGTGGTAGCATGTGTGTCTCAGCCAACTCTCTAAGACTAGAAGTTATAGACAGGTTGCCTCTGTATCAGTGAAGGGAGTTTCCAAACTGAGATTTCTTCCCACATGACAAAATTATATGCTTGAAAAAATATCTCTTCTCCTTACCCCTGCAAAAAAGTGGCTATATTTTCTTTGTGTTCACATGTGTTTAGATTCAAGGAGGAGGAAGTAGGACAGAGAAATTAATTTAATAAATAGTCCTAAATTATGTCTTTTAACAGAGAGATCTTTTAATTGATGTGTGATCTAAGGAGGAACTTCCCTATAAGTATCCTTTACTTTTAGAAATCATTACTGGCTTACCTTTTAACACAATTATAGGCAATATTGTTAATCTCTATATTTATAGTCAGCTCTATTCCTGTAATTCTCTGAAAATTTTATATAGGTAAAAAAAAGTCTAGATGAGGTGAAATCTACAACTACTTATACAAATGTCCATCTCTTTCTTTTTGTACAGCAAAATAACAGTTTGGTCATGTATACTTATTGTGTATCTAATTTATATTTTAATATATTTAACATCTGCTGGTTATCCTGCCATCTGGGGGAGGGTGTGGGGGGTAAGAGGTGAAAAATTGGAACAAGAGGTTTGGCAATTGTTAATGCTGTAAAGTTACCCATGCATATAACCTGTAAATAAAAGGTTATTAAAAAAAAAACCCAAATGTCCATCTCTATACTTACCATCAACTAATTCTGGAACTTAACAACAATAATCAGAACCAAGATTCTTGGGAAGAAGCTATCATGGGTGTTCTCTAGTGAGGTAAAAATGATGGCTGAGTATGCAAACCTTTTTAACCATTTCTTTAAAATGTATTTCTCTTAAATAAATAGTGTTTCTAAGAGTTCTCCAGGGAATTCAGGGTCAAACAAAATGCTAAGTAATTCCTCACCTCTTTTGCAATCAACAGATTGGCAGAACTGGAACAGAACTGGAATCTAGGTTTTTCTGACTCTGAGATTAGTCCTTTACTACATCACATTTCCTTTGGTTAATTTTATTTGGTTTCAAGTCAAGAAAAGCTACATTTGAATAATAATTATGTCAACTAGCTCAGATCATCATAGTCTTGAACTTTACAATACTGGTTTAGGATTAGACCTTTTCCCCTGTGTGGAAGAGTCAAAACTGAAAGTCAAACCTAGATTTTTGCAATGAGTAAAACAGATAAAATATTTCCATATGTGAAAATAAACCAGTCTTAGCATCCTAGCTTTAGATGGGACAACAGAGGTTATCTTGTCCATTATTGTGCTGAATGGGCAGACCCTCTCTACAAAAAGGGGCCACCAAGCCTCTACTTAAATAACTATAATCATGCAGAGCTTGCTACTTCATAAGGGAAGCCATTCTGTTTGGGTAGCTCTAACGTTTAAGAATTTTGTCCAGATGTGGAGATGAAACCAGTCTCCTTTTGACTCTTACCAATTGGTTTTTGTTCTGTCATCTGGAGAAGTTCTCTTATGTATATTCCCCAAAGAAAAAGCTGAATAGCCTCTTTTCTATATGACAGCTTTTGAAATATTTGAGGATGGTGATTCATGCTAAGCTTCTTCTTCTATCTTCTTTTCCAAGCTAAATACTATCCTCAGAACTGTCACACATAGAACATTATTTTGAGTCTTGTCATCCTTCTAGATACCTTCTAAGAACTTCAGATGTATCCTGATCAATTCAGTGGTATTAATCATACAATGGTCATTTTCATTTTTGTAAACACTCTCCTTCTACCAGGGCTTCTTAGAGTTGCATCAGTTTCTCCCTAGACAGCCACTCATAAGGTTATCTCATACTGAACTTGGGCTTAATCAAAACCTAAAGACCTTTTCCATATAAAGTCTGGCCATATCTATCTCATCTTGTATTTGTATAATTAACATTTTTAATCAAAGTAGAACTTTATCCCTATTATGTTTCATCTTGTTAGGGTTAACTTATCTTAAACTTATCAAGATTTCTTCTTCCCTCCCTCCCTATCTTTTTCCTTCCTTTCTTCTTTCCTTCTTTCCTTCCTTTCTTCCTTCCTTCCTTCCTTCTCTCCTTCCTTCCTTCCTTCATAGTATTAATCCTCAACTGGGCAAAATGACACTAATAATTAGGCAAAATTTGAGTACATTAGTTTTCTATAGCCAGTTTGTAGCTTTAGAGTTGAAAGAGATCTCAGATGCCATTTTGTATAATCATCTCATTTTATAGGTAAGGAAATTGAGACTGGGAGATGTTAATTGAAGTTTTTATTGTCATCAATGAATAAATGTTAGAATCAGGATTTGAATCCAGATAATTAGTATCTACTTGGTGTGAAGTGATAGACTAAACGCTGAAAATATAAAGACAAAAGAAAAAAGTTATTATTTTCAAGAAGCTTGAATTCTCTTGGCCCAGTATAGTTGAACCAGATAATTTCTTTCACATCTTTTTATTGTACTAGTATTTATTTATAAGTACTTAGAATTCAATTTTATTCAGTAGTGTGGTAATATGTGTGTAAGTCAGAGACAGAGACAAAGAGAGACAAAGGGAGGGAGAAAGAGGAGTAAGAAGGGGAAAAGGAAGGAGAAGGGAAGAATATGAATCCCCATATGCCCCAGGATTCTTTGAATCTTTGATGAGCACTTCTACACACAGCTGTAGTTTTAATTACATAGAAATCCTGTCTCTTCTTTGTACAGCACCAGAGTATCCTCCCAGAGCTTGAGAGGGAACTACAGACTGCTGGGCATAGGCAGGCTAAATTATAGTTATTATCTGACAACTCCTTGAAGACCAAAGATGATTACCCTCTGATGAGAAGCCCCCTAACCCAAAATGAAACAAAAGTTTGCTTTCCATCCCCATATTCCACTAACAGCCACACGATAATTTACTGATTGTATCACTCACTAAATACTTCCTTAGCCCCATTTTTAAAAATATGAAACTTAAAAACTCTCTGCAGAACTACATCTGTGTTCATCCATTCCACTCTTGATAGCTGGGAAGGAAGGGAGGCGCTTATAGTAGCAGACATTGTGGTTAAATCTGAAAAATTGGAAATCAGCTTTCCATTCCACACCACTCCTCTTAGATCCACATTTGCAGTATGGTGTAGTGGAAAGAGCACCAGACTTGAAGGTCAGGGACATAAGTTCTGTGCTTGGGCTTGAATTGTAGTTGCATAAGGGATATGGACTATGGTACTTTTCTTAAAGGAAAAAATTCATTGAGTTTCACTTTTTCATTTTTGAACTTTTGATCTTTTGGGAAGATGCAAGTTAAAAGAACTATTTCACAGGTGCAATAGGAAGAAAGCCCTTCCTTGGCTAAATTAGAAAATAATGATTTCCTTCCCTTATATCAGAATAGTACCCACCCTTCTTTTGCTTTTCTGTTCCTCCCTTTCTTCATTAGCTTACAGCAGTTTAAAATCCATGAAAGTTAGTTTTCCAGGCATCCAAATATTTAGAATAAAACCATTTAAAACTGTTGGTTTAAAAGATATGGTTATGAATCACCAAACTCACTTATCCCTAGGAAACCATGAAAAAATTGCCTTCCTTTGTATAATTTCTACTGGATAGCTGAATGTGCTATTATTTATGTGATACACATAGTATAAAGTTGGAAATATCTTGCCTTACATATACAATTTACAAAATATGCAACTTATATATATATAAAAGATTGGGGAATCTTTAAGCCTTTGTTTTCTGTTTTAGGGGAGGATCTAACACTGAATATTTAATTGATATACATGTTTATTTGATGAGTTGGGGATTTAAAAATCTGCCTAATAAATACTATAATTTTCTTCTTAAATTAGTATTGTGAGATAAATAGAGATATATGTATACATCTCCAAATGTCAGTCAACATATGCTCATTAAAAGCTTGCTATGTATAAGGAACGGTGATGCATACAATGATATGCAGCACTATTAAAGATAAATATAGTATCAAGACTCAGGAAGCTTACCTAGTTAAAGGCATAAGATACATAAACACAAACTATAGCAAATAATGGTTTGGTTTGGTTTTTATAGTAAATACAAGAAATAATCACAAGATTGTTGTTGTTTAATCATTTCAGTCATGTGCAAGGCTTTGTGATCCCACTTGAGATTTTCCTGACAAAGATATTGGAGTGGTTTTGCCATCTCCCTCTAGCTTATTTTACTGGTGAGAAAACTGAGGTAAACAGGGCTAAGTGACTTATACCGAGTCACACAGCTAGTTAAGTATCTGAGGGCAAATCTGAGGGAAGATGACTCTCCCATGGACTCTACCCATTGCATCACCTAGCTGCTACAGAATTAGACTACAGACAAAATTAGATCATCCTCTGGAAAGCCCAGGATTCCTTTCGAATTCCAATCCATGGGACTTAAAGGTCTCTAGGTGTTGGGCTATTTACTTCAGAAGAGAAGTAACATTTCCTCTAAATTTCTTATATTTTACTGTGCCTCGCCTATTGTTCTGCACATAGTAGGTACTGAATAAATACTTGGTGAATTAAATCTGCTGATTGGGCATGGGGATATGGAATTCTGCTACAAAAAAAAAAAAAAATAGAACTGCTTTGGAATAAGACACAGTGAGTTAAAATGTGACCCTTGGGTCTTCACTACAATGCCAGTTTTATGAAAGCTATGTAGCAAGGTTTAGGTGACAAAATTTTAAAATCACTTGAAATCCACAGTAACTTAATAGCGTTATTTCTTGGGTTAAAAGTTGTTACTCATAAGCCTTTTCCTACCTCCTTTTCCTGTTCTTTCAATTGGTTCACTGTGTATAACCTGTTTCCCCCCCTCCAGATCCATCTATGGATTTTCTAGTTCATCCATCCCCACTTGCACATATGCTAAGTTCGTGGTGGTTGTTTTAGCTGTTTGGGGTCTGAAACTGTGATTTCATCAATCCAAACTCTAGTGACACAGATCAACCATCTTTGATAATGGCTTATAGTCATGTAGAATTATCTACGTGCACAGAGAGGTTGTGACTTACCCGGAGTCATGTAGCTGGTATGTGTAAGAAACAGGAATAGAATCTTGGTCTTCCTGACTCCAGGGCCTACCATTTATCAACTACAGTATGCTGCCTCTAATGAGAGATGACATTTAAATGACCAAAATCTGCAAATGCTATTCAACCCTTGACATTTTACATAGACTGTGCTGTTATTGGGCTACAGAATATTATCTTTTTTTTTTTTTTTTTTTTTTTGCAGGAGCTGCTTGAAACCTGTCAAATAACTATAATTTTTACAATCCCATAATAGTGTAACCAGGTATTCAGACTTTTTTCCTGCAGGCCAAGGGAAAGGACTGAAGCCTAACTAGGAATGCTGGGAATTGTGGTCATTCCAATATTAAAATTCCCATTATTCACAGTCAAGTTTCAGACTTCCCTCCTTCCCCCACCCCAGTATTTATGAATATTTTGAATGCTGAGTGGCTGTACCTTCATCAGGTTGTTTTACTCTCTCCCCTGACATAGATTGTACTATATCATATAGCCTGTGATGTGCCAGACATTTTACATTTAAGCATTTTACAAATATTATTTCATGTGCCAGACATTTTACATTTAAGCATTTTACAAATATTATTTCATTTGATCCTTACAAAAACTCTAAGGTAGGAACTATTATGATTCCCTTTTTGGTAGTTGAGGAAACTGAGGCAGACGTTAAATTACTTACTCAGGGTCACACAACTAGTAAGGGTCTGAGGCAAGATTTCAACTCACATTTTCCTAATTACAGGCCCATTGTGCCAGTGAGCTGCTTCTAAGAACCTACCCTTTACCAGGCTAATCCCTCAATGTGAATTTCCCAGACTATCTTTTTCAGAAATTGCCCTAGCATCACTGTTCTTTCTCATATCTTCAGTCTTTTGGCTGGATCCTTTCTTACTTCCCATAAAGATACTCATGTCTCCCCCATCCTTAAAACAAACCTCCCTCCTTCATCCTACCATCCCTGCTAGCTATTGTACTATATTTATCCTCTGTTCAGCTAAATTCCCTTGATAAAGCTGTCTATACTCACTACCTACACTCCATCCCTTTTCATTTGATACAAAACCCTTTACAATCTGGCATCCAGAATCATTATTCAACTTAAAATGCTTTCTCTAAAGTTGCCAGTGATCTCTTAATTGTCAAATTAAATGGTCCTTTCTTAATTCTCATAAATCTTGACTTCTCTGCAACCATTGAGATTGTGGATTGCCCTCACCTCCTTAATCTTAGAGTCTTCTCTATGAGTTTATTTCCAATTTAACCTGCATTCATCTTATTTTTTATAGTTGTTTGTATATTATCTCCCCTATAAGATTGTTAAGGCCTTGAAAGCCAAGACTAATTTTTCCCCCTTTTCTTTGAATCCCTAGCACTGAACATATTACCTGTTATATAGTAGGTAATAAATGTTTATTGATAATTTCTCTTAATATACTCGCTCTTTTTAACACTGCTCTCTCCTGGTTCTCCTCTACTTGTCTGAGTATGCTTTCTTAATCTCCTTTACTAGATCATCATTTAAATCTTACTTTTGTTCTGGGGCTTCCTTTCTTCTTTCTCTATACTATCTTTCTTACAGACCTCAGCAGTTCCCATTAATTTTTAAATCATCTTTATGAATGATTCCTATACCTGTAGATACAGTCCCACCCTCTTTGGGAGGCTATAGTCTCATGTCACTAATGACCTTCAGGTGGGTCTCCATACTTTAAGTCCAATGCAGCTGGACTGACTTTCATATTGCCAGTTTTGCTTTGGAGAACTCCGGTTCACTCTATATTGTTAGGATATATCAGAGTAGGATATTTCCTTTTTTGAAAGTTTTCAGCTACAGGCTGACTGACCACTCATTGAATAACTTGTAGATGAGACTTCTGTTTGGAGTTCTTGGGGGGAAACAGATGGCAATCAACATAACTTCAACTCTGAAATTTAGAAGTTCTAATGCAGAAGCTGTCTGTGAAATGAAGCAAAAATCCTTAGTCCATTTTAAGTTTTATAAATACTGCTTTCAAAATAGTTTGTTTGGTATTTTAAAGCACCTCAACATTAAGTCAGTGATCTGCCTTTTGATGACATCTCATTTCTCCACTGAAAGTCAGTCTTTTCACTCCCCTTTCTCCATCCAAAGTCTTTACTCATATGCACTGTTTAAGATTCCCTAGGTGAACTATAGTAATAACAAATTCTCTGGGTAATAATAAAATGCTAATTATTTTCAAAGTGCTTCTTATGGTTTTGGTGCCTCTGATTCCCTTTTTAGTAGTACAAGATGCTATTTGTATTTTACATAAATGGTAGCAGATTAGAGCGATTTAGAAGACTAGACAGATATCCCCTTAAACGCCAAAGGTTTTGGTGTTGGTTTGGGTTTTTTTGTTTTGTTTTGTTTGTGAAGCTCTCATGCATTTTGGGTTCCTGGGGAGAGTGCCATAGTATGAGTGGTTATGGCATTGCTCTCTGACTTAATTTTGTGATACTCAGTTTGTTGTCCAGTAGCAAGAATCTTTTTTTTGCTTCTTCTGAAAAACAGACATACCCTGTTTTTGTGTCATGACTAGTCTCTGATTCCAAACACCACTTACCTCTGTGGAATATTATTATTTGGCTCTTGAATGAACTCCCAGTCTAAGTCTATTTGTTTGAGTTGTCAAGAGTGCTAGGCACAGATAATAGAGTGGAAACGCTTGTTCAGGTCTTTGAGCAAGGGGCATTGCTAGAGACATAATCAGCTAGTCTTTAGAAATGCTCTGAGCCTATTCCACAGTTTCCCACATTTATTCCTAAAAAGAACATTTAAAAAAAAACAGTTTGATTCTTGGGAACTAAGTACCTCTTTTGACAAAATGTCCTAAAGCTTTTGGGTATCTTTGGGTATTTCAGAATACCCAAATGCCTGATGAAAGGTGCTTCCTTTTAAAAAAAAAAATGAGTATGTGAAATATAACCCTCATAAGAGGAAGGGCACAAGGATGATTGTTTTCAAAAGGGGGGAAGCACCTAAGAGGATACCCAAACACATCCAAAGGTTAGAAGCAAGTACTAATGACATTATTAGTACACTACATTGATACACAGGGAAAATGCTTATGAACTCCTCTGTGGTACTGTTTACTTGGTATTTTCACCAACTCTATTATCTGTGAAAATCAGACATATTAGTAGGTAGCAAGCTGCCCTGGTTCCCAATCCATTGCAGCCAGAGACCAGACAGACTTCTTGAGTAGGTTCATGGATCAAAGGCTGAAAGAGACTCCAGAGACCAGTTAGTCTGATTCCCTCATTTTATACATGAGCCTAGATAGGTTAAGTGACTTGCCTAAGAACACAAAGATAATGCTGAGGAGTTAAGAATCCATAGGTCTTTTATCTCAAATCCCAGGACTATTTCCACTGTTACTTGTCATAATGTACTCACAATTACTTTGAATAAAGATTTTGAATTAATTTGAAGTGTATGTGTGTGTGTGTCAGAAAGAAAGTGTCAGTGTATCTGTGTGTGTGTGTGTGTGTGTGTGTGTGTGAGAGAGAGAGAGAGAGAGAGAGAGAGAGAGAGAGAAGAAAAGAAGAAGAAAAAAAAGAAAAGAAGAAGAAAAGAAGAAGGAGAAGAAGAAGGAAAAGAAGAAGGAGAGAGGGAGAGAGAAACAGAGAGAGACAGAGACAAAGAGAGAAAGAGGGAGAAAGAGGGAAACAGAAAAAGACAGAGAGAGAGAGAGAGAGAGAGAGAGAGAGAGAGAGAGAGAGACATAGAGACAGACAGAGGAACAGAAACAGAGAGAGATAGACAGAGAGACAGACACAGGGGAAAATGAAGTCAGAGAAACAGAAAGAGAGACAGACAGAGAAAGAGATACCGAGAGAGACAGAAAAAGAGAGAGTCTCCAATTTATTTGCTTATGATTTTTTTCCCTTGGGCAATAAAATAATGGCAGAAGAAATCAGTGGGGAAAGATGAAATTCTAACCAGAACATCTGCTCCTTGGTGGGCAGAGGTGTTAGTGCCTAAAGCATCCAGCTTCTCTCAAATTTTCTTTTAATGGATAAATTTAAGGCATTCATTTTATGAAAAGGTCATAGACCTGCAGACTTCAGCCACCCCATCTTTCTGCATCATACTGGACTCCAAGTACACGGGAAAAAATTACTTTAGCTTATTTAAGTGAAGCAGTATACCCCAAGAACCTACTAAATTTCATTTCTGCTGTTCGTGTGTGTGTGTGCTTTTAAAAATATTTTAGCTCTTAAATAAGCTACAAAACAGCCCATTACTGGCCATCTTCCAACCACATCACTTCCCAAACCAACTCCTTCTCCTTCCTAGACCCCACCCCCACCCCTTGTGCCCTTTCTCCAAACAACCAGATCCTTTTAAAATTCACCAGTGGAATTTTCGCTCTCCACGTCTGTATGGTGGCTTTTGCGCATTCAGACAGAGCCTCGGTTTCCATAGCAGCGAGCCTCCTCTGCCAGGAGCAGGCGATTTCGGAAGAGGGGATTGTGGTAGAAGGAGGGGGAGGGAGAGAGAGATGATGAAAAGTCATTAAAGTCTGTCAATTAGTATGCCATGCCAGAGCTGCTTTTCCAAGACCAGTCAGTGCTCTGTAACTCCCCAGCACCACAGAGCTGGAGTGGACAGGGAAAATAGGCTCTCTTGCTTTTGTTTTTTATTTGAAGTTGACAAAATTGCAACTACCCACCTCACCAACATTTTTATTCAGCAACCCAGAAAAAGAATTGTTCAGCACTTGACTGACAACTTCTTCCATGTCCACCTCTTCCTTTCTTTTTCTTTTATCTCCCTCCATCTTTAACTTAAAACCTCAGGGAATAGTAGAGTGGAGAGGGCAGGTGAAATCTATTTTTCACAGCAAATCTCTCCCTTTCCTTGTCTATGTCTGTCTGTCTGTCTGTCTGATTGTCTCTCTCTTTCTCTCTCTCTCTCTCCCTCTCTCCCTCTTTCCCTCTCTGTCCCTCCCTTCCTCCTTCCTTCTCTCTCTCTCTCTCTCTCTCTCTCTCTCTCTCTCTCTCTCTCTCCTTTCTTCTCCTCCCCCTCTCTCTTTCTCTTTCTCTCTTTCTTTCTATTTTTCTTTCCCTACCAGCATCATCATCTGGCTCCATTTTGTCAGAAATAAGAGGGAGAATGGAAGATATTTCAATATATTTACTATTTGAGTAATGGTCAAGGGCATTCTATCTGAGCAATAGAAGATAGAGTGAAAGTATCAAGGAATTATATTATTTGTATATAAAAATGGAATCCTTTTTTGGTGAGTGAGCCACTGCAAAGTAGAGGCTATGACAATACAGTCTCCAAAGTCACACTTGAAGATAGGGCATATGGGGGTTATTCTAAATTTGCTGATGACTTGGCTATGTAGATTCACTGAGGTCAGATTGCTTGTTTATAAAATTAACTTTCTGCTATCAGCTAGGAAAGCTTAGTTTAAAAAATACAGTACCTATAAAATATGTAATGCTTCAATGAAAGGCATGTATTTTGCCTGAATTATGCTCTAAAGTTCTTTAGACTTTGGATGCACTATGACAAAGTACAGTAGGGCTTAATAATACAATCTGTCCCACAAAGGATTTTCAATTTTTGCATCATTTATCTACATTTTTGTTGCTATCAACTAGATGATTAGGGATGATTTCTACTCCCCTTTCCATCCTTGGCATTCAGTACAATTTAACAAGAATTTATTCAGTGCTAGAGATTGGTAATACAAAGAGAAAAAAAAGAAACAATTCCTGTTTTCAAAGGACTTAATATACTACAGATTTTCTTCCTGTGTTCTTCCTTTTATGCCTCCTCCCAGCAATGTTCACTGCAGTCTAACATACATGTGCCAATTTAAACTGCAAGGATCATTTTTACTTTAGAATGGGGGAATCTTGTATCCTTTTATAAGGGGAATCACAGTACTTAATTTAGCATCTCTCAGTTTAAAGCATTTTATGATCTTGTCCAGGTTCTCTTTTCATTCCCAGATAATAGTTCCTTTTATGGACTAGTCTTTTTGATCATAGTGCCCTTACTACTTGTTAATTTACCCTATTTCCAATATTTGGGTTCCATTGGTCAGTTTTTTTGACCCCTGATAGTCATTTCTATCTAGTCCCCTTAGAGTTATTTCAATTGAAAACGGCTCTCTTCAAACCCTCTTGAGCCATGTCTCAGTGCCATCCCTGAGATATACTCACAGAATGGTCCAGAACTAAACCTGCTCAATTCCCCAGATCTCTGTCTATTATCCAAGCAGCTTCATCCCTTTTTATACCACAGATCTTCTCAAAAGCCAATTTTTTTTCTCCTCCACTCTACTGAGAGCTTCCAGCCTCCCATCATGGGTTATGAATCCCCACTCACAGCCACCTCTCAATTCTTGGTCATTTTCTCTTTTTGGACAAATATCAACATATGACATCTGCAATCCAATTGTGCTTCCATTATTCAGAACCCATCCACAAATTTTAACTTACACTTCATAAGATTGGAAGTGGAGTATAGAAAATGTCATTTAGTCAATGTTTCCATGTCTTCATCTAGTCATACAGATTGGCAAGAACATATCAACCTAAGCAAGATCTAACTAAAAATATCCTTAAAGAAAATATTTTAAAATATAATTGAAAATGTGATCTCTATACTGATAGCACTTCTTCTTAGGCAATTGATGCTTCCTGCTCCTCACATGTCCTTACCTTGGTGTCTGTACCTGGGTTATATGCAATTGAAGATCTCTGTCTAAATTCTAGATCAGCTTTCGAGAGGTATCCATGATATCTGGGTACCTTCATATGAGCAATCTTTGCCCTATTCTGTACTCTTCCCAAACTCTGGGGACTACTCATTTGGGAATGACAATGTATAGATAATCATGGAGGACTGAATACATGGGGATTGGATAAGCAATCTCACACATCCCTGTTAAGGGGTGGATGAGTTAAGAAAAGGAAACTGCATTTAAGCTCAGTATACATCATATTATTTTTAATGTTTATTTATTTCCTGTTGACCCCAATCTGGTACAGACCTTAGAGGGCAAGTAGATGGTGTGATGGGTAGAGCACCAGACATGTAATCAGGAAGACCTGAGTTCAAATCCAGATTAAGTGACCGTGTGATCATGGACAAGTCACTTAACCTGAGTTTGCCTCAATTTCCTTATCTGTAAAATGATCTGAAGGAAATGACAAACTGCTCCAGTATCTTTGCCAAAAAAAAAAAAAAAAAACCAAATGGGGTCACAAAGAGTTATATACAACTGAACAACACAACACAAACCTTAGAGTTCATGTTGCCCACACTTTTCTCTTCAGAGAGTGACTTGTCGGAGGTTTCAACAACTGAAACAATTGGAATTAAAGCCCAGCCTATTCATGATTAGTCCAGTGCTCTTTCTAATATACTCTGTTACCAACTGCATTATTTAGACTTATTAAGTACTTTACATATTTTCATCTCAGGATATTAGAACCTTTTTTGGTATTTCTGGGTGCTAAAGCCCTTTTTCATCACTAGGTTCTATCCTGTCATCATGACCCAGTTTGAGACTTTGAAATCCAGGCATTGCTGACAGAATCTGTGTATGCTTTGTTAAAATAAAAGATTAAAAGAGAACAGTTATGTATACACCATCTCAAAATAGTGCTTTATTTAGAAAGAGGTGTTAGTTATTACTGGCAGTTAACATTTGTTAAGTGAACAAAATCTGCTGAGCATTGTGCAGAACATAGAATTAAAGAATCTCTGCCCAATTCATTTCATGGTCTAAATTAGACATGGACAAGCCATAAATGTGGAAAGGATGGGCCTGCAGGTAGTCAAATTCTCAATGTATAAAATAGGTAAGACTGATAGAGATCAATATATTCTGCAAAAAGGAAGAGATGTGGCCATAAATCTATGATGGGTAGAAGGGGTTGTTTTGTTTTTAGAGTTGAAAGCAGCCTTAGAGACCATCCACTCCTACATTCTTAATATTTTTGGGGGGGTCATGAATCCTACTGGCAGACTGGTGAAGCCTATAGACCCTTTCTCAGAATTTTTTTAATTCATGGTGAAAAATAGTATTAAATTTCCTTTAGGTACTATCTTTCCTTCATCCAAGTTCATAGTCCTTGTGAAATCTATACTCAGAACCTTTAGGGGTTAAGAACCCTTAGCTTATATTTCTTCTTTTGGAAACTTCATATAGACCTTAATCTTCTTGTAGATTTGTGTAAAATCCTTATAGATTTCACATTATTTGTTTATTTGAAATAATGAATTATTTACCAAGTAGTTTATATTCTTAGGTTTATTGACCACAAGATAGCCATGTATTCATTTCTAGATCTCATTATCTAATCTATTTTGCTACGTTAGTTTTCTATTTTTTATTCCACTAACAAATTGTTTCATTAATTGCTGAATTTTTATTCATACTATTTTCATTCTTTGCCTTTATATTTTGGCTTTTTATTACTTTATATAAATGTTGCTATTTGTCTCATTTTTTAAAGAATCCACTAAATCTATTAATCTATTGTAATTTTTGCTATATTGATATAGCCCAGCCATGAACAGTGATGGAGGTCTTTTATTTTCATAAATATTGTTTTTAGTGGATTTGTTTTTAAAAAATACTATGAAGGTAACACAGTGAACAAGAATAACAGACCTGAAGTCAGGAAGACTCATCTTCCTGAGTTCAAATATGAATATGAATACTTACTAGCTATATGACCCTAGGCAAGTCACTTAACCTTGTTTGCCTCAATTCCTCATCTGTAAAACGAGCTGGAGAAAGAAATGGAAACCACTTTGGTATCTTTACAAAAAAAATCCCAAATGGGTCATGAAGAATCAAACATGACTGAAAATACTGAGCAACAACAGAAGAATAGCATATATTCTTGGTTGATGCACATCAGTGGTGTGGTTAAATAGTATAAGTGTAGGATGGCAAGGGCATTACTGAAATTCTGACATTACTAGAATTATTTAAGAGATTGGCAAGTAATATCACACTTGGTATTAACAATTTCTTCCCTATATTAACAATTTCTGTCAGTATAAACAACAAAATTGGATACTGTGGGATATTAATAACAGATTGGATATATGAGATGAGTGAAAATGAAAAGTCTAGGATGACACTGGAGTTGCAAGCCTGGGGGACTAAAAGTGGGATAATGCCCTGGTCATGGATAGCAAAGGTGGAGGGAGGAAAAGGTTTGATGGGGAAAGATAATGAGTTCTGGCTGAAGCATAATGGCTTTAACATGTCCAAAAGGAAGTTGGTAATGTGAGACTGGAAGTCAGGAGAAAGGTTAGGACTGGATAAATTGATCTGAAAGTTGTCTCCATAGAGATAATCATTGAACTCATGGGAGCTAATGAGATCACTAAAGGAGATAAGATGAAGCATGTTTTTTTCTTTTTTTCTTTCTTTCTTTTTTTTTTTTTTTTTACAATAATAGCTTTTTATTTTTCCAAATACATGCCAAAATAGTTTTCAACATTCACTCTTGCAAAATCTTGGATTCCAAATTTTTATCCCTCCTTCCTTACCTCCCACTTCCCCTAGACAGCAAGTAATTCAATATAGGTTAAATACATGCTTCTTCTAAACATATTTCCACATTAATATGCTGCACAAGAAAAATCAGATCAAAAAGGGAAAAATGAGAAAGAAAAAAATAAACAAGCAAAAAACAACAGGTGAAAATACTATATTGTTTGGATCACTTGCCATCTTGGGAGGGGGGGCGGAATTGGAACATAAGGTTTTGCAAGGGCTAATGTTGAAAAATTATCCATATATGTGTTTTGAAAACTAAAAAGCTTTAATTTAAAAAAAAAGATTTTTAAAAAATACTGTATTGTGATCCACATTCAGTCCACATAGTCCTCTCTCTAGGTGTAGAGGGCTCCCTCCATCACATGTTTATTGGAATTGATCTGAATCACCTCATTGTTGAAAAGAACCACTTCCATAAGAATTGATCATCACATAATCTTGTTGCTGTATACAATGTTCTCTTGGTTCTACTCGCTTCTCTTAGCATCAGTTCATGTAAATCTCTCTAGGCCTTTCTGAAATCATCCTGCTGATTGTTTCTTATAGAATCATAATACTACATTACATTCCTATACATTATTCAGCCATTCCCTAACTGATGGGCATTGATTCAGTTTCCAATTTCTTGCCACTATAAAAGAGGTGCTATAAATATTTTTTGCACATGTGGGTTCTTTCCCCTCCTTTATGATCTTTTTGGAATATAGGCCCAGTAGAGATACTGCTGGACCAACCAAAGGGTATGCACAGTTTTATAGCCCTTTAGGCATAGCTCCAAATTGCTCTCCAGAATGGTTGGATCAGTTCACAAATCATAGATTTATAAAGATAGAACCTTGTAAATAGTCTAGTCTAATCTGTATTAAAAGCATGACTCAGTTCTGCAGATTCTCTAAATGAATGTCTTCAATGGCCAGTTTTATCAGTAAGAAACACCTCTTGGATGCTGTCTTTGTATACCAATGCCAAACACTCTCTTGAATGGAATGTTTAGTACATACTTGTAAAATAAACTTTTATTGAATTGAACTGTGAATCCATTAAAAGCATGTTGAGTGTTAGCTCTGGTAACCTTACTCTGTGATACTTTTATGGAGAAGACCTTAAAATTTTGTCCCAGATAAAGCAGTCACTCAGGTTATTCAGGCAAAAACTTGATAACTTATCAGAACCATTATAGACCACATTCATACTTTGTGTAGAGGTTGAATTAGATGACTTCTATGGTCACTACATTAAAAGAGGCTCAAAATTGTTATGAGAGTCAGGAAAGAGAGAACCAAAGAAGGGAATTTGTTGGGTTTTATTGCCAAGCAGTGTATAAGGTTGTAGCAAATAAGTGGTTTGTGCCAGTGTCTAGAATGAAGTTCTAAGTTCTTCACCATGAAAGTATCAGAAAGTGAGGTCTAATTACACATCAGAAAGTAGGGTCTATTTGCACAGATATAACCTATATCAGATTACTTGCCATCTTGGGGAAGGAGAAAAATTTGGAACTCAAAAATCTTTCAAAAACTGAATGTTGAAAATTATCTTTACATATACAGTAATTAGAGAAAATGAAATACTATTATTTTTTAAAAGAATACAAGAGGGACAGCTAGGTGGCACAGTGAAAAGAGCCCCAGTCCTGAAGTCAAGAAGACCTGAGTTCAAATCTGGCCTCAGACACTTAGCACTTCCTAGCTATGTGACCTTGGGCAAGTCACTTAACCTCAGTTGCCTCAGGGAAAAAAAAAAGAACAAAAGAAAAGAAAAAAATGAAATAAGTTATAATACTAAATCTAATAATTTCCTTATCATATTAATAGTTCAATTCAATAATATTTCATTCAAAACCACTGAAGATACAAATACTAAATGAAAAACAATTCTTGCCTTCAGTGAACTTACATTCTATTGGAAGTGATACAACATGTACATAGATGAGGATGTATGTGATAATTTGAGGAGAGGGAGAATACTGACAACTCTGGGGATAAGGAAAGATTTCAGTAAGAGGAGGCAACAGGGATGAGCTTTGAAGGAACCTAAGAGGCAGAGATGAAATAGGACAGCATTCCAAACATCAGGGTCACTCTGAGTAAAGTCATGGAAGCAGGAGGTGGAGTGCTGAATTCAGAGAAGAATAAATAGGCCCATCAGAAATGTGAAGTATATGAAAGGGAGCAGTAAGTAATAAGTCCCTGAAGATTGACTAAGTGCCTATGGCATGCCATGAATGATTAAGTACTGGGGTTACAAAGATGGCTACCATACAGGGTTTGTTCTTAACCTACTGGAAGACTGCTAGGAAGAAATAGCTGTGTCCAGATCAAGTAGAGCATGAGAAGACAATGAGATGGTTGGAAGGAGTTGGGATAACAGCATCTAGCTCTCATTATGTTACTTACTGGCTGGGTGACTCTGGGAAAGCCTCTCTGAGGATCAATTATATCATTAGTAAAACCTGCTCTAATCATCTTCCAGAGTTATTGCAAGGAAGTAATGAAATAAGGCATATGAAAGCATTTGGAGGTGAGGAGATATTAAATAATACATACATGCCAGGCATTGTGGGAATATCTTCTTTTTAGGTACAGGCCAAAACTTGGCCAGCCCATCAGCAGACAGATCCCACTGTTCAGTATAAGCCCCCACCTCTAACTAGCCATGCTCCCCATCTACACCAGTATCAGTGAGGTAGAGTGTCCCATTTGCACAAGCACATAACCTGCAGCCCTGAGGGACCTTTGTGTGACTATGTATTGGGGTTGTCAGAGTGAGGGGAGTTTATAGCACCTTTCATGAATCACCTTTTGCATGGCAGAAAATTCAAAGGATCCATATGTGAACCCCAATGAATTCTGTCAAAGGGAAGAGACTACAATTCAGAAGTGGTTCTCCCTGCCCCCATCCACACCTCTGATCTGATCAATGTGGTGAATTCCCCATAAGGAAATTTCATTTAATCAATACTGATCAGCAGTTATAACTTGTGGCCCTAGGAGAATTGTCTATGGCATTGTAAGTTTAAATGGCTTGCTTGGGATGGTAAGCAACATGTATCAGAGATGGGATTTGAACCTAAAATATCTGAGGCAGGATTTGGGTTCTGTCTATTATGCAACACTGCCTCTCCCTCAGATAAGAGGACTGAAATTTAAGTTCCTCCTGAAATCATCTTGGTACCCAAACACTAAAATTCTAGCTCATAAAATTATTTTATAAAACATTATTTGCTTTACAGTAGTTTATTAAAAGTTGTTTTCTTCTGCATTGGTGATTAGGAGCCTTTTGTTATATTATTAAATGAGAAGCTTGTCAAGATGAAAATAATATTTGAATATGCTTAACTGTGAGAGGAATAACACTTGAACATTAAAATACACATGCTGTTATTAGAGAAAAAAAATTTCACTTGCATTCTATACTCTTGCCATTTTTTAACTATTTGAATTTAGCTCAATCTGGTCAGTAGTATTATCTTATTTTTCCCAAAGACCTTGTTAATCTCTTCTTCAACAGATTTAACTTTCTGGTCCTTGGGATTCAAACAAAAAAAAATTCCACTGAGAGAATAGTGTGTTCTTTCTATAATGAAAATTAATTTTATCATTTCAGGATTCTTCCTTTCTCTAAGTCATTCAGCTATTTTCCCATCCTCTCTGTCAATCCCCACTTCCTAGGACCCTTAGTTCCAAACCAGAGTTATTTTCTTCTTCTCTTATGCAAAAGTATCCCTTCTTTCACTCTGTTGATGGTAGATATAGTATTATCTGTCATTATAGTAGTAATGTATACTGCTCAGCCATCTGTCATTCACTTCCTCTATTTGTCTTCATCGAAGGACCTTCTTGCCTTCATTTCTAGAACCTTTCATTGCTGAAGGATAGCTCCAGCCATGTAGTTCTGTGATAAGTTTGGATAATACAACAGATACCAGCAGAGAACTAGCAGGCCCTGTTGTGACCTTTAAATAATAGAGGCTAGGAACACTGGTGTCTTCATAAATCAGGAAACTTCGTCCTAACTACTCAACAATTACCACTGGGACTGAGTTAGCCTATGACCTGGATTGTAGTATTTTAAGGGGGAATTTCTTTTAAGCCTCTATGATAATCCCCCCAAAAGAAAGTTTACTTCATTTTGGACACCACAGAAAACAAATAGCCATTTTTACTATAACCTTCTAGAATTAAGGTTGGAGAGGACAGGAGAAGGAGACTTAGAAATGTCATTCTGTAAGGGCTCAGTAAAATCCAATAATAGGGTTGGTTTCCCTTCAACTTTAGGAAGATCACTTTGACAGCTGAGTAGCGAATCCACCAAAGTGTAAAGAGATTTGATGAAGAGAATCTAATGAATAGACTATTACAATGATTCAGGCATGAGGTAATACTTAGAGTGATAATCGAATAAATAATGGGAACAGGAGTATGAAAAAACATGCTATGAAGATTGAAACAACAAAACTTATCAACAGAGTTTGTTTGTGGGATAAGAAGTATAGTGTGGCACTGAGGTTATAGGGCTCAGGGACCAGGACATTGGTGATACTCTTTGGAATAACAGAAAAGGTGGGAAGAAAGAAAGGTTGGAGGAGAGAGAAGATAATGAGTTCTGTTTTGGACATATCTATGGGACGTCTAATTCAGAATGATATGAGAATAAAACTCAGGAGAAGTTAGTCCTGGATATATAAATCTGAATACTTGAACACATGGAAATGAGAAAAATCTAAGTTCAAATCTAGTCTCAGATGCTTACTAATTTTGTGACCTTGGATAAATCTGCTTCAGTTTTATAATCTGTAAAAGGGATATAATAATCAGTACTTCCCTTCATGGGTTATTTAAGGCTAAAATGAAATAATGTTTGTAAAACACATTAAAGCTTTAAAACACTGTTAAAATGTTATTATTGTTGATTTTTTTCTAATTGAAGTGAGCTGAAAACAAGCACATATAGTAATTCTAAATACTAATTATATATATATATATATATATATATATATATATAATATCTCCTTGTACACAATGGATATTTTATCCCTTTCTTGCAATTGACTTATAGAAGGATTCAGGAGAAAAATGGGCATAGTAAATGGCTAAGGGATTGAAGAATGAGAGGCAGAGTGGATAAAGTAAGGAGGAAGAGAAAAAAATAAAAGGAGCAATTAATAATTTTTGTGGATATTGGAAATCCATAGAATTGTAAAATCCTCTTTATTCACCCATGGTATTCACAATGGTAGCTTTCTTCCTGAGACCTAATCTACTTAGCGTCTTATAAAAGTCACCAGATCCAAGAATCATCTCAACAATGATTTTATCACATAGCCAGTAGAAGATTAGGAAATGTGAGGGGAGGGGAAATAGGTGATGTGAAGCCCCAACCCATTTAACAATGAAGGAAGAAGCCATCAGCATAAATTTTACAGTAGAAAGTGCCTTGGGGGTTGTAATCAAACATCATGGTACCGAGTTGTATGTAAGGAAATGCATCTGTGGTTCTTAGGGGAATAATCACAATAAGAAACCTTTGTCTCCTTTGTCCTCTCCATCATGTACCAGGACATGACTGATGCAGCCAAACTTCCTTAATCTCTACTACATTTGCTAAAGCATAATTTCCTGTGAAATAAAAGCTGGACTGTCCTTATTAATCCCTCTGGAAGTAAGTAGAGATTTTCTGAAATGGACCAATGGAAATTGCATAATGGATCATTTGGTTACATTGAAATCAGTGTCAACTGTGATTGGTTAGTTTATGGAAATTGTGTGTGTGTGTGTGTGTGTGTTAGAGAGAGAGAGAGAGACAGAGACAGAGACAGAAACACAGAGAAATAGAACAGAAAGAATGAACTGGGAGTATCTAGTTTCTATTTCACCTTCAATCATGGACTTTAAATATTTTGATAAACTGCCTTATCCATTTAGACCTCAGATTTCCCACCCATTAAATGATAATAATAAATGTTTTATATCCTTCATGATTTGGAGGAGCATTATAACATTAAATAACTTGAATGAAAATATTCTTTGGATGTCACATACAGTATTAGTATTTCAATATATATACTTTTAGGGAAAAAGATAAGGGAAACAACACAAGCTCTACCAAGAAAAATAATGTTCTTCAGAACAGTAATATAAACTTGGTTAATACAGGCTTCAAAGAAATTGGATTGCAGAATTAGCAACAAATCACCATAAGTATTTTTCCTCTCTTCCTTTTTTAATCTTCTTAAAAGGCTTTGTTGGGGAATGTTATATTTCAACAGATAGAGATGGTTTCTTTTTAGCCTAGTGCAGGACATAGAGTTGGTTGGACTAGGAGAAGAAAAGGATGACCCTGACAAATATGAATTTCCCCAGCAGAAGCAAGTCAGATTCTGTAGGAGAAATGGAATGATGACAAAGACATTGAGTTATGAAAACTTTTGGAGTTTTGGAAGGCTGAACTCTTGACTCTCTGAATACATTTACATATCTTTTCCTGGTCCTTCTGTAATGTCATCAGTATGGATACTCCCTCCACTGGTCAAATCAGCCTTTCTATTCTTTAGAAAACTATGTATAAGGGACCTGGGAGGTCATCCATACTAGTTCTGTTATTATATAAATATGGAAATGATGCTCCAGCAATTTAGCTGGAGTCATGAAAGTAATAAATAGCAGAATCAAGATATGAAGCCAGGTTCTATGAATCTTGCCCTTTCCCCCTTCACTTTAGGTCCACCAACCCTTGCAGTTTTTTCAAATCCCCAACCATCTGCTCTCTCTGTGTCTTTACACTGGTGGACATCCACACCTGGAACACTATTCCATTCATCTCCACCTCTTAGTTCCCCTGGCTTCTTTTAAGACAGCTTAAATCCCACTTCTGGAAGATGTCTTTTCTGATCCTCTACACTGGGGCTTCTTAAACTTGTTCCACTTGTGATCACTTTTTGCAGGAACATTTTTACATGACTCCAGGTATATAGGTATATAAAATAGACATATAAATCAAACATTTACTGATAACAAATCAGAAAGAAATTTGTTAAAATTGTTATTATTAAATTGTTATAATGTCTTTAATAAATAATAACATTATATAATAAATTATATAAAGAATATAAATTATTGTTTATTAAAGACAAGTATATACATTGTTATTATTTAAGACAAATTGTTATCATTATATAACATATAACTTATTATTTATTAAAGACAAAAGCAAATGTATATGCTAATGAAATAGATGTAGTTGTTTATTTTTACATAAAAAATAAATCTTGGAGGAATATTTAATACCTTTGTGTAGGAAGTGACCCTTACCCAAATTAAAATCAGAGACTCTCCAGGTAGAAAAGGCAAAAAGGGATTTATTAACGATCTCAACTCCTAACAAACAAGGTATCAGTAGAATGAAAAGCACAAACTGCAAAACCAAAGATTTATAGACCAGAAGCATCTACCCTTTGACTTTTTCTCCCATTGACTGATCAGTTCTAATTTACCCAGAGACTAAATATTGACCCAGAACATACTTTACCTATTAGGTACTTAAATGCTAATGAAGGGGTGGGGCAGGAGGGAAATATTTGTTTATCTAAAATAATCCAACACCTGCAGCTTTTAGCTATAGCTCGACTTGTTATTGCAAAGTCTGAAGCCACAATTAGAACATATGTCAAGGCCACATTCTTATGAGAGGTCTTCACTCAGTTTATCCTATTCACCTTTTTACTGTTGCCAAATTTTGTGCAACCCTTAGTTGCACAACTAGGGAATCACAACCCATGGTTTAAGAAACTTTACTCTATCCCCCACCCCCAATTCCCTTTCCCACTCAGTCTTCCATCTACTCTATCTATATCTTAGACATAACTAGTTATTGACGTGAAATTACCTTCACTAAGCTTCTTGAAGGAAGGGACTGTCTCCAGTATTTACCAGTGTTTGGAACATTCCAAGAGCCTAATAAGTACTTGTTGACTGACTTTCAACTTCTTTATACTGCTCTGATCTGCCACAGTTTTTTGTTTTGTTTTGTTTTTTTATGTTTTATTAAATAACTTTTTATTGACAGAACCCATGCCAGGGTAATTTTTTACATTATCCCTTGCACTCACTTCTGTTCTGATTTTTCCCCTCCCTCCCTCCACCCTCTCCCTAAGATGGCAAGCAGTCCTATACATGTTAAATAGATTACAGTAGATCTTGGATACAATATATGTGTGCAGAACCGAACAATTTTCTTGTTGCTCAGGGAGAATTGGATTTAGAAGGTATAAATAACCTGGGAAGAAGAACAAAAATGCAAGCAGTTTACATTCATTTCCTAGTGTTCTTTCTTTGGGTGTAGCTGCTTCTGTCCATCCTTGATCAATTGAAACAAAGTTAGATCTTGTCTTTGTTGAAGAAATCCACTTCCATCAGAATACATCCTCATACAGTATCGTTGTTGAGGTATATAATGATTTCCTGGTTCTGCTCATTTCGCTCAGCATCAGTTCGTGGAGGTCTCGCCAATCCTCTCTGTATTCGTCCTGCTGGTCATTTCTTACAGAACAATAATATTCCATAACATTCATATACCACAATTTACCCAACCATTCTCCAATTGATGGGCATCCATTCATTTTCCAGCTTCTGGCCACTACAAACAGGGCTGCCACAAACATTTTCTGCCAGTTTTTGCCTGTGTTTTTTCAAAAAACTTCCTGAAAAGACATATTAGTGTTAAAATGTGGGGGTTTAGAGTCACAGTTTGGAATTCATGAGAATGTGGCAGTTTCCTAAATGTAATTAAGTCCAATCTCTTCCTATTCCTGAATTTGGAGTCTAACTCATTGTCTATCTGTATCTCTTGCTCAAGATATTCCTTCTACTGGACAAAAAACTCAAGAGCTACCCACCCAATTACATTTTACAATTACATTTACAATATCAGTTTTCTATCCACTTGGTTTGTTCAGTGTAAATTGTTAGACTGATTTCTTTTAGGTAACTCTTGTTCTCACTGAAGAAAGTATGTCGTATTCTGTGATTTTTTTAACAGTCAATTCAATGCCATCCATAGAAAAAGCAGCTGAAGAATCTCACCATCTATAAGTAATACTTATCCTAATTAGACTTTGTGAAAGATGCTTTCCTTAACATGGCAAACACCTTTGATAAGGAATAAATTTATGCTTGTAAGAGTAATGGATTTGGGCATCTCTAAATTGAGTTTGCCCACCCAAACACCAATTTAGCAGCAAATTGTCAAAAAACCAGTGACAACAATATGAATACCTATTAAAATTAATGACAAAATAGCTAATTAGCTGGATTTGTATTTTTTCAGGGCTGTTTTAACGTAAATAGGCATAGTCTAGATATAAACAGGTTGAGAGGGTCTTACAAATGTTGTTGATTTTACTATTTGGAAACCATGGGATGGTCTAACATTGTTAGAATTCTTCCTAGCTTTAATGCCTTAATAAACCATTTGGTCAGGGTCCCAACTTTTCAGTGGCAGGAGGTCTGCAGGGGCAACTGATGGTCACATTGGAATTGAAGGATTATGAGCTTTTTGAAAGCCAGGGGCCTTTTTGCCTCTCTTTTTCTCCCCAGTGCTTGGTGCCCTGGCATATAGTAAGTAGGTGCTTAATGAATGTTCGTTTACTGACTGGTTGGCAAGTAGTGATTGTGAGTATGGCTATGGCCAGGGGATGGTAATCACAAGAGGAATAAAGGAAAGGAGTCTGCCTCTTAGCCTTCCTTTTCCCCATTCTTCTCTCCATGTGCTACCTTTAATCCACAACCTGAAACCCTCTTCTCCACTGAGATGTCACTTTAGCTCCTTATTCCTTGCCTTTAGTGGCTCTCCTCTGTAAATTATTCCATATGTTCATTATCCCATGTGCAACATACATCTGTCTCCATGCCTTTATTTACAGTTTAAATTAGAAACGGGTGTCACTAAAACAATAAATTGGCTACTGGCTGTTGTTTTCCATCCCCCACCTTCCCCAGCACTAAGGGAACTGAGTGCTGACAATTTTTTACTGTATTCTATTACTTTCTCAGGGCTGCCTTTTTGGCTGACACCCTTAGCGCCTTTCTCTTTTGGTTTCATGTTCTAGCGTATATATTTCTCTTCATCAAACAAACAACTTCAAATGTTCATTTATTTGGTGTTCTAATGGTGTTTTGCCTTTTTGAAGGATGCTACACTAATTTTACTTTTCTTTGTGAATATAAGGAAGGAAGAAACTAAAAGTCAAGGACCCTCAAACCATTTTACAGATATAGAAAATTAAATGCATAGTAGTAATTTTGGCACCTTAAGGGGCTATGACAAGAAATACTAAATGTCTTCTCAAACTAAATATAAGGAGAATCTCCAGTGCTGTTGTGTGGTAGAAACAGAAAGCTCTGGTACTCCTCAGGCTTCTACTGGGAAGCTATTGAGGGAGGGAGGAACAAATTAAATTAGGAAACTCATTTAATGGAAAATTTTGCTTCTAAATGTCAGCATCCTGGAATAAAGTCTCAGTTGTCTCACTATAGTTAAGGCCCTGAATGATAGGATCATTACTGGTTCCAGATCACATAGCATGTTTGTTCTAGATTTGGAAATTTTAAATCAGTTCATCCCACATTACAAGCCATGTTCACTTCTATCTTAATGCATTTGGATAGCTTCCTGTCACCTGAAATTTCTTCCTTTCCACTCCTACCTGTGCTTTCAGGGCCAGATGAAATCCCACCTTTTCAGATAGCTGGAGTCCAACTCACATTGATTCCTTTTGCTTCTTACAACTTCTGTGACATCATATCATCATAAAGCATAAAATTTTAGAACTAAAAGGGATTTGGGGGAGCATCTTTTTCAACATCCCTGAATTATAAGGGGAGAAGTTAAGAGCTTTAAAAATTCTGCTTATATTTGTACATATAAACCCCCTGCTTTAACCCTGTCCTGTAATTTGTCTTCTGGGGATGTGGCCTAGCTGGTTCAGACTTTTGGAGTTTGTTCATTTATGTGAATTCTAGTTTTCTTTCTAGTGAAGGTTGTTTTAGCCACAAACTAACTCCACTACTTCTATTTTAAAATAAAAAGAAACTTATGATGATAAAAAAAATCCCTAGCTATGTGACAATGGACAAGTAACTTCTTTGAAACTCTGGCAGCTTTCCCAAAGATGGGTTGGCATCTATATTGGTGGAAAAAATCCAACACAGAGGATACTCAGGTCCTTCACATATTGTCTGTTGTTTTTTTTTTCTATGGCTTGGACCTCCCTAACTGGAATACACTTATACAATCCAAATGTTCAGTCAAACCAGTTTGATAATTTGGCCATTTGGCTAAATTGACCAGTTGGTTTAACTGTTTGATCAAACCAGAAACAAGAGTACCAATTAAGAAAAATAACAAAGCAGCTTATTAATTATCCAAATCTTTTGATTTTGTTATTGTGCCTAAAAATTACTTTTTTTTGTAAGTGGTTAAAACCCTTACAAATCAGCACATTATTAAAGGAATTGACCATTTCTCCTACCCTTTCCAAAGCACACATTAAGAAGCTCACTATGTTTAGTTCCAAAAGCAGATATAGCAGAGAAGCCTTTAAGCTAATAATGCATGATAAGAACTGATGAATTAATGAGCAGAACACCTAAATATTTAGTTTCAGTCACAGTTTTACCAGCAGTCTTCCTTGATCCAAATTGATCTCTGATCCTAAATTTACCTTTTCTTTATTAAATGATGAAAGTCAATTCAACATCCTATGAACATATCCCTTCTACCCCTCAGGGAAGAAGTATGTGTTGGGGGAAGCACAGTTGAGCTCAAAATCAGTCTTGAAATCAGTGATACAATAAACAACTGATAATGAAGTAGTGCTTCACCTGCATTGCCCTGGAAAAAGAATCACAACTTAAATTTAAATCAATGTTTTAGTCTGGTCCAAATTCAAAATATGCCAGTTCAAATGGACATTTTTAATATAAAATAATAATATTCTATTATAATAAATTTACCTTTTGCATTTTATTGTGGAAGATCTTATTACTAATGTGACTCAATTTGTTCATTCAGGACAGAAGAATATACAAAAAAAATTGATCATAAAATTCTGCTGGGAAAAAAAGGATCATTTCAAGTACAGGCCAGACAAGTTCTCAGGATGCTAAACCTTTAGAAACAATATCCACAAATAGCAGGCCCCTTGCTGCCTAGAAAAGTTTATTAAGAGTATCTTATCACACAATGATGATTAGATATCCATGGTTTCCTTCAGAGGACTGGCATCTAAAAAAAGGCTAACTTTGGATGCTCTAGGGCCAAGAGGCAGATGGATTTTTGTGTCAAGTGCTTCCAAGCCAAGACCTTTTGCCAAGTTTTTTTTAATATAATTTTATTTTTATGCAAAGGCCAGTTGTGGTACAGGGGATGAGAAGACCAAGCTTTAAGTCCAGCCTCTGTAACATAATGGCTGCATGACTTTGGTCAAGACACTTAATTGCTCTGTGAAAGTCAGAAAAACTGCTAACTTCCCCATGTAGAGGGGGTTGCTTAACCAATCCCTACAAATTAATAAAATCACAGGTCTGATACTTTTTTAAAAAAAAAAAATTTTTTTATGACTTTTTACTGGCTTGGAGGAATAAATCAATGTACTTTCTGGTAGAACAATGAGTGACTCCATTTGAGCCACACAAGTCCTCCATGCCTCAGTTTCTTCTTCTGTATGATTATAAAAGCCTAGGGCAGGAACTAAATGATATCAACAAAGCATTTGAAACTCCATAGGAGAAAATGGTACTTCAATGCAATGTCTTTATCCTTACAATTCACCCAGTCCAAAGGAATTCATTGCCATGGCAGAATAATCTTCCACCGCCTAGAGAAGAAAGGTTCCTGGTGAGTTTTTTAACAATCTGTGGTGTTAACTGCCAGGCTGAGCTTAATAACAATATATAGATACTAACAGAATCTGCAGTGTTAACTACCAAACTGGGGTTAGTAATGGAATATAGATACATGGGACCCAACAGGAAACCCGATCTCTGACTTTATTGGCCACAAGGAACACCAGGGTTTTTATAATGACAGCTGCCCAGAAAGCTGTTAAGTAGAGAGAACTCTAGTACTATGTCAAAGTGATGTTCTTTTCTTTATCTTCCAAAAACAAATTGGAGCAGCCTTCTCCAAAAGGACAATTGCCCATTGAAGATTTGCTATTTAGCAGAGCCAGACCAGTATACAATCACCAGCAATTCAACCCCAGTGAAACAATTCAATGAAGTTTTTATTGTCCATTTTCTGAACCTTTCTTTTTCCTAGCATTGTGACCGCTGTGACTTTTAACCATGAAATGATACAAGGCTTCAGTCATAAGGGCTACAGTGACAGAAGGACCATGCATCCTGTGTAAAAACCTTATTATGTAACTGTCTGCTGTAACCTTAGCAATAGTGAGCACTAAAAGGGGGCAGCTTGATGAAATGTACAGCCTCAAAATTTACAACATAACATTGCTAAATGATGGGTACAACACAGCACTTACACCCCAGGCAGTATATTCTATTAGGACCTTCTGAAGGCTCCATCTTTCCATTGATCCATTCAGGATACTGCCCATTAATGTGGTTGAGTTACATGAGGGCTGAAGGGAGGAAAGAGTTGGAAGGGTCCTTCAATGTCTAATTCTGTTTTGCTCTTAGAATAAAGAATTCTTAGTTGGGGAAACAAACGTGGCTTTTAAACATGGGCAGTTAGAGTTATATTTCAGTGAGAGATTCTTTGTCTATGACTAGAAATGCAAAATAAGGTGAAAAATAGTCATGTCAGAGGTCAAAGATCATCACCTCCTGAAATAGAATACCATAAATAACCACATTACAGTACATTATAGCTAGAACGAGAAACCTGAGAAGCCTAACACAAGCTGACATGAAGGATCATTTAAGAAGTCTGTGCCAGTAAGTTATTCTCCCCTCCCCTCTCTTTCCATTCTGTCATCCCTAGAGAGTGCCAGAGCCCCTGAGCTTCCCCACAGCTACTAACAGGAAGACTTAAATACTGGATATGTTAGCAATCACAGATATTTCTTTTTTTTTTTTTTCAGCTGAATTCTATTCTAAAAGAATATTTTATTTTTTCCAGTTACACGTAAAACAATTTTTAAACTTTTTAAAACTTTGAGCTCTAGATTCTTCCATTCTTCCCCTCCCCTTCTACTGAGAAGGCACATGTGAAGTAATGCAAAAATTTTTATAAAAGTCATGCTGTGAAAGAAAATATAGATTTCTACCCCACAACAAAAGAAAATTAAGAAAGATATAGTTTAAAAATATGTTTCAATTTATATTTATACACAATCAGTTCTTTCTTAGGGTATAGATAGTAATTTTCATCGTAAGTCCTTCAGAGTAGTCCAGGATCACTAACTGCTGAGAATAGCATATTCATTCAGAAATGATCATCCCACAACATTGCTATTACTTTGTACCCAGTACATTACAGTTTACATGAGTTTATGGAGGATTTTCCAGGTTTTTCTTTTTTCTTTTTTTTTTTTTTAATTTAATAGCCTTTTATTTACAGGATACATACATGGGTAACTTTACAGGATTAACAATTGCCAAACCTCTTGTTCCAATTTTTCACCTCTTACCCCCCCCCCTCCCTAGATGGCAGGATGACCAGTAGATGTTAAATATATTAAAATATAACTTAGATACACAATAAGTATACATGACCAAAACATTATTTTGCTGTACAAAAAGAATCAGACTCTGAATTATTGTACAATTAGCTTGTAAAGGAAATCAAAAATGCATGTGTGCATAAATATAGGGATTGGGAATTCAATGTAATGGTTTTTAGTCATCTCCCAGAGTTCTTTTTCTGGGCATAGCTAGTTCAGTTCATTACTGCTCCATTAGAAATGATTTGGTTGATCTCGTTGCTGAGGATGGCCTGATCCATCAGAACTGGTCATCATCTAGTATTGTTGTTGAAGTATATAATGATCTCCTGGTCCTGCTCATTTCGCTCAGCATCAGTTCGTGTAAGTCTCTCCAGGCCTTTGTGAAATCATCCTGTTGGTCATTTCTTACAGAACAGTAATATTCCATAATTTTCATATACCACAATTTATTCAGCCATTCTCCAACTGATGGACATCCATTCAGTTTCCAGTTTCTAGCCACTACAAAAGGGCTGCCACAAACATTCGTGCACATACAGGTCCCTTTCCCTTCTTTATAATCTCTTTGGGATATAATCCCAGTAGTAACACTGCTGGATCAAAGGGTATGCACAGTTTGATAACTTTTTGAGCATAGTTCCAAACTACTCTCCAAAATGGTTGGATTCGTTCACAACTCCACCAACAATGCATCAATGTCCCAGTTTTCCGCATCCCTCCAACAATCATCATTATTTTTCCTGTCATCTTAGCCAATCTGACAGGTGTGTAGTGGTATCTTAGAGTTGTCTTAATTTGCATTTCTCTGATTAATAATGACTTGGAGCATCTTTTCATATGACTAGAAATAGTTTCAATTTCTTCATCTGAGAATTGTCTGTTCATATCCTTTGACCATTTTTCAATTGGAGAATGGCTTGATTTTTATAAATTAGAGTTAATTCTCTATATATTTTGGAAATGAGGCCTTTATCAGAACCTTTGACTGTAAAAATATTTTCCCAGTTTATTGCTTCCCTTCTAATCTTGTCTGCATTAGTTTTGTTTGTGCAAAAACTTTTCAGTTTGGTATAATCGAAATTTTCTATTTTGTGATCAGTAATGATCTCTAGTTCTGCTTTGGTCATAAAGACCTTCCCCTTCCACAGGTCTGAGAGGTAAACTATCCTGTGTTCCTCTAATTTATTTTTTTTATTTAATAGCCTTTAATTTACAGGATATATACATGGGTAACTTTACAGCATTAACAACTGCCAAACCTCTTGTTCCAATTTTTCACCTCTTACCCCCACCCCTCCCTAAATGGCAGGATGACCAGTAGATGTTAAATATATTAAAATATAACTTAGATACACAATAAGTATACATGACCAAAACATTATTTTGCTGTACAAAAAGAATCAGACTCTGAATTATTGTACAATTAGCTTGTGAAGGAAATCAAAGATGCAGGTGTGCATAAATATAGGGACTGGGAATTCAATGTAATGGTTTTAGTCATCTCCCAGAGTTCTTTTCTGGGTATAGCTAGTTCAGTTCATTACTGCTCCATTAGAAATGATTTGGTTGATCTCGTTGCTGAGGATGGCCTGATCCATCAGGACTGGTCATCATCTAGTATTGTTGTTGAAGTATATAATGATCTCCTGGTCCTGCTCATTTCACTTAGCATCAGTTCGTGTAAGTCTCTCCAGGCCTTTCTGAAATCATCCTGTTGGTCATTTCTTACAGAACAGTAATATTCCATAATTTTCATATACCACAATTTATTCAGCCATTCTCCAACTGATGGACATCCATTCAGTTTCCAGTTTCTAGCCACTACAAAAGGGCTGCCACAAACATTCGTGCACATACAGGTCCCTTTCCCTTCTTTATAATCTCTTTGGGATATAATCCCAGTAGTAACACTGCTGGATCAAAGGGTATGCACAGTTTGATAACTTTTGAGCATAGTTCCAAACTACTCTCCAAAATGGTTGGATTCGTTCACAACTCCACCAACAATGAATCAATGTCCCAGTTTTCCCACATCCCTCCAACAATCATCATTATTTTTTCCTGTCATCTTAGCCAATCTGACAGGTGTGTAGTGGTATCTTAGAGTTGTCTTAATTTGCATTTCTCTGATTAATAATGACTTGGAGCATCTTTTCATATGACTAGAAATAGTTTCAATTTCTTCATCTGAGAATTGTCTGTTCATATCCTTTGACCATTTTTCAATTGGAGAATGGCTTGATTTTTATAAATTAGAGTTAATTCTCTATATATTTTGGAAATGAGGCCTTTATCAGAACCTTTGACTGTAAAAATATTTTCCCAGTTTATTGCATTCCTTCTAATCTTGTCTGCATTAGTTTTGTTTGTACAAAAACTTTTCAGTTTGGTATAATCGAAATTTTCTGTTTTGTGATCAGTAATGATCTCTAGTTCTGCTTTGGTCATAAAACCTTCCCTTCCACAGGTCTGAGAGGTAAACTATCCTATGTTCCTCTAATTTATTAATAATTTCATTCTTTATGCCTAGGTCATGAACCCATTTTGACCTTATCTTGGTGTACGGCGTTAAGTATGGATCAATGCCTATTTTCTGCCATATTAGTTTCCAATTTTCCCAGCAATTTTTATCAAACAGTAAGTTCTTATCCCAAAAGCTGGGATCTTTGGGTTTGTCAAAGACTAGGTTGCTATATTTGTTGACTGTTTTATCCCTTGAACCTAATCTATTCCACTGATCAACTAATCTATTCCTTAGCCAATACCAAATAGTTTTGGTAACTGCTGCTCTATAATATAATTTTAGATCTGGTACAGCTAAGCCACCATCATTTGATTTTTTTTCATTAATTCCCTTGAAATTCTTGACCTTTTGTTTTCCATATGAACTTTGTTGTTATTTTTCTAGGTCATTAAAATAGTTTTTGGGAGTCTGATTGGTATAGCGCTAAATAAATAGATTAGTTTAGGTAATATTGTCATCTTTATTATATTTGCTCGCCCTATCCAAGAGCATTTAATATTTTTCCAATTGGTTAGATCAGACTTAATTTGTGTGAAACAGATATTTCTTTAGAGATTAGGTCATAAGTCATGATTTGGGTTCAAAATGGTCTCAGGAACCTAAAAATGGCCAATATAGAAGGCACAAAAAAAGATGAAAAGAGAAAGAAAAATAATAGTCATTTAGGTCATATCTTGAGAAGGTAGAAAGTGAGGCATTTTGGCACAGAGCCAGATGTTGTAATCCCTTTCAGAGCAATATTGTACAAAACAGAGCACCAGTGTGGATGTAGACCACAAGGGTTCCATGGGTAGATTTGGAATTCAACTGGTCTCCAGAGAGAGGAAAAAAGAAAAGGATACTGGATAGAATGACTGTTCTTGTTCTTTAAAACTTACTTCATATCAGATTTATGATTAAATGAAAAAAAAAAAGCACTAAACCAGTCATCAGAAGATTTGGATTTTAATTCTGACTCTTGTGGGTCTTTGATAAAATCCCATCTCTTTTCTGGGACTCAGTTTATCCTTTTATAAAATGGCTACTGTGATGGTTGTCTTGCCTCTCTGATCAGGCAATTTTTATGATAATTAATTTTAAAATACTTTGAAAAATACAAAAAGCTATAAATTCAAGGTATTACTATAGTAGATACTGAAGTTGGAGAGGAAATAAAACATTCTTTTGGAGGGGTTTGGGGGAGTGCTCCCTGCCTTTACTCCGCCATCTTGGCTCCACCTCCTGAAATGGAGCATTCTTTATGGCAATTACATGCTAAGGAGTTTTGCCTTAAAAACAAAAATATTAAATATCTAAGAGTTTATAACTGTGCTACCATTATCATCTCCTTTCCAATTGTTGCTTTAGATTAGACAGAGACATTAGAGGTAATTAAGTCCAATTCCCTCATTCTATAGATGAGAAAACTGAGGTGCAGAGATGCTAAATGATTTGCCTGTGGTCCCATAGATAGAAAATGTCAGAACCAGTACTGAAATCCAGGTCCCTTACTCCAAATTCAATACTCTGCTTAGTAGCATGCCTTCCCATAGCATAGACTAGAGACTTAGAAATAGAAGGGACTAGAGAAGTTTTCTAGTCTAACCTCATTTTACAGGTAAAGAAACTGAAGCCCAGAGAAATAAAATGATATAGAGGGCAAGGGGGAGGTCACAGCCATCTGGTGATAAAACAGGGAAGAGAATCCAGACCCCCAGATTCTCAGTATATATTCTCAAATATAACTCTTATTATTATATGTTGCCAACAATTATTATATATTAATATTAATAATGATAATACATTATAATATATAAATATGTGATATATTAATATGATATATAACAATTAAAATATTAATATTAATTATTGCCAGTTCAATACAGTCAATATTAATTAAATATCTATTGTGTTTAAAGTATTTTTATTAAGTAGTAATAGTAGTATCAGCAGCAACTGTAGCAATAGTAGGAATTATAGTAGTAGTAACAGTAGCAGAGTAGTAGCAGCAGCAATAGCAATAGTAATATTATCAACAGCAAGCAAAATTCAAACTCAGATTTTCCTGATGGCTATTTCAACACATCTACTGCCCCAGTTGGCTAATGATACACAGCTGCTGGTAAAGATATAAAGTTTAGATAAACGACTATCCTAACCTTCATAAAGCTTATAGTCTAATGTGAGATCAGGAGTATTATTTATAAACAAACAATTTTGTTTATTTTTTGTACTATTTGCTCTTTGTTTTGTATCATCAGGGTTAGCATAGTACAAAAAAGCATTTATTAAACTTTTATTGAAGTAAATAATTATAGTACAAATTACAATAAAAAATAAGACAGATCTAAGCAAAATACTAAGTGATGTCTGATGAAAAGAAAAGGTTATTGAAATTTAGAGAATAGTAAGAATTGAATAGAAGTCTGGCAAGAAGGCATATGAAGATGGCAGAGAATAGCCAGCTGTTTAAAGGCTTTAAATGATAAGATAAGAAATTAGCATTTTACTTGGTAGATAATAAGGGAGCTTACATGATCAGATGTTACATGATCAGAACTATGAGTGAAGGAGTATCAGTATGAAGAATTAATTGCAAGGGAGCAGAGGGAGAAAGACAGAGTGATCTATTCAGAGATTACTTCAATTGTCAGGGTGACTTTTAATGAACGCCTTAACCAAGGTGATAGCTAGTGTGGAAATGAGGAGGCCAGGTTAGAGGACACCATATTTTGATTTTGGAATACCTAGAACTTGGCAACTAGTTGGATGTGAGCTATGAGGAAGTAGGAAAAGTATAGACAAAATCCATGATTTCAGATATTGGTGATCCTACTGACAGAGATGATGAAATCTGAGTGAAGGAACATATTTGGGAAGACAGATTTCTAGCTCAGTTTTAGACATGTTAAGCAAGTCCATTGGTGACACATTAGAATGTCAATGTTCCTTAGAAAGCTGTTGTGAAGAGGTGTCTCTGAAAATAAAAAAAGTTTGTAAAGGACCTGGTAGGTCCTCTTAAGAATTTGACCTCCACAGTATCTAGTAGTCGGCTCAATTCTGCCTTTTGTGCTGTGAATACATGGTGGCTGGTTGAAGCTTTTGGGATGGTAGCCACTGGTGAAAACTTGTCTCAGGCTAATGCAGGGCCTGCGATTATGGTCTGAGGATGGTGCCTTAGAACCTGTTCCACTTGTCCCTAGGAGTTAATGAAAGCTCTAGAATATTTAGGTTTTAAAATAGACAAGAGAATAGACAAGAGATAATCAAATCTCTTCTCTATCATAATGCTCCTTTTATTTATTCACTGTCATTTCCTTTTGTCGATGAATGATTCTGAATTTCCTCCCTAAAAAAAGAAAGTAAAGAAAAAGAAAGATCTGTGAAATTCTCTGCCTTCCATAGATTAAGAGCAGCAAAGCTAGAAGCTTCCATAGATCTGCATAAGGCCCTATGTGACTGGTTCAGAAAGAAATCAACCTTTAAGGTTAAGTGATTTCCTAAGTTACATAAGTAGCAAATGTCAGAGATAGGATATGAACCTAGATTCCAATCAGTGTAGTTTCTGAAGAAATTCCCCCATGTTAATCTGAGCCATTCTTGTGCACTGCAATATTTCTTAATAAGGATAGGGACTATACCTATGATTTCATTTCTAGAGAACTCCCAGGTGAGGAAAATCCCTCCACTAATACAAATTGGCACCATGCCTGCCCCTTATAGCCTTAGAGGAAATAAGCTGCTGGCAATACGCTAGACATGGTGTCAGAAAGGCTTGAATTCAAATCTTACCTCAGGCATGTACTAGCTATGTAACCCTGGGCAAGTCATTTTTAAAATGAGAATAATAAAAGTATATCCCTTCCAGAATTGGTATGAGGCTAGAATGAGAGAATATTTATAAAGTACTTTGTAAACCTTAGAGCTTGTGTCAGAAAAAGGCCAGGATCAAGGTCATCTTGGCTTCAAGAATGGCTCTCTATCCATTTGCCACACTGCTTCTCCATCTGTCTGCATAGTAAAATATTATGTATTTATCTTCCTGGGTACTGTCATGAGGCCTCCCACAAACTAACCACAATAGCTCCAGACTAGCAAAGGGAGTGTTTGTAGGGTCAATTGCTATTTTTGAAAAAAACAAAAAAAACCAAAAAAAAAAAAACCTCATATTACAGATGTGACACATGATAAATAAATAAATAAGATTTAGCAATTCTCTAAGTTTACAGCTGTCATTAATTTTTAAGAACAGGTCAGGAAGAATTGCTCAAACAAAGCAATTCTGAATAGTGTGATGAATGGGTCTAAGAGCCCCTTTAATATTTAATGCAACCAAAAGCCTCTTACCACTAATCATTTCTTAATGGGGCTTGCCCTTTGGCCCATGTGTTTCTAAGGGAGTAAAATATTTGGCTCCCAAACAAGTTATCACTCAGTCAGTGAGTAAATACCACAGATTGGAAGTGGTCTCGTAGGCACAGTTGGCCTTTGCCAGCTTGGTTTAACAGGCACAAGGTGAACAGTATTTACCTTCTATCTCTTCATCAAGAATCATTTACCAAGACAAACACTTGCATGTGCTTTTTAACTGGCAGAAACACTCTTGCCCTGTGCAGTTCCCAGTAGAAATAGGCATAAATCTAGAGAGGAAAATGAGGAGACTGCCTCCTTAGAAAGAAAGAAGATCCCTTTCCCCTGAATTGGTGCTCAGTGTATCATCTGGCATCTAGAGGTTCTATTAAAAGACACAATTTGAGACAGGACTTGGAGCAAGTGAGGAAAGTCATAGAGAGGAGATGGGAGATGGAGAATGGCCAGCCTAAAGGTCATTTGAAAATAAGTGAGGGGGAAAAAGATGAAATGATGAATTGGGTTAGTATGTTTAGAAATAAGAACTCTGGCTAAGGAATAAAAATTAGCGTCTAAAGTTTTGGGAAATTTGGAGATAAGGTGGGGAAGAGATCCTGCATGGGGAAGGGGGATGGTATTAAAGAACTCTTAGTGTGAGAACTCTTTCCACCAATGTAGACCAGAAAATTACCTGAAATTTATAATCTTTAAGAATTAGCTGAATCATTAAGATGTTGAGTGATTTGCCTGTGGTCACATAGCCAGTTATGTGTCAGAAGAGTTGAAAAAACTGGGTCTGCTTAGCCTTGGGAAGAAAAGCTCTAGGGGAAACCAGTGGCTGTGTTTAAATTGTTAAAGGGTTATGATGGTTCCAAAGAAGTAATAATCTGCTTGTCAGGAAATGGAACTAGAAGTGTTGAGTGAAAGAAGAAAAAAGAAAATCCTAGATTAATGGATGGAATACCTTTCTAACAATCAGTATTGCCTCAAAGTGGAATGTGCTATCTTGAAAAGGGGTGGGTTGCCCCCCATTGGAGTTACTGAAACAAAGGACATGGATCTGACTTTGGATGCCAATGGTTGTCTCCTCAAAATAATGTTTTAAAGTTTAAAATAAAAGATATAGGATTACAAAAGCAACCAATTACATTAAAATGTTATAAAATGTTTTTGTTTAAAAAAAAAGTTCACAGACCCCAGATTAAGAAGGCCTGGATAAGGCAAAGGAAAAAAAAAATGGAAGAGGGTTAGACAAGGATGGACAGTGATTAAGTCTAACTGGAATAGAGAATACATGGAGGGTGGGGGGATAGGGTGGGAGGATGACAATATTACAGAAGGTTGCCTGGTTGATTGAAGTTAGGAGTGGATAGGACTTTGAGTACCTAGATTAATTTATCATCAAACATTTATTAAGAGATTGTTTGGTGCCAGATACTGATAAAAGATCAGGAAATTATGATTCCAGAATTTTATCTGAACACAGCCTTTTTGTCAGATCATCTCAATATGTATCTATTGAATGCCTAGGATATACCTAGTTGGCACTTTGGAAAGCCTAGAGTAGTTGAGAAGGTTCCCCTTCTAGGAGTCCTCAGATTTTTATGATTTTTATGTTCACATTATCTGGGACTGGATAAATCCTGCAGAAAAACACGGAAGTTCAAACTCCCAGTCTTGATTTAGCTATGAGGACTTCACAGATTATCTAACATGAATGGAAGGACAAGAAGGAAAGTTGACAAATGGAGCAGTGACCAATAAATGCCCCATTATGTTGTAGAGTACATATGCTAAGTGGTGTTGTGAGATCCAAAATAATGGCATGGCAGCAATTAGAAAGGAAATAGCATCAGTAAATTTCATGGTCCTATTTTTTTTTCTTGTGTTTCCTTCTTGTAATATACTGCAAAGAAACATAGGAAAGGCTCAGAGAAACAAATATTCTAAGCAGGTTTGGGGGAAAAAATGTGACCTCTGACTGAACTTTTATTAGATTCTCCTACCCCTCACCGTTTTGACATCAGAACAAGGCAAGTATTATTTATAACAGCATGTGTGAAATCCCAGAAGGGATTCTTGAAAGAATTAAAGTGAAAAATCTGTCCCAATGAGATTTCAAGTATAAAATAAATGATCAGATGGGAAAACATGTATAAATCAAAAATTAAATCTTTTTTAAAAAAAGGTTCAAGCTACTATGAATTTTCTATTTTGCATCTGGATCATGGACAAGTGCAACAAAATGCAGTTTTTATAAATAACTGCTCTAACTAAACGAGTTTGTAGAAATGGGATCCAGGACAAAAGTAGTGGAAGAGATATACACATTGTCTTTTCCCATTAATTTATACACCAAGGGAATGAAAGAAGAGCATTTGAAATAGCAAATTTTAAAAAAAATTCCAAATAAGTAAGGCAAGCATGATATTCCATTAGCTTACCACTTTTCTTTCTCCTTTGCCTTGACCCCAACCTGATAATGATATACATTGTTCTTGTATTTCCATTATGGTCTCTCATTTCCCAGAAAGAAAGCAATTATTACATTTTCATAAAATATTGGGACTAGAAGGATTACTTCTGGTTTAGGCAGTCTCAGCCTATCCCAGATATGTATTTTTCTAACCTGTCTTATTTTAAAATTGGCTGTACCTAAAGAATTATTGCTTTAAATGGTTTCTAGTGTATCCAGTAAGACCCCAAACCCAGTAGTGTATAGAGGAAAGAATGGTCACCAATCTTCTTCATTTTTTTCTCAGAACATATTTCCTTTATCACAAACACCTGACATAAAAGGAAATAATCTCATGTATTCAAATTCATACTATTTGAAATATTAATTATATAATATAAAATATAGTAATTGGTTCTATTATACTTCTAATGGAAAATAAGTATAAATTCAAATAATGCTACCACTTAAGGAGAATTCATTATTGGCCCTAATTTTGTTTTACCTTTATAGCTTAGTAAACTAGGTCTTATGCAACTTTGGGAATACAGCATTTATAGAATCTATCCTGACCAGAGCACATTTTGCCTAGACAAAAATAATATAGGCAATGTGGGAGAAGGCAAAGCTGTGTGGCAAAGGCAGTGGCAACAGTGACAGAGTCCACAGCAGCAGCAGTGGCAGCAAATTCTGTAGATTTCAGTCCATGGACAATAAGGGGAAGTTGAACAACTGGTCAGAAGGAGGTCTCTTTACTAGCAGTGAAAAAGGATTCTGTTGCTTTAGCATAATAAAACTTACATCCACAGTGGGGTGGGGGATCTCCTTACCATTCCAGTGTTGAAAACAGTGCTTGTGGACATTCAAACACCTTCGTCCTTAGATTATAACATCTTAGAATAACTAAAAATTTACAGGTCCCAGAAGGCTCTCTGAAAAAAGCTATACAAAACCCTAAAGCTTGGGACAGTGCACCCACCACTCTGGCAACAGAGTCCTACATTAAGAAAGAGTTAAAAACCAAATAATAGTCTGGGATAGGAAAATGAGCAAACAACAGGAAAAGATTCTGACCATAGAAAGTTACTATGGTGACAAGGGATATCAAAACACACACTCAGAAGGAGATAGCAAAGTCAAAGCTCTTACATCCAAAACCTCCAAGAAAAATAAGAATTGGGTCAGGCCATGAAAGAGGTCAAAAGGGATTTTGAAATCCAAGTAAGAGAGATAGAGGAAAATTGGGAAGAGAAATGAGAGGAATGCAAAAGAAAATACAAAAAGCTAATGAGGAATAGAATGCCTTAAAAAAAAAGTAGCCAATGGGAAAGGAGATATAAAAGCTCACTGAGAAAAATAATTCCTTAAAAATTTTAATTGAGGGGCAGTTAGATGGTAGAATGGATAGAGCACCAGCCCTAAAGTCAGGAGAACCTGAGTTCAAATCTAGTCTCAGACACTTAATACTCCTAGCTGTGTCACCCTGGGCAAGTCACTTAACCCCAATTGCCTCAGCAAAAAATAATAATAATAATAATTGAGCAAATGAAAATTAATGACTTTATGAAATATCAAGAAAGAATGAAACAAAACCAAAAGAATGAAAAAATAGAAAACAATATGAAATATCTCATTGGAAAAACAACTGACCTGGAAAATAGATCCAGGAGAGATAATTTAAAAATTATTTTATTGGTTTTCCTGAAAACCATAATCAAAAAAAGAGCAGAGACATCATCTTTCAAGAAATTATCAAAGAAAACTGTCTGGTACTCTAAAACCAAAGGGTAAAATAGAAGTTGAAAGAATACATCTATCATCTCCTGAAAGAAATCCCAATGTGAAAACTTTTGGAAATATTATAGACAAATTCTGGAACTCTTGGGTCAAAAAGAAAATATTGCAAACATCCATTAAGAAACAATTCAGGTATAGTGGAGCCAGTCAGGATAAAACAAGATTGAGTAATAAAGGGTCAGAGGGCTTAGAATATGATATGGTATTCCAGAGAACAATAGAGCTAATATTACAACCAACAATCATCTACTCAGCAAAACCTTCAGAGGAAAAGGTGGCTATTCAATGAAATAGAGGACTTTCAAGCATTAGTGATGAAAAGATCAGACCTGAATAGAAAATTTGATTTTCAAATTCAGGACTCAGGAGAAGCATACAGAAGTAACCAAGAAAGAGAAATCATAAGAGATTTAATCAGGTTTGCTTATTTACAGTCCTACATGGGAGGATGATACTTATAACTCATAAGAACTTTCTAATTATTATGGTAGTTAGAAGGAATATATATATATATAATATATATATATATATATATATAGACAGAGGGCACAGGTATGAGCTGAATTTGAAGGGATAATAGCTAAAAAAAATAAATAAAATTAAGGGGTTAGAGAGGGATGCACTTGGAGGATAGGAAAGGGAGAAGTAGAATGGTGTAAATTGTCTGCCACAAAAGAGGCAAGAAAAAGCTTTTTTAGTGGGAAGGGGAGAAAGAGGGAGTGAGTCAACCTTCTTATTAGAATTGGCTCAAAGAGGAAATGACATACATGCTTAATATGGGCATAGAAATTTCTCTTATCTTATAGGAAAATGGGAAGGGAAGGGGCTATGAGAATGGGGGAGGTTGATAGAAGAGTAGTAGTAGAAATCAGTAGCAAAACACTTTTGAGGAAGTTACATTGAGAGAGAAAACAGAATAAATGGGAAATACATTTAGCAATAGTATTTTTGAAAAGAATTTTGAAACAATTTTCTTTGAAGAAGGCCTTATTTCTCAAATGTATAGAAAACTGAGTCAAATTTATATTAAAAAATCATACCCCAATTTATAAATAATCAGAAGATATAAACTATGCTCAAAGGGCTATAAAATCATTAATATCCTTTAATGTAACAATACCATTGCTAGGCATGAATTCTAAAAGAGATTTTAAAAAAGGAAAAGGACTTATATATACAAAAATATTTATAGCAGCTCTTTTCTCAGGGCAAAGAATTGTAAATTGAGGGAATGCCCATCAATTAAGGACTGGTTATATAAACTGTGGCATGTGATTATAGTGAAATATTATTGTTGTATGGAAAAGGATGAGTAGGATACTCTTAGAAAAACCTGGAAAGCTTTCCTTGAACCTAAGCAAAGTGAAATTTACTGTGTACAAAGTAATAACAATGTTGTGGGATGATCAACTTTGCTGTTCTCAGCAATACAATCCAAAAATTACTCTGAAGAACTTATGATAAAAAATGTTATCCATACCCAGAGAAAGAACTGATTGTATCTGAATACAGATTAAAGAATTTTACTTGATTTTTCTTGAGAGATTTTTTTATGGGGGAGGAGACCTATGTTTTTGTTTGTACTAGCATGACTTTTATAGAATGTTATACAAAATATTGGGGTAGTGGAAATAGGGAGAAAGAGAAAGAATCTGGAACACAAAGTATTAAAAACAAATGTAAAAAAATACTGGTTTACATGTAACTGTGTAAAACAAAAAAATTAATCAAAAAGAAAGAAACTAAGTTTATATTCTAATGTGGGAAAACAATATATAGGAAATGTGGCCAGGAAGGATAAAATCACAGAGATGATAGTTGATGCCATAGGGTAGTCAATTTCTGCGCCCTTTCCAATAGCAATGCTAACATTCATTTGATTACTGCTTTCAGAGCAAGAGGTAGAAAATAGGTTGGGGATAGTATAATGGTTGCATGGTGAGCAGATGGCATGGTTGGGTGTTTGGAAACTGCTAACTGGAGAGAATTTGCACTAGGTAGCAGCTTGCTTTCTCTCAAAAAGCAGCTTCTACACCAAGGTAGAACAAGAGATCCTAATGAGCAGGTATAATTATTGGAATGACTGAGATTGTCTAGATATGCTGAGGTCTCAACAGCCAACAGTGGTCTCTCTACTCCATTGTATTGTCTTGATTTGGTCAAAACACTTACCATGAGCTAAACACTGGAAATACAAAAGCAAAAGACAATCCTTTCTTTTAAAGGATTCCCAGACTGCTGGAGGAGACAATATACAAACAAGCTATATACAGGATAAATTGGACATTATCAAAAGAAAAAAGATACCAAAATTAAGAATGAATTATAGATAATTAGCAGAGGTATTATTTCTATTATATAGCTTGTTTAATATAATTATCATATTGAATATTAATTAAGTGCTTTATGAGAATTACAGAAAAGGGATGGGCCAAAACCAGTAAAATTAAATGTAAGCTCTTTAAGATTAGGGATTGTGTCTTCTATTTTAGGGGAAAGGAGGAGTTGTTCCATCCTGTCCTTAATGCTTCCAAGTTCAGTTTGGCACATACTGTGGCTAAATGAATGAAAATACCCCAACCTTCTTCAAGATGATTTACAGAGAACAATAGGGGTAATAGAAGACCTGGTGTAACTGAAGAGTTGATGATTTTTGTAAAGGAGCCCTCCCCTCCTTTCTGGCAAGAGGTGGGAAGGGGAGAGTAGATTAGATGTTGATTCTCCTGTGTAAAGAAAGCATTTGACAATGATTCTCTTAAATAACATTGAGGTACTGAGGAATTTATGTATTTAAGATCATTCCTAGCTGTCACAAATCACAATAGGTAGTCAATAACTCTCTACATTTAATCCACAATAACAGTGTCCCAGCAGCTTATTTTTAACTTTTCTTTTTTGTTTTTTCCATATTTAACTCACATTATCATCTCATTTGATACTCAAAACAATCCTGGGAGATATCTATTATTATTATTATTATTATTCCCATTTTACAAATGAGGAAACTGAGGCAAACAGGGTTAAATGACTTGCTCAGGGTCACACAGTTAGTAAGTGTCTGAGGCTGGATTTGAACTCAGGTCTTCCTGATTCCTTTAATGCTCAAATTAGAATCATTTGCAAGAAGCAGGGAGGTTACAGAGCAATAAGGGCTGGACAGTCCTAGAGAATTCCTGGGACAGAGAAATATACTTGCATTTAAATTCTAGTTTTTCTCATTGACATTGATTGGGGACTTCAAAATATAAGTTTTCAGTGCTATATTACTTACCTCCTGACAGAGAGGTGAAAGGTTTAACATAACAAAATGAAACATACATTTTTGGGGATGGCCAATATGGGAATTTGTTGTGCTAGGCTATGAATATTTACTAGGACTTTTCTTTTTTCTTTTTTCCTTCTTTTTTGTTTATTCAATGGGGGGTGGGGAATAAGCAAACAATTTTTAAAATAGCTTTCAGTGCTAAAGTTTCATCTAGTTTTAAGAATGAAGACAATATTATTTCTTCTTTACCAAGAAAGCTGTTGTAGAAGCAATTTTAGTGCCTGGCAGTTTTATTATAATTTTTAATAATAATATTTAACATCTCAAATGTCACATCCTTGTGGTAAACTATTTTTTAATTCAACTTTATTTTTAGTTCAGAATTATTTTCCCCCTTTCCATTGAAAAGTCAAGAAAAACAAATATACAAATATACACAGTTGTACAAAACAAACCCCACATTAATCATGGAAAGAAAGAAATAGGAAGTAAAAGAAGAAAGGGAGGAGAAAGGAAAAATAAAGAAGGAAAAAAGAAAAAAAACTAAATGCTTTAATCTATACTGCATGTCCATCATCTCTCTATCTGTATGTAGGTAGATGTTTCATCATGAATCCTTTGGAACTGTAGTTAAGTCATTATCTTACTCAAACTACTAAATCTTTTCAAATTATTTTTACAATATTGTTGTTATTGTATAAACGGCTCTTCTGATACTAATTACTTCCCTTTGCTTCAGTTTTTACCTGATTATTAATTCAGGGAACTTTTTTTTTTTATGTGGCTATTGATAGCTTGGGTTTCTTCCTCTGAAAATTGTCTGTTTATGTCTTTTAACAATTAATTATGGTATAGCTCTTATTTTTGAAAATTTGAGTCAATTCTCTATATATCTTAGAAGTGAGGTCGTTAGAGAAACTTGCTACAAACAAATTTCCTTGCACTGACATTCTTAATAGATTGTGCTGTGTGTTTATATGTGTGTTTGTGTGTGTGACTGAACATGACACTCTTGGTCAAAAAACTGTTAGAGCATGAACAGATAATAGAACTGGAAGGTACATCTAAGTCCATCTCTCTACTTAATCCCCTTCATATTATAATGAGAAAACCAAAGCCCAAGGTAACACAAATAGCAAGCACTAAAGGTAGGAGGTCATCTAGGCCAAATCTCCTTTTTACTAATGAGAAAACTAAGGCCCAGAGTGGATCATCAACTAGAGTTCTCTGACTCAAAATCAGTTTTCTTCCTGCTGCACCACACTGTCTCCCCTACAGCAGGGACTCTTAAACCTGGATTTATGAATTGTTTTTTTTTTTTTTCTTTTTTAATATCTTGTTAACTACATTTCTTTCCTTCTTTAAGAAAATATTTTAAAATTTAACAGAAATGTTTTCTCTTCCTATCCAATCTCTTTCTCTCCCCCATACCTTCTCAGAGGAAAAAAAAAGAAAAAGAAATATCCTCCCATTGTTAAGCAAAACGAATTCTCTCCTTTGTTCTATCCAAAAATATGTCTCATTCTATACCTCTCTGCTAGGACGTTTCCTTGGAAATCCTGAAATTTTAATGCATTTAAAAACAAGGTCTAGTAAAAGAGTCAGTCCATAGATTTCAACAGACTCTGAAGAAGGTCCATGTACCAAAAGAGGTTAAGATCCCCTAACCTAAAGTGTTGAGATTTCCTTTTAACTTCTCAGTAAAATAAATGCAAGTGCAGTGATCTCACTGATATGATGCATTAAAAATCACCATTATATTTATTTAAGGAAGGTTCAAGAAAGCACATAGTCTTCTTGGGTTATAAAGTAACTCACTGATCAGTAACTGGGGAAGGTGGGGGGGGGGGAAGAACCCAGACCCAAATATGAATAACAATCCCAAAGATTTCTCCTCAAAGCACCTCAAAGGAGTAAGTATTTGTTATTAGGCTGAACTTTTCCAGACAATCCTAGGTTTCTTTGCTACATTGAGGGTTTTTGTATATACTATGTGAAAAGATTTTTTTTTTTGTTTTTTCATTACAGCTTGTAATCGGTTTACATTGATGAAGCTAATGGTTCTACATTGATAAAGAGATCACATTTTGTCTTCCCTGGTAGAATGTCAGTAAGCCTTACATAGACAGAGAATGATTCCCTTTTATCTGTGTATTCCCAGTGCCTGACCGATGATAAGTACTCAATAAGTGCTTGTTAATTTATTGATTGATGGATATTTCCCTTGATCCTATTTTTTCCCCTTGAGGCTGGACCTGCGATTTTATCAGTATAGAAAGGTATTGATGAGAAACTCCTTTAATCAGTGCAAATCAACACTTACTCTGCAAATTCCAGTTTAGGGAGTGGCAGGGAAATTAAGAGGTTAAATGACTTGCCTCAGTTGATCACTTCCACCTCAAAATCTAAGATTTTGAGTCTTTTATTTCAGAGTATTCTTGATTCAGTTTATTCTCTATGAATGGATGTCTTATACTGGTCCCATCAGTTATTTAAAATGGATACATGGAAATAAGAAAGAGAAAATCCTCCATTTTTGCCTCTCCATTGGCAAACTGAAAATCAGATGATATAACTTTGTTTGTTATTGTTGCTTTTTTCTACCAGGTTGGGGGCCATACAATGTTACCCATCCGCTGGATGCCTCCGGAGAGTATCATGTATAGAAAATTTACCACGGAAAGTGATGTCTGGAGCCTGGGGGTTGTCTTATGGGAGATTTTCACCTATGGCAAACAGCCATGGTATCAGCTCTCAAACAACGAGGTGGGTATCCAAGTCTCCCCAGGAAAGCTGACACTGGGATGAGTCGCTTGGTTTTAGATCATTCTCCTTCCCCAAAAGGTTGAATTTTGCCATTCTTAGTCTTCAGTAGAAGTATACCCAAAATGAGTTGACATATCCATGAGCTTCATGAATACTGGCATTTAAATTTTAAAATATTAAAATAAAATAAAATTATTAAAAAATAAAATATTTAAATTTTAAAAATTTAAAATAAAATAATAATTAAAATATTAAAAGTTATGGATCATTCATGGGGTTTTTAAAAACAGGTTTGCAGATAGCATACTGTATATGTAGTCATTAATATTGATATTTCATTTGAATCTCCTCATGGTTGGTTTTACACCAAGATTTAGGGCATTTACCTATCAATGCTAAAGATCTTTAATTCTTCTTAGAAGCTACTAAAATCTAGTGGGTTATCTTTAAGTGTCCTTTAAGACACTAAGCTACCTGCATTTTGTTTTTTCTCAGTTTTTTTTTTCCTTCCTGATCTGATTCTTCTTGTGCAGAAAGATAACAATGTACACATATATTGGATTTATGTACATAACTATGTAGATAAAATATATGTACACATATATTTTAACATATTTGACATGTATTGGACTACCTGCCATCTAGGGGTGGGGATGGGAAGGAAGGGAAAATTTGAAAGAGAAGGTTTTGCAAGGATCAATGCTGAAAAATTACCCATGCGTATGTTTTGTAAATAAAAAAGCTTTAATAAAATTTTCAAAAAGACACTTAGCTACCTTAAGTAGCCTTTAAGAATACATCTTGGATTCCTCCTGGAATCATTTGCAGATTGATATGGTATGATGAGAAGAAATGTGGACTAGTGGCTAAAGATACACACTTATTGTTGCTGTTCATTTTCAATTATGTCCAACTCTTCATGACCCCATTTGAAGTTTTCTTAGCAAAGATATTGGAGTAGTTTGACATTTCCTTCTCCAGCTCATTTTATAGATAAGGAACTAAGGTAACCAGAGTTAAGTGACTTGTCCAGGATCACACAGCTAGTAAGGGTCTGAGGCTAGATTTGAATTCAGGAAGATAAGTCTTGCTGACCTGATGTCCAATATTCTCTCTAGGACCTGCCTACACTGATAAAGAGCAAACATATCAAATATCATGTCAAAATATATATATTTGTTAATATGCAAAAAATTCCAGAAGGAATAAAAATAAATGGGTTTATCAGAATACAAGAAATCCCCTACTTTTCAGTAGTACAACAACTTCTTGAAAGAGTTAAGCTCTTTCTGCCATTAATGGGGAAAAAGCTAAAAAATGCCTGAATGAAATATGTAGTATTAATTAATATTATCCAAAGTAATTAATGCTAATATCAAAGCAACATATACATGTGTACATTTTGCATATGTTCATATTGCTAATTTTGATATATAAGTGGGTTTGTTTTGGTTTTGGCCACAAAATTTAGATTAAATGACTTACCCTGTATCACACAGCTAAAAAGTGTTAAGTGTCTGAGGTACCATTCTGACTCCAGGGCTGGTGCTGTATCCACAGCACCATCTAGCTACCCCTAGAAATGATTTTATATTTAATAAATATATGTACTGTGTATATGTTTATGGCATATATGTACACACATATACATAATGATCACATATAGATTTTGTATTATAAATTATTTTATATTGGAGTAATGGATGTTCCAAATGTATATATATTTATGGCACAAATCTTTTGCTAGGCACCTCAAATTATTATTCAAATATCCTTTTTTCTCCTATTTTTTTATCCAATATGATTATTCCAGTGCCCTGAATATTTTCCAAAACATAAAATTAAGAAAAAAGAAAAAGATATTTATCAAAAAATGGAGTATATGGCAATTTTGTAAAACTGGAATATAGAACTGTAATTTAAAGAATCTCAGGATTCTTCTGAGAACAGTGAAATTTAGAGGGCATTGATAGCACTTAACACAATTCATCTTTATACAAACAAATGACAAAGAGGAACTAGCTAAAATATGTTATGCTTTATATATACATAATGTATTCTATTATAGAAGCCATCGTCTAATGGATGCTTCTTTTCCCCAGGTGCTATAGCAGAACTACAGTAGCCTTGCTCTTTCCCAGAATCTCTGTCTCATACATTCTACTCAGTTGAATTAATCTTTAAAAAAAATTGATTTGAGTGAATTTGTCATACTCTTTTCCCCAGTCCTATTTTGTAATGTTTTCTTGAGTCACACACACACACAAATATTAGTTACAATTCTGTATGTAGGTATGCTGTTTGAGGCTTTACGATATGAAAAATAAATTAATTACATTTCTCAAATGTTTGATGACTTTACCTAGAATAGTTTACAGCATTGTGCATGTGATAAAATATAATTTTTAAAAAATTAAATTAAAAATGTAAAATTTAGGCCACTTGATTTCAATCGTTGTTAATTTCTCATACAGTGGATCACAGTTCTTCCTTTTCTCTGCCATGGGAATAGGCTTCCTATTCCATACAATTCAGCCTGCAAAAAGTCTTTTTTTTTTTCAAAAAATAAATATCATTTTAAGAATAATATCACTTTAAGAATATATTTTAAGTTACCTTCCTCTCCTGTTCTCCTGTTTATTTGGACAAACACCATGTTCTGTGCTTAGTCTTTCTACATTGTTTCTTTATTTTTTCATCTTTTCCTTGATGTGCTAATTTTGTTTTTGGTTTCTTTCTAGGTAATTGAATGCATCACACAGGGCCGAGTCCTGCAGAGGCCTAGAACGTGTCCAAAGGAAGTGTATGACCTGATGCTGGGGTGCTGGCAGCGAGAGCCTCACATGAGGCTTAACATCAAAGATATTCATTCCCTCCTTCTGAACTTGGCCAAGGCATCCCCAGTCTACCTGGATATTCTAGGCTAGGGTCCCCAGCAACCTTCTATTCCCCATTGCACTTCCTCAGACAGGCCAAGTGAACGATTGTGTTCTAGCTGCCGCTGAACTCCATCCAAATGTGTTCTTAACTGACAGTATTAATGACAAAGACATTGAGAAGCTTTCAGAGGGAAGCAGTGTGCACTTCTCCATCTGTAGACACAGTATTGACTTCCTTTTGGCATTATCAAATCTTATCTCTTTTTCTCTTTCTCTTTTTTCCCCCATCTCCTTGGTTTATTTTTCTATTCTTCTCCCTCTTTCCCCCACCCTTACCCTTTCTTTTCAATCAATCTGGCTTCTGCATTATTATTATTATCTCTGCATAGACAAAAGCCTTAAAAAAAACCCAACAACAATCAGATTTGTTTTATCGGCAGATGCCTGAGTTTGTCCCACAAAACTAACAATGCCTTCTTGTACTCCTGCCTTTGCAAAGGATGACAAAAAAGGGAAAACTTGAGTATCTGACTTCAACTTTGTGACTTCTGTTGTACATACATTGGGAGTTTCTATGGATTTGCGTCTATTTATTTATTATTATTATTATTACTATTCTTCTTATCATCATCACTATTATTTGACTGCTTAAGCCCTTGTATGGAACAGGAAAAGCCGTGTTCTATCTGGGAAGCCTATTTCCATGCAGAGAGAAGGAAGACCTGTGGATGCACTGTATGGGAAAGCAACAAAGACTGGAATCAGCTGGCATCAGAGCCCACCTGTGAAACTCCAACTCTGTGTGGGAAGGAAGTATTTGACACATTTCCCTGAGCACCTTCATGGATCACGGAACCCTGTGCTTTGGGGCTACTCTCCCCCTCCCCCCCAGATGACCAGATACAATATATTAAAGTAGAAAGAAAGAAAAAAGTTCCTGAATTTTACAAGGTAGAAGGCAGTATTATAAGTTCAGATGTAACCATGTCTGTAGAATGCCAATGGTTTGTTTGTTTTTTTAAAAGTGTTATCCACCAAGCTTTTGGTAAATTATGCTAAAATTGGATGTATTTTTTGGTACAGTGTTAATTTCAGGGTCAAGATTGGAATCTGAAGGCTTTGATAAGATAGGGCAAGCTGTAAATGCTGAGGCAAAGTTTATCTCCTATCGTGCTTATCAGACAGCATCTTCTACCTTCCCTTTTTCCTCCCTTTCCCCATCTCCTCTTTTCACTGTGCAAGCAAAATCGTGCATGGTCTTTGTCAATTAATACTTTGTGTGCAGGAATTTACTGTGCACCCTGAGAGGCATAGCCGATCCATAAAGGTGTAACATATTTAATTAGAGAAAGCTAATGGAAGTCATTAGAGACGTTGAAACATTTCTGCATTGTTACAGATAATGCTAGACCAAAACAAATTCAGACCCTGAAACATGGAGGTCCTAATGGATTGGACCAAAAGGACTGAGAAGGAAAGGTAGTAATAAATCCCAGAGGCAACTAAAATATGTGGATCTGTGGTGATCCCTTGATATTCAGTATATACAGGTCCTGCCCTTGCTCTGTGCTCTGGCTGGAAGAGTCATTTCATTTAGAGCATTGTTGGCTATTGGATGTATGTGTTGTTGTTGTTTTTAATTCATTGATATTTTTGTTATTGTTTTTAGGCATGGCATGGTTTGCCAAAGGGAGACTGTGCTAGCATTGGAGGCAAGCTCATAGATAAACACTTTCTGAAAAAAAAAAAAAAAAAAAAAAAGGATATAAATTGAAATTTAAAGTTATTATTATTAGTGATACCAAGAAAGAAATCCCTTTTAATCTTTATGCTTCCCTCTATGAGGGGAAGCTTTTGCTGAAAAATTGACCTCTTTATAACATGAGCCAGATTGAAAAGGAGTCATTTTTTATTTATTGTATTTTTTTTTTTATTTTAGAAGTTGAGTGCTTTGTTTCTTATGTGCAATCACTGTGTTGCTGTTCAAGTTCCATACATTATTTATTGAGGTACCTTCTTCTCCGTGAAAGGCATTTAAATCCAGTCCTCAAAAATTCAAATTGTAAACAAAAGACAAAAAACAAATTTTAAAATCTAAAACCAACCATTCTCTATAATTTGCTGGTCAGTGAGTGACAGGATTAAAATGTTTTCATTTGTGAATGATAAGAAAACAATCAAAAATAGACATGCTAATATAATGAAAGCCATATCTATCATTAAGAAATCATATTACTTTTCAATCACTGTGGAAAGCTAGGTTGGAAGGAAGGAATAGAACAGTTTCATACATAGCCATTTCTGCAAAGCCATGGATGCTGACGGGAGCAGGGCAGTACCATAGACCATCGTGGAATAGGCTTGTTTTGTCAGAGCTTTATCAGGTTGAGTTAATCTTATTAGAAAAGTCACTTATTTTTATTTCATAAATTTTCTAATAAGACAATAGCCTACTGGATCAGATTCAAGAAGAACTGTGCAGTTTTAGGGTGAGAGATTATCAGAATTGAATGGAAAGCTGGGACAATGAGATCCAGGTTTATTCTATCACAGAGCAGTTTTGTATCCCTGTAGATGGGAGGAAAAAGAAGAAATGTCCCCTTGCAGTCCATCAGAAAAGCACTTTGAAGTTATGAGATGAAAGGTTCTATGCAAGTGCAAAGTATTATTATTTATTGCTATTTATTATTGTTGTCATTGTTATTATTGCTGCTATTTCTATTCCTATTGTTTGTGTTCATGTGAGAGATCATCTCACCTTCAAAGAAAAGTGGCAGGTTCTCAAAGAAGCTGGATAAGCAGCAAAAACAAACAAAAAATAGCTTGACCTTATTGATCCTCGTCCCTTCATCTCCCCTCAATGCCTCCCCACTCTGTATCAAAAGAGTGTCCTCCTATAAGATACAGAAAATGTCTAGTGGTTTAAGAATATGTATTGTAAATCATAATGCAGGGCAATCTAAAGGACCTAGTGGCCTAATCCAAATCAAGTTATTCCAATGTTCCTAAGAGAACTAGGAAGTCCAAATCTTTCTGGGACCAGCTCCCTTTTTAAGTTGATTTTGAATGTTACTGAAAACCCTTTTCTGGACTGTCCATCCTGAGGTAGGGCTCAGGAAATGTGGCAAACTTCTATGGATATATGTGTACACATATATATATCCTCCACCAAGATACACCTGAGATCAAAACTATAGCCCATGCAAATGAGCAGTGAACAAAAGAAAAATCTGCGTTCCTTAATTCACCCTTGGGGTTTAAAGTTAGCCGAATAAGCAGAAAAGCAAGAGAAGAAAAATAGATAGCCAAGAGGTGAGCTGCTTCTATGCTAATTATGCTCAGTTTTAATGAAGCCCTGACATGCTGAGCAAATATGACAATCAGGCTTATTTAGAAACCTTTCTGGACTATGCTGTAAAGGATCATACAAATAATTCACATTCTAGGTGTGTATATTTACATAAGTTACACATGTGGTATTTACATGTATTTATATATGTTGCATTTGGTTTATACATGTGCAAACATGCACACACAGTGTGCTTACGTGTTTATGTATAAATGTATACCCCCACATTCATAGGAATAGCTGTAATTAGAATAAAGTATTGCTAGATTGAGCTAAACTGATAAATAACCAAATTTTTAGTTTTTAAAAATCATCTTGTAATTAATGTTTCCTTTCTCTAATGTCTCCTACAGTAGTAGGACAAATGGGAGACCCTGCATATTTAGAATGTTGGTATGAGAACCATCACACCCCATTTTGTGCATTCACCAATTTCTTGCGCAGCAGATTGGATTAAGAAAGTAATTCTCAGTGTAAAGTAAAGAGAAATTTTGGTTTTTATTGCTCAGTATCATTATTTTTCTATTGTCCCATTTTGATACTTGTGCCCTCTGGGGATTTTATATTGGTGTACAGAAACCAAGAATTCCAAAGGAAAAACTGGAATGTTTGGGGCACAATGCCTCCCCCTTTCTAAGAGAACAATGGTGAGAAGTCCAAGACCCTGGAATAATAGCAGCAAATGTTAGGCGCTTCCCACATTCTCCCCTTCAACCTCCCTAAATCTGCAGAATACAAACAAGCTGGATGGAATGCAGTCTTTTATGGAAGGATACATGGCCTCCTTGTCATAAATGGACTTCTCTCCACCCTTTAATTTTTTTTAGAACAGCATGGTTTATAGAGATACATGGTCTCTGACTCAATAAATAGCTACATCCCACCTTCCCCCCTCTGTCTTTTTCCTTCTCCTCTCTTCCTTATCTTCCTCTTTCTCCCTCCCCCTTCTCTCCCTCTTTCCCCATCTTTTCTTTTCCCTTCTTTCTCTTTTCCTTTCCTCCTCTCTTTCCCTTTCTTTCTTTCTCCTTCCCTACCTCTCTCCTCTCTTCCCTTCATCTTCATTCTCTCTTTCCTTTTCTTTCTTCCTCCCTCTCTCTCCCTCTTTTTCCCCCCTCTCCTCTCCTCTCTCACCCCTCCACTCCCTCTTTTCTTTTTTCTCTTCTTTTTACCACTCAGAGATTTTTCCTTTTGGACTGTGGCTTGTCTTTGTCTTGCTATTACAAAAGAAATGAAATGAGAAGTATCTCAGGATGCAGCCAATGTTCTAAATCCCCAGATGTCCAGGTCACAAGTTGAGTACATTGGTGATGCATACTAAAACTCACCAAGACTCTCCTCTAAGGCTACCATAGTTTGTAAATGGACATCAAAATGTTATTCTAGTGAATTTGGATTGGGCAAGAGGTCGGGATTTACAGTTAAAGACCCAGGTTTCAATAGCACAGAAAGTTATATGAGTTCTTGTCGTCAGGGCTGGAATGAATCACTACTGCTCCAGTCAAGGGGTCCTTAAAGAACCTGCATTTGGGTTGTTTACTTGCATTTTCCCCAATTTTTTTCTTCCTTCTTTGCTACATTCGTCACAAATACAAAGCAAAAAACAATAACAAAGGTTTGTGCGTTGCAAGCAAAACACTGTGAATTTCACAACAGCAACCAAACTTTTCTTTTGCCATCTAAATATATGTCTCAGGAGAAGTGGGGAAAGATGGGGGGGGTATTATTTTACAGTCTATGCATTCTAGGGCCAGGTCGATGTTTATCAGTTCAGTTTCTGCATCAAAGAAGCCCCAAGCAAAGAGTAACTAGACATACATCTTTTTGAAAAGGAAGTGTATTGGATGAGTATCCTAGAAGCTGTTAGTAGCCAAATAATTGAACAGAAAAGAAAAATGAAGATGAAGTGGAATGGGATGTCTATAGAGGCCTATATCTTGCAGCTTATGTGTATATTTCTGTCGCTTAAAGAAAAAACTATTTGTGTGAAACAACTGAATCTGTTTTAAATAATAAGGTCTTTGAATTAAATGTGGATTTCAATTATGTAACCCTTTAAAAAAAAAAAGACCAAATTTTGATGAAATATTGGTTCCTGCTCTGGTCTACCTATACTTCATGTATCTGTGTAGAGATACAGGAATTATATACATTTGTGTATGTATATAGAGAGATGTTTGTATATATCCAGACAGTATATACATACATTTCAATATCTCTCTATGGATAAACTTTTCACTAATCCATGACCTGGTGTTTGGAGCACTCTTTCTCTCTCATCCCCTTTCTCTCTTTCTCCCTCTGTTCAATTTATTTTCCTTAATTTTCCTTTCATTTTATTTGTTGTGATGTCTCTGTACAGATGCCTAGTGGTTCTCATTTTTGCAGTTTGTTATAGAGGTCCATTGCTTTAAAAAAAAAAAAAAAAAAAAAGGCCCACTTGCATCTTGGCTGATTTCAAAGTGACATCTGAGTATCAGTGTTTAAAAAGCAAGTTTTGTTTGTGAATCATGTGACCAGCTTCTCTCAACCTGACATGGAAAGTCTCTTGTACTACAGTGTATTTAATAAAAATGATGTCTTAAAATAAACAATGTCATACAAAGACTTTAAGTGATGATGGTGATGGTTAATTTAAAAAGTGTACAGAATTTTCAGTTGTGCTTTGCTACATATATATATATATATATATATATATATATATATATATATATATCTTTTAGTAGATAGAACACTAGGTATAGATTCAGTAAAACCTGAGTTCAAAACCCAGCCTCAGACACTCACTAGCTATGTGACCCGGGACAAATCACTTTAGACTGTTTGCCTCAGTTTCCTCATCTTTAAAATGAGCCAGAGAAGGAAATGACAAACTACTCCAATATTTCTGCCAAAAAACAAACAAATAAACAAATGGGGTCACAAAGAATCAGACACAACTGAACAACAAATAGTTTTTACTTCTGTTCCTATTGCCTTCTATGAAGAAAAGTTTCCAAATTGTTCCCAAAATTCCAAATGGAGTTTCTGACTTCACTGTAATTTTTTTCCTTCCTAAGCATTTATGGCCTAAGAGATATTAGGTTACACAATGATATGACCCAATACACAGAAATATTTTCCATCCCCTCTGTTGTCTGAGGTGGGTATAGGCATTCAGAATGAGTCCTTCAGAGTCTGTGTCCTACTGGAGAAAGGAAAGATTGTTCTATGTGAGTAATTAACCTGAAGATGGACATACAGAAGGTACCCAGGCTGAGCTTATTTGCTTTTTGATCAGGAATTCTCTCTTTGATGAAGCATCCAGATAGAAGTTTAAGTACCTCTTGAATTAATTGGTAGGAAGAATGTAGAAAGCTGGGACCTCTTATTCCAGATCCAGTGATTTTTCCCTTCCAAATAACACAACATTTTTTTCTGAACCTGTTTTCATGAATTTAAAGTGATGGAAAAAAGCAGTAATAGGAAGGAGCAGATCCATGCACAACCTGCAGTTAGAAGATCTTGGGTTCAGATATCAAGCATTTACTACCTCCCTGACCATGGGCAACTCAACAGGTCTCTCAAAGGTCTTAATTTTCTTGTTTGTAAAACAGTGATAACCGTGCTTAGAGCTGTCATGAAGAAGTACTGACTTGGAAGTACTGTATGAATGTTATTGTATAGTAGTAGTAGTAGTAGTAGCAGTAGTAGCAATAATAGTAATAGTAATAGCAGTAGTAGCAATAATAGTAGTAGCAGTAGTAGCAATAATAGTAATAGTAATAGTAATAGCAGTAGTAGCAGTAGTAGCAATAATAGTAATAGTAGCAGCAGTAGTAGCAATAATAGTAATAGTAATAGCAGTAGTAGCAATAATAGTAGTAGCAGTAGTAGCAATAATAGTAATAGTAGCAGCAGTAGTAGCAATAATAGTAATAGTAGTAGTAGTAGTAGTAGTAGCAATAATAGTAATAGTAGTAGTAGTAGCAATAATAGTAATAGTAGTAGTAGTAGTAGTAGCAGTAGTAGCAATAATAGTAATAGTAGTAGCAGTAATAATAGTAGTAGTAGTAGCAGTAATAACAATAGTAGTAATAGTAGTAGCAGTAGTAGCAATAATAGTAATAGTAGTAGCAATAGTAATAATAGTAGCAGTAGTTGTAGTAATAGCAGTAGTAGCAATAGTAGTACCAACCAGTGCCTCTGAAGGAGAAGTATGCAGATGTATTAATAGTCTTACATGGGTTCCCTTATTCAAGAGTCCATATAAGACTATTAATTCCTGGATCATCAAACTTTGAGTTATATACAAGGAACAATTAAGGCAGCAGACAAAAATCAGAGAACTGGAAAACTTAAGTGCAAAATAGCCAATGTAATCTTACCTCAGATTTGTATTTCAGGCATTCATTATTAACATTTGTTGTTGCTCAGTAATGTCCAACTCTGTGGCCTCATTTGGGGTTTTCTTAGCAAAGATACCGGAGTGGTTTGGCATTTCTTTCTCCAGCCCATTTACAGATGAAGAAACTGAAGCAAACAAAGTAGAGTGACTTGCACAGGGTCAAATAGCTAGTAAGTGTCTGAAGCCAAATTTGAACTCATGCCTTCATGACTCCAGCCCTGGTGCTCTATTCACTTTGTTGTTCTGGTCATTATTTAGAAGCATTTACTGAGCTAATTAGCTACTTAATTATTGCCATTAGACTGTCTTTATAAAGCTTCTTACAAGTCTTATTTCAAATAATTTAGCTACAAACAACACTTCTATTTTTATTATTCCATAATAGCAGATGTTATCAATTATTACTTTTCAGAGGGTTCTCTCTAGGTCAGACCCACCATCCTCATTCCCTTAAACTTAAGCCCCAATAATCATAATTGACTTCTATGCAGCTCCTTAAAGTATGCAAAGAACTTTATGAGCATTATAACATTTGAGTCTCCTCAAATCCCTGTGAGATAAGTACAAAGGATATTATTGCCCCCATTTCCGAGTTAGGGAAATTGAGAATCCCAGAGTTTAAAGTGAATTGTCCCAGTGTCAGACCCAGGTGTCCTAGAAAAGAAGTCCACTAACCTGTGACAACTATAGGACTGCTCATTTGTTGATGGTTACAAACATTAAAAGTAGGGTCAAATACATTGTTTTCTCTCCTTCCTAAAAAGAAGTAACCTGGTTTTTAAAAGCCAAAAACAATAGAGGAAAAGAAAGGGGTTTTGATTTGAAGGCCTAGTGTTCTAAAAGACAGCCTACTCAAGGTTTGTCCACAGGGCAAGGACATATTTGGCCACAGCAGCTCCTAATGATGAACCTCAATGTCTAAGTCATTTCAGGAACGTATCCATGATGAAATCTGATCTCTTTGAAGCATTGGAGGACCTCCCCTACTGTTTAGCATAGCTGCCTAAATAATAATACTTAATACTTTTACAAAGAATTGTTACTGATTGAAAATATGAATAGAATAGAGACATAATTATTTTTTGTTAGAACCATTGCCTCATTAAAGTGCTAATACTATAAGAAATTATTACATATCTTGTATTCTAGGTAAGAGTGAATGGGGGTCTCTAAGTGAGAGAATTTCTGAAATGTGGTGTTTTCCCCAAAAAAATGCATCTGTTTTTTAACGGTCATGCAAAAATTCCAACAGGTTGTTTCCAACTTGGATGCCAAGATCCTGACAATAGCTACAGGGCTTTCTCCCTTGCTTTGATAATTAGGCTCAGTGTTGGGGAGGAGGGGAAACAGATGAGGTAGAAAAAAATAGACCTATATAAAGGCAGTATAAACACCTCCCTTGTTTGATAAGTGAAGAAATGACTGCCAGATGTCTTCTGTATATATGATCTTCCACTAAGGAAACCACTGCTACTGGGGTACTGGGCTATGATGATGGCACTAACTAGGGGTCCTCAAACTACGGCCCGTGGGCCAGATGGGGCAGCTGAGGACGATTATCCCCCTCACCCAGGGCTATGAAGTTTCTTTAAAGGCCCACAAAACAAAAGTTTTTGTTTTTACTATAGTCCGGCCCTCCAACAGTCTGAGGGACAATGAACTGGCCCCCTATTTAAAAAGTTTGAGGATCCCTGCGTGCAATTTATGATCTTCTAGAAAATTTGATTAAAGTTTCACTGGAGGGACAAGGGACCCCAAATGGAAAGGAATAAATGGCCCTGTAGTAGGGGAAGAAGGGCAGGGCTCTCTCCCTTGCCTTGCCCTGGTCTGGCCATCAAAATGGTGGGTCTTGCCTGAGGAGAGCCATACTTAGGAATTTTTGTACTTAGAGCAAGCACCAGTTATCCTTCCCAGGGACGAGTATGATGGGGAAAGTAACCCAAATGGGGAGTGGGAGTAGACATGGACCTCTAAGATGGTTGAGACCCTAAGCCATCATATTACCACTAGGAAACCCACACAAGCCTAGAGAAGGAAAGTCTGCCATATAATTAACTATGCTTGATAATTAGAATCTATGGTCAGCTGGGGTTTTTTGTTATTGTTTGATTTTTGTTTTGTTTTGTTTTATCCATTTGGCATCTAAGAAATCGAATTACACTGGAGGAAGGATTGATAACCCTTTTAAAAAATAATAGATTCTTTAGGGGAACAAGGCAAAAAAAAAAAAAAAAAAAGCCTAGAGTTTGAAGACAATAGTTTATCCACTAAAAACAAATAACCTCAAGGTGTCATGTTAGAACTAGAAAGCACCTTGGAGATCATCTAGTTCAAATCTTTTGTTTTACAGAGGGGTAAACTGAGGCCCCAGGAAGAGGAAGTGACTTTCCAAAAGATAAGAGGGTAACTTATCCAACTCCAACTCTTCTTGTAATCAAGGCTGGTGGGAGGTAGGGTAACAGGGGACTCCATTTAAATCTCAGGCTATCAGAACTAAAGGGACTTTACTATCCAACTTTCTTATTTTACAAGGAGGAAAGAGGGGCCTAGAATTTGTGTCAGACCCAGACCAGAACTAGATTGTGCCTTTCCCTCAGAGATCCCACCCTAGCTTTTCCTTCACTTAGTAGATATGATGAGCAAGGTCTCTCCCAATGTGATGTCTCCCAATCCCAAATCCATCCTGCCCCATCCTAATTAGCTCTGCTCTGCTTGAAATTTTGAGCAGAGCTTCCTGAGAAAGACAAGTTCTCTGAGACAGAAGGCAGTAATTACCCACTTTGGCCAGATGTGCTAACAGTCTTCAACTAGGTTAATATGGTGTATGTTAAGTTTTAAAGAACTACCACCTCAAGAACATGTGGTTTTCTAGCAGGGTAAAGGACTGTCTCCTGTGCTCCTAGGAAACTAGACTTGGATCAGCATTTCCACTGCCCTAGACCAGGCCAGGCCCTATCCAGAAGGTGGCCCACCACATTTTCAAACCAGGCCTCCTGTCACCCTAACTCTAACTTTTAGTCCCCTTACACACCCCTGAGTCCTTAGCTAGGAAGATTTTCAAAGCTGTGGGCAGCAAAACTTTTAGGGAAAACCAAGGTCCAAGGTCAGGAAGCATAAGCATTCCCAGGAAAGCATGTCTGCCAGCTGGGCTGAGGTGCTATTTTCTTTCCCAAAATTGTTCTACATCTAATCTACCCTGTCTCTATGAATCAATTTGTGTGGGTGAGGGGAAAGATACTCCTTGTTCCCAGCTTCCAACCTTAAGTATGTACCTGCATCTGACCCCTGATCTTTTAGGAAATCTGGAAAAGAGACAGCTATGCTACAAGGCAGACCCTGAAAGGTTGCTAATAGTAATAATCTGTCTCTGAACCAGCTCCCTGGGCCAAGTTTGGTCCTGCCTCCCCGACCTAGGCCAGGCCAGAAATCCAATCTCTGCAGCTGTTCCTGTACCTCCTCACCCCTCTCAAATTCCCAGATGCAAACTATTCCCCCAGCGGGAGTGACTTCCCACTTCCCCCACTTCACTCCCTATTTTCACCATCTTCTTTAGGGGGCCAGCAAAACTGTTGGGGTGTTTTAAATCTACAGTCAACAAATCTTTGGTTCTTCTTTGTACTAGGTACTGAGCTAAGGGCTGGGGATATAAAAAAAAGGTATAATCCCCACTTAGATGGAATTTACATTCTAAGGGGGAAATAGGTGGGTGCTAGGAGATAACAAAGAATGCTACATGTGTATTTATATATATATATATAGTTCAGTTATTTCAGTCACATACAATTTGTGACTTAAAAAGTAGGGGGAGTGCAGGGAAGGAGAGAACGAAGCAGAGGAAGGGAGAGGAGGAGAGAGAAAACAGAGATAAGAGATAGAGGCAAACAAGGAGAGAGAGAGAGAGACAGACACAGAGATATAGAGACAGAGACAGACAAGAGACACATAGAAACAGGAACACACACAGAGATAGAGACAGACAGAGACAGACAAGGAGAACCAGACAGAGAGAGACACAGAGAGACAAAGAGACAGAGATAAACAAGGAGAGAGATAGTCAGACAGACACAGAGAAATAGAGAGGTGTAGAGAGAGACAGAAAGAAAGAGACAGAGACAGGTGCTTATGTTTCTCAAGGAGAGACAGAAAGGGACAGAGAAATAGACAGAGACAGACAAGGAAAGAGACAGACAGACAAGGGGAGAGAGAGAGACAGAGAGAGAGAGAGAGACAGAGAGAAAGAGACAGAGACAGAGACAGATGCACAGAGAGAATTATAGTGTAAAAATGGAGAGGCCTTAGAAGTCATAATTATAAAACTTAGGAAACTAAGATACAGGTGAAATGTTTTTTCCACAAAGCCCAGTTCTTCCAACTTCAAAATCGTTGCCTATCTATTATGTTACCTGGGCTTGGAGAAAATATTCAAGGTTTAAATTCCTCTGACACATCCTGACTGTGTGACCTTAGGCTAGGCAATCTTCCAGTCCTCTAAGACATTCCTGAAGACTATTAATTGCAGAATAGTTGTTGATCAGTGGAGGGCATTTCCTCACCAGGAATATCTTGAACCAATAAAATCTCAAGTCTGGAGCAAAAATAAAACAAAACCAAAACTCCACTCAAAACCAAACTCACCCGGGTTACAGCTTAGTTTTAATTCTCCTTTTGTATACATATTTGGTAGTCTTCTGAAACCGAAATCAAAAATATCATCTTCACCTTGTCATTTTGTTCTTGACAATCACAAGTGTTCCTGTTCCTCGGGAAGAGACACCACTGTTTGGAGAAAGTTTGGAGTGAAAGTTTTGCCATGGATTTAAAGAGCCTAAATCTTTCTCCATTAACAGATGGATCTGAAAAAAAAAATTGAAAAGAATTTCTTGAGGATTGTCAATTTAAAGGAATGCAAGGGCTCTTGGGCTTCCATTCAAATGAATATTTGCTTGCTGTTGAAATAATTTAGCCTCACATAATGATTCAAGTGGAAGGTTGCAGACTGAAGTTGAGGATGCAAAATCTCTACTCTATACACTTTACATTACAACCTGTCATACTGACTTATTTGCTGTTCTTGTACACAACATTCCACATCCTATTACCATGCCTTTTCATTCTATTCCCTCTTGCCTGAAACAAGGTCCCTCCTTACCTCTGCTTCTTAGAATCCCTGGTTTTCTTCAAGATTTAGCCAAAAAGACCATCTGCATTTAGTTTTTCCCAGTGCCCCCAACTACCAGTGCCTTCCCTGCCAAAGAGAGAATCTTTAATCTACTGTGTCTATCTTGTGTATTCCTATGTATATGTGGTCTCCCTCCATTAGGAGGTAAGTTTTTTTTTTTTTTTTTTAAAGCCCTGGTTGTTTTTTCTTCTTTATATTCCCAACACTGAGCACAGGTCCTAAGACACAGTAATAACTTAATACATACTTATCCCTTGAACGGTTGATGCCCTCACAAAGAGTAGATAGTAGACTGCTGGAATCTTTACAAAGTGTTAAACCATTGGAGTTGATTTAATCTTAGAAAGAGTTATTTTGGGCCAGAACTTGAAACAAGGTACTAAGTACAACTGATGGAAACAATGCTTGTGTTCACACCTTTAGAGAGCTCATAAGTATCTAAGAACTCAATGGAGTTCACATGTTTGGGAGATTTCAGAGAGCATGCTGGGAGATATCCCACAATCCCACTCTCAGAGAAGTAGCATAAATACAGTTCCAGTGAGCAACTCAAGAGAGTTTTGGGGGAACGTTGACTGGGGTCAGAGCGGAACACTGGAAGAAAGCCTACAAGCCCTATCTTCGAGGCAAGAGAGATCCATTGCATCTTCCAACTTGGTGCTGGCTGGAGGCTGAAGAAAGCAGAGGCAGAAGCCAAGGACAAAGCTGCAAGATCTCTTGGAGCCAGGCAGAGAGATAGGCCTCAACTAACTGGGCTAATTTGGAAGGAGAAATAAACGTTTGCATTTTTTACCAGCTGGCTGCATTTTGGAGTAATTATTTATTTCAACTGAGACTAAGGCTGCCTCCAGGAAAACCCTCATAGTAGACCTCATTAGGTAACTACTGTACTGTTCAGGGCAGGTAGCCATCTTTGGTTTTTTGGGTTCAACCATCCTCAGTATCTAATGGAGTTGAGAGGCAACTCACTAGCCTAATATACTATTGATTGGGAAGGGAACTTTGCTGCCCTGTGTTTCTGACCTATGCTATTTTGCTTCTCCTTAAGCAAAATAGTGCCTCACTAGCTATTCCCAGGGTCTCACCCTATTGACATTCTACTTGGTGGGGACACCTAATCAGCTTAGATCCTTGCAGTTGAACTCCTGAGCTCAACAACTGGCTTTCTTGGGGAGGGGTAATGGGAGAGATTTGTACATGATGTAATTAAATCTCTATTTTTCACACATTCCCCATCACTTTTTTGAGCCCAAACTAGCCTCAGCCTCTACTGTTAGCTAGGATTATAGGCATGTACCAACATGTCTGGTTTTAGCCAGGATTAAGGAATCCTGGAGTCTGAGTGGAAGGAATTTGGGGAATCTTAGAGTCAGAGGATTTAAGAACTGGAAGGAGCCTAGGAAGTTGTCAAGTTAACAAATAGTGTGAGGACAAAATTAAATATTTTTGAAGGGCTTTTCAAACCATAAATTTCACTACATAAATGCTAGCTATTATTAAAATACATATCTAAAGATTCCCAGAATGAGAAAGAGAATATAGAAATCAACAGATCCACTCCCTCCCTTTTTAACATATAAAAAAACTGAGGACTAAAGTGCTCCTGACTTTTTTAAGGTCTCACAGTTAATAGAACTGAAATAAGAAACAGGATTTTTAATTCTTAGTGCTCTATTCTTTCTGCCACAAAACATTGTCTTCATATTAACAGCAATTTTCCCTCCCTCCCTCTCCCTTTCTTCCTCTCCCTCCCTCCCTCTCCTTCTCTCTCCTTCCCTTCCTCCCCCTCTCCCTCTCCCTCTCTCTCTCCCTACCTCCCTCCCTCCCTCTCTCCCTTCTTCTCTACCTCATTCCCTTTCCCTCCCCTCCCCACTCTCTCTTTCAGAGACTGACTGCATTTTAAGTTCATCACCTCTCTGGCAAGAAATGAGTGATGCCTTTCATCTTCAGTCTCCTAAATTTGCGGTTTATTATTATAGTGATCAGAATTCTAAAGCTTTTCAAAGTTGTTTTTCTCTATAATGGTGCTATTGTATAAATTTTCCCACTATTCTATGCATTATAAGAAAGAAAATCTCAACTGACAAAGATCATTATTCATTTTTATAAAATATCTTAGCATAGTCGAAAGAATATTAGACGAGGAATAAAGAAGAGGTGGACTTATCTCCCCCCTCGATATTGAATAGATCATTGACTGAATTAGTTTTCACATCTGTAAAATAAAGATAATAAACCCGTTGTACTAATCTCAGGGTTATTATGAAGTTCAAAGGAGTTACTGTATCTAAAGTACTTCATGTATTTTAAAGCACTATCAGTTAGGTTAAAAAATTTGGAGATTTTGTTTTTGAGGGGAAATAGGGTATGGATCTATGATTTCATTTGTGTGGGGAACTCTCAGTATATAAACATTTTCTCCCCTGAATGAGATCAGCTACTCACTCCAGTAAGGAGCGCAGGACCCTAGAGAGTTGCCTAGGGCAACTGAGAGTTTAAGAGACTTAAAGTGAACCAGGCTTTGTTAGAGGCAGGATAGAGCCTTTGTTTTCCTGGGTTTGAGAGCAGGGCTCTATCCTTTGTATCTTTACTTGCATGTCCCAGCATTACCTTCCTAATGTTATAGTCCTCTTCAACAATGAAGGACAGACAACAATAACAGCCTTTCCTACCATCCCTTATTATTATTATACTTGTTATTATTAAAGGTATTAAATTTGAACATTGTCCCTTGAGGCTCAAATTCAATTCTTCCATACTATACCATTCATTGATAACACTGGGCTTTAGAAACAAGAATTTATTCCTCTTGGTCTGAGATTCAAGGGTCTTAATCTTAACCTTTAATCTTCTTAATCCTCCCTTTACTTAAATTGGGTCTCCTTTCAAAACAGAGGCCCAAGAACAGAGGCATTAAACAACCTCACAGAAGATTGGAAGGGTCATTGGATTGGTAACCCCAAAGCTGAATGGACTTGGCCCATAAGAGCAATGAGAGTGCCTGCATCCAAACTAGCCAGGACTGGATTTTCAGAAGTGGCCACACATGTTACCATGGCAACACCTGCTTTTGAAAGGATGCTCTTTGCAGAGTGGATAGTTCTTTGAGTGTGACTCCCTCCATATTCTCAAAAGGGACAATTAGAACCAAATAAAAAGGATCTGGGACTCCAAGGAACATTTGGAGTTCTAGCAGTTTTGATCAATTTAGCTTAACCAAGGAATATTTTTTATGGCATATTTTTTCTAAAACATAATCTGTAATATTTAAAGACAGCATGGTATCAAAGAACTAACACAGGGTTCAGAATTGTTTCTGCCCCTCATTAGCTATACAACTTTAGGCAAATTATTTAACCTTTTTGTGCCTCAGTTTCCTCATCTGCAAACTGTCAATGATACTTATCCCAGTTTATCCCCACAAATTATGAGGAAAGCACATTATAAAGTGCCCTAAAAAATCTGAGCTGCTCTGTAAACTATTATTTCCCCCATCTTGGTGATAATCTACATATGAATAGATTGTTAGAATAAATTAGGAAAACCTAAATTCAAATTTAGCTTCTGACACTATTTGACCATAGACAAATCACTTCATCACAATTTGGGGGCAGGTAGGTGACATAATGGGTAAAGCTCTGACCCAGGAGTCAGGAAGTCTTGATTTAAAATCCAGCCTCAGATATTTCCTGGCTAAGTAATCCTAGACAAGCTCCCTGTTTGCCTTAGTTTACTCACTTGTAAAATGAGCATAAAAATAACATCTACCTCTCAGAGTTGTTGTTAGGATCAAATGAGATAATAATTGTAAAGTACTTAGTACAAGACCTGGCACATAATAAAAAACTATATAAATATTAGCTATTATTATTTTATCATTATCACTCTAAGGCTCAGGCCTCTCATCCATAAAACGAGGAGATTGGTCTATATTGCATCTAAAGTAGAAAAGTCCCTGGATCCCCAAAGAATCCATGAATAGATAAAGAGATATTCTGGTAAATGTTTAGCAACCAGCACTCTGAGGGGAGGAGGGGGAGAGAATGTATGCATGACAAGCTTTTAAGTTAAACCTGCCCTTTTCACTTTTTCTTCATCTTTTACTTGAGCCTAGACAATTAACAAATCAATAAACCAAGCCTTGATAGCACTAATTGATTTCCAAAGTATGAATACTCATGGTATAAATTTAACAATTACCTCTCACTAGACAAAGCAAGAAGATTCCAGCATTTTCTCCCCTTCCCCCTCCCCAGGCTGATGTCAGAAGATTCCCTGTCAGGGGGAAAAAATCACATCACTATTTTACTAATTTTTGGTTTCCTTGGTAATCTGATATATTTTATTTTATGCACTTGAAATTCTGAGAAGGGTCCAATAGGCTTCATCAAATTGCTCAAGGGGGCCATGAGACCCACAAAAAATGCAGAACCCTGTTTTGTACTCCCTTATTTTCTACAAACTATGCCCTTATGAGCCCATGCAAAAGAATGAGATGGAAAAGCTTCTCTCCTACTCTTGTCATTTACTGAACTGTAAAGTGTTAGATCTTAAAGGAATTTTAGAGGTCCCATAGTCCAAATCTCCCTTTCAGTCTACCTCTTATTTCAAAGATGAAGAGACTATGGCCCAGAGAGGCAAAGTGAATGGTACAACATTGCACAGCAGGACTAGGATATGAACCCAGATTTCTCAGTTCTAGTCTACAACCCTTTGCATTCTACCTTCCATGTTTTTGTCTTAAGAAGAGTAGGGGACTAACCAAAAATGCAAATGTGTTACTTGTGATTGATAATCCATTATGTTTCGTTAATGCTAAAATCGGTGATTTTGTACAAAAGAGTAATAAATAGTGTGAATGTCTAAGGGCAATTGAGTGATGAAGTAGACTCATCTTTCTAAGTTTTAATTTGGTCTCAGATACTATGTGATGCTAAGCAAGTCCCTTAAATAAATGTAAAATGAGCTGGAGAAGAAAATAACGAAACACTCCAGTATTTTTGCCAAGAAAATTCCAAAAAGGATCATGGAGTTGGACATGAGTGGAAAACAACACAATAACAATAACTTATTATTATTACTATTATTATTAACAATAACTTATTATTATTATTATTACTTAGATAGACAGACAGACAGTTAGACAGATAAGGAAACTTTAAGCAGAGTGTAAGGGGCACATAGTATATAGTTCTCCAGATATTTTTCTATCCATTGTACCACCTAGCTGATAGTTGATAGAAGTGAGGAAGGAGTGATTTCATGTCTTCATGAAGGACAGCCTGGGTAAAAGCAGAGATGGATTATGGTGAATGAGAAGTTAAGAAAGTCATTTTGACTGAATGAATGAAATGAAATAATCAAATCAACTATGTCTCCTATTTTCAAAAATCTTTAGAGACAGAAATTCTTCTATGTATCTCAGCCATTTGACCAACTTGCAGTCCTTAAAATCTAAGTGTTTTCCCTGAGATTCAATCCAAATTTTTCTTACTACCAGCTTCAAAGTGGGGGAGAAGAAAGATGTTGCTAGGTGGGATATAAAGTTTCTGAAGAGCTTTGAGAGCCCTGGTGAGAAGAAAGAGGAGAAAGCTAATGATCATTTCCCAACTAAGCCAAAACAAGAAGGCTGTTTGCTAACCTAAAGATAGCCTTTATTTTATTTTTTCCTAAAGAACATCTGCTCTTAGAATTATTAGGCATCAGCGTTCATTAACACAGGAAGTAGTGTCTGAGCTTTGTGTCACTGAGATTGTTCAAGTACAAAATCAGACAGACACTCGTGGGAGTGATTTGGGAAATTTTTTCACACTATTCAAAGGTTCAACCTAGAGAATATCTAATAAGGAGGAAAGGGACTTGGTTGTCAAGTAGAGAATTTTGTCATCTACAGTAGGGTAGGAGACTGGATGCAGCTCCTTCTGTATCTATGGGGGCGGCAGGGAGAGAGGGGAAGGTTCATAAACCACAGCACTTATGGTTCACATTCTGCTTCTGGAACTTGCTACCTCTGAGACTTGAAGCACTTTATTTGAAGATTGGGTCTAGTTAAACGTCTAAGATCCCTTCAAGATTTAAACATATAATTCCATACCATGTATGAGTTTTTCAGTCATCTTGGGGAAAATATTGTAATTATTTTCAAAAATATTATATATAAGGGCAGCTAGATGGCACAGTGGATAAAGCACCGGCCCTGAAGTCAGGAGGACCTGAGTTCAAATATGGCCTCAGACACTACTAGTTGTGTGACCCTGGGCAAGTCACTTAACCCCAATTGCCTCAGAGAAAAAATACATACATATATATACATACACATATACACACACATATATGTGTATATATATATATGTATGTATGTATGTATCTCACTTGATCTTTACAATTCTAAAGGCAAAGAAGAGTTAAATTATCCCCATTTCACAGATGTGAAAAATGATATCCTGAGTAGTCATCATTGCCAGGAATAGAATCCAAGTTACCTGACTCTTTGTCTTTCTGATTTCTCCAGGAGACTTCCTCTGAAAAATACTATCTCAATTTTTATCTACCTAAAAAAAGCCTAATCCCAAGATGCAATAGTCATCCCTTTGCCAGTTTCACTGGGCAAATGTGGTTTTTAAAAGTGATCTCTCTTGTGGATTTACTTCCCATGTTGGAAACAACATAATTCAAGGAGAAAGATTTGAAGTAGACATTGAGAAGCTTTTACAGTGTTGTCTTGAATACTCTCTGTGCCTCCATTTCCTCACATGTAAAATGAGGGGCTTGGATTAAATAATTTTGAGAATCTTCCAACTCTAAATCTGTGATCTGATCATTTTTTCTCTGACCCCTGCAACCAATGTGATATATTATTGAAGATACCCTAATTCACTATCTAGAGTTTATTCTTCAGAGAGAGAAGTAGGATACAGTTTCAATAAAGAATTTTTCAAAGCACTTGGCTAATTTCAAGATCTCAAAACTGAAGCTAAAATATCCCTGGTCTTGTTGTTTCACTCTTAAAATCAAATCACATTGCTACTGCAACATATTAGCTTCTCTCTCAAGTCTACCAAGATTCTTCTTTTCTTCTATCTTTAAGGTCAGCACCTAATAACAAAAGCATTGGAGATGAAAACATGAAAAAAGCTACTAGTCCTCTCCCTCCATTCTATTCTATTCAAAACATTTCTATTAAAAATGTTGTGCTAGCAGCAAGGCACTCTGTTAAGCACCAAGACTACAAAAACAAGATAGTCCCTGTCTTACTTATGATCCATTCTTGCCCATACACCATATACATGAGTAGATTATAGATAATGGATAGGTATAATATATAAAGTGAGAGAGAAAAGAGACAGAGACAGAGAGAATGAGAGAGAGAATAAAAGATTGAGAGGGAAGCAAGGAGGGAGGAAGAAAAGAAGGAAGGGATGGAGGGAGGGAGGAAGGAAAGAAGAGAGAGAGAGAGAGAGAGAGAGAGAGAGAAGGAAAGAGAAAGGAAAAGAGGGAGGAAGGGAGAGAGAGACACAAAGAGAGAACTAAGTAGGGAGTTCTTAAACTGTTTTTTCAAGGAAATGCTCAGAATTGAGGAAGGAGAAACTTCCCCCTGTGCATAGACACAGAGGTGAAAGAATGTTATGTAGGGAGAACATGAACAGTTTGATTGGATTAGGGAATCTGTGAAGGGGAAGTAATACAACACAACCGGAAAGGTAGGTGCAACTCATATTGTGGAAAGCCATATTTGAATACCAGACAGGGATTTTGTATTTTAAACTAAGGAAAATAGGGAGCCTCTGAAGATGGTTGAGGAGAACAAGGCAATTAGTTCTATGTTTTAGAAATAGTAGTTTGGTGGTTCTGAGGAAGATAGGTTGGAAAAGGGAGAGACCTCAGTTCTTCCCACACCTACTCTCCCTAGCTTTCTCAGGTCTCTTTCCTTTCCTCACCCTCAGTTTTCAGCCTTGATTATATCACCTTTATGACTGTTCAACATGCGAGCATCCCTCTATCACCCTACCTACTTGCTCCACACCCCTTTCACGTCTTTTGAGAGATATTTTGGGAATCAGCACAAACGCACATACATAGACCAATTACTCAATCTCCTAGCAAGTATGGAAATAGTAAAAGTAGAGTCCTTTTGTCTCCTAGCAACAAGAAGGAGGCAGGGGTGGGAGGGAGGGCTGAATCCCTGAGAGCTGAGAGCTGGTTGCCCAGCAATGCTCTGCTGTAGAAAGCACTTCCACAAATGACTTTGGTTGCCTTTGTCATTTCTAAAATGGGGCACAGTGATCATTGGTGCTTTTAAGCACTTAGGTTATTCATTTAAGGGGGCTCTGCTGACATCCTCAGATGTACAATTAGCATTAAAAACCATGACAGCCCGGAAATGCACTATTATCAACCCAAATGGTGGCGCACATGGACCTCACTCTCCATCCCCATGTCATTCTCCTTCTCACCTCTCTGTCTCCTTTTTAAATAATAAGCAAGAACAAGTCCCTTCCAAACCCTGACATATACACATTTGAAAATCTCTCTTTTCTGAATTTCTGAAATAATCAAAATTAGATCAAAGGATTTAGATCTGAGTAACTATAGAAGTTATCTTATCTAATACTTTCATTTTACAGACAAGAAAATCGAGATTCAGAGAAATGAAGTCACTAACCACATCACATAGGTAATTTGTAGTAGAGCTCCAACAAAAATAAAACAGCCTCTGCCTTACTTATGAATCTACTATTGCAACACACCATATACAAGAATATTTCTTCATCTCTAACCTTTAAAATGAGTGCTCATTCCATTGCAAAGGTGACATTGATCACTACATTCTGGGTAGCATTTTAATCTGGGATGATTCCTTGCCTATGGCAAAAATCTATCCTTGCCTTCCCATTACCCAACACTCTCCCCCTTCTCTATCTCCAACTCTATTTTCCCCTTCATCAAAAGTCATTGACTTTATCCATTTTACAAACTGCAATCCAAACTAGAATACAGAAACTGAAATTCAAGTAAATCAAATGAAGCAAATTTTAAAAAAGAGAATTATCCATTAAGATGGTAAGATGTTTCCATTGCCTTCTACAAAGCCTGATAATGAGGAAAGGAATCTGGCACTAGAAGTTTGGGTTCAAATATAATTTCTCTAACTATAGTGTCACTTTCCATCTCTAGTCCTCAGTTTCTTTATCTGTAAAATGGTGAGAGGAGGATTAGTTTAATAATTAAACAAGCATTTATCAAAACTTTCCAACACCAAGGCCCTATACTAGGCATTGGTGATTCAGAGACAAAAGAATGCCCATCATGTGGCTCCTTTCAACAATGAGATGATTCAGGCCAGTTCCAATGACCTTGTGATGATGAGAGCCATTTACACCCACAGAGAGGACTGTGGGAACTGAGGATGGATTACAACATAGCATTTCATTCTTTTTGTTGTGGTTTGCTTGAATTTTATTTTCTTTCTCAATTTTTTTTTTTACTTTTTGATCTGATTTTTCTTGTGCAGCAAGATAATTGTATAAATATGTATGCTTATTTTGGATTTAACATATATTTTTCCCATATTTAACATATATTGGATTACATGCCATCTAGGGGAGAGGGTGGGAGAGAGGGAAAATTGGAATATGAGCTTTTTTCAAGGGTCAATGTTGAAAAAATTATCCTTGCATATGTTTTCAAAATAAAAAACTTCAACAAAAAAAAAGGACGCCCATCCCTACCATGAAGGAATTTACGTTCTATTAGGTGATGTAGTTCTTTCTAGGTAAGATAATACAATATGACTGAAAAGGTAAGTGGAAGTTATACTGCAGAAGGCTTTGAAAGCTTTCAAAATCCCTACCCTATATACTTATTACTTATATAAGTGACTTCAGGCAAATCACAACCTCTCCAAACAAAGGATTAAGTGATCCTTATGGGACCTTTGCTCTATAGATTCTATGATTTATGAACTTCTTTTGCATATCCAAAAATTTAGATATTACACCCTATAAACTCCAACTACAAAGGCCCTGTTCCTTTTAGGAGTCCAACATACAGACTGACAAACTAAGGTAAATCAAGGATGTGAGATAGAGAGAAAAGTACTTGCTTGGCCTCCATCTGGATAAAAGTTAAAGTCAGCACTTCTGACTTTCTGTTCAAAAAAGAGCAAAAATGTTTAGAGCCAGATTGAACTGGCTCAAGAGAGTCGATTATTAGATTTTCATTGGGAACATTTATAGCTCAGAAATCGGGTAAAAGAAATAAAGGCTTGATTTTGTGTTTTGTGCATTATCTAAATGCAAAAAAAAAAGTTATGCAGAAAAGTTTAATAACACAGATTAAACTTAAAAGCATGTTATGCATACTTTCTTTTGGTCAGAGGTTTCATTTGCTGGCACCCTATTAGAGAGGATAAATTTAAAAACAAAAAAATCAATCAGCTCTGTTTGCAAGGGAAAAGACTTTTTTTGTTTGTTTTTCAAGTGAAAAGGAAACAAAGGACAAGAGATAATGCTTTATTTAGGCTCTAGTGGAAACTTAGAAACTAAAAAAAATAAAAACCAAAACAAAACTCTATTGAAGATTTCCATTCAGAATGCTGTGATTCTGTATTTAAGAAAAAAAAAAAAGATTTACAAGCATAATTCCTGATTTGGCCTTCCTAAAAGGAGAGAAGGGAAGCATTGAAGTTGGCTAGATGAACTGTAAAAGTTCCTTCCAGCTATAGCTTCTATGATCCTAAGTTTCTAGACCTAAAGTTTGGTGCCCTACAATAGAACCATAGACTGCTAGAACTTGGAAGGAGAGCTTAGGGATCATCAAATCCAACTACCCCTTTTTACAGATAAAGAAACTAAGGGCCGAAGGGAGGAAATACCATTCCTAATGAGGAGTAGCAGGGCCAGGTCCACCAGAATCATTATCTCTTAATTTTCCTAGCTTCATACTCCCCACTCCATTGAAACTTCTCTCAAAGGAGTTGAGAAATGAGTGGAATCTGAGAAACTGGAGTCAGTAATTGCATCCAGCTTAACTGGCTAGTTTGACTGTGAAAGGAAAGTGAGATATAAGACAATAAAGACCTCACAGAGTTGTTGTGTGCCATTTTGTAAACCTGTTTGGGATAACAGAAAAACCATGGATTTGAAAACAAAGAGTTTCTAAATTCAAAGGCTGACTCTATCCCTCTTTCCTCATGTGGTTTTTGATTAAGTCACCTCATAACTCTGGCCTTTTGAAGTTTTCTTGTATGTCAAATGGCAGTTCACTGGCATGGGAAACACTGGCATGGGTCTCAGGAAGACCTGAATTCAAATCCAGTCACAGATACTCACTAGCTGTGTGATCTTGAACAAGTCACTTACATTCTATTTGCCTCAGTTTCCTCATCTGTAAAATGAGGATAATAATAACACCTACCTTCCAAGGTATTGTGAGGATCAAATGAAATAATAATTGTAAAGTGCCTAGTACACAATAAGCACTTTATAAATATTAGCTATTTTTATTATGAAGATCAAATGAAATAATAATTGTAAATGTACTTAGCACAAAGTACATAATAAATGCTACATAAATGTTAATTATTATTATTATTAAATGAAGGGGTTGGTATAAGAGATCTCTAAGGGTTTCTTTCAGCTCTAAATTTCATGTTAAATCTTAAAATGCCAAATAAATGTGGAGTTTTTTATTCTTACTTGAGGACAAGTTTTACTAGGGAAGGGAAACCAACCCTGATCACAAAGAGACATATGCCTCTTTCCCCTCTCTCCAACCCAGCCCCATTACAGACAAGCCCTTTTCTCTCTTCTCATTTTCCTCCTGCTGCTGAGATTAAGGCTGGTACAAGGCACTTGAAGTCTGGGCCTCTATCCTGGGGCTCAGCTCTGACATAGAGCCTTTGTCAGAGACAGACGAGTTACCATGGCAGTGCTTCGAAAATAGAATAAGTCCAATATGCATCAATACCTGTACAATAAATAGAATAAAGTACTACTTATGATACATTATTCAGCTTCCACTGGGTAGTAATTTGTGCAGAGGGCTGCAAATAACCCCTTTTTTTCCTTTCATTTAATTATGGGAAAGCAATTTCTCAAATCGGAAGTGCGTGATGCTTGGATCAGAGTGAAGCCTGAGTAGCTGAGTGATTAAAAAGACAGAGGCTTTGGTCCAATTTGCTCTAGAAAATAAATGCATTAAAGCCAAAGGGGGTTCAGAATGACGTCTCAAAGAGACACAGTCTTGGTCAAAGCATTATAATAAGCTTGGGTTTTGCTATCAACAAAATTCAAGTGATTCAGAGTTGTAAGAAGCTTCAGGAAATGTCTAGTGCAGGGATTTCATAATCTTTCATAATCATAATCATAAAGGGGGGATCCTTTGGGAGATTTGTGAAGTCTATGGACCTTTTCTTAGAATAATGCTTTCAAAGGCACAAAATAGAATCCATAGGATGTCCAAAGAAGTCAATTATATTCAAACACATTCATAAAAAATAGATTTTTTTAAAGTTCATAGACCTCAGGTAAAGACCCCTTGAATTCTAATCTGATTTTCTTGTTTCACAAAAAAAAAAAAAAAAAAAAAAAAAAAAAAAAAAAAAATGAGACAGGAAGTAATATGGCAACAAAGCCAATTACTGATGTGAGACCCAAATTTAAGGTCTCCTGGTTCTCAATTCAGTGTTTCATTGTGTCTTTAGCTTGAAACTTTAACCCATCAGCTACATATTACCATCTGTCTGAGTCACCTACTTTACTCCCCCCACCTCAGGCACCTACCCACAGAGCCCAGGAGGAAGACACTCATTTTTTCCTGAAATAGATCCATGGTCCACTCTAAGAAAGGAGGCACCTTTCATGTAGATCTGTGACATGGGGGTAGTCAGTCGGTCCTTCCCTGAAACATGGAATTGAGCTACATAAAAAGGTTAGAGAGGCTCCATTCCTAGAAACCCTCAAGAAGAAAATGAATGACACCCAATATTCTAGATAACTATGTAGAAGCAAGAAAGCATAGTAGATAAAGTGTTAGAATTGGTATCAGGAAGCATTCAAATCTCAGTTCTTCCCCTGCTGTATACATAGCAAGAGAGTTATGGGAGATGAGAAGAGGGGATCAATACAAGAGAAAATGGAAGGAGAAGGAATAGGTAAAGAGAGGAAATATTTCTCAACTCCTTCTTATGGTCCACAAATGGATGGCTCCACTAACAAGAAGTCATCCACCAAAGCCTTAGTCAGCCCTTTACATACACTCTCAATCTCCAAAGCCCAAAAAGGAATTCAGTCATGTGTTGGATTTCACTGTTACAATCCATCTCCTTGGGAGGAGCCCTTCAGATGCCTGTTTTGAGAAGTCTAAGCCCTGTAATCTCATCAAGATAATTACATTCTGATCTAAGAAGGTCTAATTGTGGCAAGGAGTACACTTTCTGTTTCATGTCCTTAGGAAATAAATTTACTTGACTTAGAAAAAATAAAGATGAAGATCTTATGAACACATATCTGAAGAGTTTACTGAATCTTATTGAGATGCAAAAAGAAGTGTTTTGGCAAGAAAGTGACAAATCCAAGTCTTCTAATGATTAATTTTGTGTCCTTTCTACTATACATAGTTGCCTTTCTTTATCCTTCTACAATAGAAGGCAGAGTCTAATGGCTACATACTTGGTCCTAGCACTAATATTTAGAGGGTCAAAAGGAGACTATAGTTTAGTAGCAAAGAAATAACTAAGCAAAGAACTGAATTAGCAAGATGAGTTAAAAAAGGAAACTATCAGATGACAGTGTGCTTCAGTCCCTATTCTCTTGTGCTATCCCCAGCAGTTAGCCCCATTTTCAAAAATGGCTAGTTATGATTTGTTTTATCTTGGGAAAGTTTGGTCATCTCTCTTTTCATTCTATTGTCTCAAGTATAAAGTATAAAGTGAACAGCCAAGGTTGTGTTTTCTAAAAACAAATATCTAACATTTAGGATTGCAGTGCAGAGCAGACAAATACTTTCAAGATGTCAGTGAAAACATCAGATTTAACTGATTGAGAATCTAGTGACATATGGTACCTGCCTAGGGCTTCATAACATTTTACTATTAGAAAGTGTATGACAAGTTCCAAACACTTTTATAAGGTAGATGATTTCTTCAGTCTGTGCTCAACCATAAATTTTCCTGGTAGAGTAGGAATAGAGGAGAGTGAGAATCTTCATTATACAATAATAATAGCTTACATTTATTAAGCACCTACTATATGCTATGCTCTGGGTACGCCTAATCAAATATAATGTCATTTGATACTCACCTTAATGTTGGGAGATAAGTGCTACCATTATCCTCATTTGGTAGATGAGGAAATGGAGACAAACATTAAGTGAATTGGTCAGATTATACATCTAATGAATGTCCAATGCTGGATTTCAACTCAGATTCACTAAATCTAGGTCCAGCTCTCCCTATCGCCTCATCTAGCTATCTAGGTATTTCCTATATGTTCCTGAGAGTTTGTAATATTTGGATAAAAATGTTTAAAAAGGCAATTTCCTCCTTTCCTAGAATTATATTCTCTCTCCTGATGGAATTAATCTCTCCAAGGGTAGGATTTGTTTCATTTTTGACTTTACATTATAAGAACCTAGCATATTGCCTAGCCTGTAACAGACATAATAAATTCATTCTTTTTTAAGATAATCGAAGTTACCTAACTTGTCCAGATTCACACAGCTAGTAAGTGTCCAAGGCCAAGGTCCTTCTGACTCCAGGGCTGGTGCTCTATCCACCACAGAACCTAGCTGCTCCTGAATAATTGATTCTTAATACCAATAAAGTTAGCTGTGTATCCTTTTGTGGCACAAAGTTATAATTACTCCAGGCTTGGAATTCTTTTTCTCTGTTGGAGTTCTTATTTAAGAATTAGGACCAAAGATTCCTATAGTGAGAACTTCCACCTAATTACCCTGTGACTTGGACAAACTCTCCTGTTTTTTGATTGACAGAACAAAGAAACTTCTCCTGAAAAGGGCAAAGGCTGTGTCTCTTGAGAGAAAGAGTTTCAACTCAAAGTGATGAATTTTTACTGGGCTAGATTCAGCACTGTGATGATTTGATAAGAGCTAACCTCAGCATCAAGCTCTGTCTCTGGCAAATCCTAGATATGGTGACCCTGGACAAGTCCTGCAAGCTCTCTGAACCTCCTCAACAATTCTCCAAGACTATAAATTGCAGAGCAAGGGCTAATTGTCATTATTTACAGACTTTCTCACAAGGATTTTTATAAACCAATGAAAGAGAAGGAGGAAGAGTAGGAAGAAAAGGAATAGCAGCAGGACCAATAATAGTAATGGTGAGAAGGAAGATTATAATATACAAGACTGATTGATTACAGGGGAGAAAAAAAGAAAAAAAATGTTCTTTTTCTTTATTTGGCAGAAGTCAAAAATAGGGCACAAGAAGGTGATTGAATTCATTAGGGGAAAGAGAAAGAGCCTCGTGATCAAGGAGGGGACAGAATGATTGGGGGGATTTTGATTTATTATTGCTACCAAATTGAAACTGAATAGCATTTGTTGCTTCTCCACTCAGCAAAGTTTAATAATTCCCACTCTTATTCTGTGGGCTGTCACCAGAGCACTTGTCGCTATCCCTCCCTGCGGTTTCCAAGCTCCATATCCCAAGGTTTTCCGATTACCATGAGTCTTTCTCAGGGGAGCTCTTCAGTTGTGCTGTTTTAGGAAACAGGACCCCATAGACTACATGTATACCTGGCTTGTCTCTACACATACCAGGAGGGAGTTGGCTTGTTTGTGCTAAGGCAAACTACACTGATGGCCCTTTTTCCTTTTGCCCGTGGGATTCTGGCTAATTCTTTGTATAATTCTGTGATGGAAGAAATTACTGCAATTTCTCGTATTTCTTGATCATTATTCACTCCGATATGAATTTCAGGTTTTTACTGGAGCAGGTATGGGAAGCTGGCCTATCTGCTTCTGTTTGGAAAGTCATCTTGGTCAGAAGTCCTTTGGAATATATGGTATTATACATGAGATTTATTTAAATCTATTTTTCACCAAATTGATTGCCAGTTTTCTCAAACCAAAAGTCCCTTACCCAGTAGTTTATATTCTTGAATTCAAAGAACACTACACTGTTCAGGTATATTTATTTCTAGATTTTGCTCACTTAGTCTATTTTACTGGCTCATCTTTTTCATTTTTTTATCCATTAACCAAATAGTTTTTCTTTTTGTTATTGTTGCTAAACATGCTAAAGTATATCTTAAATACAATGTATGTATACATATTTATACAGTTCTCTTGTTGCACAAGGAAAAAATCAGATTTAGAAAGGTAAAAATAACCTCATTAACCAAATAGTTTTAATAATTTGTGTTTTCTACTACAATTTTACACCAATGCTAAACCAAACTCTTGTCATTTTTCCTTTGAAATATATCTCTTGGTACGCTTGACCTTTTTATTCTTCCAGATAAATTTTATTTACTCATTCACTCATTTATTCATTTATAGATTTTTCAAGATTCATTTAGCATTAAAGTGTTAGAAGTAAAACCACAAAAAGCTAACATTGTAAGGCACTAATTCTGACAAATATGTGCATTTTTCTTTCTCTGTTGAAAGGGTAATCTGTTCTTAGGAATCTGCATTTATGATACAGCAATGGGTAACAGTTTTTTATTTATCTTAATGATCTTAATCTAATGGGTGAAGTAAACACATAAAAATAGGAATAGCTATATAATATATAAGGTGGAGATATAGGTCTAATATGTTATTACATATGAATCATATATTAGATATATGATGGCTGAAGACATATATCTAATATACTATATATAATATATATAGATAAAGATATATATGTATCTTTACAGTCTAACACTAAATATGTATATTTTTATTTACCCTAATATATGTTATATCTATATCTATATCTAATATCTTCACTGTGTGTATATCTGTCTATCTGTCTGTCTGTATGTGTGTATTTTCATCCACCCTTAGAGTCATGGGTCTTATTTTCAACATATGATTCTTGCTTTTCTGAAACAGTGATTACTTTCATCTCTACTTAATTTCTTACAGATTATGGGCTTTTGAACCTATGCTAATTTATATGTCTGTAATAAGGGGAGGACATAATGTTGAAAATCTGGCCTCAGCATGTTAACTAATACAATATAAACAATGTCATCTTTATTTAGCTGGGAGACTCATCTGAAGCCTGAAAACCCACAAACAGGGAAAAATTGAAAAGAAAGAGAAGAGATTGATGAAAGGTCATGCTGGCCAATAGTGTTGTTTGCTCAGTGTACACAAGATAGACAATAGGACTTTACTAATATAGAATAAAAGTTTGCAGATGGAGCCCAGACCAGGCAGAGTAAAGTTCATACACAAGCTTGGGATGTACATATGAGCAGATAAACCAAATACCTGAAAGTTGAAGATGAGCCTCAATAAGCTGGAGACAACAGTTAATCAAAAGAACTCAGAAAATGAATTACTGACACAAATAAGAATTTCCTTTTTGCAACATGCCTGTCCATGTGGAATTTAGCCAGTGATCCCTTGGCATTAGGTAAATTGCCAAATACAAATAGAAATGGTCTTTAGTCATAAAAAGCTCACATTATAAGGCATTATATTTGACATAGCTATATATTTCTCCTTTTGGGTTGAAGGGAGAAACCTGTTCTTAGAAATCTACCAATGGTGAGAAATTGGAATCTTGGCAATATGGTGAACAAGTAGGGCCCTTACCTCGCATTGTCTTTGAACTTGAAGGTCCAAAAAGGAACAATGTGAAGAAAGTTTTCATTTTTAAAAGCATGGAAGAGAAAGGCATTGTGCTGTGGTGCTAGAGAGTACAAAAGAACAATATATTGAATACTGTTCTTAGGATCAGGAAGACCTATATTTAAATTCCATCTCTGAAACTCTAACCGTGTGGCCAGGTATGATCATTTAACCTCAATGTGCCTTAAATACTTCCATAAAATCTCACACCAGGAGTTCTATTCCCCAAACTTTTGGGGAAATAATTCTGGGGGCAGATTTTCAATATTGTTACAGACATATAAATTAATATATTTGCCTAGAAAGCCCCAAATGGGGATACAAAGAGTTGGACGTGACTGGAAAATGACTAAATAATAATTCAAATTCAGTTCCTGATCAAGGAGAAAATCCTTGATAATGCTTGATTATTAAGGGAAATGACTCTCTGGTCATTCATTTTCTAAACATAAGTCTTCATCTCTGTCCTTACCATGTTAAAAGTGGATCAGGCTCATCCCATTCACCTTAGAGCTCTGTAAATTAAAAGAGCCCATTCACCTCATTGCTACATCCAGAAGAATGGTCCTGTTTCCAACTCAAGGTTTTTTGATGTTGAAGATTAGAGTTGCTTCATTCAGACTAGAAGACATCCTCATCTCTCTTGGAAAGTATTCTTCAACTGTAATATCATAAAGTAAGACCTAGAAAGTACCTGAAAGGCTATCTGGTCCAACTCTCTCATTTTATTTATATGTCAAGACATAACTCTGCGGATGTCATTGGTCCTTTTTGAGAACCAAGGACAAATAACAACAACAGATGAGAAGATTAAGTCTCAGGAAGTTTAAGTGACTTCTCCAAGATCACCTAGGGAGTTAATATCAAAGTTTTGATTTCAACCAAGGACCTTTATTTCCAAATCCACCTCTCTTGTATTTAACTTGCAATTTTGATGTCAGAAAATATTAATGAACTCCAGATTTTAGGATAGACATCAATAAAAAAAATTAAAAAATAATACATTTTCCCTTGGGACATTCTTCAAATTCTGATTTCAACAGGTAAAAGATATAAGTATGCCTTAATCTAAGTTTTAAATTTTCATGAATATACCACAACAGGAAAAGAGCCTCTGTTGTCACATTAATTTCATAGTCTAAGCTGTAGCACTGAAATTCTATATTACTTGTCCCTTCTAGCATACAAAGAACTCCAAGGGAAGGGTTATTCTGGAAAATGGTTTTGTTTACTCCCTTTGTAAAAACGAAATGTTTTATTTGAAAAGCTTATTGAACATTAATAAAATCAACTAAATAGTAACTATTTACATCTAAATTAAATTCAACGTGTCTAATAGCATAACAATTTTTAATCATTCTGTAAGTTCTTTTCAAATTTCTTTGTCGATCATTTCAAGGAACACTATTATTTTGCTTACTGTGGACAAAACACTGGGTCAGGTACTGCAATGGGAAGACAGAAATAATAATAGCTAATATTTATATAATATTTTAGAGTCCACAAGGCAGTTTATAAATATTTTATCTTCATGATAAAACTAGGTGCTATTATCATTTTCCAGATTAGGAAACTGAGGCAGATAGAAACTAAGTGCCTTGCCACATAGCTAGGAAGTATGAGGCAAGATCTAGACTCACATCTAGCTGAGTCTGGAGCCAGGAAGACTCTTCATAATTTCAAATATGGCCTCAGACACTTAGTACAGGAGGATCCTAAGCAAGTCCCTTAACCCTGTTGATCTCAGTTTCCTCATTTGTAAAGTGAACTGGAGAAGGAAATGGCAAACTACTCCAATATCTTTGCCAAGAAAATCCAAATGGAGTCACAGAATTGGACACAATTAAAATAATTGTATAACAACTTTCTGATTCCAGATCCAGCACTTATCCAACTAACTTCCCCTTATATTTTCCTCTTACATATGCTTTAGAGAGAGAAAATATAGAATATGTATTCTATTCTACCTTTGTGGTTAGTTGCTTTGTATTATTTTATAATATTTTCTGCAGATTTCTTTGCATTCCTCATGCTTATTGGTCTTTATTGCATCACAGTATTATTCCATTACTGAAATATTCCACAACTGATTTGGCCACTTCTTTACTAATGGATATTTAGATTTTTCAGTTTTTAGTTTGGGACTTTTTTGCATATAATGCTGCTACAGAAGTCTTTGAGCAGATAACATTTTGTCATTATTGTCCCCTTTGACAGCACTTTCAGAGAACATTGGTTATTTTTTTTAAGTTAGATTTCAAATTTAACAAATACCATCAAAATGCAAGTTGGATGAAAGAAGAACCATGAGGAAATTGGAATAAAGGAACCTTATTGTAACACAGCTTTTTTTTTTTAAAAGAAGAAATAAAAAAAAAAACCAAGATATTCCAAAAAGGATTTTATTTCTGAATTACCAAATAAGACTCTATATATTAAGGTGATGATACTACCTTTTTGGTGGTCCCATAACCTAGACTTGAGAATAATTGAGAATGTCCAGCCAAGACTAAATTTAAGCAAAGAAATATATTCAGGTGCTTTAAAAATCTAACATAGATCTAAAATTTTACTTAATCCCATGTATTGCACAAGATAGGCTCTTAGGAATCATAGGGAACAGGAGTTGAAAGGAATCTCAAATGTAGCTAGATGATAATCCCTTTTCACCCAAGAAATTTTTACATAAGCCTGAATAGATAAATTTATAAAATAATATAAAATAGACATACAAATCAAATATTTACTGATAAGAAATCATAAAAAATCATTTTAGAACAATTCTTTGGTATACATATAATTTTACCATTTATTAAAGATAAAAGCAAATTTGCATATTAATGAGATGGATTGCCTATTTATTTTTACATGAAGAATTAAATCTTGAAGGAATATTTGATGACTTTTTTTGTGGCCAAATTTTTTGTGATCCCTCCCCACATTCAGTTTCATGACCCTACATGGGGTCACGACCCACAGTTTAAGAAGCTTTGGCATAGTAGATAGAGAATCAAAAAGACACAAGTTCAAATCCTGTCTCAAATATTTTGACCTGTTTGGCCCTGGGCAAACACTTCACCTCACTGTGCCTCAATTTCCCCCTCTGGACTAAAGGGAATAAGAATAGTAGCACCTCCCTTAAAGAATACTTGGTAGAAACAAATGAGAATTTAAACCATACTTTCTTTGTAAACCTTAAAGTACTCTATACATGTTAGCCATCATTATCATGAGCAACCTGAAGATAGGATATTCCATAATTTTCCTGAGGTCATCCAGCAAAACCTGGATGAAAAATGAGGTTTCTGATGTCCCTAAGAAATACTCTGTTTACTACCCAGACTACCTCTCTACTTAATAAGCATTTCTTGGATCTTCTATTTAAAGAAAGGAGGTGGGGAGGGAAGAAATGCTTATTTAATGAAGCTTTCCAAATTGCAAAGTACCTAATAATTTGTGGAGCACAAAGCTCCCAAGATAGAAGGGAAAGATTCTCCTCTTATTCTATATAACTACGGTAGTTCTTCTCTCAAGTCTCAGCCTCAAGGGGCTACTTAGTCAACCAAGAAATATTTACTGAGAACTCAATGCATGTGAGTGCTAAGCAGTGAAAAGAATACAAAGAACTATAAGAGACTTGGTCCTTATCCACAAGTCAGAAATACAGAACTTATGGATGCATGGAGGGCAGTGACCCACTGTAGTTAGGAGCCCACTGTCCTATGCAAATTACCTTGGAGATATTCTTAGCAAGACTACAAAGTCAGATTATTGAATCCTAGATGATCAGATCATGGATTTAGAGCAAGAAAACTCTTTACATGACATATATCTACTCCAATCTCCTCATTTTTATAGTTGAGGAAAGTGAGCCCAGAAAATAAAATTACTTTCCCAAAATCAAACAAATAGAGGTCACAGTGGCAGAACTGGTACCAGAGCTTTTAACCACACTCAGATCTCTGTCCTCCCACACATACACAACATAATAAATTACCAGAAGAGCCAATATGGAGCAAATTCTTGATCCAGATGATAAGTTTTACTGGAATTCAGAAGAGGGTGTGATCCATCATATTTAGTTTAAGACTAGGGGGTCTGGGAACAGCTAAGGTTTCCTAGAGGCAATGGAAACTTGAGTTGGCTTGGCAAGTTGGATTGAAATTAGATTATTGGAAAGCAGTAGGGAGGGCTTTCCAGGGGAAAGGAATGGAGTAGGAGGGATAAGCCTGATGTGCTTAGAGAACAACAGTCCGATGGGAGCCAAGGTTCAGCTCTCATGTCTGCAGGATGCATAGTGACAATCTGGCCAAAACTATTTGCCTCATATGAGCAAGTCATTATTGGTCCCAAGGCTCCCTGGCATCCACAATTGAGTTTTTACTGCTGCCTAATAGCTCTTGAATGAAAGTTAACCATCACCAGGCCCTTATTCTTTTCTTCCCATCTGAATAAAAGAGTCCAACTGTTGCACACCAGGAAATAATGTTCATCTCCAGCTGTTCTCTCTTTGCTGGGAGTCTACCTGCATTGTTGCCTAACAGAGCTAATTCTTGCCTAACAATGAAGGTATGGAGGAAAAGAAGGGTTTGTGTGTTCCCTGAGCTACCCAGGGACAACCTGTGTTTACAGGAATTGTTTTGGCATTCATGGATGCTCCCTGGGAGCACAGTGGTAATTTAATTTAATGAGTTGAGAAAGCTTAGCAAGAATCCTTGAGCAGCTCCCAAGCTGGGAGCTTATTTATCTAGTTGCTAAAAATGGAGAAGTCTGTAAATACACGAGCACAAACACATACACACATATGTTGTGGTTCAGTCATTTTTCGGTTGTGTTCAACTCTCTGGGACCCCATTTGGGGTTTTCTTGACAGAGATATTAGAGGGGTTTGCTATTTCCTTCTCCAGCTCATTTTACAGACGAGGAAACTGAGGCAGAGTTAAGTGACTTGCCCAGAGTCACACAGCTAGTGTCTGAGGTCAGATTTGAACTCACATAGATGAGGCTTCCTGACTAGACCCAGCACTATGGCACCACACAGCTACCTCTCCCCAAAGTGCCCAAAGTTTCCAAAGTGCCTATTATTTCAGCTTTGGACACAGAAAGGCAGAGAGGGAGAATGGATTAGAAGTGGAATCTGTGAAGGCTTTTTTTTCCCCTAAGGCAATTAGGGGTAAGTGACTTGCCCAGGGTCACACAGCCAGGAAGTATCTGTCTGAGATCAGATTTGAACTCATGTCCTCCTGACTTGAGGGATAATGCTCCATCCACTGCCCCACCTAGCTGCCTCTGTGAAGGCTTTTTTGAAGCAATTCTTGACTATAATCATAGGATGGTGGAGCTAGAAGCAACCTTATAAGTCATTTCTCCCCACCCTCTTCATCTCATAGGCAGAAATATGTAGATAGGATGCCAGATTTGTAGTCAAGAAAACCTGAGTTCAAATGTCACCTCAAACATTTACTAGCTGTATGACTGGGGAAGTCACATAACTACAGTTTCTTTATCTGTTAAATAAAGATAATAATGGTGTCCATCTCCAAGAGTTTGGTTTTTGGTTATTTGTGTTTGAGGATCAAATGAGATAATAATTGTAAAGTGTCTGGCACATAGTGAACACTATATAAATATTAATCATCATGATGATGATAAAGATGAAGAAACTTAGGTGAAGAAAGAAACTTGCTCAAGATCACATAGTTAGTGGCAGACTACTCCAGATCACACTAATCTTTCCCTCTTAAAATTATGGGAAGTCTGGTCTGTGAGTACAATCTAAAATGTGAGTCCAAATTCCGATTCTGAATCATTCTAGTGAGTTAACCATGGCTGGTACTTGAACTTTGGTTCACACAAATCTCATCCCTCCTACTCCTCATTCTTTTTCCCAGTTATGCCCTTCTTACTGCTTTTCAATAATCTAATTTCAATCCACACCACCAATCCAGTTTAGGTTCCTTCTTCTTCAGGAAATTTTAGCTATTCCCTAATCCACCCCCTCCTCCTCCTCTACTTAATTGCCATTTGCCTCAGGCATCTCCCTTGAGCTGGCAGTTTGTGGTAAAATCATAGGGCATTGGTGAATCCAATAGTCACATATGTATATAATTTGTCTTTCCAATTAGACTATATGGGGCGTGAGAAATATATCCCTCTTCAGAAAGACATTTCTTAGAGGAAGAAAATTTAAGGTAGTTTGACAAAGCAAACACAATTACAGTTATCCCTTCCACATCAAGACTTTCCTCATCATGTTTTCAATATATCACAGGTCATCATAAAAAATTGAATGGGAATTTGGGGGGAGTTTTGGTGGAATCCACAAACACAGGAAGGTCTGCAGACAACACAAGAAAAGTGTAGACATTCAGAAATTCATTAAAAATATGTTTAGTATTGTTTAATGTCAATATATTTTATTTTTAATACCACAGGGATTCAGATTTCTTCTCTAGTATGAAGGGAGGACCAAAAAATTTTACATGGATTTTCCAGATCAAGGAGGAGCTCTGCCCCTATTCCCCACAATGCAGAAGCTATAACTGTATTGAGTCTGACAATATATTCAATGGACACATCAGAGTCTCTTGCCCTTTTTAAAGATTTTTATAACTTTTTTGATATGTTTTCTTTTTATAATATATACATTTACAGATTATTCTTACTTTGAAGAAGTCTTAAAATTAATAATGCTGTGACATTTATATGACATTTACATTGAGAATGTTAAATCTATGATTTAGTTCCTTCAATGATATATACATTATAACAATAGCTAGCAAATAAATAGTGCTTTGAGGTTTACAAAGTGCTTTACAAATATTGTCTTATTTTGTTCTCATGACAATGCTGAAATATTATTATCCCTATTTTCAAGATGAAAAAATTGAGTCCCACAGAGTTTAAGTGACACACTTACACAAGTAGCATCCATCTGAAGTTAAAGTTGAACTGGGGTCTTTCTGTCTCCAAGTATAACAGTATAACATATCTAGCTGTCTCTATTTGTTTTACCCTGAACAAAGATCTCATATCTAGCATACTAACCTGCCAGAGCTCACAATATGCTGCCCAAACCTGATCAACATCATGTCACGATGGAAGTTCCAAGAGTGGTTAACCTACCAGTGCAAAAATTTAGTTAATCTGGTTCCAAAAAAAAAAAAAAAACCCTAGGCACAGTGTGTTAACCTGTAGGATAGAATAGTTGACACAGAACTATAGAAGGTCATATATTGGAAGCATTCCAGCATGATGCCCAGTGAAGTGTCAGAGATCCCTCCAAGAAGGTTTTCACAATAAGGATTTAATAACAGTTTTAGTTTTGCAGAGCGATATTTTTGTGACTGGTGTGAACAGCTGTTCTCCATTTCCACTAATGGCAGTTTACAAAAAAAGGAACTTGAGGCACATTTGAAGAGATTACCCGAGATATTTGGTGGCTAAAACTCTCATGTCACTTGGTAGTAGTGTGGTCAGGCTATGAGTGGACGCTGCATTTTCAGCCTGGGAAATATGAGGTAGACCTATCTCTTCCCCCTTCCTCCCGACCAAAAAAAAAAAAAAAAAAAAGACTGTAAGGAAAAAAAAGAAGTGACATTTAATATTCTTGGTTTTCTTCCTTTTTCTGGGTCAAGGAAACTTTTGCACTGCAAATGACTGAATAAACATTACTAATGGGGAATAAATATAGAAGATAAATGAGGAGATGGTAAGAGAGTACCTGACCCAGATGTACCACATCTTCAGGTTTCTAGGTAAGAGGAGAAAAGGGGTGGAATGTAAGAGGGCCTGGGAAGGCAAGATTTGGCAATGAGTTGGTTATATAGGTGAACTAGTGTAAACTATTAAGTGAAGCATTGAAGAGAATAGAAGAAATAGGGAAGTTTGGAATAAGGCTGGGTTGGGAGAAAGATAATATATACTACTTTTAAAATATTGACTTTGAAATGCTTTTAAAGCTGGAGTTCTTAATTGAATATCTGTGAATTTGAGGGTTTTTTTTTAAACTACATTTCAAAATAATTGGTTTCTTTTGTAATGCTATGTATTTGATTTTATTCATTTAAAGGCAATACTCTCAGGAGTTCACAAGCTTCCCCAGACAGTCAAAAGTGTCATGATACCCACCAAGTTAAGAGCCCTTTTGCTCTAGGACATCCGTTCTGACATGGCCAATAAGCCATTGGTGATGTGAGGCTATGACTAATAGAAAAGACCAGGACTGAATCTTCTACATAAGGGTGATGATAAAACCCATAGAATCCCATAGTTTATCATAGAGAGAGGGAAGAGTGGAGAGCCTAGGATAAACTCTGAAAAAACAGTCATAGTTAGGGGATCATATATAAGGGGTTCATGATATGGGATGAACCAGCAAAGGAGACGAAGAAGAGGTCAGTTGGATATCAAGGAGAATGAGGAGTGTAGTGCTATAAAGTTCTAGAGAGGAAAGAATATCTAAGAAAAGAGGAGATGCTGGTCGACAGCACAAAGTGGAGCCGGTCCAATGTGATTAGGATTGAAAAATGAACATTTGATATGGTAATTAAGAGTAATTGTGGTTGAGTGATGGGGTCATAAATCAGAATGCAAAGCAGTAAAAGATGATTGGGACATAATGAATGTCTGAGTCCTCCTTCCTCTCCAAGGAGTTGGGCTTTGGAAGGGAAGAGGAATCTAGAATGAGAGTTTAAGAAGGTGGTGATGGTGTTGTTCAATTGTGTCCAATTCTTTGTGACCCCCTTTGGGGTTTTTTGACAAAAATACCTCTAGTATTTTTGCAATTTCTTTCTCCAGCTCATTTTATAGTTATGAAAACTGAGCTAAACAGAGCCTGGGTCACACAGCTAGTAAATGTCTGAGGCCAGATTTGAACCCAGGAAGATGAATCTTCCTGATCCCAAGTCAAGTGCTCTATCCATTGGACCACCCAATTGCCCAAGGAGATGGTAGAGTTTTATTGCATATGTTTTTTAAATGGATGAAACTTGGGGATTTTTGAAGGAAAAGAGAGCAGGATTTAGTAACTAGGGAAAAAATGAAAATTAGAGACAGAGATAGGATCAAGGGTACATGTAGAGGAACTGGGCTTGGTAAAAGTGAGAGACCACCTCTATCAGAAACAGGGAGAAAAGGAAGAATTGGAAATGATGTCATGGAGTTCTAGATGAAGAGAAGAGGAGGAGAAGAACCTCATGGTTCTCTTATTCTCTGTTTTTTAAGGATAGAAACAAGATCCGTAGTTTCAAGGGCGTGGAAAGGAGGAGGAGTCATTGGAGGCTTGAAGGAGAAGTTTTGAAATAATTTCTGAGGGGAGTGAGAGAAGGAATCAATTAAGAAGGAATAAAAACATTATCTTGCTGTAATATGGACTCAGTTGAAGTTGGACAACATGAATTTCTAGTGTGCCCAGTCAGCACGATTGCAGGACTCCCTTTAGCTATATTCAGCCATATTCAGCCATATGTGAGGATAGCCAGAGGAAGCAGGTGGAGGTAATCCCAGTCTGGGGTTTGGCAGGTGATAAAAACTAGAGGACAAAGGGGTGAGGAATTTACAAAATGATGGCAATGGAGAATTGAACTAGTTAACAATAGGAAAGGTCAAAAAGCAAAGTCTGAGCAGGTATAACAACCTGAAAAAGTACTAGATAATGAAGGGATCAAAGATCAAGAGAGGCAAAAGGAAAGATGGAATGATAGAAGGTTACAGTCATTTAGACGAATGTCAGGGTTTTTGATTAGGGAAGTAGAACAGCTGTAGGTAATGAAGCGCTAAGGGTGTGACCATCTGTTATGGAGCTGCAATGAAGTGAGGAATATCTAAGGAAGATTGTGGAACTGGGAGATTGTGGGAACATTAATAATATATAACTAAGAGATAAAGACATTGAATTAGATGCTAGACTTCTTTTAAAATAAAAGGAGGGAGAGAGACATGGAGAACTGGAGATGATAGCCTTAAATAAGGTAAAATTTTGCTACTGTAAATTTCAAAGGAATTAAGAAATGTTAGCAAAGAGGAAGTCTGGAAGTGGAGAACAAGCCGAATTTCAAGTTCCTCTTGGAACCAGTGTGTTGATGTTTGTGAGTGAAAGCAGAGACAGTGCTGGGAAGGATGGCTAAGGATAGTTTCTAATAGGGGGAACCACTTCTCAGTGAAGGCAAAAGATGGAAGCAACATGAGGGAAAGAAGTCCAGAATGAAAGGAAGATTGTTTATTAGTGAATTGGAATTCTACAGCGCATAACAGAAGGAGTAGGGAGAGCTTTATATAGAGAAGGAAGAAAGAAAAGTGAGGTTTGGGAATATTTTTGCTCCTAGGTGGTCAGTGAATAAGTATCATGGGGATTGAAAGAAAAATAAGTATTCAATGTGTATTAGCTATCAGGGTAAAAGAGAGGCAGAGAAATAGTAACACTCACAGATTCTAAGATGTTGTTCTGTTGGGCAAGACCAAGAGTTATAGGACCTCATTTACTTCCATCTGAAGCTGGTTGGGGCTGAGGGGAAAGTAAGTGGGCATTAGTAAAGCTGGATGACCACTACTCCCTAGGACATTTTTGGCTTTGTAGTAGCAAAAAAACCAAAAGAATGAAAACAAGATGAGTGTCCATTGATTGGTGAGTGGTTGGACAAATATGAATAAAATGGAATATTTTTCCAGAAGAATAAATAGGAATTTAGAGAAACATTAAAAAATTTCTATGAACTAATACAAAGTGAAATAAGCAAAATTAAAATCTCAATAATATAAACCACCCCAAATGCCAAAAGGGATAAAAATTCAGTCCAATCCTCTGATCAATCTCAATTCTAGAATTTCAGTAGAGAGACCATTAACTAGAGGAAAAGGAAGCTTATGACATCATCCAATATAGATGTATAAGTTTGTTTTGCCAAATTGTATTCCTTTAATAGAAACAAAAGGGATTTCTGGAGGAAAGGTAAGGGAGATAGTATTAAGAAATGAAAATAATGTTAAAAAAGAATTAATAAGATATTTTTAAGAGAAAAATGTTAATGTGAGAATGTTGACTGACACAATGGGTCATTTCCATCAAGTATTAGGTACATCTCTTATCCACAATCCATTCTGAAATATGGGCTAACAGAATAGTCAAGCCCTACTGAAAATAAATATTTGACCTTCCTTGAGCTTAACAGTGCCTGCTGATGATGGCAAAATTTATGTGGAAACCAATTATGGTTTCTAACTTTACTTTTCCTATAAAAGAAATAAACTAGGACTCAAGCTAAGAGTCAGAGGGTGAAGAATAGAAAACGTAAGGAAGAGCCCTCTCTATGCAACAAGATTGGGCCCCACTATATGCAGGTATACTGGGACCCACCTGTGACAAGGGTTATCATTGAGCATGACTCAAAGAGAGATAAATTAGACATCTCTAGCTCCCCCTACGTTTCCATTCTTGGCAATAAGGAGAAGTTACTAAATAAACTTAAGTTCTGGAGTGTGATGTCACCTAGATTTCAGATTTTGAATCTAGCAATATGAGAATATAGATTTTAAATATTTCTTCATTGGATATCCCTAAGTTCTTGATATTTTTTTTCCAGTTTCAGTTCTTCTGCATCATGTTGATGGTTAGAAGTTTACTGTAAAAAGAAGCAGTGAAATCATCTCAGTAGGGCAGCCATGGATTATAGGAAGAAAAGTAAATTCATGACATCATCCAATGTTACTATATCAGTTTATTTTGCCAAATTCTATTTCTCTGATAGAAATGAGGGATTTGGGGAGGGAAGGGAAAGAAGATAATATTAAAAAATGAAAATAATTTTTAAAAATGGATGACACACTGATTCCTCTGAAGTTAGAGGCTGTGACTTCATATGTCTTCTCCCATTTTTCCTAGATCTACAGCCTTAGGCAGTTCACTTTCTCAGCCTCAGTTACCTCATCAGTAGAGTGAGGGAGTTGAGTTAGTTGATCCTAGAGAACTTTTTCTTATTCCTGATTCCTGATTATGGCAATCTTTTCAATTTGCAACGTGTTTTTACTGAGTTTTTTCCCTCCCCTCTATGGAGATTTAGCTGATGAGATGGTACATGGCAGATACCCAAATGTAAATGTCAGCTCACTTTGGTATCAGAATACAGGTTCAGGTCCCAGTTTTACTTCTTACTCTCTGTATGGCCGTGGGAAATTTACTTCATCTCACTAAACTTCAGGTTCCTCTTGTGTAAATAGAAGAATGCATCTTTGGATTAAATGATCCTCAATGACCCTTCTAACTCTGAAGCTTTCTTCCAAATCCTTTTGTCCTGGACAAGTCCAGGTCCTCAATATGTTTGTGCCCTGTCAGCTCCAAGCTTTATTCTGTTTGCAGATGGGAGCTTCTCTTCCTAGTTACTTTGGGTTGGTGGAATTATGATAATTACCTCCAGGCTTTGGAGCATCATTATTGAATACATGTCAACTGAAGGTTTTCTGCGAAATGCAAAAACCTTAATGGATAACTTAAAATTCCTTCTTTGCTCTTGAAATTGTTGCAAAACACCAATCTCTCATGATTTAAAGAGACAACATAATATCTGTTTAAAAAAACAATTGTTCATCTCTGCTTTGTATGAATGTTTTTTAAAAGGTTCAGGGGTGGGGAGCAAAGTGAATCATATTCCTTTTAAAATGTCACTTGTCTTAAGATAAAAAACTGATAAATAGATACATAGTATGATTTTGTGTATATATAAATATATATACAATATATATGTACATGCACATTCATACATATTTATATTTCATGGTAGCAATTTCTAGGGCAACGAAAGGAAGAAAAAAAGGAAATTTTTTGTTATATGTTTAAAAGAAATAGTAAATTGTACATAATAGATTTGCAGTTTCATGTGCAATCATCTTTTTTATTATACTATGTTATAAAAATGCTTCTTTTATTCCATAAATTAAAAATGAAATTTAAATGTCACTTGCATAAATGGGGTCATAAGTCTATTGTGAGTTTGCTAGAGAGCTTCATAAAGAAGTATATTCCATGTAGACTTGCCTTGCTCCCATAATTCACTGGTGCAACATCTGGGATGCATGCCCAAGAAACAGATGTACTTCCATATATAAGGAGAAACACCCAGCAGATCACAAGCAGAAGGAACATAAAGAGAAATGAAATTTCACAGAAGAAATCTATGTATTTCACAAGTCTCCTGCTTGGATCCACAAGCACTAACTGAAAAGGTGAGAAAAAATCAAGGTGATGTGACAATTTAAAAGTTTCTAGAGATAGAATTTTTGGGTAATTTAATCATTTTATTAACATAAGTCCAGAAGATTATTAATAAAGGGATGGTTATTTGTCTGTCTCTTAGACCAAAAACTCCTAATGGTCATGGGTTCACAGTTTACATATCCTTCAAAGAGGAGATGTTCCTGAGGGATAACTAATCAACTCTGCATGGTTAATCAAATGGGAAATGGGATGTCTCCGACTATGTGATTTAGGTAACTCAAATCTTGGTCAAAGAAACATCAATTCTTGTATCATCTGTCTTGATACTAAAGAGAATCAACATTTCTCCTGAAGCTATCTGAGCAAACCCAATGAACAGAAATATATCATTAATCTAAATCTAGAATTTCTTTTACTGTCTGATTAGATCTTGGCCTGGGTAAATCTTTAAGAAAAGTTTTCCACACTGGTTGATTTCTGGATGAGAAAATAGAAAAGGGGGAAAACTTGGTCCTAGTATAATAATTAATGATTAAATATGAGAGAAATATTCATTTCTCACATTTCCCCATTTGATTCTAACAGAGAGAGATGAAGTCTCCTCCATGAATCACTAACTGATATTACAAGCACTTCATCAAGAGTTCTTAACTAGGGTATATGATATGAGGAAGAAAAGAGGAAAAATTATCTATGCAATTGACAAAATCAAAGGGGGACATCCCCTTTAGTAAGTAGACCTTGTAGATAAGAGACACAAAGGAATAAGTAAACAGCAAAATGAAATTCATAGATGTGTCTCTGTCTGTTCCTCTGGAAATAACAGATGCATTCCTGTGATTTGGGTGTGATCTCAGAGTAGTTCTTCTCTGGTTCAGGTCATTTGTAGAAATTATTTTTCTCTAAAAATTTCCTACAAAACTGATCTTAAGACAAATTTAAGTTTATTTTGCCAATAACCATGTCAAATAATGAAAGTTAACTCAAACCTTATGTATCTATTATCAGAAAATGAAATTGGAATCTTCTAGAAGAGGGTTTAGGTTATCCAATTTCATATTAATCTATCTAAGAAACTCAAATAAAAAATGAAAATTAGAACCCAGTTTTTATACTTGACATTATTCATTCCCCTATTGACAGGATGAGATTCCACCAAGGAATTAATAGCAGGCCATTTGTTTTTTGTTTGATGGACTCTAACAAAATGGAATTCATTTGAAAATTGCCAGATTACAATTGTAGTTCTGGAATGGGATACATTGAATACATTGAGTAATCAATTTCAAACCAATGTATATCAAGTATTTAATCTTATAATATAACATTCCCAACTTCTAGCCATGTTTAAATGAAAAACCTCTAAGGAAAGTGAATTGTCTCTTTAAGGCATTTAAGGTAGACCATAAGGCATTCTTCTAGAATAATAATTTTGCTGATATTCCTTTACTTAATACAGAACTAAGACAGTTATGATATTCAATAACTAGCATAATCATATCCTGGTATCACAAATCTTTGTATCACTTGCCTAATTATCTCCATACCATTGTGAGATATTAAATGACCTTAAGTTACACAGAAACATATAGCTAGTAATAGAAGTCAAGGTTAAATACTTTTTCACTTAGTTGCCTAATTGCTCAAATCTTGTACCTGTATGTTATTGTAGTAACTCAGGTGTGCTCCAATATTAGCCTATAAGATAAAGATTTACTATTGCATTGAAACTGATTATCTAACATTATAAAAATCTGCCATAAAAGAAGAATAGGAACATATAAGAAAATGTTCCCTTATTTTCATATCAATTCCAGGCAAAATAGATAGCCAGTTGCATTGAGTCAGGCTTTAAATTGGCCAGGTGGGATATTTTCCATTCAAGAAGTGCCATATTGGGAAAATTGAGACAAGAGAATCCTCCTCTAGCCAATAGTTATTCTACCAAGCTTTTCTCACAAGAATTCCACTTGCAGTTCATGCATATGAAGCTCCAGAGGATTGCTGACAACATAGATTATTGGCCCAATAGTTTTCCTTAATGATTTTACTTGTATTCAGACTCAGAATAATACTAGTGAAAAGTCTCATAAGCTCTTAAATAGCAAGTTTCAGTAATTAGAGCTTCATGTGGATTCAGTTTTCAAATATCACAGGGTGATTCCTGGTGAAGATTCCTGAGGGTCTTCACCTCCCAGATTGATTTTTTTGACTAGATAATAGAAGCCATTCTTTGCTTCATTTCTTACCTATCCTTAAGCACTAATTGGGCATTGATCAGTCACACTGAGACTTGTTGATGACCTTAGCTTTAAAGGGCCAAGCTCTCCCACCTGCATCCAGGGCCATCTCCAGTCATCCTGATCTATCTTGTCACTGGACTCAAATAGATCTAGAGGAAAAAGTGAAATTAGTGTCTTTGCACAGCTCATCCTCATTTAATTTCAACTTACTTGCCTATCAATGCATTACCTTCCTGATGTCATGGTCTTCCTCGAAAATGATGGACAAATAACAACAATCCTAGATAATAAGTGTTGACTAATCTCATATTGCTAACAGAAAGATCTTCACCATAAAAAAGTCACAACTTGATATAATTAGTACAGGTGATAAATAGATGCTTTTTCATCCCTAAGTTGGTTACATAAATGATTTTTCTTTAAGATACTTAATAACAAACAACAAAAAATTTGGGATGTATAAATATAATTATCCCAAATTGAATACAGAGAACAGATTCAATGATGTTTCATATAATAATATATAGTATAATAGCATATAATAAAACATGTTCAGCTATTAAGGATATTCAAATGCACATAAATACAGACAACTGCTTTCAGAATTCCTTTTAACCATGGGACCATCTTTAAGGTGACTCTTGGCATACATTTCCACACATGTTCTACACACATTATACACATTAATCCCAGATTAAATAACAAACATAAATAAAATCAGATTTCCCATTAAGGTAGCAATAGATAGCGCATAAGTTACTATTTCACTAGTATAACTGTCTGTACTGAAACCTATTACTTTTTTATTTTAATAGATTTTTATTTTTTAAAATACATGCAAAAATAGTTTTCACATTCATTCACTTTTTTATTAAAGCTTTTTAGTTTTCAAAAGATATGCATGGATAATTTTTCAACATTAATCCTTGTAAAACCTTGTGTTCCAATTTTTCCCTCTCTTCCTCCTACCCCCTCCTCTACATAGCAAATAATCCAATATATATTAAACATGGGGAAAATATATATGTTAAAATCAATATAGGCATACATATTTATACATTGTTCAGTGATGAAGAGAGCCATCTACACCCAGAGAGAGGACCATGGGAACTAAGTGTGGACCACAACATAACATTCTTACTCTTTCTGTTGTTGTTTGCTTGCATTTTGTTTTCTTTCTCATTTTTTTTCCTTTTTGATTTGATTTTTCTTGTGCAGCAAGATAATTGTACAAATATGTATATATATTTTGGATTTAACATATATTTTAACATATCTTACATGTATTAGACTACCTGCCATCAAGGGTAGGGGATGGGGGAAGAAGGGGATAATTTGGAACAGAAGGCTTTGCAAGGGTCAATGTTGAAAAATTACCCATACATATATTCTGTCAATAAAAATTTTGATAAAAAAATTAAAAACCAATAATATTCATAGCATTCATAAACCATAACTTATTCAACCATTCTCCAACTAATGGGCATCCACTCAGTTTCCAGTTTCTTGCCACTACAAAAAGGGCTGCCACAAACACTTTTGCACATGTAGGTCCCTTTCCCTCCTTTAAGATCTCTTTGGAATATAAATCCTGTAATATTCTTAGTTCAATTTTCTGGAGGTCTTTGGACAGCCTTTCTTTTAGCAGATTAATCACCACGAGAATAGCCAATTGTTAAAGTCCAGTTTACCAGGTTAAAGTGGGAGGTTATTAATTTAACTCTTGCTTAGGCCATGGATTTTGGATTTGGATTAAAACAAGATCTTTCCCATTTGCAGCTTATTACCTTAGTGTTAATTGCCTTAGTATTAATTTTATAACTAATTGATTCAGTATTGTAATAATAAACTTCCACTTTGCCTACCCTAATAATAGAAATACACTTTGAAAGCTAAAAGCAGGAACATGTTTACAACAGCATCAAAATTGGTCCTCCAGGCCTACAGCACTTAAGTAGCCTACCATATGGAACCAGATAGATAAGAGTTCTTATATGGTAATGTCCAACATTTCCCAAGGTAACCTCCCAACCTTATTATCAGAGACAGATATCCACTAGCCTTATATGTCAGATATTGCTTCCATTGAATTGCTCATTGTTGACACTTCTCTTAAAGCACTCATTTAAAGCTGGACTCAACGAGCCTAAGAATGAAAATTCAGAAAGAATATCCCAAAAGTTTTTTCCTAAAACAATAAAGTCTCACTAACCATAGTATGTTTGGACACAAGTGTTATCAATATCAAATTATCACAGTAAATTAGCTTACAAATGAAAATTTAAGAGACATCCTAAAAATCACACAAAAACATTTTAATTAAAAGTATACACAAAATATTTTTACTTAAGCATTTCTTCCTAAAAGTACTTCTCTTTCCTCGAAAAGAGTAATCTCCTTTAGTTTAGTAATTTAGTCTGATGTTAAAAAATAATTACTAAACTTCCATGAAGTTAATTAGTTGGAAACCTCTAAAATATCTCTCATTCAACTTCAAAGCAAAAATAAATCTTTCAAATTGGAATTTTTCAAAACTAAGTTGGTATAAGATGTTTTTAAGCAACATAAATAAATCCCCAAAGTGCCATAAATAAAATAAATTCCTGATCATCACAAATTCCTCAGTATCATCCTCCTCTAGACAAAAATGTGTTTCCGATAGGAAGGAGATTCAATTTTTCTAAGCCAAAAAGAACATGTCCAATTAACATATCAAAGCCAAAAAGAACATACTCATATCCTTGTCACAAAAATAACATTTTTTGTATCTTTAAAAATGTACTCAACATATTTTTCTCCCCTTTGTCTTTAACTATATCACTAGAAATTAAGAAAATAATGACATTCTGGAATTTCACATGGATACTAAATATAAAAATATGTAATACAACATCTAGAGATAAAAGAAACTGCTTTTCTAACAACATGGCTGATACAATTGTTTGCTAAATTATACGATATAAGAAAATGTAGAAACATCAAAATACCATAAACTACATTATGTATTTGAAATTTGAAAACAAACCCAGTATCAATTAAAGTGATTGTGCTTCCAAATTTCCTTATGTAGAAAAATATTCAACTCAACATTGGTATAGTGTATTAATCATGTTTAAAAACGCATTTAAAGTTATCAAATATGAAGCATAACTAAAGAGAAATAAAACCATTGTCCAATGCCAAGCACTTTACAATCATGTTATCCTCACAACAATGCTTGGCAGGTGGGTGATATGATGATTCCTTTACCCAACAGTCAACTTTTTAAATACATGAGGTGAGGATAAGCCTTTCCTCTGTTTCCCAATCCCCGTGCTTCTTTTACTTTCTTGGAGACTTATCAGATAAGGAGCTGCCTTAAATGTTCATCTTCCAACTCCCATCCTAGAAATTTCAAGCTGAATATACGAACAGTTTGAAATCATATCAGTTATCACCAGATTAGCTTAAAATGTGCTGGGCTAAAATATCCCAATATTCTAAGTTGTACTGCTGCTTTATGACTTCAGGCAAAGAGAACTAAGGAATTTGATTTAATGCTTGCAGTTTGCCAGTTTTCCTAGGCAAAAAGCTGGGCTTTCATAGAGTTATTTAAATGATTAAATTACTATAATATAAATTATATTATACTATATAAATTACCATAATAACTGAACAGTACAAGAAAACATTTAAGATTTTACATATAAAACATGAATCATAATAAATAATATCTTTAACATATCCAATATTTATGCAGTGTTAGAGTTAATAAAGCCTTTCTACAGATTTATCCTGAAAAGTTGGTTGATCATAATTAACCAGATGACCTTGAAGAGGGAACCCCAAAACTGAAAATCCTTAAAGGAGAAAACCTCCTTTGACTCTGCCTCAGTGAGGGTACTCCACCCCAAGCACAAACAGTTTCATCTTTGTTACCTGGTTGGGGCCGGCTCAGTCCCGAAACCCAATGAGTTTGGGGGCTTCCTTTTCAACCTAATCTTAATCCTAAACTAAAGTTGGTTACAAGCTAATTTCTAAAAATCTTTTCCTTTGCACTTTCTAGTTTTCAACTGAAGTCAAATACTGCATTTTAAACACATAAGCTAGGGGTTAGATCCTGAAATCTTAAAATAGACACCCTTGTAATGTCAAAAGAAACTGAACAAGACAGAGATTAGAGACCAATTCAATAGTTTATTAAATGGAGAGAAATACTGGGACCAATGGATCCCAGGGCTAGACGAGACTATCATCTGAAAGAGTCTAGCCCCGAGTATCGGGACAGCAAGCCTTTTATGGAACAATGACATAATGCAGAGACCTAGGTGGGGATAGCCTCATAGATGGAGGTTACTGATATTCTAATGACATTTAGGAATGTCTATAACACCTTTATCTCAACCATTTAGAGGGGACGGTCATAACCTTAAGGCAGAATACGAAATAGGACAAATGGAGGAACTGGTCACCCCATTAAAAGTGACCTTTGTCATTACACCCTAACTCAGTTACTAATCTACTATTGATTTCTTATTATTTTCACATTGGTCTTTTAACAATTAAATCCGTAACTCAAAAGAATTAAAGAATTCAAATTTTAACAATATTCCTAATACAATAAATTATCAGATTCATATTAGGCATTATCTGTATGCACATTACAAATCACATAATTGAGTAACTTGGCTTAAAACCACACAATTAACAAGTTTCTTGGTATAATAATAATAAGTAAAAATTTTCACTTAAAATGAGACCAGAATAAATTTAATTGCACCTAAATCTATTTTCCAAATATTATTGTACAGAATCGCAATTTTTAATTTCAAATATTTAGTATTATGTTTTACACAAGAGCTACTTATTCCAAGCATTTCATATTATGGAATTTACTATTTTCCAACTAATCCACTGCAAAAGATTTTGAAAGTGCTAGTATATTCCTTATTTGTCTTCCTCTAGTCTGCCTAACCAACATTGGTTAGTCGAAAAGGGAGAGGAGAAACTTTTTTTCTTGCACTTTTTAAAAGCATTCTAAGTTCTACTTAGAGAAGAGCTAAACTTCCCAGTTTAACTAGGGGTTTTAAATTTTAAGTTTGGGGGTTGGGCTTCTCAGGTTTTTTCTAAATCTCCCTTCCCTTAAAAGAAGGACAGCAACGTTTTTGAAAGCCACTTCACCAGCACAAGGTTTAGATCTATAAATCAAATTTAAAATGCTCATCTTACTAAAATAACCAGTCAAAATAGATTTTTAAAATAGTTTTTCCAGTCTCTACCTAGCCTCATTTCTCAGTTTGAGATTTTACTAAGGCTCCAGTTAACTATTTCCACTCAAATGTATTCAAGGCTATTATTCACTTGCCTCAGCAGGTGCTGGCTTTTTCTTTGTCTTCCTTTTTCTTCTGGGCATGGGGAGGGCGAAGGGGGAATCCCTTTTGTGGCTATTTAGTTTTCTTTAGATGAATTTTAATTTGCTTCACCTGCCCATTTAAAAAAATCAAAAGGTATTTTCTCATCAGTCCCTGTAGACTACAGCTCTGAGCCTCTTTGGCTAAAAATTAGGTCTTATTTTAGGGAAGTGCTCAGAGAGAAAACCTTTTTCCTGACTTATCTCACAAAAACTCACAATTGCCCTTTTTATATATCTTTTTAATTAAAGCTTTTTATTTTCAAAACATATGCATAGATAATTTTCAGCATTCACCCTTGCAAACCCTGTGTTCCAAATTTTTCTCTCCTTTCGCTCAACTCCCTCCCCCAGATGGAAAATAATCCAATATATGTTAAACATGTGCAGTTCTTCTATATATATTTCTATAATTATCATGATGCACAAGAATAATCACATTAAAAAGGAAAAAAATGAGTAAGAAATCAAAATGCAAGAAGACAATAAAAAAAAGTAAAAATACTAAATTGTGATCCATACTTAGTCCCTACTGTTCTCTCTCTGGGTGCAGATGGCTCTCTCCATCACAAAACCATTAGAAGCGGCCTGAATCACCACATTGTTAAAAAGAGTCAGGTCCATCAGAATTGATCATCATATAATTTTGTTGTTGCTTTGTGCAATATTCTCTTGATTCTACTCACTATACTCAGCATCGGTTCATGTAAGTTTCTCCAGGCCTCTCTGAAATCATCCTGCTGATCATTTCTTATAGAACAATAATATTCCATAACATTCATATATCATAACTCATTCAGCCATTCTCCAATTGATGGGCATCCACTCAGTTTCCAGTTTTTAGCCATTACAAAAAGGGCTGCCACAAACATTCTTGCACACGTGGGTCCCTTTCCCTCCTTTAAGATCTCTTTGGAATACAAGCCCAGTAGAAGCACTGCTGGCTCAAAGGGTATGCATGTTTTGATAGCACATTGGGCATGGATCCAGTTTGCTCTCCAGAATGGTTGGCTCAGTTCACTACTCCACCAACAATGTATTAGTGTCCCAATTTTCCCACATCCCCTCCAACAAGCATCATTATCTTTACCTGTCATCTTAACCAATCTGAGAAGTGTGTGGTGGTAACTCAAAGTTATCTTAATTTGAATTTCATTGATCAATAGTGATTTAGAGCATTTTTATATGACTAGAAATGGTTTTAATTTCTTCATCTAAAAATTGTCTGTTCATATCCTTTGATCATTTATCTATTGGAGAATGACTTGTATTCTTATAAATTTGAATCAATTCTCTTAAGTATTTTAGAAAGGAGAACTATGTCAGAACACTTGAATGTAAAAATATTTTCCCAGTTTACTGATTCTTTCTAATCTTGTCTGCATTGGTTTTGTTTGTATAAAATCTTTTTAACTTAATAAAATCAAAACTATCCACTTTACATTCCCTGGTATACTCTAGTATTGGCCACAAATTCCTTTCTTCTCCACAGATCTGAAAGGTAGACTATCCTTTGTTCTTCTAATATTACTCATAATGTCTAAAACATTAACACATTTTTAACCTTATCTTGGCATAGAATGTTAGGTATGGGTCAATGTATAGTTTCTACAATACTAATTTATTATTATTAACCATACCCTTAAATGCTTTCAAACCACAATGTTGCTAAGGAAACTAAAAGGAAAAGAAAAAGTAGATAAATTAGTCATTGTATGAAAGGACTATGTGACTATCAGGTTCAAAGAAAGATTTTTAGCATTTTCAGACAAATTATCTCTCCTCCTAACCAGCCTGATATCATATCACTCCTGCAATTCCATTCCCATCTGTTTCAAGCATATCTGTTCCTAAAATGTCCTGGTCTTCACCAGGCTATGAGCAAATTCTTTGAGGGTATATTGCTAGGTCAGAATGACATGATTTCTGCAGCTGTGCACAGACTAAGCAAGCATAAGTGCTTGGGAAAGCACAGCTTGGGATCTTGCAAACTTATGCACAGACTTAAGCAAGTGTGATTACCTGGGAGGGCACAGGTACACAGTTTGCATGCCTTTCAAAGAGGAGACATTTCCGAAGGATGCCCAATCAACTCTGCTTGACTAATCAAATGAGAAATGGTTTGTCTTATCTGTGACTTAGGTCACTCAAATCTTGGTGAAAGGAGAATCAACATTTCCCCACCACTAAGATCTGTCTGAACAAACAGTGAAAAGGAATACACCCATTAGCCTAAACTGAGAATTTCTTTTACTTTCTGATTAGATCTTGGCCTGGGTAAATCTGAGTAAAAATACTAGTTGATTTCTGGATGATGAAATAGAAAAGAAAAAACTTGGTTCTAATGCAATAATTAGCTATTAAATGTAGGAGAGAAATATTCATTTCTCACAGTGAGGAGGAAAAAACTCACAGACTTTGCCTTAATTCATATGGAAAAAGTGACAAGGCAGAATGGCTCAGTGATGAACCATGTACCAAGGAACAGGAAAGGACAGAATCATGCCATGGAGAAGCAATCTCATAACAAAGCAGAGAAACACATACTGATGAGCAACTGGGATCTCAACCTTTTATAGATCTATAAGTCATATGACTTAGTTTCTAAGGATTTGCTTCCTCAAGAAAGGGAAAAAGGAATTACTTGAGAGTCAATAGGCTCAGATATGCATTATCTAGGGGATATAGTGGATAGAATTGTTTTTCAGTTACATTCAGTCATGTCTGACTCTCCATGACCACATTTGGGGTTTTCTTGGCAAAGAGATCAGAGTGATTTACCATTTCCTTCTTGAATTCATTTTCCAGATGAAGAAACTGAGATAAATAGCATTAAGTTACTTGCCCAGGGTCACACAACTAATAAGTGTCTGAAGTCAGATTTGAACTCAGGAAGAGGCGTCTTCCTGATATCAGCTCTGGCACTCTATCTAATGTATACAATTAATAGAGTACTAGACTTAGAATCAGGAATAATGTTCAAAACCATTCTCAGATACTTACTTGATGCGTGACCCTAGGCAAGTAACTTAATTGCTGCCTCAGTTTTCTGATCTGTAAAATAGAATCTACCTCCCACGAATTTCATGAGGAACAAATGAGATAATATTTATAAATCACTTAACAAAACCTAAGGTGTCATAAAAATATCAGCTAATAACAGTTAATTAATTCATTAAATTAGTTCTATATTTGTCTTGTTGATCTAAATGCTTGCAGGGAAGTGAGGAACTTTTGGGGACAAAGTAAGGGAGGAGATATATATCAATCCAGATTCTAATGTCATCACTTTCCTTGAGATGAGAGATCTCCCTACGATTCTTCCCCTACCTTCCTCATTGTATTCATCATATACCAATCTCAAGACAAATGATACCGGGCTACATAAATATTCAGCAATATCAGCTCCATCAGAGAGAAAGATATTTTCCCTTTAATTAGAAAAGACAGAGAAATTTGAGTATTCTTAGAATAGCATTCAATGGGGAAAATACAAAAAATATCCTTAGTTGAAAAATCAAAGCCTAAGAAACAGAAAAAGCCTTAAATGTCAGAGGTCAGTTTCCTCTTCAGGAAAAGTGTTAGAGAAGAACCCATACCCAGACATATAACCTGAAAAAGTAAAAATAGAAACACAGGTCCAACATCATAATCCTAACAGCATTTTATGGTGGCAAAGACTAGAAACCAGGCAGGTTCCTATATTTGGGATAATAACCAAAAAAACCCATAATGCATCACTAGAAAAGAATGTTCTTTAACAGTAGGAAATGATTATGAGAAATCTAGAAAAATATCGAAATAATTATATTTATTCAAACTGATAATTACATATTATAATTATATGAACAGAAATAAGTAAAATCAAGAGAATGACATCTACAAGGAATGCCTATTCCTTGAATAGTAATGTTATATGGGATAGTAATATAACATGTAAATGAAAAAATTACAAAGAACTCAGGGAAAAACTAAGGAGCACTATAGTATGTATCTACTATACATATGTGCCTATATATGCAGATATATAGTATATATACACACATATGTATATATATATGTATATATCTATATCTATATCTATGTATACAGTTTTCATAAAAAATATACCTGGATCTCAGAACAATATAGCTCTGAAATAGATATAAAATGGCTCTCCTTTCAGACCCTTTTAAAGATTTTAGTTCCTAATTTGTAGAAAAGACTTCAATATATTATGATTTGAGTGATTGAAAAACCAACAAAGGTTCTAAGGAACAAGCAGTATAAGGTGCACCTTTTTCCTGATGACAAAGAGAGATGGAGTTTTACCAGGACAACAAACCCTATATATGGTAGCTATAGCAGATATTGTTTGCCTTCCTTTGTTTTAAGAGAAGGTCCAATCTGGAGACATTGTGGAAAATAATTGTGATGTAAAGACAATCTTTTTTTTGTTGTTGTTGATAGATCAACAATATATTTCTAGAAAAAAAAAAAAGAAATTCAAGCATAACCAGGTATCTCTAAGTTTTCCAGAGGGTTCAAAGGAACTAGGATTATGATGAAGAATAGAAAGTGCTAGACTCAGTGAAGTCAAATTCCACAATGAACAATTCCTTCCACATGAAAATAAAATGATTGCCCAGTTATAAACCAGGTGGGGAGATCGGCCAGGGAAAAAGTCAAAGCACCAGGTCAGATAACAATAGGACATTTTCTAAGTGGATGTAAACTATATTTTCACTTTCTTTTTGTAGAGAATTAGCAAGAGTAGCCTTAAGTTTTCATGAAGTATTTAATGGTAAAGTATCCTGGAAATGAACAGAAGTGATTAGTAGAGGTTGCTGGTAGACAGTCTGTGATTCTGTCACTTATCGTTGTTAAAAAAGAATCTTTTGTCTCATTTGTTGGGAAGAAAGGAAGCAAGGAAATGGCATAATATTTTATACATAGCAACAGTTAGGTTGGCACAATGAATAGAATGGTGAGAATGGACTTAGGAAGATATAAGTTCAAATCTGACCTCAGCTGCTTAGATATATATGACCCCCAGTAAGTCATTTAACCTCAGTTTCCTAAGATTGGGGAAATGATAGTAGCTATCTCCCAGGATAAAAGAATATATTGTGATAAAAGGTAGATCATGTGAGAATAAAAGGACATAATGTTAATGAAATGTTTTGCAAACCTTATCACATTCTATAAATGCTAGTTATTATTATTATGTAGCTGCTCAAAAATTACAGGAGATTGCCTGAAAATATAAGCTTTTCCTATGACTCTATGAAAGAAAAAGACAAAATCCAAACCTGACAATGTTATAAGTGGAATTTTATCTTTTGTAGCCTCTAGAAGCATTTCTGTCATGAATGACCACCTCTAATGACAGCTCCATCACAGCAAGATTGAGTTTCTGTTCCTACAACTTGGAAACTTCTGCCAAAACACAGGCAATAAGGATTTCATTTTTGGTTGATTTCATTTGTCCAAGTAAAAGCTAGGTCACTAGTCACGACTGCATAGAATTATTATGAGCTATTGCTGCTTAGAGGATTGGCTTTAAAGTGACATTTGGCAGCAAAAGAAAATAGCAATGATTAATCATAGATGAAAAGCTTATCTTTTTGGTCCATTATCACCTTCGGGGAGAACTTTTCTATATTTTCCCCAAGCTCTATTTTCAAAGAAAATATATAATTATTTAAAATATTCCTGAAGAAAATGAATGTAAACTGTTTGCATTTTTGTTTTTTTCCCCAGGTTATTTCCACCTTCGGAATCCAATTCGTCCTGTGCAACAAGAGAACTGTTTGCTTCTGCATACATATATTGTATCTAGGACATACTGTGACATATTTAACATGTATAGGACTACTTGCCATATGGGAGAGGGAGTGGAGGGAGGGAGGGAAAGAGTCAGAACAGAAGTGAGAGCAAGGGATAATGTTGTAAAAAATTACCCAGCATGGGTTCTGTCAATAAAAAGCTATAATTATTAAAAAATATATTCCTGAAGATTTGAAAAACCATGTCTAGATAGGCTTTAATTCAGATTTAGCTTAATACTACAAAATACCAGGAACTCTGTGTAGGTCACTAATGTTAAGGGGGAAAAATATAAAAATATACTTGAATCTAAATAAGCAAATGTTCATCATAGAGTTGAATTAGATATAAGATGGGGTCTGTTTGGATCAATCTAAAGGATTTTATTACTAAGATAATACAAAAGACTTCAGGATTTGATGTTTGTTCCAATAATGAAGACTTATCCCAGTGGAATGAATGGGTGACTGAGAATAAGTTGCCATGAAAGCAGCTCATGCAGGCATTGTAGAATGCTTAGAGCTTGGTCAGGCATGGAAAACGCCCACTGCATCCTGGGCCATTGCCAGTCATTCTGACTTTTGTATTGCCTCTGGATTTCAATGACTCTGAAAGAGAGAATGAGACTGAGGACTTTGCACAACTCTGCCTTACACATCACTTGTAATTGTTCTTCTTCAAAAGTGAAGGTCAAACAACAAAAGCTTGTCCTGAATACATTTTCTCCCAAAAGCCAGTTGTTAAATATTTACCAACATCCCCTTGAGATCCTAATAAATGGAGGACCCAGCCCCTAACCATATTGCATTTGGGCCATCTTCTTTTTTTTTTTAATTTCATATTATTTTATTTTTCTAAATACACACAAAGATAGTTTTCAACATTGTGTTCCAAGACACTTCCTCTGCTCCCCACTTCCTCCTCCTAAGACAACAAGTAATCCAGCATAGGTTAAATATGTGCAGTTCTTTAAAACATATTTCCACATTTATCATGTTGCACAAATAAAATCAGATCACAAGGGGGAAAAAACACGAAAAATGAAAAAACAAACAAGCAAACAAACAACAGCAATAAAGGAGAAAATATGATGCTTTGATCCACATTCAGTCTTCATAGTTTTCTCTCAGGATGTGGGTCTATTAGAATTGCCTGAATCACCTCATTGTTGAAAAAAGCCAAGTCCATCACAGTTGATCATCATACAATTTTATTGTTGCTGTGTACAATGTTCTCTTGGTTCACTTCAGTTAGCATCAGTTCATGTAATTTTCTCCAGGTCTTTCTGAAATCATCCTGCTAATCATTTCTTATAGAACAATTATATTCCATTATCTTCATATACCATAACTTATTCAGCCATCCCTCAACTGATGAGTATCCACTCAATTTCCAGATTCTTTCCACTACAAAAAGTGTTCCTACAAACATTTTGCACATCTGGGTTCCTTTCCCTCTTTTATGATCTCTTTGGGAAATAGACCCAGTGTCTCTGCAAATTTTTATTCACATTCTTCTTCCATGGTCCCAATGAGTGCTCCATCCTTTGAACTTTTTTTTTAACTTTGCATTGTTCTTTTCATATTCTTCATATTAGTTTTAATTGCATTGTAGCATTAAATCCCATTAAAATTTTTGTATATTCACTTATTTTCGGACATTTAGTTTGCTTCCAATTTTTATACAACTTTGTGTAATCCTAAAATAAGAATCTTTGAAAAAATACATTGCTTTTCATTAGGACATAGCAATCAACAGTACTATGACTCTATTTACAATCCTGGTGACTTCTCAGACCAAAGCATCCTTTCCTAATGAGTATTTTTCCTTTTATTTTTCCTTATTAGAATGTAATCTCCAGGAGGATAGGTATTATATATTCTTTGTGTTTTTTAATATCATAGATTTTTGAGTTAAAAGACATCTTAGAGATAATTTAATCTAATTTCATTTTTATAAATGAACAAACTGAGGCTCACAGGAGTTAAGTTTGTATCCCTAATGCTCAATAGCAAGTTCTTAATAAAACTTTTCTCATTCATTCTCCATTCATTTCTGTTTTACTTTCTTTTTATTCTTCTTCTAAATACTAAATATACTACCAGCACCTAAAACTCAACTTGTCTAAAAGCCTATTTCTCCTTCTTCCTTTCCTTTCCTAACCTCGTATTTTTCTATACTGGTTAATTTTCTCTTTAAAATATTATGCTTTATATACCCCTTGACTCAGAAATATCACTACTAGTTCCATATCTCAAAAGAGATTAAAAAAAGAAAAGGACCCATATGTAAAAAAGTATTTATAGTAGCTCTTTTGTGGTGACAAAGAATTGGAAATTGACGATTGAACAAGTTGTGATATATGATTGTGATGAAATACTATTTTGCTATAAGAAATGATTAGCAGGATATTCTCAGAAAAATCTGAAAAGACTTACATGAACTGACAAAGTGAAATGAGTAGAACCAGGAGAATATTATACATAATAATAGAAATATTATAAGATGATCATCTGTGAATGATTTGACTATTCTCAACAATACAATGATCCAAGCAGGAAGGATTTATGATGAAAAATACAATTCATTCCCAGAGAAAGAGCTGATGGAGATTGAACATTTTAGATAGATAGATAGATAGATAGATAGATGATAGATAGATAGATACAAGTATGTATGTGTATGTATGTGTGTGTGTGTGTGTGTGTGTGTGTGTAATTATGGTGATTGAAATACCACAGATTCATTATTCCTTGCATTATCTCCAAGGATCTATCCTCAGCCCTCTGTTGTTTTTCAGTGTTATCAACTTAGTGACTTCATACATGCCCTAAACTCCAACTGTCACCTTTATATGGTTTAATAGAATTTCAAAACCTGGGGAAATATAGATGATAAACTCTCTAAAACTTTTTTGGACAACATTTTGGAGCACTTCAATTCATATCTGTATAACATATTTTTTCAGAAGGTACTGGTGACTAGGATAGTAAGGGGACTTGAAACACAAAATACAATGTCATGTAATTCAATTAAATAAGCATTAACCAAGTACCTATTATATATACATCAGAAACAAGGGATATTTATCCTAAAGAAGTAAACATTTTAAGAATAAGTGGTAGCCATATCCAAATATTTAAAAGATAACCATTTGAAAGAAGCATTAGACTTGTTCTACTTAACTGTAGAGCACAAAATTAGAAGCAAAGAATAAAGATTAATGAGATTCAGATTTTAAATTGGTATATGGCAAAATTCCTTAACAAACAGAGCTTTCCAACAAAGAAAAAGATGATCTAAGGGAGAAGTGATTTTTTTTTTTTTTTTTTTTTTTTTTTTTTACCACTGGAGATCTTCAAATAGAGATTACTTAACCCCTCATTAAGAATTTTGAATATGACGTTCCTCTTTCAGGTTGGAAGTATATTAGATAACTCCTGAAGGCCCTGACCATTTTCTAGTTCAATGATTCCTAAATTTTTATCACTAGTCCAGCCCCTTCTTTTGAGCTTCAGGCTCCCATTTCAGCAGTAGCAACAATATCTTTATCACAAATATTCATATAATCTTTTAAGGTTTCCAATGTGCTTTATAAGTAATATCTCATCTTATTCTTACAACTCTGGAAAATGTTATTATAGTCCTCATTTTACAGGTGAGGAAACAAGTTAAGTGACTAGCCTAGAGTCACACAGCTAAGTAATTGTGTGAGGCAAGATTTAAAACTCAGGTCTGTCTGACTCAAGGTTGGGGAGTCTATTCTTATGCCATTTAGATGCCTCAATATCCCACATCTTTATCAAATTTGACTAAATATGTCAAATGTTTAATTCATCACCTTCTCTTTAAAAAGAAAACATTCTTCCTCCTTCCTCCTTTATTCTCAAATACCTTCCATCTCACAGGCAAGATTCTTTTATTTCAAATGTTGTATTTCATGAAATTCTACCAACTAAAGATTCATTTGTCTTGAGAAACATCTGCTCAGAATATGAAAGTACTTCTGGCAGAATTAAGGGGCTAACAATCTTTTACAGTATACTGTGAATTTGTTCAGTCAGATACTGTATAATGGAAAATATAGGTGATATGGAGCAATATGATGTGGGCTAAAAGGACTGCTATGATACTTAATTTTCTTATCTGTAAAATGTTGGATGATGCTATTTGCATTATATACCCCTACCTGGAAGTTGTGAGGACCAAATGAAATAACAGGTGTAAAAGTGCTTTATAAACAGAAAGCACTGTGGAGGTGTTAATTGCTATATTTCTGAAATTAGCTTCATTGAAGGGATGGATAGTTTAAATCGAGGAAATGGGTATGGAAGTGGAAGTAATTTTTTAGTGTGGAGCTCTTTGGAGATATTGGGCAGAACTGAATGGAACACTTCTGGGTCCACAGCAACAGACAGCATACAGTAACAGTAGGAAGGGGTGTGATTGCCATGTCTCACCATGAAAGAATAGGGATTCTATTAGAAGACTGATACAATTTTCTGGTTCAGAATGAAGTAAGCAGAACTAAGAAAACAATCTTCACAATGACTATAACAATGTAAATGAAAAGAACAATAAAAATGAAACTAAATATTGTGATGGGCACTACAATGGTGAAAATCATAGGAAAGGTATAATTATAGTTTGTTACCTAAATACCTCTTAATGTGTTTCAAATCTCTTCTTTCAGCATTTCTCTTTTTTGCTTTAAAAAAATATATTTTGAGAGCTATATTTCAATATAATTGGTTTCCATTGTAATTCTCTGAATTGTGTTTTCTGCATTTAAAGATATTTTTGAGAAGGCTTCACCAGAATGGCAGAAGGGTCTATGGTATAGGTGTGCTGAAAGCAACGTGTCCTAGATAGAGAGCTAGTTATTAAATTTTCAGTATGAGTATTATAAAATCAGGACTTGAAGATTTATTGTTTGTTGATCGTATAGACTTAAGAAAATGGGACTAATGAAGTTTAAACTTCAAAGTATATAATGCATTTGGAGAGCCAGTTAAACATTTACCAATATATTCCTGACCATGACATTAAAAAGGTTACTCTAAAAGAAATTGTTGAAAATTTAACTCTTTATTTTAAATAAAAAGTAAAAAATTTCTGGCTATAAATCTGTAAGATCAAGAATGGGACTTAGATGCATATTATAGAAGATTTTCAGTGGTTATTAATTGGTTAACTCTGCACTAAGTTAAAAGAAAAGGAAAGGGGATGGATAATTCATTTGTCCTATAAGGTGAAATTGTTTAACCTCTCATTGCTTGTATCAACTCTCTATGACTGAGTTATGGAGAAGTGCCACCCAAAATTGGTAATTCCCTGAATCGGTGTGATGATAAGCCTATTCCCCATTCTTATCCCATGATTCAATTTCTTACATCTCAGGCCATGTCATCACTTCACAAGGTACATGTGTCATTAAACTGCTTTTCAATAAAATTGTAATGGCACAGCATGATCACAGTCTATGAGCGCTGAAAAAGACTCCTTTTAAACTTTACAATTACTAAATGTCTAAGTGCTTCCAGGATTGATTTTTATAGAGATTCTTAGAAAAGACCTGCTTTTGGGGAGGTTTTTCAAGTCTAAAAGAGATAGACAGACTATAGATAAAGACAGACACATATACACAAATACATATATGCATGCATATCCACACATACACTTAGGAGATTACCTAGAGCACCAAAGTCACATAGCCAGGATGTATTAGAATTGCTGCACTATGCTAAAGCCAGCTTAAACCAGCTCTGGAGAGCCAGTTGTTAAATTTTCTTTGTGAAAGAATTGGCAACAATTGGCAACCGCTATAAATCAGGGCTTGATTTATTGTTTTATTGATTATTGAGACTTCAAAAATCAATGGAAAAATGTTAGTGCAGAATAAACTTGAATGTGTGCTTTTGTTTATTGTTTTTTTTCTTGGAGAGGTGGTTGTTAAATATTTACCAATACATCCCTGCAAAGAGACCCAGAACTCACTTGGATCAAGGCTTTAAAGCAGGCTCTTTATCTTCAAACCCACCCACACACAATGCTTCTCACAAATACACACTCATATTTATATAAACATCAATAAAACATTTTAAAAATAAAAACAAGATGAGGGGATAATAATAATAGTAGCACACATTTATATAGTGCATTAAGGTACACAGCTCTCATTAGAATAAACCATAAATTGGTACAGATTATCACCCCTACCCACACCGATTTTACAGATGAAAAAAAAAAAAATCAATGCTTGCTTCAGTTAAGTGATTGGTTTCATTAGTATTAGAATTGGGATTTGAAACCAGTCAAGTCCATTGGTTTCAAGTCCAGAATTCCTTCTCCTTTGCATACTTTCTCCCTTTTTCTTGGATTCCTTTTAATTCCAAATCCTCCAAATCTGGAATGCTAAAGGCAGGGGCAAGAACCAGATGACTTCTTATATCCCTTCCTATCTGAGGATCCTGTGAAAGTTTCCCACTGGCCTTGCTCCCACTTCAAATCCCACCAAATCAGAATGTCCTGGGACCTCACTTCCAAACAAGCAGACTCTCTCACAGGCAGTTTCCAGAAACAAATGGGCCCGGTTGCAAATTTCTCTCACACACTTAACTACTTTTACCCTCTCTTTGCCAAACTGACAACTGGCTTCTGAAAACTAATGGTGCCTAATTTTTCACATTTCGCTGATACTGTAAACAGTGCACATTCAGTGCAGAGCCGAGAATGGCAACGGCATTATGAGCATACCCACAGCCAGTCTCACTTTTACCTACTAATTGAGAACACCAAATGATATAAACCAATTGGTGTATTTGTTGGCACAAGGGTTCCTAAGCAACAAAGGACCCGAGGAAAGCATGTGGTTCATTTACTAATGTGAGTGGCTTAATGGGGAAGGAGAGCTGACTGTACACAGAGCGTTTACAGAGCTGTCAATCACTACACAATCCTTCCTTATTCCTTCAGAATGGAAAACTCAAGAGAAATGGCCAACTCGGTGATCACAGGCTCCTTTTAGGCCTATTTGTAAAAAGACATTTTTTTTGAATGCACCAAAGGGGCTCCCTCAAGAAACTCAGAAACTTGGGACTATTTTTTGTTTAGTGTCCTCAACATGGGGGAAAGGCTTTGCTAATTCCTAAAGGCTCATGGAAGGAGTTTTTCAGAAAAAGAGCTTTGTTCCCTATCTTTAGAAACACAATCATGTTTTTCAGTTATTCAGTCAATCAACATGCATTTATTTGTGCTTTAGCCAAGCATTGAGCTAAATTCTGGGGATATAAAAAAGACAAAAATAATCCCTACCCTCAAGGAACTCATATTCTAATGGAGGAGAAACCATGTAAATTATAGGTATATAAGATACATAAACAAAATATAATTATGCAATAAAATATAATAAATCTACAATGCTATAACCACATAATAAATATAACAAAATTATATACAATAAAAGTATATTTTTTAAAAGTCAAAATTTGAGGCAAAGGTAAAAAGACATTATCTGAAGATCAGAGCTTTCTAGGACTGGGTAGAGGAGTGATACAATAAGAAATGTAAGGGATATAAAAATAGAAAATGTAACTGCATTTAGAGAGAGAGAGAGAGAAACAGACAGAAGGAGCGAGACAGAGAGATAGGCAGAGACAGAGACAGAAAGACAGAGAGAAACAGAAAGAGACACAAAGACACAGAGATAGAAAGAGAAAGACAGAGACATAAAGAGAGATAAAGAAAGAGTGAGTTAGAGAGTGATAGAGATACAGACAGACACACACACACACACACACACACACACACACACAGACAAGCTGGACAACTATCTTGTCCCAAACTCTGCGAAGATCAAAGGAGTCAATGGCGGGATGAAAATGGATGGAAACTGATGATTGAGATACCCCAATTGAACTCAGGATCTATCTTTTCCTTTCTAGCTCTCAACTAAATATAGTTAAAAAGACCATAAGAAAGATGAAGAAACGAGAACCATAGGGAACTCAAAAAGTTGTCCAAAGTGCTGCTGAGAAAGTTTGGCTATTTTTTTTTCCCTACATCTGGATCACCAGCTGAAAAAAATGACAAAGTAATTGGTGGTGAATAAAGCACTGGACTTGGAGTCAGGAAGACTTGAGTTCAAATTCTGTGGTAGATACTTAGCAGCTGTGTGTTCCTGAGCAAGTCACTTAATCTCTCTGTGCCTCAGTTTTCTCATCTGGAAAATGAGATCAATGTATGGTCTCTTTCAGCTTTGAATCCAGGATTCTAAGGGGTAATAGAAAAAAAAATATTGCCTGAATAACCTATAGACTGACCTGCATATAACTCCCTTCTATAATTGGGCTTTTTGGGAAGGAAATAACACCGTATTAAAACCAAGTTGCAGATTCCTGGAACAAGGATGATCCAATCCCTGATGAGTTAGGACTGTGTATGCCTTGCCACATGTTTTCTGATCCACTCCATGGTAGCAGAACACCTCTTCTTCTATTTATCTATAATCCAAAATGGACTCCTTATTGTCTACTTAATATGGAAGTATAAGTAGACTGCTCCCATTTTTCTTATCATATCATCAAGGATCCTTTTTGTCATGTCTAAATATGTTTTCTTACTGGTTGTTCACATTGATACAAACACAGGAACACCAGAATCTGACTGTTTAATGTGCTTCAATAGTGCCTGGGAAAGCATTGTGTACACACGGGCACTTAGTGAAAAAATTTGATGAAACTATAGATGCATCTGGAAAGAACATCATTTTTTTAAAAATTGGCTCTGGTAAAGGATTGGGAAGAAAATGATTCTTAGTGCTTGGCCTTTGGCAATAATAAGGTGGGAAACTCCCCAGTTTAACAGATGCATGGAGTATCTTTATGGCTAAAGATGACAGAAGATTGGGAGGAAGATTAATTTATTTCACCTGGCTTGCATTTGGGACTCCTCTGGAGCCAGGCAGCAGTTCTTGGGTGCTCTGAGGTTCCACAAGCCCATTACAGGAAGGGAAGCTCTTTGTTTCTGCAGGAGCTGCCTGGCTGATTGTAGCCAGCTTTGTGAAATGATCACATTTCACCCTTTAAACAGGAGAAGGGACAATGGGAGCTTGGGTACAGCACAGGGGGGAGTAGAAGTAGCTGTCTGCCTTCTTTTGGAAGTCCCCCAGCCACCTGGAAAATAAACTAGAATTGAGCCTCCAGTGAGGTCCAATTTGAAACTGTCCCACACTGCCTCCACTATGACCGGAAAAGTCCCAACAAATTAGAAACTTGCCCTTAATGACCTTTAAAATTCTTTCCACCTCAATATCTATAGTTCTAAGTGGCAGAGCTTTTTCCCTTTCTATGAACCTCTTCTTTTCTCTTCTCTCCTTGGGGATGCTTAATAAGCATTCTCCCCTCCTCAATCCATATTCAGGTTTTCTTTAGTGGAGAAAGGAAAAATCTAACAGCTAAAGAATGTAGCAAATGAAATGGGAATTACTTTGAAAGTAAATAATTCATTAATATAGCCATTTAACAAGCATTTATTAAGGACCTATTTTGACAATGGGACAATGAAAAGCACTGTGAGTACTAAGATGAAATAGTCCATGAATTCAAGGAATTTTCATGTATCCAGGTAAGTCCACAAAAAATAAACACATAATTGAAATACAGATATTTTAAAAATACAAAGTATTGGGGTAATATCACAAATATAGGGGGCAGGCAGAAAAGATCAGAAAGGACCTAAAGTATGAGATAACACTTGCCCTAACTTTCAAAGGAGCAAGGGGTTTTAAGAGTCAGGGGTGAGAAGGAAATCCAGCTCAGACATGGGAAAATAGTTTTATGCTAAAGTGCAAAGGTAGAAAATGGAAGGCCTTGAATAGAGAACAGCAATTAAGTAATTGCACAGGAGTGGAGAGTGAGTAATGTAACTTCCATAGGTTGAAAACCTTTTTTCTTTAAGTATCAAGTAATGAAAGTTTATGTTTTATACTAGAAGTAGTAGGATGGGCTCTTCATTCTGAGTTGATTTTCTTCAGTTTTTAATTTATATCATGCCTTCCCTTCTTCTCCTTCAGGAAACACTTGTAAATCTATATAAATTTGCTTTGACACATTAGCTGAGGAAAAAGGAAGAGAGGATGGTCCCATAGCCAATGAGAAAAATAGGAAAGTAACTTATGGCACTCTGAGATCTACAAAGAACTTTACTAGTCAAAAAAAAAAATAATAATAATAATAATAATAGAAGGGAAGTCCACTGAGAGGAAGAGAGAGGGGGAGTAATGAGAGAGAAAAAGTGGAGAGAGATGGAGAGAGAGAGAGAGGGCAGAGACAAAAGAGATGAGAGAGAGAGATAAAAGAAGGTGGGAGAGAGGGAGTTAGGGAAGAATGAAGGGGAGGGTGGAAGTGATGGAATAAGGAATATAAGGACTACTTAGCAGTTCCAAGAGACCTTGGATTAGCTATCACATATACCTTAGAAGTGGATCTAATGGAGAGCTTTCTGAATGGTGTAGTGAGGAATAGAGATTGTCAGGAGGAAGGGAAGGAGTTGCTACAGTTATCTTGTCCTGGACACAATCACATATTGCTTTAGGCAAAACTATGACTGTTTCAACCCTTTATCTCCCACTATGTCCAAAGTTTCAAACTATCTGCTCAACAGCTAATCCCTACTAAGAGATTATTTTATGTGTGAATATATTGCCTTTCCCAGGGTTGTGAAGATTCAGAAAATCTTGAAAGGAATGAATTTCTAATAGTGGGATAACAGCATGTAATGAGGGATTTGGGAAGAGGATGTGAGGTGAATAAAGTGGAGTATGAGGGACTTTCCAAATTCTTGAATCATTTTACATGGATGTATGCTTATTCACAATATCTGAACCAGGCTTTGATTTCAATCATTTATTTGCATACTATCTGGGGATGGGAAGATGTGATCTGAAAACAAACTTTTTCACTTTGTTTTTGTATCCCTAACACAGATAATAGCATATAGTAGGCCCATAATAAATGCTTGTTGGATTAAATCCCCACCCAATTGAAGAGCTGCTTTGTGGCTTGTCATATGGTCATTCTATCTACTTCTATCTAAAGCAAAATTTAAATCAAGTAAATAAAAAGGTCATGACAGGAGATGGAGGTGGAGGTGGAGGGCAAAGAAATTATATTTTTCTTATTTGTTGTTGTTCAGCCATTTTAAAATCATTTCCAACTCTATGTAACCCTATTTGGGGTTTTCTTGACAGAGATACTGTAGTGGTTTGCCATGTCCATCTCCAGTTCATTTTACAGATGAAGAAACAGGCAAACAGATTTAAGTGACCAGGACAGGGGGCACACAGCTATTAAGAGGAATCTTCCTCACTAAAGGCACAGCACTCTGTCCACTGTGCCACCTAGCTATCCCTCAAGACCAGAGTAACATCAAAGGAGAAATACTTTAGAAAAATAGCTGAGTTCTCTTCCCATATTCTGTTTTAAACCACTACAGGAACACTGGGGAGGATGCACTGTGGAAAGAAAAATGCACTATACATTCAAATTGTCTTTACACCTTTAAATGAGATGAGTATTAAGGAAAACCAATATACTTTTCTCACATATGATGAGCTACTTTCCCTGGAAATCCTAACAATCTGTTCACACCACTCTTTATTTTCCCCAAAATGTCAACAGGCCACATTAAGTGGTCTGATAAATATTTCACCATCCTCACCTTTCTTAGGTTCATCAGACTTTGAGCTAGAAGGCTATCTCTTCATATTAAACAGGAAGGTACTTTATCTGTGGGTAAAGTCAATTTTCACTTTGGATCGATCCAGTAATAAAGAAGCAATATGACTTATCCAAAGTCTCATAGGCAGCAAGCCACAGCGCTATGATTCTTCTTTGTGTTTGTATTGAATTGTTTCCCCCCCTTTGCTGTATCCTTCAGGTCTAGGTTTCTAATGGATAATTGAAAAGAAAGAGAAAAACTCCTAACTGTTAAGGGAAGCAATGATAAAACCTTAGTTTGAAAATTCTTTGGGGAAGCGATGATATAGTCTATATAGAGAAAGGCTCATAAAAATATGTGTCCATTAATGCCTACACATCATATGCAAATCCTTAACAATTTCAACCCCTTGTAAGCAACTCTTGGGGAAAGCTAAGTAGCAATTTCTGTTTTAGAGGGAGAATTTTAAATGAACAAAATAAAAAAAGCAGAGGGATCAACAGAAGACAAAAGAGGAAAAGTGAATGGAGGTGCAAAATTACATTGGCTCCCATGGAAATTAACCATATTAGCTACTGGGCTGATTATGTTTTGACATTACCCTCAGTACATTAGTGAACTGATGGCCATTCAAAGCCTGGGAAAGCTCTCCATTCAAGACACTTAAATTCCAAAGTATCTTAAATATTACCAAGGAAACACTTCCTTTCCTGACTGATGAAGTCCTCTTGGCTCCAACTCCCAAACCATTATGTGGAGCTATTTTGGCTATCATGACAATTCTCTCCGAATACTTTACTTATCAAAAATAAAAGTTTAAACTTTTCTGGGGTGATTAAATTTGAATGAAAGTAGACTGCTAATTCCTACTAAACTGTTCTTGTTATAATGATGCTCAGGGAAGCAGGACTTCTTAACCAAGTTATCAGTTCCATCCAGAGTGGCCAATGCTAAAGCATCATGGGACTAGAAGAGAGTCTGGGGAAACAAAGCTTTTGACCATTCTCAGGGCCTTTGTGTTGGAAGATTAGTCCAGCTAATAGTTCCAGACCTCAAAGAACCTTAGCTTTAGTGCAAGGTTCAGAGGATCAGAGACTTGGGGATGGAAGAGTCCTTAGAGATTTTGTAGCCCAATTCTCTCATTTCACAGATGAGGAAACTGAGTCCCAGGAAGTGGGGGGGGGGGGCCAAGGACAGAATTTTGGGGAAGCATTCACACTTAGATGATGAAAAAAGAAAAATGAATCAGCACATAAAACTAAGAGGCAAATGGCCGAACAAATACGAGTGGAATAGTGATAGAGTTGTATTATAAGGAATAGAAACAAGAAGAAAGGTGTAGAAAATAGTATCCTCATATATTTCTGAAAAGAGCAACAGAGAAGAGGCCATTCAATTAGGTGATTAAGAGTCCCTGGTGAAATTGTAGACAACTTACTGACCTGATCAATCAGAAAATATTCATTCATAAATCAAAAGTGAGTCTTCATTTTATAAAATGATCTTTTATGGAGTTACCTTGCTCCCTTGGTCCAGTTTTAGCCATACTGGTCAGTAACGAAGTTAGGTTTTATGATGGGGGAAAATAGGTGAAATAGTTAGGAAAGGGAAGTAGCATAATTATTTTTTCTCAGAGTTTAGCAATGAAAAGGGAAGAAAATGTAGAACTTCACCTTGAAAGATTGACAAGATAAAGAAAAGGATTTTTTTTTTTTTATGTTGAGACCTGAGCATATTTGGAGGCCAAAGACATGAAGTAGTGGATAAGAAGAAATAAAAGAAGATAAGATAAATATAATCATCATTGTTTCAAGGTCATGACAAAGAGGAGGGATGAGTGGTGTGAGCCCCAGATAGCAAGTTAGCTTTGACCAAGAGAATGAACATTTCATTATCTAAGACTATAAGGAGAGAAAAAAAAAACAAATGAAAATATAAAATAATTTCTCTTATTTTTTTTAACAGTAGCAGAATTAAATAACTCTAGTCCTCCTGTCCTTAAGGATCAAGTGCCTTTATGTCCTAGAGAAGAAATCACAAGCCAAATATCTTCTCTAGCCTATCTTAGAAACTAAAGAAAGAGTTATTTTCTTATTTGTTTGGTTTTGTTTTTAAACTGAATTAAAGATTTTGTATCTTTAAGAGGAGAAATAAAAGCCTAATAGCAGATTGGTTTGTTTTGAAGGCTAAGAAAAGAGATATGGAGGATGTCTTATAGGTATAGATATAGTCAACTTTATGACATAACCTGAGTGACTATATATGAATCAACATTTATTTTTGTAAATAGAATGCAATTTTTCATGAACCAAGGGAGCAAAGTAACTCTATAAAGGATCATTTTATTAAATAAAGAATCCTTTTTGATTTGCGAATGAATCATCTTCTGGTTGATCAGGTCAGTAAGTTTCAAATTCAAGCATCCTGGATAGAAGTATTCTTACATCATAGATTTGGAGCTGGAAGGAACCTTCAAGGTCATCTGGCCCAATCTCATCTTTCTTCAGTTGAGGAACCAAAGGACAATAAAAGTTAAATAACACCCAAGTGGAGAACACCATGGTAGTGTGCTGTTTTCAGTCCAGATTTTCTGATTCCAAAATCCAGGAATCTTTCTACTACAGAAACCTATCTCATTTTCCTAAAGCAAGGCAAGCCTCTCTCTTTCTCTTCTTGCCCCTCAGAAGTATGAAAGTTAATTACTGAAGGGGAAATATTCAGAAAGCTCAAATCTTTGATTAACTTGGCTTTAATTCCCTACTCTGTCCCTCCCCCGGGGAGAAAGTTATAAAATAGATTTCCTCACTCCCGCATTGTAATCCTCAATGGTATCCAACTCATTAAATCCCAACCCAGAACTTGAACTAGAGTACCCTGCCCTGCTCTGCTTAACTGTGCAGTTACTTTCTATGGCCAGAGATTTGCACATTTTCTGGTTTTCAAGCCTGAGTGCTTTATAGTTTAATTTAAATACATGCAAATCTTCCCCTGGTTTTTTTTTTTCAAATAGTGGAGAAAATCTGTTAGTATTTAGAAGCTGGGAGGTGCTTATAGGGGCAGAAATAATGGAAGAGAGAAAAGAAGGGTTTTGTAGAAATTTCCTTTCTTCAAATACTAACATTTACAAACTACATATCTGATGCTTTTATTTCTTCAACTTGATTGTTTCAAAAAAATTACAGAAATGTCATCTTAACCTTATCTATGTCCACATTTTAGTAAATGACTCAATATTTGGAGGGAGGGGGAATGAAGAAAAATCTCCATTTTTATAGAAATGCACATATTTTCCCTAAAGTATAACTGATTTTAGAAAACACAGCAGGAGACTGACATTTTGGGGGATGAGGAGATTGTTATCCAGACATTGCCAATAGAACAACATCTCTTTCCTCAAATGTCTAAAAACATTAGAGAAGGTTTTTTAAAATCTTATATTGGAGCCAAACAAAACTCTATGGTCATATTCAAGTTGCAAAGGGGATTACCTTTGATAAGTATTTGAATGAACTTCACATGGCAAGCTGCTTCATGATCAGAACATAAAGTCTCAATCCTTATCAGGTGAGCCAGCAGAGCAGCTCAGCAGGCCACCTCACTGTGCTAAGGAAGTAAAAGTCAGATATTTAATCTCCATGAAAATGGTTTAGCTCTACTCTGCTCTTTGTCCACTCAGAGAATGTCAAAGTTGAAAGAGGCCTTAGAGACCATCCAGTCCAACTTTCCCAACTTGAAGTATGAAACTGAAGTTCAGAGAAATAAAGTCAGGGCCATAATTAGGTCAGCTGGATAAGGACTTTTCTCCAAGGTACCACCTTCTTTAGGGGAATATGATTCTTCAACACAGAGAATACCATCCTGATGCCTTCATGTTTTGTTCTTCTTTCCTGACTTGATTCTGCTTCTAAACCTAGCCCCACGATGCTATCACAGACTCCCATTTTGCCTCAATGTCAACCCTATCCCAGAGCCTGCCTTCCATCCCAAATGATGCAAAGGCACTTGCTACTCTCTGGGCTCTGGCTAAATCTAAGGTTGAACTGTCCCTTGAGCCATTGATGGATGTATTCCCTCCATCCTGTCAGATTTTCCTCTTTGCCACTGTCCTTCTGTCTACTTCCTCTTAAGTGGGGGGGATGTGCATAATAAGAGTGACCCAAGTCAGAAGAAATTGAATCAAATTAGCCCTCAGACATTTACTAGCTATGGGATATTGAATGGCTAGTCACAATCTCTACAAGTAGAGACTGTAAAAGAGGGATATTAATAGCATATGCCCTACAAGGTTTTTTTGAAGATCAAATAAGATATAATATTTATAAAACACTTAGCACATAGTAGGTATTCAGTAAATGTTTATTGATAGTTGTTTTTTTATTGCAGGTGAAAAATTCTTTACTCTAGGTAAAGTAGTTCAAGACCAAACAAAACACTACTTAGTGCTAAAGCTAAAACTCCAAAGCAGATATCTTAATTTCAGTGGTGTGTGTGTGTGTGTGTGTGTGTGTGTGTGTGTGTGTGTGTTTTCTATTATAATGCACTGCCTTCACAATTACTCATTTTGTAAAAGCATTCCACTGGTCACAAGTTGTATAATTGCCAAATTTAAGTAGCTAAAAGGATGGGATCAAGGCCACCAGTAGAGGACTTGGGCATGGGAAAAGGCCAAAATTTCCCCCAAAGCTGGAGAAAAATGAGTAGAAGGAGAGATGAAATAGTAATGGACAAGGGGGCCCTGCCTTATATGACTTTAATTTTCTCAGTAAAATCAGAGGCAAAGTCTCCTACTGAGAGAAAGAAAAGTAGATAGTTTTGTCATAGTTTTGCTGCAGGGTGTGTGAATGAAAGTCATTGAGGACAGAATAAAAGGATTGCTAAGTAGCAATTAGGGTCTAGTTTAGATAAACTGGTGGATATGTGGTGGGTCCTGTATGCGTGGTTTTGTGATTTCCTCCAAGAACATTTAACAGTATGTTGCAGAGAAGGCAGGAGGTGTCTGTAATCCAGTTTGGAGTTTAGCAAAGCACTAAAGAATAGAAAAACAACTGAGTAAGGTATTCAAGGGTAGAATACAATGGAGAGTTGAACTGGTCAATTCTAGGGTCAAAAATATAGAGAGAATGAAGAGTGTGAGATGACTGAATATTACAGTGAAATGAAGAATAGATTTAAGAGGAGTAATGTAGAGGGAAACATGGAAGAATGGAACATTATAATGAGAAAAAGGAATTCCTGAGTTCAGAATTATAAAGGGAGAAATTATTAAGAGAAATAGGAGTTAAAGGCAGTTAAGCGAATTCAGAACTAGTTGAATTAATGGATAAAAATAGAATTTTAAAAAAAAAAGTTTTATTGATGTGATTTTTAATTTTTAAATTTTTTATTTTATAAATAAATTTTTAAATTTAAAAAAAATTTTATTTATATTTTTAATATTTTTTAAATTATATTTACAGAGTACTGTCACTTCATGAGAGGTATCATAACTAAATGAAGTAGAATTAATAATATAGCAAGCTCATTTAAAAGAACATTTCATATTTGTAGTATGTGTGATATACACACATACATACATATACATCTCTCTCACTTTTTATTGATGGGAATCTATTTTCTCTCCCTCCCACTCCATTTTTCCATGGGAGAAAAAAAGAAAAAGAATAATTTAAACAATAACAACATTGTAAAGACAAACAACTTTAAAAAAATTAAAGACTTGCTCAATGAAGTGATCAACTAAGATTCAAGGACAAGTGATGATACATGCTATTCACCTTTACATTCAGAAGTGATAGACTCAAGATACAGAATGAGGCAAACATTTTTTGGACATGATCAATGCAGGAATCTGTTTTCTTTGACTATGCATATTTATTACAAGAGTTTTCTTTTACTTTTTCCAATGGTGAGGAGAGGAAGTGAGGGAGAAAGAAAATTAGCGCTGCTAATTGAAAAAACAAAAATTAATTTAAAATAAAATATGATTCTTGGGGAAAAGATTGTCAGCTCCATGTTAAAGCAGATCTCTAACCATTCCTTCTGTCCTCACAATTCTATAATTATTACTATTCAGTTCTATGACACATCACTTCTATGGATCCTTTCTATGGAACTCTGCCTAATTTATACTTCAGGAGCAGTATCTGAAGAAAGCTCATTTTCTTATATTGTGAATTAAGTAAATTGTTTCTTTAATTCTAATATTGTGTTAATTATGTCTTTGCTAATAGCATCTTTCTTTTTCCCATTTTAAAATTGAGTTTTAAACATTTTGGAGGGAGATCATTACTTCTCATTTTCCCCTACAAGATGTTGCTTTAAGAGAACATTCTTTTAAAGAGAGAGGGAAGGATGTAAGCATAACATTGAAGGAACAGCTTGCTTATTCATTCCCAAATATTTCTTTTAAGTGAAATCTATTCTTTCTATAGGAGAAATGCCCACCACCACCACCATCATGGATCTCATGTCTGGTTTCAAGTGAGAAGTGAACAAACCATGGAAAATTATTGACATTTACTCCACATGGCATGGCATGCAGAAATCATTATTCTCTGAGCCAATCCTAAGAGACCTGGAGGGAATTCAGCTTGTCAGAACTCAAGATCTAATGAGGTTGGAGGTTTCCCCATTAGGACATGACTGGAAAGAAACATGTTTTCTTAAAAAAAAAAAAAAAAAGATATGTATTCCAAACAAACCCACACATTATAAAGGTACCATGTTGAGTAATCGTTTTAATAATGGAAACTATAACTTCTGGAGGAAAAAGAGTGAGGAGAAAGCCATTGAACATATCTAGGAATAAGATCTTATCCGACTCAGGCTTAATAAAAAAATTTGTAGGAGCTATGAGCCAAAATATAGAAACATTTTAGGAAGCATTAAAACATAACTTGAATCAAAGGGAAAGATATTCTTTAATGGTTTTTAGAGGTCAAAGACTTGGGAAAGAATGCAGTTGAGGGTGATAAAATGCACATTACCATTTTCTCCTTCCATGTCTCTTGAATGGGAAAAGTATAATCTTGCTCCTGAAAGTATATGCCAGTGTTAAAGGGAAGAGAGAAGTATAGGCCATAGAGAATTTGAAACACTGAGTACCTTTCATTCCAAGAACAGCAATTTATTCTTTAATTCTTTATTTCCCTTTTTATTCAAGGGTTCATTTTAGACCTACTTGTGATTTTTTTTCCTATGCAAAGGATTCCCAGTGTGCAAACTGCTTCTACAAAGACAGATTGACAATTTTAAAAAAATAGTTCTCTTGATGTGTTCACCCTAACATGCTAATTCTCCTTCCCCAATGGAAACCTACCTTGTAACCAAGAATTACAGTAAACAAAATAATTGCTTAAATAAACATATTTAAATAAAAATAAAAGCAAAAAAAAATATTGATCATACCTGACATTATATACTTAATTCTACATAAGTAGCACTACCAAGAGAAGGAAGTTATTCTTTACGATTAGTTGTCTTGATCTTGGTTTTGTTCTCATGTCTTGTTAGTGTTTTCTATTATATCATTGTGGTTATTTATTTTGTGCATTCTTTTTCTTGGCTTTTCTTATTTTACTTTGTATCAGTTCATACAAATCATCTCATGGATCTTTCAATCAATTATATTTGTCATTTATGGCACAGAGTTGTTTCATTTTATTCATATGCCACAATGTATTCATCCATTCTCCCAGTCAATGGGCACCCACTTGGCAGAGTATAAACGGTGTTTGGCAGAGTATATACAGTGTTGCACTTGGAGTCAAATTTTGCCTGAGATATTCATAGTATCTGAGTGTCGCTTTCAGATTTAGTTTCCTTATCTATAAAATAGGGATCAAAATAGTACTTACCTTACCAGCTTGTAGTAAAAATGAAATTTAAAAAATATGTCAAGTGCCTCATAAATCTTAAAGTGCTATATAAGGATAAACTATTAATATTTTATTGCCATAAAAATTGAACTTTATTTTTTAAATTAGACTTTTTTCTTTCAATGAACAAGGTTTTTTTTCTTTTTTTCTTTTTTAAACTTTATTCCCCAACACATACCCACACACACTAGAAACAGCAACCTGGAGACAAAAATGTATAATTAAATAAAACAAATTCCTATATTGATTATGATCAGAAATGTATGTCTTATTCTGCACACTTAGTTCATCATCTCTCTATCATGGCTGGTCACTTCACTGGTCAGAATTCTTAAGTTTTTCAAAATTGTTATCTTTTACAATATTGAAGTGATAGTATACATTGTTCTAATTCTACTCACTTCACTCTGCATCAATTCACTGAGCCTTCCCTGGTTTCTCTGAAGCCATATCTTTCTTCTTTCTTACAGTATAACAACATTTCATTGCACCCATATACCATACTTTGTGCAGCCATTCTTCAATTGATGAATTTTGTTTCCAGTACAAAAGGGCTACTATAAATATTTTTGCACAAAGAGTTGCTATAAATAATTTTGCACATGCAGGACCATTTCCTCTTTAGATCTCTTTGGAGCAGAGATCTAGAAATGGTATTCTTGGGTCAAAGACTATGCAGAGTTTGGGTTGCCTTGTGTTTTTAATGATGGTAAATACTGAAACCAGAACTTATGTTACAAGACAGGTGATTTTGTGTCAATTAATTCAATAAGGCATGATGCAGCAAAGGGAAGTTATAGCTTTCTCGAAGGCTGTGCCAGCAGAATACAAACTTTAGTAGATTCTACCAAAGTTTGAAGTTGCCCAGGATATATTGTACATCTACTGTCTAAGAATCAGCCTTACTTAACTGGGAGAGGATGGTGATTGAGTTGGCCACAACAATTTTCAAAGAACACCTAAGAGGTCACAGAAGGGTTGTGATGTACACTGATACATGTGGTATATGCACTGAAAAAATTCTAGATCGTTAAGGTAATATAGTAAGATCCATGAGCTTCTCTATGATAGCAGCCATTCAAATTCACTATATACCAGCTACATGGCCCTGGATTCACCAGGTACCCTGAAATAGTATTTCTAATATCTTAATGAGTAAATCCAAAGGGAACATGAGAAAACGGGTATAACCTTGGCCTCAGAGCCAAGAAAACTTGGATTCAAATTTTGCCTATGATACATACCTCTCAATACTCCAGATAATTCCCCAAAACAAGGTTGTTTCATCCAAGGGCTTTGGAACTTAAAAAAAAAAATTATAACTGTATTTTAACAAAATTGGTCTCTCTAGAATCCTTTGTTTATTAATTTACACATTAAGACATTCTAAAACATTCTAAGAAGTCTGAAGATTTTACCACATTGTCAAATAGGCAAATAACACTTAGACAAAATAGAATAAGAACCCTTTCTCTGAGTTTATTAAAATAAAGCACAGGTACTTGCTCTGCATTAGTAAAGGTTTCTTTTTTATCAGAAGTTGCCTATATCTAAAAAGTACAATTCAGTCCCACCCCTCAGATGGGCAAATCAGAACAAGCAAATGTTCCTTTTGGGTCCAATTAAACGTAGCAGGTTAAGATTTAGCCTTACCTCAGGAAGGCAAGCAGCTCTAAGAGAAGTTCTCATTCCCAGGTTGGCAATAGATGAGTAGGTCACTCAGCATATCAGTTTGCCAGGCCCTACTTTCTTGTTTCAGAGTTCTTTGAAAATAAATGTAGTGAGCAGGGAGGTAGGTCAGGGAAAAAGGAGGAGGTAAAAAGGCCAAGAAGAAATGGGCTATCTCGCATCCAAAAAGAGGACTATGGGAACTGAATGTAGATCACAACATAGTATTTTCATCTTTTTTGTTGCTTGCTTGTTTTTTTTTTCCCCTTCTTGATCTGATTTTTTCTTGTGTACCATGATAAATGTGAAAATATGTTTAGAAGAATGTTTAACCTATATTGGATTACTTGCTGTCTAGGGAAAGGGGGGGAGGGAGAAAGAAGAAAAATTTGAAACACAAGGTTTTACAAGGGTGAATGTTGAAAACTATCTTTGCATGTATTTTGAAAATAAAAAAACCCTGTTATTAAATTTAAAAAAAAAATAAAGAAGCATTTCCCCACCAAAAAAGTGATAATGAAAAATTTAATAACTACAATTAAACCTTAAAAAAATGGGCTAAAGAGAATAACAATAATAAGACAATATGCCAAAATTTATGAGATGCAGCCAAAGTAATTCTTAGGGGAAATTATATATTTCTAGATGTTCACTTGAATAAAATAGTGAAAGAGATCAATGAATTGACCAAACAACTAAAAAAGCTAGAAAAAAGAACAAATTTTAAAAAATTAAATAAATTAAAGAATTAATTGTATAATTACATATATATATATATATATATATATATATATATATATATATATATATATATAAAAGAAGAAATGAGCTAAACTTCCTGAGTCCACAGATCCTACAATAGAAATTACAGTATCACAACATAAACAAATGAATGTTAAATGTCAGCACAAATAAAGCAGACATATGAGCAATTAGAATCCAAAGATTTGTCCTGGATTTACTATTTACTGACTGTGTGACATTGCACCCTTAGTTCCTCTAGGTGTCAGTTTCCTTATCTCTAAGATATCTAAGTATCTCTAAGAGATATCTGCTGAGTCTCCCTTCAGATGTAAAAGTCTAGGATTTTCTAAACTCCAAAGACTAGAACCTGCTTTCAACAAATCATTTTATGAAAATAAATTTATGAAACACATGAGTTAATAAGTTACTTATTTCCTTTACCACAGGATTCCTTCAAATAATATTACATCCAAATATTCTTCAAGTATGATTCTGTTGACACAATTCCATTTTCATGCAGCTTTCAGGAATGCATCTGTTGTATAGAACAAAACACAGTAATAATGCAGACAATAACATGACCTAAATGGGAGCAATGCCTTTATTATATTCATCTCCCAGTTGGTGAATCAGCAATTTGTTGACACAGGTCAGGTCAGAATCTCTATAATCTGATGTACATCTCCTCCTCAGTCTGGTTTGACAGAAGATAGTTCTTAAAGTCTGAAGACCTGGATTCAGATCCGAGTTCCAACTTAATAACTGGGAATTTAGCAAGTCACTTGCCTTAATTTCTCAGCTATAAACATCAAGAGAGATGGGATCAGATAACAGTTAATCTGGAAAGAGGAGAGGATGGAGGAGGAGTGGAGGTAGTATACACAAAGTTAAATGAGTCAATAGTATGAAATGGGAACTAAGGAAGCCTTAATAAGAGCATAGGATTCAGGAAAGAAGAGGTAATATTCCTGGTGTCCTCTGTTCTGGTCACATCTACATCTGGAATAAGGTTTTCAGTTCTGAGTGTCATATTTTAAGAAAGGTAGCAATTGACTGTTATAGAGTATCCAGAGAAGGACAAGAAAGAATCTCTTGCCTAAAATAACTGAAGTCCAGTTGAAGGAACGGGTAATCTGCATACATGGGAATAGGGAAGAAGAGGTTACCGCATGAAAGCTCTCTTTTAAGTATTTCAAGGATTATCTTGTAGATGGGACTTGTTCTATTTGGCTTCAAAGGGCAAAACTAGAAGCAATGAATTGATGTTGTAAAGAAGCAACTCAAGATTGATGTAAAGAAAATGACTTAAATAAAAAAAAAAAAAAGAATTATTTCAGAATGTTATAATTTCCCCCTCATTAGAAATCTTCTAAAGCTTGATAACCATCTATTGGGTACATTATAATGGATCAAATGAGATAATAATTGTAAAATGTTCTGTAAATTTTAAAGTGTTGTGGATGTGCTAGCTATATTATTATTATATGAAGATATATATCATAATATATTCATTAGAATGTTATTGTATTTATTATATATAATACATATTTTTATATAATGCTATATAATATATTATTAATATTGAAAGGGTTTTTTAGATGAATTTACATTTAGGAATGAATCAATTCACAACTGAAGACTTTCCTCTACAATATACCCAATAAATAGTCATCCACCATTTTCTTGAAGACCTCCAGATGACTATTAATGGCCTTTCCAAATCTGAAATTCTGGGATTCTGATCTATGAAACTGATAAACTAATACTATCCACTTTGTAATATTTCTTTAAGGAAAATGAACTTTATAGGGCTACAGAATTGTGAATGATTATTACTTTAGTCCTTATTTTGATCCATGCTAACCAGCTGATAAACTGACTATACAGACAATTCTGAAATGTCTGCTTCATATAATCTTTTGTTTCTATTGAGCCAATTCCATTTTGATGACATAACCCAACGATTGCTATATTTTGTATATTCCAATTCTGTTCTTGGTGAAAACTTAATTGATATATTGATGTGAGGCTCCTTTGACTGATATACTCAATTATATTTGTCCAAAAATTTTAAGCCATTCTTCCCTGTGTTTTCTTCCCACTGAAGTCATGGAAAGAGCATAGTATATGTTGATTTCATTTCTTTTGAAGTTCATTGTGGAAATTCTCTACTTCACTTATAGCAGCTGCTATGTCATACATAATACAATGACCTCTCTGTTGGTCCTTTATGCTTATCAACTCAGTTTAAGCAACACGAGGTGAGATGATTCCACATTAAATGAAATTTTGATAAAGCAACAAAGCAAAGAGTCATTCTAAAATGAGATGTTAACCTGACTTCAATAGAGCCTAGATGGTCTAATGGAAAGAACGATGCCTTAAAGGGTCTGGAGTCAACCTGACTGCCACTGACTTAACAGTGTGTCCTTAGGCAAATACTTTCTAGATATCAGTTTCTTCAGCTGTCAAATAAAGATGTTGGTTAAGAAAATATACACAAGTATAATAACATACATGAAAAGAACAGGAAAGCAGTAATTATGACAAATCTTGTCCCTGATGAAAATACAGGGTAATGAATCATTCTCTGCTTGTTATAAAAGTGATGGTTGTATAATTTATATCAGATTGCTTGCTTAAATATAAGGAAAAGAGGGAAAAATTTTTGGAACTCAAAATCTTTCAAAAATGAATGTTGGAAACTATCTTTGCATGTAATTTGAAAAATAAAATACTATTGAGAGAGAAAAACAATGTACCAATAAAAATATTTTAATATGCATTTCAATTTTTTTTAAAGTGATCTATGGATGTAAAGGACAACTAGGTGGCGCCACAGTGCATAAAGTGCTGGCCTTGGAGTCTGGAAAATTTCTCTTCCTCAATTAAAATTTGGCCTAATACATTTAATAGCTGTGTGACCCTGACCAAGTCACTTAACCCTGTTTGCCTCAGTTACCTCATTTATAAAATGAACTGGGGAAAAAAATGGCAAGCCAGTCCCATATTTTTGCCAAGAAAACCACCAAATGGGGTCATGAAGAGTCAGACACAACTGAAAAACAATTGAAATACAGAATACATGATTAGGCTGTGATCATTGGGTTGATCAATCTGGTCAACTGATTTTTTTGTACAAGATAAAGTTTATTGAAGAAAACTAGGTACAGTATATTTCTAGAAATGGTTATGATTTTAAAATAAAAAGCATCAACAAAACTTTTAAAAAATGTTACCATAAAATAAAAATAAAAATAAAAAAAAGACCACATGATTCCTAAAAACTGTTCTAGTTATATGATTCTAAAAGCAGAAATTCTTGTTAAGGCCAAAAGAGAAATACATTTTTGTCATTTCATAGGAATTGAAAGGAACAACTGTATTTATCAATTAATTTAATTTGATTGATCCTCACAACAACCCTGTAAAGTAAATGAAAATTTTTTAATAAATAAACTGGGCTTGAAAGAGATTAGGTGATTTTCCCAGGATAATGCAGCTTATGGATGAGGCATGATTCAACCCTGGGTTTTCCTGATTCTAAGTCTAGCATTCTATTCTTTGTGCCACCTAGCCACTGTCATTTTCTCCTTTCTTGTTATTCCTGCTCCTCACCTTTTCCTTCAATAAGAAATGTAGGATTCCTCCAGGATATAGTTAGAGCTCTTGAAAGATGAATCCTTGCCAGGATCAGAATTTATACACTGACATGCATGAAAGAACCAGTACAGCCAAGTTGATTTTATTATAACATAGTTGTGAAGATGTGGGTTTACTTTTTAAAAAATTATTCAGCTCCATGGATTGCATTGCTCAATAAACTGGTACATATAAGTAAAGGAATATTAGTTTCAAAAAAAAGATAAAGAAATGGCTTCCATCTGTGTACAGAAAAGAAAATGGAATGACTGGTTTTAATAGGATGTATCAACATTTTGATAACTGGAACGAGTGGCAAGTTCAGAGAGGAATTCTCAGGAAAGGGGCCCCAGGCTCCATACTACATGCTGGTGATATATTTATATCTGTGATGTTTTTGCCAGTCCAATTAAAATAGCGTCAAGGAAAATATGAAAAGTAAAAGAACTTCCTGTAGAGTTTAGAATTCTGGAAAGTCAGAATCAGTGTTACATAAGTCTAGGGCTCAACTTCTTAAGTTGGGTTGTAACTCTATATGAGGTCTTGTAATTGCAAAATTATGATTTATTATCAGTAAAATTTTTGTATACTTATTTTATATACCTATATAAAATTTCTCTAGGCAAAAGGGGCCTTGAGTGGAAAAATTGAGAAACCCTGGTGTAGGATAGATGTCAAACAATCAAAACCAGATTAAAATTTAATTGGCAAATGTTGAAGGAAATAAACAACCACAAAAAAAAAAAAATACAATACAATATAGATAATGTTAATTTGTGATTTTCTAAGTGAAAATGCAGCTCTCGAGATTTCAACCGATAGTACTGATCTAAAAAAAAAAAAAAAAAAAAAAAAAAATCATAAAATAGCAGAGTTTCACCAGGAGGTTCTGAAAATCTATTCTTTTTCTTTTGACAGACCTCAAGTTTACTTCTGGCCAAAGATATCTATATCTTTGTCTACATTATCCAAATTACCTGGATAATTACCAAGTATTTATTTGTGTTGTATATGTAGTATAAAGAAAAGTCAAAACCAGAGAGGGGGAGTGAGGGAGAGAGACAGAGACAAAGAGAGAAAGAGAACATGTATCCCCAAACACCTGAACTCACTAGTAAAGCAAAAGTCCTGAATTATCTATGCAATCTTAATACAATCAAATTCATCAAAGAGATACTCAGCTCTATACTTCACTTTGTTCCATGTAAACTGTATGAGTAGATTAATTCTGGTCCTGGGGCATCAAAGAACAATGATAGAGCTGCCAAAAATGAGTATTTCTTTGTTGGTGTCTGTCTACAAACCTGATTGAGAACTTGAGGAATGAGTCAACGGATTGTAAATATCTTCCCCCACTTCCTCTAGGTGCTTCATCCCCCTATCCCAGCTATTTTCAAGCATTTGAATTTTAATTCTGACTTTCTGTGTTAGTTTAGTTTGGCTCAGTTCCTCTTGTTACATAAAGAAAAAGCATATTGCTCTTAGAAAACAACAAAAGCAGTACCTTTACAATTCAATATAGGGAAGATTGCCTAGGACTTAGCATGCCATTAGGCCAGCATTCTTGATTTTCTTAATGTTATTTCTTGTTAAAAGCAACAAAGCACATTCTCTAGAAATTCAATTTAATTTAGCAAATATTTATTGTGGCCATGTCCCATTCTGTGCTAGGTGCAAAGAATATAAAGACAAAGGAAATAACATCTGTCCCCCAAAGATCTTACATTTTATGGGGATGGAGGAACCAACAAGTTCACAAATAAGTAAATATATAAACATATGCAAAGTAAAAGCAAAATAATTTTTTTGGAGAAGTGAGAGTACTAAGATAGGGCGGACCAGAAAAGGCCTCATGTGGGAGGTTGGACTTATATTGAACTTTGGCAGGAGCTAAGAGTTCTGAGAAGCAAAGATAATAAAGGTGGGTATTATACTTATAAGGGACAGTCTGTACAAAAGGTTGGGAACAGAATGTTGTGCACCAGAAGGGCAATAAGGCAATTAGCCCAGAACACAATGCATAGGGTAGAAGTGGGGAGGAATAATATGAAATCGATCAACAAAGATAGATTGGAGTCAGATTATATAGACTTTAGATATCAAATGGAAGGTGGGTTATTTTTTAATCTTAGAGGCAATAGGATCATGGAAACTTCATGAGAATGAGTATGACATGATCAAACTTATGTATTGAAGAGTTAAAGTGACATCTGTTTTATTATTAAAATGTAATTTCCTTGAAGAATTATTTCATTTTGTTAGTACAGTTAGCACAGTTTCTGGCACATAATAGGAACTTAATAAATGTGTATTGATATCTACATATATATATATACACATATATATATATATGATATCTACATATATATATACAAATGATATATTTGACTCATGTTATATGGTATATCAGCTGGTTTACTCACCTTAGTTCTCTGTCAGTTGAATGCCAGATTTCTTGTTATTAACAAGTATTTCATTGTTTTCTTTTGTTATATTTTTTATTATTTTATTTAAGAATAGTTATTTACTTTAAGGAAATCTGCAAAAGTCATGGTTCTTAAAGAACAATTCAATATATGTTAGAGATATGGTAAAAGTGGTTGGTACAGAGAAGTCAAGCAAATTAAAAATCACTTAAGCCTTCAATGAAATAGTATCTGTGGCACAGAAATTTCTCCACAGAAAAAGAAAAAAAAAAAACAGCAAAAACTATAACATCTCAAGAATTGACAGCCCATGATAGCAGAATAATCTCATTAATCCTTGGAATGCAAGCAAAGGCCGTCAGTAGGATCTGAAAGCTGAAGGAGTTAAGACTGATACCTCTTCTGAGTGCTATAGGCTTCTTGATATTGAGAAAACATCAAGAAAACCAGTAAGGAAAAAAATAGTTGTTCACCATTACCTTAAAGAAAAAAAATTGTTTATCATGGATAAGACTATACAAAGATTAGAGTGCTAAGGAAAAGTAATTTTTACTGATAAGACTGCCACATTTTTTACTCAAAGCCATAACAAAACTATTGACAGAAATCAGGTAAGACAGAGTTGGTATTTTCATCACACAAAACAATGAACACCTGGTTAAATGTTTTAGGTTTTTCTTTTCTTTAATTTTCAATGGGTCTGGAAGTTTTGTCTCCAGTGTAGGAATAATGAACTCTGATAAACATATTGATATAATGAGAACAGAATTGTTTAAGAATTATGTTTAAGAAATAAAATACCATAGCATGTATCACATATCACAAAAGGTTAAGAAATTTATCTAAGAAACGGAGATAAACATGCTTCAGTGCCCAGAGAAATTATTTGATTTAAACTCTATTGAAAATCTATAGACTAAAATCAAGGCTAGAGCTTGGAAAAATTCCTCTGCCTTAATATCCAATCTGGTAAATGTAATTTAATGATGGCAAATGAAGAATATGTACCAAAAAATTATGAATTCTCTGGTAATTCATACTAAATAAATGATTGGGGCAAAATGAATACATATTACATTGTTGTGACTTATCCTTCATTCTTGAAGAGGACCAGTGACATCAGGAGCGAAGTGTCTTGACTTGCAAGTAAATTGGATTTAAGTGAGGCAGGGCTGTGCAAGGTCAGCAGTCTCAGTCTGTCTTGACATAGGTCAGGATTTCTGGTGATGGCCCCAGATGCAGTGAGAGAGCTTTTCCTTTTCACAGGATAAATAGGAAAGAATTAACAGAAGGAAAGTACTAGAATTGAAAGGGATTAGGAGAGCCTTCCTGTAGAAAACAGGATTTTCGTCAGGATTTAAGCCTAGCGAAACCTCAAGGAAGAGATGAGGAAGGGAGGTATTCTAGTCTCTCCAGAGTTATTTTACATTACACACTCCTTACCTCCGCTACAATCCAGTTAAACTGGCCTTTTTTGTTGTTCTCTCTGTCACTTTGTGTCTTTGTCTATGTCTCTGTGTCTTTATCTCTGTCCATCTATGTCTCTATCTTTGTCTCTCTCTGCCTCTTTCTAGTCTCTTTGTATCTATCTGTCTCTATTTGTCTGTCTGTTTCTCTGTGCCTCTCTGATTTTGTCTCTTTATGTCTTTGGCTCTCTATGTGTTTCTGTCTAAATGTCTTTCTGTTTCTCTTTATTTCTCTTTCTCTCTGTCTCTGTCTCTCGATTTATTCTAAACTTAAATAAAACAAACATTTCTATAACATATGAAAATAGAAAAAGATGATTGCATATAAATTGCAAATCTTTTATGTACAATTCACTATTCCTTTTAAATATATGTTATCATCTAACTTTTCCCCATCTTCCACCCAACTTCCCCTCTCCCTATTATAGCTCCCTATAGACACAAGCATGTTGTTTTCCAAATGACATTCTTCCCTTGTCTTTCCGAAGATTGCTTCCTCTGCTTGAAATAGAATATTCTCCCTCACTTTGCCTTTTAGAATCCCTGACTTCCTTTTAAACTCAGCTTCAGTACCACATAAAAATTAGTACCATTTTCTTTCTTTCTTTTTTTTTTTTTATGCTAAGGCAGTTGGGGTTAAGTGACTTGCCCAGGGTCACACAGTCAGGAACTGTTAAGTGACTGAGGTCACATTTGAACTCAGGTGCTCCTGACTTCAGGACTGGTACTCTACCCACTGTACCACCTAGCTTCTCCAGTACCATTTTCTTTAGCAATCTTCCCCAGTTCCCTACTTTGTTAGTGTTCTTCCTTCCTGAGATTGTTTGGACAAATCAGGTTCTTATCTGCAAAATGAGGGGGCTGGATTCAAAAGGTCCCTGAAGTCCCTTGCAGATCTAAATCGATGATGCTGTGATCATTGTCACCATCAACAACTATTTATTGCAAATTTACAAAATGATGGGTTCTAAATCTTGTGCTAGAGAATTCAAAAAGGAAGCCATAGCCCTGCCATCAAGATTCCATCTAGTTGGGAAGGTAAAACACATACATAAAGAGAAAATGATCAACCCAGGGTAATTCCAGGTAAGTGTTAACTAACAAAAGCAAATTCTGTAAGAATCCTGAGGAAGATGTGATCACAAATTGCAATCAAATGATCAATAAGCATTTTTTCAAGCATCTGTTACGTGTTGAGCACTTTGTTAGGTGATGCTGCTGCAGAGCTTAGAAGCAAACTGAGGATTTTAACAAGAAAGGGTAATAAGGGACTGCATTACAAAGGTAGAAGGCAGACCTAGGTGAAAAGGAGGGTTTAGAAGATGGAGTAAAATAACAAGAAAGACGATTTGTCTGGATGATAGAATTTTTCTGCCAAAAGTGTTTCCTAATCTTGTCCATTCATACATTTTGTTATTGTTGAGTCATTTTCAATTTTGTCTGACTCTTTGTGATCCCATTTGGGGTTTTCTTGGCAAAAACAGTGGAATAGTTTGCCATTTCTTTCTCCACTCATTTTACAGATGAGGAAACTGAGGCAAATGGGGTTAAATGACTTGCCCAAGGTCACACAGTTAGCATGTGACTGAGGATAGATTTGGACTCAAGAAGATGAATCTTCCTGACTTCAAGAACCAGCACTCTATCTACTGCTCCATATAGTTGCTCTTCATTCGTAAATATATTTATACATATAAACATATATACATACACATATACATTTAATCAGTATTTATGAGTGACTCATATAAGGCTCTAGTGCATGCTAATTTAAGTGGTTAAGAAAATACTAAAGGTAGAGACTAAAAGGCTAGGAATCCTTATCCAGCCTTTGGCCCCTAACCTCCTGTAGAGGTTTCTACTAGAGTCCTATTGCTAGAAACAGCCAACTCCCATAAAATGAAAGGCAATGCAGTTTTCATTAGAAAAAGGAAACACAACATGTGTTATTCAACAGTCTTGCTTACTGTACTGTCTACCCAAATATATTTTCATCTTATGTGGCTACAGAGCACTTAAGGGATGAAAGTATAATTTAAGTAAATAACAGCATTCATTGTGTTTTTTATTAAAGAGCAACTAGTCATTCAAACCCACTCTTTCCAGAAAGACTGGAAAAAATGGAATACTCAGAAGAGAACACTTGACAGAAACCATGGACATTGTGTCCTAAGGTCACTCCATGTTTTGGAAAAGAACATTTGAGCTCCAAAGTACTTCATCCAACTGGTTTTCAACATAGTAAATGAGTAGACCTTTGTCCTCCAACCTCCATGCCATTATCTGGGGGTAATTTTCTTCCTTTTTCTCTCATTGCATGTTTTGTGTATGTTTGAGTCCTGACATCTTAAGATGGGATCTTTCTAGACAGTTCTGTTTCAAATAAAAATTCAGATGAATAATGTCAGTGGCCCTCAGCTTACCAAGAAAGGTTTTTCTTAATGTGAATTCAAACTTCATAGGATGGTTCAGAGCCAGCCAGCTTGTCCTCTCATGGGTCTGGCACTAGTGTGTGTTTATACAAAGGAATATTGTCTTATTCTCCCTCCCTTCCTTCCAACCTTCCTGCCATCTTTGGATGGATTATTATTGATAAACTATTATTAAGTATTATTGATATATTAATAGAGTGGAGGTGAATTCTGAGCATGTATTAATTCATTCTTCAAGGACCTATATCAGTTATTTCATTTGCATGCTTTGGGGGGACAGAGAAGTCTTTCAGCTAGATCCTACTACGTAGGTTAGTGAGAAGACCATTTCTGAGGCTAGATAGCTCCCCTTCTCTTCTGTGAGGCTGGTTGATAGAACTCAGGATGAAAGATAGAAGAGAAGCTTCTTTCCTCTGGAGTGACAGAATGTATATTTCCCGAAATAAAAAGAATTCTATTGAATGCATGTACACATATGTTGAACATCTGGGAACACATGTGAATAAACATGATTTTCTAAAAAAAAAATCTGACAGTAGCATGTGAAGTAGAAAATAATGGATACAGTGTTGAATATACTGCCACATGGGTGCTATTGCCATGTCAACTGATTCTGCTTAACTATTTATTGTGTCTGTCATGAAGTTCTATGATGCAAGCTGTTTTCTGGCAATATCTGAGGTGACAAAAAGAACAGAGGATGAATAAGATAAAGGATAGGAGATTTAGAACTCGGAAAACCTGGGCTTAGGTGTAACTCCAAATGATACAATTAGGTCCAGATACTGTCTCCACCACCAAAGTGCCAATAAAATTTTGTTCTCCTTTAAAAGCACAGAAGTCAGAAATCTTGAGTTCTAAAATGGTGTTAACTCTTACAGATGTATAACCTGAGGAAATAAATTACTTTTGCGCTTCATTTTTCTCACCCATAAAATGACTGGGTCATCAATTTGGTGATCTTTTCCAGCTTGAATATTCTTTCTTAGGATATATGAACATATACAAATATTACATGCATTAAAACATGTGCTTCATAAATGTGTATTGATTAATTAGTCCTACATATGTAAATGTGTATATAGATATAGATATATATGTGCACATATAAAAGCAAGCCTTAAAGTACTCTATAACTCTTGGCTATTCACAAATAGATAGATAGACAGATGGTAGATGAGTAGATAAAGTACAGATAGATTAGATAGATAGATCATAGACAAAAAGTAAATAGAGAGATGATAGACAAGTAGATAGTTGATAGATGAAAAGTAAATAGATAAATGACAGACAAATAGATAAAAGGGAAAGAGAGATGGAGAGATGAACGGATAGATAGATGATAGATGAAAGACTAGATAGATAAATGATAAACAAATAGATAAGACATGAAAGGAAAATAGATAATAGATATACAATAGACAGATGATAGATAAAGGTCTGACAATGGAGTTTGGGATCAGTGAAGAAATTGCATAACTTTCCCAAATATGCTCTGATAGAGAATCTCCTTTTTAATCCCTGGCCTATCTTGCTGTATGTTAGTAGTACCTGTTCAAGCTATATACATACATATATACTTATATGTATATAGGTGCCGATATTATGTACACAGGTGCATACAGAGAGAGGTGATCTTAATTAGTTATCCTCCCAAAGCATGTCATATAGATCTCTACATGTAATGTATAATTTGCCTGTATAACATACATCTGAACACATAATGTATATAATTTACAATCTGTATCCTATGTAGATGTTTATGTTAGTCTCTTTGGGTGAAAAAGGGAGAAAATAATATATTTTTATTATTAATTTAATAACCATCAAAGAAACATTCAAAATCTTATCTCACATTCTTAGCTTTTGATGATAATACTTGAAGAATGAATAAGCAAAGAAAATGCTTTTTATTTTGTGTCCTCTGATTGGCCTGCCTAAAGTCCTACTCCTTTTGGCCCTATCTTGATGTCTTTAAAAAGAGAATAAGAATGACCAAAATAAAAGTGGAATTGAATCTATCTTAACAGATAGGAAACAATTGTTACTGATGTGACCAACAGTTCTGGATGACCTGATTGTATAGCGCCAGCTCATCAATCTAATAGATAAAAAGATTAAAGTCTGTACCAAATGTGAAAAAAGGATTTAGATGAGAAGATGTCCTGTACAGGTAAAAAAATTTTATCATGACCTATTTTGATTAGTTATTATATGTTTTTAATGGAAAATAGATAAAGAATCAGATGTAACACAGATTATAACCATTTCCTACAAAAATTCAACTGGGTTAATCTTTTTTTGAGTGACTATGGATCTCATTAAAACTCTCAGTATTTCAAGCTTTGACCCCAGTTAGTTTATAAACAATGTGTAATTTGAACCCCTCCCTTAATAGAGAATCCTTTTACATTTGAATTTTGTTCAGGAAATTCTCCATGGTGCTGACAAATGTCTTTGGTAAAATTATGTCTTTGTATTATATGCCTTGTTTAATGGTGATGCTGAGATCTTTGAATAGTTATGTTTGTGGTTACATCTGTTCATAAAAACTTATTTTGCCTTAACCTATAGTTGCAGAGAATTTTTATGGTTATTGTTTGTTCTACTGAGTCATATGCTTAGAAAAATTCAACCAGTGCAAAATAGTCACCACAACAAGAAGAAAAAGAGCTCATAGACCAAATTAAGACAATAAACACTTGGTCCTTTTAACCAAGAAAAGAAATGACATCCATGGGTAACACTGATTAAGGGTATAAGATCATCTGCAAAATATTAAGGAGGGTGATAATAGAAGACTGTGAGTAATATGATCTCAAAAACTTCACAAAGCATTGGAAGATTCACATGGACAAAAATATTTATAATTGCTCTTTCTGTAGTGACAAAGAACCAGAAACTAAAGGGGTGTCTAGCAATTGAGGAATGATTGAACCAATTGTGGTATATGAATATAATGAAATACTATTGTGCAGTAAGAAATGACAAGAACTATTGCAGAGGTCAAGAAGATTGAGGTTGGAGAGGAAACTGTTAGATTTGGCACTTGAGAGACCACTGGTACCTTTGAAGAAAGCAGTTTCAGTGGAATGAAGTCAGAAGTCAGACTACATGAAGTCAAGAGAAGAGAAAGAAAAAAAGAAAATGGAAGAAAATGGAAGCCCCATGGTCTTCTAAAAGAGTCTAATCATGAAAGGGAGGTAAAACACAGAAAAATAGGTAATGAGAATAAATGGAACAGGTCAGGTATTTTTGGTTTTAGTTTTGTTTTGAGGATGGAATACATAGAATCATGATGATTACTGACTGTTTTGTAGTATAGTTTATCTCTGTGAATGCTATCCCTGTTTATTTACATTTCCCCCCTTATTTCCCTTGACACGATATAACTTTTGTCAGTACAAATGACATTTTTTACGATTTTTGTCTAACTCTAAGGTATCCCCCTGATAATTTGATTGATGGAGCACTAACTCTATAAATTATAGTCTATAAATTAACAGTATAATCCATAAATAGCTACTATAATATTATCACTTTCATTATATTGATACAACCCAGCCCTGAGCACTGAACTTTTCTCCAATTATTTAAATTGTTCTTTATTTCTTGTACCTTTGTAGGGGTTGAGTGTACTTTGGTCAATTGACTATCAAGCATTTTATGAACTTGATAATTATTTTGAATGAAACTTCCTTTTCTATTATTCCTTTTTGGAATTTAAAAAAAAATTGCTATGTAGTAATGTTGTTGGCTTTTATGGATTCATTTTGTAGTTTGTGATTTCTTCTGAAGCTGTTGTTTCAAAATTGGAGAGTTGGATAGGTAGGTAGTAAGTAACTGAATAGAAAAGTAAATGATAGAAACATAGATAGATGGATAGAAACATAGATAGACAGATAGCTGGATGGCTAGATCAAGCTTTCATTAATAGCCCTCAAGACTTGCCTTCACAGTGAAGTAAAAATTAACCTATTTATTTGACACTAAGAAGTAAGTGAAAAACTTCAGGCTACCCAAGAAGACCTTGGCAGATCTGATAATAGACCCCAGGGGTTCCTGAATTCTTCCCTGTTTAGAGTTCTTGCCTCAGTGCTCAGTGCTTATCTTTCATATAAGCAGCAAGCATTTTGTTTCAAAGCTTGACTGGGTTTAAGCAAACAAGAAGAGTCAGGAATGAAGAGAATCCACAAATTTCCCTTTGCCTGGAGTCACTAGTTCCTCATAAAGGAAGGACTCCACAAACTGTCTCATTGAATGGAAAGGTAATTCTGCATTATACACAGGTAAAAAGTCAGAGTCAAATCCAGCCCACAAAGTCGAATGCCAATGATGATTCCATAATGACCGAATTTTTAAAGTAGATGATGGTTATCTTGAATAGAAGGACATTCTTAGGATACCATTCAGTACCTTGTTTCATGAGTTTGATTGTCATAAAGATAGAAGAAAGTTTAATGTTTAATCTCCAACAGAGGAACAATGGGAAATTATACCATCTAAGGAAATACTGTTGACCACATAATAGTAAGGGGGAAAGGATATACTTAAGATAAGAGCTTTAGAAATAAAAGGGGCTTTAGAGAGGCTATAGTTCAACTCACTCATTTTATAAATGAGGGAAATGAGGCCTAAAGAGATAAAATGATTTGCCCAAAGTCAGAGAGGCAATACATGTCAAAGCCAGTATTCAAACCCCAATCCCTGACTTCAAATTCCCTACACCATGCTGGTACTCATAAATTTTTTATTCAAAATAGTAAGTATTACTTATTTTAATGGCAATTTCTCCTTGACTACAGTCTTCCTTAGATCTGGAAAAAGAAAACAGGGGATGGGGCCAAACATTGTCATGGTAACAGAAACAAAAAGAAATGATTCTAAAAGCATTTCCAATAAGGAAGAACAGCCAGTCTTCAGTAAGTAGCCTTCAATTGGGGTTGACATCTGTTATTCATTTGTTGTTTCTAGGTTTGAAGAAAAGCAGGGTAATTGGAAATAAGGCTATATTCTGGGAATATATTGAGTGAAAGGGCTTTTAGTGCTTTTAAAATATTGGTCTATTCACCCTTAACATTCAGTATGTACCTGCTTTGTCCATTTAGGAACTGGACAAGTGAGTTGGAATGCTGTTTAGACTCAAGGATTTCAAAGCCATGGAAGATCAAAGTAAGTGCCTTGTCTCTGCTAGGGAAAGGAGCTCTCAGGCTGAGGAAGGGACAGTTCTTCGGACCACAATAGGGAAAGAGAAGAAAGAAGTCTAATGCTGAAAGGACTGAAAACCATGAGGATTATGGAGTTTTGGTGCCATAATGACTATCTTAGAACAAGAGCGGGAAGCATCTGGCAATAAAGAAGAAAAAAATGAAGCTGTCCAATCAAATAAGTAGATTCTACAATTAGAATGGATTTTTAATCCATAATTTAATGGCTTTACCACTTATTAAATTCAGTATTTCCATTATATTTACAAATTATAAATTATATTTATAAAGCACATTATATTTATAAAGAACTTTTTAATTATTCCTTAGTTACTTTTAAACTTTCTTCATCTATAGAATAAAGGCATTAGACTAGATGAACTCTAATGGTCTTTTGCAGTTCTACAATCCATAATGATGGCATGGAAGATTGAGTGATAGACGTAGTATCATAAAGGTAGAGTTCAAATCTTGTTTCTGATACTTGGAAGCCATGTAACCATGGGTAAGTCTCTGAAACTCAGTTCTTTTATCAAAGGAATATAGATAGAAATATTAGAAATATACTATTAAAAAAAGAAAAATCCAGGAAAGTAGACCTGTACAAGAGACTATGACCAAGAAAAAAAAATATATATATATATATAAAATATTCAAATACTTTGCTGCTATTATTCCATTGTTATAATTTTTCACTTAATTGCTCAATATTTCTATAATAAACTATGAATCATTCATTATTCATGTCATTAGTAATCTTTAGGTAGAAAACATTTTCTTCTCTTTTCAGAATCATACTGACATTATTTATTGATATCATTGATGTAATCCATACACTTTATTTTAATAATAATTAATACACATCATTGATGTAATTAATATGTTAAGAATATACTCAATATTTCTTTCATTTAAAAAAGAAATATTGGAAATACCGACCTCACAGAGTTGACATGAGATAGTGTATAGAAAGTCCTTTGCAAACATTAAATACATATGTTAAAGAAAGGGTCTCACTAACATGAAGCTCCCTTTAGCACTGCATCTCAGTACCTGATCTTCAAATTATAAGCTCCTTGGGGGCCACTGTGGGGTTAAGTGATGTACTCAGAATCATAATATGTATCAGGGCAGCTCTTGGATGCAGGTCTTCTTGATCACAAGGCCAGCTCTACATCCACTATGCCCCACACCTACTCATGCAGATATTAGTTACTTTAGTATTAATATTATTTTCCTATGCTTCAAATATGTTCATTTTAAGAAAATGCCAAGAGAGAACTTAAAATCTGGAAAGCTGGTAATTAATCAACTGAAAAGGTTGAAATCTAAAAGGAGAGAAAAACCCAGATCTTGGCCTAGGTCAGCAAGATGATCCACACCAGGAATCCTGACCTTTTGTGAGTCAAGGCTCCTTTGGTGGTCTGATGAAATATATAGACTCTTCCCTAGAGCCATGTTTTTATAAACATAAAATAAAATATGTAGAGTTACCAAGAAAGCTAATTAATTATGCTGAAATAGTTATCAAAATATTTTTTAAAAAAATTCACATGGTCACACACCCCAGGGTAAGAACTTTTGCAATGTAGACACAACACGAGGTATGAGTCAATGTGTCTGAGGTCCTTAAGTTCACAGATGGAAAAGCAGATGCAGTCAGGGACTTTCCAAGGACCACTAACCTGATACAAACACTTTGCAACCCCCATTGCTACATTTATCTTCTCACTTTTTATTATATTACTCTCTAGAATTATAGAATTTCCAAGTTGGAAGGGACCATAATGATTTCATAAGCTAATCCATTTCTGAAAAAATATACTTTATACGATATATCAAAGCCATTATCCAGTCTCCCCTGGAAGATCTCTAGGGTAGTTGGGTTCACCTCTTTCCACAGCAATCCCATTCTAATTTCAGATAATTCTGATAGGATTTTCTTTCTTCCTTACATCAAGCCTAAATTTATAGCAAAATGGCACAATGAATAGAATCCTGGGTCTGCAGGAAGATCCGCTTTTAAATCCTGCCTCAGACACTTATTAGCTGCATGACTCTGGGTAATTCACTTAATTTCTGTGTTTGCCTCAGTTTTCATAACTGTATTAATGGGGAAAATAACAGCACTTACTTTGTAGAGATATTTGTGAAGATCACAGGAATTATTATTTATTTGGCCCAGTACCTGGGATGTTTGTGTGTATATATGTATGTATGCACATGCATGTTTGTTTGTGTGTGTGTGTGTATATATATGTATATGTATATATGCCTATGTATTTGCAAACGTCTATTATACACATAGATGTATTGTGTATATATGCATAAATGCGTGTATGCATGTGTATGTGTCCATTTGTATGTATGTCTGCAATATACATGTATGTGCATGTGCACACAGGTTGATTGCATATGTCTATATGCAAACATATGTACATGTATATATATGTGAATTGTGTGTGAACATATATGCACATATACACAAAATGTGTCATGTACATGCATATGTATAAATATGCATGGATATATATGTGCATTGTGTATTTGTGTACACACATAGATATATGTCTATTGTGTCTCTATATACACATGCATTGCATGGCTGTAGTATGCACATATAGACATAGACTGTTATGTATGTATGTGCAATATGCATGTGTATGTATATATGTATGCACATATAGACAGAGGGGTGTGTGTATACATATATAATATATTATTTCTTTCTTTTTATTCCCTCTGTACCTCCTAGCCATTGTGTCTCATTCTGTACTTTAGAGCCAGTCAATCAATTGACAATTATTTACATTAACCATCTTCTAGGACTAACACTGTACTAGGTGGTTGCGAAAATAAGTACAAGGAATGAAACAATCTTTCTCCCCATGATCACAGGATCACAGATCCCAATTTTATACCAAAAGGGGTAATCAAGGACAACTCCATTTTGCATTTCCATTCATTTTGCAGATGTGAAAATCAAGCCCCACAGAGGGAAAATGATTATACAACTAGGAAATATCTTCATTTTGTTGTTCAGTCACATCCAATTCTTTGTGACCCTATTTGGACTTTTCTAGGAAAAGATGCTGATGTGTCATTTGCAGTTCATTTTACTGATGAAGAAACTGAGGCAAACAGAGTAAAGTGACTTGCCCATAGTCTGAGATCAGATTTAAAGAATCTTCCTGCTTTCAAGCCTAGCACTTTATCCCTCCGTGCTACTAGGCTGCCCAGTCAGTGTCTTAGGATTTAAAACCAGGTTTTTCAGACTCTGGATCCACATTCTATTCCCTCTCAAGTGCCTTAAATTAAATCTGTCCAAAATGGGACTCCTTTTATTCTGAGTTCCAAATCCATTCCTCTTCCTAATTTCCCTCCTCCCATTCACCCAGTTTCCCAACCTCAGAGCCATCCTCTCCTCACTCTCACTCCCCCAAACTATTCAATTAGTTGCAAGATCTTGGCAATTTTACCTGCAAAAAACAAACAAACAAACAAAAAACCCTTGCAACTGCCTCCATCCCTTTCTCAAATCTCTAGAAATTTCTGAAGACAGTTCTCAGGGCTCCCTGAGTCCCTAGTCTTGCTTCACCATGGATTGGGAGTGAGGGTGGGTTGGAAGCCTGGGATAGGCTGGAGCATTTCCTACCATTTGAAAAAGGCTTTACTTATTGCCTTGAAGACTGGCCTAATAGTGGAAAGAAGCTATCACCAGGTTGGTTGAAAGGTGATGACATTTGAAGCCACAGCAAAAGACCATTTACAAAGTCCTGGGTGGATTGTGACTGCATCAGGGAATAAATTTACCAATGAAAAGACAGATTCTTGAAACACTGATGTACTAGAGAAGTATTTTTTTTTTTTTATCATCTCTTTCCAGGAGGGCAAAGTAAAATATCAAAAAGCCCATGAAGCTAACGAATGTACCTAGAAATCTCACTTTGCTCCTTAAAGCTATCAAAACAAACCAACCAACAACAACAACAACAAAAAAAAAAAAAAAAAAAAAAAAAAAAATCGGACATTTGTTAAGCTCTATTTGTGTGCCAAGTACTGTTCTATGGGCTGGAGACAAAAGGGAAATGAACAATCTCTGCTCTATAAACTCCTACATAAGGAGTTTATATTCTATCAGAGAAAACAATATGTGCACATATAAATATACACAAAACAAATGTAAAATAAAAGGGGGAGGCCTGGGCAAAGGGGAATAGGAATCAAAAAAAGCCTTAAGTCATAGAGAGTTTTTGAGCTGAACTTTAAATAAGACCATGAATTCTAAGAGACGGAGGAGGAAACCAGAAAACTCTGGGCATAGAGGACACTCTGTTCAATGGCACAAAGATAACAGGTGGAAAGATATAAAAGAGGGACATCAAGTAATAATAAAATGTAACATGTGTGTGGTACTTTAGATTTTGCTAAGCACACACAGGTTGTTTTATTTTATTCTCAAAATGTGGAAATCATAATTCATACTTTAAAAAATTTTAATAGTATTTTATTTTTCCAAATACGCACAAAAATAGTTTCTAACATTCTATTTTGCAAAATTTTGTGTTCCAAATTTTTCTCTTTTCCTCTAACTTCTTTTCTCAAGACAGCAAGCAATCTGATATAGGTTAAATATGTACAATTCTTCTAAATATATACCATATTTGTCATGCTGCAAAAGAAAAATCAGATCAAAAGGGAAAAAACATGAAAAAAGCAAACAATAACAATAAAAAGGTGAAAAGACTATGCTTTGATCCACATTTGGTCTCCATAGTTCTCTCTCTAATACTTTCCGTTACAAGTCTATTGGAACTTCCTTGAATCTCCTCATTGCATAATCCATATTTTGTGAATGGGTAAACTGACACTAGGGGATGGTGACATGCCAAAGGGTCACCTGATTAGTAAAGTGACTGGGGCTGTATTTAAACATTTCTTCCTGACTTTAAGTCCAACATTCTATCTATTAAGATACTAGGTGCAGAAAGAAGAACAATATGTAACATATTAGAGGTGGATTGCAAATGATTTTAAAAGCCAAAAAAATCTGTGTATATTTTATTTCTGAGGAAATAGGAAGCCACAGGAGTTAAGGGAGGGAAGGTGGTGACACGGTCAAACCTGTGCTTTTTGAATAATATTTTGGCAAATATAATTATTTATATAAAAATTATATATATTATTATTTATATATAAATTATATATACAATATATGTAACATAAATATTTTTATAATATAAAATATAATATAATAAATTATAAAGGAAAAACTTTGCCTACATTATCCCATTCAAAATACCTTTTGTACTTTTGTTGTCCCTAGGACTATCCATGGCTGTATTACTCTATGTAGGCTTTAAACCTCAGACAGGTCAACTGACTTGCCCAGAATCACATAGCTAAAATAGGATTTTCCTGACTCTCAAATCAACCATCTAACCCCAGCACTTTGCTGCTTCCTTCCATCAGCATTCCTGCGTTGTGCTCTGAGAACATCACCGATCCAACCAGCAAACTGGTGGAGTAGACAGAGAACTGGACTCAAGTCAGAAAAACTTGGTCAGATCTGACCTCAGATCCTTAGCTAGATGTGTGACTCTCAACCAAATCATTTACCTGTTTGCCTGTTTTCTCATCTGTAGAATGTGGGTGATAATAGTACCTGCCCCTCAAGATTATTGTGAGAATAAAATGTGATAATATTTGTAAAGAGCTTGGCACATAGGAGACTTTATATAATAGTTATTATTACTAGCTAAGTTTCCAGGGTAAAATTAGGTACTACCATAAGATCCATAAACAGCCTTAAGTAGCTCCTAAATTAGTTATTCAACTCTTTATCCCCCTTTGATAGGTTATAACCTTTTTCTGGGGCAGATAAGTAACAGACCTAAAGTCAGGCCTCTATCTTCCTGAATTCAAATCCTATCTCAGACACTCCCTAACTGTGTGACTCTGGACAAGTCACACCATTCTTGCCTCAGTTTCCTGATCTCTAAAATGAGCTGGAGAAGGAAATGGCAAAGTATTCCAATATCTTGGCTAAGTAAATCCTGAATGGGATCACAAAGAGCTGAACAAAGCTAAAAACAACTGAAAAATAAAATCTTTTTCTGGATTTTTTTTTTAGACAACCTGGTTAAGTCTAAGGGAGATAACCTTAGACTTAACCAGGTTGCCTAAAAATTTTTTTTTATATTTTTTATTTTATATATATATATATATATATATATATATATATTTATATAACCTTAGATTATCTCCCTAACAAGGTTAGGTTGCAAAGAAAACCAATTAAGGGTTATAAAAATTATAACAAAAATATTACAAAATTATTATAATTAAGGGTTATCAAAAATTATTTCAAAAGTTCTTAACTCTAGGTTAAGAACTGCTATTAGAGGTATCTTGGTAAGGTAATAAGAGGCCTAGAATTAAAACTGGAAGATGTAAGTTTCAGCCCCAGCTCTGATAATTACTCATTGTGTGATCCTATGTCAGAGATATCTAGCAAATGTTTAACCATGGGCTTCCTGAAAACAAATTAGGTAAGACTAATCTCTTCCCCATTATTATGTTTAAGCCTGATCAACAAAACAACTCAAGCCCTGATTTGTACAAATTTGCCAATTTCGATTTCTAATCTCCCACAAAATTTGGCAATCGGTACCCCTGCCCTATGCTAATCATTTACACTTCTCTGAATGGTGATAATATTTTCTCTACCCTCATCAACAGGTTAATCTGGTTAAAGGGTTTGGGAGACAGACTTTATAGAACTTACCTAAGTGGAAGCTATTATTATTATCACTTATTTCTTCAAAAAAGCCACTGCCCTCTACCACCAAAATTAAAACCCCTGGGTGCCTCAGTAGTCATTGACAGTCTTTGTGGCTAGAACACCTTTCCTGGTGGCCAGCTCTCTGACACTGAGCATTTCCGAATTTAGCAAGGCTAGTCCAGATAACAAGCACATGGGGTATATCTAGGCTTTCCAGCCCAGTGGATGATCTGGTAGAAAGCATCCTCTCTGTGTACCTTTGAAAAACCGGGGTCACCCCATATTCTCTGGAGTAGAATGTAAACTCCCTGAGGGGCAGCTGATTTGTCTCAGCATAGCACCATGTCTTGCATTTACTGTGCTTAATCAATGCTCCTTAAAGTGTCTGAGACCCCAGAGTTGGACTTTAGAGGAGATTTAGTCACCAAAACAGTTAAATATCCTTAGAAAAGCAAGAGGGAAAGCATTCAGGGCAAAGATTCTGAAGAGGATTCATTAGCCAAACATATTTAAGCAACTTTCAAAAGCAAATCATTTGTTTTCCTAGGCACTCAATGTGCCTAAACCTTAAAAGGAGAGAATTTTTCTTCATTTGCAAACAGGCGGGCATATAGTTAGCCAACAGAACAATAAAAACTTTGCTCTCCCATCAGCCAGCCTCACTAAATTAGTCTTCAAGATCACCAATAGAAAGTGCCAATCATGCTTCCTAACGATGTGGTTAACCTTCTATTATTAATCAAGGCACATACTTTTGGAATAATAAATGAGTTCTGGAAGATCTGAGCTTGATAAGCCTTATAATGCAATATTGCCCGGGCCTGGTGTCATGCAACAAATGGAATGATTGATCAAAAATGCAGACAACAGATTGACATTCCATCCCCCACTCCTCCCTCTCTCTTTAAGCACACCAGACAAATGTTGTTGCTGTTTTAAAATTCAAACAAATAAACAACATACTCTCACTCAGAATTTCAATGTGATTCCCAAAGAGCAAAGAGAAGAAAGTTGTTCCTACATAGATGTAGCCCCTTTGTTTCTATTAGGTAAATTCTTTTTTTTTTCCCCTTTTCCATCATGGAAATAGCCACTCAGAGAATGTCAAAGAGAGGACCTGCTTTACGACTTGTTCCAAAGGCATGTTGTATTCTTCACCCCCATGGAGAGGTGTTTTCTGATTCCTGGAGCACTTTCTCAATAGGCAGGGACATTTCAGAGAATTGGAAGCCAGCCAGGCTTCTGATTATCCCTGGGCCTCTGTTCTGTTTCCAACCTTCTCTATTCCCCCCCCCCCCCCCCCCCAATCCCACTCCCTCCCCATCCCCAGGACCTTCAAGAGTTAAAGTGACAGTACCAGGAGTACATTAGCCCAACACATCTCAGATTAGAAATCCCCAAAGCAGGGCCTGTCTTCTTTATGTTTTGTTTCCTAAGTACCAAAGCACTGAGCATAATTGGCCGTAATCTAAAGGCAGTTTTATCCCATGACCTCAAAAGGCTTTGCCAAAATTTACTCTCTAATCCTTGCAAGGCCCTGAGGAGGCAGGCAGGCAGCCCACTCCTATCATTTTATTTGGCTTTGCAGATGATTGCAAATTTAACCACAGTCTCATGGGTAGATAAAGTGTGCTCTTTCTTTTTGTCTCTCAAACAATTACCTCAACATTAGAGACTATATGTACATATATTTACATACATCTAGGTACACACACACACACACACACCCCAAACACACATTTGGGGCCTAGAACTATAGGAATAATGGATGCATCGATAGAATTTTAGCTGCTTTGACCCAGAATGAGAAAGATAGTAACCAATGGGAAGGCCAAAATCACACTAACATCAAAGGCAAAAGGAGCAGATGATTGGTACTGTACTAAGTGCTAAGGATACAAAAAATGGCAAAAGATCATGCTCTGGAAGAGTTCACAGTCCAATGCAAGGAGACAATATGACAGCTAGGTGGTACAGTGGGTAGAGTGCCCTTGTAATGAGGAAGCCCTGAGTTCAAATATGGCAAGTTTAATGAATTAAACCAAATGGAGAACTCCCAATATGGAAATGCTTTCCTCCATTGCAGGTGAGCAACTGCTATATATATCCTACTTAAAGTCTAGAAAACTGAGTGGGGTAATTCCCCCTATTCTTCTTATAACCATCAATATTTTCTTCCATCCAGTGACAGTGACAAGTCTTATTGTGCAAACTAGACTCTCAATTGCTCAGCTGCAGGCATTTTGTCTAAGTGTCTCCCATGCCTCCCCATCTTCAATTTCCTAGTTTCCCTGGTGGTCTTCAAGTGCCAACTAAAATCCTATCATCTACCATAAATCTTTTTTCCAATCTCTCTTAATTCTCATGCCTTCCTGCTTTCAAATATTTGCTATTTATCCCATGTATAGTTTGTTTTTACATTGTTCCTTGTGAGTTACTTCAGTCACGTCCAACTCTCCATGATCCACTTAGGATTTTCTTGGTAAAGATACTGGAGCAGTTTGCCATTTCCTTCTCTAGAGAAAAGAAAACTAGATACACATGTCATACAGGTAGCAAGTGTCTGAGGCCAGATTTGAACTCAAGGCCTCCTAATTACAAGGGCAAAGCTCTATCTACTGAACCTACCTAGTTGTCATATTGTCTCCTTGCATTGGATTGTGAGCTCTTCTAGACCACGAACGATCTTTTGCCATTTTTTGTATCTTCAGCATTTAAGCACATCACCAGACATATAGTAAATGTTTAACAAATGCTTTTATCCTGCCTAATTGCAGGACACAATAGGCCTAATTGACAAGGCTAGCAAGTGGCGATGGTGGGATTCAGTAAAATCTCCTGGACTTCATTAGCTGGTCCTATTTCCATAGTATATTCTGCTCCTCTTATGTCATCAAATAAAGATGGTAGCATCCCTTGTGGTATCTGTAGCTAAATCATATGTCTGCAGAAAACTTCTAGTCTAGGGGAGCAGAAGACCAAAAATCAGTGAATCCAATCCTCGTCCATTGTAATGTTCTTCTCTAAAATATAAAGTTCTCTGGGAGCGGGTTTCTTGGGGGGCTTCTGGAAGGTAGCCTTAGTTTCAGTTTAGTTCAATAATCACCCCAAATGCAGCCGGGAGTTAAAGTCCAGATCTTTTATTTTCTCTTTCCTTCACTTGGAGCTCAGCTAGTTTTCTGGAGGCCTTCTGGATCTTGCTTTCAGTGTTCTCCACAGGACAGCCTGCCACCACTTCTCTGTCTTCCTTCGTTCTACCCAACTGAATCCCACCTTCTCAATCTCCCAGAGTGCTCCTAGCATATAAAAGGGCTTGTCCTTTTATATGCTCTTTTAGAGGTGTGAACTCAAAGGTTGACTCCTCCTCTGAGAGTGGGATTGTGCCCTTCTGACTTGTGAATCTCCTGGACTCCTCTTTGACTTGTGAATCTCCTGGACTCTTCTCTGACTTGTGAATCTCTTAGAACTCCAATAAGTACTAAATACATTAGTGAGCTAGAGAACTGTTAAGTACCATGCTAAATTAGATAACTGACTTAGCACCTTGTAAGAATCCTAACAGTCCATCAGGCTGTGGTGGCTGGTATTCTGTTCAGATAGCTAAAACGATCTGGCTTCAGATCCTATGAGTGCTACTTACCAGCTGAGGGGCCAAGGGCATTTAAACCTCTCTGAGTCTCAGTACCAAAAACTGATAGAGTTAGAGTAGATGACTCCTAGATTTACTTCAGAATCTAAGCCTATGATTCCTAGAAAATGGCATCAATCCATTTCACAAAGGTCTTGAGAACATCCATCTGTCCATCTATGTAGCAATTAAACCTAGCAGAGGAAAAATTATATTTATAGCATGTCTTGCTAACTGACATCAGAACTATAGAATACCAGATGTCAGTTAGATCAGTTCATATTTCTAGGTTGCTGTACTAAGTCCATCCCATCTTGTGACAGGACAGTCAATCAATTGAACAAAGAGTTCTTGCTATTTTAATTTCAACTCTAGTCTAAAGGTTGTCTAATTAAAAAGAGATTTCATGATTTTCTATTTCAGTGTTTCCTAACTCTTGATTACCTCTATGATGTTGCGTCTCTCTTATTTCCAATAAAACCTAATTCTTTCTTAGCTTAAATGAATAAATAAAATAGTAAATATTATATTAGTCAATATTATATATAATGAATATATATTATTGCTGTGATAAGGGAGCCACTGGCCAGTGGCTGCTAGAGGTCTACCTCAGATCTGTAGAATGGATCTCTTCATGTGAGAGGATGATGCTGATACAAGGAGACTGAGAGGCAGGTGCATTCTCTGACCTCTCTTCTCTTCCCTCTTGCCTCCAATTTATTTCATCCCCAATCCTCAAGGAATATCTGTGAAGGCTGCCTTGCAACTCCTTCAAGTTTATGATTCACAGCTGTGGAGGCTCTCGGAGAACTGACCTGCCCCTTTTACCTAGGCATGGTCCTTAATATATTATATATAATATGTAATAACAATATTATATATAGTGAATAGATAATATGTAAATAGTAAATATATTCCAATAAAGTCTAATTCTTTCTTAGCTTAAGTGAATAAATAAAATAGTAAATATTATATTATATACTTGAATTTAATTTCTGGTACTAAACTACTCACCTCTGAGTAAGTTACTTTCCTTCTATAAACCAGAAGTTACCTAAACGTAAAATGACAGGGCTGGTTCCCATGAACTCTAAAAATCTGAGATTCTGGGAAAAATAAGCTATGTGAAGGGTGTGATGAGAAATAATGTGAAATATGCAAAAATGTTTGTAGTTGCTCTTTTTGCAGTGGCAAGGAACTAGAAATTGATTGGATTCCCATCAATTGGGGAATGGCTGAATGAGTTATGGTATATGAATATAATGTAATATTATTATCTATAAGAAATGATTTCAGAGAAGCCTGGAAAGATTTTCATGAACTGATGCTGAACGAAGTGAGCAAAAGAAGCAGGAGAACAACAAGGAGAATGTTGTACACACTAACAGTAAGATTATGTGATAATCAACTGTGATGGATTTGACTCTCTTCAACAATGAGGTGATTCAAAACAGTTCCAAATTCTCTGGATGCAGATGGCATTTTCCAACCCAAATCAATAGACTTCGGTTGGAAAATGCCATCTAGATGCAGAGAGTCAATTATGGTGCTTGAATGTGGACCAAAACATAGTATTTTCACCTGTTTGCTGTTTGTTTGATTAGTTTTTTCTTTCTCATTTTTTCCCTTTTGCTCTGATTTTTCTTGCCTAACATGATAAATATGGAAATTTTTTTTTAAAAATTACACACATTTTACCTATATCAGATTGTTGTCTGAGGGAGGGGGGAATAAGGGAAGGAGGGAGAAAAATTTGGTACAAAAATGAATGTTGAAAGCTATCTTTACATGTATTTGGAAAAAATAAACTACTGTTGGGGAAAAAGATGTGATACTGTAAAATGTTTGAACTCAGAGTCTAGAAGACATGGGTTCAAATCTTTCTTTGGATACTTAGTAGCCATGTGATCATGGTCAAATTCATCTTTCTGAGCCTCACTTTTCTCATATGTAAAATAGATATAAAGCAATGATACTCACACCATCTACTGCACCGTATAATTATAGAAAGACTTGCTTGTAAACCTTGAAGTACAATATAAATGTTAGTTATTATTAATATTCTTTCCAGCATAGAGGACATATGTTCTCTAAGGTTCTATCTTACTTTAATAATTTATGATTCCATGATATCATGTGGGAGCCAAAAAAGTTCATATCATCTTGAGCTACTTTAAGAAGATTAGAGATTCCAGTAATAGGGAGCTGATGGTCCTAGTATAACCTGTCCTTATCAGACTTTATCTAGAATACTGTCTTCAATTCTTGGTGCAACCATTTAAGAAGGGCATTGAACTGGAGAATGGGCAAAGGAAAGGCAACTAGGATGAGGAAATTCCTTTGTCTCTGACATGTGAAGGTCAGTTGAAAAGACTGGGCATGATTAACTCTGGGGTGGGTATATCTTTGAGGTCCTTTTTAATTCTCCAATTCTGTGATTCCATGAAATGCAAAAAAAATTGCATACCAAGAAAAGAGGTCCTATTCTCTTTAGGTTTCTATCTCTGCCTCTTTCTGTGTGACTGTTGTCTCTCAATTTGTCTATTTCTGTTTTTTCATCTCTGTCTTTGTTCTTTCTCTTTCTGTGTCTCTCTCACTGTTTCTCTGTATTTCTGTGTCTCTCTGCCTTCACACACACACACACACCACACACACACACACACACACACACACACACACACACACACCCATCTCCCACTCCTCTCCTCTCTGTTGGAAACTGCCTGTAAGTCTGGGATTGACACAAGTGTCCTGATTTATTTTCATTGTTTGTTATAGCAATCCATGGCAATTTATTTAGGACCACTGTCTCTCACTCAGAAGGGATCTCATAACACAAACACATTAATCCTTGTCGACAGTATCATGGATGCCAGCAGTTCAGATAATGAGATTGTTCCTCTCAGCATGCACAGTCTGTTCATAAGCAACAGAGAAGCTTATCAGATTCTAATAATCTCCAGTACATAGGCCAATAAACTACTGCACACAAAGGTATTTACAATTTGTAAAAAAAATCCATAGTCCAGGTCTTTCTACACTACCTAGAAGACTATTGAGTATTTCATTTTCATGACAGATAACCATTGTTCCAATCTGTAGAATGGCTGCAGTAGGGTTTGTTGTTGTTACTGTTGTTTTGGGAAGGAGAGGGTATGGGGTGGAGAGGGAGATCTCCTAATAAAACAGGTTCCGAATCTAGAAATATGAAATCTAGAACATATACACAGATAGTTCACACACACACACACACACACACACACACACCCCTGATAGGATTATCTCAGAACAAAAAGCCCTTTTAGAGTTTTGTTTTTACCACAAATTTGACTGCCTTGGACTTACTGACATTATAAACACTCAACTTTGGCTAGAATTCCAGTGACTTGCATTATAGACTTTGTTATTGCCTGGTTCTTATCTCTTATTCATGGATTCTCAGAATCCCAGATGATCCCCCTGCATGTCCATAACTCGTTTTTCTCTCAGGAAGTAGAACTGCCAGGTATGCCATGTGATCCCAAATAGCTCTTTTATCTAAGTTTCAAGTTTTATGGCACTAACCTGAAGATATTAAGATAGCTCTCAGACACTCTCCCAGGATCCCTTTTGCTTTCATATGCATTCAAATCCAAGCTTACTACCAGTAAAAACTATTGATCTCATCTTGCCATACTCAGATGGAGGTTTGGACATTGACAGAACGACACACTATTTTGCCTTCTTGCTCCTATTCATACCATTTGCCACCCAAACCAGTAATTGCTTTCCCCTTTCTTTTTGCCTATCCAAAAACTACTCAACTTCCAAACACCGGACTTTCCATGGAGCCTTGCCTAGCCTATCCTGACGTATTTCTCCTGGGAACTCAGAGCACTTATTATCACCTCTCTACCCACCCCCCCACCCCCCCATCCATCACTCTTACATCACTGTGTCATTCCACTCAGAAACTAGATGTCTGATGCAAGGCAAGACATGGGTCTCAGTTTCCTTATCCATAAAATGAGAAGATTGCATCAGCAGCTTTTATGATCCTTTGCAATTCTAAATCCTTGATTTTATATCTTGATGTTCATAACGATGCCATAGTTTGCTCCTATTTTATTGTCCAAGTGATCAATAGGTATTTATTAAACTATTTGACAAGCGCCATACTAGGTACCTCCCCCAAATCCAATATTGATGAGGGGGAAAAAAAGAAAATCTCCATAAAAATCACTTGTTTTCCTTTAAAGGTCTTCAACTACTCAGGCGCACTCCCCTCCCTCCCCCGTTGACTATTATAATTTCCATTATAGTAACATAACTGTTTCTACAAGCAAGTAAGAGTGTTAAGGGAAATGGAAACCCTCCAAACTTAAGCCCCAGGTCTGGGTTTTTTCAGGCATGTTGCAGATGACTGCATCTACAGCTGGTATTGATAAGCATGGGGAATGCTGAGGAGCATGCCAGAGATTGGACAGAAGTTCTGTGAGACCAAAGGTTTTTTGGCCCTCTCTTATAGGCCTTTGTAATGGGAGGCAAGAGGAACAAGGGTATTTCAGAATTCTCAAACACTCTTTCCTTATCCCTTCTAAGTCCTCTCCATGTTACAGCCATACAGCACATGTGTATGTGCGCCCATAATTGTGTGTTTTTTTTACAAAAGGTAAACCTATATTATGTTTCACACACCAACTTCTCAGCTGAACCCTTTTAAAATTTCATCACTCCCAACTGGCTGTTATATCACTGTCTGTAGTTTGCTATCTAAAAGTCTTTAAGAAGATTAATAGTTCCACAGCTAATGGGATCATGATTTTAACACAAGATCGGTGACAGCTTAAAGTCAAAGTCAGCAGTATTCTCTTGTGCAATATAGAATCCAGGAATCATGGCTGAGGATCTATAACTGTGATCTCACAGAGTTGTTGGGAGAAAATAGGCTTTGTCACTCCCTTAAAACCCTACAAAAATGTGAATTTTGTGATTAGTATTACATAGATCATATTTTACCCTGAATTTATAATGTTAACAATATCCAATTCCATCATCGGTACTTCCATGTAATACAGACACATTCAATTTACTCAGCAATTTACTTATTCTAAACCCTTAGAGCTACGGAAACCAAAAACATTGTTCTGGACAATTCTATATATAAAAAGAAGATAGTGTTATCTAATGGTATTAGAGTCTTGAAAATTGGCGTAAATCCTATCTCGGACACTTAATAGTTATATTAACTAATAACTTAACCTGTTTGAGCCTTAGTTTAATCATCTGTAAGATAGACTCAATAATGTAATCTTCATCCAGGATTGTCAAGAAGATCAAATGATGGACCAGGCCATCCTCAGCAACGAGATCAACCAAATCATTTCCAATGGAGCAGTAATGAACTGAACCAGCTATGCCCAGAAAAGAACTCTGGGAGATGACTAAAAACCATTACATTGAATTCCCAATCCCTATATTTATGCACACCTGCATTTTTGATTTCCTTCACAAGCTAATTGTACAATATTTCAGAGTCTGATTCTTTTTGTACAGCAAAATAACGTTTTGGTCATGTATACTTATTGTGTATCTAATTTATATTTTAATATATTTAACATCTACTGATCATCCTGCCATCTAGGGGAGGGGGTGGGGGGGGGTAAGAGGTAAAAAATTGGAACAAGAGGTTTGGCAATTGTTAATGTTGTAAAGTTAACCATGCATATATCCTGTAAATAAAAGGCTATTAAATAAAAACAAAAAAAAAAAAAAGATCAAATGAAATAATGGATGCAAGATATTTGCAAACCTCAAAATGCTTTTATGCATGTGTACTATTATTAGTATTATTATTATACAAGGAAGAAAAGAGTTGATTAAAAAAGAGACTTTTTTGTGCCCCATTCATATAGATAGGTTAGCCTACTATTAATGATTAAATATGAAGTTCACATAATAATAACAATAATAATAATAATGGTGATGATGAATTATGGCATTAATAATGATGCTTTTTATATTGCTATTAATGCAAGTCACTCAATTACAGATAGGGAGTGGCCCATGTCCAAAGAAAAGTTTCCTAAAAGTCTTTTTAAAAATTATTTTAGAAATACAAAATGAATTGAGAGAGTATAGCTTAGTGAATAGAAGGCTGAAGCCGGGAAGACTTAGAATCAGTTTCTCCCTCTGATCCATATTGACTGTCAAGTTATGGGAAACTTTCTTGAATGATAATTTGTCTAGCTGCTAGGCTGGAAAGTGTTTCACACCAAAAGTTGCTCACACTAAAGAAATCAACAGCTGTAAAACAACAACAAAGTTAATTTTTTTTTAAATTTCTCTGTTAGAATATATTAACAGATTGAAAGTTAAATGAGAATTTAAAAAAAAAAAAACCTCCATTAAGTTAAATAATGAGAAATTTGTTAGCTAGATTTAATTTACTGTTTTTAATGCAACAAGTATTTTTTTATTAAAAAAATTTATTAAAAATTTATTATTAAAAAAAAGCTTCATTTTTCTCAAAATTCCAGAATAAAGTTTTTCTGTGCATTTAGGTTTATTTCTTTTGCCAAATTTCTGATTGGCAAACTCTTTTTTGCAAATTTGTCATATTATACAACTGGGTATATCTTGCTCTGTATTTGTATCGCATTTCCTCTTAGTTCAGTCCAGTTTCTTTCTAAGAGTAATTTAAGTACTAGCCCACTGCAATGTCTTTCTCCCCTGTATTCCTTTTGGGGGTTACTTTGCTAACTTCTCTATCAATTTAGCCTGTCAGTTGATGGTATACTCCCTGTTAGAACTAACTCCCTTTTGGGATTAGTCCAATAACTCCTTTTAAGATTGTCCTCATGAGCCCCCAGTTGATATGCCTTTTCTAGGGAAATTGTCTTCTCCCTTGTTAATTACTAACCTCCCTTTCTTTGCTACCTTCTCTTGGAATACTCCCCATTCTTAATATACTACTAAAATCTTTGTCTCTTGTTTTGGAGGGGAAAAAAAGAAAAAAATTGGATGTGTGCTCCTAGGCAAATCATTCCATCCCTTTAAACCTCAATTTCCTTATCTGTTAAATGGGTAATATAATACTTATGGTTACTTACTTTGTGGGTTTATTGTAAGGAAAATATATATTCTATAAGTATAAACTATCACAATTAAGTTTTTAACAAACTAGTTGCTTTTATAATATATAATCACATTGGTACACATAAAACTAAAAATAATTTCATACTTCATGAATGACAGGCTAAAGTCAGCATTGATGTTGTTGACAAGATAGAAATTCTCAAACTATTATACAATGAAAACATCTTTCCAAGGTAATCTGAAACTATATAAATAATATTTTATAACCATAGCTTATTTCTACCGGCATACCTTATTTTATTGTGTTTTGCTTTATTATAGTTTACAGATATTGCTTTTTTTTCCCCAACAAATTGAAGGTTGATGACAACCCTGCATCAAGCAAGTCAATCAGTACCATTTTTCCAGCATTATGCACTCCCATCATGTCTCTGTGTCACATTTTGACAATTCTCAAAATATTCCAATCATTTTCACTATAATTATAACTGTTGTGATAATCTGTGATCAGTAATCTTTGATGTTACTATTGTAATTGTTTTGGTGAACCACAAACCACACCTATATAAGACAGTAAACTTAACTGATAATTTTGTGTGTATTACAATTGCTAAACCATTCTCCCATTTTTTTTCCACTGGGTCTTCCCATTTCCTAAGACACAACAATATTGAAGAATATCACATGAATTTAGTTGACAAAACTAGGAGGGTTTGAGATTAACTCAAATTTTGAAAGAAGTTCACTGTCAAACAGCATTGTGTATTAAGAGGAATCTTTCATGAAAGGATGAATCAATCAGTGTGTCAGATTTCATTGTGCCTTATTTTAAAGAAATTGCCACTGCTGTACCAACCTACAGCAACCACCACTCTGGATACTCAGCAGCCATCAACATGAAGGCAAGACCCTCCACCAGCAAAAAGATTATGACTTCCTAAAGATTCCAATGATAGAAATTTTTAACAATAAAATATTATAAAGTAAGATATATTATATATATTTTTTACATAATGCCATTGGTATTATGTAAACTACAATATAGTATAAACATAATTTTTACATGCATTGAGAAACCAAAACATTTTGTGACTCCCTTCATGATGTTTACTTTATTATGGTAGTCTAAAACCAAATCTGCAATCCCTGAGGTATGCCTGTCTACTGTCATCCTTCCCCCAAATCAATCTATTCATTTTTTCCTAATCATTCCAATATTCAATGCTTTATTTGTTCATTTTTTTTTCAAAATACACATGCTACATGTCTATTGTGTACAGAAATATTGTGTGATATAGTGGAGAAGGGCTAAAAGAACCAAGAATACCTTCGTTCAAATACCTCTTCTAATGTATTAGTTGTATAATCCTATTAAAGTCATTTATTTAAAGTTACAGTCTGTTTCTATGAAGAAAATGTTCACACTAAAGATGCCATCAAGCCATGTATATAGCAGAGAAAAGGAGAATAGTCAAAAAAAACATTGAATTGTTAAAATAAATGTCCATAATTTTGTTTGGTTTTCTGTGTTTGTGTGTGTGTGTGGTCTTGTTCTTTGGCCATGGCCATCTTAATGAATGAATTGATTGATTATTTGTTGATCACATCCATGGATAAGTATTTGGGCTACAATTCTAAAACTTATAGAGTCCTTTTAGGGCCCAAACCATTTTATACAATGGGATCTACTGTTGAAAGAGTCTTTTAAGGTGAAGAATCTGAGTTCAAGTGAATTATTCAAGGTTATATAGCTAGCAAGTATTAGAATTAGGATTAAAGAGTATAGTCAAAATCAGCTCATGGTGAATCAATTTCTGGGTTATTCCCAAGTTTCCAATGAAGCTTCATTTAAATTATTCCTCTATGCAAAGTAGATAACCATAAATCGTGTAATAGCTGAATACTATTAATGATATACAAATGTGATAGAATAGTAATGCTCTATACAATCTCAAAAATAAGAGGAGTTAAAAGAAACATTTATCCAAGTAAAATAGCAAATCAAAATCAGAGAAATTTTACAGATTAAGATTACCAAAGATAACACAAGAATAAATGGGCTTTTGGTTCAAAACAGAGCAGAGAATAATCACACTCAGGAGAGAGCCATGTCCAGCCATATCTAGTTAGAAGCCCCAGTGGTCAGAAGATGCCTCTAAAGACTCCAGTCCACCATTCACTCCTTATTTTCAGTCACCTCCCTAGGTATTCTTTCTGTAAGTTTGTCAGGCACCAGCTAAAATAAGTACTTTATGAAGGTGGGCAGTATCATTTGCAGGAATTTTAAGATACTCAGAAGTCACATTTCTTCTGATATTCAGCACACAACACACAGCTGTCTTTCAAAACACTGCCCAAGGTTGGAGTGGGGATAGAGTATTACATCATACAGTAATATTCCATTGCATTAATATACTACAGTCTATCCTGCCATTCCTAAATTGTTGGGAATCTGTATTGTTTCTAATACTCTATTACCACAAAAAATACTTCAGATACTTAGTTGAATACATATGTCCTATATGTATTTTATACACATATATATGCATATTTGCATTTATATCACCTTTTTCTTTTTGAGTTCTTCGGAGAGGCTATGACTAATGAGTGCACTAAAGGTTATGAATAGTTTATTCACTTTTCTTTCATAATTTCAAATTATTTTGCAGTACTATTATTCTTTGTTAAAAAGGAAAGGTTTAATGGGAGGAAGTCATCATCAATGTCTGTGTTGTCAAAAACAAAAGGCATCCATAAAACTTTTAACAAATAAAATTTTAAAAAATAATTTCTATGCAAAAGTTTTAGTTTTAGGAATTGTTCAGGATAAATAGGATAAAGGATGTGATCAAAGAAAGGTATGGTCACATAAAAATGTAATAGCAAAAGTGAGGGATAACTGATGGATAACAAGTATCTTCCAATGATATCTACTTGATGACATGAGAGGTAGTGGAATGCCCCATTATCTCAACCAGGGAGCTAAATGATCTTTAAATAGATTTGTTGGACTTGGAATCTGGAAAACCTGTGTTCAAATCCTGCCTCAAGTACTTACTGACTCTGTGACAGTGGGCAAGTCACTTAACATGTTTCATCTTTAAAATAGGGATAATAGTAACACTTACCCCACGGGATTTTTAAGAGAATCCCATGACATAAATATAAAGAATTCTGTAAGTATTAATCTATATAAGTTAACTGGTATTATTATTAACATCATTATTCTTTTTATTATTGTTGTTTTATGAGAAAAGAATCACTCAGGATAGGCAGGCCTATGAGTTGTAATCTACTTTATAGGAAATAATAATGTAATCTACTTTATGGTAATAATTTACCTTATAGAAGAAATAACTACTTTTACTAGATCACTGGTGCATTGAAACACATAAGGAGGAGGTATTTGTTTAAAAGACCATTAGAAATTGTTATTCCATAGGTCTCCCCAAACTATCTCATTCATACCTCAAGTGAACTTATATTATTTTGTTCATATTTCTCTTATATAATTTCCATATTTAGTTGCATAATCCATAGTATAATATAGAAATAAACTAGATGGCTCAGGAGATAAAGTGCTGGACTTTGAGACAGGATGTCTTGAGTTCAAATTCAGGCTCAGACAGTCATTGGCTCTGTAATACTAGACAAGTCATTTAACCCTATTTGTTTTAATTCTTTGGAGAAGGAAATGGCAAACTACTCCAGTAGCTTTGCAAAACAAACAAACAAACAAACAAAAAAACTCCATATGGGGTCTCTAAGAATCAGACACAATTGAATAATAGCAAAAACATACAAATATAATCACCCATTAGAGTATAAATTTTTTGAGAACAGGGACTCTCTTGTATATGTATCATCACAACTTATCATAATGTCTATTATACAATGGGTGCTTAATAAATGTGTTTTCTCTGTTTCTGTCTCTGGATCTTTTTCTGCGAATCTCTCTTTGTGTGTTTCTGTTTCTGTCTTTCTCTCTCTCATATACACACACATCATATCATAATTCCTAGATTTTCTGGTCCTTATATAATAATATCTAACATTAATATAGTGTTTTCTCTATATTGGGCACTGAGCTAATCATTTTACAATTATCTCATTTGATCTTTGCAACAATCCTTGGAGTTAAATGTACTTATTATCCCATTTTACAGATAAGAAACTGAGGCAAATGGAGATTTTTGGGTTGACTTGCCCAGGGTCACACATCTAGGTAAGTACCTGAGGCAGAATCTTAACTCAGGTCTTCCTAACTCCAGACCCTGGCACTTTATCCCCTACATGAACTGGGTCTGAATTGTCTTTGTATCTTCCTTAGCACCTGCACACAGTGAACATTTAACAAATGTTTACTGAACAAATGTTGAGCATTTTCAGGGGCTTAAAACCATGACTGCCAGAGGAGCCATCTTATCTCTAATGTTGATGCCTCCTGTTGGCATTTCTGCTGTTCCTAATCACCTTTCCTGCTGCTAATCTGCAGAGAAATCCTCCTAATTGCTGGCTAAAACCTCCTCTGTCTTCCCAGATGCAACATATCTTTAGGTGTCTTGTCCAGTCAAGACTTTTAAAAAGTCATGTGAGTTTCTTTTTAATTAGAAAAAAATGAATTTAGAAAGAAATGAGAAGCTCAAGAGAATATTTGCATGAATTTAATCGTTATCTTCCAGCCAGGGGATATGTCAATGAAATTGTTGCTATTTGAGAATGTCTGAAAATACATCATACAGCCTTCTACTAATTTAGGGACTATTATAGACCTATGTAGATGATCTGGATTTTGCCCTGTGCTGTGAGGTCCAGAGCCTCAACTTGTATTTTTATCCATCAATAGACTGGACAAATTTCCCCAAAGAACTTTGATGTAAGCTGTGTGTGGGAGGGAGAGGTTGGGTTTTTAAAAGTTTTTTTAATTATTACAAATAGGATATGCTTTATCATTCATTACAATCTACTTTCTAAGAATGAAGAGTTTTCTTTGACAGTATTTCTCCTGTTATAATCAATGGAAGGTCTAGGTGACTTCTACAATCCCATTTTTAAAAAAAAGAAGCAAAGTTCTATATCATATCCCATTTTCCTTCTCCTATCCCATTTTCTTCAATGCTCTGAACTTCTTCACTAATAACTACTGAAATTAACAATTGTGACTCATGGGAACTGCATAACTTATAAGAACCATAGGTCACAAGAAAAAGTATTAAAAGTCAGGACACACTTGGGAGTCTATTAGGTCGGAGTTGTGGATCACAAGAAGGGCTTTCTATCTGCAAATCAACAGAGAAAAGCATCGGTCTGGAATGTATTGTTCTTACTATGTGCTCTTAGAACAATTTATTCTTAATATATTCTCTATGCTTCACCCTACTTAGATAAAGAATGAATTAATATTTGCTTCTTTGATTAGGAGAGATGAAGTAAGACTAGTGAGTGCTTCAGGCTTTTCTTAAGAAAACAAATACTAATAAACTCCAGGAGTGTTGATGAGTACATGTATTGCATATGAAAGTTCCTTGATTAGTGAAAAAAAAGGAAGAAATGGGGGAAGAGAAGGACATGAAGGAAGAGATGATGAAGAAAATTATTCTGAAGTAAAAAAACAAAGAATATTCATATCTTAGTTTGATATATGAATAATTTACATATTATGTAGACCTATTTTAATATATATATAAATATATAAAATATATGTGTAATTTTTAATCTATGTATTAATAGAAAGGTGAACACAAAACAAAGCTTTTTATATCAAATCCTATTTTCCCATGAATATTCCCAAAATCACAGACTGCTTGCTGTGACAAGACAACAAGCGATCTTGGGCAGGGAGGAGGGAAGGGAGAGAAAGAAAAATATTTGGAATACAAAATATTACAAAAATGAATGTTGAAAACTATCAACATGTAATTGGAAAAATAAAATATATTAAAATAAAAAAAGATTGCCAAAATAAGTGCATCACAAATTTTCAATATAAGAAAAAAACCAGGGGCTATTTTGTCCTAGCTTCCTTATTGATAAGTGGTCATGTAACATCTGCTTGCAGATCTCTGCAGAAGGGAACTCCATTACCTCCTAAAGTATTCCATTTCTCATATTATTAAGAACTGTTTCCTTAGATAGAGCTGAGTTTAGAACTTCCGTCACTTCTGCCTATTTTACCCAGTCCTGCCCTATGTGGCCCAGCAGAATGAATCTGTCTAATCTGTCTTCCAGGATAGTCCTTTGAATACTAGAAAACTGCTATCATTTCTTTTCTAGGTGAAACATCCATAACACTTTCAACTTATCTTTATGTAGAATAGTCTCTTATTTTACTGTCCTGGTAAATTTTCTCTGGATATGCTACAATTTGTTAATATCTTCCCTAAAATGTGATTTCCCCATCCCCTTTGCCACCCCTCCAAAAAATTTACAAATAAAAAACATAATGTTGTAAATGAAGACAATATGCAAAAAATGTTAGTTAATCAGGAGAATCACTGATTCAGTAAAGTTCTTCAATCAGAGTGCATGACCATTTATTTATTTGGGCATAATTGAAAGCAACCTCCTCATAGAGGATATCCACCTGATTTAGTATCAGAGCCTGCCCCCCAACAATTTTCTGATGGAGAATCAGTTGTCTATTCCTGTGACATCTAAAAGTGAGCTATTTAACTACACATAATCACATCCTTCCCACCACTCCCACTCTACTCTGAAAGAATATCAGCAGAAAAGAAGTTAATTTTTTGTGGAGAAAAGAATTTTTCCAAACCTCTCCCAGCTCATAAGAAATGTCAACTTATGACAGAGGCATGTGACTTATGCTTTTATGCTTACATGAGTTCTGAGAAGGAAGTTCAAGGTTACTGTTCCCAAACCACAACCTCCTGGGTAGAGGAGAAGGACTTTGCATTCCCCAGGCAGCATGATCCTGGAATCTTGTCTTCTAGCCAGAGAAGGGAAGATATCCTGAACATCTTGAACTTCAAGAATTGCCTTGCAGATAACCCCAAATTCAAGAGTTCATGAATTTTACATGTTCAGGTATCAGTCACCAAAGGCAGATTTCCTTAATAGAATTGTTTGTACAAAAGAAATAGGTCATCAGTATTGTTACTTTATGGTATCCAACTCGGAGAGCAAAGACAGAGAGTTATTGAGACTGTGAAAATAAGATGAAAAAGAATTTACATGTTCAGCAACCTCTACAACATATTTATTTACCTTCCAGGGGAAATCTAAACCACATGTTAGTAGTATTTTGTATCTTGGGAGGAATCTGGAGGATTCTGTGGGAAAAGGAATCCTTGGATAGACAATAGGTTCCCCATTTACACCTCCAAGTTCCATTCCTTTCTGTGGGGGAAGGAGTCTTGAGATGCTATTTGAGAAATATATGTCTCTGTATTTCTTCATAAATCTTCTCCTCTTTCCCAATTTTCTTGTCACCAAGGAGGATGTTCTTGACCCCACTCATTGCCCTACTCAGAACTCTATTACAGGAGGGGCTTGGGCTGACTCATAGACCCATTCACAACTGGAGTGTCCAGACTTCTTTTACTTTTCTTCTTTAGCAATTTCCTTATTCCTTCTTAAGTACTTCTCTTGCCCCATTAGAATGGAAGCTCTGAGGAGGAAAGCTCTGCCCTCCTCTGAAGAGGAAACAGTCTTACTTACTGCTATGTCTGTCTGTTTATTTAGCTATCTATTTATCTATCCATCAGTCCATCCATTTATCCATCTGTCTATACATACATATGTACACACATACATACACACATACATACACACATACATCTAACTATCTATCTTCTATCTTCTTACATCTCCCTTTCATTTTCTGTGGGATGAAATAGACATACATTGATTATGTGTGTGAGGAACTTGGGAAACCTGTTACTAATATTTTGGAAAATCCTGACACAAGATAGACCTAAACATTTTAAAGATTTCCCTGGAGTAGAATGCCAAGATGGGAGCAATGAGCTAGAAAGAAGAACTGACCTTCTGAGAGTGAGACCTAGGACTGAATCCAGAGATAACATAGCATAGTAAATAACAGCAGAGTGAATTCTTTTCTTTTTATGTGTTAAAGCACTATGGGAGGAAGGAGTAGGGCCAGTTTTATTGGGAAGGGATTCTTGTATAAAAATAAAATGGATCAGTGAAATAGTTTGCTTACTACATGTTGTCCCAAACACAATAGTGAGGGATATAGGCTGATTTAGGGCCAAATTCCAAACACTCTCATTTTATTCAACTTGGTTTCTCTTATTCTATTTATCCATTATTGTTCTTCCCTGTCCTGCCCATCCTCATCTAATGACCTATAAAACAATTGACAAAATAACCCAATCAGAATAACAAGAGACCACTTATTTTCAAAATATCTAGGATTAATCTTTCATAAAGTGAAATAAACTTTCTTATTTTGAATTTATTTGGTTTATAAGTTGTATTTCCTTAAGTGTAACCCTGTGTTTACTAATTCAATGAAAACTTAGCAAAAATTAATAAATAAGTTTGGGCAGCTAAATGGATAGCACAATATATAAAGTATACCTCCTGGAATCAGAAAAACTCATCTTCCTGAGTTCAATCTGGCCTCAGATACTTACTAGCTATGTAATCCCAGGCAAATCATTTAACTCTGTATGCCTCAATTTCCTCACCTGTGAAATGAACTGGAGAAAGAAATGACAAACCATTCCAGGATCTTTGCCAAGAAAACTGCAAATGGCATCATGAAGAATCAAACAAGAGTGAACAACAATAAATAAGCCATTATTTACAATGACCTCATTCATAAATAAAGAAACTACTGTGGATATCAAGAAACCTATTAACAGCATTTAGGAGGCTGCCATTGTGGAGAATGCATTTAAGATACTATGAGAGGATGAAATAGAAAAGAACTTCATCATGGTCTTACTTTAAAAAAACCTTAAAAATCTAAAGAAAACTGAAGCAGTTCCCTTGATATTCAATTATCTTATTTTTTAATATACAAAGCATTTGAAGGGCAATGATAAAGTAGATAGAGAGATAGACTCAGAATCTGTAAGCCTTGAGTTACATCCTGGCTATGTAAACCTGAGTGAGTCACTTAATCTCTCCTTGCTCCCAGTAAAAGAATTTGCAGAATAGAAACTGATCTGTACAGGTAGAGGGTGCAGCTAGGTGGCACAAGGTGTAGAGAGCTGGGCATTAAGTCAGAAAGACTAATCTTTCTGAGTTCAAATCTGGTCTCATGCACTTAGTGACTGCGTGATCTTGAGGAAATAACTTAACCCTGTTTGCCTCTGTTTCCTCACCTGGTAAAATGAACTGGAGAAGAAAATGCACCTCCCTTTAGAGTTTTTGCCAAAAAGCCAAAGCCAAAACTACATATGATCACAAAGAGTCAAACACAACTGAAAAGTGAGTGAACTATATAGCAACAGCTGATGGAGATATTCTTCACTCAGAATCCTGGTGCCATTGGTGTCAAACTCAAATAGAAAAAGAAAAAATACAGAAGTTGCTGATGGAATATTGACTTAGAAATCTATGTACTAGCATTATCTATATTACACAGTATTTTTATTTATTTTATTAAATATTTTCCAATTATAATAATCCAGTTTGGGCTGCAATGATTCAGCAGTGTTGCCTGAGGAGCTAATATTTGGCATCTCTACACCAATGAAATTACAGACTCCTACCTCTAACCCAAATATGCCAGGAGCAAGACATAAGCATAGACAGGTTGCATACTCTATCGATATCTTCCCCATAGCAAAAAAAAAAAAAAAAAAGTAAGGGAAAATTCTCTCTCCTATACTACATGTCACCCTATGGTGAATTTATGGGCAAATATATACAAGAGTCTCTGGATAAAAGGTATGATGGGTTATACTCTTCATCACTGGAGGGAACATTTGGATCAATGATATCAGAAATGCTTAACCCTTTAGTAAAAGAGCCAGAATCATTTTAGTCTTAATATTCATTGCAAAAAACAAGGGAATTATCTAAGAAATTTCATTGGGTTCCCTTGGCAGAAATCGGACACAGACAGACAAACAGATATATAGATCTATAGATAGATAGATAGATAGATAGACAGACAGATGTAGGCAGGAAGACTGATGCGCTAAATATTGTATTAAGTAATACAAATATTAGAAAAGAAATACAAATATTAGAAAAGCAAAATCGACATTGACCTCAAAGTAGCTTACAATTTAGTGGAGAAAGATGTCACCTAAAAGGCAGCTGGAAATGTAGGCATTTTCATGTGGTAGCATGGTTTGGAAAGGGTGGGCAAAAAAGTGACACAGAAACCTGGTTCCAGACAAGATAATATGAAAGCTCATTTCTCAGAGCCTGGAGAGGGGGATGTACATAATCAACAGAGTGAAGATGGCAGTGTATTGACAACTTAAAAGTAATTTAAACAGAAGGAGGGGTGAGAAGAGAAGGGAAAGGGGGAAAGAAAACAGGAAAAGAGGAACAGGAGAGAAAAAGAAAAAGGGTCAAGTGGTGGTGAGTAGTACAAATAGTCATGGGAATCAACATGTACCCCAAGAAGTCCTGCAGGAACAACAATGCTTTAGATGCCTCCAAGGGCACCTATTTCAGCTCTCATACAACAGACCTGAAGCCTAAAAGGAACCAGTATTTCTCCAAGACCTTCATGCCAGTGGAGCCCAAATGAGAATAGCCAGGTCTGTGTGATTTCAGGGTTCCTGGACTCTTGGCCAACGCTGTGAGTGAAAAGAAAGGCTGAACATCTGTTTTAGTTCTTCTAATCCCAAGGCTTGAAAATCCTCAGCAGCTAATTCTTCAAACCCTGAACTTTCTGTATTTTATAAATATAAATAAATGGGTTTCTGGCACCTCTGATTTGGAAAATAATCTTCAGAGGCAATGAGCCTGCAGTCATGCAGATAGGTGCCAAAGCAAAGCCAGATCAAGGGTGTGGGTGGGTTTATCTCCCTAAGATATATAATTGTAGTCAGTTGAGGCGCTGGGTTCTTAAATCTGGGGGAATACTTCCAACTTGGCTTCTTCCTAAAATTTCTCTGGCTCTTTTGGATTCCATATAGAGCCAGCCCCTAATTTGCCCTGCATCCCCTCCCCCAACACAGGACTTACTAGCAGGAAAGAAGATGATTTTTATGGAAAATTAGAATCTATCATCCCAAAGCAACAAAGAGACAGAAGAGACTATCCTATCTGTTGAATGAGTTAGACTCTCATGTCCTTCAGAAATATGGATGAGGTGATCATACAATATTTAAAGATTCTTTTTTGCTTTTGCTTTTATTTTTATTTGAAACTTTTTATTTTCAAAACATATGTATAGATAATCTTCAACATTCACCCTCACAAAGCCTTGTGTTCCACATTTTTTCTCACTCCCTTCCTCTCATCCCCTCCCCTTGATGGCAAGGCATCTGATATATGTTAAACACGTGCAATTCTTCTATATATATCTCCACAATTATTATACTGCACAAGAAAAATCAGATCAAAAAGGGAAAAAAAATAAGAAAACAAAAAGCAAGCAAACAACAATAAAAAAGTGAAAATACTATGTTATGATCCACACTCAGTCCCCTCAGTCCTCTCTCTGGATACAGATGGCTCTCTCCATCACAAGACTATTGGAAGAGGCCTGATTCTGCTCTCAAGAGCCACGATCAGAATTGATCATCATATAATCTTGTTGCTGTGTACAATGTTCTCCTAGTTTTACTCACTTCATTTAGCATCAGTTCATGTAAGTCTCTCCAGGCCTCTCTGAAATTATCCTGCTGATCGTTTCTTATAGAACAATAATATTCCATAACATTCATATACCATAATTTATCCAGCCATTCTCCAACTGATGAGCATCCACTCAGTTTCTAGCTCTTTGAAACTGAAAGGGCTGCTACAAACATTTTTGTACATGTGGGTCCTTTTCCACTTTTTATTACTATTTTTGGAATAATAGACCCAATAGAGACAGTGCTGGACTAAAGGGTATGCACATTTTGATAATCTTTTGAGCTCTCCATATTGTTCCATATTGCTCTCCAGAATAGCTGGATCAGTTCATAATTCACCAGCAATGTATTAGTATCCTAGTTTTCCCACATCCCCTCCAACTTCCCCATTATCTTTTCTTGTCATCTTAGCCAATCTGAGATGTATTTGTACCTCAGAATTGTCTTAATTAGAATTTCTCTGATCAATAGTGATTTAGAGCATTTTTTCATATGAATAGAAATGATTTTAATGTCTTCATTTGAAAATTGTCTGTTCATATCCTTTGGCCATTTATCAATTGGCGAATGATATGTATTCTTATGTTTGAATCAATTCTCTATATATTTTAGAAATAAGACCTTTATAAGAACCCTTGGATGTAAATTTTTCTCCCAGTTTACTTCTTCCCTTGTAATCTTGTCTGCTTTGGTTTTGTTTGTACAAAAACTTTTTAACTTAATATAATCAAAATTACCCATTTTGCATTCCATAATGTATTCTAGTTCTTCTTTAGTCACAAATTTCTTTCCTTCTCCACAGATCTGAGAGGTAGACTATTCTTTGTTCTTCTAACTTGCCTAACTCTTTATCACTCTTTATGCCTAAATTATGAACCCATTTTGACCTTATTTTGGTTTAAGGTGTTAGGTGTGGGTTAGGTGGGAAACTAGGTCTAGTTTCTGCCATAATAATTTCCAATTTTCCCAGCAATTTTGTCAAATAGTGAGTTCTTATCCCAAAAGCTGGAGTCTTTGGGTTTATCAAACACTAGATTACTATAGTCACTGACTATTGTGTCTTGTGAATCTCACCTATTCTACTGATTTCTTAGCCAGTATCAAATGGTTTTGATGACCACTGCTTTATAATATAGTTTTAGATCTGGTACTCAGCAACACAGCTCCTTCCTTCTTTCTTTCCTTCCCTCCTTTTTTTCTTCCTTTCTTCTCTTCTTCTCTCTTTTGCTCCTGTTCTTCCTTTCTCTCCCTCTATTCACATAGGGATTCCTAATCTTATCTGTGGGTACTCTGCCCCAAGGAATAAAAATTGTAATCCCTGAAACCTCTCAAGATAAATTAGGGTTAAGATTAGATTTCCTTTTTAAGAATCATGCCTTAAAACCAAACCACTATGACTCTCATTGATTGGACCCCATTTGGTCATGATTTGGACTCTGCTGGGTTAGAATAAGTCTAAATAGCAATTATTTCTATTTTGGCCAGAAACTTTGAGGGTCTTCCCTTCCCAGATTGATTTTTATTTTTTTTTTTGACTAAGTAAAAGAGGGTATTTTTTGACTCATTTCTTACCTAACCTTAATCACTGAATGGACATTGCCTCAGACAAACTTGGAAAGACCTTAGCTTAAAAAGGTCATATCTCCCAATGCATCTGAGGCTGTCTCCAAGCATTCTGATTTATATATTGTTATTGGACTCTAGGTGGCTTTGGAGAGAGGAAGACTAGTGACTTTACACAGTTCTGCCTCACTTAATTCCAGTTCATTCACATCATGACATTATCTCATCACCTTTCTGATGTCATGACCCTCTTTGAGAATGAAGGACAAACAATTAATAGATTATAGCTTTAGAGATGAAAGAGGAATTGGAGGTCATCTGATCCAATCCCCTCACTATACATATAAGGAAAGTGAGGCAAAGATAGGTTAAGTGACTGGTTTCAGCTCACAAAAGGCAGAAGTGGCAAGGCTAAGGTCTGGATCTAAGTTCTCTGATTCCAAAACCATTGTCCTATCCAATATAGTACTCTGCCTCTCAAGCACTTTGCCAAACTTAAAATGCTAAGTAGATAATATTATTTTCATCATCATGTGATGTTTTCTAACTCCAGAACTATCCACTGTCCTACTTCAGACAGTCTGGGTCTAGAGTTAAAGAGGAGGAAAAGAATGAAATAGATCACTTTTGGGAAATTACACTTTCAGTGATCCTAAGATGCTCCCTGACATGCCAAGAAATCATTTTAACAATAAGGTTCTTTTCATGATACCATAAGACTATGAATCATGAAACATGAGGATCTCCAGATACTCTGTGGGAAGTAAAAGGAGAGAATAAATGGAAATCTAAGAAAGGAACTCATGATTTAAAGCATGGTTTAAAGAGATGTATGATGGACATGTCAGCTTATGCATATTAAAGTAAAAAGCAAGGTCCTCAGTTCAGAAAGGAAGAAGAAGAAGGAGGAGGAGGAGGAGGAGGAGGAGGAGGAGGAGGAGGAGGAGGAGGAGGAGGAGGAGGAGGAGGAGGAGGAGGAGGAGGAGGAGGAGGAGGAGGAGGAGGAGAAGGAGGAGGAGAAGGAGAAGGAGAAGGAGAAGGAGAAGGAGAAGGAGAAGGAGAAGGAGAAGGAGAAGGAGAAGAAGAGAAGAAGAAAGGGAGACTTGATGAGAAAAGAAGGATTTTTTTTGGGGGGGGGAGTTATTCCTGCAACGTGCCATACATACTCAGAAAGATTTATGGGAGAACATGGAGCAAAATCATACAGGAAGGGAAAATATGAGTAAATTTCAAACTACATTAGGATAAGACGTATTTATATCAGTGAGATCATAGATTTATCTATCATGGATGCTAAAATCATATTTATATACAATATACACGTTTATTTATTTATTCATGATAAGATTACCCTCATTTCTTATTCTTATTCTCCTTATTAGTCAGAATAAGAGATAAAATAACAATGACCCTCAGTAATTTTCATATTTTGAAGAACCAGTACTCCAATACTCTGCTTTATCTAATTTATTTCATTGTATGTATCTTTTTGTCATAATTTCAGTTTTAAACCATATCATACTAAATCTCAATGCTACCTATGAACTAAATTTTCCCTCTTTTTTTTTTTTTTTAATTTGAGTAGCCTTTTATTTACAGGTTATATGTATGGGTAACTTTACAGCATTGACAATTGCCAAACCTCTTGTTCCAATTTTTCCCCTCCTTCCCTCCACCCCCTCTCCCAGATGGCAGGATGACCAGTAGATGTTAAATATATTAAAATATAAATAGTATACATGACCAAACCGTTATTTTGCTGTACAAAAAGAATCAGACTCTGAAATATTGTACAATTAGCCTGTGAAGGAAATCAAAAATGCAGGTGAGCAAAAATATAGGGATTGAGAATTCAATGTAATGGTTTTTAGTCATCTCCCAGAATTCTTTTGTAAAATTTCCCTCCTTAAATTAAGATTTTTAGTTCACTTTATGACACATATTCTATGTATTTTTACATAGACATCTGAGGTTTTTTAATGTTATTGTCTTTCTTCTTAAACATTTTTATTTATGAATTGCTAAACCTTTCTACTAATATCTTTCTTCCTAAGTCATACATACTACTCTCTGTGATTTTTTTTCATCAGATTCATATGGAAAACTTTCTTTCTTCCCCCTCTATTTCCATTTTAAATATCATTTGATTAATTCCATAAGTCTGCAAGAATTTGTTTTAACTGGTCCTGGTTATATGTACTCTACCTGGCCAAGAGCCCATTTTCCTGTATCTTAAGCTATAGTCTAAAAATCCAAATCCTATTTTCTGACATCATCCCCTCCCCCCCCCCTTTTTTTTTTACCAGCTGTTCACTTTCCAAATCTGCCTTTCTTTTTAAAAGCCCCTAACTTCAGTGGATCATGGATGAAAACACCATCTGTGTGCTTATGGTCTTCAGTTTCTTGCACAGTACTTCATAATCCCTGGAAATGCTTTGGGGGCTCTTTCTGGAGCTATCATTTGTCCCCACAGTAATGGTTGTCAGGCTTGACAGATCTTGGGTGGCCTCTATCACATCCTGGATATATACCATAGGCAGACAAGGGACTTCCTTATTGTTTATGTCAGGTCAACATATGGCCAACATAGTACCCATCTCAACAAGGAAATGGAAATCCAGGATTCTTCTATTGATCCTGTGGTTAGTACTAAGTGTTTCCTCTCCCAGAGGCACCTTTGAATCCTTATCAATCTATAAAGTGCAAGAACTTCTTCTACCCTCTAAGGAAGACAACATTTTTTACACAATTCCTGTAATCTCTCTTTTGCACTAGCTATCTCTAATCCCCATGGTTGGAATGCTATCCCTCCTGACCTTGACCTTTTAGAATCTCTGGCTTCATTCAAGACTTAGCTCAAATCCCACATACTTCATGAGGTCTTTTCCAGACTTTGCAGCAGTTAAAATCTTTCCCTATAAGTTGCTTTACATCTATTCTTCACCTGTTTTGTATGTACTATGTATGTTCCTACATAACTTCCCTTTCTTCCTCTATATCATAGCTTCTTAAACTTTGGTTGTGTCCCATAAGGAGTCTTGTAACTGAATGTGAAGGTCACAAAATAATTATTTATTATCAATAAATGTTTAATTTTTTTTATATACCTATATGCTTGTAGGTCATGTAAAAATTTCTCAGGTGAAAAGGGGTTGCTATATCACATTCCCCATACAGTGAAGGAAGGAATGTGGGAACAGCAAAAAAGAATCTTGACTTTGGAGCCAGGAGTCCTATATTTGAATCTTGTGTCTGTTTTTGCCACCCATGTTACTCTGGCCAAATCATTCACACCTCTGTGATTCTGTCTCCCCATCTATAGAAGAAATGAATTAGACAAGATGTCTGACAGGAGCAGCTAAGTGAAAACTCTTCCTGAGTTGCAATCTGGCCTCAGACAATGACTAGCTTTCCTAGAATTTTAAATATTGCAGTAGTGTCCTCTGAAGTTATTCTCATGTAAATTCGGGACTGAGGTATTGACTCAATGAACTTCTTTGCATCAAATTTCACTTCAGAAGTTCTCAATTTCAATCATTTAAATAGGTAATTATAAAGCATTTACTATGTAAATGCCCTATTGTTTTAGGTCAGTTAGATGGTGCCATAGAGTACCAGGCCTGGAGCCAGGAAGACTCATCTTCTAGAGTTCAAATCTGACCTCAGACACTTACTAGCTGGGTGATCCTGGGCAAGTCACTTAATCCTATTTGCCTCAGTTTCCTCAGCTGTCAAATGAGCTGGAGAAAGAAATGGCAAACTGTCCCACTATATTTACTCAGAAAATGCTAAATGGGTTTATGAAGGATCAGACATAATTAAAATGACTGAACAACAAAAGATATCTGATAAGATCTCCCTGAGCCTAAATCTATAACCAGTCGACCTAATTATGGAATTTAATTCTCAATCTCTTCCCATTGTAGTTTTCTCCTCAGTTTTCTCCTGAAAGCACTTCTTTTGTTTTTCTAAGGAACTTTTGGTTACTGAGTTAAATAGGAGAGAAGCATTCTTCTAAACCAGGGGTTCCTAACCTCAGGCCAATAAAATTGTTTTTAAAAATATTTTGCTAACTATGTTTCAGGATAATTAGTTTCCTTTATAAACCCACTTATTTTATTTTATGCCTTTAAAAACATGATTCTGAGAAGGCCCTATAGGCTTCCCCAGACTGCCCAGGAATCTATGACATAAAAAAAATGGGTCCTAGCTGAAGGAAAGCACTTTCATCTGGTCTTCTAATTGGGAAGCCAACCTAACATTTATACACCTGCAGTTGTTTCTTCACAATGAAAGAAACACAAATATATCACATTACTACAGTTCACCATAGTATCTTCCTTGCCTCCCATGCTTTCTGGAAATAGCTTTAGATTCCTGTAACATACTTAAAGCCAATTTTGGGGCTCTCTCCTATAACTTCTCACCTCCCAGTATAACTGGTGCTGAGGGAGAATTAGGGAGGTAACATTTGGCTACTAGAGATTCTATCACTGAAGTCTGTCGAGCAAGGATTTATTTCCTACCTTGTTGAGCATCATCACCCACTATCTTACCACAGTGAATGTTGACCTGTTATTTAATGATTGTTTTTTTTCCTATTTCTTCAAGGCTCTAAAATCAAATTTTGACAAGTTAAATATTCTCTCCCCACTGTTCACTTTATGAGAAACCTAATATATCTATCAGAAATAACCAGATAGATTCATTATTGATTCATTTGCAATGACCCTTCATAGAAACTACTGCCAGCTTGCAGCTGATGTTGCCAGGTTATACACTCACTATCCCTTCACAAAATCAGCAAATCTCAGGGTTAGGAGGAATATCAGAGTTTAGATGGTTCAACACCCCCCCCCCCAGCAAAAAAAGTATAAATTAAAAGTAACTAAGGATTTTAGGTGGGAAAGGGCACCAACTAAGTAGTACAGTGCATAGAGTGGTAGACCTGGAGTCACAAAGACCTGAATTCAAAAATAGCCTCAGACACCTTCTAGCTGGGCAAGTCACATTACCTCAGATTGCTTCAGTTTCTTTATCTCTAAAATGGAGGTGATAATAGCACCAAGCTCTCAAAATTGTTGTGAGAATCAAATGAGAGAATAGCTAAAAATCTTAGTGCCAAATTTCATACATCATACCAATGTACATCATAAGTATTATATAAATATTAGATATTATTGTTCTTATTATCATCATCACTGTTACAGGACTGCAACTTCCCATTGAGTAAACAGTCAGAGCTGGTCCTAAAGACTACTATGATCTTACCCTCTATTAAGAGAAACAAAATGTTAAGACTGAGGCTAGGGGGTGGATGAGATTCCCAGTGTGTTCACCCCTGGTTAGATCACACTTAGAGTATTGTATTCAGTTCCTGGCACTACATTTTAGAAAGGACATTGATTATTTGGAAAAAATACAAAGAGAAAAAGCAAAGAAAGAGAAAGCCTCGAATTGTATGATATTCAAATAAAGGAAATGGAGTTTTTAGCCTGGGAAAGAGTTAGCATGAGAAGGACTTTTACGCAGATAAAAAATGATTAGGCTTGTATTCCTTTGTCCCTTAGGACCCTAATAGAAGCAATGAGAGGTATTTGAAGAGACACTGAATAGGTTTGTTATAAGGAAAATCGTCCTAAAAATTAGTTGTTCCCAGATAGAATGGTTTTAATATGACTGGATGTCTTCAGGCAAAGTTTTATGTTATAGTAAGAGAATTAACAATAATGACAAAAAATCATAATAATACCTTAGATTTGTATAGCTTTGTACTTTATAAGCACTTTCACATCCTTTATTTTATCTAATCATCACAACAATCCTATGAGAATATGTGAACCCACTTTTGCAGAAAAATAAGACTGAGAAATAATATTTCTTGCACAAAGTTGCATAATTATTGAGTGGCAGATCTCAAAAACCCAAATGCAACCTTCTTTTTTCTTCCCCTTCTGAAAATTTTCTTTAACCTGGCAACTCAAGACTCACCCACCAACTCAAAAAAAAAGTAAGCTCAAAAATTCTCTCTTATTGTCACATTGTTGATCTCATTTAATACATGATAAACAAAAGCAAATAATGTTATTGAATTAGATTAAAGCAGTTATGGCAACAATGCAATGTAATGTAGCTTGATATTATGGAAAAGAATGAAAGACACTTAGTCCAAATCCTAATTTTGACCCTGATGATACATATAAACACTATGTCACCAGAGGATCTCAGAGATCTTGTTTCTTCATTGGTAAATCAGAGTTTATATTTCTTTTGGAGTCAATATACACATTCATTAATTAATTGCATAATTTAAAAAGAGTAGTTCATTCATTACTAAACTGAGTTCTGTACACTGTAATTGTGGATATAACGCAGAGAGAAATTAGTGACCTAAGAAAACTAATGGGGAAAGTAAGAGTTGAGTTTCTTGTTGGCTCCTCTCATTGATGAGCATGGGACCATCACCATCTGATTGAGACAAGAGTCACATTTTTAGTTTTCATACACTGATTTACTTCTTAACCAACAACAACAATCTTAACCATAACATCCAAAAACTGACTTTGTTACTTTACTTTCTTGTGACATTGGGCAAGCCATTTAAATTCTCCAGGTCTCAGTTTACTTGTCTATTAAATTTAAGGATTGTACTAGTTGATCTCTGAGATCACCTTCAGCTCTAAATTCTTTGATGCCTCAATTTTTCACCTACGAAATGGGAACAATATATCTTTCCCATATTTTTGTATGTTATGAGACATATCTATATAAATATCTGGACCAGGGGATGTTGATGCTCCCTGCTAGCTCTTAATTCTATGTTTCTATCATCTGTCCCAATTTAGTAATACAGCAAACCTTTATTAATATTTACCTACCGTGACCCGAACAATCCAGTCTAACAGAAATATGTTTACTTGTGCATTCATTGTGCTGGGGAAGGAGTAAGGGAAGATACAAAGTTTAGATAATACATTATCCCTGAACTCATTACTCATTCTTACTAGTAAGGAATATAACAGGATAAGTACATTAGGAGCTATAAAAATAAAGTATGACATATAGTTCTTTGTGATCCTAAATGAAAATTGTCAATTTCAAGACAACTTCTCTCCAAATTCTATTAATTTATCAAGGAATTAAATAGGTAAGAGAAAGCTTCCTGGAATGTTTTCATTATGTTTTTCAGGTTTCTATTCTCACTAGTCACAAACATTTAGTTTTCCTTGTAAATCAGAGCAAGATTTACTGAAATGTCATCTTGGATGGTGAAGGTGAATACAAATACTTCAAAATGGAATTTTCATGAACAAAAGAAGAGTAGTTACATCTGCAATCAACAGTAGATTTCATTACATTTGAATGTTTTGACAAGTTAAAATACAGATTTCCAGTTTGCTGCTACTCGTGGCTTGCTTATATAGACAGAAGGCATTACACCAAAATACCTCTTTCACAAGCTTACATTTACCCTACATTCCATAATTAGCTATACATTGCTTTGGCTTAAGACTTTATCATCTGTTACATGCAAATACACATGGGAAAAAGAGAACTGAGAATCATCTATGTATCTGGTCCCAACATCTTTTCTAACATGCAGCTTCACATTTCCAAGTGCTCGTTGGATTCTCCAACTGATTGTCTCAAAGACATCTGAAATTCAAAATGTCAAAAATTGAACCCATTGCTTTTAGTGCCAAACCCTCCTTCCTTCCTAACTTCCCATCACACTCCCAATCTACAAGCTAGGTGTCCTTTTCATTCCTCTCTCTCATCACCATCATATCTAACCAGTTGTTAAGTTCTGTTGTTTTTACCTTTGTATCATCTCTCATATATACCCCCTTCTCTCTTCTGATACTGCTACTATATTGGTGCAATCCCTTCAGGGGTCCTCAAACTTTTTAAACAGGGGACAGTTCACTGTCCCTCAGACTGTTGGAGGGCCAGACTATAGTAAAAACAAAACCTTTATTTTGTGGGCCTTTAAATAAAGAAACTTCATAGCCCTGGATGAGGGGGATAAACATTCTCAGCTGCTGCATCTGGCCCGCGGGCAGTAGTTTGAGAACCCCTGCTAAAGTCTCATGACCAGACTATGAAAAAAAGCCAACTACTTAGTCTCCCTGTCTTAAGTCTTTATTCACTTCAAATCATCCTCCACATAGCTGTTAAATAAAAATATATAAAATAAATATATATGACCATGTTGCTCCTCTATTCAAAAAACTCTAATGGTTCACCATTTCCTCCAAAATCAAATTTTCTGTTTGATTAATGAAGCCCTTTGTGATCTGACTTCATGTCTTGACACTCAAATTTACCTACCTTTCCTCTTCTGCACTCTTGTAAACTCTCTTATGGATTGTACTGTTCTCACAATTAATAATTGTGGTTCCCTTTGGAAAGTCTGTGGTAGAAAAAAGTCATGAAAAAAGATAGGGGCTCAGTTTTCAATAGTGTCTAGCTATTCTTTATCACTGCTCCAAAAAAGAAAATGAATATTCAGTCACATAAGATATCTAAATTAGACATAAGGAATCAATGTGTTATCTTCACCACAATCATCATCATCCCCATTTTCTAAAAATAAGTTACTACACTCTGGAATGAGGTACTGACAGAAATTGTAGAAGTGGATAGATTTTCATCTTCTAGAGTCGTGACTTTAACTTTTTACCATGGAATCCTTTTTATATCCTTGGGTAAGCATTCAGTATACTATCCCAGCTGAAGAGCACAGTGTGATCTGATCATAAGAAATGCAATTGGGATTCTTCTCTAGCTAGGTGGTACAGTAGATAAAGGACCAGGTCTGGAGTCAGAAGGACCTGAATTCAGGTCTAGTCTTAGAAACTTACTATCTCTATAACCCTGGCCAAGTCCCTTATACCTATTTCTCTTAGTTCCTCATCTGAAAAATGAGCTGGAGAAGGAAATGGTAATCTGTTTCAATATCTTAGCCAAGAAAACCCCAAATGGGATCACTAGGAATCAGACATGACTGAAATTTAACAAAAACAATAATTCCAATTTCCTCTTTTGGGGGGCGATGAGGGAGTATCAAGGCAATTGGGGTTAAGTGGCTTTCCCAGGATCACACAACTAGAAAGTATCGATGTCTGAGGTCAAATTTGAACTCAGATCCTCCTAGTTCCAGAGCAAGCACTTTATTGCACCACTTAACTGTTCTTCCAATTTCCTTCTAACCTAAGTGTGTGACTAGATATGAGGAATGCACTGGTCACTGGGTAAATTTGGTACAGAGGTTTATCTGATACATAACTCCCCCAATGGTGCAACAGAAGCAGAGGGAGAAATCTGTAAGGAGTAGGGAGGAACACTTTATCAATTCTGCACCAATGAGAGATAGCCTTTCCCTTCCAATTAAATGCCAGTTCAACCTCCTAAGGGTTACATTCTATGTTCTTCTGTAAGTTATTTATCAGATGCCTGTTGAATGTATTTGTCAGGGAGGTGATGACAATTTTTTATCCACAATCATTCATATCCAGTTTCACTTGTACATCTGTTATATATTTAGGTATTCTCTTCTTCTTTTATTATTTTTATTAGTCTGTATCAGGAAGTGAATTGGGAGAGTGGAATATTTGCTTGTCAACTGTAATAACTTAAATATGTGATATACTAAAAGAGGAAATGTTACATCTTAAGTATATGGCTGAAAGGCTTTAAGTTATATGGGAAGTCATATAGAGCATTCCCTGCTTTGGGGCACATCTATGCCTATACCACCTTAGACAAACAACAAAATGGATGTAATCTTTCTCTTCCCATTTAAAAAAAAATCTCCAAGCAATAAGCAGATTGGAAATGTCAATCTGATCTAAAAGTAGTAAAAGCAAAGTGAAACAAATTGTCTAAATTTTCTTTTTCCCTCTTCTGAAATCTCTACTTTCAAATGAGAATAGGGATAGAAACTCCCCAAAAGCTCTCCCTAAGCTCTTCCGTTTATATTTGGTTTTGGTTTTGTCCACGTCTTCTTAATTCCAGAAAATATTTTGAGAAAATAAACTATATCTTGGGATCAAAGAATTGGAAAGGATCTCAGAGATTGTATACTCCAATCTAATCTAAACAAGAATAGTGTTATTTTCTCTTCTATTTCCCTCAATGCCTTTTAAAGCAACTACTGAATATTTCCCACATAGTAGGTGTACACTAAAATGTCCCTTGTATTAAAACTCCCTCTCAGCAACATTTATCTACAACTTGTTCCTGGGCTTTGCTCCAGATTCCATTGAGAAACATTGCTTTTCATTTTAGTTTTAACCAGATTTTACCTATACAAAAATGTTAGGCAGATGAAAAAGAAAGGGGATTATCACATAATGTGATATTTTTCCTGAGGTTTCTATTCTCTTAGGAATGACCCTGAGGTCAATGAAACCTCTTAATTCAAGAAATGATTAAATTGTATCCCTTGATCATTTAATATGTATCAGGGGACTAAACTTAAATGAGAAGATATAGGTGACATATCCTTCTTTTGGAAAAGGACAGAAATTTGTGACTATTGGTATAACAAAAAATATCATTGATTGGCAGTTTAAAAAGTTCTATTCCCATTTTTCATATAATCAATAGTTTAAAAATAGAAAATTCTCATTTCAAAACTATCATTTTTTTTTCATTTCAGACTATCTGAACTTTAAAGGAGTGATGGCATCTAACCTTAGCATCCAGGCAGTTGTTAGTAAAATCCTTCCTGAATGGATGTCCATCAGTTGGAGAATGGCTGAATAAATTGTGGTATATGAAAATTATGGAATATTACTGTTCTGTAAGAAATGACCAACAGGATGATTTCAGAAAGGCCTGGAGAGACTTACACGAACTGATGCTGAGTGAAATGAGCAGGACCAGGAGATCATTATATACTTCAACAACAATACTAGATGATGACCAGTCCTGATAGATCAGGCCATCCTCAGCAACGAGATCAACCAAATCATTTCTAATGGAGCAGTAATGAACTGAACTAGCTATACCCAGAAAAAGAACTCTGGGAGATGACTAAAAACCATTACATTGAATTCCCAGTCCCTATATTTATGCACACCTGCATCTTTGATTTCCTTCACAAGCTAATTGTACAATAATTCAGAGTCTGATTCTTTTTGTACAGCAAAATAATGTTTTGGTCATGTATACTTATTGTGTATCTAAGTTATATTTTAATATATTTAACATCTACTGGTCATCCTGCCATTTAGGGGAGGGGGTGGGGGGGTAAGAGGTGAAAAATTGGAACAAGAGGTTTGGCAATTGTTAATGCTGTAAAGTTACCCATGTATATATCCTGTAAATTAAAGGCTATTAAATAAATAAAAAAAAAAAAGAGAAAATAAACTATATCTTGGGATCAAAGAATTGGAAAGGATCTCAGAGATTGTATACTCCAATCTAATCTAAACAAGAATAGTGTTATTTTCTCTTCTATTTCCCTCAATGCCTTTTAAAGCAACTACTGAATATTTCCCACATAGTAGGTGTACACTAAAATGTCCCTTGTATTAAAACTCCCTCTCAGCAACATTTATCTACAACTTGTTCCTGGGCTTTGCTCCAGATTCCATTGAGAAACATTGCTTTTCATTTTAGTTTTAACCAGATTTTACCTATACAAAAATGTTAGGCAGATGAAAAAGAAAGGGGATTATCACATAATGTGATATTTTTCCTGAGGTTTCTATTCTCTTAGGAATGACCCTGAGGTCAATGAAACCTCTTAATTCAAGAAATGATTAAATTGTATCCCTTGATCATTTAATATGTATCAGGGGACTAAACTTAAATGAGAAGATATAGGTGACATATCCTTCTTTTGGAAAAGGACAGAAATTTGTGACTATTGGTATAACAAAAAATATCATTGATTGGCAGTTTAAAAAGTTCTATTCCCATTTTTCATATAATCAATAGTTTAAAAATAGAAAATTCTCATTTCAAAACTATCATTTTTTTTTCATTTCAGACTATCTGAACTTTAAAGGAGTGATGGCATCTAACCTTAGCATCCAGGCAGTTGTTAGTAAAATCCTTCCTGAATGGATGTCCATCAGTTGGAGAATGGCTGAATAAATTGTGGTATATGAAAATTATGGAATATTACTGTTCTGTAAGAAATGACCAACAGGATGATTTCAGAAAGGCCTGGAGAGACTTACACGAACTGATGCTGAGTGAAATGAGCAGGACCAGGAGATCATTATATACTTCAACAACAATACTAGATGATGACCAGTCCTGATAGATCAGGCCATCCTCAGCAACGAGATCAACCAAATCATTTCTAATGGAGCAGTAATGAACTGAACTAGCTATACCCAGAAAAAGAACTCTGGGAGATGACTAAAAACCATTACATTGAATTCCCAGTCCCTATATTTATGCACACCTGCATCTTTGATTTCCTTCACAAGCTAATTGTACAATAATTCAGAGTCTGATTCTTTTTGTACAGCAAAATAATGTTTTGGTCATGTATACTTATTGTGTATCTAAGTTATATTTTAATATATTTAACATCTACTGGTCATCCTGCCATTTAGGGGAGGGGGTGGGGGGGTAAGAGGTGAAAAATTGGAACAAGAGGTTTGGCAATTGTTAATGCTGTAAAGTTACCCATGTATATATCCTGTAAATTAAAGGCTATTAAATAAATAAAAAAAAAAAGTAAAATCCTTCTACATAAGAGATGAAAGGATCCTTAGGGGTCATCTGCTGTGACTCTCCTTCCTTCTGCTTTACAGAGCTGAGTGGAACTTGAATCCCAGACAGAGAAAGTGATTTCTGTAAGACCTATCAGGGAGTAAGCAACAGAACCAGGATGTGGCCCTAAGTCCTTTGAATTCAAATCTAAAAATTCTTTCTGGTGTTGTTTTGTGCTTCCTCTTCTCATTTATAGCAGCTAAATTACAGCATGTTATTATACAAAAATGTTTGTAGCAGCCTTTTTTGTAGTGGCAAGAAACCGGAAATTTAGTAGATGCTCTTCAGTTGGGGAACAGGTGAATAAGTTATGGTATGTGAATGTAATGGATATTATTGTTCTACAAAAAATAATGAACAGCCTGGTTTCAGAAAACCCTGGAAGACCTACATGGACTGAAGCTGAGTGAAATGAACAGAACCAAGACAACATTGTACACAACAACAACAAGATTATATGATCATCAACTGTGATAGACTTGGCTCTTTTCAACAATGAGATGATTCAAGGCAATTCTAATAGATTTGGGGTGGAAAATGCCATCTACATTCAGAGAGGGATCTACAGAGACTAAATGTGAATCAAAACATAGTATTTTGCCTTTTTGTTATTGTTGTTCATTTGCTTGGGTTTTTTTTCCTTTCTTGTGTTTTTTTTCCCTTTTGTTCTGATTTTTTTCCACAGCATGCTGAATATGGAATTATGTGTAGAAGAAATGCACATGTATGACTTACATTAAATTGTTTGCTGTCTTGGGGAGGGGGGAGAAAGAGGAGAGGGAGAAAAATTTGGAATACAAGGTTTTGCAAAAGTGAATGATGAAAACTATCTTGTATATAGTTGGAAAAATAAAATAGTATTAAAATCACACACACATATAATATGAATCTGAATATATATGTACATATATATATATATATATATATATATATATGTAGTTACAATCAGACAATAGTTTATTGACCCATTGTGTAAGACGGAAGGCTCTTGAAATGAGGAGAAAATCCCATAACCCTTCTTGCCTTTGGAAGAAAAGAACCACTATGACAAATATTAATTCGAGTGCCTTAGGCATGACATCATCATTTCAGTGGGATTTCCATGTGACTGAAAGAAAAGTTTTCTGTAAACATTGTCTTTGCCATAAATTTAAATCTATACAAGGGATATTTTGTAGCTCAAGAAAAAGCAAACTCTTAAATCATTTGGCATCTCTTTACTTGGGATCATACTAAACCTGGTGTTTTTCTTCCTAATAAATTTGAGTCTTGGTTGTATAATATCCACAACATTTTCCTAAGGAGTATTTAGGCAGTTCAGTTGCCTTTTTTCCTTCTTTCTTTTAAACCTAAATACCATATGTTTACAGGGTCAGCTCAACCTTCCTTAATGGAAAGTTGGAAAAAAAAATTGAAGAAATTGCCCTGATTTTCTCCTGTGAGAGTTGGCACTGTCTATCCTTATTGAGATCATTTTATAATTATCAAGGGGCCAGTGATACACTTAAGCTAAATTTGAGGAATATGATATTCCTGTATTTGTTTTAATGTTTATTACACAGGATAATTGAAAAGAAGAGCAGAAAATTGTTAAATGGATTTTATTTCATGCTCTTCTTTTAATGATGATGACCTACTACCATTTCAACCTGCATTTACATTGAAGCTCATTTTGCCTACTGTTCTTTACCATATTAGACACAAGTTTGGCCTGTGATACCATGGGGAGTGCTCAGTGAATCTTTGCCAGGGGAAAATACAGTCAAATTGGGAGTCAGATGAGGCAGAAAGATGGAAGAAAATCAATATTTTCATCCAAGAGCATCTTTCATATGCTGTTTGGAGAATTCACTTGGGAGTCAATATTACCTGAGTTCAAATCCAGTCACAGTCACTGGTTGTATGACTAGGCAAGTCACTTAACTCTTCACAAAGCAGGAATAATAATAAACCCTATTTCAAAGTATTGTTGTGAGGATCAAAGATTATAACCTATGTTAAGTATTTTGTAAACTTTAAAGCAGCATATAAATGCTAGCTGTTGTTTTTATTTCTTCTACGACTTAAAGACAACTTGATGTAGTAGAGAATCTTTGACAAAATACTTCACTTCTTTGATCCCCAGTTTCCTACAAACTAGTTCTAAATCTGTAACCCTACTCCTTCCATTTCTGCATTCTTAGAGGTCCAATAATCCTTCCACTTTTCCATATCCAGTCATCCTGATCTATATCTAGTTACTGAACCCAGATGGCTCTGGAGGGGAAAATGAGGCAAGTGACCTTGCCCAGCCCTCCCTCACAAATCCAATACACTTGCATGTCATGGCATCTCTTCCCTGATGTCATGGTCCTGTTTGAGAACAAAGAAGAAACAACAACAAAATGTTGGTTTCCATTCTGTATAATTGATATGTTTTCTTTCTAATGCCTAACCTTCGGATTTGACCATATTGGAAGAAGAAACATCTTAGTTATCTATTAGTTCAGCTAAAAATTAAAAATAAATTTGCATGAACCTTCATCCAAAGCTCCAGTCAATATTCAACACAACACAACCTCAGGGCCAAACCAGAGCTGTTCCACTGTTAATTCCAGTGCCAATTATCCCCAAAACATGAACGGCCTTCCTTTCTAGCTTAATTTCTAAACCCATGTTCCCAGTGTGATTTGTATTGCATCTTCAAAATTCTGAAATTTGCCCATTACCACTTCCAATAGGGCTCAGTCCATCCCCACCAATATCATGCAATTTTTATAAGCTTCCTTCCTACAAATTGCAATTTAGAGTGTGTTGAGCCACTTCTAAAAGCCATGATCCCACCCAAGAGGCAACTAGTAAATGGAATTTGTTATTTCCTAGGACTAAATGTAGGAAGAATAACATATAGAGGGGAGATGGAGGGAGAGAAGGCCAAGTATTGGCCATGGGGCAAGTAGAACTTGGTATTGATTCCAAATTCCTTTATGTGTTACAGTCTAAATAATTGACAAGAGATTATTAGAAACCATTTCCCATGATGCATTGTTGAATTGACTATGACATGATCTGCATCTGGGATTTTCCATTCCCAGACAACTGAAAGGTAAGGAATAGAGAATTCAAGTCCATATAACTTATAATGAATTTTCTTCCAAGTAGAGGATTTATTAAAATTTTGCTATGCAACAACTTGCATGAGTTGTGGGCCTTATGGGGAAACTGGAAAGATCAGCAGAAATACATTTAGAGAGATTGCTGTTAGATTTAGCAAAGGCCTGTCAATGTCCAGAAGCATTTTGCCTTTTCTCCCAAGAAATGGGTTGGAGTGGGTAAAGAAATAATTATTGACAAATGATTCAGAAAGCAGAATGTCTTGAATCAAGTCATGCTCTTGCTGTAATAATAATCACAGCAAATGTTCTAGAAACAGATTGTCCCAATAGTATCAGTTCAATTTTGAGTTTTAATAGTGTGGGAGTGGGGTGGGGAGTGAAATATTTTTATTCAAGCTTTATAACAACCCTGAAGACCTTTAGGTTTTATTGGTATTACAGATGAAGAAACTGAGACTCAGAAAGATTAAGTGAATTTAGTAATTGAATGAAGAAAGCATTTATTAAGCCTGCACTGTGCCGGCTTCCTTCCACATCTCAACTTTCCCCATCACAATTTTGATGTATCATAGTTTAGCATAAGAAATTTAAGGAGAATTTTTAAAGAGTTTTATGGAAGCTTCAGGCACCCTACAAATGCCCCTAGAAGACACAGAAGAACTCAGAAATGCATAAAATATATGTGTAGCATTTTGAGTCTCAGTTTCTTCATCTGTAATACCAATAAAACCTAAAGGTCTTCAGGGTTGTTATAAAGCTTGAATAAAAATATTTCAACATGAATTTTCCAACTTGTGGGAGCACCTCATCCTTAACTCTACAATGTAGAAAGGAAAATATTAGGATTATAGAAAGGCACGGTAAATATCAAAACAAAAGTACCAGGATCTCTGCTTCCAGGTAAAGTTACAATCAAACAGATGGTACATATAGAGAGGGAAATGGCTAAGGAAAGGAACTTTAGTCTCAAGAACAATAAATTATTGCCATACCATTTCTAGAAGAAATGATAGTATTAATTTGATTATTATTCCCAGAGAACTAGAAGTAGAAAGGGGATTGGGAAGGGGAGAAGAGTTTATTTTAAAAACACATTCTAATCATTTTTTTGTCAAGAATTACCATGTCAATACCAAAAATATTAGTTCCTGTCTTGAACAAATATAAAAGGCAGGGTTCTGTGATATCCCTTTATTTGTGAAACAATAAGTCATTCTACATTGTCGGTATTCAAATATCTGATATTTGTCTTTCTTTAGTGTGTATGGCAAAGCAGATGACAAGATTCACAAGTAGTACCATTGGATGGCTAGATGAAGTATGGATTGGAGCTGTTTAAATACAGTGGTTTAGGGGAGTTGTCCCCTACCCACTCACCAACCAACCAATCCAGTTTAGTTCCAGGACAATATTCCCAGGCTGAATTGATACACTCTCCTGGGAAGCCATGGACATGGTCTCTGACTTGCGACTTGTCCAGGGTCACAGGAATAATAAGCTTTGGGCAGGATTTGACACCAAGTCCAGAACTTTTCCCTCCCTGAATCATACTGCCATATTCTTTGATATAAGCTCCAGAAGGACAACCCCAACCTATACAATTTATTCTGTGAGGGATGAGAGAAAATGAGGGAATATGGAGCAGGGTGGAGCAATTAAGAACACTCTGTTGTTCAGTAACAGACACTGTGTGCAGAAAATCCACTCACAATCAAGCACTTGAAAAGAACAAGCTGATCTGTGAGGGCTGAAGCACAAACAACAAGGGCTAAGGGAGAGGGGTGGGCTAAAAAAAAAAAAAAAAAAAAAAGAAAAAAGAAAAGAAAAAAAAAAAGAAAAAAAATGTAAAATGTTACCCGAAGTATAAAGTATGCTTTTAAAAAGAAGAAGGTCAGAGCTTTTTTCAGACTAAACATGGGGCCACGGGCACGCAATGTAATGTTGGACCAAAATTGCAGCAGAGACCAAATATGCTCTGTGTCCTCAATTCTGCCACAGTTGCCATGGTTACATGTTCCTGCCCTGGTCTGTGAAAAGATGGCTTCCAACCCATTTCCAGGAAACCTGAATCTTTTGTTTCTATTACCTAGGAAATTCTGGAGACAGAAGGATGAGGGCATGGTCACTCCAACACTGATATTTTCTAGAATAGAGTGAGGATTTTTAGACACAGACTAGAATTTCTGGAGAACAACTTCTTTTTCTGACAAGAGTAAACAAGTTCCATTCTGAAGTAGTCACTCTAATTACCAAAAAGGCAATAGTTTTCTCAACAATTAATCAATCAACAAGCATTTATTAAGCACCTACTTTGTGTCAAGCACTGATGACAATCAAAGTCAGGTGACGAAACTAGTCAGTCTTATTATATTGCTTTCTTTGTTATACACTAAGATCTAGTGTAGATCTATGTATTTAAATCTTTGCCTCCTTATCTGGTCCTCAAGTTAAATCACAAACATTTTGGAGAGGATTTCTACCTGGACCTTCATGCCCCATATTTAAATATGTGATGTGACATAAGTCATATCCAGGAAATCACAAGATGGGGGAAAATATGGTTTATATTTATTTACATAGTATTTTAAAGTTTGCAAAAATGCTATACTCACTTTGTCTTATTTGATCCCCAGATCAAACTTAAAAATAAATTTAGATATGGAAAAATTAAATGACTCATCCAGCATTATAAAACCTAAGTTTTGATAAGTGCCTAAGGCAGAATTTAAACCCAGGATTTTCTTATTTGAAGTCCAGTCTGTTGTCACTATTTCATGCTACCTTTCTGACGTCTGGGGCAGAGTTAAATTTTTTCTTTTTTTTCTTTTTCTTTTTTTTGTGAGGCAAAAGATTAAGTGACTAGTCCAAGTTCACACAGCTAGGCATTATTAAGTGCCTGAGACCACATGCAAACTCAGGTCCTCCTGACTTCAGGGCCGATCCTCTATCTACTATGCCAGCTAGTTGGCCCAAAGTTAAATATTTTCAAAAAACTTCAGGCAGTAGGGATAAAGAAATCAATTTATATGAATAAGTGAGTAAATGAATATTTATTAAATGCTTATTATGTCCCAGGTACTATGCTGGTACACAAATACAAAAGAAAAACAGTTCCTGTCCTCAAGGAGTTTTCCTTCTAAAGAAAAAATAAAAGATGGTTCAAATGGAGGAAAGCACAGGGGTCAGTGAGCAGACCTATAAGGCAATGGAATAATATGTCCTTTCCAGAACCAATGGCAGCATTATTGGGATTTTTTTTTTCAAGAATAAGGATAAAAGGCTATGAATTGAGATTAGAGATAGGTATGAGGTATAGTACCTGTTATGGGCATGGCAGGAAGGTTATAAACTCATATAAATCAGTATGGTCCCAGGATAGAAGCTGGAGATTCATTTGAGAGCATAGCAGGAATAACTACCAAGAATTACTATGTAACTGGAATTTCATCAGACTGTCTATATTCCTTTGGGGCCATGATGCTTTTGAAGAAAGAAAACCAAAGCACATTTTAGAGAGGACTTTTAGACAAAGAGACCCCAAGACAGAGACAAAAAGGACAGAGACAGACACAGACAGAAAGACAAAAACAGAGAGAGGAGGGCCATTGCTGATCTTTACTGATGGGGAGCCTGATATACTGGAAAGGGCACTGGTTTTGTTCCAATTGCATGTCCTTGGTCAATTAATGTCTTGTTTCAGTTTCCTTATCTATGAAAACAAGGAGAGTTGGGTTACTGGATCTCAACTATCCTTTTCCAGATTTTACATTCTATGATTATATGATCATCTTCTCATTATCAGTCAGAAAAGCTTGATTTAAATTGGATAACAAAATCTGAAAGCATTCAGGAAACTATATTTTTCTGGAAATGGTCCTAGAAAGCAGGGATGGATTTTCAATGGGATTTCTGATTAAAGGCTCTGGTCACGATATTACAATCAATACAGTCAAAATAGTATGATTTAGTATGAAAGGATTGTGAATTCAAATCCTTCCATTTACTACTTAATATAAATAAGTACTTACTATCTATAAGTAAGCAAATTCTACCTCCTGCCTTGGGTACTTTTGAATAAGACTTCTTTGGGAATTTTAGTCTCCTCACCTGCAAAGTGATAGGAATGAGAATTCTTGACCTCTTAGGTCCCTTTCCAACTCTCATAATATATGATTCTGGAAATCATTTTCTCATGAAGGGACAGGAAGCTTCTGTTTAAATGGCAAAACAAAGTCAGATAGCATTTGGGAGGATGGATTGTAGCAAAGTGATCCCTGGGAAAAAAGAAGGGGTTTTGAAAACTAAGATAACATTTTCTGGATCCTATTTGTACTTGTAAAACAAAGGACATTCAGATCACGGAAGCCAAGGCAACAAAGTAATTCTTGTCATCCCTGTTAATTGGATGCTAATCTTATGCTGAGGACACATAAATATAGAATTGGAAGGGATCTCAGAGATCAAGTCTACTCCATTCCTTTCACAGATGAATAAAACTAAGGCCCAGAAAGTTAAATGACATTTTCACCAGAAAGATAAGAGCTGGGATGTAAACCCTGGTCCTTTGAGTCCAAATTTAGTACTCTTTGCGCTATGACATTTTGTCTCTCATATTTATCTAATAAAAACCTAGAAGCAGCTAAGTGGCACAAAATAAAGTGCTAACCCTGAAGTCAAAAGGACCTGAGTTCAAATCTACTCTCAGACACTTATTAGCCATATGACCTTTGGCAAGTCTCCTGTTTGCCTTAGTTTTCCTCATCAATAAAATCTGTAAAATGAGCTGGAGAAGAAAATGTCAAACCATGCCAAGAAAACCACAAAAAAAGATCACAAAGTTGGACATGAATAAAAACCTGTGTGCCGTTGGCTGTTTTCTACATCCCCTTGCATCATCCAATAGTTATATTCATTTACTTCAGCAACCATTGCTTTAATGCCTACTATATACAGAACACTTGGGCTAAATGTCAAGAAAAATACAAAATATCTTAAGATCTTCATTTCCTTGACTTCAGAGAGTAGGATAAAATTAGGACTTTACAATGACAAAGCAGAATAACTATGAAATAACTAGATCTAGCATTGTTAGCCCTTTCAGAGGCTTAGAGGCAAATTGGTATTGAAAAGATGAATTGGGCTTCTAACAAACACAAGGGTGGAAAAAGATATTCCTGCTCCTTTGGGTCTTTTTGGCATAGTTGTCATACTCAGAGGTACAAGGATTTTGATTCTCTTCTTTCAGATTTTTTAAAAAAGTATTTAAAACAAAGAAATCTCTCAATCTGTTAAACACACAGGGAGCTTTGTTTCTCCTCCAACTAAACTCAGCAGGAAGGGAGGGCAAAGAGAGGACCATCATATTACAGTTTGCTGAAATATTTATGAAGAAGCTATTGACTATGTGTGATAGTTTTCCCTTGCTCTTAGTTTTAATCTTTCACAGCTGCATCAATTTGGCCCTTCTTTCTTTCTCCTTTTCCTCCCCCCAGCCACTTATTTGTTGTTCAAACCTGTAATTTCATCTTTATATAAGGACCTCCTGGTGTAGAAACTCTCTCCATTGCTGCATATGAGCAACCTGTCTATAACTTATAGCCTCATCTTATCTAATGTCACATAGCTAGTATATGTCACAGGGAGGGTTTGAATCCTGGTCATCCTAATTCCAAGGTGGGTCTTCCATGTACTACCCTAAGATTCCAGTAAATTTGACTTTATCTTTCTTTTCGGCAGAATTGGATGAGTCCACTCTGAGAAGTGCAGCCCTGCAAAAAAACAAAGAATGGATTAGACAGAGGAAAGATAAGAATCAGATCAAAATAGCAGACTTGGAAACATAGCACATATAAGGAAACTAGAAGAGATTTCACGAACCTTTCACATACATTTTATCTTCATATACCACCCTGTTAATTAATCCAAAGGAAGAAGGACTTGAATAGACCATATGGTTTCTGGACATATTAGAAAAGAGGTGGAAAAGTCATGTGAACAAGAGATAGAGAACAACTGTTCCAGATGGCAGGAGCTACTGAGAAAGGTTAAGTAATCATGCATGTGGAAAACATTTAACTCCAAGGACGATTGTTCAAAAAATAATTTTCAACAATTCATTAATAGCTTAAAACATCTGGCTCTTTACCATGCTTTTTCATTGTGTTTAGGAAGATCACTTTAAAAAAAAGTTGTAATGGCTTAGTCTATTGACCCTGATTCACATATTAACCAGCTGGTCTCCTCCATTCGTTTTCACAAGGGAAGGTACTCTAGTCATAAGTTGTAAGCTAAGCAGGGAAGGGAGGAAATCTGGAGAAAATAATTACCACCAAGCAACAAGCTTGCAGAGCACCAGAGAATGAAGCTACCCTTACTTAAGGTTACTATATTTAAAAGTTCTCCTTACCCCTTTAAATTAACTAGAAATAATTAGAATGATATAGTACACCAAATGTCACAAAACTCCCTAAGATGTCCAGAAACAGATTAAAATGTTATTGAGTAATGTTTAATAAAAAAGAGAAGAATGTGATACAACATAGATAATGTTAATTCGTAGTTGCCTAAGTCAATAAGAATTCACAGGGAGCTTTTATCATTTGAGTCTGATATCACTGATGTAGTGTTATCAGTGTGATTAATGGAAAAAGGACTCTTCTTGGAATCAGGAATATCAAGGTGGAATCCTACTTCAAATGCATTTTTACTATGTAATCCTGGGCAAATCACTAAAATTCCCAGTGTTCTAGGCAACTATCTAATACTGGTCAACAAAGATATATTAATCACTTTTGTGCATTAGGCACTTATACCAAGCACTAGAAACACAAAGTGAAACAAAAACAGTCCCTGAAAGGGACCCACATGTGCAAGAATGTTTGTGGCAGGTTTTTTTGTAGTGGCAAAAAAACTGGAAACTGAGTGACTGCCCATCAATTGGGGAATGGCTGAGTAAGTGATGGTATATGAATGTTATGGAATATCATTGTTCTATAAGAAATGATCAGCAGAATGATTTGAGAGGCCTGAGGAGACTTACATGAACTGATGCTGAGTAAAGTGGGTAGAACCAGGAGATCATTATATATGGCAACAGCTAGATTATATGATAATCAATTCTGATGGACATGGCTCTTGTCAACAATGAGGTGATGCAGACCAGTTTCAATGGTCTTGTGATGAAGAAAGCCATTTGCGGAACTTAATGTGGACCACAACATAGTATTTTCACTCTTTTTGTTATTTGTTTGCTTTTTGTTTTCTTTCTCATTTTTTTCCCTTCTTGATCTGATTTTTCTGGAGCAGCATGATATTTGTGGAAATATATAGAGAGGAAATGCACATTTTCAACATATATTGGGTCACTTGTCAACTGAGGGAGGTGGTGGGAAAGGGAGGGAGAAAATTAGAACACAGGGTTTTTGGAGGATTGAATGTCTAAAATTATCCATGTATATATTTTGAAAATAAAAAAGCTTTAATTAAAAAACAAAAATATTTCCTGTCATTGAGGCACGAATTCTAATAAGAGAGACAAATTAACATCTCTCTCTCACTCTCTCTCTCTCTTTCTCTCTCTCTCTCTCTCTCTCTCTCTCTCTCTCTCTCCCTCTCCCTCTCTCCCTCTCTCCCTCTCTCCCTCTCTCCCTCCCTCCCTTTCTCTAACAGAGGCTCTTTACCTCTGGCTCCTGAGCCACAGGAGCTCACACACACACACACACAGTTATCCCTTCCACATTATAAAGGTTAGGTTTGGAGCATCTCCAAGTCACATAAAAAAAATTGGCCCTCTCTTCATAACAATGAAGTCTAAATTATTGTGGAATTGATATTATATAATTGTATTATACAATAATAATACACATTTTATGCATTTTTGAGTTTCTAAACTTCTTCTGTGTTGTCTGCTGGTCTTCATGTATCATCTACAGCTTCTGCAAAATTCCAAAATTCCCATTCTATTTCTTATGCTAATCCATGATATTTCAAAATTTGAAGGTAAAAATTGTGATGCAGAAGGAATAACTGTGTGTGTCTACAAACAGAGATATGTATATATCTATGTATATGTGTGTCTAAATATAAAATGAATAAGAGGTAGAAGGAAATCACAAAGGGAAAGCCCTATGGGAGGGGAAAGGACTGGAAAAGGAATATTTCAGAAAGTGAATCTTGGGTTGAGTTTGGAAAGAAGCCATAGATAAAAATGAAACTGAGAAAAGTTCAAGAATAGGGGACTGTCAAGGAAAAGGCATGAAGTTAGGAGATAGAATTCCATGTGTGAGGAACAGTGCTACTGGATTGTAGAATTACAAAGAGGATTTGCCCACAGAATTATACATGAAGACAGAAAAATTCAAAATAAAAATAGGAAAACTCTTATTGGTTCCTCTTTGAATAGAAAATGGCTCAAGAAACTTAAGCGAGGAAATGAGATTAAAGAATGGGAACATAATTTTTTTAAATGTAGATTTTTTTTTCCTACAAGAACCACATACCTTCTAGAGGAATCTCTATTACTAATGTATAAGGGAAGTTTGATACGTTGTATTATGGCTAGAATGGTCCAGTGACAACAGGCACAATTCAAAAGCTGGTTAAAAGTGTTGACTTCTCACTATTAACATGGCCCCAGGTGGGGGATCACATACAAAGACATTAACATTGAGTTTTTGGGCATAATAAATCTTCAGGGTCTGTAGTCAACTCAGGAGAGGAAGACTTCCTGATGCCCCTGTGCTATTTGTCAATATATTATTAGAATATATGTATAGATTTTTGTGTTAATCCATTTATATAAATATTTGTTAGTAAATGTTGAGAGGAATGGGTAAAAAGCAGGAAAATTAGTCCAGGTCAATTAATAAAATCACAGAAGTGGATAACAGAGAGGTAAAGTGTTAATGTGTTTTTTAAAAATGCAAAGGTGAACTCTCTATTATCCCTTTAGGAAGTGTAAAGAAGTTTCCCTATGGAACTGGAAAACCTCTAACTGTTACCTACCAGTCTTGGAAACAGTAATTGGGTCAGGGAGCAGCTTTGTGGGCTGAGACCCCTAGCTTCAACCAGAAGAAAATATGGAATAAGGGTTTAATTTTCCTTCCTCCACTACTCATTGGTCAAAACTATTCAGGAAATGGGAGATAATGCACCCATCAGAAAATGAAGACACTGACGCTGAAAGTTGAGAGAAGGTAGCATTTTCAAGATGTATGAACATTGGAGCTGCCCATGGATTCAAGAGAAATGAGATGTAAATTCATATTTCAGTTATTGCTTATCTATATGAAAATTTTACATAATGAACTTATTTATTTTGTTCATTTGCATACATGAAGTTCCAGGGAAGCTTGAAACCTCAAACATTATATTAAATCATTGGGAATTTTTCAGATATCAAAGGAACTGTTTAATTGTCATCACCTTTGTGATCAGCTAATCAAAACCCTTAATTTTACACATACGAGACTAAGGTCGCATAGCTAGCAAGTAGCATGACAGCAATCTAGACCCAATGTTCTGATTCTATATTTCATCAAGCTGCATATAGGGCATAATTGGGTAATGAAAGGGTGAATTGGCTTCATTCAAGCAGAAAAATTCAGTGATTTGAAGTCACTAAGAGATGGTACTTAGTAGGTGTTCCTTCACCATCAGGAGTTCTGCATGCTTATCTATTTCTATTTCAGTGTGGGGTCTTATGGTAGTGTGATTCCCCAACCTCCAGCTGTATCAAAGATGGAGCCACCTGAAAACATTCTTGTCAAGAAAAAAAGGGGTCTCACTAAAGAGGAACAGTAACATTTCATATGACAGGACTGAGGCACTACAGACTGATGGCTTTTTACTGACAGAACAAGACTCAATATCTTTTTTTTCCTGCCAAAATGTTATAATTTTTTCTTTTGATAGTTGTATGTTTTCCTGTAATTTCCTGCTTTAAAAATCCACATAAATAAGCAACAACAAAAACGACTAAAATCAGCCCCACGAGAGAACTGAACAATTCATTAATCCTTAAGAGGGAAAGGAGGGGGAAATGCGAGAATATAGGGAGATAGAAAGTGTAGAATTGTTTATGAATTCAATTTTTTTTCAGTCCCTTCCTTTTTTATCATTATGTTGATCTCCCTTGTCTTCTGTTTTCCTGGACAACCTTTTCTCTTTGGGTTTTCATGCCCCTGATCTCTCATTGTTTTTTGTTTTTTTTTCCTTCTTATCTACTTTTCAACCTTAGTGGATCCTTCAATGTTGTCCTAGGATCTTTTCTCTTCTCTTTCTACACATTTTTGTTTGGTGATTTTGTCAGCTCCCATTTTCATCTCTCTCTCTCTCTCTCTGCATGTGTGTATTTTCTATTTATATCTATATTCTCTAGCTCTATATATGTATATATATATATATATATATATATTAATCTCCAATTTCTCTCATGAGTTCCAATTTTGTATCACTAAATGCCTTTTGGCCTCTTGAACCTCATGTCCTATAGGCATCTCAAATTCAACATGGAGATCCCAACTCATTATTTTTCGCCCCTCTCTCCCCAAACCTCCCTTCTTCCAAACTTCTGTATTACTATTATGTATAACATCATTGTTTCAGTTACCCAGACTCAAAACCTTGGTATCATCCTCAACAACTATCACTCTCCCCCTGTGTCCAATCTATTGCCAAATCTTGTTATTTCTACTTTCACATGCTATGTACATAAGTCCCTTTTCTCCACTCACATAATTAACCCCCCCCCCCCCTTCCCGGTTTAAGTTCTTTTCACCTTGTATCTGGATCCTTGCAAACAGCCTTTCCTTATTCTCTCTGCCCTCTCCAGCTTATTTTCCACTTGACTGCTAGCTTATCTTCCATAAAACAAGGTTGATCATGTCACATATCCCATCTCCCTATTCAGTGAACTTCAAGGAGGCTCCTTATTACCTCCAAGATTTAATAGAAAATCTCTAGCTTAGCTTTTAAAGCCTTTTTACAAAACCTTTCTGCTTTTCCTGTCTTCTTACACTTTTACTCGATTCCTCATATTCTCTGATCATTTGATCATTGCTGTTCCTCAGACAAGACACTAGATTTCTATTCCTGGAACCAAAGGCTTGGTCAGAGCTTTGAATCTATCTATTCTCTAGACAATAGCCATTCCCATTCTGGAATGACCTCCCACCTAATCTCTGCCTTTTGACTTCCCTAACTAATTTTTTTAGAACAACTCCAAATACTACTTTCTTCATGAGGACACACTCCCTCCCCCTACTGCTATTATTTTCCCTCTGAAATTACTTTCCATTCACTGTGTGTGTGTATATATATACACATATATATATTTCTTCTCTCTCTCTCTCTCTCTCTCTCTCTCTCTCTCTCTCTCTCTCTCTCACCAGCATTTAGTTCAATCCCTAAAATATAGTGAGTGCTTAATAAATGTTTTATGATTAACTGACAATTACCTTCCTGTCTAAAATGGAGCAGTAGGAAAATTCCAGGAGAATAAAAACAAAGGTTAACATGATACCTTCTTTTATGTCAATGAGAAATGAGAAGGCTGGGTTGGAGCTGCTAAGGATTTAAAAAACCCAAAATAGGGGGGATCTGTTTCTCTGATGCCCCCACTCTTTCCCTACAGCTAGATCCAACTATTTCAAAAAAGGGAAGCTAGAGAAGAGGCAAGGCCAGGAGAGGAGAGAAACACAGACATTCGAGAAAAGCAATAAAGAATGGAAGAAAATGAAAGGAAAGAAGAGGAAAGGGGAAAGGAAGGGGGATGAAAATGAAGGGGAGAGAAGAGGCAAGGCCAGGAGAGGAGAGAAACACAGACATTCGAGAAAAGCAATAAAGAATGGAAGAAAATGAAAGGAAAGAAGAGGAAAGGGGAAAGGAAGGGGGATGAAAATGAAGGGGAGAGAAGAGGCAAGGCCAGGAGAGGAGAGAAACACAGACATTCGAGAAAAGCAATAAAGATTGGAAGAAAATGAAAGGAAAGAAGAGGAAAGGGGAAAGGAAGGGGGATGAAAATGAAGGGGAGAGAAGAGGCAAGGCCAGGAGAGGAGAGAAACACAGACATTCGAGAAAAGCAATAAAGAATGGAAGAAAATGAAAGGAAAGAAAAGGAAAGGAGAAAGGAAGGGGGATGAAAATGAAGGGGAGAGAAGAGGCAAGGCCAGGAGAGGAGAGAAACACAGACATTCGAGAAAAGCAATAAAGAATGGAAGAAAATGAAAGGAAAGAAGAGGAAAGGGGAAAGGAAGCGGGATGAAAATGAAGGGGAGAGAAGAGGCAAGGCCAGGAGAGGAGAGAAACACAGACATTCGAGAAAAGCAATAAAGATTGGAAGAAAATGAAAGGAAAGAAGAGGAAAGGGGAAAGGAAGGGGGATGAAAATGAAGGGGAGAGAAGAGGCAAGGCCAGGAGAGGAGAGAAACACAGACATTCGAGAAAAGCAATAAAGAATGGAAGAAAATGAAAGGAAAGAAAAGGAAAGGAGAAAGAAAGGGGGATGAAAATGAAGGGGAGAAAAGAATATAGCAGGAAAGAGAAGAGCACAGAGGAATTTCGAGAGAATAGAGAGAAATGAAAAGTGAGAGGAAGGCATGAAGAACAGAACAAAATGGAGGAAAATCGGAGATGAGCAAGAACATTAGATGAACAGAGAGGACAAGAAAGGAGAGAAAAATAAAGATGAAGAAATGCAGGAAAGAAGGAAGAATAGAGGAGAATGAGAGGTACAGAAAGGACAACGACGTGGGGGAAAGAGGGGAGGAGAGGTGGAGGAGGAAGAGAAGCAGACGGAGGAGGAAGAGGCGGAGGAGGAGAAGGGGAGGAGGAGGAGGAGAAAAGGAGGGGGAAGCGGCGGAGGAGAAACGGCGGCGGGGAGGGAGGTGCAGGAGAGGGCAGAGAGAAAGGACAAGCAGAAAAAAAAATCAGACTGGTGTCTTTCTTGACGGCCGGTGATGTGTTTGGAGTTTGAGTAAATATGAGCGGGTTTGGAATAATGTGAGAGAAACACTCAAGAGCTGAGCGGCGATGAAAGAGCCCGGGAAGGCGGGAGGGCGGAGCCCCGCCCAGGGAAGGATCCCGGCCGTTCCGGGCCTTACAATCCCGACAACTTTGAGCAGCTGCACCGGCAGCAGCTGGGGGGGAGAGGAGGGGGAGCGCTGGGGGCTTGGTCAGGGCCGTACCCCTCCATCCTCCATCCAGTCCGGAGCCGCCCCCCCCCTCCCGCTCGGCAAGCCCCTCCCTTCGTCTCCTCCCTCCTCCCCTCTGGATTAACAGCTTCAGTTCCAGCCGCGGCCACGGGCAGCCGCGGAGGGCGGGGACTGTGGGTGGAAACCGGGGAGTCGGCCGGGGCCTAAGGAAGTGGCTTCTCTCCCGGCGGACGGGTCGGAGCTCCCGCGCCCGCCGGGCCGCCCGCCGCAGCTCCTCCGCGCTCTCCCGCGGCCTCGGACCGCGGCGCCGCGCGCGGCCTTCAGCGAGCGAGACACTGGTGCGATCGCCCGCGGCGGACATCCTCGAGCAGGTCCGAACCCGGGGAAGGGGGCTTGGGGACAGTGAAGGGCCGGGAGTGGGGGGGGGGGGCGGGGGCAACCGCTGCAGACCCTCCTCAGCTAACGCAGCCGCCGCTGCCGCTCCCGCAGCTTGAGAAAAGCCTTTGAAACTTTGATATACCTCGGCTGCGAACACCCCACCCCCACCCCATCCCCCCACGCCAGCTCGGGACCAAGGACGCCCCACCCCCGCGGCGCCATTGCACCCTGGGAGAGTCGGGATCGGACAATGCTTGCTGCCTGGGGCCCTTTTGTGGTCCAGGCCTCTCATCCCCTCGCCTTCCCTCTGCTCCCTCTATCCTAGCGTTTGCAACTGGAGAGACCCTAAAGACTAAAAGAGAAGATGAAGCTCACGGCAACAAACGGCCTTCATGGGGAGGAAAGCCCAGAGAGAGCTGAATCCGAAAACGAAGAACTGAATTCAAATGCGGGGCTAGACCTGCCATTTATGATGTTGCCCCACCCCCTGCTTCCCGTTAGCCTGCCTCCTGCATCAGTTGCCATGGTGATGCATCAGATGAACCACTTGAATACTATTTCCAACATGGCTGCTGCAGCTCAAAGGCAGAGTCCACTCTCCAGAGCCGGGGCTTCAGTTATTAAAGAAACCGACAGCTCTTCTCCTGCCGCTTCTCCTGAAGCGAGCAGTGCGCCTGAGGGCCTGGGTGCTTCCAACTGCTCCCCGTCCCAACTTGAGGATATGCCCAAGGTAATTGCTCTGGTGCCTGATGATGGAGAAAAAGAGCTTCCAGACCAAGGTAATGGATCAAATCCAAAAAAACTCCAGAAGGAAAATGTTCTATCCCTCAGTCAAGAGCTTTTTATTCAGCACAAAGTACTGTGGGGAACAAAAAGAAGCATAAGGCAGGGAACCTGCCCTCAAGATGCTTACAGTCAAGTTTGGGAAGCAAGACAAACAGGAGAGATGCAAATTGCCATTCCAGTGATGAAACCAAACCTCGATAAAGGTCAACTATCTGGGCAAATCGTGGCTCCTGGATTTGCAACCCCCTTTATTTTTGCCGATAGTCTTTCCTCCGTGGAAACGCTTTTAACCAATATTCAGTTCCTGCTGAAAGTGGCTCTAGACAGTGCTCGTGTCCAGGAAAGGCAAATGCAAGAAGAAAAGAAGGAGCTGAGAATGGAGCTCTACAGAGAGAGGGAGATGCGGGAGACCCTGGAAAGGCAGCTGGCAGTTGAGTTGCAGAGCCGGGCCACAGTTCAGAGGCGTCTGAAGAAGGAGAAGAAGGCCAAGAGGAAGCTGCAGGAAGTCCTGGAATTTGAATCCAAGCGCAGAGAGCAAATGGAGCAGGCCCTGAGGCAGGCCACTGGAGGTGACAGTGTGCTCAGCATCCTCAGGGGGTTTGGATTCTCAGAAAGAGATCTTGAAGGCATTGGGACTGAGTCTGACAGTGCAGAAATGCAAGAAAACATCAACCCCACCACCATGTACTGAAGGAACTTTCTATTAAAATATATAAATATATATATATATATATATCTATGTATGTACCACCATCCATTACCTTAAGATTCATGTATATTTCATTAAAGAATACCCTCAACCTTTCCATGCTTTCCAGTGCTGTGTGAAGAATGAAAGTTGCAGCATGAAACTGGAAGAACCATTTGTTACATTTTAATCTACAGCAGCATTGTGAAGAAACTTAGAAAGGTTTTATAAGCTCCCTATGCTAAGCTAAGCCTGTTACAGTTGATCGTTTGTAGGTCCCTCCTCCCAGAGAAGTTTTAGAATTTTTAAGCACATGCAAGAGTTATTCCCTTTGAGAAAACTAACTTTTCCCCCCTTCCCCCTCCCACCCTTTAAAGAGGCAGTAGTTTTGTTGAACAGTGGCACAAATATGTTAATCGGCCTGAAACGTCCCCACTGGCTTTACCTAAGTGCAGATCCTGAGTCCGCTTTTGCACCAAGACCAATCACGTGGAGCTGTTGCAGTTGTGTTCGTACTTTAAGCTTTGTTTACTGAACCAGATATTCAATAAATATTACATTTTGCTGAGAAACTTGTGTGCAGTTTTTTTGGGGGAAAATAAAGATAAATGATGATGTAAAAAGTGTTCTGCCAATTCATTAGAAGGGTAACAAAAGAATGTGAGCTAAACTCATGGTTGAAGTTTTATAATTATACTTGAAAGTTTTGTGCTCACTTCAGCTTGAGTTCTTTTCTAATGATAATATAATGTTTAGTAGGTTATAGAAATATGTAAGAATGGCTTTTCTGTTGTAACATATTAAGTTATAATTTACATTTTTAAAAATTATTGCTAAAAATTAGGGAAAAAATTTTAAAGGGGTGGGAGTAAAAGGACTGGATTCCAGACATAAAAAGAAGACTGGTAAGCAAACATAAGACTTAATTTAGTGCTTAGCATGTAGAATATATTTTACCTCCACAAACCTGGGCAAAGAGAAAAGCTGACAAAGGAGATAGAATTTGGGGTAGTGAATTAACTCGTACAGGTGGCTTGCCTAGACTTGTGGGAGTGGGAAGGATATATATCATGCAATCAAACATCAGAGTATTTGTGCTAGGTACATTATATTGTACAATATACTGGGTATTGGGTACACAGTTCCCACTTTCAAGAACTTTTTATTCTGTTGATAATATACATGGTGGGTAAGTACAAAGTAATGTCACTTAGGGGAGGGAGATGGAAAGTGGGGAGGGACACTAGCAAATGAGGGATAAGGAAAGCTCTAGTGTAGGAGATAGCACTAGAGCTGAGCTTTAAAGGAAGAAGCTAAGGATTCCAGCTTCTATCCCTTACTGAATATTTAGACGGGTGATCACATGTGCATTCTCTGACCCTTTCCTCTCTCAGTGTTAGGATACTTCTCTCAGAAGACGCTGGGAGGTGAAAGGAGGGGTGGGAATATTTCTAATCTTAAAAATGTCAAACCTATCCCTTCATTCTTTTATACCCTCCATGTATAAAAATATTTGTGCATGTATATGTTTATACATACATGAATATATACCTATATTTCTATATAAAGAAGTATATGTGTATATATACATGAATTTTTATTTTATACTTTGAGGCATATAGCCATATATATACATGAACATATGTGCATAAATTTATACATAGATGTATATTGCATGTGTGTGTACATATTTTATAGTGCATGCATGTTTATACACAATTAAGTATTGTAACATGTGTTTCTCTACATAGACATGGATATACATATTAATATTTGCCTACCTACACATATTTGTATATATGGAAGTATATGTGTACAAGGATGGATTTGTACATATACATGCACATGTTTCCATATAGATATATGTGCAACATATGAATCTGTACATATCCATTTCTATACTTAGGGGTATACTGTGTACGTATGTATATATACGTGCATGTGTAACTATTTCTATGTATGCTATAATGTGTACATACAGTGTAATACTCTACATAAATATTTACATGCATGCATATTTCTAAACGTAAAAATACATTTATATATGTATAAATACATATGTATGTGTCTCTAGCTACAACTCTTTTGTCTCAGAATCTCCTTCCTCTCCCTCTTTCCCCAGCTCCCTCTATCCCAGGTCTAGGAGACTCCTTATTTTTCATCTCTTCCTTCCCAAGGTAGAGCACTTGTTTTCCAGTCTCACAGCATTAGGACAGAGTTTGATCCTGTCACTTCCTGTGTGACCCTAGAGTCTAGGGGTCCTCAGACTTTTTAAATAGGGGGCCAATTCACTGTCCCTCAGACTGTTGGAGGGCCAGACTACACTAAAAACAAAAACTTTGTTTTGTGGGCCTTTAAATAAAGAAACTTCATAGTCCTGGGTGAGAGGGATAAACGTCCTCAGCTGCCACATCTGGCCCGTGGGCCATAGTTTGAGGACCCCTGCCCTAGACAATTCACTTCAGCTTTATATTTCTTCATTTACTTATCTTTGAAAATAAAAGCATTAAACTGAATAAACAAATGTCTCTTTCAAATCTAAATCTGATATACCTATAGAATATGAATCAGCCATTCTGTTTGCAGAATGTATTTGTATGTTAAAGGTTAATATTAGAATTAGAATTAAATTCTCAGTTTCCATTTGAAAATTTGATTTCCAATAGTTAACATGTTTGTATAATACAAATTTCCCCAAAAAGCCACGTGCTTGCTAGTCTGTGTTTTATTAAGCCAGTCTCTCAACAATGCCGTATTGAACAACTGCAAAAAATGCTGGACAGCATTGTCTAGTAAGAGAAATTGAACTGAATTTCTTCTTTCAGAATGACTGGTAACAACAACAACAACAAAAACAACAAAATCCAGAAGTACATGTTGCTTAAATTGCTACATCACTGGTCCTTCCCTTCTAGAGGTTAATATTTCAACCAGACCAGATGCATTGGGACAAAAATGTATATAGGAAGTGTAGAAAAGTTTGCTTTAGTTGTAATACAAAGCAGTGACTTTATTGCTGGTTCACATCCATAATAATGGCAGAAATGTAGACCCTGATTTCTTCACTTAGTTTTTGTTATTATCCCTACCTTCACTTGAATTGGCAGGAGTTAGGCAGGAGAGGATTTTGTCTATATCCGTCTGATACATGGTTTAAAAGGGTAGAAAGGGCTGAGTTCCTGAAGTTGTATTGGGGAACATGGGCTCATAATCAGGGATTTAAGACCATAAGAAATTCTTACCATCAGATCAGATAGTTGTCTGGGATAGAGTCTCAGGTCAGCATCAGACAGAAACAGGTAAGAGGTCATACTTTGGGCTTTTATTGGCTTCTTAGAAGTCTAGCAGATATTATTAGAAATAAACACAGCAATCAAGAGATAATCCCAGCAGAGATCAGAAAGAGTAAAGAAGCAAAAATGCGACCCCTAACCAAGGAAAGTGTGATGGCATCCCTAGAAGAGGTGAGCAGTTCTACAGAATTTAGAGAATACTCAGGTTTGGCCGTATGAGCTCCCTATCACATCTCCCCATTTACATGCTGTGGTCACTTTGGTCCCTGACGTACTGATTGTCACAAGTTCCATGTTCACATATCCCCATATGTGTACCCTTTGTGCTGTATCCGCTGGTCACGTGTGTTCTCTGTGTGTGCACCTTTCTTCCCTAGTGGCTTATAGAAGTAACCTAGGTGCATGTATGTATCCAGGAGAAGGCTTGGTAATTCTTCTTGGAGAACTTAAATTTGTTTAAATAATAACAACCACCACCAGATTTTTAAAAAGTTTTTTCCTGCCAGCATTTTATTGTTAGAATTTGCCAACAAAAGTGTTACCTTCCTAGCATTTTAAGATAATACAGGTGAAGGTGGGGCATTTAAAGTGTGTGTGTAAACATAAACATAAAGTGTGTATGTGTATACACACATAAAATATATATAATATATATTTTATACACAAACACATCCTATAGGCATGTATGTGCATACATATATATACTTCGTACACAAGGTGGGATGCATATAAAGTGTATATGTATATACACACACACACACACATATATATATATATATACACCCTATAGGCATATATGTGTGTATATACACATATATTTATATATAAGGTGGGGAATATAAAGTGTGTATGTATGTATATATACACATATACATATACTTTATACATAGACATACCCCTATAGACACATATGTGTGTGTGTGCATGTGTGTGTGTATAATATATTTATATACAAGGTGGGGAATATAAAGTGTATGTATGTATATATACATATATACTTTATACACAGACATACTCTAAAAAAGTGTGTATATGTGTGTTTGTATTATAAATATATATATATATACATATCTATATATGTATTTGAATCATTTTACCTTATATTTGGATAAGAATTCATTCCTCATATCATCAGATATGATGAAAATATTCCCATTCAACTCAAATCCTTGTTGGAGTAGTATTACATATATATATATATATATATATATATATATATATACACACACACATACATATACATGCGTATGTATGTACACAGGGTCTTATAAGGAAATAAATGAAATTTATTAGTTGGCCTTTCTTCAATAGATAGATGGCCAAAGGATATGAGCAGGCAGTTTTCAAAGGAAGAAACCCAAGGGATCAACATTCATGAAAAAACACTTTAAATCTCTATAAAAATTAAAGAAATGTGGACTAAAGTAACAATGGGATTCTAATTCATACCTATCACACTGGCAAAGAAGGCAAAAAAAAGAGGAAAATGAAAATGTTGGAGAGGCTGTGGGAAAACAAAAATACTAACACACTAATATTCATGCTAATACTGGTGGAGTTTGAATTTGCCTAGTCATTCATAGAAGTAATTTGGAATGATTGCTCCTCCTTCATGACCAAGCTGTGTAACCTTACTATTTGACCCAGCATATCACTAATGGGCCTATAGCACAAAGTGATTAAAGAAAGGAGAAAAGAATCCATTAAAAAAAATTATATCTGCTGTTTGATTGATAGTCAAAAATTGGATAATGTGGCAGTATCCTCTTGTTGGGAAATGGCTAAATAAATTGTGCTGCATGATATAATGAACATACTGTGTTATAAGAATTATTGGGATAGACAATTTCAGAGGAAACTAGGCAAACCTCTATAAAATGATGCAGGGCAAAGTGAGCAAAATAGAAAAATATATACAATAATAATAAATTTATAGGGAACAAGAACTTTGAAAGACTTTAGAGTTCCAATCAACATGATGATAATTTACAAAACCAAAAAAATAACAATGAAATGTTCTATTTATCTCTTGACAGGGATGTAGAAAGCAGAAAGAGGCTATATTTCTGGACATGGCTAATAATTAGGAAGTGTGTTTTGCTGGATTATGCAGTTATATATTAAGGACTTTATTTTTCTTTCTTTTATAAGCTTAATGAGTTTTGGAGAGGATAAAAGAGACATCACTTTTGGGGGGAAGGTGTTAATTGAAGAATAAAAATAATAAGCTATTTTTCAAAGACTTTATTGAATGCCTTTCAGCCACTGAGATTCTTTTTTTTTCCTGTTCTGCTTCCTTACAGTAACTAAGGAGACGTGGGAAGTGAAAAAGAGAGGACTCTTGACCCATGTAGTCCCTGAAATTTTAGGAGACTATAATTTGGAAAAATGTTACTTTATTAATATTTCTTGCTAGACACCTTGCATTGATTAAATAAATCTTCTTTTGCATTGAAAGAAAGCAAAATTTTGTTTCTCTTATTACCAAATTAGTAGAAGTTGCCTCTGCTTCATGTTAACTAACCTGTGGTCAGCAGGAGTTATTTAAAGAACAGAAGGTATCAGCTGACAGCATTTTAAAGAATACCCACTGATTTTGAAACACACGATTTCTAAAATTTAGCTACTGGACAGATTTAGTGAGTATTATTTTGTTTACTTTTGTTTTGGTAAAATTCTAGATTAAATAAGTCAGTAGAATCATCTTCTTTCATTGGTCCAATAACTTTAATAATAAATATGTTTAAACAGTATGACTTTTCTCCAAACTTAATAACCAAATGCAAACCTCACTTGAAAATGAGACATGTTTACTCATGGTGGTTCTTTGATCTACCTCTGATCTTTCAGGTAACACTTCTAAAGACCTCTCGCTAACTCCAAGCATTTGGTCAAAAGGCAATTGGTTCAAATATATGTCCTGTAGAACAAGGTTTCTTAAAGTTTTTCCATTCATGACCCCTTTTTACTGGAGAAAGTTTTACACAACCCCTGGCATATAGGTATATAAAATAAGCATAAAAACGAAACATTAACTGATAAGAAATTATAAAGAAATTTATTTTAAAATAATTCTTTGACATACATATAATTTTACCATTTTTAAGGAGGAAAGCAAATTTGATACTAGTGAAATTTTTTTATGTTTTATGTTTAAATTATTTTTATATTTGGGATATTTGATACATTTTACTTTTGCCAAATTTTTCACTACCCCTCACATTCAGTTACAAGATCCCATATGGGATCATGATCCACAGTTTAAGAAGCTTTGCTGTAAAGAGCAGCTACAAAATAAGGAGTCTGAAGATGCCTTGTGCTTTGGGAAATCTAGAGAAGTTGTTGAGGAGACATAGCCAAAAGAAGATAGGAGTAAAATCTAAGTATCCTCTAGACTTTCTGTCAAGAGGGAATAAAGGATAACTCAGAATATTTTATGGGACAAGAAAAATAATGCCATAGGGGGTAAATATGAAGAAATATAAGAGCTATTACAGTAATTCTTTGTTTTATTATTTTTAGGTAACAGAGAAGTAAAACAGATAGTTTAGCCTATTTGTGATCTGCAATTTGGGATTGAGACTAGATTGAAGGTGAAGAGGGTACTTTGTGAGACTTTATAATTGACTGACATTTCTCATATATTGGTGTATAAAAAGCAGTAAATCTAATGAAAGGAAATTGAGAGGAGGAGCAGTAGGAATAGATAGAAAGCAGCTGCATTTGGATTCAACCAGATGGAATGCCAGTTTCTCTAGATTTGGAAGTGCTAATTTTGGTACAGTCTTGATTATATAATGTTTAAGTCACTGTCTTCCATCATCTCATCCTATCCAGTTGGAAAAAGGAAAGAGAAGATTAAAACCAATTACAATTCTGACTTAGATGGTGCCACTATTCCAGGAGCAAAGTTTTATTTGAATGTGACTTTGTGATTCTTAGTGAGATCTCATTCATTAGCTTTAGAATCCCTGTGGGCATAGTGGAATTTCACAAATTTCTTAAGGTGTATACCAATAAGAAAGGGGCAATTTCAGGCCCTCTCACTCTTATTTATTTAAAACCAACAATAACAGTAAATCCTGATAATAATCTCCATGTGATATGTTTTTCCTGAAACTCACTATTTTCTGATAACTAGCAGCTATTAGAAAACTATAGCAAAAACTATTTCATGGCTAAAATATATTATGCTGTTATGTATCAGAACAATAAGTTCTATGTAACATTTTAAGGATTAGAAAACATTTTCATCACACTATATTTGGCAGTAGGTCATACACTTATTTTATGTACCTTGCTTTACAGATAAGAAAATGGAGATTCAGAAATGTTAAATGGCATGTCTGTGGCCAGACAATGTCAAACCTAAGAGTTGAACCTAACTTTCAAGTCTGCTCAAAAAGAGATCTTATGAATCAGAGTTCAAAGCTTCCTTTGCCTTTCCTTTCCTTCTCTTCTATTTCTTTCCCTTCCTTTCCCTTCCCTTGCCTTCCTTTGTCTTGCTTTGCCTTCACTTGTCTTCTTCCCTTCCCTTGCCTTCTCTCGCCTTGCCTCCCCATCCTTCCCTTTTCCCTTCCTTTCCTTCCCTTGCTTTGCCTTCCCTTCTCTTGCCTTCCCTTGCCTTGCTTTCTCTACGCCAAACTACATCAACTTGTAGCATTCTTTTAGAACTCCTAAAATTAAAGCAAATTCCTTTTTCTCAGCAAATTAAAAAAGTTTCCAATTTCAAGAAAGAAACAAAATATCCTCATGTTTATGAATCAAGAACTATTTAACAACCAACCCACTATATAATAAAGGAACAAAATATTAAATTTCTACATTCACAACGAATCTGGTCAGAGTCATGGTTCTGACATTCACCTGTGCCGGAACTCTGCCGTGATTGCCAGTATCATGATTCTGTCGTGTCAGTGTCAATCTGCCGTGGTTCTCCAGTGTTGTGGCTATATCAAGCCTCTGTCATGGTTACACCTGGAGGGTAATGTGAGTAGGGGAATTCCAATTTCTTCTCATTTTGATAAAATGGAGGCTTTTCAAACATTCCTCTTGAAAACATCAGAGCTATGTAGAAATTGCTTAGGAGTCAAAAGAAACTTAAACAGAATAAACAACCATAAGGAGATCAAAAAGAATAACCCACATTCTAATACAGAAGATGACCCAAGACCCAGTCTAGGTTTTGATTCTCTTGATCATACAACCAACAATAAATTCTAATTAACTAAATAAACGTGAACAATCACTCTTATAGATAATCTCAAAAGTTTCTTTGATATGGTTAAACTGTGTGGGATAGAAATGGGATTTACAATTGCAAATAAGATGAAAGTACCTTCAGATAAATCAGATTGGGTAGGCTTTTCCATTTTGAGTCCATTTTATTCACTGTAAAGAACTCACCTGAATGACTGGTGCAAGTGGAAGAATGATTGCTTAGAATTTACTGATACATGGAGCAGGATGGGGAGAATGGGATAGTTTACAGAGAAAGATGTCATTTGTAAATGGGAATGGAAGGAATAAAAATATTATGAGTCAAGTTTTGTAGGCTTAATGATTTTGGAAAACTCTTTGAAAGGTTAATATAGAGGCACACACATACACAATTTGTAAAGTTTGTAAAGCTCTTTGGAACCCTTTGGGATGAAAGGCACTAGATAAAAGAATACATTATTAATGCTACTATTATGTGTGCCTGCTTATGTTTCTATCTAATGTTGCCAGAAGAAGTATTTTAATGGGGCCAACTTTTTCATGCAACTCATAGAGTCCTGGTTCAGAATGCCATACCCTAGCACTGAATTATTGACTTGAATTTTAATTTGGTTGGACAACACTCAAATTTTCAAAATTGAAAGAGATAACATCAGCTCAAGCTTATGGGAAGTAAACCACTGTGGTCCGGGATAGTATAGTACATATTTTCTTGCCCATATGCCTTCATCTTGATAAGCTGTGATACTTATATGACCTCTGCAGGTCTAAAAGGATGCTTTACTATTATTAATGGGCATAATATGATAATGCCCCTTTGTTTCTGTCATATATTAATAATTTACTTTACTATATTCAATAAAAGCCAGACATCACCTCATTGGGATTTTATCAAAAACAAGTCCCTATCCCCCAATAAGTTGGATGGGAAATTTTGTTGTTGTTACCATTGTCGTTTGGTTGGTTAGTGTTGCAGAAATAAGGTGTAGCCCTTTAAATTTAGTAGAATAAGCCAAATTCTACTAAATGTTTGAGGACTAGTGACAAAGAACACTGCTGCCTTTTTAAAGCAGCTAAGTGAGGTACAGGCGATAACATACCATGCTTGGAATGAGGAAGACCTGACTTCAAATTTTGCCACAGACACTAGCAACAAGACCCTGGTCAATCATAGAACCTCTCTTGGCCTTAATTTTCTCATCTTCAAAATGGGGATAAATACACACACACACACACACACACACACACATATGTATGTATGTATATACATATATATGTATATGTGTATGTAAAATCTAAAAATGCCAATATTATTTATTAACATTTTAGTAACATTTAAATAAATATAAAATAACACCTACCTCACTGAGTTGTGACATTCAAATGATATAACTTATGTGAAGTTCTTTGAAAACCTTAAAGCACTATATGAGTGCTAAGTACAATTATCGGGGACTGTATTTTGTATTCTTATTGACTTTCAAATTAAGCACAGCTCTTTTACTTCCATTGGCTTAGTCTACATCCCTGATTCCAAGGTCCCTGTGTTTAGACAGGTCATAGATTGAAAAGACAATAGAAATCAAAAGACAAATGAGGGGCCTCTAGCTTTTATATTATATCTTATCTCTTCTCTTTCACACATTTATATCCCACTTTTCAATTCTTGTCCTTCCTGTATTATAAGTTCACTCAATTGCTTGGTTTCCTGTGGTCAAGATAAAATATAAACTCTGTTGCCTAACATTGAAAATCTCTAAAAATCTGAATCTACTCTACCTGATGGTAATAAAGGAGAGTTGATCCTTTGGTTAGAGAACCAGAGTCTGAATCCTGCTTCTTCCATTTACCACTTGTGTGATCTTAGAAAAGTCATATGACCTTTTTATGCATTGGTTTCCTTCATCTAAAAAATGAGGAGGTTTGACTGGGAATCCTAGAAGGTCCCTTCTAGCCTTCATGTAAGATATCTAATCATCTTTAAGGCCTCTTAGACACATATGGCATCTAAGTGACACAATGTAATGAAGGTCAGAGCTGGTATCATCAAGTCCTGAGTTCAAATGTTGCTTCAGACACTTGCTAGCCGTGTGACCCTGACAAGTGATTCAACCTCCCAAAGTCTCAGTTTCCTCATCTGTAAATCACTTTCCTTACAATCCTTGTTGTGAGGATCATAATGGACTAATATTCAAAAATGTACTTTTAAAAATTTAAAGCAATATATAAATGGTAGCTGTTACTATTATCACACAAACCTAACACAGTAATCTGAACCTAATAAGCACGGCTAACAAGTTAGTCAGGCATAAGGTATGACAAACTTTCTAGCCAGGCTTACTAGGTTCAGTTATAAAAGGTAAATAAAAGTCTTTGTACTAAAGTACATAAAGTATGTAAAGTATATAAAGTTCTTTCTATATAAAACATATAAAGCTCTTGCTATATGAAGTATATAAAGTCCTTTCTATGTAAACCATATAAAGCTTTTTAAGATATATAAAGCTCTTTGTGTATATATATATATGGTATATAAAGCTCCTTGTGTGAAAGATACAGATATATACAAAGGTACATATAAAGCTCTTTGTAAATCCTAAAGCAGTATATAAATACTAGATATTTTTATCATTATTATTATTATCAATTTCATCATCATCACATACACTGTCTTAAGTAACCATATCAGCTTTCATTCTGATTACCACAAAAATAATGAAAACCAAATGGCTGCTTTTCTTGGGATACCTGCTCTCTTGTCAGCTGGTATAAGACTGAAGAACAGGGTACCATTCTTTTCCCTGTGAGTTTTTTCCAATGAATTAACAAGAAGAACAAATACAAGAGGGTGAGTTATTAAGAGTTAATGTGGCAGTGATATGAGATCCAGATTTGGAAATTCTCATCTGAGGGGAAACTGGGCAAGGTGGCCCTGGGGAGCCAAGAAATAAGAATCCCTTCAGTCCTTGGGTACCTCTTAATAGCATCATAATTAAGGAGATCAATTCTGCCATATCAATTTCTCTTGGTCTGAAGGTCAGTCTGATTCATTCAGTAAAGTCTGCCTTAGGCTGTGGTCAATGGCAAATCCAGCCTACTCTTACCTCGCATGTGGCAATCTGGCCTTCACACAGTTCCTGCCTTTCAGTTAGGTATGGTCTGGTGGTCTGGTCTGATAGAAAGAATAATCAACTAAAAGACCTGAATTTAAATCTTCCTTCTGATACTTAACTAGTTGAATGAACATGTCATTTAATTTATTTTAGGCTCATTTTCCTTATCTGTAAAACAGAGTATTTCGATATTTTACAGCAAAATGGGGATGAAAAAAATACCTGAATACCCTGCCTTACAACATTTCTGTGAGGATCCTATGAGATGATGCAGGCAAAGCATTTTGAAAACCTTAAAACAGCAACTCTAGATCCTAATCTTGCTATTTAATGACTGATTCTTATAAGCTAACAGCACGACTTTCTGTTTGTTATGGTTTCCAATATATGGATACAGGAAGATGGAAAGTAATGAGCATTTATTAAGCACCTACTGTATGCCAGATACTGTGCTAAGTGCTTTACAAATATATCTCATTTCATCTTCACAATAACCCTAGGAGTTAGTTTCTGTTATTATCCCCATTTTACATTTGGGAAAACTGAGGTGGACAGAAGGTTAAGGAACTTGCCCAGAATCACACAGGCTAGATTTGAATTCAAGTTTTACTGACTCCAATCTCACTGCTTTATCTACTGTACTATCTATCTATCAAATGTGGACATTTCACCTAAGAAGCTAGATCTGTTTGCATCTCTTGAATCAATCTCATGGATTTAGTCCAGTGGAAAGACTCTAAGTTCAAATCCCACCTATTTATAACCTGTATCACTACAGCTTGTGCTCTCTAGGCCTTTTTTTTTCTTTAATAATAATAATCAAACAAAACAAACCCCCACATTGAGCATTCACATTCTGCATAATTAGTCCATCACCCCTGTATAGAAGATGGGTAGTATTCTTCATTATTTTTGTGGGTCAATCATTTCTGATTCTTCATGACCCCACTGGGGATTTTCTTGGCAGAGATATTGAAATTTTGCAATTGCTTCTGCAGTTTATTTTACAGATGAGGAAGCTGAGGCAAACAAGATAGAGCAACTTACCTAGCTTGTAAGGGTCTAAAGTCAGATTTGAACTCATGAAAATGAGTCTTCCTGATTGCAAGCCCAGTGCTCTATCCACTGTGCCCCTGTCTGAAATCTCATGGATCAGTTCAAAACTCTCAGCAGGTGTGAAATAAGAGCCACCAGAACTCCAGGAAAGAGAAAGGAAGAATTAAAGAGAGCAGCTGAGCTCAGAAAAAGTCAATTAAAGAGACTTGAAACTTACAGAAATCTTTCAAAACTATTTATTCTGTCATAGTATAAGATTTGGTTCTTCCCAGTTTATTCACAACCAGTTTATTTATCCCAGGTTTCCTTATTGCCATACATTTCATCATTTCTGTTACCTTATATTTATATATCATTATCTGTTTGACCATCCTCCCTAGTTTCTGGGTCTGCCACCATAAAAGGAGCTGTTATAAATATGTTTGTGCATAGAGATATTTTTCTCCTTCTTTGATCACTTTGAAATATAGCCTAAGAATGATTTCAGTGGGTCAGAGAGCATGGAGATTTTACATGTATAAATGTTGCTGTGAATTCTCCATGTTGCCCTACTTAAAGAGTAGTAATCACTAACTAGGAGAATGTTTCATATAAACAATATGCCTGTATCGCACTAGTGATCAAGAGGACCCCTCTTATTAAGTGATCTCTCCTCATGAAGTCAACTACATGAATGTCCAGGCCATGATATCAAGAATGCTTCCCTAATCATGATTGTTACTATTAGAAAACCAAGATCCAAGCAATTCTTCATATATTAATATGGGAGGCCTTTCTAACTTGGCTAATTTAATCAGTAATATACATCACAATTTTAACTCCCAAGGTACAAACATTATCTCATCTGATTTTGATTTCCTCATCTATGAAATGAGGTGGTTATACTTTATGGTCTCTAGGGTCCTTGTATCTTTGGATGTAATATTCTGTGATCCTGACTATAACTCTGAGAGGTACACCAGAAAAAAATTTGAAAATCAAAATGTTCTGAGATCTTTTTATGATACTAAAGCTCACTTTTATTTGAGACAATCACAACACAGTGAAGTAAACATTACACCATAATTTCACATTGTGATAATAGTACTACTACCAGCAAACTCTACATTATTAACCTGAGTCATCTTGTCCTTCTGAATGTCATGTTTAATGCTGTTAAAGTTCTGAGATTGGTAAAGAAAAATAGGGAGAGAAAATCATAAGATTATCCTTACATAGAGGTTTCCAGTACTGTATTTGGTTATAGCTTCACTGAGTATTATTAGGGGATAACTAAACAAATTCTGTCCTATAAATATTATAAAATATTATCACACTCTTAAGAAATGTTAAAAAGGACTTTAAAGAAATATCAGATGATTTATACAACTTAATTGTGCAAAGTAGCAAAAGTATAATCCATATATGTGTGTATATGTAAATGAGTCTCACAATGTAAATTAAAAGAACCCCTTTAAGAAAAATGGAATCAGATTAAAAGAAATAACCAATTTTGGTAAGAGAAATAAACTATAAATGTCCTATAAAATAGGTCATTTTGTTGGTATATGTTTCTTAAATATTAAGGTTTGTTATAAGGAAATGTTTAATGTAAGAGAGAATTGGGGTACAAAAAAATGAAAGATATCAATAAAAAGTAACTTTCAAATGAATATAGCAATAAATAATGCCTATTGAAGCTCCCATTATGAACCCCACAACCAAGAGCAGCTGTCTTCTTCTTGGTCTTGCATTTGTTTATCCTTCTGATGTTTGGACTCCAACAAAACCTGACTGAACCCAGTGTGAAATCTCTGTCCTAGGGCCAAAAGAAGCCCAGAGAAACTGTCCTGAAATGGATGGATTCAGCAAAGAAAACTTTCATCTCTGAAGGGAATGAACGTCTTAGTTTCAAAGGTTAGCAACGTGCATTTTTCCACAGCACATTTCCAAAGTGTTTGTTCGAAACTCTCGCCAGGGGTGAAATAAGAGCTGACCAGAGCTCTGGGAAAGAGAGAGGAAGAATTAAAGAGAGCAGCTGAGCTCAGGAAAAGTCAATTAAGGAGACTGGAACAACACACAAAGAAAAGTGCTTTGTGCTATGCCTTAGGAAAAAAAAGGATAAACAAGAAAATAACTTGGAATATCAGTCAGATAGCACTAGAAAGGAACCACAGACATCTTCAGAGATCTCGGGTCGTCTTCCCTTCTAGAAATCCATCAGGTCACTAAGTGATAGTCCTGGACTGCATCCGTACATTTGGCCCCCCTGCTCTCCTTCTTGGCCATCAAAACAGTGACAAACTTGGGACATGGCAGCTGAGCACTCAGCAGGGAAAAGGCCCAGAAGAGCCTTCCTATCTCAGGCAAAGGCAAACATGAATTGGAGGACTGAATTCTGAGCAGCAGAGGCCCAGGGCCGATTACTTACATAATCATCAGAAATGAAATTCATACTAAGCCCTACCGTGCTCCCAATGTGATCTTCCCTTCTCACAATATCATTACTTAATGTTGTTCACACTATTCTTCCTGATCAAAACAGAGAAGATTTTATAGGCTAATATGTTCTAGGTAGTGGAAACATGCTGAATTTTCTATTGTAAGCACCTGAATTCAAATCCTAATTCTGTCATATTTCTCTGTGATTATGGGCAAGTCATTTCACCTCAAAATGAAAAAGATGACTACTGATTATCACTTTCCAGATCTAGGATTTGAGGAACTTTTAGGAGGACATAGTGGTAGAGGAATTCTGGAATGATCCCTTTTTAATTTATGACCGCATTAACCTCTCAACCTTGGCTTCCTTATTTGTGAGATGAATACAAGAATAGCCCCTGATAAATATTGTCAAATAATCAATAGAGATCCAAGCTCAGATTAATGAGGACATGGATTCCAGTACCACCCCTGACACATACTGAAGGTGTGCCTACGGATAAATCACTTTATCTCTCAGTCATTCAGGCAGCCATCTAAGATGATAAATTGCAGAATAGTTGCCAGAGTGTATTGGTAAAGGAAATTTCTTCATTGATAGTTTTCCACAGCAGCTAAAAGACAAATTAGGAAAAAAATATACGTGTGTGTGTGTGTGTGTATAAATGCATATGTATACCATAATATGCATAGAATATTGTATACTAATATGTATAATATATATTTATACTATGCATTGTATTATACATATAATATATATATATATTGTATATACACATATAACATATAATTTTATATATATATAGCATTTATCTCACAAAGTTGAATAAAGGTTAAATAAAATAATGAATGTAAAGTGCTTTACAGAATTAAAATTTAAATAAACTGGAGAGTACTGAGAGGAAAGAGGAAGGACAAGATAGTGAGGAATAATGCTGAAGGGCTTTTAACCTATGTCTTAAATAGAGAAGGGTTGAAGGAATTGGAATTATTTAGCCTGTAGAAGAAGACTGGGAAGAAGGGAAAGGTTGCTGGCTTTGGAAAGGTCTTCATGTAGAAGAGAGATTCTTCTTTTTGACCGCAGGGAGCAGAACCAGGAACAATGGATCAAAGCTATAAAAAGAAAAGATTTAAGATTGAGAACAAGAAAAATTTCTCAATAATAATAATGAAATGATAGTGATTACATATTATATAAAAGTTTGTTTTGTATATGTTATCTTATTTGAACCTCATAAAGTATAAACTATTAGTATCCCCATTTTACAGGTGAGAAAACTGAGATTAGAATAAGTTGAGTAACTTGCCAAGAATTCCTCCACTTACTATGTCCCCTGTTTCTCTCCCTCCAAGAATTCCTCAACTCCTGAAGCTAGAAAGGGATCATTGGTGGATATCTCTTCTAAACCTTTCATTTTGAGGTGTCCATGGTCACACAAAGTATGGCAGAATCAGAATTTGAACCCTGCTAGGAAATAGCTAAGAGAGGATTTAAAGTCAAGCTTTCTAGCACCAATTGTGCCCCCTCCCCACTCTGTCAGAGGACAGGAGATGGAGAGTTCTGCAAAGCTTTCTCTGCCCTACTTAGTAACTACTCACTTCCACACACTAACAATTAAATTTAACCAAAAATGGAATCAATTAGGAAGGTAGTTAGTTCCTTATCACTGGAGGTCTTAAAACAGACATTGAAATACCAACTTATCTGAAATATAGTTGGGGGAGAAGGCTTCTTTTCAAATATGGATTGAAATAGATGGTCACTAAAAGACTTTCCAACTTTAAATTTGGTGATTCTGGAATTCTATTATTACTTGATTCAGGTTCAAAGTGAAGTTATGTATCTATGGATGTTGGGTTGTTTTTATTCCTCCTCGAAACCATGTTACCTGAAACTTTTGCTCCATTATCGCTAATGTTTCAATAGGGAATGTCAATGGTTTCAAAGTTTAGAATATGGCAACTTTCCTTAACACAGGATTTGGTAAGGAAAATAAGTCTATTCCTTAAAGATCATTCCTCCACAGATCCTCAAAACCTTTTTGTGAACTATTTACAAGTAGGATACTATTTGTAGTTAAACTGTTAGAGCATGTTTGATTGTTCATGAAAACTGATGTTATAAGTATAAAAAGTAGAATGTCCATGTAAAGCCTACTACCATAAAATAAAATTAGCAAATAAGGCGAGAATTCCATGGGATGGAATAGTCTCAAAAGTTCTTAATTGTTATTGTGTCATGGGTCCCTTTGACAGTCTGGTGAAAATTATAAAATCCTACTCAGATAATGTTTTTAAATGAATAAAATAAAATATATGAGGGGCAGCTGGATGGCAAAGTGGAGTCAAGAGAACTAAGGACCTAACTTCAAATCCAGCCTCAAACAGTTAATATGCAATAGCTGTGTGACCCTAGGCAAGTCACTTAATCCCAATTGACTCACCTCAAAAAAATAAAAAATAAAATAAAATATATGGGAATGCAAAGAAAATCAATAATGTTGAAATACAATTCTCAACATTTTTAAAAGTATATGAAGTCTAATTTAAAAACCCATGGTCTAATCCAACATATTCATTTTAAAGATGAAGAAACAGAACCTCAGGGAAATCAAGTAACTTGACTGTGAAAAACCAGAAATCTCTAAGTAGATCTTCCTTTTCTCAGCTAATGAAGACATGGCTACACTTGGAGTATAGATAGAGATATTTTTGTATCTGTATTCACACATTAACTTTTTCCTTTTATGATCTTAATTACAATTAATACCACAAGCACATTTCCAGACTCTCCTTTCACAGCTATGATCCAGAGGGATCAAAGATAATGTGAGAGGGGATACTGGGACCATTTCTAAAATCCAAAACCTTGTTCTACCTCATGCAGAAAGAGAAATGGGAAGCAATGCTTGGGGACTGCTAATGAATGGAATGTGCTACAAAGTCAGGGCTTTCCTCCTGAACAATAACCTCCATTCCCTGCTGCCCAGAGAAAAAACAAAAACCATTTATATTATCTCTAGCCAGAAGCAATACGAAAATATGGCAGGTCTAGTGAAGGGGACAGTGATTAGACTTGCAATTTCATTAATAGAGGGGAAAGAAAGAAAGGAAAGGGCATGAACATTTATATATAATATATATAACAATATATATTATATGCCACGTACTTGTGCTAAGCACTTCTTAAAAATAAAGTCTGATCCTCATGATCCTGGGAGATAGAAATTATTATTACTGTTACTATCATTATTGTTATCCCCATTTTATAGCTAAGCAAACTGGGGTTAATTATCTTACCTAATTACCCATCCAGTAAGTGTCCAGATTTGAACTTAAATGGCCAGATTTGAACTTAAATCACCCTAGCTCCAGACTAAGGTATCCTTGCTGTCTCAGGAAATAGAGAATTCCAAAATAAGAGAAATCACTTCTAACATGGAAGTGTCTCTGCAGCTGACAGTCTTGGGCTTAGAAAGTCACACAGGGACTGTGTAGCTTTAATGGCAGCTCTGTCCACTCAACCACAGATTTCTCTTGTGGGTCTGGTCAGACAAACCATAGATAGAAATCAAGAGCCTTTTCTGATGGGGAGAATGTTGAGCTGCCCCATCTCCTTCCTACTGGGCCCTTGTTGCAAGGACAGTAGATGTAGCTGGGATGTCTCTTTTCACACTACCAGCAAATAGCATGGGGAACAAATCAGGGAGAGCAGCCACCCTGACAATCCAAGATATGAAATTACATTTTAAGATGACTGAGTGGTCCTAAGCAGAATATGGGAGAGAATCCAAGTTCAAATGTTTCCTCAGACACTTCATAGCTGTGTTACCCTGGGTAAATCAATTAATTTCTCTGTGTCTCTTTGCAAAATGAGAATTTCGTGTTGAAAATTTAACTAGTACATCTCAAGAGCTGGTGTGAACTAGCAAAGTAACTCTAGCATACCCCTAGTTTATCATGCAACAAGATACATCATATGATTCTATATTGTTTTATTTATTTTTTAGTTATTTCATGCACAGTAGACATTTTTCTGACTAAAAATTTGGCCTTCTGGAAACCAAAGTCATATATCCCACATAAAACTCAGGATGATTTAAGAGACAATATATTATATTGAATTTAGAGTCAGAAAATTTGAATTTAAGCTTGGGCCCAGTATTTTGGCAGTTGCATAAACATCAGTAAATCACTCAACCTCTCAAAGCCTCAGTTTTCCCATCTTTAAAATGAGAATGAATAATTGTGCAATATCCAAACTTGTATAAATACTTTATAAACCATAGGGCACTCTAATAATGTGAATCCATAGATTTGTAGTTGAAAGATACCTTGGAGTTCATTTAATCCAAATCCCTCATTTATAAACAAGATGCCTACGGTTTGTCCAAGATCACAGGATATAAATCCAGATCCTCTGTCTGCAAGTCCAGTATTTTTTCCACCATGCCCTGTTGCCATTCCCCTGGGTCATTCTTGATACATGCCCAGCCACATGGGAGGTGTCCTAGGTCATCAGCTCAAGGATTCTCTCCTGATAATGCTTGTTACTTTTGAAAAACCAAGATTTAAGCAATTCTTCTGATATGGGAAGCTTCCTTAATCTGGTTAATTTAAGCATTAATTTACTGATTAAATCAATATACTGTAAACCAAGGATGAGAGCGAATGAGTCGATGAACTTTCTGGTAACCCTATCTCCCTGCTTCTTCATGTTTTCTCCATTGAATATTGATATTGTTGGTTACCTGAATGTTCCTGCTGCCAGACTAACATAAATGGGTACAAGGCCTGCTGCTGTCTTGAGTATGGGACTTTCCTTTGTGATTCTTTTCACTATAGCAAGGGCTCCAAAAATGTTTATTTATTAAATGATTAGTGGAAGAAGTGGGAAAAGGAAACCAATAGAAATCAGAAGAAAGAGCTTTTTCAGGCGTACTAAGTATTTGGTTAGGTACAAATTATCTGTGGTCTGCAGTGGACATCTGAGCATTGCCTTAAATTTCTGCCTAACAGAGTAAAAGTCAGTTATCTGGGCTTGCTTGCTACCTCAAATCTTTCTTAGTTTATCTCTCCGAGTTTCAATTTATTTATCAAACTGTGTGTCAAATTTTGCGTATAATAATACTTGTACTATTTACTTCACAAAATTATTATAAAATGATAATTTTACAAAACTGAAAGCATCATAGAAATGTAGACTAATAACAGTAGCAGCAATTATAGTAATGCATTTCATTGGCCATATTTATGTATAAATCCATAGCAATAACTCAGCTAAAGCTTAAATTTTTTTTAAGTTATCAGCTGGTACCATTGAATATGAATAGATACACATAGACACACACATATGTATATGTATATATATATGATATGTATGTATGTTTTATATCTTTATATGTTTATATATTTTATATAAAACTAAAATATAAGTATACTTACACACATGTATACATATATATGTGACCAATAATATCAATACTAATGTAGGTTATTTTCTAAGATAGATTTTATCATTATTATTAGGAGACCTCAATGGAAGGAGGGAAGCAATTGCAGTGTGCCATTCATTCCAGGGCATGTAGAGTGACATTTGATTATGTCAGAAGGACAGAGGGTGATAAACATCCTGCTGGTGAATATGAGACTGGACACAACATTATTGCCTTTGGTCCAAGCTAGTTAGCCATGTAGATTATTGTTGACCCAAATAATCCTTGGGGATGCAAGGCGAGGGTGATCCCTGTCAGTGAGAAGATCCACTGAAGAGGCAGAAGGTGATTTTGCCAGATGATAATGGAGGCTTCATAGTGTTTCACTCTTTATGAGTCTCTGGACTGCAGCTGTGCTTGGTATCTGCCTAGAACGAAGGGGTCAATTCACTGAAAGAAGAGGTTATAATAACATAATAATTCAAAAAGAGCCTCGTTTTGTTTTTATTCAGTCATATCCAACTCTTCATGACCTTGGCAGAGATATGAATTATTTCCTTCTCCAGTTCATTTTACAGGTGAGGAAACTGAGGTCAGCAGGGGTAAGTGACTTACCTAACTAGTAAGTGACTGAGACCAGATTCAAATTCAAGGAGACCAGTCTTCCTGACTCCAGAGCCAGTAATCTAACCACCAACTTATGTAGCTGCCACCAGAGTCTAGTAAAGAAATGGGCTTAAGATTCCATACTGTTACAGAAAATTTCTTTTCTTTTTTTTTCTTTTTTTTTTTTTTTTTTGGAAATTCACATTTTAATGTTTCAGTAGGTTCTTTTTTTCAGAAAATTTCATACACATCTAGAGAGAGAACTATGGAGACTGAATGTAGATCAACACATACTATTATTTTCATCTTTTTTTCTGGTTCTTTTGTTCTGATTTTTCTCTCCCAAAATAATACATATGGAAATATCCAAAAAATGAATGTATATGTATAATACAAAAAATGTACATGTAAGTAGGAAAAATAAAAATAATTTTTAAATAAAATAAATTTAAAAAAAAAAGAAAAAAAGATTCCATCTTATCTTCTTGTCTAGGGATTCTTAACCATTTTTGGTATCGTGTAATATCCTCAGCAGTTAGGAAAAGCCTGTGGATTCCTTCTCTGAATAATGTTGTTAAATGAATAATTCCATGTACTTTAGTACAAGGAATTGTAGAAGAAATGGATTATAATGAAATTCAGTTATCAAATATTTTTTAAAAGGCAAGTTTGCTAAACCTAGGTTAAGAACCACCTCTTCTCTAGGGGTTAGTTTGAAAGGCCCAGATATGGCAGTAGGCACACTAATGAGGTTCCTATTGAATAAGAATCTAAATTCTCAGTGAAATGATCTATAAAGCCAATAGTTGCAATTGAAAACATAGCATGAAATGTCCTTTTGAATTGTGCTTTCAGAATTGCTCCCTGAAATACTTGTACCATGAAAATGTCTAAAATAAAATTGCTAATGAGTATACCTGTAACTATGAATTTCTGGACCCAGAGCTAGAACTACAAACCACAATTGAGTAAAGCTGAAGGAAAGGTACACTCAGTTGAAAGGGACAAGGCAGACATTACCCTGTGTGGGGAATTGGGAAAGGAAGATGACAAAGACCCTAGAACATTGGCATAAAGAAAATACTGCTAAGAAGGGACTCGTACCAGAGCAGCAAAGAATTTAGTGCCCTCTAAATTCAGCCCCCTTATACAAAATTCCAGTTGTCCCATCTTAGTTATGTCTCTGCTAATGCTTTTTTGGCATGGATACCCAATGAAACATTTGTAGTATTTTTCTTGAAGAACCCTACATGTCTATGGAGAGAATTGGTTGGTGCTACATAATTAATGTTGCATGGCACTGATTTGGAAAATACTGATTAGAATGATGGCATATCAGGTATAATAAATACTATATACTCTCCATTGCACTAAAGTTGAAAATGGGTACATGAAGAGTTCATGCAACAAATGCAATTTTCATAACGTTGACACAATGAATGTCATAATCCCAATATATCCAACACAGCCCTATTCAGAGAAAAAGTCCATACACTTGCAATATACCTTCTACCACTGCAAATAAATATATTTTCAAGAAATCATAAAAATTATTGATTTACTTCTTTTCCTACTAGGAAAAGCTAAGAAGTATGTTGGAACCTAATGGAAGAATAAGAGAAGATGTTTGGGTTGTTTTGTCTGAATATGGCTGAGAATGTTTATCTCAACATGTCATCTGCAAGTGGTAACGATGCTGAGCGGGCCAAAATACCTCTTTAAATGGCAGGGTTCCATCTCACAGTGAAGCCCATTACAGCACTCCTTATTAATGCACCACCTGGAAAAACAGTCAGTCTTAATTAAGCACGACCATCTCCAAATAAAATTTTGTTTAAGCAGCACAGGTTAGGTTTGCTCTTGGCATAAGGGAAAATGGGTTCTATATGGAAAAGAAAAACAGTCCAAGAAAGAGACCTTACATATGTGATTTTATGAAAGCAAACAATGTGTGTGAGAGGCAGCAAAAAAGGAGAGAAAGGGAAAGGGAGAGCAAGAGAGGAGAAAGGAGTAGGAAGGAAGGGAAGGCAAGGCAAGATAAGGGAGTGAGAAGTAAAAGGGAAGGGAAGGAGGAGGGCAAAGATAGGAAGAAGGAAAGAGAAGGGGAAAAAGTGGAAAAGGGAAAGGAAGAATAACACTTGATTTTTTTAAGCTTTTCATGACATTTTTATGTCTTTTCCTATTAACAAAACAATTCTGTAATTTCTTCAAGGTCAATGATAAGGCACCCAATCACCAAATCCAATAGTTCTTTTTATGTATTAATCTTCAGAATATCTCTCCAAATGCAACATTACCCCCATTAACCCAGACTGAGTAGAAAAGAATATTTCACCACTAGTTTTCGTACCAATTTTCTCTCAGAGAAGAGAATAAACTAATGAAAACAAATATATACATATATTTGTATTGAGATTGGAAGCTTCTCCTAAGCAAGGCAATTACATCTTCCACTTAAAGATTTAGAGAAGTAAAGTCGAATTAAGAGAACCATAATGATTATAACAATATACACGAAAAGATCACTAAAAGAAAGTTGAATTCTGAAAAGCAAAAAAAGTCATTTAAATTTTGAACAGGGGAAAAAGCAATTAAAACCCTGGAGAAAAAAAATAACGAAACACGTCTCATCTCTGCTAGCAGAGAAGTAGGAGCCTACTAGAACACAGCACTAGATATTTTTCTAGCCAGGATCTCTGCCTTGGATGTGTTTGTTGCTTGTTTTCTTTGTCACAAGGGAAGTTTCAGTCTGGAGGGGAAGATGCTAAATGACTGTAAATGAAAGACAAAGGGCTTCAATAAAGCATTAAAAAATAAATACAGAGAAACTGGAGACTCTCTCGATTTAATGCCAACACACCTGCATAGGATTTGTTGGGAGAGGGAGGTCAGTGAATTCTGACAGGCCAGTAATACATTAGTTTATCTTCCTAGTTTACTTATTGTCAGGGTTTCTTCCTGAGAGTTTTGGCCTATGTGAGGCTCTGTTGAAGTCCTCTCTACCCATTCTAAGAAAAAATTTTTAAAGTTCCTCAAGAACTGTGGTTCAGAGAACAGAGATCTGAATTTGAAGTCACAATTCCTGAGTTCCAATTGCAGGCTTGGTCACTTTCTACCTGTGTGATTTTGGGAATGTTATTTACTCCCTCTGAATCTCAATTTTCTCATCCACAAAGTGAAGGAATAGGTAATCCCTGAAGTCCTTTCTAGCTATAAATCTATAAAAATCTTTTGAAAGATGGATGATTTTACTGCTTCTATCATTGTTCTATCATTCAACAAAATAAATTCTATTGCCAGTTGGGCTGAGTGAGCTAAGGATGAATAGAAAAGATCCCATACGTTTATTGCTAGTGTTTTCAGGCTTTAAATGACCCCAGATTTTAGGGCTGGAAAAGAGTTCATGAGGAACTACATCTACACCATCTGAGCCAAAAATGTGTTTGTTCTCTTTTTTTTTAAAGCCCCAGGAGAAAGACTCTTCAGTCTTTCTTAACCTTCTTTGTTCCTGAAATATCAAAATGTGCAAACATCACCTACTCTGCTGCTATGTAGTCACAGCAACCTTTGTTCAAGAATATAGGTTTATATAGGGTTAAGAAAAGCAAAGACTAATGCACTGGATTTAACACTTCCCTGACTTCCTGTAAGTCCCAAGTAAAATTCCCATCTTCTTTCCCAACTTCTCTTAAATCTTGTATCTTCCCTCTTTTATTTATTTCCTATTTCTCTTGCATATAGTTTATTTGTACATATTTATTATCTTCCCCATTAGATTGTAAGTTTCTTGAGGGCAGGGATTGGGTTTTACCTTTTTTAAATATGCTTAGTGTTTAGTACAGTATCTGGCACATAAGAGACACTTAATGTCTTGAATGACTGACTAAAGCTTCAAGTACAATTATTCCTTCACATTATGACTTTCACCATTACAGTTTCAATATTTTGTGAGCTGACATAAGAAATTAAATAGAAATATTGGGGGAGTTTTGCGGGAGCAGTAGACTACACATGAAAGCCAGAAGACAACACAGAAAAGTTTAGAAACTCAGAAATACATAAAATATATGTAATATATTCATAAATTCAAATCCTACCTGAAATACTTACTAGGTATATGTGTGAGAGAAAGAAAGAAAGAAAGAGAGAGAGAGAGAGAGAGAGAGAGAGAGAGAGAGAGAGAAAGAGAGAGAGAGAGAGAGAGAGAAACTCTGGGAAAGTAATTTAATTTTTATCTGGATAAAAACAGCACCTGCCTCTCAGAATTGTTAGGGAGCTAAAATGAGATAACATTTGTAAAGTTTTTGTAAATTTTCAAAGTGCTAATAAATGCTAGCTATTATTATTATTATTATTAAGTAATTTAATATAAATAAAACACTATGCAAACTTTAAAGATGTGTATGTTTGTGTGTGTGGTATTATTAAGTATTACCATTATCATCATCACTTATCACCTCTGTGACCTTGGGTCTCATTATCTCTCTACATATCTGGTTCTGCCCTTTCTTCCTATAAAAATGAGGAGATTGGACTAGATAACTTCTTAGGTCCCATATATATATATATATATATATATATATATATATATAGCTCTCTAATTCCAGAGTTCATTAAAATTTTCCTCTATTCAAGGTACTATTTCAGATATTATAGGAGTTACAAAGGCATATATAATAGTCAGTGTTTATTGTCTTGCTGGAGAATATAATCCATATAATAACAATTCACATTTATATAGTACTTTCATATCATACATGAATTATATTTTTGGTTCATCAAAACATTTGTGATTAACCCCTTTGTGGCAGATACTGTTTTTATTTCCATTTTAAAGATAAGTAAAGGCTCAGAAATGTTAAATGACTTCCCCAGGAACACATAGCTAGTGAGTATCAGAGGCAGAACTGGAATCCAAGTCCCTCTGACTCCCACTCATATTCCTTCTATTATGCCAATTTGACTCTTCAAATAAAAGAGATTTGGCTATAAGTGTAAAGGACTGTTTCTGATAGCAGTGCAAAAAACCACCCCAAGTGAACTTTTCTTAGCCTCAGGATTAGGAAAAAGAAACTACTATACGTTTTGCCTGGTGGGAGTAGCCAAAGCTTTTCCCATGCTGGGAAGACAGGTGTAATAATAAGAGATCAATAGAGGAAGTGAAACTAATATTTTATTTATTTTTTTAAATTATAACTTTTTATTGACAGAACCCATGCCAGGGTAATTTTTTACATTATCCCTTGCACTCACTTCTGTTCCGATTTTCCCCCTCCCTCCCTCCACCCCCTCCCCCAGATGGCAAGAAGTCCTATACATGTTAAATATGTCACAGTATTTCCTAGGTACAATATATGTGTGCAGAACCGAACAGTTCTCTTGTTGCACAGGAAGAATTGGGTTCAGAAGGTAAAAACCCAGGAAGAAAAACAAAAATACAAACAAATGAAACTAATATTTTAACCATAAGAATAAAAGTTTCTTTGACCTCCTGAACATAAATGTTATATAATTTCCTGGTTAGGGATAATGCCCCACTCCCACCCCAGAGAGTGAATAGTCACAAGATACCACTAAATTTTGGAGATGTCATACTAGGTAGTGGGAAGTAGGGTTCCATCTCTCATATGACCTGTGATTTAATTAACATTGATCTTGGCTTCCTCGAAAGAAATTCAACCTCCTACATTTGCTCTCTGAGAATATTGTATCACAGTTCAAGCTACTTCTGATATACCAACATATCTGAATGAAACAACCAGACCTGGGGTGGGGGAAAGGATGTAATGGAAAGAAGAAGCTGGAAGGATGAAGGGAAGAAGTAGAAAGAGGAAACTGATTACAGTGTTAAACATCTTAATGAGATCTCTCAGAAATTCAGAAATATTTTCCAAGATAGAAATACTTATAAGAGAGAAAGAAAGAAAGAAAGAAAGAAAGAAAGAAAGAAAGAAAGAAAGAAAGAAAGAAAGAAAGAAAGAAAGAAAGGAAGGAAGGAAGGAAGGAAGGAAGGAAGGAAGGAAGAAAGAAAGAAAGAAAGAAAGAAAGAAAGAGGAGGGAGGAGAAAAGGAGGAAAGGAAGGAATGAAGGAGGAGAGAAGGAAGGAAGGGAGGAAAGGAGGCAAGAAGGAAGGAAGGAAGAAATGAAGGAAGGAAGGAAAAAAGAGGTGGACAGGGAAAGGTAAAGAGAGAAAAAGGGGTAGAAAAAGAGAGGAAGGGATTGAAAGAGACAGAGGAGAGAGAAAGAAAGGGGGAGAAAAAAAAGAACGAGGGAGAGAAGTGGAGAGAAAAAAGTGAGAGGAGACAAAGAGCGAGAGAGAGAAAGAAAGAGACAGAGAAAGAGACTACTAGAATCTAGGCAATTTGACTTAGTGTATAGTCTGTTTAACTCTGGGAAAGTCTTCTGAATGCTTTAGGGTAAGTTGTATAGAAGGTGTCCACCTACATTAAAAAGTTTTCTCCCTAGGAAGTTCATTATACCAATGAAATCAGAGGTCCAATGCTAATCCATCCTATTGGAATATAGTTGTTTTCCTTGAATAATATATATATATATATATTATTCAAGGCAAACATTGAATTGCCTGCTCTCCAGAGTAAAATATAACTGTCTCTGTTTGACATTACCCCTCTCCACACGCTCTATGGCTCAGGTGTACTGGCCTGGTGCAGCTTCAGTCGAAGTAGGGCCTGTTAAAGTCCAAGGTCTCCCACTGCATCCAGGGCCACCTCCACTCGATCCTCCACTTGATCTACATCTGGTCACTGGTCTGGAGGGGAAAGTGAGACAGGAGACTTTGCCCAGCCCTTCCTCCCTCACTTAACTCCAACTCACTTGCATGTCATGGCATTCCCTCCCTGATATCATGGTCTTCTTCCACAACAAAGAACGGCAGCAGCAAGGAAGGCAAAGACACTCCATCTCCCACCTTTGACTTTCTGCTTTATACTCTCTTCTCCCAGGCACAGAATGTATACCCTCATCACCTCCACCTCTTACCCTCTCTGGTTCCCTTCAAGTCTTAACTCAAGCACCAACTTCTACATTAAGTCTTTTCTCTCCCCATCCACTGCCGGTTCCCTTCTTCCCAAAACTAACTTGTATCTCCCTTAGATATATTCTGTATGCATTTATTTTCATCCAGATCTAGGCTTCTTTTTCCATTCACCTCCCTTTTTCACCTGAGTAATTTTTAAGGAACTATTTATATATAAATATATAAAATAGATATGCAAATCAAACATTTACTGATAATAAATCATAATTTAGTGACCTCCCCCCACATTCAGTTATGAGATCCACTGTGGAGGGTATAAGAAACTGGGCTCTAGATTATATTCTGCCAGAAGAGTAAGCTCCTTGAGGAACCACTTCTCTTTCATTTTTGTTTCCCTGGTAGTTAATACAATGCCTGCTATATTTGTTTAGCAATTCAATCATATCCCACTGTTTGTTACCCCACAGACCATAGCACACCAAGACCATTTTTATCCTCTACTACCTCCCAAAGTCAGTCCAAGCTCATGTTCATTCTTTCTATGATGCTATCTCTCTCATTCTCTGTCCCCCCCTTCCTCTTTTGCCTTCAATTTTTCCCAGCATCAGATTCTTCTCTAATAAGTCCTGATTCTCATTATGTGGCCAAAATGTTTAAGCTTCAGATTCAGTATTTGTCTTCCAATGAAGCTATAGATTTTCCAGTAGCAATGTATGGCTATGAGAATTGGATGATAAGAAAAGCTGAATACTGTAGAATCAATGCTTTTGAATTGTGGTATTAGAAAAAACTTTTTAGAGTCCCTTGAACAATAAGAAGATCAAATGAATACTTACAGATCAAATAAATACTTAACAGAAGTTAACTATAACTATTCTTTGGAAGGACCTTGTCAGCAACATGATATCTCCACTTTTTAGCACATGTCCAGCTTTTCCATAGCTTTCTTTCCAAGGAGCAAGCCTGCTACATAATAGACTTTAAATAAATAATGATTGATTGATTACCAAGGATACAAAAAAAAATCAAAATAGTCCTTGCTCTCAGAGAACTAACATTCTACTGATAAATAACATGTAGAAAGAAGAATAAATGCAAAATAATTTGAGGAGGAAAAACAGAAGCTAACTATAACTATTCATTGGAAGGACCTTGCCAGCAAAATTATGTTTCTGCTTTTTAATGCATGTCCAGCTTTTCCACAGCTTTATTTCCAAGGAGCAAGCCTGCTACATAGGAGGCTCAAAATAAATATTGATTAATTGATTGATTAATTACCAAAAATACAAAGGAAAAAAATCAAAACAGCCCTTGCTCTCAAAGAACTAACATTCTGTTGATAAATAACATGTAGAAAGAATAAATGCAAAATAATTTGAGAAGGGAGTGCTGATAATTGGGGTACATGTGTATTTTGGGTGGAAATCAGAGAAAGTTCTGGAGGAAATAGTGTCTGGCCTCAGTCGTGAAGGAGTTTGAGAGCTGAAGATGAGGAAGGAGTATATAAAAACTATACTATGTTTTTAGTATAGTAAATGGCTTTTTAGAGAGCACAGAAGAGCAATATAGACTATCAAGTTTGGTGGTCTTGATCTATAGGTACCATTTCACAGTCATCCAAACTTAATTAGCCTTGCAGCAAAAGCATTGGCTGAGATAGTAGAGTAAGAGTAGTAGAGTTGGACTGTAGGTGGTGGAGGAGAAGAACTAAAGCTGTTCTCTTCTCAGATGGCAATGTTAGACAGCACAAAATAGCAGAATGAATAATAAGTACTTCCTATACATTTGATCCTCCAAATGGCCTAGGTGACATATGGCAGTTTGAATATTCACATGCATATTTTTCAGATGAGGAAACAGCATCAGAGGTGTGAAGTGATTTGCCCAGCTTGTAAATCATAGAATCAGGTCTCAAAACAGGGGCTGCTTAGTCCAAGTTCTATGTGCTTTTCTATGACCAAATGCTTTCCCTCTCTCAGAGCAATGAATAGAAACTACAAATGGGCTTTTTATGCCTGTCCTCTGCTTTGCTGCCAAGTCATGGTGGGTTCCTCATCAAGTCATTTTACATGGAGGCGCCATGTCGATTCCTTGCTCAAAAAGCTCCAGTGGCTCATTATTGTTGCTAGGATAAAGTGCAAACTCCTCTGCTTGGTATTTAAAGCCCTTTGCAGTCTGGCTCCAGGCTATTGTTTCAAACATTATATATTACTCCTCTTCACACGTTTTATAGACTGGTGCAACTGGCCTCCTTTTTTGTTTCTCACTCACAAGATTCTATCTTTGCTCTCCAAGTCTTTATAGAGCCTCTCCTCCATGCCGTGAATGCACTGTACTCCTATAATTGCCAATCTATCGCCAACTTCAGGGCCAGAAATTCAGCCTGGCCGAAGCAGCAGGGCATCCTGAGCTGGAGGCAGTACATGCCCGCACACTGCCACCATCCTGACCATCTACCTCCCTGCAGACCTGATGGAACAGGATGGAACAAGGTCCTGAACCCAAGCACCTTGGGAATAAGGGTCCCCCAGACTCCCAGATCTGCTTCTAGCCTCAGGGAGAGTCATCAGTACAATCAATGACTACTTACCAACTACCTCCAGCAGGTAGACAGCCCTAAGACTGCCAGTCTTACTTTCAGCTCAGCACTCAGTGATACCACCCCCCCAGGAAAGTGGTACCTGTGACGAAAGGTCCAGCCATACCTACCAGCTGCCACTCATGTGACAGGAAAGCCACCTGAAGCATCCCTGAGGGAGTGATGGGAGGCAGCATGAGCCAGGTAAATCAAAGTACTACCACCTTGACCACTGATGATGGAGACAGTCCAGGACCCTGAGGCCAAGAGCCTGGGCAATGGCAATACTTCTGGCCCAATGCCCTCAGACAGAGGCAGCATGGCAACTTCTCCTTCAAGTGCTGCAGCCACAGTTACTGAAAAAAAATAATTCTTGTCACAAATGTCATTGGGAACTAACCAATGGTTCAGCATCAGAAACTAGAAATGTCTCACTTTTCTATTTGTATGTCCAGCATTTAGCAGAGTACTTTGAACATAATGAGCACTTAATATACTTCATTCTATTCACTAGGTTCCTTTGAGGCTCAAATTAAAGTTCATCTTTTTTGTGAGGTATTTTATTAATCATTCCCAACTACAGTCTCTCCCCACCTCAAATTATCTTGTCTTTATTTTGTTTGCATTTTTCATTTTCTTATATATAAATTTGTGGCTAATGTGCTAAGCCTGGAGTCAAAGAGACATGATTTCAGATTTCACCTCCGATACTTACTAGCTGTGTCCATGAGCAAGCCTCTCTCGGGCTGTTTTGGTATTCATAAAATGAGGGGACAGAATCAGATGCTTTCTTCTAGCTCTCAGTCAAAGATGCTATAGTTCTATGTGGTTTCCTTTGATAGAATATAAGCTCCTTTAGGACCAGAATTGTTCACTGTTGTCTTTTCCCCCAATACCTAGTATAGAATCTGGCACATAAGAGGAGCTCACTCAAGGCTGCTGACTTATTTTTTCATTGCAACTAGGACACGTGGAAGTTATAATCTCTAGCTGGCAGAGTTTATAATTACCTATGATGTCATTGGTTTTCTTAGAAAACAAAGGAGGAACCAGAACTTTACCAATTATTTCTGAATCTCAAATACTCTGAGATTCCTAGAAAACATTTCAGGTTTTAAACTATAGTCTCTAAGAATTTATTTCAGGTTTGAATAAGTAACATAATAATTAAGATCCTAATTGACAAGTAGAGGGGAAAGATGATATGGTAAACTGATCTTCCTCTGCAGCTGTCACCACCTTGTTGACAAGGACAGTCAAGTAGGTTTTCATTTTTCATTTCTTTTTTTAACTTTTCAAATTTCCCTTTTTATGCTGAACTGAACAACCACTAACAAACACAAACATTTCAATATATAAAGAACAAGGGAATGTGTGTGTGTGTGTGTGTGTGTGTATTATCTAATGTATATTTGTTCATGTGTGTATATATATACATGCATATTAAATTTAGCAAAGAAGTAACAAAATTGTTCCATTTGTTCTGGTCGCTTTCTGCACTTTTCATTTTCTTTTGTGCATTTTAGGAAGCTGGCTGTAACCATTACCAAAGTGGACATCCGGGCTCTTAAATAATCCTTAAAAGATTAACAAAGAACTTTCATTACATGCTTGAGGCTTTGGCAGTTAAAAAGTGGTGGCCAATTATCAGAACTTAGTGGTTTTGATTTACTTTTCAATTTACTTACTGAAATTCTGAACTACTCTTTTTTTTTTTTACTGTAAACTAATCAAGTCTTTACCATAATCAAATTATTTCTGCCTTGAAAATTAGTACTAACAATTTGCTAACCCAGAAAATAATTCATCCCACATCCATTTTAGCTAGCTTACCTTCTCTGAGAGGACATGAGAAATTAAATAATAGATTAGAATCTTTGTATTTTCCCCAATAAGTACATTCTGGGTTGTGAGATGCTTTTTAAGGCTGCTGTAACTTGCTCCCAGGAATTGAAGTAGAGGAATGAAGACTTCCAGAACCGGAACCACTGCTTTGGGACAAAATGTGTAGATCTGGAAGGCCTAGGAGAGTTCTTCTCAGAGGTTGTCTCATCAGGCCATTTGCTTCAGGGACTAACAAAGAACTTCAGAAAAGGTAGTGTGACATGCCCATCCAACTTCAAAGTTGTTCCCAGTCTCCCCACCTCCAAGAATCCTGTTGCCTTGATGACTATCAAATGACTGCCTTCCCCCCACCACTGAATGGGTACAAGAGCCTAATGGTAGCAGATGTGTACCTAGGTTACCCTCCTTTAAATCAATTATCTTCAAGTGCAAGAATTCAAAGTTATCACTTTACAGACTTTGTATATACCTAACCCCAGACCCTATAACTCTCAGATCTCATATTTTTAAAACCTTTATTTAAGTAAAGCCTAAGTTCCAAGTTCCAGAAATATTCTGAGATAAATTATAAAAAACGTCATAAATAAGAATTCACTATTTGACAAAAAGTTCTGGGAAAATTGGAAATTATTATGTCAGAAACTAGGCATTGACCCACACTTAACACCCTATACCAAGATAAGCTCAAAATGGGTTCATGATTTAGATATAAATAATGATAATATAAGCAAATCAGAAGAACAAAGGATAGTCTATCTCTCAGAACTGTGAAGAAGAAAGGAATTTGTGACTAAAGAAGAACTAGAATACATTATGGAATGCAAAATAATTTTGATTATATTAAGTTAAAATGTTTTTGTACAAACAAAACCAATGCAGACAAGATTAGAAGGAAAGAAGTAAACTGGGGGGAAATTTTATATCCAAGGGTTCTGATAAAGGCTTTATTTCTAAAATATATGGAGAATTGATTCAAATTTATAAGAATACAAGCCATGCACCAGTTGATAAATGGCCAAAGGATATGAACAGACAATTTTCAGATGAAGAAATTAAAACCATTTGTAGTCATATGAAAAAATGCTCTAAATCATTATTGATCAGAGAAATGTAAATTAAGACAATTCTGAGGTACCATTACATATCTCTCAGTTTGGCTAAGATGACAGGAAAAGATAATGACACATATTGGAGGGGATGTAAGAAAACTGGAACATTAATACATTGTTGATGAAGTTGTGAACTGATCCAACCATTCTGGAAAGCACTTTGAAACTATGCACAAAGGGCTATCAAACTGTGCATACTTTTTGATCCAGCAGTGTCTCTATTGGGTTTATATCCCAAAGAAATCATAAAAAAGGGAAAAGGACCCACATATGCAAAAATGTTTGTGGCAGCCCTTTTTGTAGTGGTAAGGAACTAGAAATTGAGTGGATGCCCAACAGTCGGAGAATGGCTGAATAAGTTGTGGTATATGAATGTTATAGAATATTATTGTTCTGTAAGAAAGGACCAGCAGGATGATTTCAGAAAATCTTGGAGACATTTACATGAACTGATGTTGAGTAAAGTGAGTGGAACCAAGAGAACATTGTTCATGACAACAAGAAGATTATATGATGATCAATTCTGATGGGCAGGACTCTCTTCCACAGTGAAGTGATTCAGGCCAGTTCCTATGGTTTTGTGTTGGAGAGCCATCTGCCCCCAGAGAGAGGACTGTGGGGACTGAGTATGGTTCACAACATAGCATTTTTACTTTTTTGTTGTTGCTTGCTTGCATTTTGTTCTTTCTTAGTTTTTCCATTTTGTTCTGATTTTTCTTGTACAGCATGATAATTGTAGAAATATGTATAGAAAAATTGCACATGTTTTTTAAAATAATAATAATCAGAAACCATACATTTTCTCTGTCCCCAGAACTGTGAAAAATTCTTCTAAGCAGAATCTTGCCAGCCAGGGGAACAGACAGCAGCTATGCAGTGAAAGACAGACCTTCTTAAAAGCAAATCTAAATATAATAAAATGTCTAAGATGCCTTATAAGAGACAGTTTACTGCAATATACATGGTTTACACAGCACCAAAGAAGTTTGGGGAAGTCTAGATTTCAACCTCTAACTGAATGGGAGAATTTTATCAAAGACCAGGAATACCTCAATATCTCTGTCAGTACCTACATATTCAGGAATTTCTCCAGTTCAGATTTGGCTTAGCTAGCCCAGTCTTCTCATAATTAAAGATCACAAAAATAGTATTTACTGAAGCTAAGGCAAAGGAAACCAGTGACTATAACTGCCACCAAATGGAAGCCTCCAAACATTAGGGGTCAATATGGAATCTTTGGGAGGCAGACAGCAATAATTAGTTTATAGCTAAAATTCTTTAAGAGTCCCTTTCATATTTGAATCCTAGGAATACGGAGAAGACCTGACTCTTGAGATTGACCCTATTTATTCCAAAAGTCACTGACCTGTGGGAAGTTCATCATGGCCTATAAACACATCAGAATGATATTAGCCATGTATTTATACACACACACACACACACACACACATACACAGAGCACTGAGTGGGCTCATCATTCCCTGTCTAATGGCCCTGTGTTTGGCCGAGTACCTTTTAAGTTGTGTAGATCTTACAACATCCCACTCTAATATTTCTTCAGGATACTCTGAAGTTAAATGGTCATAAATAGAAAGTATGGCCTCAGGAATTTTGGGCAATATTACAGTGCATTCAAGATCGCTGTTAGGTCACCATCTTATTCCATTCACTGTAGGGTGTATATATTGTCTTTCTTGAATTAGAAGCATAAAAGCAAATAGAAATCTCAACAAAATGTTCCTGTGGCCTCCTAGATTATTCCAACTCCAGTAGATCATGTCACAAAAGCAACTTTGGTTTCATTCTTTCCAGTGACTCTGACCAAAGGGGAATAAGGGTAAGGATGGCCCTAACGTTTGTACCCAACAACTTCTTTAATATCCTCAGCCATGGAACGGTACTTTGGCAATCAGAAATAAATACAAATGTCCCAGAAAACTGTGGATATGTCAGTTGGTTTTATTAACTGCTTTTTGTCCCCTCTTTCTTCTATATTCCTTAGGAAGACATAGGGGATAAAGAACAGGAATGTCCTGGTGGTTTAACAACTGTTTCTCCAAGGGGAAAAAATGTTCCTGACATACTGTTAATTTAATGTGTTTTTAATATTTCTTTATCACTTATTAAAGTATAGAAATCAACAAATCAAAATCAATCCCAGATTCATACTGTTTCTGAGGTATAATTATTCATTCTAAAAATTTAACAATCAACTCAGCTATACAGTTGCTGATTTTCAAGGTATAATTAATTACTCATATTAAAATTATTTAACAATCAGCTACATGGAAGAGGGTAAGAGCTGACTCCAGCACATTCCTGATAAAGAGCTGGCCTTGAAGTAAAAGAAGACCTGGGCTAAAGTCCCACTTTTAAAATATATTGCATGTGCTAGCTATGTGAAATCCAGCGAGTTTTTTAATCTCTCAGCTGTCTGGGAAGTTTTTAAGCCTATAAGAGTCAGAGGTGTTTACCTTTATTGATAAAAGAAATTACTTATATAAGGGAAACTGTAGGTCTGGTCCCAATTCCCATGATTTTTACCATAAAGATTAGCTTCTTAAAGAAAAGAAAAGGAAAGGTGGCTTTGAAAATGAAGGGATAGTAAAAGCAAAATATATCAATATGATACTTTTAAGAAAATAAATCCAGCTTATTTCTATGTAGGAAATTACAAATTGTTCACGAAAACATCAGTAGATTAGAAAACTTCTAAGAAAAATGAAGATCAATAAAAACACTGTTATTTTATTTATTTGTTTGTTTGTTTTGCTGAGACAATTGGCGTTAATTGATTTGCCCAGGGTCACACAGGAAGTGTTAAATGTCTGAGACCAGATTTGAACTCAGGTCCTCCTTATTTCAGGGTTGGTGCTCTACCCACTGCACCACCTAGCTGCCCCAAAACACTGTAAGTTATTGAACAATTTTTCATTCTGGGCTTCTCCTACCTTAAATATAATACTTACTGTGTGACCCTAATCTGGTTATTTAAATTCTTCATGCTTTAAACCAAAGCTTCTTAAACTATGAGTTGCAACCCTAATATAGGGTCATGTAACTAAATGTGGGGATCAAAAAATTCTGAATAATTACCAGTAAGTATTTGATTTCTATACCTATTTTATATACCTATATAACCAGGGTCAGATAAAAATTTCTTGGGTGAAAAGGGGTTGTGAGTGAAAACAATTTAAAAAGCCCAGTTTGAGGCAACTCTCTGAGATTATAAATTGTAGAGAAGATTCAACATATATTGGTAGAGTCAGTTTCCTTTCCTGGGAGTTCTCTATACTGATAAAATCATGAGTCCTGTTTTTATCTTTATCCTTATTCCTAAAAATATCTTCCTTCTAAATAAAGTGAAACACATTTGGTGTGAAAGTCATCAACTCAATATTTTAGTAAATAGCAACACTTTTTAAATGTTAAAAAGTATGTAAATTTGCACAAAAATATTTATAGTGAATTATTGCATTTTAGAACAAGAAGGAGCCTTAGAGATTATCTAATCCAAATGCCTCATTTTGTTGAGGAAGAAACTACACACATTAATTTGCCTCAATGTCACATAACTCCTTGTGATCAAAGGATAAAGTTAGAGCCAAATCGGACCTTAAGTTATCAACTCTAACACTCTCAGTTGAGAAATGTGAAAACGAACCCAAGACCTTGCGCCTAGATTAAACAAGGAGTGCACATTGGAGCTGGGTTGTGAAATTAGGTCCTCTGATTCCAAATCTAAGATCCTTTTCCTTATATCAACCATATACCAACCTTATACCAACATCCAATTCATGGAAAAAATGGATGAAGACTCAAAGTTCATGGCTCCTAGTCACCACATTACAGAGTAATTTTTCCTGTTGCCATGTTAGTGAAAAAGAGATGGGTTTAGAACACAATTCTTTTTTTTTAATATATTTTTTCCTCAATCACATGACAAAATAATTTTTATTATTTGAAAAAAATTTTAAGTTTTGAGTTCCAGATTCTATCTATTTCCCCTACTCTAAAATGGTAAACAATGTGACATGGGTTATACATGTGAAGTCATGTAAAACATTGGAATTAGAATCCTTAATGGAGGCTCTCAGGGATTGATGATGTTAGTCAATGGAGATCAACAACAACAAAAATAATATTCAGTAAATCAATCAATAAACATTTATTAAGCACCTATTGCTATCTAAATTTAATCACTGATATTAATAGGTGCAGCCTCAGTCAAACTGAGACATGTTAAAGACCTTAGCTTAAAAAGGCCAATGTCTCCCACTGCATCAAGGACCATCTCCAGTCTTCCTGATTTATATCAGGCCACTGGACCCAAATGGCTCTGGAGGGGAAAGTGAGGCAGGTGATCTTGCATAGACTTCCGTCATTTAAATCCAATTCACTTGCATGTCATGATATCACCTCCCTAATGTCATGGTCCTCTTCTAGAATGAAGGGCAAACAATAACAACATTTGTGGGGCACTGTGCTAAGTGCTGGTGGGATCTCAAAAAGAGCAAAAGACAACCAATCTTTGCCAACTAGCAATTTAATGGGGAACCAATATGCAAAGAAATATATGTAAAGCAAGCTATAAACTGGATAAATAAGAAACAATGAAGGAATAAAACTAGAATTGAGAGGTTTAAAAAGTTCCTTATAAAAGGTAGGCTTTTAAATTTAGCTAATTTGAATATTTTAAATCAACATGGGTAAACCACTTCTCTCTGGACCAAATTTTTTTTTCCTTCTATAAAATAAAAAGACTGGACTAATTGACTTAAAGCTTTTGAGATCTAAAAAAATAGCTGGGTGACTTAGAACAGAGATGCCAGACATGCAGCCTACAACATCCCTGACTAAAACCAGAGTAGTATGTCATTTTAACATTTAGCCAAATAAGTAATATTATACAGATAATGTTTATTTGTGGTTTTCTAAATTAATATGTGGCCCATAGGGATCTGTCTCTATTTGAGCTTGATACCATTGGCTTAGACCATTAACTTGAAGTTAGGAAGAACTGAATTCAAATTTTGCCTTAAACATTTATTAGTTTTGTGATGCTAAACAAGACATTTAGCCTCTTTTTTTTTTTTTTCTTTTGAAGACAATTGAAGTTAAATGATTTGTACCAGGTCACAGAGACTGGATTTAAACTCAGGTCCTCAAAGGCCTGGAGAGACTTACACAAATTGATGCTGAGTGAAACGAGCAGGGCCAAGAAATCATTATATACTACAACAATAATACTATATGATGACCAATTCTGATGGACCTGGCCATCCTCAGCAATGAGATGAACCAAATCAGTTCCAATGGAGTAGTAATGAACTGAACCAGCTACGCCCAGCAAAAGAACTCTGGGAGATGACTAAGAACCATTACATTGAGTTCCCAATCCCTATATTTTTGCCCACCTGCATTCTTGATTTCCTTCACAGGCTAATTGTACAATATTTCAGAGTCCAATTCTTTTTGTACAGCAAAATAACGTTTTGGTCATGTATACTTATTGTGTATCTAATTTATACTTTAATATATTTAACATCTACTGGTCATCTCGCCATCTGGGGGAGGGGGTAGGGGAAGGAGGGGAAAAATTGGAACAAGAGGTTTGGCAATTGTCAATGCTGTAAAGTTACCCATACATATAACCTGTAAATAAAAGGCTATTAAAATAAAATTTAAAAAGAGAAAAAATAAAATAAAATAAACTCAGGTCCTCCGAATTCTAGGATGTGCTGCCTAGCTGTCCCTGTTTACCCTAACCCTAAATTTCCTTGTAAAATGGAGAAAATAATGTCTACTTCATTGAATTATTGTGAAGATCAAAAAGTATATGCAAAAATTCTTTACAAACCTTAAAGCTCTGTATAAATGTTAGTTTTCAATATTATTATTATTAAATTCTATGGCCATTATTACTGTAAGTTTTCATTAGATGTTGATCTGTCACAACTAAAGTAGAAAAAACCCAACAGTTTATGTTTCTATTGTCAATTATCAAGTAACATAACAATGATATTTAAAATCAAATCACTTAGACAAAGAAATGATTATTACTTCACAATAGAAGTACTGTATGTCTTGTTCCAGCTCTTTGGAGGCAGGAAGTGAAGAGTTAGTCAATCATGACATCCAGGACTGGAAGGAGACTGGGACTTGCTTGTGTTCCAAAAGGTGTAGACAGATGTTGTCAGGCCAGGCAAGAAAGCTAGAAGGCCGGAACTAGAACCAGAATTAAAAGTAGAGCCAACAGCAATGAGCTATCTTTAAAAAAAATAAAAAAACACAGGTGTGAAAAATGCCTAGTAACAATGGGAATGTCAAGAATGCAAGAGCCAGAGTAGAAGGACAAGGGGGCATTGAAGGAGACCCAGAAAATATAGGGAGCCAAGAAAGAATGAATCAGAGCCAAATACCAGAGAAACAGCGTGGGCGCATAAGGTTCACAAGACATCAGGAAAGGAGGATGGTTAATATATAGTGGCATGATTTGGGAAAGATTCCTTTTAAGAAAGAGCTGGCCACAATTCCTATTTTTCCTAAAAGTTATAAACTTGTTGGAACTTAGGATTGAATATTGTATAAAAAAGACTCATTCATGAATTTTTTAATTGTTCTTCTTTGCTGTTGAAATTAACCACTATTCTTTTTAATGGTGAAAAATTACATAGTAGTCATGTGTGAGGTACTTGAGGCTTCAAGGGTTAAAGATCAATATATGCCCTCAACTATGAATTCTTAATATATGAAGTTTGAAGACAATCTTAAAGGAACAGGGGAGGAAAGGCAAGGAGGTGGTGCCATAGTGGATAGTGTTGGTGCTGAAATCAGGAAGACTCATTTTGCCTCAGACACTCGCTAGCTGTGTGATCCTGGACAAGTTATTTAAACCAGTTTGTCTCAGTTTCTCATCTGTAAAACTGAGTTGGAGAAGAAAATGACAAATTATCTCAGTATCTTTGCTAAGAAAACCCCAAATGAGATCACAGAGAATTGGAAATGACTGAATAAAGAGGCAGATTTTTTTCCATAAAAAAAGATATCTGCATGATATGTATATGCCCATATATGTGCATGTATATTGAGGGGGCATTTTTAAGAGATAGCATGGTTGATAGAGGACTTAACCTGGAATCAAAAAATCCTTGATGCAGATCCCATGTTGGACACTTGAATTGTGTAATCACAGACAAGTCCCTTTGCTTCTTTGACCCTCAGTTTCCTTATCCGTAAAGTGGGGATAATAATACCTGTAGTAACTAACTCACAGGTTTTATGCAAAGATCTATTTAGATAATAAATAATTATTATGATGAAAAATTTGTAAATTTTTGACTGAACATATGATTTTTATTAATATTGGAAGCGCTCAACAAAGAAGTTCTATCAATGTAGATCAGTGGTTACTCTACAACTTACAGTCTTATTGAATTGGCAGGGGGGCATTGAGGGATTAAATGACTTGGTCACACAGAGAGTATGTGTGAGATGTAGAACTTGAACCCAAAGCTTTCTGACTCTGAAGGCAGTTTTATACAGCAAACTGACTCCACAAAGACACATTGAGATTTAAACAACATAGGAAATTCAACTAGAAAAAAATTAGAGCATGAATTAGGAATGGAAAATGAAATAGACTAGAAGATCATCAGAGTGTTTTATTTAGATTTTCTTATGTATTTATCATGTTGCAATTCAAATAAATGTTAACTAGACACGCTCATTCTACTAGACATTTAAGTTCACTGCAAACAAGAATCTTGCATGTCTTATTTATCTTTGGATTCTGCTATACACATAAGATGGTACAATGTATATAGCAAATATTTAGTAAATGTTTCTTGAATGCTGACTTTCTCTATAACAAAACAACAAAATTAATAGATAAAAGATAAGACAAAGATGACCTAATAAGGGATATTTGCCTTTGCCTGCTCCTCAGAGCACAGAATCTCAGATTTAGAACTGGAAGAAACTTTAGAGGCTACAGAGGTTTGTTCCTTTTTTTTTACAGATGAGGAAACTGAGGCATAGAAGGTTAAGTGATAGAGTCACACATACTTAAGGCAGAATTTAGGTCTAGATCTTAACTCAAGGCTGGTGCTTTATCCAATGCTCTATTCTGTTTCCTTTTCTTCTTCCTCTTCCTCAACTCATTTATTTTCTGCTTTTCTTCTTCCTCTCCCCCATTTTCCCATTCAGAAATATTGTCCTGATTAATACAAACTTCCCCATATCTACCTTTCAGTGCATCCCTATTAGCTAATATTCTCTTGGTTTATCTTTTCTTTTCAATGTAATTTGTTTGTAGTTTGTCTCCACACTGGATCAAAGGTACCACAAAGCCTCAAGCCATAATCAATCCAGCTATCATCTTTTCCATGGTGCCTGGAATGGTTCCATAGACCCAGAATTATTTATCCGTAAATATAGCTTTGCTTGGTTCTTAGGATCTGAAGCAAGAAACATGAAGACGACCTCTCCCTGAGTATGATATTGGAATATACCATCTATAATCTCTTAATAATAATCCATGAAGTAAGAACCACTGACTGAGTAATCAGCCGAGCACTGTTTATACATGGGATGTCTTTTATAAATGTTTTCTCATGTTTGGGTCAATGAAAAGATGGGATAAAAATTAATGAATTATGTCTATGAGGTTCTCTTTTGAGAAATAATGGTAGACAAATGTTTGACATCTGCTTTCATGGATAAAAGGCTCATTCAGTGTAGACAGACAGACAAACACATGCATGAATGCATGTCTAAAAACAAATGCATCTGTGGTATGGTGGAAGAATGACCTCCATCTTACCAGGATGGAGCATGTTGTCCCCACAGTAAAGAGAATGTTACTCAGCCTTTGAAATTTTAGTATCAACTTATTCTCTTGGGTGGAGTTTAAGACAAGTAGCAACAGACTGAAAACTGAAATGGTATTTATGCATCCTCTTTCAGGAAAAAAGCCCTTTGAATTATGAATTTCAGAGTTCTATTAAAAGAAATTGAAACAAGGGGATTTATAAGAAGCTGTGTTTTTTTTCCCATAGAATTTAATAGATATTATTATCTTGCATATCAAAATCCACAAAATTAGAGGTCTAACAGTAAGTGCCTTAAATGATAAGGAAGCAAATATATGAACGCCTTGGTCAGTCCAAGTATTTATACAATATCATATCTGGCTTCCAATCTTTAATATTTCAAAAACTCTATGATTCTATCAGTGTGGGTATTTCCTCCACCAATGCAAATCACAATCTTTTTAAACCTTAGTATATGTTGTTCATGAGTGATTGTAACCAAAGCTGCTTAACATCTGATATCCCATCTTTCTGGCAGTCACATTTTTTAACTGGGCTAGTTCTCAGACCATAGATACACAGTTTTCTGGTAGGCTTATATATCTGACGCTTTCCCAAGGAAATATCAGTATATCAGAGAAATACAGGGGGATGCAGAAATGGAAACATATATAACACACTGTAAGTATTATTGGAATATTGTGTTAAAAGTCTTTTACTATCCTAGATTTGCTAAGTGCAGATGCCATGAGACTCCACATTTCCAGAGGAGACACTACAGTCAGAATACTTGAGAAAAGCAGATCATGGGAGGGAACAGAGCTGCTGTATTCTTTTAAAAAAAAATTTTGGAATAAAACAAGCATCTCCATAACATAGTATTTTTTAAAAAGATAATTGCAAATGAAATTGCAAATCTACTATGTATAACTTGTTATTCTTTTAAATATGCAACAAAGTTATAATGTAAATTTATTTTTTTCTTCTCTCTCTGCCCCGCAATGGTAGCCATCAATAAATATAAATAGATATACTTATATGTATATATCCATATGTATGTATATGTAAATTATTCTATGCATTATTATATATGATCAATCATTTCTCTGGATATAGATTACATCTTTCTTTATATGTCCTTTATAATTAATTTGGACATTTATAATAGTGAAAATAACTTATTTACTCAGGCATTCTTTAAAAAATTTCTGTTAATATGGTTCTTTTTTTGGTTCTTTTTTTCATGCATTATTTTACACAAGTCTCTCCAAGTTTTTCTAAGATAATTGAGCTCATTATTTCTTACAGCACAGTAGTGTTTGATCATAATTATGTATCACATCTTGTTCAACAATTGATGGGTATCACTGAGGTTTCCAATTCTTTATTACCATAAAGAGAACTGCTATAAATGCTTTTGAATATATAGTTTCTTTTCCTTTTTCCCTAATCATATTTAGAAATAGACCCAGTAGCTCTATTCTTGGAAAACCAATCTTAACAGGCTTCAGTTTCAGGGAATTATGGATAAAAATACAATAAGAAAGAAGGTGCCCAAGAGGTCTGGGTCTTGTTTAAGGCATCATAGATCCAATACTTATGGATTTTGAGCCTATTCTTTATTTCTGCCTTTGTTTTTTCTTTTGTATATCCTCTTTGTGGGAAAATTGAGTCATTGGATACAGTGATGCTTTTTGTAATATCTTGGATCTTGAAGTGTCACCTGCCCATACTGTTTTTTATCTTGGAACTCATGTATTGGTACTTAGAAAGAGGAATTGTGATAAAGTTCCAATATTGCAGAACAGTATCTCCGATAATACTCTACTGGAGGCAGTCATTTTTACATATTAAGGATATGACTATGCTAAAGTTTGTAGGATTTGGGTCATTGTATGGGGACTTTGATATGCAATAGTGACCTGACAGAACTTGTATCTCAGTGGCTTTGAGAACCGGGAATCATCTCTGAAGTATCACAGTAAAACTTTAGGAATTTCCATCATTTAGAAAAAGAAAAGCAATGGCTGTTTTAAATTTAAATCTTGGGACCAGTCCCTAACACACAAAAATATCAGAAAGAGCTCCTTTGTTAAGAAAAAAAAATCTTTGGGAAAGGTTGAACCAAATAGGCATTAATCGACTTTGATTAAATGTATCCTTTCATACATTTAATCAAAGTCGATTAATGCCTTTCCCTGAAATTGATGGATTAGTAATCCTAACACCAAAACTCATACATAAAACGGGCAAGCTTGGGAAAGAAACAGACAATATGACCACAGACTAGCAATAGACGAGGCTGTCCTTATCCTATTAGGACTAATAGTCTTAATGTAATAAAAATATGCAATGCTTGTCATAACTGTTGATTTGATTGAAGCATCAGGAGGCTCAATTTTGTTGCTTGCACATTTTGAACTGAACGCTAGAGACCTCCAACTCTTCAAGTTCATGAAGGGATTCACTGCTCCAAAGGAGTGTGACAGGACATGAAGGGATTCACTGCTTCAAAGGAGTGTGACAGGACTAGGTCTTGTACCAGGCTGTAGAGGAGAGTTGCTTGTCTGCAGCCCCAATTGCACACAGATGTTCTTGTGGTGTGACTGATTAGGTATGACTAGATGTCAATTTCTGCAAGTGGGAGATGCCCATGGACAAACCTTGCAAAGGCTGAGAGAATGCTAAAGTGAACTGTCTGGAACACTACTGCCCTCTCATGGCGTAGTCCAGAGATGCATTCAAGGGATGAGCAAAGAGATCCTGGTCTGTAGCCACAGCACAATTGGAAGCCACAGCACCTTAGTTTCAGGAATCCCTACAAGGGGTGCTGGGTGGGTGTATAACTAGTAATGTAAGGAAAGACTCTGCTCCAAAGCCATACCTTCTAAGACACTGCTGGCAAATTTCTACCCTCAAAGCTTTATTCCTCAAAGACTGATATATCTGAAAATATAATTTCCTCATGGGAGCAATAATAGATTAAGGTTTTATACCCGAGTGTATAGTCACTTATGCCTTAGTATGAATGAATTTATAAAACCTTTTCTAAGAGCAGGTTTTATCAAAGGGATAAGTAAAGATACCAAGCTTACGGAGATTGATAAGAAGACGATTGGAATTGGAAAGGGAAAAGAGATCATAACTTAAGGGCATTTTTGGATATTGGATAAGGGCACTAGGATGTTATTGCTTTCTCCTTCCCCCCAAGACAAAGGCTCAAGTCTCTCTCTGCCATTACTTAGAGAGACATAAAATGGGCTAGGTTGCTGTGAAGGGGAAGTTGCCCAGAAACAGAAAAATCCAATTTAAACATGCATGAAAATGAGATAGGAGATAAAACAAAAGAGTAATAGAAAACAGTGAAGTAAAGTCAAACTCTCATGAAATAAAATTTAATAAACATTTATTAAGCACCTACAAGCAAGTTACTGGGCCATGAAAGTCTAGAAATAAAATATAAAATAATATTTGTCCTCAAAGCAGGACTTATGAAGTGGGGAAAAGCAAAGGATAGCAATGATTAGACTCATTCATGATAAATAAAAACCAGATTGAAGAAAGAAGGATAAGAAATTATACAAAAATTTCAAAATTCAGGATAACAGTACAATTATAGTTGATTGTGATATCAAAAGTACGACAATCCTACATAACTGAACTGATGTCAAGATAAAGGCCTGGGCATTGAGTAGGTTGCTATATTAGGAGGGCAGAATCAAGATGCAAGTGGGCATCTCCCACTTGCAGAAATTGACATCTAGTCGTACTACACTACAATGTGTAGTGAAGTCACCAAAGTATAAGGACAAAGATTAGATGAAAAAATTGATAAAAATATTTCCTTAGAGAATAGAGAAAACTCTCTCCAGCTTTTACCTGAGGTTGCCATCCACTTGATTCTCATTCCCACTTTCCCTTTAATTGTAGAACAATAAGAATAATCCTGGACTTTTAATTAAGCATCATAATCCATAATATTTATCTGAGAACAGAGAATCTGAAAGTTTCTATTTGATTTTTGTAAGACCTCATATAAGTTAGGCAATAGATTGGATTTGTAATTGTCTGTTTTAGGCTAGCATACAGCCTAGAGGTGGTTGATATAAACTGGTAAAGGGAAGCCTTCCACAGTTAGAGGCAGAATAAAATAGTTTAGTCTTTAGAAAAGTTTTCTCCCTACCCAACATTAGAAATTTCTTGAACATGAAAATTGGCTTAAATATCAGTGTGTATTTCCTGAACACACATTAGCTGAGTAAAAGGAAATATCTGGGGAGTATAACTATAAAAGGGAGAAAGACAACCTGGGATAAGAAATCAATTTCTTTTAAATCTAATCCAACAAGCATTTATAAACCATGTACAATATGGTGGGTACTGTGCTAGATGTTGACCAAAAAAAAAAAAAAAAAAAGGCATCCCTTACAAAGGTTATGGAAAGAAGAGGGGGGACTAAGTGAAAATTGTATTGTTGTTTCCTCAATTCCTAAAAAGGAATGAGCTGGAGAAGGAAATGCCAACTCATTCCATTTTTCCAAGGGAACTTCAAATGGGGTCACAAAGACTGGAAAACAACTGAAAGTGCTCAACAACATCAGCAACAACAATAACAGTATAAAAACTGGATGCTGTTCTGGAGTCAGGATAGATTTGAGTTCAAATCTGGCCTCAAATACTTATTAATCTTGTGACCACAGGTAAGTCAATTAAGCTCTGTATGTCTCAGTTTCCTCATTGTAAGATGGAAATAATGATAACACCTACCTCAAATGGCTGTTGCGGGGATCAAAAGAGAGGATATTTGTAAAGCCTTTTGCAAACCTTCAAACACTCTATAAATATAAGCTATTATTATGATTCAAAAAGGAAAGAACACTAATTATTACAGGGACAAGGAAAAACTTCTTGAAAAAGAGACCCTTGAAGAAAGCTAGGGATTCAAATAGTCAGAAGAGACAAAAGAGTTCATCCCTAGGCATAGACAACAATTTATACCAAAAAAAAAAAAAAAATGAAGGACAGAGATCTAAAGTTTGCAAGTTCAGAGAACAGTAAATAGATTTATCTGGCTGGAACACAGAGTATGTGAAGGGAAGTAATGTTGTGGATAGTCTACTGTGACAACAGTAGTCAAGCAGATAATTGAAACTTGATTGGTCTTATTTTGACCTGTAATATTGACCTGTTAAAGTTACCCTTTTGCCATAATCTGACAGCACAACCAGATACTATCCATGTACGTACAGACACAAAAGGCAATGATTATTATGGATTGCTATCAGTCATCTTGATAAAGTCAGAGCATAATATAAACTATTCCCTTTATTACCCCACTTCCCCCTCAGCTCACACTGCCAGAGTAAAAAGCACAGTGAACTGTGCGGACTACATTTCCTCATCCTCATCTGCCTTGCTGCCAACACAGAGATATAGGTATTATCTCCTGACCATTATCTAGGGAGCAAAGTTGCAAGCAAATCCTGATTGGCACCATAATTTCACAATCTAATAGAGTATTGGTTGGTTTTTCAAAAACATTATTTCACCAGTCCCTTGCCTTTCATGGACCATTTTATCAAGCACATATCCCATGTATCAGGACTATTTTCACAAAGGGCACCCCAAGGACATGACACTCTCATTCAATTTATCCATCTTGTCACAGTGAGCCTGCCAGCCAGAGCTGATCGCATATTCCAGTGAAATACTTTGTTTCTGTTTTTTTGAGAAAAGTCCCAGAGAGGGTTGGCTTGATCTAAGATTGAAATTGAGACAATATACTTCCTTTTCTATGGTCAGTCTAGAAGCAATAACTATGTATATAGTTTTTCTGTAGTCAACTCTGTACATAGGACTTCATAATAATTTCAAATTCTTCATTCATCTCAAGAAGCTAATAAAGGAACAGGTTTTTTTTTTTAATGTGGAGCATTCTTATTTTTTATTGGGGGGAGGGTGCTTATTTCTTTGCCTTAGAGTAATATGGCAAGTGATGCCTTCCAGCCAATTCAAATTTTAAGATCTAAATCCTATAAGGAAATTTGCCCACTATTTTCTTTTTCTGGTCTGTATCCATCATCAGACACTAAATAATATGCATTGTGTGCCCACAAATATAGCACATACATTTCAAGATAGTTCTCTACAGTATGCATATGGAATCTAAATATAAGAACAGAGCCATATCAATTAGATGCCTAATTCATAGCTTGAAATCATTTACAAGACTTAAATGTTCTTTCCATTCTTCTTATAAATTAGAAAAATAGATCATAGATCTAGAGCTAAAAAAAAGAAAAAAAAGAACCTCTGAAGTTACCTACTAAATTCTTTGACAAATGAGGAAATTCAGATCAAAGGAAAACTACCTAAAGTTAATCAAGAACAATATAAGTTATCATCAGGGATTCAAACCCAGAACCTATGACACTCTCAAACTATTACTTCCTCTATATCATGCTCTCTCCCAGTTATTTAAAAGGCATAACAAATAGAATAAAGATAGAACAAATACTCTGATCAACATTGATCTTTGAATTCATGGGAACAGAATGGTTATAACCTTTAGAACCATATGCCATTAAACAACTATGATTAAATTGTCCTGTTCTTGATTATAATAAATATACATGTATGAAAATACACACACAATACACCCACACATATACATACACAAACAAATTATTCTTCCAAAGCTATCATCTTTCAACTACAATGCAGGTCCTCAATTAGCTTTTATTAAACTGACAATATTAAAATTTTTTCCAAGAAATTAACTAATGAATGACAACACGTAACAATACACACTGACAAAAAGTTTGAAATACCCCTTTTCATATGATATGAATTACTTTGTATTATTTACATAATGTATTATTTACATAATATATGTAAAGTGATTTGTAACCTGCAAAGTATATTCATGACATTTGTCAGAGACTTAACTAGGATGGAGCAGCAGGGGGGTTGTCCAAGGGCACCAAATTTAAAGGTCACTTGCTACCCCACTGAGCATAGCATTTACTTAAAAAGAATAGTTAGGTAAAATCAGAAGTTCAGTTTCTTCCCCTAGTCATCATGTCATGGGCGAACTCTCCCATGACCTAGGCCTAACCTCCTTCCACAAACAGCAGTTGTGTGGCTTTGTGATAGTCTACAATCAGGTCTTTATCGAGCCCGGCTCCCTCAACTGTTCCATGTCATTTGTCCTGAGATTGATTGGGTTTTTTTGAATTGTTAGTTATTATAATATACATTTTTATGATTTTTACAGTCAACATATTTTATAGTTCTAGGAGACAAGGATTCTTGGATTCAATTCTGGCCCTCACACATCCTGAATACTTGATTATGAATATTATATATGTGTGTGTGTGTGTATGCACATATGTATCTATGTACATACATATTCACATAAAGACATCTCTCTATATGTGTATGTATACCTTCACACACATACACACGTACATACACATATATGTCATTTAACCTCTCAGTAGTAGCCCCAGATTATTCTCTAAGACTGCAAGTTACAGAATTATAGCTAATTTGCATTAGTAGAGGGAGTTTCCCAAATGCAAGGTCCCTACACAATCCAAATCAATCTTCTTATCATCATATTTGCAACTTGTCTCATTTAACATCAACCCCTAAACTTGAAATTGAAATTATTTTACCATGCAGGCACAGTGGATTTTTCTAAGGCTAATTACTTCAACTATGGGTCATCCACAATCGTTTTTCTTTTTCCCCCTCTAGCTTCCCAACTTTTAGCTAATTTTTTTCTTCCAGCTTAGGAAATAAAGGTAGAAAAAGTATAATTTGAGTTAACACTGTGGTGAAAGTTTTAGTGGGATATGGAGGTTTGGGGTTCTTTTGGTTCTAGGTCCCTCTAATTATGGAAATTGAGAATTGGCTGGACCTCATTTGGAATAATAACCTTATTTCTCTTGGAGAAACACATTCTAACATATGTTTGCTATCTGTCTTTCTCTCTTTCACAGCTGACTTCCAACCTCTAAGTTTTACAAGGTCAATGACATTCCTACCTTTGTTCCTATTCCCAGGCATCTGTAACTGTGCTCACCTTGCAGTTTAGACATTTTTAACAGATGCTAATTTGCTTGCTCAGCTCTAACCTCTCAGAAAGGTCTGGCTTGTATCTTCCTCACTGTATTAAGACTGTGAAAGCCTATCTTAAGTCATAAAGCCATTTTGATAAGCCTTATCGATCCTAGATTATAAATTTAATATATATTCAAACTGTGTTTTGGTAAACTTTTAACCTGATTCCCTAAGAAAAATGTGAAGCAAGAATAAAGACAAAGGCCAGGAGAGGACCATTTTATGATCTTGTAAAAGAAACTCTAAGTTGATTCATTTCTACAATCAGAATCACCAGTGTAATAAGAATCCGCTATCCTCATTCACTATCTCTGCAGGGTATTTATCTTGCCAACTTTTGATGAGAGGAGGAACTGGTAAAAGGACAGAATCAGGAAATTAACAAAAGAGGAAATCAGCTCCTTTCCCTGGTGGATATTGGCCTGTCAGTGGGCTGACAGGGCAACAAGAAATAAGATAGAATGTGTCTGGGACTTATTAATTGAATGCTTTCCACCCTCAAGACCTCCAATTATGTTACTCAATTTTCATTTGACATTTGCTAAGGATGACAGTAATTATCACCCCCATTGTACAGATATTGCCCCTTAGAACTAATTTAATGCCTTCTCATACCAAGGAGGTGGACCTTGGTTTCTCTATGGATCAACAAATTTATTAAGCAATTCATATGCTAAGCATTGGGTTAGGGATAAAAGAAATGCAACAAATAGCCCTTGTCCTCAAGGAGCTTACATTCAATTGAGGAAGACAGCATGTATATTTATAAGCATTTAAAAATAATTATATAATTACAAGGAAATGAGGGAGCAGGGGATTTCACTAACATCTGGGAGATAAAGAAAAGTTTTGTGTAGAGATAAGTAGCTAAGCTTTGAAGGAAAGCAGGGATTCCAAAAGGCAAAAATGAGGAAGGAACACTTCTTAAGAGACTATGGCAGTGGTGCACAAGCTCTATAAGACAGTACCAAAATAGAAAGGCTTCTAGTATATATCCCATAAGGGACTGTATATCTATAGGTTTCCCCAACCTTAGTGGCTTCCTGTTCAAACTGCTTTGGGATATACATATATTTTTCATGTTTCAAGCCAGTTAGTCTTTGAGCTCCAATTGACTTAGAGTGAATGTAAATAAAATTTATTTCTGTTTTGGCTAGATTGAGTTTTTAAAAACTAGAAAATAAAAGGTCATTCTTTGCTTCAATTCTTACCTTATCTTAGTCAAACTAAGACTTGTTAAAAATCTTAGCTTTAAAAGGCAAAGGTCTCCCACTGCATTTGGGGCCATCTCCAATTGCCCTGATATATGTGTCTTGCCACTGGACCCAGATGGCTCTGGAGATGAAAAAAAGCCAGTGAATTTACACATTTGTCCCTTACTTAAATCCAACTCACTTGCATGTCATGGCATCACCTGCATGATGTTGTATTCTTTGAGAATGAAAGACAAACAACAAAGAATGTGTGTATATTATGTATGTATTCATGTGTGTATAAACCTGTCTGTATATATCCACATATACATGTATATATGTATGTATATGTATGTATGCATACCTTTTAACTTGTCTTCCCCATTGAAATATAAACTCATTATGGCTAGGGATTGTTTCATTCTTCATACCATGCTGCTCCTTCCCTCTTAGTTCAACTTACTCTCCAAACTGCTGAATTTCCTCTCAGCTGACTTGTCCCCATCATGATGATTCCTTCCTAAGGCCTTCCTCCTGTTAGGTGAGTCCCTACTTGGGATTGCCATTTCATGAGAGGTTCTAGCAAGCCGGCTCACTTCACTTCCGACTCAATTTACTCTCTGATTTTTCCATCTCCCCACCAGCTATCTTGCCCTCAAATGGGGTCTCCCCTTTTCCATTTCTCCTTTATTTTTTCTCTTCTCTATTAGAATATAGGCTCTTGAGAGTAGAAATCATCTGGGTTGTTTGTTCTGTTCTGTTTTGTCTTACTTATGTATTTCTAGCCCTTAACACAGTGTCTGACACACAGTAAACATTTGTAAAAAGCTCGAGCTAGTTCTCAGCAGTACAATCATCCAAGACAATTCCAAAGGACTAATGATGAAGCTTACTATCCACCTCTCAAGTAAAAACTGATATTGATTGAATACAGACTGAAGCTTGCTCTTTTTCACTTCCTTTCATTCTTTTTTATTCAATTGTTCTTGTATAAAATGAATAATATGAAAATGTTTTACATGAATACATATGTGTAATCTATAGCTAATTGCTTACCAGCTCAGGGAGAGGAACAGACAGGAAAGAAGGGAGGGAAAGAATTTTGAACTCAAAATTTTAAAAAAAAACATACAAATGTTTTAAAAATAGTTTTAACATGTAACTGGTGGGGGTAAAAATAAAATACCTATCTAAAAAAATAAATATAAAGCTGCAAAAGATTCAAGATATCTGTCTGCACATATGTATATACATATATATGTATACTTTTATCATAAACACTTAACACAGTGTCTTGTACATGGTAGACATATAAGAAGTATTATTGGTTGATTAATTGATAGTCTTTGGAGCAGCCTAGTTTCATTCAGAGAGGCTTGTCACCAAAAGGAGGTCTTACTTTGACCTTGGCAGGTAATCTAAGGAACTGGGAACGATGATGTGAAGAAGAGGTAAGATCTATGCCAGGAGCCAGGGCTCCTGGATGAAATCTTGGGTCCTTGAAACATTGAAGCAAGTATAGATTTTTAAAAATAACAAAAAAAGAAAGAGGTATTAAAAGATTTTCTATTAGTAGAAGATAAAAAGATATTGGAAGATATTATTAGAAGAAAAGATTTCCTATTATTAGAAGCTTATAGGAAGCTAAAATTAGATGCTAGAACTCCTAATTCCAAAGTTCCATTGTATGCTAGTGAAATCTGATATTGCCTCTTTTAATGGAAATAATATATTCCAATAAATGCACTTTTTATCAGGAACTTCTTGATCAGAGTTGGAAATAGCATAGGTATAAATTAAGAAAGAATTCTATATTATTGTTCTGTAAGAAATGACCAGCAGGAGGATTTCAGAAAGGCCTGGAGAGAATTACATGAACTGATGCTGAGTGAAATGAGCAGAACCAGGAGATCATTATATACTTCAACAACAATGATGGACGTGGCTCTCTTCAACAATGAGATGAACCAAATCAGTTCCATTTGTTCAATAATGAATAGAAACAGCTAAACCCAGTGAAGGAACTCTGGGAAATGAGTGTGAACCACAAGATAGCATTTCCAAAGCCTCTATTTTTGTCCACTTGCATTTTTTATTTCCTTCTCAGGTTAATTTTACATTATTTCAAAGTCTGATTCTTCTTATGCAGCAAATAACTGTATGGATATGTATACATATATTGTATTTAACATATACTTTAACATATTTAACATGGATTGGTCTACCTGCCATCTGGGGGAGGGGATGAGGAGAAAGGGGAAAAGTTGGAACAGAAAGTTTTGCAAGGGTCAATGCTGAAAAATTACCCATGCATATATATTGTAAATAAAAAGCTATAATGATAAAAAAGAATTCCAGAAATTTCAATAAGGAACCTTCATATATTATGAAAAATCATTAAAATATCAAATGTGTCAGAAAATATTAAGTATGTCTTTGGTGGGACTTGGATTGGGTTATCTTTTAGATTCTTTTCTACCATAGCATTCTGTGGTTCTTTGGGAGGTCTTGCTATAGAGAAAGGAAAGGGATTAAATTAGAATTAGGGGAGGTAAGGAAGAAAACCAATTCATGTACTCAGAAACAGAAGAGTCAGGGATCATCTGGGAGGAGAGAAGATCTGTACTTATTCAAGGTGGAGTCCATATCCTGAAAGAAGTTGGTGACCAGTTTCTATAATCTCTAGTTAAACTAGTGACTAAACCTTTTGCAGTTTGAGCCCAACCTGCCCTAATCCCTCCTTCTAGGATTTACAAAGGATTATTTGAGAAGAGGGATACCCTTCCATCTCAAAGAGGAGAAAGAGCACTGACTTTCTTAGTAGGACATCTTAGTAGGACCAGTACCTGACCTTTGGTGCTTATTTATTATACCATAATCTTAGACAAGCCATTTATTCTTCCTAGGTCTCACTTTTTTAAAATCTATTAAATGTGTAGGGAGACTAAGTCAGTCAGTTAGTTAACAAGCATTTATCAAGCGCCCAGTAAGAGAGTTGTTCAAGGTCACACGGATGGTAAGAGACAGAAGTGGGACTACAACTCAAGTCCAGAGTTAACAAACGCTCTTTCTACTGTTCCAGATCCCCTCTTACAAAGTCCAACTTGTTCATGAGATAAAGTAATTTGGTTCCAGTCATATAGAACTGGGCTACATGTTGAGAGACTCTCACAAAATTAAGGCCACAATAATACTAAATAGCGGTTTACAATTTATAAAATGTTTCAGGTTTATCTCATTTAATTCTCATAACTCTGTGAAGTAAGTGATATAATTTCCCCTACTTCACATTTGAGGAATCTAAGGCTCAGAGGGGGTAAAGTGCATTGTTTAGTCACAAAGCTCATAAATATCCACAAGACATATGTATATGCTCTCTATCTTTTCCACCATGCTGGCTCCATAACCATAACCAGTCAGGGGGTAGAGATTGGAATTGGATCTGTTATTTCATTGGTATAGGGAGAGTGTACTGGTAAATGTTTAACAATTGGCTTTGAGGGAGGGTAGACACACTTTGAAGTTTAATTTACATTACAAACATTTTCTCCATCACTTTCTTAAATCTAAACAAATCAACAAAACAATAAACTAAACTCTGATTTGTCACATTCGCTGATTTCCAACATGTAAATACTTACTCTGAGAATTAGATATTTGACTCTTCCAAGCCTATTCTAGTGGGCTTCAGCCTACCTCTGGATACAGAAAACTCCCAGCTGAGAAATTTCATCACCAATGAAGATCCATACTTTCTCTGCAACCTTCACTGTTAGTGTTACTCAGAGCACTGTGAGCTTGAGGAAAATGCCTGGGGTCACATAAGCAGTAAATAAAAGATTTAGGATTTGAATTTCAGTTTCCCTAGATCCAGAGGCTAGATCTCTATCTAGTCAAAAGATTAAAAAAAAAAAAAAGTTTAAAATGAAGATTTCAAAGGAGGTATAAGAAATAACATCCTGGAATGATATGTAAATAACAGAAACAGACAATTAAACCCATAATTCTCTGTTCACAGACAGGTATAAGTGACTATGTCTTCCTCCTACTAGAATAGACCAGTTGTGAAATATTTACTCTTATAGATATCACTGAACAAAAACAGAAGCAAATACACATAAATGTGTGTGTGTGTGTGCTTGTGTGTGTGTGTGTGAGAGAGAAAGAGAGACAGAAAGAGAGAGAGAGAGACAGAGAGAGACATAGAGACAGAGACAGAGACAGAGAGAGACAGAGAGACAGAGAGAGAGATAGAGACAGAGACAGAGAGAGACAGAGAGACAGAGAGAGAGAGAGAGAGAGAGACAGAGAGAGAGACAGAGAGACAGAGAGACAGAGAGAGACAGAGAGAGAGACTATTTCCATTTTAGGGAGAATATTCTGTTTTTCTACTAAGCAGAGCTCTGAAGTTGATGAAGTTGATCATTCCTGGCAGAGGCTAAAAAGATAAAGATAGAGACTGGACTTTGTGTATCTTCATCATAATTTAAAGTCTTCAAGAGTTTTCTGGTGTACTGACATGACAAGGATCATACAGTTAGTATGCTGTTGGAAGCAACATTTGAATTCATATCTTCCTGTCCGAGATCAGGACTCTATGCTTTATGACTGTCAGCAAGCTTATATTGGTTAAATTTGAGATTCATTGTGTCCTTATACCATGATCTCTAAACCTTTTTGTGTATTGTAGACCTAAGCCTATGGACCTCTTCTCAAAATAATATTATTAAATTATTATTTATTATATATATAATATATTGATTATTATTATATAATTTATATATACTAAATTATAATTAAATATATTAATTAATTAAAATTAATATTAAAATATTATTAAATTAAATAATATTATTAAATGCCTAAAATACAATATAAGATTACTTTTTTAAAAAGCTATTATATTTAGAAATAAAGATGGATTTTTTCCCCATCTAAGTTCACAGATGCCTTACAGGTCCATAATCCACCTAGTTTCGAACTTGGGTCTTAGAACATTTCAATTGGCTTTGCTGTCTCACTTTACTCTCCTATTTGGCAACTACTTGAAGTCTTTCTGCAGGTGGGAGAAGCATACATAAGCAATTCATGGGATTTTAAGAAACCTAAGATATCTTGTCATTGAACCCTTTCATTTTAAAGATGTGGATAGAATACTGAAGTCAGAACACTCCTTTAACATTAACTGGGTACCTATAGATAAGTTTTTGGATTCCCTTAGCTTCAGTTTCCTCATTAAAATGGGAAAAATATTGTCAGTTGTCACTGAGTTGTCTAAGGTCCCACAAATCATAAGTAGATACATTTGGAAGAGGATCATAGATATAGAATAGATGTAATTAGATATAAAGTTACTTGTTTCAAGCTCCTAATTTTACATATAAGGAAACTGAGACCTACAAAATTTAAGTGACTTGACTGCCATTATATAGTTGGAGTGGAACTCAAGATCTCTGACTCAAAACCTTTTCTTTTTACTGTGGTCCCTTACAATACTTCTAGGATATGGATGCAGGTCTTTGGGTTCTAAATCCAAGACTTTTCCTGCCCTACTTTACTGCCTTGTGTGTTGTTAGATGGGCTGGAGTGATGTTGGTGTCCGGGTATATGTCAACATGTTGCACAACTAAAGGTAAATCCATAAGAATAAAACAACAGCAAACCTTAGCAAGAGCAAATGTAATAATAAGTAAGAATGACTGCCTTTCTCCTTAAATTGTTTATCTGTTTTCTGCTTAATTTTTTGGCACTATTTTGTTCCATCTACCCTCCCCACAATTATTTTAATTGAGAAATTCTTAAACCCTTATCTTAGAGTAAGTTCTTTGCCTTGCTTTCTCCCATTCCTTCTCTAATTCCACCAATAAAACACCAACAGCTTCTACTCAATCATTCTTTTATCCAATGTGAACTTTTAAAAGCACATTCACTAATGGAAAGAGCAATATTTTCTTCCAGATGAGATTTTTAAGCATTTCCCTAAATGTTAGTTTTCATATGCAAATACCATGAAAAAAACCAATTCCAGTCTGCCAGGCATGATGCCAGTCAAGTTTCTGCCAGTACTAATAGTCCAGTTGTGAATGAAGACCATTAGTCAGTTTAAGTAACTAGAAATCAGGCAAAGCCACTTTGTTTTTCTCAATAAGTTTCACATTTCTCAACTATCTAATGTTCCATCCCTTTGGAATAATTGACTTGTTATGGAAAGTCCTTGGCCTCCTGTCTCTGGGTTAGTCATTAAATGATATCTCCATAAGCATGTCATTTTTCTACTTTTGTCTTGAAAAAGGAAATTCTGCTAACCTATTTTGTTTCTTCCATGGGTATTGCTCCTAGGATCATAGATCAAGTAATGAAAGGGACTTAAATACTGAAAGGGACTTAAATACTATAAGGGACTTAAGAGTATTACCATCATTTTATAGATGAAGAAACAAAGATCCAGGAAACCTATGGCTCATCTAAGGTCTTACAAGTAACCAGATAACTGAGAAGAGACTTACGCTCACATCCTCTTACTTCAGAGCCAGTTTCTCATTTCTAGTCAGGAACTCCTACTAGAGGTATTTTGTTGACCTCTTCACCTTTAAGAGCAAGAATTTGGAATAATAGAAATAATAAAAATAATAATCACCATATTTGTATAGGGCTTGAAGGTTTACATATATGATCATGAGATCATGAGAAAGTAAAAAAAAATGTACAACTCAATCGCACAAATTTTACATTAACATAAAAGAATCTGTTTCTTTGTTCTTCTCTTCCTCCTCAAAATGCTGGAAATATATTTCTGTAACAACTATTTTCTTTTTTAAAGTGTATTTATTTATTTAAAACTTAAAATGAAATGAGAAGAAACAGAAAAGAAGGACAGAAAAAGAATAACAAAAGAAAAAACATTGTCATGTACCCAGCAGAACATCAAGGAGAATTCAAAATATGTAACAATAAATTTCCATTTCAAGAAAGCATATATAATAATAGAAAACATTGTATTTATAATTATACATCTTTTCTTTGCTTTTTTTGGTAGGTTTTCTTTTGTTCTCTGCTGTGTACTTTTTACTTATTCTGCTCCGCCCACCCCAAGCAGGCTGCAGTTAAGCATGGGTACATTTATGTACATACACACATACATACACACACACAAATATGCATGTGCCTACATACAGATACACATATACATATATATATATATATACATGTACATATATGTACATGCACACATATAAATACACATACACACACACACACACATATATATATACATACATACATCTAGGACAATATTAATATGACTAACGTAATGTAGATTTCTTTCTTGATTGAATCTTTTTTTAAGTTTGACTAAGATCAATGTTTACTAACCCTACTTTTTTTTCCCTAATAAATTCCATTCCTGATCATTGTTATTATGTTTGCATATAACTTATTTCCTATTCCTGCTAACTCTTCTACTTGACTTTTACTTTGTTTAACTTGCCTTCCTATTACCTAACCTTCCTTCTGTCTCTCATGGATCCCTCCCTCATCTTCTCCCCTCACCCACCCTTTCCCTCCCTCTTTATCCCATTCCTATTAATCTACATATCTTATCCCACTCTCATTAAGCTAAACATCGTTTTATGCCCTACCTTATCTTATTCCCTCCCCCCTTACTTTTTAATAGATTTTGGAGGGTGCTATATCCTTCTTCATATATATATGTAATTCTCTCTTTAGTCCGTTCACCATGCAAATAGGTTTTCAGAACTACCAGTTCTTTTCTCCCATGTAATTTCTCCATGTTGGTTCTTACTCGTACACCTCATTCATATAGCATATTACTATTTTTGCCTTTTCCCAGACAGCTGTATTTTTTAGAGTCACATCATATTTAGCTCTAGCCCAATCTTTCTTTAGGACTACCAATTTACTAATGTCAGCTTTAGACATGTGGTTTACATTTCCATGTCAAAAATATAAACAATTTATCTTTAATAAGTCCTTTGGAATTAGTTTGTTTTTTTTTTTATATTGGCTCTTATATATTAATTTTCTATTAAGTTCAGGTTTGTTTGAAACAAAATCCTGAAAATCTGACAATTTGTTGGATGTCTATTTTGTTAATTAAATATTATACTTAGTTTGGATATAATTTTTTTGGCTGTAATCCTGTTCATTTGACTGTTGATATATGGTAGGACCTGTGGTCTTTTATTGTAGCTGCTGATAAATCCTATGCAATTCTTAGTGTAGCTCCAGCATTTTAAAATTTATTGTTGTTGTTAATGTTTGTAAAATGTTCTCTGCTCTGAGGTTATTTAAATTTAGCAATGATATTTTTATATGTTTTCCTTATAGGATGTCTTTGAGATGATGATTGGTGGATTTTTTTTCTATTTCTACTTTCTTCTCTTGTTTTATCACATCAGGATAAGTTTCTTTGATTATACTATTGTGCCAAGATTCTTTTTTTGGTCATGGCTTTCAGATAGTTCAATTATTCTTATGTTTTCTCCTCTTGATTTGTTCTCCAAATCTCTTGTTTGTCCTATAAGATGTTTTAGAGGGATGGAGTCAAGATGGCAGAGAGGACACACACTTCCTTCTGAACTTCTCCCTGGACCCTCAACTAATTACCAAAATCAGCAGGCAGTTCTAGACCTGCAGAATTCACAAATATTGGGAGTGCAACAAATCACTAGCCAAAAATAATTTCGAAGTTTGGCAGAAAAGGTCTGTTTTGGATGGGGACAGAGAGAGGCCAGGTGCAGGATGCCAGCTCACGTTGTGCAGACCCAGGGCTGTGAGGTCCCTGTGGGGCAGGGGGGACTCCATGCAGTGGAGAATCTAAAGGGAGGACTCTATCACAGTGTTGGCTGCTCAGCCCTGACTGCAAGCCAGCAGAGAAGAAACATGCAATACAAAAACAAAAGGTAGAGTGAACCCCAAAGTGCCAGAGTCTCACAGGACCTAGCCACAGCCACCCAGCATTGGGAGTGAATCAACACAATCCCAGCACAGCCACTACCCCTTTGCTGGTGCCTCTAGAGAAAGCTTGGAAAACGTCCCTTGCCCTAAAAACAGATCTCAACTTTTTTTAAAAAAATGAGTAAAAAGGCAAAGCAAACTCTAACTATAGGTGGCTTCTATGGTGAAAGAGAAGAACATATTTCAAACCCTGAGGAGACTAAAAGTAGATTGTCTTCAGATGAAGCCTCAAAGGGTGTTCCCCATCACGCAAGGCTCTCCTAGAAGAAATTAAAAAGGATCTCAAAAGAGAGCTAAAAGAAAAATGGGGAAAGGAAAGGGAAACTCTGCAAGAGGGTTTGGGATTAATAATTAAATAAATAATTACAGATTAAAATTTAAAATTAGATTTGATAAAGTGGGAAAAGAAAACAATTCCCTGAAAAACAGAATTTGTGAAATGGAAAAAGAAAATAACTTCTTAAAAAACAGCATTTGTGAAATGGAAAAAAAAATTCCATAGAACAAAACAACTCATTTAGAAATTCAATTGGACAAATACAAAAAGAAACAAAAAAAGTAAATGAAGAAAATAATTCACTAAAAATCAAAATTGAACAAATGGAAATGAATGACTCAATGAGACATCAAGAATCAGTCAAGCAAAACCAAAAAAAAAAAAAAAAGAAGAAGAAGAAGAAGAAAAAAATAGGAAAAAATGTAAAATACCTACTTGGGAAAACAACTGACCTGGAAAATAAATCTAGGAGAGACAATCCAAGGAGTATTGGACTCCCTTAAAGCCATCCTAAAAAAAAAGCATAGACACAATTTTTCAGGAAATCATCAAAGAGAACTGCCCTGATGTCATAGAACCAGAAGGTAAAAGAGCCATTGAAAGAATTCACTGAATACCTCTTGAAAGAGACCCCAAAATTAAAACTCCAAGGAATATCGTGACTATTTCAGAACTATCACACCAAGGAAAAAATATTACAAGCTGTCAGAAAAAAAACAACTTAAATACCAAGGAGCCACAATAAGGATTACCCAGGATCTAGCAGCTTCCACCTTAAAGGATCAAAGGGCCTGGAATCTGATATTCTGAAAGGCAAAGGAACTTGGAATGCAGCCAAATGTTAGAATACATGGGAGCTGTATTGACTTGTCCCTTAACAGCCAAAAATAAACTACCCTGCTAAACTGAGCATTTTCTTCCAGGGTAGAAGATGGGCATTCAGTAAAACAGGTGAATTCCATATATTTCTGAAGAATAGACCAGAGCTAAACAAAAATTTGACCTCCAAATATAGGACTCAAAAGAAGCATAAAAAGGTAAAAAGAACTCTTGAAAACTGTTTTTGTTATGGGGATACATAAAGTGCATGTATAATTTGATTTTACTGTTATAATATAAAAAAGAAATTTAAGATGGAAAGGGGATAGTACCAGAAAAAGGGCAAAGTAGAGCTAAAATGATGGAAATTATATCTCACAAAGAGGCAAAGGAAACCTATTACATTTGAAGGTAAGAAGGGAAGGGGATGAACATTGTGTGAATCTTACTCTCATCAGATTTTGTTCAAAGTGAAAATATTAGATATATTTTGTTTACAGAAAAACTTCTCACCTTATTGAAAAGAGGGAGGGGAAAGGCAAAAAGGGGAGGGATAGGCTAAATAGAAGGGAAAACAGAAATAGTAGGGGAAAGGTAGAAGAAAGGGGGAGGAATTCTAAATGGAGAGGGATTTAAAGGGAGAGGGCTGTGTGAAACAAGTGGTGCTCATAAGTTAAATACTGGGAAAAGAGGGAAAGGGGAAAAGGAAAGGGAAAAATATAATTTGGGGATAATAAGATGGCAGGAAATACAGAATTAGTAAGTTTAGCCATAAATGTAAATGGGGTGAACTCCCTCATAAAGAGGAAGCAAATAGCAGACTGGATTAAAAGCCAGAATCCCACAATGTGTTGTTTACATTTAAAGCAGAGTGATACATACAGAGTAAAGGTAAAAGGCTGGAGCAGAAACTATTATGTTTCAAGTGAAGTAAAAAAAAAAAATCAGGGGTAGCCATCCTGATCTCAGATCAAGCAAAAGCAAAAATTGATCTAATTAAAAGAGATAAGAAAGGAAACTATATCGTGCTAAAGAGTACCATAGATAATGAAGCAATATCAATACTAAATACACACACACACACACACACACACACACACACACACACCAAGTGGAATAGCATGGAAATTCCTAAAGGAGAAGTTAAGAGAGCTACTAGAAGAAATAGACAGCAAAACTATAATGGTGGGGGATTTCAACCTTGCATTCTCAGAATTAGATAAATTAAACCACAAAATAAATAAGAAAGAAGTTAAAGAAGTAAATAGAATACTAGAAAAGTTAGATATGATAGATCTTTGGAGAAAATTGAATGGAAACAGAAAGGAGTATACTTTCTTCTCGGCAGTTCATGGAACCTATGCAAAAATTGACCATATATTAAGACATAAAGACCTCAAAAGCAAAAGCATAAAGGCAGGAATAGTAAATGCATTTTTTTCAGATCATAATGAAATAAAAATTACATTCAATAAAAAGCCAGGGGAAAATAGACCAAAAAGTAATTAGAAACTAAACAATCTTATCCTAAAGAATGAATAGGTGAAATGACAAATGATGGACACAATTAATAATTTCCTCCAAGAGAATGACAATAATGAGACAACATACCAAAATTTATGGGATACCGTCAAAGTGGTAATAAGGTAAAATTTTATATCTCTAGATGCTTACTTGCATAAAATAGAGAAAGAGAAGATTGATGAATTGGGCTTGCACCTAAAAAAGCTAGAAAAAGAGCAAATTAAAAACTCCCAAATATTAAACTTGAAATTTTAAAAATAAAAGGAGAAATTAATAAAATTGAAAGTAAAGAAAAAACTATTGAATTAATAAATAAAACTAAGAGTTGGTTCTATGAAAAAAAAAACAAAATAGATAAACCTTTAGTAAGTTTGATTTAAAAAAGGAAAGAGGAAAATCAAACTGTTAGTCTTAAAAATGAAAAGGCAGCACTTTCCACCAATGAAGAGGAAATTAGAGCAATAATTAGGAGTTACTTTCCCTAACTTTATGCCAATAAATTTGATAACTTAAATGAAATAGATGAATACCTTCAAAAATATAGGTTGCCCAAATTAACAGAGGAATAAGTAAACTGGTTAAGTAGTCCCATTTTACAAAAAGAAATAGAACAAGCTATTAATCAACTCCCTAAGAAAAATCCCCAGGGTCAGATGGATTTACTTATGAATTCTACAAACATTTAAAGAACAATTAACTCCAATGCTATATAAACTATTTGAAAAAATAAAGATTGAAGGAGTCCTACCAAATTCCTTTTATGAGACAGACATGGTAGTGATACCTAAACCAGGTAGGACGAAAACAGAGAAAGAAAATTACAGACCAATCTCCCTAATGAACATTGATGCAAAAATCTTAAATAAAATATTAGAAAAAAGATTAAAGAAAATCATCCCCAGGATACAAAGAAAAATCCCATTTAAAATAACTGTCAATAGTATAAAATATTTGGGAATCTATCTGCCAAGAGAAAGTCAGGAACTATATAAGCAAAACTACAAAATACACAATATAAATCCTCACAAATAAAGTCAGATTTAAACAACTGGAAAAATATCAACTCTGAGATACCACTACACACCTCTCAGATTGGCTAAGATGACAGGTAAAGATAATGACAAATGTTGGAGGGAACATGGGGAAACTGGGACACTGATACTTTGTTGGTGGAACTGTGAATGAATCCAACCATTCTGGAGAGCAATTTAGGACTATGCTCAAAAAAGTTATCAAACTGTGCGTACCCTTTGACCCAGCAGTGTCTACTGGGCTTATATCCCAAAGAGATCTTAAAGAAGGGAAAGGGACCCACATGTGCAAAAATGTTTGTGGCAGCCCTTTTCATATTGGCTAGAAACTGGAAACTGAATGCATGCCAATCGATTGGAGAATGGCTGAAAAATTATGATATATGAATGTTATGAAATATTATTGTCCTATAAAAAATGATCAACAGGATCATTTCAAAGAGTCCTGGAGAGACTTACATGAACTGATGCTAAGTGAAAAGAGCAGAACACAGAGATCCTTATACATGGCAATAAAAAGACTGTATGATGATCAATTCTAATGGAGATGGCTCTCTTCAACAATGAGATGATTCAAACCAGTTCCAATTGTTCAGTAATGAAGAGAGCCATCTATACCGAGAGAGAGGACTAAAGGAACTGAGTGTGGACCACAACATAGCATTAGAGGACTAAGGGAACTGAGTGTGGACCACAACATAGCATTTTCACTCTTTTTTGTTGTTGTTTGCTTGCATTTTTCTTTTCCTTCTCAGGTTTTTTTCTAGATCTGATTTTTCTTGTGCAGCAAGATAACTGTATAGATATGTATACATATATTGAATTTACCATATATTTTAACATGTATTGGAATCCCTGCCATCTAAGGGGGAGAGGGGTGAGGGGAAGGAGGGAAAAATTTGGAACAGTAGGTTTTGCAAGGGTCAATGTTGAAAAATTGTCCATGCATATGTTTTGTAAATAAAAAGCTATAATAAAAAATAAAATAAAAATAATAAGATGTTTCAGATTCTCTTCTATTTTTTCACTCTATATTTTGTTTTATTATTTCTTGGTTTCTTGGAACTTCACTGCACTCAACTTGCCCAATTCTAATTTTCAAAGAGTCATTTTCTACTTTGACTTTAGATCTCCTTTTCTAATTGGTTGACTTCTTTGACTTTAGATCTCCTTTTCTAATTGGTTGACTTCTTTTCATAATCTTGTTTTTTTATTGATTTTTTTAAAAAAGTTTTTCCTCAGTCTCTCTCATTTGATTTTTAATGTCTTATTTTTAGTTCTTCTATATTTTTTTTTGCAGGGCCAGTAGCCTCTTTGGGGTAGGGTAGGCTTTTTTTTTTTATTTCAATATCCTCTTTTGAAGATGAACCCTAGTGTTCCCTGTTAGCATAGTAACTTTGTTTGATTAGATTCTTTCTGCTTCATCTGTTCATTTAAAAAAAATAAGAACTTAATATAATCACCTCTAGACCTGGAGTGGTGATAAGGGGGTGCTTCTTCTAGCTTCACTTCAGTTCTCCCCTCTGACCTAAAACCCAAAACGAAGCACTCCATTCTCTTATAAATGTTCACAGCCAGAAATGTCCCTGTCCCAGTGCTTCTGAACTCTTTGCTGGTTCCTTTTTGACCAAGGCTGTGTGTCTGCAGCACAGCTGAGTGTAGCATTCTTTATCAGCAGCAATTTCCTTACTCTTCCCAATGATGGAAATGGAGGCTACCTCTGAACTCAGCCCCAGAGTTGCCTACTTGTTGTTTCAGTTGACTAGCTTGGAGGTATTTACTTCCTTAGTGTTAATCCTCCTTGCTGGGGTCTTTCTTTGGGTCTTCTCTGATTGTTACAAGGATTCCCATTCTGCCATAAGTCTTATTTTTTTTTCACCAGTCTACATTAGTCCTAAGGCACAATTTTTTTTGTTGCTGGGGGAAATTTGGAGAACTTGGAATTTTTGATCTACTCTGTCATTTTCCCACAATTCTCCCCACAATTATTTGCTTTTAAAAATACTTTTAACTTTTACATTGTGGCAACTTATAAGGGGAAAAAAATTTCACTTTTAAAATCATGACATTTTATTGTTAAAAGTTATCAGTACTACAAAGAAAAACAACCTGACTCAGGGATCGGACACTAAATATGACATTCTGCCTTAGGAGCACTCCACTCTCGGAAGTTGAGGAGAGAAATGTGTTTTATTAACCGTTCAACTACTATTGCTTAATTTTTCAGTTACTCAGAGCGATGTCTTTCTAATTTACATTGCTATAAGCATGGTTCTTTCAGTTCTGATTTCAGTCTGAATCAGCTGATCTAAATCTCCCTATTTCTCTAAATAGTTCATGGCTGTTATGTCTTATTTCATAATAATATTCTATTATATTCATGTGCCATAGACAATATTGCCCTGCCCTCCTGCAATTATCCATCTCTGAAATCACAAAATCATATAAGAGTCAGTGAAATGTATGGGTAAAACTAGTGCTGGTTGTGTTGTTTAAGGATCTAGAACTGAAAGAAAAAGTAGAGGCTATCAAATGCAACCCTCTCATTTTATAGATGAAGGAATAGAGGTCCAGAGATACTATACCTTTCCCAAGGTCTTATACAGATAGCATGTTTCAGAGAAGGAATTTGAGCTCAGGTTCTTTGATTTTAGAATCAATAATCTTTCTACTGAATCACAGATTAAAGGATATCTCTTTTGTTCCCAATTAAAATTGTTTATCTGATTTTTTAAAGTTTTCATTACTTTCACTTTGGAATCCTGTATCTTATATCCTAAAATATACATGGAATCAGTTCACATATAGTGGTATTGTATTTAAAGAGAAAAGATTTTTAAAAGTACAAGAGAAAATCCCAGGTCAAAAGCAGAATGGTCACTGGCAGAGCAGCTGGAGAACAAGTCCAGAAATCCAGGGCAACATATAAACATTTGGGCAACATTGCAGCTGATTATCTTGTTTAAGGATTTTTCAGGTCTTTTAACTTTTTTCTTTTCATTCTCTCCTAATGAGAATGATATTTTGATGAGGATAAAGCAGAAAATGAGAAGGGGAAAATACATGAAGATAACTGACATTTATAGGATGTTTTTTAAGTTTGCAAAAGCTTTATATACATTATCAGTTTCTCCACTTATTACCAGAGTTTCCCACATTCCTACATTTCCTACATTGTTTCCAAAAGATTTCCACTAACATATTTGAATAGAGAAATCTCTCTGGTTTCCTCAATTCAGGAAAAAACCTTAAAAGTATCTCTAAGAAAGCTGTTTATATAAACAAAGATGTTTATATATAGTTCAGAGTAGGTAAGTCCTCAAGAATTACCTGAGTTACACAAAGGCAAGGAGATTGTCCAGGATGACACAGTAAGTGTCCTATGCTGGATTTAAATTCCAACTGTTCTTCTATTCTATATACATTGTATATATCTATATCTTTATATTCTGTCTCTTCGGGATAGATTATAAGCTCCTAAAGGACAAGGAGTGTTTCACATTTGGTTTTGTGTGATCAGTACCTAGGACAGCACCTGAATCCATATTTGTTTGTTCAGTTCAGTTGTGTTTACCACTTTGTGACCCCATTTGGAATTTTCATGGGAAAGATACTGGAATAGTTTAAATGATTTGTTTGAACCCTGTTTGTCTCAGTTTCTCATCCATAAAATGATTTGGAGAGGGAAATGGTAAACTAAATGATCATTTTTGTTTTGGAAAATTTTATTTGATACTTGTATTTAGAGTCTCAAAATAGGAGAAGCAGAAAGGACCTTAAGGGAATTTAGTAGTTTTAAAATTTTCTTTTTTAATAGCATTTTATTTTTCCAAATGCATGCAGATATATTTTTCCACATTCATCTTTGCAAAACATTGTATTCCGAATTTTCCTCCTTCTCTCCCCTCCTCCCCAAGACAGCAAGCAATCCAATAGAAACATGTATTGCTACTACTTTGTACACAGTATATTTCACTTTGCTTGACTTTATGGAAAACTTTCCAGGTTTTTCTGAGAGCATCTTGCTCATTATTTTCCATAGAACAATAATATTCCATCATAATCACATACCACAATTTATTCAGCTATTCCTTATATGATGACCATCCCTTCAGTTTCCAACTAAGGGAATCTAGCATTAACAGGTCACATTAGCACAGCACCTTAAGGATTGTGACATGTTTTTCTCATGGTAATTCTATAAGGAACAGAAATGTATTTCCAGTGGGGAAAAATTACTATAAGGTTTGCTGGGTTTGTCCAAAATCCAAAATCTGACTGTAATTTTAGAAATTCTGTATTAGTTGATCCTACACACTTTTGCTGACCTTTGAAATGCACAATTACTCCACATTTTAATCATTTTATCTTCCATTTTAGCTCCTTCTGGCATATCTGGGAGTTCAACACTTCTTTCTATAGAATTAAGATCAAACCTAATTAATGAAAAGTAAGAGAGGTATGAGGACTATGAAACAATCTGCATCAATGTAAAGTTGAATTTCAAATATTTACAAATATAGTTTAATCACCTTAGTTCAAACTGATAATTAACAAAGAATAGCCAGATAATAATATAACTGGCATTTATTAGATACTTTACATAGGACTTTGAAGGAAGGAAAGAATAGAAAGGGACGAAGGAAGGAAGGAAGGAAGGAAGGAAGGAAGGAAGGAAGGAAAGAAGGAAGGAAGGAAGGAAGGAAGGGAGGGAGGGAGGGAGGGAAGGAGGGAAGGAGGGAAGGAAGGAGAGAGGGAGAGAAGAAGGAAGGAAGGAAGGAAGGAAGGAAGGAAGGAAGGAAGGAAGGAAGGAAGGAAGGAAGGAGGAAGGAAGGAAGGGAGGGAGGGAGGGAGGAAAGGAAGAAGGGAGAGAGGGAGGAAGAAAGGGAGGGAAGGAGAGAGGGAGGGAAGAAAACCAGCTAAAGAAAAATTATCCCCATTTATAAACCAATTTACATTGTATTTTTGCTTGTCAAGTAAAGACTTTTCTTCAAAAACAGAAGTATAAACTAGCTTAAACCAAGTCCTCATTATTGACATTTGTGAGGTTAAGACCATGCAAGAGGCTTTATAACTCGTATGACAAAAATTCTTCATTGGATTCCAAGTTTTCCAACAAACAGAGAAAAAACATTCTTCTTTGTCACTGTGGCCTCAGAATGAGTTTTTCCTTTGCTAGTTATCATAGGCAATTCCTCATCTTTGTGTTTTATTTTTCTTCCTATTTATCTCCCTTCTAACTATCTACTTCAGTTCCTTATCTTCAGAACTGGCTTGATATGACAGAATATTGGAACTATATATATATATATATATATATATATATAATGTGGATGCTGAACAATGTCTTTAAAAATGCATCCCTTGTCAAGGTTTTTTGGAAGACAATCCAGGCCAAGGACAGAATGGCTGAAACCGGAGGTGCATGGCTACCCAGATATAGGAAGGACAAGGAGGAGCAGTGTGTGTACAGAGAATAGCTAGACATTAATCAATAGGAAGAGAATTTTTGTTCTGGGAGCTCCAAAGATGGGATAGAATTCTCTGTGATTCATTTTCTTTTCTAAACTTCTTTTTAAACTTTTTAAACTTCATACCCCATCTTTTTATACAATTATTCTGCCTCCTACTTAATAAGTGATATTTATATAGTTCTTGCAGAGCACGTAACATATTTTATCTCAGCAATCCTGTGAGGTAGGTACCACAGTTATTATTATTCTTGATTTACAAAAAAAGGAAACTGAGACTCAGAGCTCAAAGGGGTTAAATGATTTGAACAAAATCATAAAGATTAAACTAAGGTTTGAACAAAGTTCTTTCTGACTTAATGATACATATCATACTGCCCTTCTCTCTTGGTCAAAATGTGATGCTGTTCTTTCAAATATTTAACTTGAAGAGGTAATACAAATGAGGAAGTCAGCCCTATGTACAATTTTGAAGGAGGCATCTTGTCTTTGGCACCTTGGTTTTCCTTTTCAAAGTTCTTGTCATCCTCAGCGTATCACTGAGCTAGCCCACCTGGCCAGTCCCGATTCTTTGATCTGTCCAAAAGAGATCCATGCACAGGATCTCTCTGTGACTACCCTTTCTCTTTTTCCACCCATCAAAGTCTCATCATGAATAGTAGGTCTGGCCAAAGAGAAAAATCCAGAAGACTCCAATTATCATTGTACTTGAGATGCAGAGAGAATAGCACCTTGAGAGCAACTCATTGTACTACATTTCCAAGAAAGCTGTATATTTAAAAACAGAATACCCTAATCATCATGATGCTACTAAGGAATATTCAGAAGGATGGGAGGTTAAAAATCAGACCTATTAGAGCACAAGCGTGATCCTAAAATGACATTCCTAAACTAAGGGGACTTGATCAAATCCTGCAACCCTGAAGCCAATGAGGAAAATTATTGTACCCAAAAGGGTAGTGCATTCCTATCACAGATAAAGACGGCATCCCATAAAGTGCTGAAAATATGGGAGGGGAAATAGGAAACTTCCCCATTCTTGTCTTCATGTAGGAGAGTTTTCTTGGGAAATTATTCTCTTTGCACATGGTAGCCTAAGAATTATCCCATTACAGATACTAAGAAACCTCTGAAAAACTGATTTTTGTTGTGATATTGTTGAGTGATAAGATGATTTTTTTTTGTTTTTGTTTTGGTAGGAAGGGGGCATTTGCAGGGGTGTGCTTATAAATATCTAATAACCAGCTCTAAGGGAAGGGGTAATATATCCATGACACATTTTAAAATTTAATTTGTATTATTAACATTCTCCTTCACCTCCTTAAATTTAGACAATCAACAAAATAACAATTCCAGCCCTTTTGTAATGTTTTATAATGTTTATCAATTTCTAAAATATTTATAAGGTATAATTCTTCATATTGAAAATGTAACCATTGGCTCAGTTGATTCTAACTGGCTCTAACACATCCCTGGTTATGTATTTGTGTTTTAATAAGAGGGAAACCTTTAACCCAGAGAAACATATTTATAGTGGTAAAAATTTCAAGTTTAGGATGGATGCAGTAGAGAGATATATTTTGTCAGAAGAGCCTCCTCATTTTGCTGTCAAATGACAAGACATAGATGACTTTCAACTCTGACCAAGCAAAAACTAACCCTCATACTGGGCTGTGGAGGTCAAAGGGGGGAGTTAGCAGGGTTGAGTAAATGAAATCCCTGAAGATAGAGAGTGACAGGCTTCTTTAAAAGAAATTGTTATTCGGTTTGGTCATGTATACTTATTGTGTATCTAATTTATATTTTAATATATTTAACATCTACTGGTCATCCTGACATCTGGGGGAGGGGGTGGGGGAGTAAGAGGTAAAAAATTGGAACAAGAGGTTTGGCAATTGTTAATGCTGTAAAGTTACCCATGCATATAGCCTGTAAATAAAAGGCTATTAAATTAAAAAAAAAAAAAAAAGAATCTCATGGCCTAGTGGGAAGACCATTTTCTTGGAAGTCAGAAGACCTAAGTTCTAATGTGAATTGTACAACTAATAAACTATGTGACCTCCAAAAAAAAAAAGAAATTGTTATTGATATTTGTTGTTTTTATATGACTTCCCCTCTCCTGTCTGAAAGAAAAGCCTTTTACAGATTGATACTAAATAGGAAGAATAAGGAGAACTTTTCATATCACGACTTCAATTATGAAAATAAAAACAACCCATATTGGACATTGTATAATTATAATACACAAGCTTGACCACAAAGAAGAGAGAGGAAAGTAAGCTTCCTTTCCTTCTTTGCAGAAGTAGGGGACTATCTGTGTGGAATACTACATGTACAGTTGAATTTAGTTGATGTATTGGTTAATTTTACTGAACCACTTGCCCCCTCCTTTTTTAATTCTTTGCTGTAAAGGCTGTCTGGGTGGGGAAGGAAAGGGTATGCTAGGAAATGGGAGTTATATATGCATAAACAGAAATCAGGTTAAGAGTCCCTTTTGAAAAGTTGAGTTAAGAACTCTTTGGGATACTTATGTTAAAAGACCCTGAATTAGGAGGAGTTTGATTTTGATGGTTGCTGATTCATATGGGAAAATTCTTTAGGAACTTAGGAAACTTCAGAGAAAAGTTTTCCTTTATAAGCTACACTCATTATTTCTACTTTAATTAATGATAGCAAGTGGTAGAAATGAGTTCATTAACAAGATTTCCCTATCTAGTCTCCCAGATTTAACTACTATGTGTGTGAGTGTGTGTGTGTGTGTGTGTGTGTGTGAGAGAGAGAGAGAGAGAGAGAGAGAGAGAGAGAGAGAGCGCTAAAGAGAGAAAGAAAGAGAAGAAAGAAGAAAAGAAGAAGAAGAAGAAGAAAGGAGGAAGGGAGGGAGGGAGGGAGGAGAGAGAGAGAGTCAGGCAAAAGCTTAGATTCTGGCTAATGTCCCAGGTAAGAAGAAATAAATTGCTTGTCTTTTTCACTTTCTCTTACTGTTTAAGTAAGGGCTTCTGTAACACAATGATACCAAGTGTGTGATCATTGGCATCTATCATTAGAAGCCTACTTTCCCCCTAGGTAACAGCCCAACCTGCTATATTCCTAAACCACCTGTCTCCAGAGGATTACTTACAACCAAAACAATATTCACATGCCCTTCTTTTAGGATCAACAGGAGTATCTCATTGCTGCTGGTTTTGGATCTACCCACCTGTCCTGGATTCTAAGAAGTTGTTTATTTTCTGCCAGTAAGAACAAAAATTCCCAAGTGCTTCACTGTGTCTAGTCTGAATGCTAAATACTGGCCCCCGATTGTATGTTTAGAATTTGCTTCCATCTTTCCTGGGTCCTCCTACCCAGCTCAGGGTTCCAGATAATGAAATGGGTTTATAATCCTTGATTATAGTCCTGCCTGTGACCTCTTCCTAGTTTGGACTTCTGCCCCTCTGATTGAAGGGTGAAGCCATGAACTCTCAAAACTCATTTATGGAGAGAACTAAGTTCACAACTCCTCATTTCACACCTTTCTGCCCTTCTCTGAGCCGTCTCTGACTGCTCCACCATGACCTCAAGTTGGAGGTCTTCCTGAGTCACCTCTCTACCCCCCTACCCCCTGTTTCTCAGCTTTCTTTTGTGTCTTATCTTCCTATAATTGTATTGTCTTGTGTATTGAGATCAAGGACTATCTTTCTTATTTGTATTCCCAGTCCTGAACACAGTACCTGACACTTACTAAATACTTAATAAATGCTTATTGTCTATTGACTTGAATCTCTAAATGCTAAGACAAACCTCAGTTGTCCTTCTTTGATTCCAAGCTATGCTTTGTGTTCTCCAATCATTTGGAACAGGCCATTTTGTGCCTGAGGCACATATTGGGGAAAGTAGTACAAAATGTGCTCAAATCAATTTTTAAACACAAATCCAGCTGAAGCTGGGAATATAGAGACCCTAGAACATGGTAAAGCCGCTCTATTCCTATTCCCTGAAGGGAATTACTTAGTTCTGGTAACCTTAGGGGAAAAAGCATTGGTCACCTTTCTATTTTAAATAGTGAATAAAGAACTGGCCTCAAAATTGGGGAAATATAAAATCAAGTTTTGTCTCTGACTTATATTGTTTGTGTGTCCATGGATAAGTCACTTACTTCTCAGGATTTCAGACAAATCATTAAAATTATAAGTTCTGAAGTAAAACCAATGCAGCCAAAATTAGAAAGGAAGCAGAAAAATGAGAAACAATTTTTACAGCCAGTGATAAAGGCCTCATTTCTAAAATATATAAACAACTGAAGTAAATTTATAAGAAAATAAGTCATTATCCATTGATAAATGGTCACCTTTCAGATAAATAAATTAAAAATATGTTTGGTCAATTGAAGAAATGCTCTAAATCACTATAGATTAGAAAAATGCAAATTAAAACAACTCTGAGGTACTACTACTTCACACCTGTCAAATGTGTGACTAAAATGATAGAAAAAGAAAATGAAAATGTTACAGGGGCTGTGGGAAAATTTAAAAAATTAATGCATTGTTATGGAGTTGTGAACTGATCCAACCATTCTGGAGAGCAATTTGGAACTATGCCCAAAGGGCAATAAAAATGTACAAACCCTTTGATCCAGCAATAATACTAATAGGTCTGTATTGCAAAGAAGTCAAAAGATATGATATCTTCACATACATGAAGATATTTATAGCAGCTCTTTTTGTGATAGCAAAGAATTGGAAATCGAGGGATGCCCATTAATTGGGGAATGGCTGAACAAACTGTGATATATGAACATAATGGAATGCTATTGTTCTATAAGAAATAATAAGCAGTGCATTTTGTTTTCTTATTCATTTACTTTCCTTTTTGATCTGATTTTTCTTGTGCAGCAAGAGAATTGTATAAATATGTTTACACATATTGGATTTAACATATATTTTAACATGTATAACATATATTGGATTGCTTGCAATCTAAGGGAGTGGGAGGAACAAGGGGAAAATCTGAAACACGAGACCATGCAAGGATCGATGCTGAAAAATTATCCATGTATATGTTTTGAAAATAAAAAGCTTTTATGAGAAAAAAGAAATAATAAGAAGAAGGATTTTTTAAAAAGCCATGAATTGTTGCTGCTTGAAGTGAGCAGGACCTAGAGAACCTCATACATAGTAACAGCAACATTGTGTGACGATCAACCATGATAGACTTAGCTCTGCTTAGCAATACAGTGATGTAGGACAATTACAAGAGACTTGGGATGGAAAATACTATCCACATCGAAAGAAAGTCTATGGAATCTGAATGTAGATTGAAACATACTGTTTTCACTTTTGTTTTTTTTTTTTCTTTCATGTTTTTCCTTTTTCTTATGATTCTTCTTTCATAACATGATTAATATGGAAATACATTTAACATGATTATATTTATATAACCTATATCATATTGCTTGCCGTTTTGAGGAGGAGGAAGGGAAGGGAGAGAGACAGAAAAGACTGGTACTCAAAATCGTACAAAAATGAATGTTAAGGACATGCAACTGGGGAAAAAATAGATACTCTAGATACTATTAAGTTTTTTTTTTTAAATCCTCTCCCCAAAATTTTTTAAAAAAAACTTTTAGTTATAGAGTTATATTATATATTATATATAGATTATAGATTATAGTTATATCAACCTTCATTAGTAAGGAAAACTTTCTCTTCTAGGAATTCTCTATATAAATGTATCAAAGGCTGAGTCCATATTGCCTTCCCTTTCTCTGTCCCTTGTAAACAAGGTGTTAAACTCAGTTGTAGCTGTTGAGTGCCCATATCCTGTTGGTACTCTCTAGAATTTTGGTGCCCCAGATTAAAACCTGTCTGTCCCTTCCTTGTTATGATTTTTTGATTGATCCTCTAACCACCATTTTACCTGTGGGACATAACAGTAAGCATTCTACCCTACATACAGGCCTGCCTTCTTACGTGAATTTTTCAATTCTACCTTGTCCCATAGGTACTCATGACCCTGACCTGAGCCCAGATATGGTGTCCTATTAGAGTACTTGGGGGAAAAGACCTACAATTTGGCTGGTTCTCTGTCATCATTTGAATAAAGAAGACATTTCTTTAGGAAGGAAATTTAGCCATCCCTGAGAAGCCTGAAGCTACTATTTTCACTTAAAAATATATTTTAGTGGAATAGTTAAAGAAGTCATTCAAAATTTGGATTGGATACCAACTCTGAGGAAGTTGACAGCAATGAAACATGCAAATGGTTTTAAAAATTGAAGCAAACTTGTTAAAATAATTATTTAAGGAAAGCAATTATATGAAGCCTTTTAACTGGAATCAGGGTTTGGTCTTTACAAACTGGAAACCAACCTGGCAGCATCCTTCTCTCCGCTGTTAGGCCATATCCTGCTATTTCCAGAGAGCTCTTAAGAGCATTGGACTGGCCTCTCTTCAGGCCTGAAGCCAAAATCCTAAGCAGCTCAGCAAAGCCTATGAGCAGACATGTGTGGATTGTGGGAATCCAAAGCCTACTGAGGCCTACTTGGGGAACATATGGGATGCAAAAACTCAGGAGTCTCAATATTTGCCAGGTTCATTTTATTTTCTTGATAATATTATCTCGCTTAGGCCAAGTGATTAAAAAAACACAATAGAAAACTATTGAACAAAGCATCCCATGCTGAATGAATCTATAGATTTCCCAAAGGGCTTAGATTAACAGTGAGGACTTTATCATGGTCTGTTTCCTATTGTAATTGGCCAGAGTGGGGTATAAGTGATAAATGGCCTAAGAATCTTCCACTTCTTAAAATCCTATGTTTCAAATGGAAAAAAAAATACTAATCAAGCAGGCATGATATAATTAGAAGTAGATATGGGCTATTCTGAGTCAGACTTACCTTGTTAGAACAATTCCGTTTTAGAATTAGAATATAATAAAATCTGCATGGACCGTCAAAAAGAATAAAACACAGTAAAATCAATAATAAGAATAAAAAGGATATAATTTCCACTTAAATTCAAATAAAACAGTACTTCTCTCTGTCTTCATATTTACCACAGCAATAAGCAATCATAAGTGAAAAAAGTATTCCTGAAGAGCAAAGATATTTATATTACATTCTCTAAAGTCCCAACTCCACAAAGGCAAAGCCTTTTTTAACTCTTTCCTGCAAAATCTACGAAAACTGGAAGAATGTCTCCTTGTTTCTTTGAAGGGACCCATCTCAGCCTATATAAAATAAATATCTTTCCCACCCATTTGATTGAGCAATGATTAAGTTAACAGTATTACATGTAACATACAATAGAATATTATTTTGTTCTAAGTTATAAATATGAAGAATATCAAGATTCATGAGGAGACATGTGAATTGATGCAATGTGAAGTAAATAAAACTAGGAAAATGATGTACACATTGACCACAACAATGTAAAAAGAAAGAATAACCAAAAAAAAAATTACCCCGCACTACTGGGTTATTATAATGATCAAGTTTGCTTGAGGGAAGAAAAAATACTTCCCCCCTTTTTTTTTGGAAGGGTAGGAGGGGGTATTATGACTATGAAACACTGCATACATTTACATTGCCTTAACTCAAGTTCTTCTCATCTCCTAAGACTTTTGCAATAAATTTATAATTAGTCTCCATGCATCCAGTTTCTCACATCTCCAAATTATCTTCTTCCTATATAGCCAACAAGAAATTCCATCTTGTTCAAGAAGTTTTTGCTGATTAATCCAGTCATTAGTGCCACACCAAAATCATTTTGCATATTTATCTTGTGTTTACCTATCTGTGTACATGTTGTAACTCTCAAGTAGAATATAAATTCCTTGAAGACAGAAATGATTTTGTTTTTATATTCCCCGATATCTACTTAGCCCAGTGCCTAGCATATAGTAGGTACTTAATAAATGTTTATTGGTTTAGCCCCCATCCCTAACTCTAGTCTTTATTCCATAATACCTCCTGGTTCCTTTTAGGTAATTAGAAAACACATAAATGTACGCCATCTTTAATCAAAATAATGGGAATGAGTCAAAACAGGTTGACACCACTGCACTGAGCAAGCACATTCCCAGACAGTAATCCCCCTCCAGGGCCCACATCATACCTCCCCCCACCCCAGCAGCAGACAGTCCAAAAACCAGGGCAGTTCTTCCCATATCTTCAGGTGATAAGGAGGGAAGAACACGAGTGTTTATTAAGCATCCACTGTGTGCCTCATACTGAGTGCTTTATAAATATCAATAACCCTGGAAAGTAAATATTCAAATTTATCCAAATTCAAATTTATCTCCCTTTTAGTTGAAATTGAAGCAGAGAAAGAATAGGTGACTTCTTGTCTAGGGTCACATAGGTAATAAGAAACTAAGGCCAAATTTAAACTCAGATTTTCCTGATTCCAAGTCCAAAGTTCTCCACTTGGTGTTTGGTAAGGAATAGAGGAAGACATTCTCTTATGACAAATCCTCCATGGGAGATCAGTGTGTGCTGGCATGATACAGGATTTAGAATATTCTGCTGGTATCTTCCAAAGATGGCCCAGGTTGCAAAATCAGGGTAATACTACATGGACTATCAAAAAGAATACAACAATCATACCAGCGATGAGAATAAAAAGGATACAATTCCCACCTAAATTCAGATAAAACCCTCCTTTTCACTACCTTCATATTTCCCGCAGCAATCAACTATCATGAGTGACAACCGTCCCAGAGTCATGTTTTTAATTTTATCTCTATCCCTGTAATGCTGAGAAGACCTAAGAGAGGATTCTGAATAACAGTACTTCTGCTTTGTTCTTGGTTGTTTTAGTCCTGTTCGACTCTGACCCCATTTGGGGTTTGCTTGGCAGAGATACTGGAGGGATTTGCCATTTCCTTCTCCAGCTCATTTTACAGATAAGGAAACTGGGGCAAACAGGGTAAAGTTATTTGCCCAAGGTCACACATGTAATACATGTCTCAGGTCAGATTGGAACTCAGAAAGATGAGTATTCTTGACTCCAGGCCTTATGCTCTATCCACTCTACCACTCAGCTGCCCAGCACTTCTGCTTGCCGATCCCCGACTCTCCCAGAATGATATTTCTGTCTCTGTCCTTGTCATACTGATGAGGGTTTCCTTTACCCACATGGGCAAATTACCATCACAGTTCAGTCAAGACATCTGGAGAGAGAGAAGGCACACAGATTGCCAATTTTTCCTAATCTCTTTACTCCCATTCAAATTTATCCCTTTTAAAGCTCCCTCTCCCTGGCTTTGCTTGATCAATCCCATAACCTTGCATTATCCTTGAATGTATTTGCCCTTGAAGCATTCTTTGGAAAGGACACAGGTACTACATTCACAACAGCCTTGGTCAGTAAGTCTATGGGTACTACTGCTTCCATTTTATGGATGAAAAAACTGAGAGTCAGAGAGATTTAGCCACCTGCTCAAAGTCTCTCTTTTTGACCTATTGAGGCTAAGCTCAAGTACAAATCTGAGATGAAATTTTAACCCAACTTGCCTTGACCTTAAGTCCTGTATGCTGTTATCCCACTTAACCTTTCAGAGAGTCAGTTCCTTATCTATAAAATGGGAACTGTAATTCTTTTGTGAGGTCCCTAATGAGGAAAGTACTCAGCTCAGTCTAAAGTGCTATGGAAAGGGTAGTCCTATTATTACATTCATTTGAAAGAAATTTCCTTATACCCTTTGTCCCCCTACATGAGGTTATGTTTCCTAAAAGCTATTCATCATATGTTTTTCTTCCTGACAGTATTTGGATCCATGATTCCAGGCTCCTGGCTTTGTTTTAATTATTAGTCATGATTAGATACTCTGAGGGCTTTGGAGCAGCCGGGCAATTGAACACGTATAATTTTCCTGATTATTGCCCTGACTCAGCCTGGAACAAATACAAACAAACAACAGAAGTCAAAGAAGGGGTGTTTGTTTTCTCAGCTTGATCAGGGTGATTTTACACCTCTTTCCCATTTACACTAATGAGCATTACATGAGTAATTCCCCCCACACAATGAGTACAGATCCTGAAGTCCTTTCGGGGGAATTCTAAAGTGGTGGCAATGATTTAATGTAATTTACCGCACACAGCCCCAGACGGTGATGTGAAGCACCTGGGCCTGCACAGAATGATCACAAACAGCATGGTAGTAGTGACAAAGATTCTTTCTTAAATGTGTTCCACACAGACAGAACTCTCATGACCAAGTGCTGGACGATGTTCACTCTGAGGAGACGAATTAGAAAATCCATGCATTTAATAATAATCAACACACCTCAGTGTGCTGACCTGCTGGGAAGGCAGCCAGGAAGGAAAACTGTGGTGTGTCTGTCTGCTTCAGCCAGCCCGTTCCCAACTTTTGGCTGCGGTACCGACCCTGCAGTGGGGGACCCATTCACCTGAACAGGGACTCTGTGATAAAAAGTACTAAACTTTGACCCAAACGTTTTGGGCCCAAACTCCTACTCCTGGATATTTGAGCATATGATTCAAGAAGTTTAGTGCCAGAAACAATAGTCACAGCAATACTTCTTCTAATAGAAGAACAAGAAATAAAGTAGACATGCATGAATTGGGGAATGGCTGAATAAACTATTAAAGGAATTGGTGAAATGTTATTGTACAATTAGAAACAACTAATTTGAGGAATTCAGAGAAATATGGGAAATCCTATATGAATTGATGTAAAGAAGGCTAATCAGGAGTACTATATATATATATATATATATATAATGTATGTATGTGTGTATGTATATATATAATATGTATGTATGTATGTATGTGTGTATGTATATATATGCATATATACATATAATATATATTAAATATATATTATATATACATATTAAAATTTCAACAATAAAAGTGAAAACAATACTGAAAAGCAGCCAGATTCTGATTTTTGTAAACCAAGCCTGGCTCTGGTAAACTGATGACCAAAAAAAAAACAACAACCCAATTCCCTTCTCTCAATCGAGAGACTACAGATAAAGATTGTAGAATGCCATTAGATAAAAGCAATGCATTCATCGTTTTCGCTTAATTTGTCCCCTCTGTTATAAAGAATTATTGTTAGCAGGGAAGGAGAAAGTAATAGATTAGAAATAGCCTCATGTAAAAACAAAAGCATAAATAAAATAATAAAAAGTGTTAGAAATACCTAAAACTCTCTGTAATCACCAACATTTAGCAAATTTTAGATATTGATTATAAAATGTCCTGGATATTATATGTACAATTTTAAAACAAGTTTATTGTTATGTCAGCGTTTCTGCATGTATCTAAACCTGGTTTCAGTGAAAGTTCACATGATCACTACACCTGCTTGCCAGTCTGTCCTAGATTAGGCAATCAATGTGGAAAAAAAAGAACCATCTACAAAAGCATGACCCAATTATTCTATTACCCAACAAAGTTGCAATTTGCATTGATGGGTTGGGATAGAAAAATCTGTAAAGAAATATCCTTTGGATATTAAGAGACATGGACATTAGGCCAAAGGTTGAATATAGTTTGCATTCTTTGGGCCAAGATTCATTGCCCAGACTGATTTATCTACATTGTGGTTTGATTGTTGTGGAATTTTCCTTCAAATTTACTCATCTGGTTTAAGTTATGTTGTTTCAGCAACATCTGGAATAAGCCAGAATTAAAATATCTCCCAGTTCTATATTCCATGGTGGTCTGATCCAAATGGGATCTTCATGTATTCAGTTCCAGTGAATAGGGCACTAAGCTAGATCTAAGGAGCCTTATGTCATGAAATTTCCAAAAAAAGGAAGTATTAGTATGAGTCTTCTCTACCCAGGCACTCCCATCAATGCATCTGCCTCCCTGAAAGACTCTCCAAACCTCCCATTACTTGGTTGTTTTTTCACTTGGATCCCTGTATACATCATGATGCTCCCACCCAACTAACTTACAGGATCCATCGTGGTCTCCAGAAATTCATCATCTTGAAAAGATCGTATCAATTTTGAAACTTCCATCTCCTCAGTGCCTTTTGCTCCTGGGGCTGTTCCCTTTCTCTGATTGGAGAGGGTGGAAGGTGGACATCAGAGAATTCCTCCCAGATCCTCTGCATAAGAAGGTCACCCAGAACAACCATCTCATCCTTTTCCACCCAGCTTGTACTCTTTTGGAATTCATCATGCCTTTGCCTTAAATATCTTTTCTGTGACCTACTCCCCTTTTTGTTTTCTTATACATTGTCTTTCTTTATTAAATTGTGAGCTTCTTGAGGATAAGGACTTCTTTTACCTTTCTTTGGATCTCCAGCTTTTATATAGTGCTTAGTATTTAGTAGATACTTAATAAGTGTTAATTGATTCTTATAAACTTACTTTCTGCATTCTTTAAAATGACAATGATCACCTGACTACCATTGCTGGTAGCTGAGTTATAAATATGCTATAATACTCCTTCCCCGCAAAGGACAAACTTGGCCTGAGAAGACAGCTCTCCCCACTCCTTTGCAGAGATGCAGTATCCATAGATATGGAACATCATAAATCATGTCAGATTTGAGGGGTGTGTCAATTAGTTTTGCTGATTTTCTATCTATTGGTCTGTCTGCCTATTTGTATATTTTTCTGTCTGTTAGTCTCTCTATTTTACCAACCTATGTCTATCTTTCTGTCCATTAGTGTATCTATATCTATTTGCTTATCTCCTGTCTTTCAGTCAGTCTATCTCTCTGCCTAGCTATCTGTCTTCCTTGTCTGTTTATCTATCTGTCTATTGGTATCTATATCTGTCTATCTGTCCCCCCCTCCCTCACTCTCACTCTTTCTCTCTCTATTTCTATTATAGGAGCAAAAAAAAAATTTGGATACCTGGGAATGATAGTCTTCAAACTTAACTAGACTGGTACTTGGATGAAATACTCGCATCACTAAGCCTTTCCAGTGTCTTTTAAGGCCTGCCAGAGCTTCTGTTTTCTTGGCATAGTCCTTGAGAAGACAGAATCAACTCTGCTATAATGAGGCAAGACTTTAATGAAGGAATATCATAACAACTTTTACCTCAAACATTTGCACTGAACAGAGGATTCATACTATATAACTTACATTAATAACATTAACTATGACCTTTATATATAAGTATTCATAATATCTCCATCATACAAGCTTAAAAAATCAGCAGTTTGCTTCTCTGTAAGCATTGGGCTTGATGACTTCCAAGAGAATATGTAACAATGGCAGATTTGGAGCTGGAGGACATTGGATCAGTTTTTAGTCAGGGATCAAATCCCTCCTCTTCCCCTTGCTACTACCATGACCTTAATAAATCATTTATCCTTTCTATTCGGTTCTCTCATCTTTAAAATAAGGGAGTCAAACTAGATGGTCTCTGAGCTCTCTCCCAAGTTTGAGGTTTTATGATTCCTTGGTTCCAGGGTTCCTCCCAACCCTAGAACTATGATATAATCCCATAGCAAACGATTTTGAGGGACATACTTTTGTGAGTGGGCACCACAGATGTCCTCTCTGATGTCAAACTTAGGGTCAAGTGTATCCCCACTTTTTTTAGGAACTGTTTATAGCTCTGTCATTCATCAAGTTATTGAAATTCTGTTCTAATCCATTTTGATGTTCAGCCTCATTGCCTCATAGTGGGTAATGAGTTCCAGAAGTGTGTTACTTTACCATGTTAAGAAGGATTCCCTTGTATTTGTTCTAGGCTTCCTTTGATCAAGTTTCAAAGGGTGCTCCTTCATCCTAGTATTTCAGGATTTGGAACAAGTCAGTGTTCACCTTATGATTATGTGAATTTTAGTTTTATTATAATTAAGCCTTTGTTTTTCTAGATTGAAAAAATTGCAGTTTCTCTAGTTTAATAATAGACAAACTTTTCATTAGCTGCCCTTTTCTGAATCTTCTTGGCACATAGCAGATGTTTAATAAATATCAATTGGTTGATTGACTGATACCATAATTTCCATTATATTCTCTTCAGGCAAAGGGATTGGACCTGTGAATATACTGTATACATAATATATATGTATATGTATACATATACATATAACAAATATGTATATATAATGTGAATTATAGGCATGTGGTGTATAGATATATATGTCTCTATAAATATACATGATATCATTTATGTGAGTAACTTTCATAATGGAAATCCTTTCCACTAATGCAATTTAGTGACTGATCTGTAACTTATAGTCTTTGAGAGTTGCTTAGAGCTAGTAACTTACTCTTAGTCACACTGACAGTTCTATAGAGGAGTAGAAAAAATCTTTTTGTTTTTTCTACCCTTCTTGGTAAGAACCACTATTTTTGTTGATCTTAATGGCTCTATCTGTACATATGGTCCATGTCCTTAGAGCTCAACCTAATAATAATGGCCAGGTTTCTTTCCCAGACAGTTCAAAGACCTTTATTTTCTATGTGTAGTTTATAGCTTGGAATATTTAGTGTCTAAATGTACATACATTAAAATGCTTCTTCTAGGTTTGTTTTTGTTTTTTGTTTTTTGCTGACCATCACAGACTTGTAAGAGTTTCCATTTATCTGCTTTAAAATAGTGATTTTGCTTAAACAACAAGTAATTAAACTTCATTATATCTGTGCCAGGGATGACTAATTTTGAAAAATCTCAGTGTTCTCTGAGTTCTGATAAATCAAGTTTCAAAAAGGCAGATTCACCAATCAGCATTTTCAGGTGTAACCAAATCCCTCCATAGAACATGCTCCTGGTCCCTTGAAAAAATGTTATTATTTTTTATTTTATTTATTTTATTTTATAATATAATATATAATTTATATATTATATTATATTTATTTTATATATATATAGTATTATATTATATTATATATGATGATTATATATGATAAATATTATATATTATATATATATTTTATATAATATATAATTTATATATTATATTATATAAAATATAAATATATTATATTATAATAAATATAATATATTATTAATATATAGTCTATTAATAATATAATTATGAATAATTATTATTATTATAAAGAAACTGAGGCTCAGGGAGGTTAAGGTGATAGGATTTGAATTCATGTTCAGTATTTTCCCCAATATGCCACTTATTATCAGTGCTCAAAAACACAAATCCACAACTAATTCAACTATGACCTTCAGCAAATTGCTTTTCTTGTGCTGGGGAGATCCATCTAGGACATCATTGTCCACTGAAACTACATTTTGTAGAATTGTTCCACTATTGCAAAGTAAATGGATTAAAATTAAGATGTCACCTTAGCAGGACCTAGTGCATATAACTCAGTTGAAACCCAATCCATTTCCATTTCAGTGGTCAAAACCCATCATTCTTATGGATTTAAGGAAGAAGTTCTAATTTAATTCCTTAGCAGTCATGAGCAAATTAAAAAAAAAAAACATTCTTTAATTTCCATAAGTATGTTTGAATTTTCATTTCATTTCATAGTTTGGCAACAGTAACAGATGTTGATATGACTACTCCAGTTAATAAAATTGTTACTAACAAATGATTATCCTTCCCAGGGAAAGTATAAACACAACCACAATTCATAAACTTGCTCATTATCCTTTTCATCTATGAACATTACTGACATTCACATTTTTGTTTGACAGATTTTATATTAACTTCTGACAAATAAAAAGATGCCATTTCATTTACATCACAGGTGATCAATATAAACAGATAAGTTTTTTTTCCTATAGGCAGCACTCAAATTGCATTATAAATATTTTTAAACATACTGGGATTGTTGTGAGAAACAATGATCAAATGAGACATCTGTAAAGTACTTAATATAGTGGCTGGCACATAGAAGGTAAACTTAATAAATTCTTGTTCCTTTTTTTCTACCCATCCATTTTAAACATAGGATATTGAAAAAGGTAATATGATTCATTTCATTGAGAAATTTTAATAATAAGACCACATATTTTTGAGATACTTTCTTAACTCAAATAATTAATATCTTAAGGAGGTCTCCTAAAAATATGAGTTCTGCAATTCTTCAGATGTTAAGATCAGGGAAGCACTGGAATAATACCACCGAAGATAGTTGTCTGAGCCTCTCAATGTTTAACAAAAGTCCCTTATTTTTCCCCTTTTAAATATAAACTAATCTTTTTTTCCCAGTAGCTATTCCTATCCTATCCCTCAAACCTCTAAAACAGGAATTTTTAACTGTTTAGTTTCATTGACCCCTTCGGCCATCTGGTAAAGCCTAATGAACTCCTCAGAAAGTTTTTAAATGAGTAAAATTGTTGTTTGTCCATTTTCAAAAAGAACCAATGACATCATGGATGATGTCTTGACTCGTATGTGAATTAAATTTAAATGAAGCAGAGTCATCAGCCTCTCTCTCTCTTCCAGAGTCCTTGATGTCCAAGAGGCAAGACAAAACTCATTATTGCCTGGGATGCAATGAGTGACCTCAGTATCTTCAATGTCTGACCAAGCTCTAAGGACTCCATTGCACTTACTTCCATCACCTTCCTTGGAGAAAATCTTTACATGCTCAGGGTAGACATCCCTCTACATAGGATTACAAAAGTGAGTGAAAATAAAGATGTCATTTCTCTCATTCAAATTCACAGTTCCCCTGAAAGTCCCCCAAATGAAGAACTCCTATTTTGAAATTATCCTTAGTCTTTCTGTCTCATTAGACATTATCCTTTTCTGCCTAATTGAGAAAATCAAGGTTTTTCACCATGAATTCCCTCACTTCCCCCAATCCACACCCAAATTCTATGCATTTATCTTCTTCTTTACTCCAAACTCTGAAGAAAACCTACTCATGTTCTCAAAGGTCATCTAGTTCAACTGATCATTGCAAAGAGAATCTCTTCTGCAGCTTATCTGACAAGTGGTAATCCAGGCTTAAAGTCCTCAAGTAATAAAGGAGCCCCTACTATCTCTGCCATCTTATTCCATCTTCATTTTGCTCTAATTGTTAAGAAAATTTTATTTACATGCCTCATATGTCAGCAACTCGACAGTGTAAGAATTCAAGGGTCAAAAAATGGAAACCATGTTGTACAAAAAAGCCACAATTTAAGAAATTGAATGTCCAGATGGGTTTAGATTCAGAGAAGGAGCAGATTTCAACTTTAGCCCAAGTAACATGGTGACCTTACTAATCTCCTTTTGAGCCCTGACATTTAAAAATGACTGCAAAATACTTGTGATTTTCTGAATGAGTTTCAGCTGTGGACAGCTCCCTGTGACTTCTAGCATTTCCCATATAGGAGATAGTTAAGCTTTCAGTAAGAGTTAGATCTGGGTTCCAACTGGGCATCTGCTGTCAAATGGAGATAAAGCTAGAACCATCTACCTCAGTTCTACCTGGGGTGATAACAATTGGGAGCAGTTAGGTGGCACCATAGCACTGGGTCTGGAGTCAGGAAGACTCATCTTTATGAGTTCAAATCCAGCCTCAGACACTTAATAACTGTGTGACCTTGGGCATGTCACTTAACCCTGTTTACCTCAGTTTCCTCATCTGTAAAATGAACAGGAGAAGAAAATGACAAACCTGTTCAGTGTCTTTTCAAAGAAAACCCTAAATGGCATCAAAAGAGTCAGACAAAAAATGACTAAATGACAACAGATGAGTGGAAGATAGTATCAGATAGAACAATTTAACTATGGTTAGAAACAACCTGGTTGAGCCCCCTGGAAAATCTGGCCAATGCCTCAGTAGATATTAAGTGAGAAAGTAGACATCAGGAGAGGAATGGCAGGAGAATGGTGTTGAAGTCCAAAGGAGACCCCAAAAAAGGTCGGGGTTCCAGACTGTCACAAAGTGTCTCAAAAGAATTTGCAAGGAGCAAAATTTATAATAAATGTAATTTATTAACTAAATTAAGCTAAATTCCAAAAGAATTTAACAAAAAACTAGGAGTAAGAAGATAAATTTATAGGAAAAAGTTAACAACCAGGTGCTTCATGTCACTGATATGCTAATTTATAGGTGCATTCAAGGAATGATCTGGTATGCACCTCATTATTGTCTCAGAAATGTTCTTATCACCAACCAACATATTATTATCTGTCAGCCAGCAATGTTTGTGGAACTACAGCACACCCAAAGCCAAGGGACCTTAGGGTTATTGACCATCAGATTGTTATCTGACAGCCAGCAATGTTTGTAGAACTATAGCACTCCCAAAGCCAAGGGACCTTAGGGCTATCACTACACCTCCCCTAGAAGCTGCATCCCATCAATGGGAGAGAAACTAGAATTAAATCCTGGCTCCCCTACTTATCCCAATATGGAACCAAATTACCTCAGCTCTCTGGGTCTCTATTTCTTCATCTGTAAAATGAGGAGTTTAAACTATTTAGCCTCCAAAGTAATTCCAACCCTAAATATATGGTCTGATTAGCCTATGATCCTGGAACAGCCTAGGGTCAGGTGAGAGATAGGGAGGTGCTAATAGAAGGTAGTAAGGTAAAGAGTTTCTGGTCTGCCATAGAGAAGAAACATTCCTGTTGTGTACTATCAAAGAAAATAAAATTAACATCAAAAATGTACTCTGAGGCTCAAGTCTGCCAGAAACAATTTTATTGAATTTCCCATTAATCTATATCAAAGAAAATTTTCTAGCTTGGAAAACAGTGTCTTCCTTATTTTCCAACATCATTCTCTGACGCAAGATGATTTCAGTTAACATTGATAGAAATCTTGAATGGGGAAAAGGTCATAAAATATTAAAATACAGTTTACAGCTTACATCCCAAAACTATTCAATTACTTCCTGAACTACTTGCCTGAAACATTGAAAAGAAATCTGTTCCTTTAACCTTGACTTTTGAAAGAGAAGATTACCATTCCCCAAGTAAGGTGTCAATTGCTCCAGATGGGTGGGAAGGGAAATGAACCCATCTAGATATGAGTTAATTTGGCTATCATCTCTGATTTTCCTCATTTTCCTAAAGGGAAAAATCTAGAAATAGTTTTAGGCTGAAGAAAAAGCATTTTTAAATTTAGGCTATCCCAAAATTCTTAGTGCAGTAGGATTTAGTAGTACACTAAGACTTTTAGGACACCTTCCATTCCTAAGCGGGGGGGGGAGGATCCTTTAATATGTTTCCATAGTAGAAAGTATGATCTCTGGATATGAGACCCCAAAAGGTGAAAATGCTACAATTTAGCTTGTTCTAGTGACAGGTCCTCACAAATAGCTATTCTGAGGTTTACATGGTTATTAAGTGTCTATGGGTCATAATGGCTAGGGAACTGGCATAAGGTTTTGAAAGCCCTGGGTTCAAGTTCTCACCTCAGACATATACTGGATAAGTGACCCTGAGCAAAGTCTGCTTAAAATCTTGGTGTTCCAGGAAATTCTAAGTTGCAAAACAATTACCAATCTTTTGGTTTAGAAGGCATTTCCTTACCAGAAATCCCTATATAGATGAAATCCCAGATCTGGACCAAACAGAAATAAAGGATCCTGAATTTCAGGTTAAGAAATTTATTTTGTTTGGTATTCTATGAGGAGGAAACAAAAAACAGGCTGGCCTGATTTCCCAACTTCAATAGAGGATTTAGATATGGTCCAGCCCTTAGGAATAACCCTTAGGCTACCTGACCTTGGGAGTGATGTAGTTGGAAATGATGTGTTTTTTCCCTTAAGCAATCCTGCTCCAATTTACCCTATGTGACCAGAATGCTGAGCCCACATTCTGATTGTCAGCCTGTTGGTCAGTGATGATAGATTTTCTGAGACTGGTGAGCAATAATAATGGGGTGCTTAAAGTTAATGTAGATGCAGAACAAAACTGGGTGTCTGCAGCCATTTGACCTAAGGATGTTTCAGGTCTAAAAATACACCTCCAGAAGGTTCCCCTATACTCACTCCAGTGAACTCTGCTTAGGGAGCTATGGGTACTACACCAATGCAAAAAGTAAAAAAACAGACCATTCCTTAGCTCAACTCCTAAGCCATGAAATTAGCACAACAGTGACATAAAGCACTTGATTTCTCTAACTTTTCCCTATAAATTTATCTTCTTGATCCTGGTTCAGTTATTAATTTCTTTTGGAACATAGTCCACTGTAATTGGCATCATAATTATAATAAACTTTGTACCTTGACTTGGAGGTGGATTGCAAATTCTTTTGAGACAACTCAGGACACTAGTCTAAAACCCCACCATTTTAGGAATCTCCTTTGAGCCCCAATGCTTGAGAGTGGTTCTCACTACCCTCCAATTGGAAGAGCAGAGGGTCCGAATGGGGTGTGAGCATCCAGGTTGTTCAATCTTTATCATCCTGACCGGTAATCTCTGTACAACTGTTGTGAGAAGCTGTAAAACAAAGGGGGATACACAGGGAGTAGTGTGATTCTACTTAAAGTTATCAGCAGGACCCAAGAACCTGTTTCCACCAGCTGCCACTAGACTAAGACCACCAAGAAGTATTAAATGGTGAGGACCAGGTCTGGAAAGGATCATGGGCCAATTTTATGATGTCTTTGGCAATTTCCTTCACTACCTGTCCATTATCATCAATTTTCACGCAGCAAAAATTTTATTTCCCACAAACATCACCTTCTTCGGCCAAAAAGTAGTCTACTACCAATCTGTGCTGGAATGAATATTGCTTCTCTAGTCTGAGTGGCCTCATCTACTAAGAAATCTACTAATCATCTACTAAGAAAAAAAAACAGACAGGAATATGCATCTAGCAACAAATAGATGAGTAGACCAAATACTCACCTACTTATTCAGACTATAACAATCACATCGTTTCAGATAGGAAATTTCAAGATCTTACATACTTGAATTGTGCTCATAGCTTCTACTGAACACTTGCCCTGATTACAAAAATTTGCTATAAAAGGAAAAAGCAGGGACATGATTATAATCAAAAACTGGTCCTTCAGCCCTCAGCTTGAGAGCATATTCATGACAGGATAAAGCATCCTTAGTTCAGTTTGACTTTAAGTAATTGTATTCAATAACAGTTCCACCTTATAGCCAGATTCAGGAATAATCAGGTGATTTCTTATTCAAAGAATCATCACTGGGAAACTGAGTCAGAAGGATCCCACCTTAAGTGGAGGCCAAAGTTATCCTCCCAGTTCTTGCCTACATCTGCCTGTAACAATTTAGGATCACATTCCTCTGAGTAGCTTGCTGCGTATTCCTTTTAGATGGTGGATTATTGTCTTAATGATCCATCAGATAATCATATCTGAATTCAAAACTCCAAATAATATCAGCTACAGTCCTAAGAGATTATATCTCAAGTATAAAGTCTCATTAATCAAAGCTTCAGATGAATTTAGCTCTCAAGGATCATAAATACTAAGTAAGTAGTGACTAAAATCTTACATTGATAATAGTAAGAGATTCATTCTAGAAAGTTCACAGCTTATCTTCATATCTAAGTAGATGGTTTTAAATTCAACATTACACAAATCATTTTACTTTAAGCTGTTCAATGAGCAATCTATATCAAAACATGTTCAGGTGTTAACCACGTTCAAAGGAACAAAGACATAGACCACTGTTCTCAGAATCTTCCTAAACAATGGGAACAGCTTTAAAATGACTCAATATAACCCATTAAAACTCACAAAGAATGTAGAATATACTGTCCTAATTTCACATTAAAGAACCCTACCAGGATTAGCATTAATTTATTCATCCTAAAAAATGTTAATTCAACTTCCTCCAACTGAGGATTATCTATAAACTTTTCTGGAAATATAAAGAATAGGTATAACATTAATATTGTTAAAATTCCTCTTAGAACAATTAATCTCCCCTCTCACCAAAACATTCCTAATTGCCCTGATGCAAAGTCAATTTTAGAGGTTATAAATTGTCCTTAAAAGTTCATTTTTGAGAGTCCTCCACGGGTTCTTTAAACATGATGTTCTTACTGTCCAGACTGCAGTCTCAGTCATCTGTAGTGTCTGGTAAGGTTCTTCCCACTCTGCTTCTTCCAGGACTTACTAAGTACCTACTCTCTTGGAACTGCAAACTCCAAAGATGTTGTCTGGGCCAGCAATCCTTGCTTCCTATGATATAAAAGGGACGAGGACATTGCCAATATGTATAATTCCTTAAATCCTTTGTTTCAAAAGAGGGTCTTTCCATTTTTCATCCCAAATAAAATAAACTAATCTCATAACAGGGAAAGTTCCAAATCACTTCTGAGGACAGTTCTAATTCTTTAAAGCAATAGGCAAATATTTGGTCAAGGAAATTTAGTCTCTAACATCCATTTAGTAATCCATTTCTTAAAAATCTGATTCATTCTTTCTACTTTCTCTGATAAAGGAAGTGGCCAGGTGTGTGGAATTGTCACTCAGTTTTCAATCACTCCCCATTATTTCTTATAAAACCTTAAAAGTAAAGTATGTTCTATTATCAGAATCATTGGTCTCTACCAATCCATAATTAGGTCTTATTTGTTTCAATATTAGTCCACCAACTCCTCTTAAGGCAGCAGAGCTCAGGGGAAAGCTTCTACCTTTCCTATTAAATGGGTCCACTGAAATCAGTAAATAACTCATTTTTCCCAATGGTGTCATTTCAATAAAACCTAACTTGAATATTCTGGAGTCAGGCTCCCTCCCTCTAGAGGGACACCTCCTAAATACTTATTTATCTTTAAACATATCATACAGCTTTCATGATTAGATACAATTTATTTTACAATTACACATATCCCTATACATCAAATTTTCTTGCTTTTACTTCTTTGTTAAAGGGGAAAAGCAAGATAAACCTTAAGATTCAGAATATAGTTGATATCTAAAAACTTTGAACCAAATTTCACAAAATTTACACCATTTATCCAGCAGGACTGATAAAATGTTAAAGCACAACTCATTACCATTTTTTAAAACAAAATCAAATCCAATAAAAGATTTAAGCTTCTAGGAGCAATACTTCATGTGCTACAAATATTTCTAAAATTTTATACCAAAATAAACAAGGTTATAATTTTAGCAGGCACTAGCTAATAATTATCTCATACAATTTCAAAATCAGAATTCCAATTTAACACAGACAGCCCCAAAATTTAAAGTGGCAGAAAACTGTCTTTTCAAGTTCATCTACAAGAGAGAGGAATATGCAAGAAAGCTTTTAGCAAACTGGCATACTTTAGGACCCTGAGGGAGAAAGTTGGAGAAATTTGGACCCAGGTGTCTAGCTGCAAGTCTGTGACCCATTGACTAGCCCACCCTCCATGCCAGAAATGGGGGCAAAATGTTGAAGATATTGGGGCACCAGTGCAAACCCCAGAAGAATCCAAGCTAGCCAGGGACACACACCCAGCCAGGCCAGGACAGATTCCACCAGCCTCTCCAAGGGAGAGAAACATGAAAAATCCTAGAGAAGGCATTTCTTTTTCTTTTATGGTTTGGTTTTGTTTTGTTTTGTTTTGGTAAGCTTCAGATTCAGGTACTCAGAAGGCTTTTAGTCATGTAAATTAGGCCTACTTAAAAATATACAGACTGACTCAAGTTAGCTGATAGAGCAACTTAATTATTAATAAGCAACTCAATTAATCTCAAAAATCCCAGAATCTACTAAAATGTTTTATAATGGGCAGCTTCCAAAATTAATAGGTTTCTTCTTACCAAAGGTCTTTAATGAGAAATTATTTGCCTTTTAAAGAGAAATTTTGCTCTTATATAGGATGGACTACATGACTTTGAGGTCCTCACCTCACCCCCATGATAAGATTCTGACCATTGTGTAATTTTCTATTCTTATAGTAGGACTCTAGGGAAAGCTTTATTTCACCCTTGTCTTTCCTTCCTGTAACCAATGCTCTCTTTACATATATTTCTCTCATCTGTCTCCTAATGCCTTTATCTGGGTGGTTTTCCTTTTCTTTCCTGCTCATCATGTCAGCATTTCTTTGGATCTGCTCAGCAACATATACTGATTTTCTTTTAACATGTAATTACTTCACATTGCCCATCGCTTTCTAACCTTAATACAGGTCTGACTATGTCAGTTTCAAATTCAATAAACGCTTTTGGTTCCCCATTGCCTCTTGGATGAAATATAAAAATCCCTACTTATATATTAAAGTTCTTCACTAGCTGATTTCACTCTAATTTAACATTTTTATTATAATACATCATTATTTTATTATAATACATCATAACACAGTATAGTCAGTTCTTTTCTTTATGCATAATATTCCATCTCCTGTCTATGAGTTTGGAGACTCTGTCATCCCCTATGCTTAGACTGCATTCCCTTATCTCCTCCATCTCTTAGCATCTTTTGTTCCCTTCAAAATTCTGCTTAAGCAGCACCTTCCACAAGAAGTGATTTCTGATGTCCTCAGCTTCTAAAGTCCTATCCATTTGAAGAATATATAGTTATTCTTTACACATCATAGAAGTGGGGATCATGGTGGCCCCCTCCCCCACATTTCAATCTGTAAAATCAGTGTAAAATTTTTTTACTCTCCCTTCATACCAGAGAAGTCTGAATATTTTTTCTTTTACAGGATATTTAAAGTACCTTATTGTAATTTGGATTAAGTATTTGATCACAGGCTCTGTATTATCTGCTGGCTTTTTTGTGTTGGATGTTGTATGCAGCTTCTGCTAAGGCCCCTCATAATTCCTATTTAATTTCTTATGCTGATCCACAATATATAGAAACTGTGATGGGGAAAGTCATGATACAGAAGGGATAACTGTGTACTTGCATTTTTTGTGTACATTTTGTACATAGTTACTGATGGACCTTCTCTCTCTGATAGAAGAAACTATTTCACTTTTGTTCTTGAATGTCCAGGATGTAACATAATTGCTGACATATAGTAAATGTTTAGTGAGTGCTTATTGGGGCAGTGCTAAGGGGTTCAATGGATAGAGTGAAAGTCTGGTGTCAGGAAGACGAGTTCAAATCTGGTTTCAAATTTACTAGCTGTATGCCCCTGAACAAGGCACTTGCCTTAGTTTCCTCATTTGTAAAATGAATTGGAGAATGATATGGCAAAGCACTCCAGTATCTTTTTTCTACTGAAAAAAGATTGAAAAACAACAAAAATGGATTGTTTTAGAGGGATGTTTGTGTATAGGGCAGAGTGAATTCTTTTGCTATCTTGAAACGTCACAATTCCACAAACTTTAGGGAACCCAACCACCAATCTCTGCCACTCCTACAGCAGTTTTCATGAGCCCTACAGATTGAACTGGTTGAAATTAAGCTATAATTAAGTCCTCCCCTAACTTCTCTCACCAGACTCCCAAAATCCTCTGTGACCTTGACTTGTCTTACCACCCTTTGTCTCTTCCTGTTCTGGACAAAATTACTCAATATGATTTCCTTCTCATCTTCCCGCTTCTCTAAAATTAAAGTCACCTCTGATAACATGAGGTTTGACAATTACAGAAAGAAATAACCTCTTTCATATTGTTTCACTCATTTAACATTGATTAACCTCCTCCTATGTGCAAGACGTGATAAACACAGAGGAAGTTGGTCTAACACTTCAAGTGATCTGTGATCCCATCAATTTAAGTACTCCTTCCTCTGTAGCACTGCTGATCGTCCTTTCCTGCAGATGAAGGATACTTTCTCCTCTGTTCAAGAACCCTCCCTGCATATCATCCTGCATCTGTCTTGTGCCTCCCTGTCTGGCACATACTGCCCCCACCAACAAAATGTAAACTTTTTGAGGGCAACTAAGATTTTGCTTTCATTTTTGTACCCCCCCAAAAAACACAAAATAGAACACATGCAGGCACTTATTAATGCTTACTGACTGCCTGATTGTCTGCCAATCAGTGCAAATTTGTCTGTGTTCTCCCATGAGTATGCTAGAATGAAAGGGTCTTCCTCTCATTTTATTTAGTCATTTTAACCTTGTCCAATCCCATTTGGAGTTTTCTTGGCAAAGATAATGTATTGGTTTGCCATTTCCTTCTCCAGCTCAACTGAGGCAAACAGGATTAAGTGACTTGGCCTGAGTCACATAGATAGTAAGTATCTGAGGTCAGATTTGAACTTAAGAAATGAAATCTTCTTGATTCTAGGCCCAATAGTCTATCCACTGAACCACCCAGCTGACATGCACACACCCAAATGGATCACATAGACTGTCCATCAGTCTCTCTCTCTATTGGACCGATCCATTTTTTTCTCTAATCATTCAACTTTCATGTAAAATTCCCCAGCTGTAAGGTATGTTGATCCATTCACATCCTGGACTGCTCTAGGGACTTTGGATGATTCTCTTGTCCCCGAGCTTACAGTCCGTGAGGGGTAGATGAAATAGAGAAACAGGAAACAAACTAGAATGAGATTAAATAGGTAGATGCAGCAGAAAGTGCCATAAATGCAGAGAGATCCCTTCAGATTAGAGAAAAAGGGATGGCATGGGGGCTGGGGAGGTGGAGAAGTGATCTGGAAAGATTAATGGAGGAAAAGGAATTTGCAGTGAACCCTGTAGGATAACAAGGATGTCGTCTTTGAAGCAGGTTTTAACTTCTTCTTTCTGGTCTCTGTCCAGGGTTATAAGGGAAAATATTGGCAAGCAAAGCCTCTGTCATTTTCTATAAAAGCTCTGGCTGCTTTGGCATCTCTCTTTCCCATCTGTTACACCATCAGAGCTGTTTCTGGACACTACTCTTTTTGTCAGGCATAGGAAGAGCCTTAGTTCTAAACATTTTCTTTCTTCTTTTCTTTGGAGATAATAGTGTATGTTATCCACCTCCCTTTTTCCTCTTGTTGGTCAGGGCTAGCTCTCCAAAATTTCAAGAATATCATTCAAGTTTTATGTCACATAATTGGGATTTTTTTGCTGCTTTTATTTTTCAGTCATGTCTGACTCTTCATAACATTTGGGGATCTTTTGGACAGTTACCGGAGTGGTTTGCCATTTCCTTCTGTTCATTTTACAAATGAGGAAACTGAGGTAAACAAGGCTAAGTGACTTGCCCAGGATCACACAGTTATGAAGTTTCTGAGACCAGATTTTAACTTGAGAAGATGAATCTTCTTGACTCTAGTCCAAGCACTCTATCCACTGCCCACCTAGCTGATGGGGATGACTGTCCCAAAAATTTTAATGAAACTCTAAGTTATTAAAACTATTGAACCTATTAAAGCTTAAGATTTGACTAAGACTTTTGAGACAGTCTATTTATATTTTTGTGTATGTGTATATATATATATGTATATATATATATTTGCATTGCAGATACACATATAATATTTCATTTTGTCTTCCCAACAACTTTCTATGATAGGTTTAAGCATTATCACTCCCATTTTTTTTAAAAATGAGAAGCTGAAGTTCATAGAGATTGCAATTTGTCCTAGCCAAGAAATGTGGGAGACAGGATTCAAACACAGAATTTCCTGTTTCCTCTCTTCTATATTGTCACAAATAAGACTGACCTTTCCGTCTTAAAAGGTACCAATAAAGGAATAGAGCACTGGGTCTGGAGTCAGGAAAATATGAATTTAAATATGGCATTAGATGCTTATTTACTATGTGACCTTAGGCCACTCTCTGTCCCAGTTTCCTAACTCTAGGCTCTAAACATTGCACCAAATTACTCTCTATTGCCTTGACTTGACCCTGTATAAATTGTTATAAGAGCTAGTCAAAAATCCCAGTAATGAACTTCTGATTCTTCCAGTTTTTATTCTGACTGCTGGTTACTCCACTTTGGGAGGAAAACTGGGGCCAGCCTCAGATCCCTTTTCTACAGCTACTACTTCTTTGTTCCCATAGTTCATCTGACCTGGTATCCTAGCTTTGCTGAAAATGGGAAAGATGGAATCGCACTTATAAAGACAAACATGATCCACACCAAAATGGTGCCTTAAGGAGCCATGGTTTTATCTTTTGGTTTTTCCTTCCTTCCTAGAAGCCTTGAAAACCTTTGCCATTTGTTTACGCACAATCCTAGATTAATAACAACCAAAGTGTCCATCGATTTTACTTTTCCCTTTTTGCATTAAATTTAGGCATAGATTTATAAACTACTATAACCAGTTGAGGAGTAATGGAAATATTAAAGCCTACCAGATTAACTATAAATCTCTTTTTCATTTCTTTAAAGTGCTTAAGTAGGAAAAATGTGGAAACTAAGCAAATTGTAGAACCAAAAAAATGTTAATAGACACAATGGAAATTTGATTCTTTCAATCCAAGTTGGGACAAGTAATTTATAAACCCTTTTGGAGAAAGATTTCCATATCAGACCCAAAGTCAAAGGCTCAAATCCTACTGAACTAACTATTGTCTGCCATCCCACTAGAATATCAAAATAGCATGTTAGAATCCTTAAATGTACATGGTTTAAACTGTTGTTTACATACTGCAACTTGCCTGCACCTGTGATGTTGATATTCAAAGCAGGGCTGTGGTTGCAAATATCCACGCTTGATGGATAGGGCCTGAGTGTAAATGTGTCTGATCTGAAGATCTGAAGGCCCCTTGCCATTTTATAATGTAAACTCATAGCTCATTCCTGCTCTAAACCTGTTATTTCTCATACATGCTACTCTTTATTGCCAAGGAATTAACATAATCATTTCAGAACCTTTCCTTAATAATTTGATTAGCTATCATTGGCTTTGTTTCTGGTGCCCTACTTGAGACTGTTTTCATTCCTGTTTTTTATTTGTGCCTCCATAAGAATAAGTAGAAATATTCACTGATTCTGCTTTAATTCCTATAGAATTTGTGTATGTAATGCCAACTACTACACCAATAGAGTAATCCTAAATTATCCAGATGGCAATAAATATGTGTACTCACATGTCTACTCACTTGCATATACATGTCATACACTGCATAAATACTGTAGAAATACACTGGACCAATTACATAGACACGTGTGTCTATATAAACACATGTGCATATATGTAGCCATTCTATATTTTAAATCTGTACATAAAATCAGATGTTTGAATGCAATAGAATAACATTACAGCAGGAGAAATGACAGAAATAACAAATTGAGAAACTGATAGGACTTTTTATGGACTAATGTAAAATAAGGTCATTGAGACTAAGAAACAATTTATACAATAATAACAACATTATTAGAGGAAACAAGTTTCAAAGACAAAAACTCTAATCAATATAGTAATTAATCATAACTTCAAAAGATCAATGACGAAGCATTCTTCATCATTTTAGCCAAGAAATAATGGTATAGAATAAGACATATATTTTCGGACATGATCAGTGTGTGAATTTGTTTTGTCATATTTATTTGTTACAGAAGAAGATATCTATCACAGTAGAGGAAGGAGTTATGGGGCAGGAGGGTGGTGATGGTAATGAAGGAAAAAGAAGGAAGGAAGGAAGGAAGGAAGGAAGGAAGGAAGGAAGGAAGGAAGGAAGGAAGGAAAGAAGGGGAGAGAAAGGAGAGAAGGAAGGAAGAAGGAAAAGAGAGAGAAAGGGAGGCTGATGGATAATAATTTTAAAAAATTTTAAAATAATTCTTTTAAAAATAATTAAAATACATTTTAAAAATGCATTTTTAAAATTAGTGTGGATTTAAAAATGTATTTATATAGACATACATGTCTATGTAATTGGTCCAGTGTATTTCCACAGTATTTATGCAGTGTATGCACATGTATATATGTAAGTGAGTAGACATGTGAGTACACATATTTATTGCCATTTGGATTATTTAAGAACAGAAGGTAATTGAAAAGAGGGCACAGAGAAGCAGAGAAGCTCTGTAACTATCTTTTAAAATTCAATACACACTTTTAAAACTATATAATAAATTATATTTTCACACAAAATCCTATTTTTCTGTTCTTTGTATATTGAAATATTTGTGTTCATTAATATTTGTCAAGTTCATAATAAAAAGAAAGTTTAAAAGAAAAAATGTTTGTATATGCATATGTATATGCACATGTCACAACTTTATATAGGAGTGTAAATTAATAGCTGTAAAAAATTTGAGAGGTCTCAACTAAACCTTTCCCTCTATTTTACAAAGGAGAAAACTGAGACCCAGAGAGGTTAAATAAATAACTTATCCCGAAATACACAATTAATAAGTAACAAAGCTAATATTTGAGTCCAGGTTCATTTTCAAGGAATTTTTCTTTCTACTGAAATACACTTCTTTTCCTTTATGAGGCAACCAAAATTTGGTGACAAATAAATTGCAACAAATGTGTTATAAATTTACAAACTAAGCCTCTTAGCCTGGTAGTAGAATTAATTTACATGTTTTATCTTTTATCTCTACTTCCTTTTGTCGATTTTTTTCTAAGTAAAATGAAAATACTAATAGAATAGCATTCATTTCATATGATAGTTATAAAGATCAAATAAGATGATATATGTAAAGTGTTTTGAAATTTTAAGGTGTGATATAATCTGTTTTATTTCTTTCTGTTTTAGTATCAAGATTTTAAATTTCCATTTCATTGTCAGCTTTTTTAAAAAAAAACTCTTTTTATGCTTTCTATTATGATTTCATCCAATTTCAATCATTTTTTAAAAAATTTATGAATCTAATTTTTCATCAACAATTTTACAAGGCTTTGTTATGTTCTAAAAAATAAAAAGAGTAGTATTTTTTCTTAATAATATTTTATTTTTCCAAATACATTAAAAATAGTTTTCACATTCACTTTTGCAAAATGTTTTGTTCCAAATTTTTCTCCCTTTCTCCCCTCTTCTCCCTCCCTAAGACAACAAGCAATCATAGGCTAAGCTTGTGCAATTCTTTTAAACATATTTTCATATTTATCATGATGCACAAGAAAAATCAGGTCAAAAGGGAAAAAACACAAGAAAGAAAACAAAAATAAGCAAACAACAATAACAACAACAACAACAGGTGAAAAAAGAAAGGTGACCTACATTTAGTCTTCATAGTTCTCTTTCCGGATGCAGATGGTATTTTCTATCACAAGTCTATTGGAATTGTCTTGAAATACAATATTGTTGAAAAGAGCCAACTTTTCAACATTCACCTTTGCAAAACCCTGTGTTTTGAATTTTAAAAGAGAGTAGTATTAAAAGATTATGTTTAGATTTCAGTTTAAAAGGATAAATTCAAACTTTTAAAATTGATCTATGAATAAAACACTAGAAAAGTAAATCTGTAGGGACAGCTAGATGGCAAAGTTAAAATATAAAATAATATAAAATAAAATAGAATATCAGTCCTGAAGTCAGGAGGACCTAAGTTGAAATCAAGCTTCAAGCATTTAACACTTACTAGTTGTGTAACCCTAAACAAGTCATTTAACCCCAGTTGCCTTACAAACAAAGTAAATCTGCTTTCAGTTTCAATTATAGCAATAACAAAGTCATTAATCCTTACTTTATTCAACAGTCAATGGTAGGTGCTGGGAATATTCTACCAACTGAAACAAACTCATCTTTTAGGAGATTTGCATGCTCTGAATCTCTAGTTTGGCTAATTTCACAATATGGGTATTCCCTTCAACAATTCAGATCACAACCTATACATGGTGGCTATGCAAATCCACGTCCATTCCTGATGTTTTTATAGCATTTTTATGACTTTAAAGAAGCATGATAACAATCTATTGTTCACCATAGTCTAGAGTCTCTTTTTTTTTCTGACTTGAATGTCTCTAACAACATTCTTTACACAATTTCTACTGCATAATTCCTCATTTGTTTATGTCAAAACATGTTCACATCCATAACATGTTTCTCCATTGCCCTTTGAGTGATCTTCAGCTTTATTATATATCCACATCCAAACTCAAACACATATAAGTAATGAAACACATATACATTTTCCAATGTGATCTCATAGATTGCCAACTATGAGGAATGGTCCCCAAAATCTTGCTTCCTAGTGGCCCTGGAAGGTCATAATCTAGTTAGTGGACCATTATAAGGAGTCAGCCAGTAGAAGTCTACTTTATATGGCCTCTTCAGGCACTTTATTCCTTGGAGAGTTATGGAAATGGATTAAAGTAAGAGGTCCCTAACTGAAATGAACATTTTAATGTTCTTCTTCTCTGTTATCCATTTTTACAGCATCAATCAATCTGTTTCAATAACAGAAAACTGAATTTCCTGAGAACAAAATGATTATTGGGGATATATTTTAGTAATATCATTCATTAAAGAAACAGTTTAGCTACTTCCCTGTTATTCAAGTTAAGTTTTAACTAGTTCTACATTTCAAGATATTTTATCTAGTGATTTTTAAAGAATGATCATAGAAAAGAAATGTCTAACTACTTAGCTTCCCTGACATAGTTGAATGGAGATAGGATGGAAGTGGTCTAGGTGAAGACTTCACAGGACAGTAAACTATCAATGAATGTCCTTAGATGCTCCCAAGGGATCACTTGAACACCTGTTCTCATCATTGGTCTTGATCACTACTGCCAGTTTCTGATTCACACTGCTCATTTGGGGCTGTCGCCAGTGAGTCTTTGACTTCACCTTGACTCAACAGTTTGGGTAACCTTCCAGATCAACTAGGCAGACATTGTGGAAAGCAGTTAGAATGACTTGAGTTCAAGTGCTTCTTCAGAAATTATATGAACTGTGTGACCTGCTCTAATTACTTAACCTCTCTCTTAATTAAAATTTCTTCATCTGCAACATAGGAATAACACCTACCTCACATGACATTGAGAGGATCAGGTAAGATAACATGTACAAAGTGCTTTGCAAACCTCAAAGCGATAGATTAAATATAAATATATAGAATAAATATATATTAAATATTAAATATATATATTATATGTATAATATCAATATATGTATATGTACATATACACATATTTTTAATATATATGTCAGTTTGGACATGTCCATTTTACTCTATATCTCTTAATGTATATTTAATGTATATGTTAGTGTGGGGTCCTGATTGCTGAAAGCCAAAATAACAAGGATTTCAGGGATGGAACGTGGGGTCCCTATGGGGGGAAAGCTATATCAAAGGGCTGAAAATCTTCACAAGGACCCAGTGTTCAGCAAATAACTTTGGGGGTGTGGTGTCTGGGAACTTACTCAAACTGACTAGCACAGAGCCTTGAATGTCTGAACATCAAACTACTTGTATTGGCCATGAACCAGGTCCAGTTCCCAAGCAAATGCATCAAAACATTAGCCAAACCTCATTACTGCATACAGCCCCTCCTCCTTTTATCTGATTTCTATAATTACCATGAGATTTTGGGGGGTCTTTGCAGGGATCCATTGAATAGTCTGCTGCAGACTATATGGCAGGGATCAGAGTTCTACTGAATCATCTGGCATCCACTCCAGATAGCCCTTAGGTAAATATCCCAAATAATTATTAAGGGACATCATCATACTGGAGCTCCTGGCATTTTTCTTTGGTATCAGTTTAACCCATTGATGGAGGGGTGCCCCTTCGTTTGAGAGTAGGTGAGGCTCAGAGTTTCCTTGCTTGAGGAACCTACAGTCAGCTGGCATTCTCAGTTTTAATGTATATATTAAAGATATGTATGTATGCATGCATATGTGTATATCCCTGTTTATATATAATTTATATTTAAAATATAAAAGTTTAAAAATAATTTATAAACAAAATAATAGAAAAATAAGTTTGCTTTAAATTTCAATAGCAGCAGCAACAAAGATTTTAAATATTTACTATTTTCAGTGCACAGTGCTGGATACTAAGGATACAAAAACAATTGAAATGATCCCATACATATATACAATACATACATACATATATATATATATATGTATGTGCCTAAGTATATGAGTTTTTGTGTAAATGTATATGTATATTATATATACATATAATGGCTGTATCACATATCTTATACATGGATGTGGTGATTAAAATTATTTTAGACACAAAATTTGGGGGTAAAGTATAATCAGTTTTATCCAAAACAGCTAGCAGATCCTTGACAAAAAAAAAAAAAAAAAAAAAAAAACTCCTTATCCTCTCCTTCCATCAAAGAGACCACATGGCTCTTTTTTTAGGTTTATATGCCTTTGGACAAGAAGCATTCCATCAAACAACAATCAACTCTAATTAGTTAACAGTTTAAAGAGGGGTGGACTTAGAAAAAAAGGGGGCTTACTTCAATATGGAGCTAAGAAAGACATCCTTGAACAGAGAGATCATTATATCCAGACCACCTCCAGTCTTGGGCAGTTTATATAAAAGGGTCTCTCTCTATACAAGCTAGATTAAATAGAATTCACCTTAGACTAGAGATTCCTTTTATGGTTGGATGGTTCAGAGAGAAGGGAAAATTAGCTCAACTTTCAGAGGCTGAAGTTTTGGAAATGAGAATACAGAAAATGGAGAGAACTCTGAATGTTCCCAAATCATTGGTTACTAATAATCATTTCTTTCAGTTGTATATGGACATATATGCATGTACTGTCACACAGCTTGCAATGTGACCTCAAAAATATTTTCTATCTCCAGACCAGGTAATCACTCTTAATCATAGACACAGGTCAGTTCCAACCCATAGCAGACAGGAACTCAAATGAAAACACCTTGTTCTACCAATATAATGAAAGACATACTCCAGCTAGGGAGACAGGCTTCCATAAACCTCAAGAAATCATTTTATTAGTATGATCTAATCCAAAAACTTTCCTCATTTCCAAACTATTGAAAACTTTTAGCCATTTCAATGGAATTTGGGAGAAAGCAGAAGGCTTCCTAAAATTGTAAGAATAAAGTTTGAGCATAGGTATTTGTTTGCTTGCTTAATTTATGGAAGAAAGAATATCACTTATATGCTGTGCAATTTAGCTTTCTCAATGATTCCTTCCTAAGTCTTCTAAGTTGTTCTGAAGGATTTAAATTAAAGGAAGAAGAGGGCAATGAAAAGGGAAAGTAGAAGAAAGACAAGAGCCATACCTTCTTTTCCTTAGAATTTAACCCTTCAAAAGTTCCAAGAGTTCCAAAGTGTGGATCCTTCTTCTACCAGTGAATATCATAACTATCCCAAGTCTTAGTAAAAAGTTCCATGAGTGACTTTTGCCAAAATAATTTGTCATCTGGTAATGACAAATTTCTTAGAACATAAGTTGTTAACCTGAGGTCCATGGACCCACAAATCAATAGATTTCTGTTTTGAACTTAATTGGAGGAAAAAATACATGTTGGTTTTCACTAAGCTCTAATTGGAACTTATTATTTCCTTCAACTATTTAAAAAATTGTCCTGAAGAGGTAAAGACTTCTACAGACTGCCAAAGGAAGCCATCATACACATACACGCATAGTCAAACACACACTAAAAACTTCATATTAAAATTTTATCTCCTTGAAGGCAAGGCTTTTTATTTTTCTTTGTATCCCCAGATCTTAACTCCATGCCTAGCACGTATTGAAGACTCAACAAATGTTTCCAGATTGATTGATAGATTGGCCAAACTATTGGTAAGAAAGCTCTCTGACCATGGCAGAACTGACCCTCAGTCATGTTTGAGCTACTCTTGGGAGGAAGGGAGAAGATAAGCAGCCAGCCCAGCATGGTCAAGCTTGCATCCGGGTCTATAGCAAGCTGTCCTGGAATCACAATATATTAGGATATTTCATCTTTTTGGAACATGAAGAGAACAGAGACTTTTCACCTTGGTTGGAACCAATAGTTTCCTCTTTGCTGACACAGCCTTTGAAAATCCTGGGTCATGTCCCCTAAGTTATAAGAAAAAGGAACCCAAGGAAAAGTTTGTTTTTCTCCTTAGAAGATTTTGTTTCTTTAGTCTTCCATTTTATAAGACTCACAACAAAGAAGAAAAAACAAAGTGGAACAAGAGGAAAGGAAATAATTTAATGTTTTTTCCATAAATTATAAGAAAATATAAAAAAGCAATGAATCATAAAAATGGAAAGAAACATCAAATGGGATCTTCCATAAGGCACATATGGCAAGGTTTTGAAGTGGTGATATCAGTGATTACAGATAAGGATATGGAATAGAAAGTAAGGAGACTTGGTAATTAGTTCCATATTGGCTTCTGCCTTCATATATGTCAATCCATCAATCAATCAATTAACAAACATTTATTAGGTGCTTACTATGTAAGGAGATTCTGTTGATAACTCTTTCCATCCCTTCATCTCTCCTTAGGAAACCATTCAAGTCCTATCTACCTCTATTTTCCAATTAATAAATATAACAAATGCCTATTACCTGATACTTCAAAGGATTTTATCAAGATTGATGAGTTTATTTTGGAGAAGCTAAAAAACTTTTATTTTTAAAAAATCCTCATGGCCTTTTTTGTTTTTATATTATAAACATTTACAAATTACCCCCACTCAGTGCTATTGTTCTTTAGTCATGTCCTATTCTTCATGTCCCTGTGGACCATACTGTCTGTAGGATTTTCTTGGCAAAGCCACCGGAGTGGTTTGCCATTTCCTTCTCCAGTGGACTAAAGCAAACAGAACTTAAGTGACTTACTCAGACCTACAGAAGTAATCAGTGTCAGAAGTTACATTTAAATTCAGGTCTTCCTCACTCCAAGCCCAAACTCTATCCACTGAACCATCTAGGTGCCTCAGTGAGAGGTCTTTATTTCTACAAAAAGTAGTTTGTAATTATATTAAATTCTTGTGTGTTAAAAAGAAGTTGATGTTGGAACTAAAAGTGATACTAGAAAAATTTCTTGACCAGTCTTTTGTAAATAGCAAAAATTGTAAATATGATTATAGTCACCAAAAGCTTAAACTTGCCCAAGGGTTATAATGAGTGAGGTAAGCCTAGGCAAAAATGGGCTTTAATCTAAGTCAAGGGCCTACAACCTTTATCTTAAAGAAAGTTACAAACCATGGAAGAGATGTTCTAGGTACTCATTCCTGGTTATCAGGAACTGAGATAAACTGAAAATAGGAGAAAGGAGGAAAAAGGTAGCAGCAAGAAGTTTTATGGCTCTTCCTAAGTGATAGTGGGAGAGAGTTCAATAACTATTACAGTAAGGAATGACAATAGTATGAATCTTGAAAGATGAGAGAAGACTTCAAGGTTCAAGACTTACAGTTGTGACTTAAGATCTAGAAAGAAGTTAAGCTTAGAATGAAGAAGAGTTGGAGAAGTTGATTTGAAGTGGGGAACAACCACAATTTTACATTGATTCTACATCTAATTACAATGTGTTTGCTAGAGTATCGAAATTCTATTTTTCAGCATTTGGCGGGGGAGAGTTTAATTCTATAGGAATGAAATGATAATGGAGTGACAGATTCATTCTTTAAAATGACAAAAACATCTCTAAAAATTTGTTTTTAGTCAGTGTGATAAGATGCAGTATAAATCCTTGATTAGTTACCAAAGCAAAATAAAACTCTTACTGTGAGACAATCAAGATGTTCTTCTTGCCCTCAGACAGTATTTTCCAAGGCTTGAAAAAATGAAAAATCTTTGAAAAATATACACTTTTTTTGTAGTATTCACAGTTACTTCTTCAAACATCATTATGCTACCATTTGGCCACTGCTCAGATCATTCTCTGCACTGCATATATGCTCTCTCCTCCAAGTCTCAGAAACTTTTTCCCCAAGTGAAAATAATTTCTAATTACACCTCAGTGATTGGAGTGGACAATATGGCCAGTCAAAGGCTTACCTCATAGGAAAATGACTAAGAGTCAATAAAGAAAGCTCAAAAGCTCTTGCTCATTATTTTGTTTCTTCACTCATGTCTGATTCCTCACAACTCCATTTGGAATTTCCTTGGCAAAGATAGTCATGATTTGCCATTTCCTTCTCCAGATCATTTTACAGATGAGGAAACTGAAGCAAGGTTAAGTAACTTGCTACTAATTATCTGAGGCTATATTTGACCTGAGGCTTTCCTAACTCCAGAACTTGCAATCTATCCACTGTACCACTTATTCATTAGTTATCTATCTTCAAGTTAATGGTCTTCCAGTGCCTGTGGGGACTGAAGATAGTTCATACTAGAACATCTTCACCTAGATCATTTAGTACCCAATGACCTCCTGTTTCCAGGTGTGTCTCCGTGGTATAGCATAAAGATCAATGGAAGTGGAGTCTACAGAGGTGAGTTCAAATATAACATATTACCTGTGTGGATTTGAATAATGAATTCCATTTCTCTCGATCTTAGTTTGCCCAATTGTAAAATGAGAAGTTTGAACTAAATGGCCTCTGAGATTTCCTCTAGCTCTAGATCTCTGATCTCTAAGAAAGTAGATTTCTATTTCAGGGGATCTGCTCAGTAATACTTCTTTTGAAGGTTTATGAGATCAGGGAGAGGAGCAAGTGAATTGCCTTACTTGCTAATCTCTCTGGGCAGCTAGGTGGTACAGCAGAAAGAATGCCAGAGCTGGAGTCCGAATTCTTCTCTCTGTGAGTTCAAATATGGCTTCAGACACTGACTATGTGATTCTGAGCAAGTCACTGTTTCCCTCAGCTTCTTTGTCTGTAAAATGTGCTGAAGGGAAAAATGGGAAACCACTCTAATATCTTTGTTAAGAAAATCCTGTCCAAATAGTATCAGGAAGAGTCTCAAATACAACTGAACCACAGCAAAGCTAACCTTTTTTCCTAGCTGAGCCAGGTATTTAACAGTTCTAAAGCCCAATCCATTGTAAAAATGTGTGTGTGTCTATGTGTCCGTGTGTCTGTGTCTGTGTGAAGGGCTAAAAATCTGTCACATTGGAAGGGATATTAAACCTATGCTGAAAAAGTTGCCCAGGAACACACATTAATGTGAAAAAGCAATTAAGTTGTTCCTTAAAAATAAAAGAGGTTGACTAGAGACAAGTTCAATATTGTGCATATGAAATAAACAAACCAAGTCCCAAAATAATAAGACTTCAGCTTTGGTAAGAGAAAGGAGCAAAAGAAGACCAATGTTTATGATCTCTGGTGATGAATTTGGCAGGCTAATCACTTTATCCAAACCTCTTTGTTCAGAGCCAGATTAAATCATAAATGCTTTCAAATCTGCTCCCCCCCTTGCCCACAAATATGGAAACCTGAATTTTGGCTGCCTTCCCAGGCTACCAGAGTTGCATACATCACTGCTCTGTTCCATTACTCAAGCAACATTGAAAGATGCTTCTTCAGTGCTCTTGGTTATGGGAATATCAGGGTACAGCTTTAGTGCCTCACAAATGATGAGTGTGCCATATCTGACCATGTATTTTTTAATGCAATGAGAGCACACTGTTAACAGAATGTTTTGTGTGTGTGTATGTATTTTTCCCCAGCATCTCTGCTATTCACCAGCTGCTAGAATCATGTTGCAGTTGTGACTTCTTTAAAGTACCTCCTGTGAAGCAGATTACCTTAATTGCTTGTTTGTGGAACATTCAGTCAGAGACAAAATATGCTGTAACAATTACCAATAGGTAGAGGATGACATTTTACGTCGCCTTGTTATTCCATTAATTTGGTTCTTCCTGCCTTGAAGCAGAGCATATTTGCAGTCAGGGAAGCAGAGATGTTCAGTCCAGCAAAAAGGCCATGTATTGGTTTGGAAATGAGTCATACTTAGTTTTTAAAGGGTTGTTGTTATTGAGCTATTTGAGTCATGTCTGACTCTTTGTGACCCTATTTGGGTTTTGGGGGTTTGTTTTTGTTTTTAGCCAAGACCCTGCAGTAATTTGCCATTTCTTTCTCTAGCTTATTTTATAAATGAGGAAACTGAGGCAAATATGTTAAGTGACAGCTAGTAAATGTCTAAAGCTAGATTTGGATTCAAGATGAACCTTCCTGAGTCCAAATCCAGCACTCTACCCACTGTGCCACTTAACTGTCCCAAAACAGAGGTTGTGACATTTAATGGGATAATGCTTCAAAGAGGATCTTGAAGAAAAAGTGAAATGATAACAGCAGAATTGTCAGTAGTGAAGGCTTCCTCCATAGCTTGATGGATCATAGGGTCATAGAATAAAGATAAAAAGGACTTCATAGGATTATAAATCTAGAGATGGAAGGAACCTTGGAGACCCTCCAATTCACTCCAAGGGAAGGAAAGAAGGCAGGAAGGAAGGCAGGAAGGAGGGAAGGAAGGAGGGAAGGAAGGAAGGAAGGAAGGAAGGAAGGAAGGAAGGAAGGAAGGAAGGAAGGAAGGAAGGAAGGAAGGAAGGAAAGAAGGAAGGAAGGAAGGAAGGAGGGAGGGAGGAGGAGGGAAGGAGGGAAAGAAGGAAGAGAGGGAGGGAGGGAGAGAAAGGAGAGAAGGAGGAAGGAAGGAAGGAGGGAAGGAAGGAGGGAAGGAAGGAAGGAAGGAAGGAGGGAAGGAAGGAGGGAAGGAAGGAAGGAAGGAAGGAAGGAAGGAAGGAAGGAAGGAAGGAAGGAAGGAAGGAAGGAAGGAAGGAAGGAAAGAAGGAAAAGAAGAAGGTTAGAGTTGGGCTGAGTAATTTGTTCCTATATTATACAGTGAGGATGAGAGACCATTCCAGGACAATATCCATTGAGAAGATTGGAATCATGATGACTGTCTTCAGGTATTTTAAGGACTATCATAGGGAATAGGTTATATTCTTGCTCTGCTTGGCTCCCAGAAGGCAGAGTTCTTTCAGAGGTGGAAATTGTAGAGAGCTAAGAATTTCATAATGATTGGAACTGTCCAAAAGTGGAATAGGATGTCTAGAGGTCATCGAGTTCCCCATTGCTTATAATCTAGGGGCGGCTCGATGATTATTACTTAGAGATTTAATCCCTAATTATGGGTTAGATGAGATCACCCACCTGTAGAGGGTCACAGACAGTGGGGGAACTCTGGCTGAGGTATAAGACCCTTCAACCCAGAGGGAACCTCTAACAATGATTCAGCTCTCCATCTCCCCTAAGGCCTCTCAGATTTCCTGAGAAGTCAGGGGCAGTGACAACCTGTGTTGTGATTGAAATGGAGTGATACCAGGTGGCAAACTACATACAAAAGCAAGTTGTTTATGTGGTCCTAATGTGTGCAGTATATACTTAGCACATGCCCAGTGTTTTTGTTAGATAAGGGTATGAGGGTATAAAGGGGGCAAAGACCTTCAAATAAATGGACTCCATTTTCCCACCATCTTCAGGAGTCCGCCTCATCACTTCTCCACTAGGAAGATATATTTTAATCATCCCAGCATGGGGGCTCTAGAAAGCATGGTATGTTTTGTCACCCCAACTTGGAGGCTCTAGAAAGCAGAACATTTTAATCACCCCAACGTGGGGCTCTAGAAAGCAGGACACAACACCCACCTATGGAATCTTCTATTTGAATCTGTAGCTGTTCAACATTTCTGGAAACTGGCTATCAAACTTCCACTCAGATACACCTCATTATCTGAATTTCAGATTCAGAATTGGTTTAATGAATGACCTTCAAGAATCATCTTAATGGTTTGGCTTTAAATTGGAAAGCTTGAGGCAAACTATAGGAGGAGTCTGTGCTGTTTAACATTTATATCGATGGCTTGAATAAAGGCACTGAAGTCTTGATTCTCAAATTTTCAATTGATACAAAAGCAGAAGTAATTGAGTAGACATATTAAAAAATCTTTATAAATCTCAAATATTTAAAGCCTAAAATTCCAGGGTGATTCGAGTAAGGTGAAATTTAAAAGAGGTTAATGCAATTTGGATTCAAAACTGATTTCACTGATACTAAATGAGAGAACTATGATTAGACAAGAATATATACAAAAAAAGAAAAAATCTGAGTGTTTTCATGAACAATAACCTCAATATGAGTCAATAGTGTATGTAATATGTTGTTAAAAAATAAACTAATATGATCTTGGGTTTCATTAAGAGAGGTGTAATTATCTTAAATATGGAGATAATATTCCCATTATACTCTGCCCTAAGCAGACCATATCTGCAGTATGGAGGTTATCATTCAGATAGGACATCAGAAAGTATCCAGATGAGGCGACCAGGATACTAAAGGGCCATAAGGCCCTATCATTTGAGGATCAGTTGAAGGAACCAATAATTATCCTGGAGAAGAAAAGATTCAATGGTGCACAAGATAGCTATCTTCCAATATTGAAGAAAGAATTGCTACATAGAAAAAGAATTAGGTTTGTTTGGCTTAGCCCTAGAGGATGGAACGTGGAACATCATGTGGGAGTTGCAAAGAGGCAGATTTAAGTATGATATCAGAAGAAACTTACTAATAAATGGAACTCTCCAAAAAGGGAATTGGACTATCTAAAGATGAAGTCAGTTCCTCCTAGTGGGAGTTTTCAATCAAGGGCTGGGTGGTTTCTTGCCTGATATTTATCAGGGATTCATTTAGATGGCATGGATTGCACTAGCTGGCCCTCTGGGTTCCCTATTATCTCTATAATTCTATTATCCTATGGCTATCTGAGTCTTGATAACTTTGAAGATTGTTGTTACAGTTTATCTTTATTTTTTCTCCCTTCCTTTTTTAAAAAAATATTTCAAAATTTTATTATAAAACAAGCATTTCCATAACAGTATAAATTTTTAAAAATGATTGTACATAAAACTGCAAATCTCTTATATACAATTTAATATTTCTTTTTAAGCCCTTTAATTCCTTGAAGGACAATGTTTTTAATTTCTCCTTACAGTTTGTCAGGGTCTTCTTTTTTTACTTTTTAATCTTTTTTTTTAAATGGATATCCTTTATGCCAATAGGATAAAGGCAACATGCCATAATGAAATGAATACAAGACTTTCAGTCAGGAAGACATGGGTTCAGATAATTCCTGATACTTGCTAAGCATATGTCTCCACATGGATAACTTACTTTAGATGAGGATTGGGGGGAGAGAAGGGTCATACCATTCCCCAACATTCAGCTGCTTATGCCACAGGTAGGATGCCATCTGAATAGTTCAATGAAGGAAATTCCCATCCAGAATTTCCCCACCCTGATGAAATCACAAATCCTTCCCACATTCACCTATTTCAATAGAAGAATGCTCTATGGAAAAACATGGCCTTAGGTTTTGTTAAATACGCCTTGGGTTTTTTATATACTTTTTCTTCTGGCAAGGTAGATATATCCATTTTAATTTATACTTCTACTTTTTTTTTTAGCTTTCCTCCCCTCCCTTACACATACATTAACTCTTCACTGTTGATCACAAAGAACCTCATCATCTTTATTTCAACTTTAAATTTAAAGTTGAAATTTATAAGACATGAAAACATATGAAACCATTATTATTTTGAGAATTATGTGTATCTATTTATATTCAGGCTGCTAGGTGGAGCAGTGGAGAGTAATAGCCTCTAGAGTGAAATCACCAAGATTCATCTTCCTAAGTTTAAATATGACCTTGGACATGAGCTGTGTCACTTAACCCTATTTGCCTCAACTTCCTCATCTGTGAAATGAGCTGAAGAAAGAAATGGCAAACCATTCCAGTGTCTTTGCCAACAAAACCCCAAATGGGGTCACATGCACACAACTGAAATGACTGAAAAGCAACATTTAGACACTGCTTCCAAGGCCTAGGACTTAATAGGTGCATATGAATTTCTTGTGGTAGTGGTAATGGTAGTTTTATTATTATAGGAGATTAAGAAACTCATGTGTCTACCCATTTAGCTTCACAAAATTTTCTTTGTTATCCTAAAGTTTTAGAATTGGAGCATTATTTGGAGTAGCGTCCTTACAGAGTCTCACTTTGCTGTACACCAAAAAGGAAGTATCATAGATAGAAGGACCTCAACTTTTGTCTTGCCTCTGATAAGTTTTGTGTACAAGTTTTGTGACTGGACAAACTATTTAATTTGCTAATTCCTTGAGTTACTCTCCAGGATTAGATTAGCTGATCTGAATTTATGAAGTTTCCATGTCAGTATTTCCTTACCCTGATGAAATCACAAGTCAACACCTCCCTCACCCATCAAAAAAAAAAATCAATTTACTTATTGGGGCAATTAGTACTTATGAATGATGAAACAACATTATAATTGAGAAAGACAACACATTGAGAGAAATGATTATTTCTCTCTCATGTTAACAGTCAATTATTAAATCTGGGGAGACCCAAGCTTTTCCCCCTATTGTATTTGCTTGTCCAATCTCTCAAAGACAGGACTGATAGAAGACAGAGTTAACATTCTCCTCATTCTGAGTATTGCTATTCTACCCAATTAGTTCTAATTTTGGTGGGAGATGCCAATTCTTTGTCTAGAGTTGCTCAAACCTCAAATCTTGTAATAGAGATCATCTGGGTCCAAGAATCACATGATCTCATTCAGCCCTTCATTGGAGTGAGCTCATTTCTCTTTATAAAGTCTACCTTTCATTAATTGTTAACCAATCATAGTTGTTTGTCACCCTTTGGAACACTCCTTTTCCAAAAGGTCATATAAGCTAGAATTTCTTAAATTTTTTCCACTCCTGACCCCTTTTTTTGCCTGAGAAATTTTTATGTGACCCTATATATAGATATATAAAATAAGTATATAAATCAAATATTTACTGACAATGAATCAAAATTTTACAATCCCTACATTCAGTGAGAATCCCATATAGTGTTGTGAATCAAAGTTTAAGAAACTGAGATATAAGCTGTGAGCCTGCAGTCATGATGGTCTTTGGTCTAAAAGAGAGATAGCCAAGTAACTATCCTTTTATTAAAATGCTGACATTACTAATAAAATGATTAAATTACTCAGAAATTGTGTTTCTCAAAACTTTAAAAATGCCACAATCTGAAAAAAAATTTTAGCTGAAGGACAAATGGAACTATCTAGGGATCTTAGATTGCATCATTAGGTCACATAATGATACTAGAAATCTGGAATATACAAAGGCAGCTATGATAGTAAGACCTAAAGGACCTTAGAGTACTGTTGCATGAAAAACTGAAAGATTGCTTGGTCCTCCAATTCAGCAGAAATATAAGGTGATATTTGCAGATGAATCATCTGCATGGGTGAAATTATCCGGATGGATGAAAGTGATCTTGAATTTTATTAAGAATGCCGGGTACCATGAGAAAAAAAATTACTAAAATATCCATACTCTTTAATTCTGTTGGTCATGTATCCCAATTAGGTCAAAAATAATAATTGAATAATAATATATAATAATAATTATCACTATTTCTGTAGTACTTCTTAAGGTTTACAAAAATGCTTTACAAATATTACTTAATTTGATCTTTACAACAACCTTCAATGAGGAAATTGAGATTTTACAGATGAGGAAACTGAGACAGAAGATGGTTAAATGATTTGCTCATGGTCACATACTTGGTAAATATCTCAATCCAGATTTGAACTCAAGTTTTCTTGACTCCAGGTCCAGTATGCTAGTTATTGTGCCATCTAGCTAACGGTAATTGTTATGATTAACAATAATAGGAATAACACATATATAGAACTTTAAAGTTAGCAAAGAGCTTTACAATATCATCTCATTTGATCCTCACTACAAACCAAGGAAACTGGTACTATTATTATCCACATTTTATAGATTAGACAAAAAGTTATTAGTTAATTCACAGTCACTCCAAACTCCCATCTGGGGAAGAATAAAAGAAAGAAAAGAAAGAAAGAATAAAAGAAAAGTAGATAGTCTACTATGTACCAACCATTATGCCAAATGCTTTTTATAAAGATTATCTTATTTGGTCCTTACAATCCTTTTATGCAAGTGCTATTATTATCCCCACTTTATAGTAGAGGAAACTAAGGCAAACAGAACTTAAATGACTTGTCTAAGGTCACATAGCTAGTAAACGTCTCTGTCCAAATTCAAACTCAAGTCTTTCTGACTTCAGGCCCAACACTATCCATTGCACCACTTCCTGGCCTAATTTTTTTCCAATTGTATCTAATTCTTTGTGATCCATGTTGAATTTTTCTTGGCAAATGATACTAGAGTGGTTTGATATTTCCTTTTCCAGCTCATTTGACATATGAGAAAATTGAGGCAAATAGAGTTAAGTGACTTAAACCCAAATCACATTATTCCAAAATATTCATAGTCCCCCTCTTTGCAGTTACACAGAACTGGAAACAAAGCCAATGGTCATTAATTGGTTGTCATCCTTCATTCTCGAAGAGGACCAAAATGACATCACTATGTTAAAGTCAAGTTATAGTATGTCCCACTGTGGTTGATCAGAATAATACAAATTTGGAATGCTCTGTCACAAGTTGGACACAAATAGTCCCTATGAACATTTGGGGAGACTTCTCTTATGTTGCTCATTTCACATTAGTTATGATTAGTGATGATTAGTGATAAGGACATGATCTTAAAGAAATGAGCTGAACACCTCCATAATGTTCTCAATAGACCATCATCACTCAATGGTGAAATTATTGACCATTTACTTCAAGTTGAAATCAATCACTCCCCAATTGAATTTCCAATGGAAGAAGAGGTTTTGAAAGCCATTAGGCTACTTTTGTGTGCTAAAGCACCAGATGCTGATTTTGTTCCAGCTGAGATTTACAAGATGGGGGTCCATTGCTCATATGGAAACTGACCGTTTTTTGTTACATTTTCAGTCATGTTGGCAAACACCTTTAATGAAGACAAACATGGTCATTAATTAGGGAATGGTGAAACCAATTCATTTATATTAATATGATAGAATGTTAATGTACCAAAAGAAAAAAATTATTGTAAGGAATTCAGGAAGTAAAAAAAAAAAGAAATCTTTATATGAATTGATACAAATTGAATTAATTTTAATAAAACTTAAATTAATAAAAAAATTTATATAAACTGAAATTAGCAGAAGCAAGAAAATAAGGTATATAACAGTAACAATGCAGCAATGACCATAAAAATATTAAAACTGAACAACAGGTAATTATAAAGATCATGCTAGGCCCCCCAAAAAGAACTATGAGAATATGCTTCTCTTTCTTCTTCACAGAAGTAAATGATTATAGATGTGGAACAATGTACATACTGGGTTGATGTATTGACAATATAAAAGTGAGGATCAACTGAGTGAATGAATCAAATCACCTTACCTCTATTATGGTGAGTGTCAAGAGGCTAAGTTCTGATATAATTATGAAGTAAGAACATCTCTAATACTTACTGGCAATGAATAATAGGAAGGGAAAGGAATAAGCATTTATATAACCCCTATTATATGCTAGACACTATGGTAAGAGCTTTACAATTAACTCATTTGATCCTCACAACAATCCCTATGAATGTAGGTGCTTTTATTTCCTCTATTTGATAATTGAAGAAACTGAAGCAAGCAGAGGTTGTGATTTGCCCAACATCATACAATTAACAAGTATCTGAGAATGGATTTAAATTAAATACAGAACCCTTGAACTCTGAACCCTGAATCTTTGCAGAAGTCCTAAACAGGATTATGCTTTGCCAAGGAAGCTCTCTTCTTGGCAAAGCTGCCTGCCAGGATTTTTGCCCACTGTGAAGATAATCTCTTCTCAGTGTTAACCTTTGCTATCTCCCTAATAGGACCTTTTCACTGAGAAGTCTGTCCTCCTAACAGTCTGGCTTCTCAGTGCCAATAAAAATCCCTTTTGCCATACAGATTTCAGGTTTGTGAATTCTTTCGTATTGGACTTGCACTGACCAGAGGGGATTCCATACCCCGATTCTCACACCTCATCACAACTACCACTAACCTCATCTTTTGCGCCTCATCAATATCAACTAATAATCATGGTGGGAAGCACACTACTGGGGCTCTTGCGCTATAGCAATATAGAAAAGACACTATTTATCTCCTCTCTAAACTTTTATGACAAGAATCTAATAGTCCTATTCATTGTACATATGCTACAATGAGGATTGCTGAACTACTCTTTGCTTTAAGGAGTGACTGAGTGAGAAAGAGAAATAGGATGTACTAGGAAATTAAGATAATGTTAAAACAAATGGTTAGTTAAAAAAAAAGAAAGAAATAATACCAAGCATTCTCAGACCTTTTTGGAGCTGTTAAGTATAAAAAAAATCCTTTAAGTTATATAATTGTATGGGATAAACTGAGTGAAGACCTCTCATGGGAATGTAGCTTTGAACTATGCCCTAATGGTGAATTGAGAATAGTAAAATGAGCTATAGCTAAAAAGCTGCAGGTATTAGGAGTATCTTGGAGGAACATTTCCTCTCCCATTTCCCACCACCTCTTAATTAGCATTTAAATACTTCTTTTAAAGGCAATGATGGCTTTGGGAATTCAGGTAACAGAATATCTGCTTGTATAGCAGTTCTCTAGGGGAATTTAATCTGAGGGAAATTTAAATTAAGAGTTTGTTATTTACTAATATTCTTTTGTTTCTGGAATAGCTTCTGTGTTTAAAGTGTTTAAAGGGGGATGGGAGCTTCTGATCTAATTTATCTTGTGTTTTGCAGTTTGTGCTTTGCACTCCTTTACAGACACCTTGTCTGTTAAGAGTTGCCTTTTCTTACAGATGATATGATGACATACTTAGATAATCCTAGAAAATCATAGATTTAGCAAAGTTGTAAGATATAAAATAAACCCACATAAATCATCAGTATTTCTATATATTACTGACAAAGCCCATCAGGAAGAGATAGAAAGAGAAATTCCATTTAAAATTATTGTAGACAAAATAAAATACTTGGGGGTCTACCTGGCAAGACGGACGCAAGAACTATATAAACACAATTACAAAATACTTCTCACACAAATAAAATCATATCTAAACAATTGGAAAAATATAAATTGTTCATGGCTAGGATGAGCTAATATAATAAAAATGACAATTCTGATTAAATTGATCTACTTGTTCAGTGCCATACCAATCAAACTGCCAAAACATTATTTTATAGAACTAGAAAAAAATAATAACAAAATTCATCTGGAAGAACAAAAGGTCAAGAATATCTAGGAAATTAATGAAAAAAATACAAAGGATGGTAGCTTAGCAGTACTAAACTTAAAACTATATTATAAAACAGCAATCATCAAAACCATTTGGTACTGGCTAAGAAATAGAGTGGTGGATCAGTGGAATAGATTAGATACACACAACACAATCAGCAAGGCCTATAACAATCTAGTATTTGATAAATCCCCAAACTCCAGCTTTTGGAATAAGAACTCACCATTTAACAAAAATTGCTGGGAAAACTGGAAGATAATATGTCAGAAACTTGGCATAGACATACATCTTATATCCTATACCAAAATAAGGTCAAAACAGATACATGATTTGGGCATAAAGGATGATACCATAAACAAATTAGGGGAACAAGGGATAATTTACCTATCAGATCTTTGAAGAATCAGATCCTTTTGAAGAGGAATTTATGACCAAAGAAGAACTAGAGAACATTATGAAAGGCAAAATGGACAACTTAGATTACTAAATCAAATTAAATTAAATTTAAAAGTTTTTGCACAAACATAACCAACAGAAATGAGATTAAAAGAGAAGCACAAAGCTGGGGAAAATCTTTATAGCCAGTATTTCTGATAAAAGTCTCATTTCTAAAATATATAAAAACCGTGTCAAATTTATAAAAATACACATCATTTCTTAATTGATAAATGTCAAAGGATAAGAACAGACAATTTTCAGATAATGAAATTAAAGCCATTTACAATTCTATATAAAAATGTTGTAAATCACTATTGATCAGAGAAATGCAAATTAAAACAACTCTGACGTACCACCTCACACTTCTTAGATTGGCTAAAATGACATGAAAGGATAATAAATGTTGGAGGGGATATGGGTAGAAAGGATAATAATAAATGTTGAAGGGGATGTGGGAAAACTGGGATATTAATGCATTGTTGTTGGAGTTATGAAATGATGCAACCATTCTGGGGTGCAATCTGGAACTATGCCCAAAGGGCTATCAAACTGTGCATACCTTTGACCCAGCAGTGCCATTACTGGGTCTGTATCCCAAGGAAATCATAAAGGAGGAGAAAAGATCCACATGTACAAAAACATTTGTAGACGCTCTTTTTGTTTTGGCAAAGAATTGGTAAAGGAGTAGATATCCATCAATTGGGGAATGGCTGAACAAGTTGTGGTATATGAAGGTAATGGAATGTTATTGTTCTATTTAAAAAAAATGGAACTGGAAAGGTTTACATGAACTAATGCTGAGTGAAACAAGCAGAACCAGGAATACATTGTACACAATAACAGCAAGAATGTGCAATGATCAACTATAAAAAGCTTGTTTGTTTCCAGTAGATCAGTGATTCAAAGCAATCCCAATAGATTTTGGACAGAAAATGTCAGCTGCATCCAGAAAAAGAACTAAGAAAACTGAATGTAAATCAACACATACCATGTTCACCTTTTTTTGGGGGGGAGGGATTTTTTTAATCTCCCATGGTTTTTTCCTTTTGTTTTGATTTTTCTCTCCCAATACAATTCATAACACAAGGTGTATTAAAAATAAATAAACCAAAAAAAGGAGTTTCCCTTTCTCACAAGATTGTAATAAATCCCTTTTTGCTTTTTCTTACCTGGGAAATCTCTGATTATTTTTGTGGTTGTGACTATCCTACACATAATCCATCTATTTTTCGAAGGTAATACTGAAACCCTTCCAGACAGATGAATATTTCCTCTGATGTACAAAAGATCACATCATTTTCCATAGTAACTCATTCCAATGTCTCTTCTAAAAAATTCTCTGCTGTCTTATCTAAATCCCTTTGCCCTCTAAAGCTTCCACCTGTTCCCTCTTACTCTATTTAAACTCTCAAAGGGAAAAAAAAAGTACATCCTCCTGAGCACTAAATAGCCACATATGCAGTAAGGTGTGGAATATTGAGTTTTTTGGGAAAGGAGAATAAGGAATGATTGTTCTCCTAGTCATCACCTCCTCTCCCTAAAATGAAATTAAGCAGGGCTTCTTGATGAAGTCTTTCCTGTCTCGATCTCAAACCAAAATTATACATGGAACTTGCCTTTAATTCTCAATGTCCTTTTTCCTTTTGTGGGGTTGTCAAAACTTTCTATCCCTTAATGGTACAGGATATAGCTTAAAACCTTTTATTTTACTGGGAGAACTACTTCAATGGAACAGGCCCCAAAAATATTCTTGAAGAGAACTGGGCTGAATTTACAATTCAGTAGCAATAGATATAATTATGTGTGTGTGTGTGTGTGTGTGTGTGCGCCAAGTATTGTTTTACATATATATATATAGAGAGAGTATTGCACATATATAATATATAAACTGAGCTGAATTTATAGTTCTGTAGCAACAGATATAATATATACATATATGTGTGGATATATTTGTACCAAGTGTTGTGTGTGTGTGTATATATATATATATATATATATATACACACACACATGTATATATATGTATGTATATATGTGTGTGAACCAAGTATTGTATATGTCTATATAGGTATATATACATTTATGTGTATATGTACCAAGGATTGTGTGTGTGTATATATATATATATATATATATATGTGTGTGTGTGTGTGTGTATGTGTGTGTATATATATATGCTGAGCTGAATTTATAATTCTGTAGCAACAAATGTAATATATATATATATACATATATCTATGTGTACATATATACCCATATATGTATTATGTATGTGTGTGTGTACCGAGTGTTTTATATATATATATATATATATATATATATATAGCTGCTAGATAGTAGATAGAGTGCTAGACCTGGATTCAGAAAAACCTGAGTTCAAATGTGACATCATACATATACTGTGCTTCCCTGAATCAGTCACTTAACCCTGTCTGTTTCAGTTTCTTCATCTGTAAAATGAGTTAGAGAAACAAATAGCAAACCAAAATAGTATCTCTGACATGAAACCCAAATGGGGTCACAAAGAGTCAGATATAACTGAAAACAACTAAATAACCATATATACACACTCATATACATAATATCCATATAGCATAATACATAATGTAATTATGTATTATTTTACATATATTATGTATTATATTTCATATAAAAATGAGAACTCAAAATTCCTAATTTTCTCTCTTGTCCTCAACCTCCTGGCTCATACTGTTCCCTGGTAAATATTTCAATTATTATTTAGACTGCTTTGAAATCTATAAAGTGGTTATAAATTTTGTTCATGTAAAGCACTATATGAAAAAAAACTGAGTGCAAAACATTAATTAAGCTTTTATCATATGCCAAGTTTGCTCTGTGTAAAAAAATTCTGGGGATAAAATACAAAAGCAAAGACAGTATCTTCCTTTAAGGTGCTGAAATTCTAATAGAAGCAACTATTCAAAGGGGAATGGTGGCCAAGATTCAGGAAGTTACCTGGATGGGGAAGAGGATGACAGGTGAGAGGGGGGAGTGTATCTAATAACAACGGCTGAGTTTTAAGGCTGCAGAATTGGATGAAGGTGAAGATAATGGTGGAAGAGAGGACCAGAAACTCCAAGCCCAGTACTCTATCTACTATGTCACCTAGCTGTCCCATCATTTTCAAATGCGTCAATTTGAGAGGATTTAATGGGGAAGGTGTTGGGGGAAGGGCTTGTTGAAAAGAGCAGTACTCCAACAAGAAATGAGAGACTCAATTCCAGGCATGAGGGACTCTCTGTGAGGTTTGGTGCAAAATGAGATCAGCGATCTAGTAGCTCAGTGCGCCTGAAATGTAGCTAACTGGGTGGATGGTGTTGCCATCAATAGAAACAGACTTTGAGAGTACAGATTGTACATTTAATTATCCAAAAATAAACATAAAAATTACTTTGCAAGATAAAAAAGAAAGCATTTCACACAGTGCAAGAAATGGAATAAAGTATCTTATGAATTGCTAACTTTTGTTTTTCTTTAGCTGAAATATTTGCCTCAAAATAAGTGAATTAAAAAATCCCACAAAACATCACAAGGGGAAAAAAGAGGCTTTACATATGCTAAATTACTTCCTTTTAAAGACCATGTGACTAATGACCATGAATATACACTACTAAAAATGCCAGTTAGTCATCTCTGACAACCACAAGGAAATAAAGCCCATATTGTGAGTCTGGTAGAATCTATAACTGTGGACTGAAATATATCATGTGTGGGCATGTGCTCAGGTCTTCTAAAATAATTACACAACTATTTACAATTCTCTTGCCTTATGTCTTCTTCATACTCACATATGACCAGTCATTCCATGGAATCAAGCCAAAAGTATCACATAAGATCAAATCTTGACCCAATTTATCTCCAGAATATTTGCCTACAAATAACTGAGGGTAGATGTGTCTCATTGTTTCCACAATATGATGTGCTTAAGTATTCTCTCTTCTCCTTATTTCTCACACTCAGTACAAAACACCTATTTCTGGGGCCTCTAGCTACCTAAAAGCTCCCTATAAACTGTTTGGGGTAATTAATTTTGCAAGTCATGATTCTGATCCTCATCTGGTATGTTCTTTCTTTGCAGAAAATCCTACAAGTTAGTAAGCAAACTATTTAATTAAAATGGAATTTCCAGATAATTTTAAAAGGAAAAAAGCAAGCAATAAAATAATTCTCAATTACTACCCTCATTTCCCTCATACACAAATGGATTTCTAGAAAAGAACACTAGGGTATGAAAGTGTGTGTGTGTGTGTGTGTGTGTGTGTGTGTGTGTGTGTAGATACAATAAGGACAAAGTTATTTCCTATTTCAGTTTATGCTTATTATATAGCACCATGGTACAATCATTTACCTCAATGGCTTCAGTGCAACAGGGCACTTACGGGTTTCCTGAGTTTGAGGAGGCCATTTTTCAGAGTGACCCCAATTCCTCTTATTTGTTCCAGAAAAAAATTCCCTGCTTTCAATTTCATCATAACTGGTAGTCTGTTTCTAAGTCTCATTGCTAATTCTCTGCCAATGGACATTAGGCTATATGGAAAATTGCTCTGTATATGCTCTATTATGTGCCTCCATGAACAATTCACCTTCATGGCTCTCTCCAGGACGACTGGAGATGGCCCTGGAAGCAGTGGGAGACCTTGGCCTTTTTAAGCAAAGCTCTTCAATAGGTCTTAGTTTGACGGAGGCTGCACCCCTTCAGTGATTAAAATTAGGTAAGGAATGGAGGCAAAGAATCTACTCTTTCACTTAGTCCAAAAGAAATCTAAACAAACAAATAAATAAATGAATCTGGGAGGGGAAGAAAAATGCTCAGAAATGATTGTTTTTATAATTCAATCTAAGTAGAATATCGATGAATATATGTATGAATGAATGAAACCTTATTAACAGTATTAACAATATAACATATTGCACTTGCTAAGCAAAAAAAAATTCAAAAGTAGTACAGTTGCTGCTGTTTCAGGGAGCTTGTATTCTAATTATACATCAGGACTTTTTTTTTTTTTTTTACATCAGGACTTTTTAACCTAGGGTTGATACCCAGGATGCCAAGGGGCCTGCAGATAGATTTCAAGTGTGTTTTTCTTTTTTTCTTTTTTTTTCTTTTGGCAAGGCAATTAAGTGATTTACCCAAGGTCATAGACCTAGTAAGTGTCAAGGATCCTCCTGACTCACCGGCTGGTGCTCTATTTACTATGCCACCTAGCTGTTCCAGATTTCAGATATCTTGTGAACTTGGTTGAGGAAAAAAGTACAACTTTCTTTCAGTAAAATTGGTTTCCTTTTTATTCATTTATATTTTATTTTTTGCATCTTAAAAAATCCTGAACCTTAATCAGACTTCCATAAAGGGGGTGGGAGGAGGAAAGAAGGAAGAAAGGAAGGAAGAAAGGAATGAAAAAAGGAAGGAAGGAAGGAAGGAAGATATTTCTTCCTCCCCAGACACTTTTTTATTATGGAAAATAAGAAAAAAGAGGCAGTGTTTTTGTTGTTAAAATGATTTTGATTGGTTTTATAATCTTCATATGAATATGCAAATGGAACTATTTAATATGAATTATTTGACGCTCAGTGGTGAAATGTATATATTTTTCTGTTTCCCATCAGACTCTGAAAACTTCTGCTGCTCTGACCTCTGATTTAAATGTTTCAAGAAAACCTCTCAAAATAGAATATACTAGTTTAGTTCCCACTGTCCTCTCCACCACAATCTCTTTCTTGGATATGAATTTCTCTTATGAATTTAAAAGAATTCTTAGAAAACAGGACATATCTATTAGGGGAACATTCTTGAGTCTCAGGTACTTTATCAAAAAACTCTGAAATTCACAAAAACTCTAGGCTTCTATTAACCTCCCAGAAAATTCAGGCCTAGAAGTAAGAGACCTAAAATCATGCCCATCATCTAAATAAATTATATGTTGAATAGCTTGGAAGTGAAAGAGAGGAGAAAAAGTATGAATTAACTTAAAATTTAAAATATGTTTTTGAGGCACTCAGAGGCAAGATATGTATCTTATGTTTAATTCTATGTACTTGTAAGCTGTAAAGTCAGTTGCTTCAAATGCTCATAGATGATGATGACAATGAAAATAACACAGTGTAGTTGAGAAGGAGAAAGCCTTCTGGACTTTAGGGATAAAGATTCATTAATTAATTCAATAATCATTTATTTAGAACCTCATATGTATCAGGCACTTAAATGCTAGGGATACAAAGATACAAATGAGAGTCTTTTCCCCTCAAACAGCTTATATTCTATTGAAAGGAAATGATATGATGAATCATTGTCTCTTTTATTTGAAATAACAAAAATAAATTAGAAGATAATAAAAGTAATAATAAATATCATAATACAATATTATTATATAACAATAAATATAAATAAAAGACAATAAAGCATATATTATATTATAATGAATATATTATATATTATTATAAAAATGTTATATATTATAATGAAAAAAATGTAGAGGGCCACAGACAGTGGGTGAACTCTTGGTGAAGAATAAGACCTTTCAGCCCAGAGGAAACCTGCTGACAATGTTTGGTTTGTCTCTCATCTCCCCTTGGGGGCATCTCCTCCTTCCTGAGAAGTCAGAGGGGTGTGACAACCTGTGTTCTACTTGAAGCAGAGATATTTGCAGTAAAGAGGCATTTACATAATAATAGCAGGATGCTTATAGTTAGCACATGCAGTGTCCTGTGGTGATGTAATGATACTATAGTTAGCACATGCTCAGTGTGCTGTGGTGATGTAATTGTACTAAGGCTAAGAGAACTTGCAATAAAGAGAACTTGACCATCCAAGTGGGTCCCTATCTCATCACTCCTCCTCTAAGAACAAAGACTCAGGTTGGTCTGGAGATCTTCCAAAGAGCTAGTCCGGGCAGTACATTTTGGCACCCCAACATGGGGCTCTAGAAAGCACACTACAAATAAACATAATAAATAATAATAAAAAAACAAACAGATGTTTCCTGACTTCTACTGCCTAGAAAAGTGTTTTCAAAAGAGAGGAATCCTCTTGGAGCTTCCTGGAAGAAAGCACAGGGAGAAAAATGACTTGAAACAGTTCTAACATGAATGCAAATCTCACTTCACCTTCCATCCCAAACTCTTCATCTCGATATTCCCATTTGAACCTTAGCAGGAATGAGGTATACTTGAAGAAGTCTCAGCTGATATTTTCAAAGGTTTTATCTTTGTCTTTGTCAAACAAAAATTCTCAGTCTTCACATAGACATTATCAAGAAAGATGGGCACTGAACATAATTCTGCCATCTCCAAGGAATGTTATCAAGCACATGACCTTCTCAATTGCAGCAACAGAATAGTAAGCAAATAGTAGGAGGACGAGGCACAATACAGAAAAAAGTGCATTGCTCTAAGTTCAGTAGCTGAGTTCAACTTCTGCCTCCGAAGCTGTTACCTGTATGACCCTGAGCTAGTCATTTAATTGCATTGGAATTCATTTATAAAATGAAAGAGGTAGACTAAATGGCCTTTTAGGTTTTTTCCAGATGTAAATCTATGATCCTCTGAGTAAAATGTGTCCTTATAGTTTCAGTTGAAAACTAAAATTCTAAATTTGCCTGAGGAAACATTTTTTGAGATGGATAGCCAAAGCTGACAAGATTTGTAAAAGTCTTTTAGCTCTTTTCTTTAATAATGTAGCTACCCACAATGGATTGATCTTGCCAGTAGGATGAATCTTAGATCCATTGGGACTAAGTGTATAGGAAAACTGTCCTAGGATTAAAGCACACTGTGAGTCAGCATCCCAACTAAAAACCTAAATTCTTGAGCCACTACCAGTTTTTTTTTTAACCAGTCAACCACTAGACATTTATTTCATAAAAGAAAGTATTTGGACAAAAATTATAGCAAAGAAAAAGGCAAGAAAAGTTCCTCTACATACCATACATATATGGCTGAGGTGCCTTACTTCTTCAATATGTATTCCATTCATCTACATGAAACATAATTGCTCATTGTATCATTAGCAAGGAATGGCACACCTTCACACATTCAACCAGGACAAAGATGAAAGACATACATATAGAAGCTAAGGCACCTCAGCCACATATCACATCTCTGTTGTTGGATGTTGCCTCTCCATTCTCCATCATGCCATTTTTACAGGAACCCAGTAGCTTAAATTTCAAATACCAGTACTTTAAGGATTAAAGACATTAAATTTTTAACATGTAATCTCAGGCCTAAACCACTTTAGGAAAGAAATTCTCTCTGCTTTCTTTTTAGCATGAAGAACAAAGATAATCTCATTGAGTTCCAGGATGTATTTTTAAAAGGGTGCAAGGGAAGGGATGAATTTAAGTTGAGTTCATCTAAATATATATATACCAAGATACATGAAATTAGAAGGGATATTCTACCTTACCTTCAAAACTAGGGAGGGGGGAATCTGTATGGCCTAGGCAGAAGTGTGGTGTGAAAGATAGTGTGGTTATCTTAGAAAATTATGGATTTTCAAGTAAGTATCTCTGACTTCAAATTTTAATTCTGCATTTTTCTATTTGTGTAATCTTGAAAGAAGTAATTTCACTGCCTCAGGCCTTAATTTCCCATATGTAAAAGAAGAGATTAGATTAAATTATTGCTAAGATCTTTTTTAAGCCCCATATCATAAGATCAACCTGTGTTTGAAAAATCACATTTCCTGTGTAACTGTCCATTGAGGAAATTTGATCTTCCATGGTAACAGGTAAAATAAAACTTATCCCAAAATAAATACCCTTGTGCCTCAAAGAAATGGGTTCTCTAATATTAAACTGTATGTATTTATATTTTTTTAATGTTAGTGTTAAAATATATCTCAAGCATATCTTGCCTATCCCATTCCTGGCTCTTTATAAATTCATTTAGTTTTCTCATGTCTTTTATAACATTAATCAACATTAACGAATGAACATTTCTTGACTTTGGGTCTCTCTATTTGTAGACTATCTTTCCCATACTTCTGGGAAAGAGGTTTCTCAAATAATAGCTACTATTCTATCTAGTTAAAAATTATAGATTTGAGACTATAACTCATCTAACTCATTTTACATATGATGTAAAGAGAGGTAAAGCCATGTACTCAACATCATACAGAAGTGGGATTTGAATCCAGGAGCTCTGACTTCAAACCCAATGTTCTTTTTACCAGTCTTGCCTCTAAGATAGTCCATAGGCTTGTCCTTGAGTAAATAGCTTTTATGATGAAAGATGGTGCTTCTTTTGAAAAATAAGAAAGTCTTCTGTTGCTATTTTTACCACGATCTAAGTCCTTTAGCATTGGAATATTGGCTAGTTACAGTAAATATATAATCCTCTCTCTTTAATCCATGTTTCCCATTGTCTACTTTTTCTTTATGCAGTCTCTTGAATAAACAGGCAATTACTGGAAAAATCACTGGACACACAATGTATTTCTTTTCTAGGCTAATAAATCTCTAGCCTTGCTTTCTTAACTTTTTCTTTTGTTTTTATTTCTCCCATTGGCCTGAGTCCACATCTAATCTTGGAAAGGAAATAATGAATCAATTGATCAATTAAAGAATTAATAGCTATGTTTTGACATTGTACATTAAGCAGTAACGAATTGCCTGATTCCAAATGCTTTTTAAAACATCTGTGAAATCAATAGGAAAAAGTTACATCTTAAATAGAATGACAGGCTTGGGAAAAGGAAGTGGACATTATATATGAATACATATACACACACATGCCATTCAGAGACTTGTTCAGTTCCAAGGTCTAAGCATCTTCCTTAGCTAGTAGATCTTTATTCAGTGCATTCTGTCTGATAGTCCCTTGGTGAGTACATACTGAAAGTACATACTGAATCAATACCTCCCACCTAGACATTATAATATTCTGGGCACCGCGGTCTGGAGGCCTTCTTCTGTCCCTTCAAGAAGTTCTTCAGGGGGATACATGGGATAATTGGGAGGTGTCTGCAGGGATAAAAAGTCTCCCTCCAGAGCAAAAGTTTGAAGCAGAGCAATGGACTTAGAGACCATGTTTGTTTTCTCAACTCAGAGTAGTAATCAATAAATGAAAATGCTTTCACAGGACATGATAAAACGCCTCCCGGAATGTCTCAAGAAAGCCCCCAGAGCACCAATCTGCATTTCATATAGATCTGCATCATCTCATTCTCTATTTCATTACATCAGTCACATGGAAGGCATTTATTGTACAGCCAAAATTTCTGCATTAGCTGTTTCTGCCTGGTTTAAAAAAAAAAAAAAAAAAAAAAAAAGAGGGTTATTTATGGCTTAAGTCACTTGTGACACCTTCATCTGCTCCACAAAAGTACAGCTGCATAGAGGACTTCAACCCATAGACAGAAAACCTGCAAGAATGATTATATAGGCATATGTAAATACAATATTTATATATGAATATATCTAATACATGTGCATATAGATATACACATTCATATTTGTATAAATGTTTCTTGCTCTCAAGAAGCTTTCTATATGAGAGACAAAGAGGGAGAACATACTGTTGTTTGGTCATTTTTCAATCCTTTCCAATTTTTCATGATCCATTTGAGATTTTCTTAGCAAAGATACTGGAGTGGTTTGCCATTTCCTTTTCCAACTTTTTTTTTTTTACAGATGAGAAAACTGAGGCAAACAGAAGTAAGAGTCTCAAAGCTAGTCATTATCTAAGCCAGATGTGAACTCAAGAAAATAAGTCTTCCTGACTTCAGACCTAGCACACTATCCCTCTATCCACATAGCTGCCCAAGACAATATAGATACATATATGTATGCATGTATATATATAATGTATATACTTTTTTATTTGTGTATATTTTTCAGAACAAGAACCAATTAAAAAAAATTTATCAGTACATAAAAGAATACCTAACAATTATACCTAATTAATAAATACAGTTGAATTAAGTTGAACTGAATTGAATTGAGTTGCATTGAAGTGAATGTTCTCTGAGGGAAATTCCCTGACATCTGTAATATCTTCAAGAAGTAAACAGAAGATTCTTAAGGGCTTTGGAGAAAGCACCCCCACCCATTTAACAGGACAAAGAACTGAATCTACCCTCAAAAAAAGTCCCTTTGGTTCCAGAGAGTCTGAGTGGGCCAAGCCTAATGTTTAGATGACTAAGCTCTCCCTCTCAACTTTTAAGACATAAATGTCTTATTTCCATGTACATGCCTCAGGGTAATAAGGCCAAGATGAGAAGTGAAAAAATATGATATATAAGCAAACTTACCACTGTAAATAGAATTTTACCCCCTATGTTTTCCACAGGACATCAGCAGTCTCTTAAGGGAAAACAGCAGTGATGGGGTGGAGTAGAGGTGGGAGGGTCAATGACATGGATTTTTCTGTCATCTCTTTGTAATTTGGTTTATTTTTGACTGTACTGCCATTTTCACTACAAAGAAAGGAAAACTTTGTGGTTGTTGCAAAAACAAGTTTTGTTTTTGTTTTGTTTTGTTTTGTTTTGTTTTTCCTTTCAGCAAGTTACTCCCAAATCCTCCATGTAGTCTCTGACTTTATTGGAGTACTTACATTGCCCAAGCAGGAAACTTTCATTACCAAACCTCTCCATCTAGTGCAGTGTATTTGCATGCACACACACACACATGAGTCCTGTCTATATCTTGTAGGTCTTCCACTTAGGATACATACACATTGATCCCACCAGAAAGTCTGATAATCAATCAATTCATCAATAAACAAACCTTTATTAAACATTTACTGTGTATTCCAAGTACCACACTAGGTTCTGGAGAGTCATTAGTAAAATTTTAACAGACCTTACCCTCAAGAAGTTTACATTCTACCATGGGAGACTATATGTTCACATATAAACAAGATGTACACCCAAAAAATGCAAGATAATTTTAGAAAGAAGGGCACTAGGAACTGGGTGAGAGAGGTAATGCTTATGTTGTGCTTAGAAGGTAGCTAGGAATTCTAGGATGTGCCTTCTAGAAACGGAAAACAGTCAGTTTAAAAGCACTTAGGTGATACACTAAGAAAAATCATTGAACTTCCCCAAGTCAGGAACATTTTCAGGTCAGATCCTCCCTCAGACTTACTAGCTGTAGGTAGGACTCTGGGCAAATAACCTCTTAACCTTAGTTTCCTCATTGATAAAATGATGATAATTACAGATCTTACCTCTTTAGATTGTAGTGAGAATCAAATGAAATGTAGAGAGAACATGTAGAGAATTTTTAATGCACTATAGAAATCCTAGCCATTATTATTCAGAATAAGTCAGCTTTAAATCCCTTTCTTAAAGGAACAGTGTTTTAGTATATAAATAAGACCAGCCAGTGGAAAGCATGTGGGATACTCACTTCTCCAACCCAATTTATTCCAGATCTTAGCTGAAATTCAACACATATGATCCTCTAAAGTGTATTCTTCTGAGGATTGGCTTGGCTGCCCTGTTCACACAATTTTTAGCAAAGTGCTCTGCCCTCCAAAGCAAATTTCAGCACTTTAGGCCAGAACAAGGCTGCAGAGACTTCCCTTAGGGACTATGAAACGTCCAGATTCTATTGAGTAGATTAAGCTCAGCTGTCTCTTCGGCATTCTTTAAAAAAATATAGCAACATCTTCAATGAATAAACAGCCTTCAAATAACAATGCTATTTGTTATAAGAAACAAATCAACAATTCGGCTGAAAAAACTTCTTCCTCTTATTCTATTTATGAGAGAAAACATAAACTAATTAAAATTTACCCAAAAGGAAGGAAACTCTGAATTACTTTATTCATGGATATTCTTTGATTTGGGGCATTAAGAATTGAATGAAAAAAAAAATGGAAAAGGTCCTGCAATTGTATAATCTCAATGGCAGCTTGTTAGCTTTTTGTTCATTCTGTGAGGGATTTTGTAGTTTCAAGTCAAGTTCATCCCTTAAGTGTCCACCAATATGATCAGTTGTGAAGGCTTATCTCTCTAATACCAATATTCTCCTAGTAAGTCTATAATTTATGTCATTGGAGCATGACACATTACAATTTCAGAAGAATCATATATGTATGATTGACCCATTTGTTATATAATAGTTGATTATAACTGTTTGTTAAATTTAATGTGTTCAATCTAGATCTAGAAGGAACATTAGAGATCATTTAATTTCCTTTTTATTTTAACAGATGTAGAAACTGAGTCCCAAGACTCACAGATAGAAATAAGATTTGAACCCAGATCTTTTGACCACAAACTCAATCCTCTTTTTTTGCAGACTAGCAATGAGATAAAAGTCTGTCTTGGAAATGTATGAACCAAAAAGAAAGCAGTGTGGTTGCATAGTATATATTTGATTATACATCAAATATATAGCTTGAGTAGTATTTATTATATCCTTAAAATAAAGTAGAAGTCAGCCTTCATTGAATTGGAACCACTTATGAGAAAACATGGATAGGGACTGCAAAGGATGCAAAATTATGAAGGTATGCTATATTATTAGTGGGAGTTCTAAAACTAAGAAAAGCAGAGATTCACAAAATATTTCTTGTCAGGGATATTCTTATTGGATTAACACATGGGGTCCCCAGATGCAGAATATTGCCCATAGTTATTCATGGGGCAGCTGGGTAGTGCCATAGTGCATAGTGTACTGAGCCTGGGCTTCATCTCCCTGAGTTAAAATCTAGCCTCAGATATTTATTAACTGTGTGTCTCTGGGTGAGTCAATCCTATGTGCCTCAGTTTCCTCATCTGTAAAAATGAGTTGCAGAAGGAAATGGCAAATCACTTCAATATTTCTGCCAAGGAAATCCTAAAGGGGGTCACAAAGAGTCAGATATGGTTAAAACGACTGAACAAGAACAAATTAATCAACCTGCTTCCAGATTGTCCCTTCTTGACAACTCACTCTCCAAATAGTTATCAAAATAATCTTTCTAAACCATATCTGACCATGTCAGTCTTCTGATCAAAAGCCTTCTATGGCTTTAAGATAAAATATAACTCAATCCAATATTTAAGGCCTTCCCAATCTATGTTCCCAGATTCATTTCACATTATTCCCTGAACTGAACTACAAAGTGTTTCTTGAACTCAACAATCCATCTTCCCCAACCTGGCCTCACACCCTTGGAATGGACTTCTTCACTTCTGCCTATCAGAATCCTTAACTTCTTTCAGGGCTCAGGTCAGTGTATAACTGTTAATGTTGCCTTTCTCTTCTAATTATCCTATACTTATTTATCTGGATGTATTCTCTGTATCCCCAGCAATTTAAATCAAAGCACATAGTAGGCACCAATAACCAATAATTTATTACACTGAGTTCCTTGAGAGGATGGCCAATGGTTTTGTCTTTCTTGGATTCCCAAAATTTAGTAGCATGTCTGATACATAGAGAGCACTTATTTAAATACTCATTGGCTAATGGACTGATTTACAAAGATTATAAAATCCAGAATAAACTTACTATAGAACTATTTCTCTAAATTAATTTCTGGCCACCATAAAGATAAATTTATAACTGGAAGAGACCTCAGATATCATTAATGCCTTAGGTTTACAAATAAGGAAGAAGAAGCTCCCAAAGGGTTATTTACCCAAGAAAAAAGAAGAGGTGGTAGAGACAAGTTCAAATTTCAGGTCTAGGTCCTCAGACTTCAAATCCCTGTATTATTTCCTATACTATATTTCTTTTATTTAAAACTAGTCGCAATTCAGATTATTTCCAATGATCTTGTGATGGAGAGAGTCATCTGCATCTAGAGAGAGGACTATGGCAACTGAGTGTGGATCACAGCATAGTATTTTCACTTTTTGTTGTTTTTTGTTTGCATTTTGTTTTCTTTCTCTTTTTTTTCATTTTTGATCTAATTTTTCTTGTGCAGCATAATAATTGTGGGAATATGTATAGAAGAACTGCACATGTTTAACATATATTGAATTACTTGCTGTGTAGGGGAAAAGGTGAGGGAAAGAAAGGGGAAAAAATTTGAAACAGAAGACTTTGCAAGGGTGAATGTTGCAACTATCTATGCATGTGTTTTGAAAATAAAAAGCTTTTTAAAAAAAAAAGAAAATAAAATAAAACTAGTCACAAAAATAAAGTTGCAGCAATAAGGCTTGAGAAGGAAAGCTTACTATTCAAATCATGGGAATCATAAAAATCCTTGTACAGAGGGGACACTTTTATAAATATTTGTTGTAGGGAATGGAATGGAGTCGAGTCTCAAAAGAAACAAGTATGAGGCAGCTAGGTGGTGCAGTGGCCCTGGAGTCAGGAGGACCTGAGTGCAAATCAATCTCAGACACTTAACACTTCCTAGCTGTGTGACCATAAGTAAATTACTTAACCCTGATTGCCTTGCCAAAACAAACAAATAAACAAACAAACAAACAAAAACACACAGTCAAATAAGAAAATGCCAGTACCATGCAGTATTAATGGCCAATCTCTAGAAATAGGCATTTCTGCTACTTCCTCACAGTCTATCATAGCTCAAAGTTTCTATAGACTTTATCCAAGCAGAATACTCCTAGAAGGAAAAATAAAATATTTGCTCTAAACTTTATAAAGTATTTTCTAGAAAACAAATCAAAACCTGAAGAACTCTCACACTTTCTGTTGTTATGAAATCTCTTTCCATGTCCTACACAACTGGTCTCTATGGCCTGCCTCCCTCCCCCAGATATGGTACCCATGATTGTCCCTTCATGGACTACTGCCTGAGAGGGGCTATTCCTGCCATTAAGGTTTATAACATTACAAAAACCAAGAACAAAAAATATGGCAGCAATATCATCCAGCAGTTCATTTGTAACAACCCATGATTGTTGTAGAAGGTATCTAGGGTCTACTTCCAGCAATAGCTGCTATGTAAGTGCTGAGCTTTCTCAGGGAAGTGATGATGCTTCATCATCCTGCTCTTCCAAAATCATTCCTACACCACTGGTAGACAATACTCTTCTTCAGGAAATTGAGTCATCTGTTCATGACAAGTGTATTGAAATCCCCTGAGAGAAATTCTTATTAAGAACCAATGATCTAGGGAGTTCTCCATTTCTTCTATAGTTCTGGTGAAGAACATTGATGATTAGATTAATTTAACTTTCTTATTCAAGACCCCATCCTGGTAGAAGCTATTATGATCTGCTCAGGCTTAAGTATGATAAACATTTTTTCCAATTCAAATCTAAGGATGGTCTGAATAGTCTTTTAGAAAAAGAAAGAAGGCAACAATTCTTGTAAATCTGTGACTAATATTTAAACATAAAAGCTGACGTGAAACATCATATTTATACAGTATTTCTTTCACAACAATCTTGTAGGTACAATCATCTCTATACTTTACAGATAAGAAAACTCAGAGGGGTGAAACTAAAGGGATTTGCCCAAAATCACACAGCTAGAATTATTGAAGTGGAATTAGAATCTAACTCTTCTGATCATAGTCAGGAGACAAGAGGAGTTCCTGAGACTGAGAACCTGCCCAGAATCCAGAAAATAACAATAAGGAAGACCTGAGATCTAAGGCAAAATTATCCACAACTGGATTAAGACCCAGCTCTCTTTCCCCTGTACAATACTGCTCTCTGAACACAGTGACATAAGAAACTTTGAGGTGATTCTAGAAAACACTATGGCAGTTAAAAAGCATTTGTTAAAGTACTCACACTTATAGAAAAGCCAGTGAGGATGCCTATCTAAATTTCACAGTGGTTCAATTAAAAGAAGAAAAACAAGAGAGTGGAAATAAAAGGTTCTCCCTCCATAATTCCCTCTTGACCCCAAACTCTGCTTTGTATCAATGCTGCAGATTCTCTAGACTCAAATCCAGAAAGTAAAAAATAGACCATTGTAAATACTTCTGATGTAGGACAGGTAAATAGGGGAATAATTCTAGCATCCTATGATTTTTTAGAATAAAATAGATTTATGTTCTACTTTCTTATCAGAAAGGTGGGGGGAGAGAAGGGGAAGACATTCCACTGAAAGAAACCTCAGCCAAAAGCCTTTATTGGCCTGTGAGCTTGTCCCTCTGGGCTGAAAGCAGCCTCTCCAGAAAAGAGTTTTGAAAAAAAATCCATTGTACTGATCTGTAATATTGAATATTCAAATACCAACCTTTAACCTATTGTGCATCTGTCTCTATAACTCATAAGGCATTGATTACCTGTGTCTTTATAGAGTTTATATGGCCAATTTCTCGCTGTCCTCAGGCCTCTATTCAAAAAGCTTTCTTTCCAAGGTGACCTCCTTTTTGGAGTGGAATGATGAGTAATGCAAAGAAAGCACTGCATATGGAAACAATCTGAGTAAATATCCTGAATGGCAAAGATCTGGAGCAAAAAAAGAGAGAATAAGAAAAGAGGACTGCATTGAGAACTGGAGGATTTCAATTCCAATTCTTGCTGTGCCATTTATAACTTGAGTGACTTCAGGAAAGTCATTTAATGTTTTGGGACCTCAGTTTCCTCATCTGTTAAAAAAAAGGGGGGTGGGGGGTAGATTTTGAACTAGATGTCCTTTCTATCTCTAAATCTATGCTTCTGAGTGATGCCTGGAATATTGCCTCTATTTTTTCATTAGGAGAATCATTACTAGAATATCCCAATCAAATATTCTAGAAGGCTAGACTACTAACAGTAATATTTTATATCTGTATCATAGGATGGGAGTTATAAGTAATCTTAGTGATCATCTAGTCCAGACTTATTGCTTTGAAGACGAGGAAAATGAGATTCATTAAACTTAATAACTTGCCCAAGATCTCATAGGCAATATGAAACTCAAATCTGGATCTTCATCTTTGGAACTGGTCTCTTTTTTTACTGCCTCACATGGTGTTTTAAGGTTGTTTGAAAATTCTTTGCTTTATTAGATATTAGAGAGATATTTCATATCTATATAGTATAAAGTAGGGCTTCTTAAACTTTTTCCATTTGCAACCCCTTTTTCCCAAGTAATTTTTATATGACCCCAGATATATATAAGGATTTATATAGATGCACAAATAAAACATCTATTGATAATAAATCATAATTTTGCAAACCCCACCTTTAGTTACATAAACTACAGTTTAAGAGGCTTTGCTGTAAAATTCCTGAAGTCCTTCAAGGAGTTGATAGAAAAATGTATATAAAATATGTGTGTGTGTGTGTGTGTGTGTGTGTGTGTATAGAACATATATCTATAATATGTGTGTGAATGATTATAATATAATAGTTCTTCAATATTTTAAGGATTGATAGTTTTGTTGGTGATCTTCTATAGAGGTAGTTATATTGCATATAGCACTGACCTTGGAGTTAGAAAGACCTAAATTCAGATATCACCTTAGGCATTTACTTACCAGTTTAGTAAACATGGCCAAATCACTTATTTTCTTCTCATCAGCCTCAGTTTGTTCATCTATAACACAAAGATAATAATAGAACCAACCTCCATAGGACTGTTGTGAGAACTATATGAGATAACACATAGAAAGTGCTTTGTAAATCTTAAAGTGCTAAGTAAATGCCAGCTGTTATTATTACAACTCTTTCTTTTGTCATTATTATTATAATTATAACTTTTTATTGACAGAAGCCATACCTGGGTAATTTTTTACAACATTATCCCTTGCACTCACTTCTATTTCAACTTTTCCCTTCCTTCCCTCCACCCCCTCCCCTAGATGGCAAGCAGTCCTATATATGTTAAATATGTTATAGTATATCTTAGATACAAAATATGTGTGCAGAACCATACAGTTCTCTTGTTGCACAAGAAGAATTGGATTCAGAAGGTAAAAATAACCCTGGGAAGAAAAACAAAAAATGCAAACAGTTCACACTCATTTCCCGGTGTTCCTTCCCTGGATGTAGCTGATTCTGTCCATCATTGATCAATTGGAACTGAATTAGGTCTTCTCTTTGTTGAAGATTACCACTTACATCAGAATACATCCTCATACAGTATCATTGTTGAAGTATATAATGATCTCTTGGTTCTGCTCATTTCACTCAGCATCAGTTCATGTAAGTCTCTCCAAGCTTCTCTGTATTCATCCTGCTGGTCATTTCTTACTAAACAATAATATTCCATAATATTTATATACCACAATTTATTCAGCCATTCTCCAATTGATGGGCATCTACTCAGTTTCCAGTTTCTGGCCACTACAAACAGGGCTGCCACAAACATTATTGCATATACAAGTCCCTTTCCCTTCTTTAGTATCTCCTTGGGGTATAAGACCAGCAGTAACACTGCTGGATCAAAAGGTATGCACAGTTTGATAACATTTTGGGCATAATTCCAGATTGCTCTCCAGAATGGTTGGATTCGTTCACAACTCCACATTATAACTCTTTCTTAAAGAAATGTTGTGGCTGGGGGGAAAAAAAGCATCACCTTACAACTAATCTAGTGATAAACCTCTCTCTACTCAGCTAACTTCATCATTGGACCATAGACAGACAGGATATCCCCAAAAGTCTTACAGTAGTTTTAAGTTATGAGAAGATATTGACATTTGAAAGAGTCCTAAGACCTTGGGGATAAATAATCTGTTACCAGGCCCATACTGGAAGCTTTTACAGCATGGTGGGACCAGACAATTATATCCTATATAGAATTACATTTGCTAACATGTATGTAACACTACATATTATATGTTTCTATTTAATTTTTTTTAAATAGTTTGGGTATATAGGACAGATCACAGGAAGAATAGAGAAAGCAACAACTTAGGAACAGGGAAGAACCATTAATCTCAACTTGGACTTTAGAACCTATCTAGTTCAATTCCCTCATTTTATTGATGAAGGAAATGAAGTCAAGTCAACAAACAAAGAGTCTACTTGTGCTAAGCAATGGGCCAAGTTCCTTACAAATATTATCTCATTTGATCTTCATAATGATTCTAACCTGATATTAATAGATGTTCAAAAAGCATTTGACAAAATGCAATACCCATGACTATTAAAAACATGAGAGAACATAGAAATTAATGGAGTTTTCCTTAAAATGACAACTAACATTCGTCTAAAATCATCAGCATTATATGTAATGGGGATAAGCTAGAAGCATTCCCAATAAGATCAGGGATGAAACAAAGTCACCCATTATCCCCACTACTATTATTTAATACCGTACTAGAAATGTTAGCCTTAGCAATACCAAAAGAAAAAGAAATTGAAGGAATTAGAGTGAGTAATGAGGAAACAAAGCTATCACCCTTTGCAGATAATATGATGCTATATTTAGAGAGTCCTAGAGAATAATCCTAACCTGGAAGGTAAATTGCTATTATTATCCCCATTTTGTAGTTATAGAAATTGAGACAAACAGTGACTTACTAGGATGGATATATGTATATATATAGAGAGACAAAGACAGAGAGAGAGAGAGAGAGAGAGAGAGAGAGAGAGAAAAGCAATTCCTGCTCTCAAGGAGCTGACAATCTAGAGAAGGACAGCATGCAAGCAACTGTGTATATAGAAGATCAATACAAGGTTGAATGGAGATAGTCTCAGAGGGAAGACACTATATTCAATGGACTGGGAAAGGCTTAAATGACTTGCTCAAAGTCTCACAGGAAGTAAATGATAGAGTCAGGACTTATTTCAAATCTACTCTGCTGTATGCTGTGTCTCAACTGAAAGAAGTAATCATGATTTGACTCTCTTTTTTCTCACATTTACAACTATAAGACTCCACACCTTATGACTGCTGGGGAAAAGTGGATAAAAGGAAGGAGAGAGAAAATGTATCTTGACTTGAATAATATAATATTGTATGAATGGAATGAGCTGGATTTGGAGGTAGAAATTGTTGCCGTTCAGTGATGTGTGACTTCTTGTGACCCTATTTGGGGTTTTCTTGTTAAAGACACTGAAGTGACTAGTCATTTCCTTCTCCAATTCATTTTACAGATGAGGAAACTGAAGTAAAAGGGTTAAATTCCTTCCCAGGGTCACACAGCTAGTAAGAGTAAGAGACTGAATCTGAACTCACAAAAATGAGTCTTTCTGGTTCAAAGACCAATACTCTATCCATTGAGCATCCTAGCTGACTCTTGGGACTAGAGGATTTGTTTCAAATCCCAGTTTTGCCATTTTACTGGCAGTGTGAGCTGAAATAAGTCCCTTAATTTCTCTGGGTCTCAATTTCCCTAATCCCTAAAATAAAGGACTAGAACTAGAGAGGACCTTTAAGGTCTGTTTCATCTCCAAATCTGTAATCCTAAAAAAAGAAAAGATTCTAGTGTAGGAAACCACAGAAATTCTAGAATTCTCATTGTCTTCTTCCATGGATCTGTTGGCTCTTTGCCTCAGTTTCCATGAAAGAAACTAGATATAATGGTCCTGGAATTCACAAGCATTTAACTAAAATCAGTCAAGAAAGCAAACTGACTTAATGGGGCCATTTGGGGTTATGAAGCGGCAGTCACTGCCTGCCTCCCTATGTGGCTGGTGCACACTGCTCCAGGTCAAAAAAGGTTAAGGAGCTCTCTTTTTCTGTCAAATTAACAACAGCAGAAATGGTGCAAAGTTACTCATTGATTTCTCAAAGAGACAAGTCTGGACTTAGACTCAGAAAGTTCTTTATTCAAAATCCTGCCTCAGACATTTACTTCATGTATGACCTGAGTGACTTAGCTAATTTCTCTCAGTCTCAGTTTCCCTATCTGTAAAATAATATAAAAAAATTAGCAGGGTTATTGTGACATCAGTTATATCAACTGATATAATATAGGTCAAGCACTTTGTAAATCTTGAAGTTCTTCATGAATTCAGGCTATTGTTATTTCAAGAAAAGTGTTTTTAACATAAATAGTTGGTAACCTATGTTTTTTAAATTGTTGTTTCAACCACAAGGAAACAATAACAATTATTTCATGTCAAAATGCAACATTGTCTTCTTTCAGGAAGTTCTAGATTCAGACTAAAGTTTTCTTTTGTCAAATTAAAGAATTCAGACTTTGAATACAGAGATGTAGACAGTAAGACTGCTGCACAATTCTTCTGGAAGCACACAAAATCATCAAGAGGCATGGTTTTACAAAGAGGATGCTTTAATTCAACATACATCATTGTAATTGGGAACCAACAATGATCAATGTCCTTCTCTAATTAAATTCAAATAGCCACTAACCTTGGTCCTGCCAGTGAGTATGGAAGAAACCACCCACTCAGGAGAGTTGTACTGACTCTTTCAAGACATTTATTATAATAATAGCTAACATTTATAAAGGATTTACCATGTACCATGTTCCAATGGCTTTACAATTATGTCATTTGACCCTCAAAACAACCTCATGAGATAGGTATTATTATAAGCCTCTTTTTACAGATGAGAAAAATGGGGCAAGCAGGATAAAATGACTTACCTGGGGTCATATAGCAGTAAGTGTCAGAGGCTGGATTTGAACTCAAGAAGAAGACTCTTTTTGATTTCAGACTTGTTTCTCTATCCATTGTGCTACCTGGATATCACTATGCTATACAATGCTATGCTATGTTTTGCTATACTATACTATAGTACAAAATGAGTAAAAGATATAGTGAGTATGTTCTTGCTGGATATTGTTACAATAACTTATTTCTCTTTTTTGTTTGCTTTCTGTCTTTTCCATTCCACAGTTGCTCCTATGAAATGGCCACAGTGAGCACCATGATATAGCATCAAGTGGAATAAGTTAAGAAGTAGAGAAAGATGACAGCTGATAGATGACCTATTTGCTGGTTACATCATAGCATGAAGGTCTGCAAGAGTTATGTACCTAATATGTACCTAATAATCCTTCAGAAATGGCAGCCTAAAAAATGCAGTTCAATAAGCATTATTCAGCAATTCAAATGCAATCAATCTGTGAAGCATCATGCTACACTATAGTGATATAAAGATCAAAATGGAAAATAGTCCCTGACTTTGAAGAACTTACATTCTAAGATTGGATTCAATTAGGTGGTACCAGAAAGACTCATCTTCATAAGTTCAAATCTGGCCTCAGATACTTACTAGTTGTATCATCCTGTTTGCCTCAGTTTCCTCAACTGTAAATTTTTTTTCCATTTCCTTTTTTTTTTTATTTAATAGCCTTTTATTTACAGGTTTATATGTATGAGTAACTTTACAGCATTAACAATTGCCAAACCTCTTGTTCCAATTTTTCACCTCTTACCCCCCACCCCCTCCCCCAGATGGCAGGATGACCAGTAGATGTTAAATATATTAAAATATAAATTAGATACACAATAAGTATACATGACCAAACCGTTATTTTGCTGTACAAAAAGAATCAGACTCTGAAATATTGTACAATTAGCTTGTGAAGGAAATCAAAAATGCAGGTGGGCATAAATATAGGGATTGGGAATTCAATGTAATGGTTTTTAGTCATCACCCAGAGTTCTTTCTCTGGGCGTAGCTGGTTCAGTTCATTACTGCTCCATTGGAAATGATTTGGTTGATCTCATTGCTGAGGATGGCCAGGTCCATCAGAACTGGTCATCATATAGTATTGTTGTCCTCAAGTGTAAAAATTAACTGGAGAAGAAGAAAGATACCATCCAGTATCTTTGCCAAGAAAATGCCAAATGGAGTCTGAAAGAACAATAACAACAGCAACAATGATGTTTCAATTCTTATTAACAATATAGCCCTGGGCAAGTAATTTAAACTCACTGGAACTCTGTCTTCCCATCTGTAAAATACCTCTAAATTTTGTTACTCTAAACTACTATTTTCAACTATGCTCCTTGTCATTTCCCTTTCTTTGGCCATTTCCACCCAAACAACTGCCTAGTGATCCTGAGATTCACATATGCCTCAATATAAGACAGGAACAAAAAGCATAAAGATAAGAGATAAGATTAAAGGCACTTATGGCAAAAATGAAGACTTGAAGATGGCTTACTTTAGAATTTTTTTTTTTTTTAAAGAATGACTGGTTTCTATGGCTGACAAATTTGTCTTGATCATCTAAAGAATAGAATTTGATTGGGTCTTATTTAACTGAAACAGTGAGGGAAAAAAATCAAGCCAATCCTTCAGCTTGTTGCTCACTTGCTGAATATTCAGAATAACAATTGCTCATCAGATATACTTATACAGATAGATAAGTGTCTATTTAAGTATGTAAGGATAATCATGACTCATTTACTGGTGTCCTAGTTTGTTCCAGCAATTTGAGGATTTTAAGTCTTTTATAAAAGCGTTGGATGGGCCAGTAATTCTAGAAGCAATGGGCTTTTATTGAGTGTGCATTTTAGCTCACATCAGGTTTAACTTGAGACACCTGGACCATGGGGTGAGGGGCAGAAGGTGTAGTGGAGGGGAGGAGGGGAGAATAGGATCCTATAAGAATTCAGTCACTACACTTGAGGGGGGAAGAAGGGGAACCACAGGGCTTAATGCTGACTAGGGCATCCAGAGGAAAGCCATCATAATGCTGAAAGTCCTGGAGTCCATTCCATAAGATTACTGGTTGGAATAATTTAGCATATTTAGCAGGTAAAAGAGAAGACTTGGGAAATGCATCGCAAATGAGCACTTAAGAACTTAGAGAAATCCCCAGAATAGAGAAGGTTATTTGGTTTGCTTTGGTTTTCTAAACAACACAACAATTAATCAACAATATAAACAGATTAATTCCGTTTTGGTAAAATGTGCTCCAATTAAGCTCTAGAGTCATCATGGAATTTGTACTCATTCAGATCCTGCCTCAGATATTTGAGTATCTGAGTTAACTTAGACCAGTCACTTTTTCTCCATGAACCCCAATTTTCTTAGCTGTAAAATGAACAGGTTGGACTACATTGCTTTGATGATCCTAAAAGGAAGGAAATAAACATGGATGATTGTAACAAGAACAGGAAACTATCCTTTGCCTCACCATTTAATTGAAGAGAGTTTCCAAAGTCTTCTTGGTTAGTTCTTCATGTTTTGTTTTTCTGTTTGGGTTTTGTTTTGAGGCAATCAGAGTTAAGTGACTGGGCTAAGTCCACAGCTAGCCACTGAGGCCAAATTTGAACTCAGGTCCTCCTAATGCCTGGGGTAATGTTCTAACCACTGCAACACTTAGTTGACCCATTTAGCTCTTCATAATTTAAGATGTGACTGATAAAATAGAAAGAGCACAAATTAGAGGACCTAGATTCAAATTCCAGTTCTGCTACTTATTATATGTGTGAATATAGGTAAGTCACTTCTGCTCTGTAGGCCTCAACTTACTCTCTTATGAAATTAGGAGACTGGATTAAATGATCTCTGTGGTCCTAGTGCCCTCTAAGTCTAACATTCTATTACTCTAAGTTCCAAAGGTATGCTGACAAATGTTTAATAATTGGCTCTCCTGGAGGAGAAAATGTACATAAGACAGCCTTTTAAATTCAATTTGCAATATCAACATTTTCTCCATTACTTTAAGTCAAAACAAGCAACAAAACGATAGATCAAGCCCTGATTTATAGCATTTGCTCATTTCCACATTCTAAACACACTGAAAAATGTAATAATCTTCTCTTAGACCAGTTTGAGTGATTTCTATCACACCTACCCCTATATTTCCAGATCTGAGATAAATAGTGAAACTGACTAGAACATCAGTGAAAGGCAGTCATTATGGTGAAAGAACTTCAGTCCATCCTATGTAAAAGTTGGTTATGAAAATGGGATATTTAGCCTGCGGAAGAGAAGAGTAGGGAGTCATGATTGCTAGTTATCTCCATGTATTTGAAGGGCTGATTCATGATAGAGGAAGTCCATTTCTCTTCCATAATCCTACACAAAACTAACTGGTGAAAATTAGTCGAAATTTATATGACATATAAAGAAAAGCTTCCTAACAATTGAAATTAAACAAAAGTGGAATGCATTGCCTTAGGAAAAGGTAGTGGGTTCCTCTTCTGTGGAGGTCTTCAAAGATAGGGGACCGCTTGTCAAGCATGTTGAAAAAGAAATTCTTTTTCAATTACTCATTGACCTAGATCAGTGGTTCTCAAAGTATAGTCTAGAGAATCCTGGGGATCTCTGAAACCCTTTTAGAGGGTCTACAAATTCAAAAATAGTTTTTATTTCCAATATGGTAAATGTCTATAAATATAATCCAGATGAACAAAAACTCTTTGGAGAGATCCTCAATAATTTTTAACAGGATAAAGATACTGAAAACAAAAGTTTGAGAACCATTGACCTAGATGGTTACTAGGTCCCTTTCAACTCAAAATTCTTTGATATTGTAATATATATTAGAGAAAGTGGCTCATATAAGAGTTCTGAGATGCCTTATCTATTGCCCTCTCTCATAAATGCATATTAGTGACCTGAGCAAGATGATAGCTCTTCCTTAGGGTTCTAAGAATTCTCAGGATTGGGAGTAACACCAAAGCCATTGGCTCAAACCCCCACTGGTGTGTTTCCTTCCCAGGATTACCAGTTGAAAATCATTTTAGTCAAGCAGCCTTAAATAGTTTCTGCAAAGATATATTTACTAAATGTTTAATCTGTGAGAATTGGATGAGGGTTCTGTCTCCCTGACAGAGTTATGAAACTTAAATTAGAAAAATGAAATTTAACCTAACGCAGTACAAGGAAACAAAAACTAATGGAGGAAAAATGTAATCAAGGGTGGGGACTTAGAATAAGGAATATGATTGTAAACTATAATCAGAGGAGACTCACATTCATATGGGGAAATTAGATTGTCTAAATAAGCTGTAACCTTTGTAGTACTCAGCCAATAGAGCATCAAGGGAAGGACTGGACTACATCCAAATAAGGAGAAGAAAGGGAAGATATAATGATGTAATCAGAGGTTGAGATTCATACTCATGTGGGAAGGATTAGGTGCTCCAGATGGACTGTGACCTCTATGGTACTCAGTCAATGGGGAGTCAGGGGAGGGACTGAGTTTCAGGTGACTGGGTATAAAAAAATATGTTTATTGATTCCAAGTGTTCTTATTCTATAGGGTAGCCATGTCTGCAGTTGTGTAATTAAAGACTTTTAACCTCCCCCTTCCCAAGTCCAATGGGGTTATTTCTTACAAATCCCTCTCAGAAGTTTGTAATACATTCTACCACAAATATATAAAGAGTCCAAGGAACAATGGGTTCAATCTTAATAAGTATATATGGCAAAAGGTCAATTCAAAGTTTCATTTTGCTAGAGTTCTTTTCTATTATTCATGAGGTACTCCAGTAGTTCCCCTTAGGCATAGTACAGTTCCTTTGTGGGGTTTCTTCTGAAATCTAACTGTAGCCCAAATGCAGATATTGCTGTCAGCTGCAACAGTTTCAGAGGAAGGTAGGGAAAAGAAGGAAATAGGGCTGGGACACTAACAGGAAAATGGGAAGTTCTAAATTCTCCAAGGTCTTTAAAGCTCACAGGTGCCTCCTCTGGTCAAGAAATCTGAAGGGAAAAAGAAGTAAGTTGGGGCTGGAGCCTCTCCTTCCCCTATATCTATACTGTTTCTCCTCAAAGAATTTATTGCAATAGCACATTTGCAGCAACCTTTCAGGATTCACTTCTCTCTCTCTCTCTCTCTCTCTCTCTCTTAATTTTAATATGAAATCTTCAATCTAACTTGAGACTTTTTTTTGTATTTTTTTAATTTTTAAATTTTTTTTATTTTCAAAATATATAAGTTTCAACATTCAACCTTGCAAAACCTTGTGTTCCAAATTTTTTCCCTCTCTTTTCCCCACCCCTTCCCTAGGCAGCAAGTAATCCAATATATGTTAAACATGTGCAATTTTTCTATACATATTTCCATAAGTATCATTCTGCACAAGAAAAATCAGAACAAAATGGAAAAAATTAGGAAGAAAACAAAAGGCAAGCAAATAACAACAAAAAAATATTATGTTGTGATCCACACTCAGTCCCCACATACAGTCTTCTTTCTGAGTCCAGATAGCTCTCACAATACCATTGAAACTGGCCTGAATCACCTCATTGTTGAAGAGAGCCACGTTCATTGTAGAGTCTTGTTGTTGCTGTGTATAATGATCTCCTGGTTCTGCTCATTTCACTCAGCACCAGTTCATGTAAGTCTCTCCAGGTCTCTCTGAACTCATCCTGCTGATTGTTTCTTATAGACCAATAATATTCCATAACATTCATATACCATAATTTATTCAGCCATTCTTCAACTGATGGACATCCCCTCAGTTTCCAATTCCTTGCTACTACAAAAAGGATTGCTACAAACATTTTTGCACATGTGGGCTCTTTTCTCTTTTTTATGATCTTTTTGGGATACAGGCCCAGTAGAGACACTGTTGGAGTTCCACATTACTCTCCAGAATAGGTGGATCCTGTGATCCTCCAACAATATATTAGTCTCCCACATCCCCTCCAACATTCAAATTTAACCTTTCCTGTCATCTCAGCCAACTTGAGAGATATGTAGTGGTACCTCAGAGTTGTCTTAATTTGCATTTCTCTGATCAATAATGATTTAGAACATTTTTTCATGTGACTAGAAATGGTTTTAATTTCTTCATCTGAAAATTGTCTGTTCATATCCTTTGACCCTTTTTCAATTGGATAAGGAATCACTTATTAACTTGTTTAATAACTTATGAATGAACTTTAGAGTATGACCAAGCTTTCTCAACTGTTATAAACCATCTTGTCCCTCTAGTTGCAAGGTTGGGGAGTGGTTACATTTAATCTAAAGCCTAAAATTAATTGAAACTAAAGCCTATCATTGGGATGGATAGATTAGTGGTTTTCACTCAGTTTGGGTACCACTTACTTTATGTAAGGTGAGAAGAGCTGATTGCGGAAAAACCAATCAACCCCATGCTTACAATGAGATCCTGGCTAAAACCACAAACTGAAAGGAAGCTTCCCTACATGGAATAACTCAAGAACCCAAATATGATGTGCAGGTTCCATCATGTAAAGTTATTTTGCCTTGTAACCCCTATTTCCAATTACAGACAAGGTTATCACTTCTGTTAATACTTCTTCACACTAAAACTGTAGACATGAAAAACTGACAAAATAAAGCATGACTACCTCAAGGCTACAAAGGTAAAATCAAATGTCAATTACAATTGTTATTGATTGTATAATTCAATTTCGCTTCAAATGAATTAAACTTTGACCTTAATTTGTTAAACTTCCTGTATTTCTTAATATTACACTGCATTTCATATGTATAAGAATAACTTGACAAATAATATAGATAACATTTAAGTAGTACTTTAAAATAAATAAATAATATTTATCATATATAAATTAAAAAATAAAATAAAAATATGTATGTATATCTATGTACATAGACATATATGAAATCTTACCTGCTTCTCAAAACAACCCTTTAAAGTAGACATTATTTTTATCCCTATTTTTACAGAAAAGGAAAGTGAGGCTGAGAACAGTTAACCTGTCTGGAATCACATAACAGTGTGTAAGATATTATCTGAACTCAGCTAACATTCTATCTACTATGCCAATTATTTATTCACTTAACAAACATAAATTAAGTGCTTTCTACATACGATGCACTCACTGTACTAGGTGGTTGCATTGGGATAATAGGATAGTATATAAAGGCAAATATGAAATAATCATTGTCTTCATTTATCTTTTTAATATAGGAAAGAGACAAGAGCTGTGCTCAGGAAGTCAACATAGAATAGTTCTACTCTTTGTATGAATAAATTGGCCCTCTAGGTCAGAGGTTCTCAAAAGTTCTTGACTGGGAACTTCTTTATATTTTTTTCCCCTGAGGCAATTAGGTGACTTGCCCAGGGCACACAGCTAGGAAGTAAAGGAGACCATATTTGAACTCGGGTCCTCCTGACTTTAGGGCTGGACCCCTATCCACTATACCACCTAGCTGCCCTGACTTCTTTGTACTCTGAAAAATTATTGAGAATGCAAGAACTTTTGTTTATATAGGTTATATCTTTCAATATTTACTCTATTTAAACTTTAAATTGATAGATTTTTTAAATTATTTATTTATTCACATAAAAAACCCATTGCATAAATAACATATTATCATGAAAAATAATTTTTTCATGAAAAACAACAAAAATAGTGAGAATGGCATTGTTTTACATATTTTCACAAACCTCTTTAATGTCTATCGTAATAGAAGACAGCTGTATTCTCATATCTACTTCTGCATTCAATCTGTTGCAATATGTTGTTTTGGTTGAAATATATGAAGAAAATCTGTCCTCACTGAGATATGTATTTGGAAAAGGGAAAAGTATTTCTAATAAGCAAATGGTGTCCTACCATTATTATGAAAAGAGTTTTGACCTCATGGGTCCCCTGAAAAGCTTCTCAGGAGTCCAAGGATCACTCTTTAAGCGTGGCTGTTCTAGGTCCAAAGAAAACTCTGTCCTTCAAAATTCCTTGAAATGTCAGTACATGAGGAAAAGTTACAGAGCATCAGGTACTCTTAGCATTATTAATAATTAATAATAAACATGACAAATAAAACTATGAAACCCATAGGAGATGCTTATGAGACATCCCATCTTTCGTATATTAAAAAGAGAGATGCAGAAGAACTGACTTCTGCTTAAGTTGGGATATGTGTATTGGTCTTGCTAAGTAGAAATCATACTCAACATTCCAACCAGAATCACAAACACAGCACTGGACTGGGAACCATAAGATCCTGATTCTGGTGTCTCATTTGGCACTACTTAATCTCTCTAAGCCTCTGTTTTCTCATATCTAAAAAGAGGAGCCCATAAAGAATCTTAACTTCCTAGAAAAAAGGGTATTAACTCCAAAGAAGATTAGTTCTAACCTTCTTCTAATCTCTAAGGTACCTTAGAGATCAATCACTCATTGAATTACCAAAATCATTCAAAAATTATTTATTTAGAATCTGTAATTATAATGCCAAAGTACTCATATATTTTTTTCCTTCAGTTATTTAAGGCATGCCCAACTTTTTTGTGACTCCATTTGGGGTTTTCTTGGCAGGGGTATTGATATAGTTTGCTGTTTCCTTCTCAGATGAGAAAACTGAAGCAAATAGAGTTAAGAGACTTGCCCAGGGTCACACAATGAACCTGGGACTGTCTAAGGGTGGATTTGAAATCAGTTCCTTCTGACTCTAGGCTTGGCACGTTATCTCTTGTGCTAACTGGCCTTACATATGCTACAATCAAATATTCTAGGAGTGTGCTAAAGCCAACTCAACCTCACTTATTAAATTTTGTGAGCATTTTCACTTGGAAACCCACAAAGCTATATATCAGGGGTTAATTTATTGTTTTGTTAATTGTCAAGACTTAAGAAAGTATCAATAATACAGATCATACTTTAAAATGGGTCCTGCCTGGCTGATTTCAGAAAAGCCTGGGAAGACTTAGATATTTTGATGCTAACTGAAGTGATCAAGAACCAAGAGAATATTTTTCACAGCAACAAGATTATGGGATGATCAACTGTGATGGACTTGGTTCTTATCAACAATTAAGTGATTGAAGGAAATTCCAATAGACTTGTGGTGGAAAGTGCCATCTGCATCCAGAGAAAAAACTATGGAGACAGAATGTAAATCAAAGCATAGCATTTTCACCTTTTGTTGCTATTGTTTGTTTGTTTGTGTTTTTTTTCCTTTCTTTTTTTTCCTCCTTTGATCTGATTTTTATTGTGCAGCATGATGAATATGACAATACATTTAGAAGACTTACACGTTTAACCTATATCAGATTGCTTGCTATCTTGGGGAGAGGCAGCAGAGAGGTAAAAAATTTGGAATACATTGTTTTCAAAGGTGAATGTTGAGAACTCTCTTTACATGTTATTTGGAAAAATAGGATACTATTTTTAAAAATGTATCCTGCTTAAATCTTTTTTCCTGTAGAGCCAATTATTAAACTGTAAATGTTAAAGAGCACACACTTAAATATTACCATCTTTGACAAATGAGAAGTAAGACATCATCTTCATATCTCATGTATGTTTTCATATCTACAACTGTACCATTAATGGCCTCATACCCTACAACCACCCAATCAGGGGAGTAATAGAGCATTATTATTTCCATTTTACAGATGAGAAAACCAAGGTTCCCAGAAGTAAATTAATTAACTCAGGGTTACACAACTAATAAATGTACTAGTCAGAAAAAATCCAGTTCTTCCAAATTTTAATACTATTTCTTTTCACTACAGTCACATAGGAGAAATTTATTTTTACTTCCCTTTCAGCAACAAAAGTCTGGGAATTGATTTGTAGATTATCATTATCATCTTCAAAATATTATAGGATTTTAGATTTAGAGCTGGAAATGATCTTATTTTGGGGATGAGGGAGGTGAAGTCAGAGGTAAAATGACTTGCCGATGGTCATACAAATGATGAGGGCTCTGATTCCATATCTGGTGCTCTTTCTCCATACCATTTGCCTTCACCTTCTAAATCGTTGTTATTGATGAGGTGGTTGGTCCAGCAAAGAGAGTGTTGAACCTGGAATCAGACAAACCAAAAGGTCAAATCTGGCCTCAGGAACTTGTAAGTTGTGTGACTTCCACTCAGCTGTCAGTGGCCTTGCCCAACTCTCACTCAATAAACTCCAGTGATCCCCCATCACCTCCTGAATCAAATATAAAATCTGCTGTTTGGTTTTGAAAGCTCTTTTCAACTACCCTATCTTTCCAGTCCTCTTACACCTTACACTACTCCCTATGCACTCTGCAATCCAGTGACAATGGTCTTTTTGCCTCCAAAAAAGATACTCATTGGTTATCCCCCATACCTGGAACATTCTCCCTCCTCAATTCTACCTCCTGGCTTCCTTCAAGTCCCTGCTAAAATCTTACCTTTTATAAGAAGTCCTCCTCATGCTTTTTAATTCCACTGCCTTCTTTCTGTTGAATATTTCCAATTAAACTTGCTTATAGCTTATTTCTCCATACTTGTTTGCATATTCCCCATTTTACTGTGAGCTCAAGGGCATATTCTATCATTTACCACTTTTTATGTCCTCATCACTTAGCACAAAACGCAGCACATAGAAGGTGGTTCATAAAAATCAACTGACTGAATAAAGTCACTTAGCCTCTATATAACCAGCTTGTTCCTCTATAAAATTGGGATGATATATACAAAAGCATTCACTTCCCCAGGTTTTGTGAGAATTAAATAATAATTGTAATATGCCTAAGTATCACAAAAATGCTCGTAATTATTATTCTTTTCCACCTCTGAAGTTTCCTTGACCAGAAGAGAATCATCATCCGGAACACAGTGTACTCCCTGTGTCCCTCAGACCTGAGGACAACATTCCAAGTGAAGCCACCACACATGACTCTGAGACTGTACCGTGAGTCACCAACTTAGGACAATAAATGGACAGAAATAGCAGGAGATTGGTTGTCTATAAAAAATAAATATATATATTTTTAAAAACCAAGAACCACATTTGAAGCTTCACTTGATACCAATGTTTCTTGTTTGGATTCATGTAGAGGAGTTTAAAAACCAAGCCCATTTATCTCAGAGAATACTATTTCAAAGAGCTCTCTAGAGAAGTCCAAGAGCGGATTTACTTTTAATAATTTAAAAAATCGACTTCACTTTGAGTGTGTTAATTACTCCAAATTCCTCCAGAAGCAAGATTTATGGGGTCCATTTTAAGTTGAATTGAAGTATTTAAAAACAGTCATGAAGTCACTGTCTTTTTTTAAGTGTGTTCCTCTTTTAAAAATTTGTAAACTTTATTCCATTCTGTTTAAAGAGAAATATTTGTTACCATAGTAATATTTATCCTCAAGTAATTCTCAGTTTTCAGGTCCCCTTCACCAAACCCCAGACTCACCAATTACTGTCATAATAACTATCAGCATTAAACCAAAAAAGGTCTCTGATCATGTGTCTCTATGAAACACAGGGTAAGATGTTACCCCTAACACATCTTATATAAGGGACTGTCCCATGGTCAAATAACTGAAGAAATGATTCATCCTCTGGCATATTTTCAGACAGGATTCTATAAGCATTTCATTGTTACAATTTGGCCATTTTTTGTTTGTTTGTTAAGATCACTTTTTTCTCATTAGGTCCATCTCTTGCTCCTGGACCCTCCCATAGCTCAATTAGAATTTGGCGATCATACTCACAGATTTGGAAGATTTCTTTCTAAGCTAGTGATTCCAATACATTCATCTTTATAGGTGCTCACCTCAAATTTTCCCTTGGTTAGACAGCAAGTTTGTGGCATCTCTATTGTATTTCATGAGAGCTAAGCAATGAAGGATTTTTACATTCTCGAGTTTCAGGCAATATGATTTGGGGGACTACAGTAATCAACAGACATGCATTTATTAAGTACATACTCGATGCCAGTCACTCCATGCTAGATGCTGGAGACAGACAAAAATGAATTACCCTTATTTCAAAGAAGAGAGAGAGAGAAAGAAAGACAGACAGACAGACAGAGAGACAGAGAAAGAGACAGAGAGAGAGGGAGGGAGGGAGGGAGGTAGATGTGTAAGAAGTTAGAGACAAAGATAAAAATATATGCAGATATATATATATATATATATATATGTTCATTATGGATGTGGATATATGTGTGTATATATATATATATATATATGTATCTTTAAATGTATCTATGTATGTATAGAATAGAGCAGGGACTAGCTATGGTTTCATTGATAAAAGAAACTCCTAGGTGAAAATACTCCCTCAACCAAGGCAAGGGAGCCTTTTAGTAGTCTTAGAGTAGTTTTAAGCACTGACAGGTTAAGAGACTTTCCAAGATCCTACAGACCTTGAGTCAGAGATAGGACTTCTCCCTAAGCCCCCCCAATTATAGGGGACATCACAAGTCTTCTTGACTTTTTTCTTGTCACAAGACTCTGGAGGAAAGAATAAGACTGATGACTTTGTGCAGCTCTGCTTCAATTAAATCTGACTCACGTGCCAGTCAAGACATCATCCTCATGATGTCATTGATTCTTTTCAAGAATGAAGGACAAACAACAAACATGGTTCTAAGACCATCTCTCTATCCATCACACCATATTGACTTTCATGGATAAGTATCTGCAAAATAAACTTGACATAAAGAGAGGCAGCTTGAGCAAGGAGATGACTAATAAGTAGTTGGGGAAACAAGAAAGATTCCATATAGCAGGTAACACTTAAACTGAGTCTTGAAGGATATTAAGGACACTATAAGTCAAAGAACAGGAGAGGCATAAGGGCAGCCAGTACAAAGACATGAATGGAAAATATAATGAGGTGTGTGTGTGTGTGTGTGTGTGTGTGTGTGTGTGTGAAAGCTAATTCAGTTAGTATTTAAGGATAAATATGTATATACATATTTTATATGTAATGTATTTATCTGGAAAAGAAGGTTGGAAAAAAGTTGAGAAGGACTTTAGAAGCCCTTTAAAAGCCAAATAAAATTTATATTTTTATCATAGAGGCAATAGGAAGCCACTTGGATTTCAAAGAAGTAATAAGGTAAGTCCACATTTAAAGAAATTCACTCTGGCAAGGATTTTAATAACAACAGCAATTTTAATAACTAATAGCATTAATAATGATCATTCACATTCATATATAACTTTAGAATTTACAAAACATTTTCCTCACTTCAATTCTGTGAGGTTGAGTCAAGAACACATTTTTTGTTACCCTGCTTTTGTAGATAAGGAAACAGGAACTTTGAAAAGCTAAATAAATTGCCTCTGGTTAGACAATCATTCAACAAGGATTTGATGACAACTGGTCACATAACCAGAAGATAGTAGAACCTGGACTTGAATCAGAGTCATAGAACATTAAAAGATTTGAAAAGGAAAGAACTCTGAAGAGGATCTAGTCATAGATATTTCTTGGGCAATCAGGGATAAGTGACTTCCCCAGGATCACACAGCTAGAAGGATCTGAGGCAGATTTGATCTCCTGACTCCAGGGCTAGTAGCTCTATCAATGGGACCACCTAACTACCCCTAGTCATTGACTTCAAATTTTTCAAGCTGAAAGGGACCTTAAAATCATCTAGTCCAATTTGAAGTGACATGTGCAAAGTCCCATGGATAGTAAATGATATACCAGATTCTGTTGTTCATTCTGTTAACACCAAACTGTTTCTTCTTTTCAAAGTTAATTCAGGTTCCTAAATTCATAGATAATAGATAGGATCCTATATCTGGCCCAGTTTATGTCAAATTTAACCCATAAGGCATTTCCTTTAATGGTCTCTAAATATTCCCCAAAACAGTTTCTAAAATAACTACAGAAATGGCATCTTTTCAGAAAAGATTCCACAACTATTTCACTATTGTAATGAAGAATCCCAGAAGCCTTCATTTCATAGATGAGTAAGCTGATACTCAGGATCACATAGGGAGTATCAGAGAAAGAATCTTCCCTAGGTCCTCTGAGTCCAGAATCAGCACTGACACATACATCCCCCTTCTAAGTTATTGGACTGAGCTGTTGACATAGAAGGTTCCAACTTCGGTCCCAGTTAGTTGGGATTTCTAAATTTCTTTAAACTAGTTGGCACAATGGAGAGAAGCCAAATTGGATAGAGAAGACTTATCTTTGTCAGTTCCTGTTTCCTTATCTGGCCTGAGATGCTAATTCTTGTATGACCCTACCTAAGCCATTTAACCCTATTTGCCTCAGTTCCCTCATCTGAAAAATAAGCTGGAAATGAGCTTGATCTTAAATGGAGTCGCAAAGAGTCAGACACAACTGAAAATGACTGAACAAACTTCCTTACTCCATACTGAAAGTTATTACCAGACTGAGATGAGTAGTGGAAAAACAAGCTGCTTAGTGAGTTATAGAACTAAATGAAATATAATAAGAAAGTTGATGGTTTATAGTTCCCTAACCACTGCCTGGAGTTTTCATTTATGTCATTTTATTTTTCTAGTTCTAGGAACGTTTCCTAAATGCAGAACAGCTTCTTCTTTGATTTGTCCATCCCTTTCAGCCACAACCCAGGCATTTACTACCACCCTTCTTTCATCCTTCTAAATGATCCCCTGGCTCAAAGCTACCCTCTGAGTTATCATTAGAGAGTAATGCTATTCTGGTCTGAAGCTGTTTAATTTGGATGCTGGAAGCCTTGTCTATAACCCTCCTTCCAGAATCATAGAATCCTAGAACTTTATAGCTACAAGGAATCTTAGAGGTCCAGTTGAGTCCAATTCATTTAAACAATAACAAACATTAACCAAACAATTGCTATATATGCCGGGAACTATAGTAGACTCTGAGGGCATAAGAATAAAAATGAATTAGTCCCTGCCTTCAAGGAGGCTCTAGTCAACAGATAGTAGTCTGTTGATAGAATACATTCACAGATAAATTGATTAAAAATAGATATGAAGTTATTTCAAGAAATATGAGTTCATTAACAACTGGGAAAAGTAAAGATTCCCTAAAAAAAAGTTATGCTCTGAAGGAACATAGGGAGTCTGAGAATGCAAACAGGAATGGATTCTGAACATGGAGGACAGCCTATGAAAAGATATGAAAGCAGGAGATGAAATCGGGTATGCAGAGAAGTGTTCTAAGTCCATTTGACCATAATGTAAAGTGCTTATGAAATTAGACTTGAAAGGTAGATGGGAGTTAAATTGTGAAAGGCTTAAAATGCCAGGATAAAGAGCTTATGTTTTATCCTAGAGATAGCAAGAAGCCTTAAGAAATGTTTAAGGAATAGAGTGACTGTCAGATCCGTGCTTTAGGAATATCAATTTGGTGACTGAGTGTGGAGGATGGATTGGAGAGGGAAAGGATGATGGCAGAGAGACCAACTGGCATAGTCCAGGCAAGATGTTATTATGGTCTGTACCAAAAATTTTGAATTTAGTGTTTCACTGAGGTACTCAGATAGATTTCTTTTACCTCTGTAAGGATGACACTTCCATTGGCCCCTTAGAGCATTTTCTTCATGCCTGAATTTTACTTTGTACCATCAATTCTGCAGCAACTTGACTTTCATTCACTTCCATCTAATAATCCTGTTTAAGTTTGTCGTCAAGTTGTAGGGGAAAGGTGTATTGAGAAATCTCTTGACTATAAGTCTTTGTATGTGCTGACCATAAATGAAACAGTTCTCTGTGGCCCAAATGTCTCCTTTTGATCTTGAACAACATGAAATCTGTGGCAAGAAATGCCCTTCCTCCAGTCAAAAAATTGTGTGATTCCATTTTAACATCTTTGCTGCCCTTTCTAGTTTGGACTATGTCTTTTTATCCATTATCTATTTCCCATCCTCCCCCTACATATGGCCACCAGTAAAGGAAGCCCTTTTATATAACAAAACATCGTATTCAGATACAATCAGGAAAAATGATGGTAAAACACTTTACTAAAAATATTGAATTAAACTTTTTATTTTAAAAATGGATGAAATGGAAACGAAAGAAGTTTGTTGCAGAGACCATTTGGCCTTATCCATGTTATCATTGTCTGAATGAACATGATGGAATGATAAATAGAAAGAAGGGAATGGATGCTTTAATCATGCACTATGTAGGTGACCCAGCCTACTTTCATAGCTTTCCACTCCTAGAACTACTAGATAGCTAGATAGATAGACAGACAGACAGGCAGACAGATAGATAATTAGACAGATAGATAGATGATAGGTAAAAATGGAGAGAGAGAAAGAGAAAGAGAAAGAGAGAGAGAGAGAGAGAGAGAGAGAGAGAGAGAGAGAGAAGGAGGGAGAAACAGGGAGGGAGATAGAGAGACAGAGAAACATAGAGACAGAGACAGAGAAACATAGAGACAGAGGCAGAGACAGAGACAAAGAGACAGACAGAGACAGAGAAACAGACAGGGACAGAGACAGAGAAACAGAGAGAGACAGAGACAGAAAAACAGACACACAGAGAGAATACATCCATTACTTAGCACTTGAGAATAGTAAATACTTGATCTCTTTTTTATTTCATTCATTCATTCATATAAGAAGCATGAGCCATGTAAGATTCCAAAAATGAGAATTTTTGTGACTATAAGAATAGTGAAACACTAACAAAAATAGGGAAATAAGGAAAAGGTGTGTATTTGGGAGGGGTAATGATCACAAGTTCTCCTTTTACCAAGAAAAAAACCAAGGCCTCCCAGGCTTCCTGATCCTCTACCAAATGTTCTTTCCATCACTTTGGGGCCAAAGTACAGGCTTAAACACTGAAAGAATGGTCATTTAAATCATACCTCACCTCTAACCCAACCACTCTCCCCCATCTTGAGTTTTCAGCATTATTTATGAGACCTTTTTTTTTTTCTGATTATAGTGGAATATTTTTACAGAGTAGGTCAGGTGCAAGCATCTTATTAGGTGTGTTTCTTCAGTTACAGATACACCCAAAGGCATTTCTTTAATGTGATTTACAACCCTAGGATAAGCCCAGAGCAGCACATCAAGAGCATTTTATGAGCTGCAAGGTTCTAGCAGCATTTCCCCTAGAGGGAAAATAGCTGAGCAGACTACAGCTGACAAGCTGGTTGCCTTTGCTTCTCCCCTTCCTTTAAGGGGAGATTATTTTACTTATCTCTGGATCAATGTTTCACCTCCTATAGACCATAGTCTGAAAACTGTAGTCACTCATTATCTAGGGAAGACCCCAAAGCAGAAGATTCTATTTGGAAATGAAATTGTGTCAGAAGAATAATATTCATCATGCTTCCCAGAGCCATTACTTTGTAGATTGAAGGAGCCTGGGAGTAAAAGTGTAGAAAACAGTAAGAATCAGGAAAGTGAAGCTGTGAGGTACAATGGAAAAAGAAAGTAGTTTCAAATCTGACCTATGCATCCTACCTGTATGACCTCAAAGTCTCTTCACCTCTCTAAGTCTCAGTTTCTTCATTTGTTAAATGAATGGGTTCAGACTAGATGTCAATGGAGGCTTTTTTCAGCTCTAGCTCCATGATCCTACCCTATCATCTGGAGAGAACCTATCATCTGGACAGAAGGAAGCAATGGGCTAACTGGTTGCTGAAGACTATGAAAGCAGCATTTTCTGCTCTGCAGTTCATTTCAGTACTGGATTAGTGGTTTGGGATAAAGTCAATTTAACAGTCCGTTAACAGAATCCATATTGTATATGCTCAAAATTTCCTACCATACCAGAGGGCTTTAGGGTCTCCCAACACTGTTAGAAATGGAATGTTACCGAATTTCTAAGACATCACCATTTGTTACCTAGAACCTGAAACCTAGATAGGGTAAATGGCTTGCCCATTGTTACATGGCTAATAATTGACAGAGCTAAAACTTGAACTTAAGCCCAGTGTTTTTCTAGTGGATAGGCTACTGGGCTTAAAGTCAGGAAGAACTGGGTTCAAAGCCTGCCTCAATCCCATTTACTAGCTACGTGATGACTTCCAGAGGAAGTCATGCGACCCTTCTATGCCTTGGTTTCCCCACTTCTAAAATAGAAGCATTGTACTTAACAGCCTATAAGGATTTCTTCCAGCTCTGAGTTTATGATCTGATGCTCTTTCTCATACTTCTTTCCCCAGCTGTTTATTTATTAGTGCAGTCAGCCCAAAGAAAAGAGTCATGATGGAATTTTTTTTTCCTTCTTAACTGGCCCCTTTCCCACCTCCAACTTTCTAGCACATAACATGTAAAGACTCTAGATGAACCCTTCTCTCTCACTGTTCCTTAGAAACATCACCTGTTCACTTTTCACACCAATTTACTGTGATAAATTCAGGAAAATTTACAGAGAGAAGATGTTCCATAATCCCAGTGCAGAATTTTTTTTTTACATTAATCAGCTGATATTGAAACAGGAAACGTTTCCTTTCTGCTCCTTCATGGAGACAGTATCTGAATGCACAAAGCCCCATCTTTCCTGACTCTGACCTCCCTATAATAAAACACTTTAGAATGAATGTGGGTATTGGGAATTTGGAGCAATTTTTTTTCAATACCCTTTTCCATTTGCTGTACTTGAGACTACTCATCTCTAGCACTCAGAAATAAGGCCACTTATGGGATGACGATGAAGGAAATAACTTAGCAGGAATGAAAATACTCCCTTTTCCTGTAGAGGGTCAAATGAAGGACAACTCATGAAGTCAGATAAGATTGACTCTGGTGTCCCCAGTTTCCCCTTTCTGTGCTCCCCTTCTTGGGTCTCATTTTGCTATTTCAGTCATTCCCATGGATGAGAGGACTTTCAAATCAAGAATCTCCTGATTTATCCTTTCCAAATCAAAGATTTTCTAGCTTATCTTTTCCTCCTACCATCTGATTTCCAACTGTACAATAGAAATGTCCCCCTGGATGTCCTAGTCATCCCTCAAATTCAGCAATTATGTAATATTATGTCTTATACTTACTGATCAATCAATAAGCATGGATTAAGAGCCTCTCTTTATGAAACTGACTTTGCTACTACTGAGGACTTCTCTTCCTGAGTCCAAATCTATGTGACACTGAATCTTGCTTAAACCTGTTTGCCTCAGTTTCCCCCATATGGAGAAGAAAAAGACAAGTCACTTAAGTATCTTTGCTAAGAATATCACAAATGGGGTCATGGAAAATTGGAAGAGACATTATTGTAAGTGTGAGGACTTTGGGTTTTTTTGTCTTACATTTGCTTAAAACAATGCCTGTAAAATAGGAAGCACTTATTAAATGATTGTTGACTGACAGATAATTTGTCTAATAGTAAGTGACATCAATAAGAAGGATGCCAGAAGACTTCAAATTATCCTGGGGAATATAAGACACCTTGGGGAGAAACTATACTTTCCAGTCATACTCATATACAGTAACTTTCATCTCAAATAATAGCAATAATAACTGACTTTTATATTGTCCTTTAAAAATTACAAGCACTTTGCCTTAAACTTAAAAATTACAAGCCACATTATCTCATCACCATCATTTGACAGATGGCAATTTGAGACTGGGGAGGAGGACAAAGGGCAGAAGAGATAAGGGACTTACCCAGGGTGGCACAGAATTAAATGTCAAAGATGGGATTTGAAACTAGAAATGTATGGGGAAAGTACCTGAGCTGGAATGAGAAAATCTGAGTTCAAATCTAGTCTCTACCACTTAATACCTACTGAGCTTAGAGGAATCTCTTGTAATTTAAATGATGGTCTCAGAGTTCCTTCTAATTCTAGATTTAGCATTCTATTAGGAATACAAATTCCTCGGGTTTATGGAGGTGAAGGAACCATTCATTATTTCTTACTCTAAATAACATCACTCTTCTTTCCTTCTACCCTTCACACATAAACACTGAAACTCCATACAATCCCATCTTCTCACAATGTATTCTGTTGAGTAAAACAGATAAATGCTACTGATTTGAGGAATTAAATAGTTTTATTATTAGAACAACAATAATAATTTTTTAAAGTTCTTTAGACAGCACATGTGAGTGCCTGATCACACTTCTAAAAGTTTGAAAAGCCAGAAATAGGGCAGTTAGCCAAGGGCAGAGTCAAGATGGTCTATTTCTCCAATCTAAAAGCTGGTCCACCCTCCTGGTACCATTATTCATAATATTTCTGAAAAATGCAGATGTCCCACAGGGACATGCAGGAATAAGCACATTGAAACATTTGTTATTTAAAAAAACTTTAAATTATTTCAACTTTAATATAATTTAACTAACTTTTCATTTTAATTCTAACTAATTTTAACTTTTAAATTAAAGTTAAGTGGGGTGGGAGTTAGAGGCCTAGCTTACAACTGGCTGACAGACGGCACAATAATTTCTTTCCCAGTTGCTAATTTAGAAAACTTCCCAAAGGTTTTTACAAATCCTATTCATCTACATTAGCTCTTTTGAATCTCCCAGAAACTCTGAGTTTAGTAGGACAGGGATTTTAATCTCCATTTTCAGATGAGGAAACTGAGGTCAGAAAGTTCAAATGATTTGCCCAAGATTTCATAAGGGCAAAGTAGAGACTTAAACCCAGCTCTCCTGATTTTAGAACCAGGATGTTTTCTCTTGTACTACATGGAACAACATTATCATCCCAAGGAAGCACTTCCTCAATTCTATTCCCTTCCATTCCAAAAGACATTATACAGTTCCTACTGTGTTCAGAGCTTTGGGATAGGTGTTAAAGGAAATATAAGCAGCAGTATGTTGGTAAATGTTTAACAACCAGCTCTTTTAAAAAACAGTAGATTCACAACACACTTAACTTTGATCTGAATTATTAGCATTTCCCCTATTAAATCTAGGCAAACAAGAAAACAATAAATCAAGCCCTGATTTTAACATTTACCAATTTATGCAAAATATGGTCCCTGTGTCAATCGAGTTAACTATTTATTTACTAAAAGATTTACTGTACACAAATAAGTTCAATACTTACTAAGTTCTAGAGGGAGTTTTGTATGAGGTCTGGGAGAAGTTGGGTTAGGTGGAATAGGCTACATAGGCTGTGTAGTTTAAATCAGGATTTAAAGAATGGGTGAGAATTCAATATGCAAAGATAAGAGAGAAGACATTCTAGGAAGATAGGAAAGTGTGGTAGTGGAAAGGACAGGAGAAAGCATAGGGGGATGACAGTTTTGGTTAGAACACAGAACACATGGAAAGGAGGCTAGAAAATTATTGCCAAATTATTAGGCTCTTTGGGCAGCAAGGTGGTTGTGATGGATAGAGTGCCTGTCCTGAAGTCAAGAACATTCATCTTCCTGAGTTCAAATCCAGCCTCAAACACTTAATAGCCATGTGAATTTGAACAAGTCACTTATCCCTGTTTACCTCAGGTTCTTCATCCACATTATGAACTGGGGAAGGAAATGGAAAATCATTCTGTATCTTTTCAAGAAAACCTCAGGTGGGGTCTAAAGAATTGGATGTGACTGAACAACAATAGGAGCCTTGAATGTCATGCAAAGAAATTTGAACTTTATTGAGGAAACAGTAGATAGCCAATGAAAATTTCTGAGCAAAGGGGAAGGAGTGATCAGATTTGTACATAAGATTGTTGCTGTTTTTCCTTTATTCTCAAAAACAACCATCTGGTAAGGTATTTTTGACATGCAAATGAGTTGGATTTGAGTGAGGATAACCTGCGCATACCCTCCAGAGTCATCCAGGTCCAGTGGCCATACATAGATCAAAACAATTGCAGATGGTCCTAGATGTAGTGGGAGACCTTGGACTACTTTGACTGAGGCAGTACCCATTCAGTGATAAAGGCTAGATAAGAAGAGAGGCAGAGAATGACCTCTTTTATCTATCAAAAAAAAAAAAAAAAGATAGTTTGGAGTAGAAAGAGAATAGAGGGAGGAGGATCTTTTGGGAGGCTATTCAGCTCATCCAGGAATATGGGCAGGATGCCTTAGTGGATAGAGTAAGTGCTCTATTAGAACCAGAACCTTAGAACCAGAAGGCACAGGTTCAAAACTAGTTGTGTCCCCTAAGCAGAGCACATCACTTCTCTGTTTCTATATCTTTACTTACAAAAGGAAAGAACTAGATGGCCTCCAAATTCTCTTCCAGTTCTAAATCTAGGATTTAATAATGGCAGCAAGAAGAGATGTGAAAGATAGCAAGGAGGTAATATCAACAAGACTTGGTAACTGAAAAGATATAAATGGTGAAAGGGAGGGGCAAATCAAAGACAAGACCAGAAAGTCTGGGTGAATAATGATGTAGAGCAGATTTAAGGAGAGTGAATTTATTTGATTTGGAGCACGTCATATTTGAGCATTAGAGGGTTATCCAAATAGAAATGTCTGGGAGGCAAATGGAAGTATGAGGCCGGATCTTGGGAGGAGGAAAGGGCAGAGCTGAGAAGCAAGAGCAGGAAAGGGAAGGTTAAAGAATTGGTAGGGAGAAGAAGAGATGAAAATGAAGGACAAAATAAGAGAAGGAAAAGGGAAGGAGCCAATCCAGCTTTTTTAAAAGAGCAAAATCAATTAAAAGACACACTTTTTCTTCCTGAAAACATGCATTTTTTTTCACTGTCCATTTTCTTTCCACTGTCAGGAAAGTCATGTTCTTTGTTGTTCTCCTAAAAAATATGATTGGGGAATGAGTAGAACCCTTCAGAAAGATGGAATTAATGCAACCATATTAAAACAACAAAGCCTGGCACAGAAGTTCATCCCAATTAACAACAATACTTCATTTATTTTTCCAAATGAGAACAGATACATTTCTAGGTTTGCCAAGTTGTAAATGCAATAAATCTGCTGTTGGTCATTTGGCTCCTCTACAGAGCTGGAACTAGGGTGGGGCAATCATAGTTTGTCCTATGTACTGACATATCAAAAGATGTTTCCTCTCTGTAATAATCCAGAAACCTCACAGAATCTGCTAGTCTTTCAGGATTAGGGGGTGGTAGTCAAGAGAAAGGGTAATAAAGTGGTGATTAAGGGTCAACAAAGGTTGGGGGAACACAGAAGATAGAGGCTTCCTTCTTGCCTCAAAGTATTGTACCAACCATATACCTTTAGAGGTGGTAGAATAGCTTCACTCCAAGAATGAGGGAGTCAGTAAGCAGAAGTTGGGATAGGAAATAGACTATCTACCATTTTTTCCTTAGGTAAAAAAATGTATATAAAGTTATATTTATTGGTATGTCTCATATCATATAATAACTCCCCTATACACACAATCACACACACACACACACACACATACACACACAGACATATACATACACATATATATACACACACAATAATTATGGGCAGGAGCCATATCTGTAATCCCTACAGTCTATAGCCCATAATAAATACTTAGTAATTGATTGATTGACATTTAGGGGATAGGACTCATAAAATAATATGTACTGGAGCATACTCTATGAAATAAGGTTGAAAGGGGAAGTATTTAGTTTTTCAGTTGGTAGGGAAGCAGCCCTGTACATTGGAAAGTACACTGGACTTAAAATGAGGAAACCTGGTTTGAAATCCTGGCTTTGCTAATTTGCTATTTGTGTGATCTTAGACAAATCAAGACATAACTCTTTGAGTTTTAGTTTTTTTTTGCTGTCACTTCCTCTCAGGTCTAAATTCTATAATCCTCCGACTAGAGATCGGTATTTACAGTGTTTGAAGCAGAGAAGTAAGTATTCTTCTGGCGACATAGACAATAAAAAAAAAAAAAAAAACATGAAAGGGGGTCACAGTGACCCTTTTAAAAGAATTGCAGGAGTTTTTGTACCAGAAGCCTCCTGAAATGTAGAGCTACTGAATGCCAACTCTTGACATTGACATCAGTATTTGCTGAGAATCTTCAGAGCAAATGGAGGAGCTTGTTCTCTGAGGAATGGACTGAGGTAAGCAGGTGATAGTAACATTTCCAGCATATATGAAGAATACAATTACTATAACCAAATCACACTTATTCCTTAACTCACTTGACTAGATTGTTGTTATTCAATAGTGTCAGTCAAGTTTTCATGACCCCATTTTCTTGACAAAGATACTGGAGTGGCCATTTCCTTCTCCAGCTCATTTTACAGATGAGGAAATAGGATTAAATGGCTTGTCCAAAGTCATACAAGTAATAAGTGTCTGACTTATGATGTGAATGTAAATTCAACAAGATGAATCTTTCTGACTCCAGGCTTGGTATTATATCCACTAAACTATATAGGTTCTTTCACACAATCATATTTCCCATGATTGAGGGATCAGTATTAACCTCCAATTTCAAGACTTGGCCATTTCTCAGGAAGCTATTCAGGACTGTTTGTAATTCCAAAAGACTGACCACACCTAAGGAAGATGCAATAGTAATGGAACACTATAGAGTCCATGAGGAACATTCATCATGGTAGAAAATATCAAAATGGCCCTGGTTATTGCTTAAGTCAGAGGTGTCAATAAATTCCCACAGTTACTTTCCATGGTTGATTTCTTTCTCTTTTCCTTGCTACTTTTTTTTTTTTTAATTTACAACAGTTTGTGGATGTAATCACCTCTAGTTCTGGAGTATTGGGGATGGTGTCTCTGGCCTTAAGTCTTCCTTCAGTTCTTCCCTCTATTCCAGACTCTCCAAATTTCCCCCACAAACAAGACAACGTTCACTTTAGGATAAAACTAGAGCAATAAAAACAAAGAAGAGTTAAGAGTAGAACAGTGATCCTCTAGGCACAAACAGGAAAACTCAGAAAAGAAAGATTTCAGGACAGTAGTTTGGCCAGTGAAGAGTAAATATCTCCAGGCTAATTGCATACAAAACAGAGAGGAAAACTGAGGAAACTTTAAAAATCAAATGAGAAAGATTAAGAAAAAAAACTTTTTAAAATGTCATAAACAATCCAAGAAAAACAAGATTATGAAAAGAAAGTCCACCAATTGGAAAAAGGAGATTCAGAATTCTTAAAGAAGAAAATGATTTCTTGAAAACCAAAACTGAGCAAGCAGAAGCCAGCAGTTATAAGAGACCAAAAAATAATGAAATCAAATATAAAGAATGAAAAAATAGAAGATGAGAACAAATCAATAACAGAAAACATAAGAATAATTGGATGACCTGAAAGCTATGACCAAAAAAAAGAATTTTGAAATAATAATACAAAAAAAATTAAAGAAAATTGTTCCAAAGTGTTAAAACAACAAGAAAAGTAAATATAGGGGGAAAATCCACCAACCACCACCTGAAAGAGATCCTACAAGGAAAATGTATAGGAACATAGATAAATTCTAAAACCTCCAGATCAAGGACAACAATTTTGAGCAAGAAGAAAATAAATAATTCATATATTGCAAAGCCACAGTTAGAATCACACAAGATCTAGTAGCAGCTATATTAAAAAATCACAAGTCTTGGAACACTATATATCAAAGAGAAAAAGTACTAGAATTATAGCCAAAAATATCATCCCCAGCAAAGTTAAGTATAATCAGGAATGGGGGGAAAATGGACATTCAGGAATTGCCAGATTTTCAGGAATTGATGTAAAAAAATTTGAACTTCATAGAAAATATTGGCAACAATATCCAAAAGAAATATAAGGTATATATCAAAGACTAATTTCAAGAGACTCAAAAATGATAGAGTGGTTATGTTTTATATGTGGAAATGTAAACCATATGTTGAAGAGTATCATTAGTAATGAAGTAGTTCAAAAGAAAGACTGGAGTAGAACTGAGTATTTGGTGATTTTAGAAATCAAAATCATGTAGAAAAAGGTAAAAAGAGTAATTATGGCATATGAACGAGGTATGCAAGAAAGAACTGATTCTGAGGAATGAGATGGGGGAGAACAGTTGGTAGTTCTGAAATCCTACTCACATTCATTGAGTATGCGTTAAAGAAGGAGCAGTGCATACATACATATGTGTGTGTGTGTATATATGTATATATACATATATATAAGGGTATACAAGTCTTTTAAATTTAGAAGGAAATAAGAGAGAGAGGGAATAGGATAAAGGGAGGTATATTAAAGGGTGTGTGAATTAAAGGGAATAGAATAAGATATGTAGATTAACAGAAATTGGATAAAGAGGGAGAGAAAAGGTAGGAAAAGGAGAGAAATGAAGGATCCTTGCAGGCAGGGTAGATTAATTAATTAGTGAGGCAATGAAGTGAGTAGAAGTAAAGCAGAGGAATCAGCAGCAGGGATAGGAAATAAAAGATAAACACAAACATATTAATAATGATCAGGAGTGGAATTTGTTAATAAAAAGCAGGTAGCAATTATTGATCTCAAAGTTAAAGATAAAATAGATTTAATCAAAAGAGAAAAAAGATAAACTACATGATATATCAACCATATTAATCATCATTGGTTTAGACTTTAAAATAACTAGGCAGCATAAGTTTGGAATATTGCTGTGGTGTAGGAAATGAGTCGGTGTATTTAGAAAAATATGAAAAGACTTGGGCTTATGAAGGATGATGCCATCCCCTTTGAGAGAAACAAAGGACAAACAAGCATAGTACAACCATAGTTAGATAGATAGATAGATATCAATGTATATGAGTATATATATGTGTGTGTAATGATAGATATCTATGTATATGTGTGTTTGTATATTTATGTTTGTGTATATCTGTGTGTGTATGTATCTGTGCTTAATTGTATCTTTCTTGGGGGAGGTGGGAAGAAGGAAAGGGGGGGAAGAATAAAGTAAAAAGTGCATAGCAGAGAACAAAAGAAAACCTGTAAGCAAGCAAAGAAAAGATAGAAAACTCTGAAGATAAGAAGGGAATTGGTTGAATTGGGGGGAAACCCTTTATTTTAAATCATTTTGTTAAGAGTTTGGTATCTAAGATATATTAATAAACATAGACACATTAATACATTGTTGGTGGAACTATAAAATTGTGTAACCTTTTTGAAAAACAATTTATGCACATTGTTTTGGGGATTATGCAAATAACATAACCAAAATGTCTATATTCTTTAAATCAGAGACTCCTTAATGGAAGAGACTAATATACTTCATCATATACTCCATTTATATCAGTATTTTTTGGTGATAGCTAAAAATTAAAAACAAAGTAGATGTCAATCAATTGGGAAATGGCTAAGCAAATTGTGATACATTAAATGTATTAATGTAATAGAATATTATTATACTGAAAAAAATGTTGCATGTGATACAGAGAAAAATGGAATATATTTATGAACTAAAAACAAGATATAGTGATTAAGACAATGTACATGGAAAGAATTACAAACAAAAGAAATGCAACAAAATTTTAAAGATCAAACAGGACTCGAATGAAGAGCTATTAGAAGACATCCCCAAACTTATCCCTTCATGGAGGTGGGAGGTCCACAGATGTTACATACTGTACATGTTTTCAGACTTTTTCTATTTATTGATCAGTCGTGCTGATTTTTTTCCCCTCTCTAAAAATACTATTTGTCATATGGGATGGCTCTCTGGGAGAGGCCAGGGGAGGGATACATGGTAAATTATGATGCTTTTAAAAACAAAAGACATACATAAAAATATATTTTAAAAAGAAAAAACATTTAGTTCAATTTCTTTCTTTTACAAAAGTGAAAACAAAGGCCTAGAAAAAGGAAGAATTTTGATTAAGATTGTAATCCAAGTCTATGAGAGTTTAAGTTTCTTTTTTCATTTTTTATTTTTCCCCCTCTTTTTTTCTGAAAACAGGAATGAATTTTATTTCAAAGTAATATGTTTTCCAAAAGTTTCCTTAAATATTCTTTAGAGTTTGAGTTTTACTTTTAAAAAAAATAAGGGATCAGGCTGTAACTAAATAGAGTTAGGAAAAAATAAAACTATAACTATAAAAAGAGAACAATTTAAAACACATGCCACATGCAAAAAATCTACCTCTAATGCATTAACAAATAGTTCTTCAGATAACAAGTTGCTATCCAAATTTGAATTACATTCTGCAAGGTCAAACATATAGGTCATGGCTGCCAGACCTACTAATGGAAAATTCCTTGATTTCATAAACTTCAGTTTTAAATAATGACATCACTAGAAAACAGGAAAGATAGTATCAGAGGCATGGAATGCCAGAGCTAAAAGAAACCTTAGAAACTATATAATCACCTAGGACCTTATAGTCCTGGTTCTTATTCTTTCTCTCCTCTTTTCCTCTGTCTTTTCTTTTCTTTCTTCTTCTTCTTCTTCTCTCTTCTCTCTTCTCTTCTCTCCCCTCTTTCTTTCTTCCCTTCTCTCTGTCTCTGTCTCTATGTGTATGCATGAGAAAGAGAGAGGAAGAGAGAGGGGGGAGAGAGAGGGGGGGAGGGAGGGAGAGGGAGGAGAGAGAGAAGAGAGAGAGAGAGAGAGAGAGAGAGAGAGAGAGAGAGAAGAGAGAAAGGAGAGAGAGAGAGAGAGAGAGAGAGAGAGAGAGAGAGAGAGAGAGAGAGAAGGAGAGAGGGAAGGGAGAGGGAGAGGGAGATACTTTTTGGTAATCCAGTGGAAGTCCAATGTATTTTTTTAAATTTGTAACATCAATGGATATTTATTAAGCACCTACGATATGTCAAGTGTTGAGCTAGTGCTGAGGATACAAAGTTAAAATGAAACAATTCATGCCCTCAAGAAGGTTACATTCTACTTATGGTTTAAAACATATGCATGGGAATAAATAAAATGCATATACAAAGTTATACAAAGTCATTTTGGAAACTTTGGGATAGATTACCAAAAACTACTACATATTATCAGGAAAGGCCTTGTCTAACATCTAATCTATACTTAGGATGTTTTTAAATGCATAAAATAAAATGCATAGGTTTACAAAGAAACTGTTTGTATTGCAATATAATTACCAAAATATTTTTAAAAGAAAATAAATTTATGGAATCCCTGAAATTTATCTACAAATGAACCTCAATTTAATAACTCCTGAACTATCCCAATGCCATCTTTTTACAGATGAGGAAACTAAGGCTCAGAGAAGTTAAGATTCAAAATTACTATGACAATTTTTGGTTCTGGATTCATATCCATTTTTTTTTCTAATGGGGTCTCTTTATTCAACTCCCCTCTTCAATAGCAAAATATATTTGGAGTCTTGTTTTTCTAAATGTATTTCTGATTCCCATTTCCTCAAAAGCATTGAGAAGTCTATATACATAATTATTTTAAATGACTTTACAGAGTATTGCAAAATTATTGTTTATAGAGCTTCTAAGTGAACCTTGAAAATATTTATCCTCCCCCAAGTACACACACACACACACACACACACACCCCTCAATTCATTCCTGTCAATTTGTGTCCTAGTGAAAATGGTTGAAATGGACTATTCTCTTGGTATGTAGCCAAGTCCTGAATTTTCCTTCGCTTCATTCTCTCTGACTTTTTGTCTTACTTTTTGCTGCTAAAGTCATTTTCCCTTGGACACATGTAAGCTGTCTATTGTTTTCAGTCACAAACTAGCTTAAGAGAAAAATCATGGGGCCGACATGACCCTATTTTATTCCCAATGAGAGCAAATAGCCTTCCACAGAACTCCAACTGGGAGTTGGAAACCAGACTGGGAATGGGGGTCCTGCCTGAGTAGCTGGCTGAATCAGAGGAATCTCTCCTAGGTATTTAAGCATTCTAGTTTCACAATGTGGTTTGAAAACTAAGTGAGCTGTATATATTCCCATTTAGTAAATATGTGGTGAATTTGAGCCCTTTAATGTGGCCACTCCAGGGTCACTCAGAGAAAGTAATAAGATTTCTTTTACTGACATAAACTAAAATGTATATTTGACCATAAAGTTTTCCAAGCCCGGAAGGGCCAATTTCCACCAACCCCACCCTCCTAATCTTTGTTTCTATGTAGGCTTTTGAATTATTGTTTCAAAGTGTCTATTTTAAATAGTAAACAAGTGATAATAATAACCAGCTGTTATGACTAACCTAGAAAAATGATGGACTAAGCAGCTGTCAATTCTGCTTTTTATCACTGGTCAGCACTACAAACCATCTGTTTAAAAGGGGGCTTTTATTTTTACCAGATCAGTGATTTCACTGATATAGGGAGTTCAAGTGAAGAAACGTCCTCTCTCATGCCATGTTAGCACCTGCTCTGTAACTTATAAAATGAGAAAAACTTTATAAATTTAGTTGTGTGGAGTACAGGAAGTTAAAGTGACTTGCAAGGTCATATGACCAGTATGTACCAGAAATAGGACTAATACCATGCTGCCTTTGAAGCTAATAGTAGTTTTGTTGTTATGGTTGTTGTAAGACTGAAGGCATTCTTAAAGAGGATCAATGTCTTGACTCATGTGTGAATAGGAGCAGAGCTGTAAAAAGTCATCAGTTTGACTTTGTCCTCCAGAACCATCTAAGTCCAGTGGCAAGACAAAAATCAAGATGACTGGCAATGGCCCAGGATGTAGTGGGTGATCTTGGCTTTCTTAATTAAGGGACTACCAAAGCTGAGATTTCGTGAGTCTATTGGAATATTGGAACAGAAGAATTGAAATCTTCTGACACTAAACCCAGTGCTCTTCTCTGTGTCCTACTTCCTTATTCATGCCATTTTTAAAAACAGTTACATAAAATGATCAAAACTTTAAGTTGCCAGAAGAAATTTGGGCAAAAGAAGATTCATCTCTTCCTCTTCAAACTAAAACATAAGTTTGATTTCTTAAGGTGAGTAGTTTAGGAAAATGTTACTCCCCCAAAGCTTCTGTGGGGCTTTCCAATACAATTGCCTATCTTCTCCATATCAAGCCCTATTCCAATCTGTTTCTGGTGTACATATCTCTTTTTGCCACCCATGAACTGAGTTCCAAGTTCCAAAGATGATATTAAAGAATCATCTTAGATAGGCCTGTTATATATAAGCATTATAACATTACATTTCATAGTCCTCTAGCTAAGCTGAGGTCTCCAGCTTCCTCCTGAAATAAGGCCTCCATTTTTAAACAATCATATACCTCCAAGAATGGTTTATGACAGGAAGTCATGAAATGCAGTCTCTGGAGAAATAAAGTTAAGAGTCACCCATATGCTGAGGGAGAGGCACAAGGTGATAGGAAACAGTCTGGGACACGTTATTAACATTTCCCAGGAGAAGCAATGCAAAGAATGGTATTAGAGAAATGGATGACTGCAAAAAAGAGAAAAACAAGTCAAATATTGAGGACAAGGGCAATTGATGGCCAAGGATAACTTATGAACAGACCGAGTATCCTTGTAATCAAGCAATGTCAAAAGATCTGTCAGAGGGACACTGATACATTGTTGGTGGAATTGTGAATACATCCAGCCATTCTGGAGAGCAATTTGGAACTATGCCCAAAAAGTTATCAAACTGTGCATACCCTTTGATCCAGCAGTGTCCCTACTGGGCTTATACCCCAAAGAGATACTAAAAAAGGGAAAGGGACCTATATGTGCCAAAATGTTTGTGGCAGCCCTGTTTGTAGTGGCCAGAAGCTGGAAAATGAATGGATGCCCATCAATTGGAGAATGGTTGAGTAAATTGTGGTATATGAATGTTATGGAATATTGTTGTTCTGTAAGAAATGACCAGCAGGATGAATACAGAGAGGATTGGTGAGACTTACATGAACTGATGCTGAGCAAAATGAGCAGAACCAGGAAATCATTATATACCTCAACAACGATACTGTATGAGGATGTATTCTGATGGAAGTGGATTTCTTCAACAAAGACAAGATCTAACTTAGTTTCAATTGATCAAGGATGGACAGAAACAGCTACACCCAAAGAAAGAACACTAGGAAATGAATGTAAACTGCTTGCATTTTTGTTCTTCTTCCCAGGTTATTTATACCTTCTAAATCCAATTCTCCCTGAGCAACAAGAAAACTGTTCGGTTCTGCACACATATATTGTATCCAAGATCTACTGTAACCTATCTAACATGTATAGGACTGCTTGCCATCTTGGGGAGGGTGGAGGGAAGGAGGGGAAAAATCGGAACAGAAGTGAGTGCAAGGGATAATGTTGTAAAAAATTACCCTGGCATGGGTTCTGTCAATAAAAAGTTATTTAATAAAAAAAAATTTAAAAAAAAGATCTGTCAGAAGGTTTCTATCACTCTGGGGATTTAAAGGAAAATGTAGACAAGTCACATAGACTGGGCAAGGATGGATGGGTGTGACCTGTATCATTGGACAAAATACCCACTTCAATGAGACCACAAGATCCATCATAGGATCTTCAAACTAAAAGAGAAAAATAGTTTGGCTAAAAAAAGAATCCAAACTTTTGAAAAATGTGCAATCAATTTTCTTCTCTCTGTATGTGCTCCTACCTTGACTTGGATATCTACTATAGCTCTAAAAGAAATCTGATTAGTAATTAAGACAATACACATGTGCAGCAATCTCACTGAACTGTGTACAAACCTGCCTGAACAATAAAAGATGTTATGTGATCTGACAATAGAAAGATAATACCATAAGATGTTAAGATTTTAAGTATCTAAAGTATTGAGGAGATGTTTACATTGACAGAAAATTCCCAATATCAGTAAAAATCACAGTATAATCCTTGTTTCTGATATATTAAGTATTCTTCTTTGTCCTGATTATTGAACCAGAATGCATTGATGATGTTCCAATTCATTTCTTTATCTTCCCAGGCTTCCTTTAGTTAGTAACGTAATCTGCCACATAAAACACACTCAGTTATGGCTAAGGAAAAAGTATCAGAGTAACTTACATCTCAAGACTCTTCTTCCCCTAACTGAAAATTAATAAAAGGTAACCTCAATAGTATTGAAAGGTATAATCAAGCTTCCATGGGGACTGAATGCAGCAAATCATATACTATTGTTATTTATGAACAACAACAAAAAAATATCACTCTTCTAGAGTTAGGACAATTTGAGCAAGGAATTGTCATTTACAATAGTCAATCAACAGAGTATCAATGTCTGTATATTGAATGGGAGAAAGGGGCAGCACTTACTGACAAGGTTGGAGGAGTTGGGAGATTAGAAAGCAAATTGAACATTCAGGAACTAAAGACAAATGTGAATACTCTCTTGGACTTTGTGAGTATTCCCTGAAAGTGATAAATGTTGTAAATTGCCATTTGTTGAACTTGAATAGCTTCATAATTGGGAATGATAGTGATCTCCAGGTCTACCAGCTATGGCATTTCTGGACCCTTCCTAAAGACTATTAATTTGGGGTTTGTCTAAGAACTTTGCTGAAAATACTGCTTAGGACTTTTTATATGACATTTAAGAGGGCATAAAGATCTATACCACATTGATTTCATCAAGCCCCATTAGTGCAAGACACTGGGAGAAGCAATTCAAAGAACAGAGCTTAGATCTCCCCAGGAACCATAGACCTTTGCAATATTAGAGATGAGGATAAGTTTGCAAAATATATTCCAGTTGATTTGCTGAGTACAGAGAGTATTGTGTCACTTTAGAAGGAGAGATAGCTTCCACTCTAGTTCTGGAACTATATGATTCTCTTTCCAGCTAGGACTTGTAGGGAGGGATGAGGAGTGGATCCTAGAAGAAATTCTAGCAACTTTTTCCTACCCTGGCAGAAAGCTTATACTTGGAAGCTATAAGACATGTACTAATTGAGATGAGAACTTGTCTACTTCTGCTGTTTTGTAGCTTTTCCCCTTAGTATAGTGGAATAAATAGCAATCCTGAGATAGATATTCCCAGCCTTGGTGGCAGCCTTATGAAATAAAGAAAAATTCTTGGGTCTCTCAGTCAGCTGGAGCCCATGATCTGAGTTGGCTGATCAGACTCCTTAGAGTTGCCAGATCCTACCCATATGTCCATTACTGACTCCATCAATGTGGCAGCCAATCTGGGGCAGTGATTCCTTAGCTTGTAGGCACCAGCTTCAGGAAAATAGTACTGAGAGAGGAGTATATTTCTAGACCCAAGACTGGGGTGGGGCAGAACAGAATAACACTCACTTTGACATGGGAGCTATAATCAAACCCTGTTGGGGGAGAGGAGGGGAAGGACAGCAACTATACCTAAGCCTTGGCATGGGGATAGAAGGCTACTTACTTCCCTGGCTTTCTTTAAATTCTAATAAAAATCCCAAATTCTTCAGAAAAATCCCTCTCAATTCCAAAGTTTTCCTTCTTTTATTTACTTCCTAATTATTCTGTATATGAATTGTTTTGCATATATTTGTTTGCTAAATTCTGGGAATTCAAAAAGAGGCAAAAGATAGTTCCAGCCCTCAAAGAACTTACAATCTAATTGGCAGACAACATGCAAAGAGTTTTGCACATAGTAGGCACTTAATAAATTCATAATGATTAATTGATTGATTGATTGGTTTCCTCATCTATAAAATGAAGGAGTTGGATTAGATGCCCTTCAAGGTCCCTTCCAATAATACAGCGTGTAGATTCCATGCTCTATATAAGGACACTAAATTTGAAATTAAGAGAACCTAGTTTGGATTTCCCATCTGACATTCATTACCTATATGACCATGGACAAGCTTTTACCTCTCAAAGCTTCAATTTTCTTAACTCTTAAATAGGAATAATAATACTTTATTCTCTCCATTTCATGGAGATATTATGAATAAAATACCATCCAGTAAAGGAGAGTACAGTAGCCTGGACTTGTCTTTCATGGTAGGTTATAAGAGCAGATGTAGATAATCCTTGCTTTGTTCAGTTTAATACATGGAGGCTTAATCTACTTCTAGACTGGTGACTGAATGATTGTTACTGGGGGATAATGAAAAATCTTCTGACTGATAGAAGGACTAACGATTGCTGAGCCAAACATGAGAATGCCTACAAAAGGAGTAATATATCTCTCTATTGTCCCTTTTTTTCTTTTTTTCTTCTTGACAGTGAGGAGGGTAGAACTACTGTGAACTTCCAGGGGATGAAAAGAGCAGTCTCTCTTATCCTATCTAGTTGCTATATACATCCATGAGTATATAACTCTTGTTACTTGTGTGTTTATTCTTTCCTAATCTTAGATGAATGACTTTCAAGAGAAAAGTGTCCAGGTGACTCTAAGATCTATCAGAGTCACCAAAGATACTTCTACCAGCAACCAGAGTTAGCAGTAAAATCCACCAAAGCAAGGTGCAAATGCAAAGGAAGCATTTATAAATAAAGATGAAAAGACATTACCCTTAAAAAGGGCAGCAGCTTAAAGGACCATTAGCCATCCCAATGAAGAAAAAATTGCTGCTTGTGGATAACAAAAAGGCAACAATCTTCTGAACCCCTGAGAAAAATTCTTCACATAGGGAAAGTAAAAAGACTTTTGGAGTCTAGAATCAATTCAAATTATCAAACATTTATTAAGTAATTAGTGTGTGCCAGGAATTGTACTAATAAGTAAAAATACAAAGAAAAGCAAGAAGATATTCCTGGTCCACATGTTCTTTATTTGTGTTTCTCCTTAACATAATAGTTCAAGTTTGAGCCCACTTTCCCCAGGGATTTTTCATTGTACAAAGGACAATATGCCCAGTTTGGGGAAATATTTTGATTATTTTGTTACTACAGTTCTTGATATATCTTCTCAATCAATCTTTTCATTAAAAAAAGAAAGCTAATATGAGGTCTGCAAACCAAATGCAGAGCGCACCAGATAGATACTCATGGGCAATTATGCTAAAATTCTACTCTTAAAGGATACTCCTAGAACCCTAAAAAGAATATTAATAGTCAGCTACTCTTGGGAGATCCAACCTACCAGGAAGAATGAGAGTTGAGAGAGTGAGCCCAAAGCAGGTGTTACATATATAAATATAGATAGTAGGTGAGAAGGATAGATATATAGTTGGATGTGTATCTACACATAAATACATATGATAGTAGAGTCTGTGGAAGAGTCTTCTGAACTCAGATCAGTCTGATCAGCTACAATTGAACATAGTGTGCCTTGACCCAAACACAATATCATTTTGGTCCTCTTAGAGAACAAAGGACAACAATTAACCAATCAATATGTGTATCTATTTATACATTGTGTGATATATACATTTATATTATACATATATAGTCAACAAAAATGCCATTATAGACAAGCATACAAAATAGTTTAGAGCAGATTTGTAATTGTCTTTCTTGAACTTCAGTTTTCATAGGATCATAAAATAAAAGCTGGAAGGAACCTTAGTAGTAATTCAGTGCAACCTCTTCCCTGTGCAGAGTAGGAAACTGAGACCCAAAGAGGTTAAGTAATCTGTCCCCAAGTTCTCTGACCCTAAAGTGAGATTTCTTTTGCCTCTATTCCTCTCATTCAATGAGGAACTTGACAATTTTCTATTTATAGTTGTTTCAAGCAAAGAATTACATTCCACCTTTCAACATTAACAGAGTACCAAATGCCTACCAGAACTAAGTCATTACATCTACATTTACATTTTTATAATTTGTAAAGTAACATTTACAAAATGTTTGGACAGTAAATCTGTCCATTTTTAAAGAGCAGCTAATTAATCAATCAACTAAATAATAGCTGTCAAAAGTCTACTGTGAACAAAGTGCTATGGAGAAGACAAGAGAGAAAAGATCCCTTATCCCTTAAGAATCTGTATCCTTGGCAGGATAGTGGGGCCAACATGCCTGACAAATGAGGAGTCATGGATTCAGGGAATAAGCATTAGCAGATTTTGGTGGCAGGAAAGATAGACTTGAGCTGGACTACTCAGAGAAAATTTCCTAGCAGACATGGGATCTGATCAAAGATGTGCTGGAACCAACTATTGTTGTTGTTGTTCATCCTTCCTTCTCAAAGAAGACCAATAGCATCAGGAGGGTGATGTCATGATTTGCAAATGATTTGGATTTAAATGAGGTAGTGCTATGCAAAGTCACCAGCCTCCCTTTCTTCTTCATGATCATTGGAGTCCACTGGTAAGACATAGGTCAGGCCATAGGTGATGGCCTGAGATACAGTGGAAGATTTTGATCTTTTTAAAAGGTCTTTCCCAGGTTTCAGTTGGTCTGAGGCAACATCCATTCAGTGATCAACGGTTACATAAGAATTGATGCAAAAGATGGCCCAGTGTGACTTCACAAAAATGGGGAAGTTCCTCAGAGTTTCTGGTAATATTAGAAATAATTGCTATTTACACTCATTCTGGGCTGTCAAAACCCAAACAATGAGCAAGTAAGACTTGGAGTGGGACCTATTACTGGTCAATCAGTGTGGAGTCAGCTAAGCTGACTTTGACTTAGTCAAAGCTAAGTGTTAAATTTTCAGTGAGAGTATTTACACTTACATTGTCAAAGATTACAAAGCAGGGCTTGACCTATGATTCTGTAGTAATGAAGACAATAAAGATTAAAAATGTGTTGGGCAAACTTTTTGGAAGGAGTGGAAAAGATGATATAGAAAGCTGGTTGTTAAACATTTACCAGAAGAAAGCATTAGAGAAAGGGTTATCAACTTTGAATAAGCTACAGAGGAAGCCAGAGGACCATTCAGGATGAGAGAATGTTATCAACAGCCTAGAAGTTTGGGGGTAGGTTTATTTTGTTATCAAAAGTTATTTTGTCCTTCGTTCTTGAAGAGGACCATGATATCAGGGAGGTGATACCTGACACGCAAGTAACTTGAATTGAAGTGAGGGAGGGCTGTGCAAGGTCACCTGGCTCACTTTCTCCTCCAGAGCCTTCTAGGTCCAGATATAGATCAGGAAGACTTAAGATGGCCTTGGATATATCAAATTTCAGAAGTAGAAGAGACATAACAGCTAATCTAAGCATGTGATAATGGATCCTAGATTTGAAAAGGGCCTAAGGGATCATTATAGCCAACCAACTCTCATTTTACAGATAAGGAATCTGAGACAGTTACATGACTTCCCCAGGGTCACACAGCTATCAAGTGTTGGACATTGTATTTGGATTTCAGTTTTTTTAATCTTCTCCTTTTACAAACAAGTAAACTAGGGCAGCTATATGGTGCAGTGGATAGAATGTCAAGTCTGAAGTCAGGAAGACCTGCACTCAACCAATCACTAGCTATATGACCCATGGACAAGTCACTTAACCATATTTGCCTCAGTTTCCTCCTCTGTAAAATAAGCTGGAGAAGAAAATGGCAAAGTAGTATCTTTACCAAGAAAACTCCAAATGGGGTCATGATAAGATAGAGATGACCCAAAGAACCAAAGAACAACTAACTGGGATGGGAGTCAAAATGGAGAGTGACTATCCCAAAGACAGAATGACCTTAATAAGATGACTGTATCTGTTAATATCTCATCCAGTTCTCATTTCTCTCTACCACACTGCCTCTGCTGTGGTTTGTTTGTTTGTTTTTTTGGTTGGTTGGTTGGTTGGTTTAGTTTGTTTTGTTTGAGATTAACCCAAGTCACTCAGTACTCAGCATCCTTCTTTCATTTCTATCTGGTTTTTCTAGAAGCTTGTTTTTGTGTCTCTCTTATAAAACAAATCTCCAGACATTTCTAATACATGCTACATCATATCTAGCCAGTCTCCTGGGCTGGTGAGGTTTGCCTTAGTCCCTGAGAACTATTAACAAGCCCTTTTTATGATGTACTTCTGGCTTCTCCTTACCAAAGAGAGGAGGCAAATAGTTCATTTCCCTTCCATTCTTTACTTTGTGGAGCTAAATAATTAATTGCTCTAATTACCTATCAATACAGCTTTCTTTAGTGGTTAAACGCATGTTAATAATTCAAAATTCTAAGGGGGGGGTGACCTCCCTACACTCCTGTGCTTTCCCCAGGCCCCAATGCTCTTGAAAGGAAGTCCATCATTTTAGTTCATAGACCAAGTTAAAAGCTTTTCCTCTCTGCTTTTTCTACCTATTTGCCCCTTTCTAGAAGGCATCTTCCTTGCCAACAAGCACTATGGTTTAAATGTAAGACAGAGTTCAAGGGCTTTGAACTTCACATTCAATTATAGTAAATAAATGTAAAATAAACAGGCCTGGAACTAATGAAGACAATAAGCTCCACCTCTGGGACTTGTCCCTTTTATATTGAGTAAGTTTGAGCATGGAATTCACCCTTAGGCTTGAGGGAGCAGGTCCTGCCCCCTGTTTACCCACTTGTTGGGAGCTACTCATGAGAAATCAAAAGGACTGTGTTACATGACCATAATGGAATGTTTGTGTACAATTAAGTGATGTATATGAGGAATTCTGAGAAACATGAGAAGATTTGGATGAACTGATACATAGTCAAGTAAGCTGAACCAGAAAATTTAAGTAAATACAGACTACAACAATTCAAATCAAAAAGCAGCCAAACTGAATAATGGAAATACTAATAATAATCCAGGGAAAACAAATAATCATACCCACCCTTCCTCCTCTTGGTAGAGAGGTAGGAAGGCTTATGAGAGCTGAATATACATTGTTGAATATGGCCATTGTATCAGTCATCTTGGCTTAATTGTATTTTTTTTGTTGTTGAAATTTTGGGTTTTTTTTTTTTTTTTTTTTTTTTGGTTAAGGAAGAAGGAGGAGTCTATTTTCAGAAATGGCTAAAATGTAAAACTAAATGTGTTGAAGAAACTTAAATTTAAAAAAGAAAAGAAATAGAAGGACTGAATCTTTTAGATTAGCATTCATCAATATGTTGTTAAGCTTTTTGACACTGGTAAATTTTTCTTCTTGCCTTACATTCTTCTTATAGAATCTTTCATCTGAGTTCTGTTTCTGACTTTTCTTCATATACAATCTCATCCTGGAACATCCATCTATCCCTGTGGTCCTCTCACTTTGAAATATTTCTCTGCTATCTATGCTGGCCTTCTCCCATTAGTGAGCTTCTTTTGAGGTCTCCATTTTGTTCAGGGTCCCAGACTGACCAATCTCCAATCCTCTTCTTACCCTACTTATCATACTTCTAACTTTCCAGAATTCAATTGCCCTACCCAGGAATATGCTCATAAATACTTAACAACTAGGTCTCTGAAACTACATGATAGATTTTAAGATTATTCTTAATTATTAATATTTTCTCTATAACTCTTAATCCTAGATAATCAACAAAACAACAAATCAAGCCCTGATTTGTAGCCTTTGCTGACTTCCAATTTCTGAGGTATAAATTTTCACACTGAATATTTAACAATGGGCTCATGTTTGAGCTGGCTCTACCATACCCCTGCCTCAATCTTGCCTTCACCCTCTTACCTGGTTTTTCAGTTCTGCCTTCCCCATCAAAGTCTATGATGTCTCTTTTTGCTTGTATTTGTTATTGCTAACATTTTGTGCATATTAGGTACTTAATAAATGCTTGTGATTTTTTGATTTACAGGAGTTCTTAATCATTTTGTCACTGGCTACTATTTCTACTTTGTACAATTTGTACATGAAGGATTTTTTTCCTCTCTACCTCATACTTCATGAGGCAACATTGTGTAATAGCCAACTTTTTTGTAATATAAAACTTTTTTAATCTATCATTTCATCATTATAGAAAGCTTATAATTTCATCATCATAACTCTTGATTTGAAAAATCCCTCCATCAAAGCAGCTAGTTGGCAGAATGGATAAAAGTGCTGGTCTGGAATCAAAAAAGACCTGAGTTCTAATTCCACTTCAAGACACTAAATGGCTGGGTGATCCTGACCATAACACTTAATTTGATTCAATTACCACACCTATAAAATGGGAACAATAATAGCATCTACCTCCCAGGGCTATTATGAGAATCAAAATCAAATATTTATAAAGCATTTAGCATAGTACCTGGCACATAGTAGATTCTCTGTAAATGCTTATTACCATCATCATCATCATCATCATCATCATTATTATCACATTATTAAATGAGCAACTATTGTGTAACATAGTCTTACAGAATTGCCCAGAGTAGCATGACATGGGATATACCAAATGGCATCCAACTCTCCCCTCAACTCCCAGGTTTCCCCTTACCTGGTTAAGCTCAGATCTGAAGCAAAAAAAATATTAATATCCCTGACAAGAGACCCTCTAGACTTTGCTATAAAATTTCCAGAGGTAGGGACCCCAGAATCTCCAGAGGCAGCCTATTTCACTATTGAATGGCTCTGATAGTTAAGGAGAGCAACTAAATGGCGCCATAGTGCAGAATGTCAGGCTTGGGATGAGGAAGACTCATCTTCCTGAGTTCAAATCCAGCTTCAGATATTCACTAGCTGTGTGACCTTAGGCAAGTCACTTAACCCTCTATGCCTCAGTTTCCTCATCTATAAAATAAGCTGAAGAAGAAAAGGCAAACCACTCCAGTATCTTTGCCAAGACAACTCCAAATGGGGTTACCAAGAGTCAGACATGACAAAATGATGACAAAAGGTAATAAATCGATAGATAAGGAAATAATTGAAGATTAGAAGACAGAAGCAAAGGACAGGATTTGAACTTAGGTCCTTTGACTTTGAATCCATGATGTAACCTAGTAAAGTCTTCTCTTCTTCATATTAAATATTCAGTTCTTTCCATAGTATATGCACTGCCAAAGGAAATACCTGTTCAATTCTTTTAACTAGTCCTCATATTATATGGCTTTGGAGCCTCTTTGTATTTGCACGTCTTTGTATTCTCTTTAGTTGTCAAAAGTTTTTCTAATTTAATTCAGCAAATATATATAAAAGTTAATTAATGATTACAGATTACATTTGTAATTCCTTCTCCTAGAACTACCCAGCAACTCACAGTCTCTCTCATGAATAGTGTTTCTTGGAGAGATGATTACCATCCAGGTTTAAGGTTCTCTGTATATTTCAGGAGCCCCCACAGATATAATTACCTATAATTATCAGGCAGGAGATGCAATTAACTCAAAGCTAGGAGACATAATTGGTTCACTTAATAAGACGACATTATAACTATAAAATATCCCCCCACCCAATAACATGGGGCACATAAATACACATTATGACAATGTTAATATTAGGCACATAGTATACTCTGGTAGTAAGATATTCTAATAGGAAACACGTAGTCAAGGCAACTCATACCTGCAGTCCTGTAGGACTTTAAGTCCTTTCTCTTCTCATGATGTCCTCACACTGTTCCTCTCTGTGGCTGGATCACTGCTGGCCATGTCACTCAGCTGGGCTCTCTGGTTCTGATCCCCTCTAAGCTAAACTCTCCACAGCCGTGCCTAATTCCCTCTTAAATCCCTGTCTTACTCTCTTCTCTCCTGGCAAGGGTCACAATTCTCAGAGCTGTTTTCACTGAAGGTCTCTGCTCCTTGCCAGGTATTATTTCTCATATTCAACAAGTAGCTCTGATGAAAGCCCCATACCCACTGCGGCATGAGAGGGGAAGAAAAGTCCCCTCACCCAGATCCCAACACATACTGCTCTCCCGTTGATGCACAACAATGAACTCCTCTAAAAAATTGGATTCATTTTTCATAAAGGGCTCTCCTCTTAGTATCTGGGTTCATACTCTACAGTACTCTCCAATCTTTACTCTGGCTCCAACACTATTAAGCTCATTTTTTTGTTTGTTTGTTTGTTTCTTAGTTTTGTTTTGTTTTTTGCTGAGGCAATTGGGGTTAAGTGACTTGCCCAGGTCACACAGCTAAGAAGTGTTTAGTGTCTGAGACCAGATTTGAACTCCGGACCTCCTGACTTAACAATGCTATTGCTCTACCTACTGTGCCACTGGGATATAGCCAATCTTTTGTCAGCCAGTGGCTAATTACCTTCAATTCAAATAGGAAAAATATCTTGCTTTGTACATAAGTAATGGCATAGATACATTTTTATACTTCATTTGTACAAATTCCAAGTTGTCTCTGTTACCTGTTCCTTTCTTCCTGTGATTACATTTTCTGGGCTAGGAATGGAAAATGAAGTGATTAGGGATAAATTGTCCAACTCCTTTCTCTGTATATATAATGCTACTTTAGAAATGAAAAGAATTTTAAATAATATCTATTTCAACATTCTCATTTGTTAGGTAAGGAAAAGGCGGCTTGAGGAAGTTTAACAATTCAACCATGATCACAAAACTAGTTAGAAACAGATCAAAAACAAGAAATAAGATTTCCTAAATCCCAGTACAGAACTCAATCAGTATCTTGCTGCCTTCTGATTTTTTGTCACTAATGATAAATCCTTGCTATCCCATCCCTCACAAAAACATTTACTTTTGGAGGTTAGTGGGTAGGAGAGGAGGGAGGCATCTATTTCCTATGTGACATTTCAAGGAGCAACTAACCATCAGAAACAAGATTATTTTTAATTTGGAGATTATTTTTATTTTGCTAGCTCTGAATGTCACTAATTATTCATATGTTCAAAGAATTTTTAAATATGGTAGCTCCATTTTCCACCATTGACATCATTTCCTTCTTGAGAGTGCCATTGAATCAGGGGATCCTAGAATTTTGTTTGGTAGGGACCTTCAAGGCCAACTAAACCACCCTCTTCATTTTGGATTTGAAAAAAACTGAGGTCCAAAATGGTTCCATGAAAAAAAAAAAGGAAAAAAATATGGTTCCATGATTTCCCCATGCTCACACAGGTGGCAAGTAACAGAAATGTCATTATCATTGGTTCAAGCTACACTGCTCATTTGGGTGATCTTTTTTAAAAAAAAAATTTATTTTTAAAATGTTTTTGTTGCTTTTGGTTCCATTCTCTTTTTTTTAACATTATACTTCTCTTCTTAAATGATATTTGACAATTGACATCTGGGTTTTTTGTATGCTTTCTGTGGGACAAATGACTCCAGGCTCAGTGTGGTTTGCTACTTTTCTGAAACCATTTGCCGGTCTTTGAAGTTGGGGAGATATGGCATTACTCAAAAGTGATGTCATTCAGGAACGCAGAGTTTTGCAACCTACATGCTCTAGTCAGAAATTCATGGCCAAGAACACTTTAACCCACATACTCAAGACCACAACACAAAAGCAACTCTGGCCCTAACCATCGATGGGAAATGAGTTCCAGGGCTGAGGCCTCCTTCTGAAATCTTTCTTCTCACGCCTCACATGCTCAGAACTACTAGACTTGCTTCATATTCTAGACATGGGTCCTTAAGAAGATGAGAGCCAAGCCCTTATGTAACCTTTAAAGAATATTTACCACATGTTAAAATCCTCCCTGTTGAATGTTAGGATATCTTGGCTTTAGCATTTGAATAACCAGTACTTGACACATTCTCAGCACTAAAATGAATTTTAAATTCATTCATTCCTTCAGTGTTACAAGATCATAGCCTTGAGGTCCAATATTAGTGATCATCTAGTTCAACTCTAGATAATTTTACAGTTGAGGAAACTGAGCCCCAGAGAGAATAGACAATCTATGAAGGTGACCAAACTGGTAAGTGTCAAAACTGATAATTGAAGCAATTTGCATATTCAAGCTTCTAATTTAGAGACATATTACCACATATTACCATTTTCTATGCTAGCGATTCCTGATCATGATTCAGGTTATGCAATCCCCCTTCCAGTCAATAACACTGTGGGTGAAAACATTGTTAGGAAGTAAGGAAGTCAGTGATGATTTCATTAAAAGGTTGAGAACTGAATCCTTTGTGGAAAAAAAGAATGTAAAAGATCATTACATCTGCTACTTTCTCTGACTTTAAGTAGTATTTCCCTAGATAAGTGGCACAGGAAATAGTGCTCTGAGTCTGGAATCAAGAAAACAGATCTGAGTTCAAATCCAGACTCAGATACTATATATAGTGGTGTGATCCTGGGCAAATATTTTAATTTGTCTGCTTCAATTTCTTCAGTTGTCAAGTGGAGATAATAATAACACCTCCTAAGGTTGTTGTGAGATTCAAATGAGATAACATTGGGAAAGTGCCAGTGTCTACATAGCACAATGTATGTTGGATTTGGAGTTAGATATCCAGGTTTTGAATTGTCACTCTCCCACTTACTATGTATGTGACCCTAGGCACATCAGTTCCCATTCTGGGGCTCCCTTTCCTCAGTTGCAAAATAAAAAGGTTGAACTAAAAAAAATAATAATAATAAGCCTTTATATAGTACCTACTATGTACCAGGCACTATGCCCTTTAATTCTTAATTTATTTTTTTAATTTATTTAATTAATTTAATTTAATTTAATTATCTCCCTTTAATTCTCACAACAATCCTAGCAGGGAAGTCTTATTATTATCCTCATTCTATAATTAAGGAAACTGATACAGATGGAGATAAAGACTTGCCCGAGTCACACAGGTCATAAGTGTTTAAGGTTAGATTTAACTTCAGTCTCCTAACTCCATGTCCATATACTGCATCACCACACTGTCAGACTAGATGGACCATCAAGATTCCTTCTAGAATTAAGAAATTCTCAAGGAAAACTGCTTTGATATTCTAAAATCAGAAAGTAAAATATAAATTGAATCTCTCCTAGATCTAGATCTTCCAGAAGGCGAGCAGTGGAGTCTTTCAATTTAGATCTATTTTTAAGAACTAATGCCTGTAGAAACTGGAAACTGAATGGATGCCCATCAGTTGGAGAATGGCTGAATAAATGGTGGTATATGAATATTATGGAATATTATTGTTCTGTAAGAAATGAAAAACAGGATGATTTTCAGAAAGGCCTGGAGAGACTTACATGAACTGATGCTGAGTGAAATGAGCAGGACCAGGAGATCATTATATACTTCAACAACAATACTATATAATGATCAGTTCTGATGGCCTGGCCATCCTCAGCAACGAGATCAACCAAATCATTTCCAATGGAGCAGTAATGAACTAAACCAGCTATGCCCAGAGAAAGAACTTTGGGAGATGACTAAAAACCATTACATTGAATTCCCAATCCCTATATTTATGCCCACCTGCATTTTTTATTTCCTTCACAAGCTAATTGTACAATATTTCAGAGTCTGATTCTTTTTGTGCAGCAAAATAACAGTTTGGTCATGTATACTTATTGTGTATCTAATTTATATTTTAATAAATATTTAACATCTACTGGTCATCCTGCCATCTGGGGGAGGGGGTGGGGGGTAAGAGGTAAAAAATTGGAACAAGAGGTTTGGCAATTGTTAATGCTGTAAAGTTACCCATGCATATAACCTGTAAATAAAAGGCTATTTAAAAAAAAAAAAAAAGAACTAATGCCTGAAAACCACGATCAAAAAAGAGTGTATGGACATAATCTTTTAAGAAATTATCAAGGAAAACTTTTGATATTCTAGAATTAGAAAGTAAAATATAAATTGAAAGAATACACTAATCACCTCTTAGACGAAATCCCCAAATGAAAATTCCCAGGAGCATTATTGACAAATTTTAGCACTTCCAGGTTAAGGAGAAAATTTGAATATCACAGAGCCACAGTCAGGATAACACAAGATTTAGCCACTTTTACATTAAAGGATTAGAGAGCTTGGAATATGATAGTCTGAAGTGCAAAGGAACTAGTCAAGAATCACCTACCCAGCAAAACTGAATATAATCCTTCAGGAGGATAAATGGATAATCAACAAAATAGAGAACTTTCAAGCATTTCTGACTTAAATAAAAAAAATTAGAGCTGAATAGAAAATCTGACTTTCAAATATGACTCAAGAAAAGCATTAAAACAGTAAAGAGCAATAATAAGCTCTGAATAAAGTTAAACTGTTTCCATTCCTTCACGATGAAGATAATACTTGTAATTCCTAAAAACATTCTTATTTTTAGGGTAGTTAGAAGGAGAAAACAGAGGGAAGAGGGAAATAGGATAGAGGGGAAACCACAGTAATCATAACTATGAAATAAATTTTACAGCAAGTTTCTCTGATAAAGGCCACATTTCTTAAATATATTTTAAAAAACTGGGTGAACTTCAATTAATAAATGATATGAACAAGCAGTTTTCAAATAAAGTATCAAAACTATCTCTAGTCATATAAAAATGCTCAATCACTGTTGATTAGGGAAATAGAAATTTAAACTCTAAGGAATAGCCTCACACCTATCAGATTGACTATTGTAATGGAAAAGAAAAAGGATAAATGTTGGAGGGAATGACATTAATGCATTGTCAGTGGAGTTGTAAACTGATTCAACCATTATGTAGAGCAATTTAGAACTATGCTTTAAAAACCATACATATCCTTCGTCTCAGCAATAACAAACACTACTAGGTCTGTGTCCCAAAGAGATAAAAAAACAAAATGAAAAACGACCTACATGTACAAGATTTATAGTAGCTCTTTTCGTGGTGGCAAAGAATTGAAAATTAAGGGAATGTCCACCAATTGGGGAATGGCTAAACAAATTGTGGTATATGATTTTATGTTGGAACACTATTGTACTATAAGAAATGACAAGCAAGATGCTCACAAGAAAACTTAATAAGACTTGTATGAACCAATGCAAAGTGAAATGAACAGAAAAAAGGAGAACATTGTACACAGTAACAGCAATATTGTGTGGTGATCAACTGTGAGTGACTTAAATATTGTCAGCAATGCAATGATCCAAAACAATTCTAAAGGACTTATGATAAAAAATGCTGTCCATCTCCAGAAGAACTGAGGGAGTGTGACTACAGATCAAAGAACACTTTTAAAAATTTCTATATTTTTCTTGGATTGGTTTTTTTTGGTCTGTGTTTTCTTTCACAACATGACTAATATGTCTTGTATGACTGCACATATAAAACCTATATCAAATTGCTTGCCTTTTCAATGACTAAGGAAGGGAAGGGAGACAATTTGGAAGAAATTTGGAAGAAAAAAGAAAGAATATTGAAATTGTTTTTACATGTTATTGGGAAAAATAAAATATTAAACATTATTTAAAAAATAAAAAATAGTACTTTAAGGCTTTCAAATGCCTTTCCTCATAACAGCCCTATAAGATAGATTGGAACAGGAGGAATTTTATTATCCTCATTTGGAAGATGAAAAATAGAGGCTTAGAGAGTTTGTGATTCATCTATGATCACAAAACTAGTAAATAATTGAGGCAGGATTCAAACCCAGATTATAGATCATAGACTCAGGATTGGAAGAGAGCTGAGAAATTGTGTTGTCCAACTTCCTAATTTTATAGATAAGGAAATATGAGTCAACAGAGGCAGAGTGTCTTCACAAAGTATTTCCTTATCTACAAAAGATGCTGGAATGATTTGCCATTTCTTTCTCTAGCTCATTTTACAGATAAGGAAACTTAGGCAAAAGGGGGTAAGTGAATTGCCACACAACTCAAATCTGAGGGCAGATTTGAATTCAGGTCTTCTTAACTCTGGGCCCAGGATTTATCTTCTGAATCACTTTAGTTCTTTGTATAGAAGGACAATTTTCAGTTTCCAATAAAAATTAACAGGGAAAAGAACAAACCCTTCTATAACCAAAACATTTATTAAGCCTAGAATTATAGGGCTGCCCAATACTTGAGACATATCCATCCCTCTTGGGTTGACCACTGCAGAGAGAAAAAAATACTTTTTCACCCTAAGATGGGTTACTTCACAAACACAGTCTTCACTGGTATAGTTCTAACATCTTTTGGAGCTCCATCATCTTCTCACCTTGGATTCAGGTAGATGACAGTGAAGAATAACCATAGAATTCAAGAACCAGTTTCTTTATGGGTCCCAGAGAGAGAAGCCAATTATTCTTTCTTGAAAAATTATCAATGGAGGTGACTGACCCCACATAACTCTAAAGGCCCATGAAAAATTCTGCAACCACAATGAGCCTATCAATTTCCAAGAATCAACCACAGAAAATTAGTCAATAAACCCATGTTCCTAGGCTTGGGAAACCACTCACTTTTAGACCATTCTCTTGACTGTGCCCCATTAACACTAACTACTAATAGCAATCTTTGATTGATGTTAAGGGGAAAAAGCACAGAACTAGAGGGTCACTTCAAATCTATTGCTTGACTTGACTCAGATATTTATTTTTCCAGCTGAGAGTGAAATGTGCCCATTTCCTTGAGGCATTGACAATGGAATAAGACTGTTGGTCTAAAAAAAGCAAAAAAAAAAAAAAAAAAAAAAAAAAAAGTGGCAATTTACTTTAAATGAAGGAACATGTGAATTTCTTTTTAAAGTTCCCTTTTAAATGTTTCTTCAGATTTCAAGCAAATTTACAAAGGATACATGACCAATCTGTTTATATTCTTCATGGTCAGTGTCACAGATGCCAATGCTTTTGTCAGAAAAGGTCTACCCTGAAGATTAGATCCCCAAGCAGCAAATCTGATTTAAAACCTCTCAGCTGATGTTTTATCTCTAGCAAGAAATATTGTCTATCCCCTGAGAAGTTGTAAATGCCGTTTCCCTTTAAGGATACTTAAAGTGCTCTGAAATTAAATAATCTTTCCAATTTATCATGACTACTTCTTTCTGGTCTGAGATGGAAGTAGAGATCTAGTAACTATGACAAGTAGAAAATTTGCATGCCCTGGAATCTGGAGGATGGGACTACCACCATTTCCTCAACTTCAAGCCTTTTTATCAGGGAGGAAGAGGGGTGTGTGGAGGAGAGACAATCAATTGTGTGACTTTAAGAAAATCATTTCCTATTTTTGGCTTCCAATTATCTAATCTGTAAAAAGTGAAATTTAAATTTAAAAATAGAGGAATGGACTAGATTATATCTGGAAGGTTCTTTCCTGCTTAAAATTCTACCATTCTAAAATCTTAACTATGACCATAAAAGCTGTGAATGAAATGAGTTCTTTGAATATGACTCATTTCAACTGAACATATGGAATTGTAATTGGCAAGATAGGCCCCCAAAAAGCAGAATAAAAAATCATTCCTTTGACTGGATTACATCAAGAACAGGCTGTCTCCTGAGCATTATTTATATCCTCAATGAATTATTTCACACATTTTTTAAAGCTACAATCCATATATGGATATTTTTAAATGATTGCCCATTAGTTCAATAAGTTCAATTTAAAAAAATCTATCAAGTCCCTGCTATGCAAGAGGTCTTTGAAGCTTGGAGGATCCAAAGAAAAGTCTCAATGTCTGCCCTCAGGGGTGTACAATCTAATAGAGTAATTTTTAAGGTATAATCTTTTAAGGAAATATACATAGGATGATGCAAAAGTCTTAGTGTAGTTTTAAGCTAAATAAAACTACATTAAGATTTTTGAGACATCCTGTATAAACTCACAGCATGGAATTTAAGAGGGCAGAGTTGCTATGGGAATCAATCTCCCCACTGTTTAAGATGAGAAGTAGCCGACTCTTCTCTGCCAAATCAGAGAAGATTTCATGGATGAAATGAAGGATTGGACTAAATCAGTGAAATACTTTCCAGTTCTAACATTCTGTGATTTTAGCAAGTATTCAAATAATGAAAGTTGACTTGTGAGCTGGTATGCATTCAGTAGGTAAGAGAGCGAGAGGTTGAGAAAAGTTGTGTCCTAGTAATGAGGCTGGTTTGAGGAAAGCCCAAAGGTGAATGTAGGAAGAATAGATAGAGTTTTAAACAAGGATCCTGAGAGCAACAGACAGAATGATCTCTAAAGTCAGATCAAGCCATTTACATCTAAATGACAACATACTCATTAAGGAATAGTGTGATTGGTATTTTTTTCGCCTATGATATGTATTTTTACATATATCATATAACCATAGATCCAGACCTGGAAGGAAGCTCATGGTTATCTAGTGCAACTTTTTCCTTTTATAGATGAGGAAATTAAGTTGAATGACTTGCCCTCAGTCACACAAGAAAACTTTTTTTGTGTTGTGGTTCTACACTATGCAAGGCACTCTAAGAACACAAGAAGAAATTTGTAACTGACAATCTCTGTCCACAAAAGAATTTAGAATCAAATTAGAGAGATAAGATCCTGATATTAGACAGTCATTCAATTAATCATCAAGCATTTATTAAAAACCAGCTGTATAGCAGGTACTATGCTTGATGTTGGTGATTTATATACAAAGACTAAAAAAATGTCTATTTATGTTCTATTGAAATATCAATTAACTAGTAAACAAGAAAATCTATAATAAAGTGCTATATTTTGTGTTCTGGACAATTGAAGAATAAAGCGTTACCAGAAGAGTAGGAAAGACATGGTGTAAAGCATTTTGGTTAAGAGCTTTATAGCAGGGAGCCAAGGTCCTGGCCTTGAACTCTAAGGCAAGAAGACAGGTAGGGATCAAAGCACAGGCAGAGAAAGAGGCTTCCCAAGAAGGGATGGGAGTAGGTTTGAGTGGGAGGATAATGGCAAAGGGGAGTCCAGGAAAGAAGAGAAAGCAAACATTCAGACAGGAGAGAATTCAAGTCTGGGCTAATGTGGTGATTATGGGGATAAAGAAAAAAAAGGCAAGAACAGAGAAAAAACAGAGATGAACTAAGAGACATTCTGGCATTGGATGTTAGATGGGTAGTGGGCAAAAGAGAAGGTTGTAGAGGAAATGAAGCAACATTGAATTTGGTAGCACTCTGGATTAATATCCCAATGAAGCCATATGAGAGTGGCTCAGTATTCCATTTTCATGGAAAACATATAATAAATATATGACATATAAATGCATATACTCATATATGTGAGTATATAATACTTTATATTACATATAAATTCATCCATATATGTGGGCAAATCATAACAAATTTATGTATATATTTTGCAAATATATATAATCAATATATGTGATTTGTATATAAGTCAAAATGTATTTATATATACATATATATATATACCATTGTTCATCCACATCCACACACATATATGACATATATATGAGGATGTCATAATATATTTACATATATAAATAAAAGTGATATAAAAACAAAAGATTATTTTTTGAAATTCTCTTATTTCTCTTTGCTTGGCCTTGAAGACCCAGCTTAAGTCTCTTCCCAATGATGACTACAATGCTTTCTACCCTAAAACCAGCATCCAATCAATTACATATTGCTTTATTGTCCAGTTGACTAGAACATAAAATATAGAAATTTACTATGGGTTTTTTGTTTACAAGTTATTTCATATTCCAATAGATTATAAGCTCCTTGAGAGTAGGATTTTTTTCATCCTTTATATCTATATTCCCAACTCCTAGCCTCTCACATATTAGACTCTTAATAGGTGCTTATTGATTAAGTGATTGATATGTCTATATCTTTTTTCTTTATTTTGAGGATAAAATTCTTTGGTGACAGGAAATGTGTCTTGTTTATTTTCTTTGTTTACCCAGAATTCCTAAAAATAGTATACTACATAGGCATACTATATGTTATATGGGAAGACCACAAATTCTTGCTTGTATGATGTTGGACCAATCACTTAACTGCTCATTTTTCTCATTTGTAAAATGAAGGGGTTGAACTAGATTCTGAGGTAACTTCCAGTTCTTGATCTGTGATCCCCTGTTCTATATATATGAAATTGTATGATTCACTTGGATTAAAAGATTTCAAATGAAAAAAGCATATTATTAACCATATATTTCTTAATAAGTATGCTGTTCTATAATCCCAGGTTAATACAGATGCAAACTGTTTGATCCAAATATAGATATTAAGAAAAGCATTTACTTACATTAACATGGTACCTATCCACACAGTCATTTTTCGGGCCAGAAAATAAAAGTATGTGGAAAAAATATACAGTATGAGAGGTAACATAAAAGCCACAGAGGAAACGGAGTTATTACTCTGGCTATTATCACTGCAGCAAGATGTATGATGTGGTTGAAGGTGGCCAAATTATTAACAGCTGGAGTTACATTTTCATAGTGTGAGCAAGAGCCAGTAGCGGGGGCTCAGATCACAGAATGATGACGTTGAAAGAATTCTCAGGTCATCTAAGCTGTTTGTTGATTCCACTTTCACAAAGAATCTTACTTTGACCATCTCAAAGAGAAATGTTACCAATTTTTTCCAAGTTTTCCCTAATTAGCCTTTAGTTTAGCTAGGGAAAACTTGGAAAAAATTGGTAACATTTATTCTATCCCTCTTCCCCCAGTCCCATTCCCTAGTAACAAACTACAATCTTCTCTCTTTGCAAATAAAAAACCTCATTGTGCTGTTCCTAATGTACAAGCAGTTAAGTGTATGGAGTATCAGGGTTGGAACAAGGAAGACCTGAGTTCAAATCCCAATTCAGACACTTACCAGCTGGAAGATGCTGGCCAGATCACTTAACTTGTCATCAGTTTTCTCATCGAAAAATTGCACCTAACTCCCAGAGTTCCTGTGAGGACAGAAAGCTAACTTTCTAGATTCATCACACAGTCTCCCTGAATCCAGTCAACTGGTCTCACCCATTCTTCGTATGTAAGGTTCTATGTGCTACCTCCATATCTTATCACAGATTCATCCTTCTCCCTTTAGTTCATTCCTGAAATGGCCTTTTTCTCATCTCTGTGTTTTAGCATCCCTACTCCCTTCAAAGCAAACTTGAAGATCACTTCCTATATGAAACCTTTTTTGATTCTCTCTCTCAGCTGCTATTCCTACCCCATTCTGAAATGTCTTTATACATACTGTGTGTGAGTGTGTGAGAGAGAGAAACAGAAAGACACACAAACACAGAGAGAGACAGAAACAGAGACAGAGAGAGACAGAGACTGGAGAGACACGGAGATACACAAAGAGAGAAACACAGAGAGAAAGAGAGACACAGAAGCAGAGAGAGAGACAGAGAAAGAGAGGAGGAAGAAGAGAGGAGAGAAAAGAGAAACAGAGACACAGAGAGAGAAACAGAGAGATAGCGAGATCTCCTAATAGAGAATATAGGCTCCTTGAGGTCAAGAAAATTTGCCTTTGTAGCCCAGTGAGTCCAGCCCAGTGTCTGGAATAAAGTAGACATTTTATTTATGATTATTGATGAACTGAGTGATATAGATATTAATCTCTCTGCCTGTTTCATCTGTAAAATGGGAATGATAATTATAATACCCTCCCTTATATGAGGATAAAATGAGATAACAGGTAAAGCACTTTGTAAATCTTAATGCTTTATATAAATGGTAGCTGTTATAATGATCAGGTAAAGGTGACAGATGATAGTTCTGTCCTTTAAAGACCAGCTGAGCTGGGGGAAGGGGATGAAAGTAACTCACAAAAGCCATGTCAGTCACAGACAATCTGCAATCTGACTCATCAGAAGAAATACTTCCTATAACAATGAAATCCATGATCTTGCAGTATTTGAGTTCTATATCCAATATCAAGGAAGTCTTCTTATTACTAATCTAAATCCTGTCTCCTCAGTTTAAATCTTCTGTTCTTGGAGAAGATGGAAAGTAATTAGTCTGCATTTCATCACTCAGTGTATTCAAAAATGCTATTAAATTACAACTCGAGGTATGAGGACAAACAGGAGAAATAGAAAAAGAAGAGAAGAAGAAAGAAGAGAACAAAAAATAACAAGAGGCCTAGTTAATCTGCAAATTAGAGGACTGTCTGAAAGCAGTTGTGTGACACTGAACAAATCACTTCCCTCTCTGGGTCTCTCTTTCCTTTTCTCTAAACTCTGATAAATAGTCTTCATAGTATTTTTCTTGCAGAGTGTTGTGAGGCAAGCACTTGTAAACCATAAGACTCTATATAAATTTGAGTTACTAGTATAGCAAAAAGAACACATTGAGATAATCTGATAATTTGGAAAAGGCATTTAAAGTCATTCTGGCAAATCCATTTTGTTTTTTTTCCTCAGCCCTCAATTTTCCATAACTCTAAATGTCTAATGTCAGCTCCTGCTTGCTGTTAAGGCAGGACCCACAGAGCCAGGTTAAGGAGTGATGTGTTGAAGGACGTCCAGGTGTAAAGCAGTCACATTTCCCAGAAGAGATTACTGACATCTGAAGAACAGCTGTGATGGATGGTGCCCCTATCAGAGCTAGATCCAGATGCACCGTCCAGGGACCTATTCCAAGAACATAGCTTGGAAAATTTAATGTGAATGTGGCATTTTTCTTATACCCTGTAATCCTCCAGTGAATGAGAATATCAGAGGAAGGAAGTGATTCTTAGATAAAACAAAAGTTCTGATAACCAGAAAACAGGATTTCAAGTGCCCTGGGGGGGAAAAATCACTTTAAATGGTTCTTTTTCCTTATAAATAAATAACCCTAACTCACTGGATTATTTAGCCAGCTTTCAGACAAAAAGAAACAATATGGCTTGCTTTCAAGTGAGCTGGTTATCATTTCCCTGGGTTCAAGTCTTGGTTCTGGCTGTGTGCTCCTGGGTAGGTCACTATTTCTTAGAGTTCTTAGAGCTGCAGAGAAAATCAAAATTATATTGATAGAGAAATTTCCTCATCATAGAGTTCCTTATTCTATTGAAATCACAGGTCTTATTCCTATTAAATAAGAAACTGAAAATAAAGGGGAAAGGGTTTTCTAGAAATAGAAGAGACTTTTTGAAAAGTGTCTGATCTTATCTACATAAAAATATTCCTGCTTTTTCTTTATTTTTGCCCAGATACATTGCTTTACATATTTATTATATAGTTTAGAGTTAGAAAAGACTTCACATATCATTTCATTTTCATTTACAGACCTAGAAACTGAGACGCAAAGAGATTAAAGTTATCCCTTTCACATCATGAGTTTGATATATCATGGGTCAGCCTAAGAAATTAAATGAGAGTTTGGGGAGAGGTTTGTGGAAGCCACAAAAAACACGCAAAGGCCAGCAGATGACACAGAGCCTATGGCCAAATACTTAACCCAAATTTTACAATACAATATTGTAAACACCTCATAAAAGAAAAAGAAAAAATTCATACTTCCTCTTTGGTACAAAGGGGAGGGCCAAAAAAATGTTATGGCAATTTTCCAAATCACTGGGGGCACCATACCCCTTTACTCCATAATGTGCAAGGCATAATTGTAAATGAAGCTGTATAAGAAAAGACATTCAAACTTAGAATCTATTGCTCCCAGCTCAGTACCATGGCAGCAGTTTATGCTTGAGGGTTTTATTTTAGAGAGAGAAATAAACTCAGGGATGACAGGCAAGAAGAGAGGGAGGAATGGAGCAGTGAGGCTTAAACCTGGTTTAAAATCAACCATTTAACATTCTGTGATCCTGGGCAAATCCCTTTGCCCTCAGAAATTTAGTGTCATCAGCTCTAAAATGGTGTCGGGTGACCTACCTTACAGGATTGTTGGGAGCAAAGCATTTCTTAAACCTTTAGGTGTCATAGAAATGTGGCTGTTGCTGGGGTTTTGTTTATTTTTTGCTGTTGTTAGCAACAGCACAGTGTAGTGGAGAATGAGCTGGTCCTGGAATCAGGCAACTCTGGGGTTAAACCCATAAATCCTATAATTCTGGGTAACTTCCTATACCTCTCAGTGCCCCCAGGAAACTTGCTAAAATTCTAAGAAGCAGAGTATGCGCTTTTCTGCCCTAGTATAAAGGGAATTTCTTCATCAGTTGTACCCCATACCTATAACATCCGAAACTTGATCCCAAAGTTACCATTATGATTGTAGCTCTACCCAGGAAAGATACCCCATGGCACTGCTGATGGCAGGGGTGGATAAGAAGGGATGCTGGCAGTGAGCAATGGGGAGATAACTTTATCACACAGCTCCATCCCTCACACACAACATGCATATCATAATATTAGCTATTCTTTACATGCTCAGAAGTCATCAGGTCCCAACCCCTTATTTTTATATGGGAGTAAACTGAGGCCCAAAGTTACACAAGTGGTAAGTAGTGGTTAGGATTTGAATCCAAGCTCTCTGAATGCAGATCCATTGTGCCCAGCTGCTTTGGTTCTGGAGATTGATGGTAGTTCTTTGGGTCAGGGGGTCCAGAGCTGGAGACCTAGAAGAGACCTTAGACAAACATAATCAAGTCCAATCTTCTAACTGAACAGATGGGGAAACTGAGACCCAGAGTGATTAAATGATTTAGCCATGGTTCACACAAATGGTGGCAGAAGTGAGATTTGAATCCAGGTCTTCTGACTCTACAGCTAGCTCTCTTGTCATTGTACCATGATGCTTATAATTGTTATATTTTTAAAAGTCATTTTTTTTTTAAAAATCCACAAGTTGGGATCAACTATCCTTGTTATTTCTTTTCCTTCTTCAAGGAGAAAAAGAATATGATAGGACAGGCAACCTTTTAGTCTTTTTCCTTCATAACTCTTCAAGGAGAATGGAAAAGTACAGTGGCCTGGCAGCTGCCTACAGCTTGGCCTTCCAGACAAGGACAGAGGAGGGGCAACTCCCAAGGCTACAGGTGGAGGAAGCAGCCAGAGGAGGCACCTTTTCCAAAAGCTGGAGAGCAGTGCCACCAAGTGACCTGTTTCTCCATCCTTCAAGAAAGGAACCAACTGGAGAGAGGAACCTGTCTCTGCCAGCTTCTTCTTCTTCAACCTAGCCAACTCTCCCTTTTCCCCTCCCTTTCTCTCTCTCTCTCTCTCTCTCTGTTTGTCTCTCTCTCTCTCTCTCTCTCTCTCTCTCTCTCTCTCTCTCTCTCTCTGTCTCTCTCTCTGTCTCTGTCTCTCTCTCTCTGTCTGTCTCTGTCTCGGTCTCTCTCTGTCTCTGTCTCTGTCTCTCTCTGTCTGTCTCTGTTTCTCTCTCTCTCTGTCTCTCTCTCTCTCTCTCTCTCTCTCTGTCTCTCTCTCTCTCTCTCTCTCTCTCTACTTTCCCCCTGCCTTCCTCTTTCCTTTTCTCCCTTCCTCCCTTTTTTTCTCCCTCCCGCCTTTCCTCCCTTCTTTTCTTCTTCCCTCTCTCTACATGTCTCTCCCTTTCTCTGTCTCTCTGTCTCTCTTTCTCAATCTCTCTTTTGTCCCCCCTCCATTCCTTCCTCCCTCTCTCCCTCTATCTCTCCTCCTTTCACCCTCTCTCTTCTTCTCTCCCTTTCCCCCTCCCCCTTTCTCCTTTTCTTTCTTCCTCCCTTCTTTCCTCCCTCCCTTTCTCCCTCTTTCTCAATCTCTCCCTTTCTCCCCCACTGTCTCTCTATGTGTGTCTGTCAGTATGTGTTTGTTTTTAAAAGTGTATTTAATATGCTTTTTTCCCCAGTTACATGTAAAAAAATTTAACATTCATTTTTAAAACTTTGAGTTCCAGATTCTTTTCCTTGCTCAGTTCCCATTCTCTACCTCCAATGAGAAGGCAAGCAATTCAATATAGGTTATATATGGATAGTCAGTCATGCAAAATATTTCCACAATAGACATGTTATAAAAGAAAATATAGAATCTCCCCCAAAAAAAAGTCTCTCAAGAAAAATAAAGTTGAAAAAGTATGCTTCAATCTGTATCAAGACACCATCAGTTTCTTTTCTGGTATGGATGCATTTTTCATCACAAGTCCTTCACAGTTGTCTTAGATAAGCATATTGCTGAGAATAACTAAGTCATTCACAGCTGATCATCTTACAATGTTGCTGTTACACAGTACACATTTCACTCTGCATTAGCTCATGGAAGTCTTTCCAGGTTCTTCTCAGAGTATCCTGTTTATCAATTCTTATAGCACAATAGTATTCCATCATAATCGTATACTACAGTTTGTTCCACCATTCCCCAATTGATGGACATTCCTTCAATTTCCAATTCTTTGCCACCAGAAAAGAATTGCTATGAATATTTTTGTACATATAGGTCCTTTTCCTTTTTGGTTTTTTTTCTCTCTTTTTAGGTATAGGCATTGTAATGGTATTGCTAAGTCAAAGGGTATACATGGTTCCAAATTGCTCTACAGAATGGTTGAATCAATTCACAACTCCACCAACAGCGCATTAATGGTTATGACTTTCTCTTTCAGCATCAAGACTCTTCTTCTCTCCTCATTTTGTTCAATACCTTTGACCCTGGCTAGTCTTTTTTTGTCTTTATCTTACCTTGATAATAGGCAACTAGATGTACAGTAGATAGATTACTCAGTTTAAATGCAGCCTTAGTCAATTAACAAGATGTATGATCCTGGATGAATTATTTAACCTCTGTTTGCTTCCCATCTATAAAATAGGGATAATAATAACACCATCCTCATAGGATTGTTTCAAGGTTCAAATTAAATAATATTTGTGAAATGCTTTGCAAACCTTAAAGTGTAATATAAATACCATTTAGGAACTATGATCAGTTGGGGTTTTTTGAACTGATTTTTTCTCATTTTTAATCTTTATGATTGAAGATTTGACTCACTAAGGAAGAGATATACAAATAAATATGATATATTAACCAAAAGCATCAACAAAAATGATGTAGAAAGAAAAAAAAGGATTGTTTTTGAAGATTAATACACTTTTGTGCAGTCCTTTTCTACCCAGACTAATTTGTATCAATTAATGTCGAGTCAAATTCTCAAAGCTAGAAAAAAGATCTGCAGCCAGGTAGTACAATCTATCTCTGAATGCCTTTTCTTTGCAACCTACAAAAACTACAACTAGTATGAGGCTCAGCTACAAGTTGAAGGCATATGGAGATGGAGAAGGGAGTAATATTTCTTCCTTATTTCACCTACTATCTCCATACTTCCTCACCTCAAGCCATGAGAATGCAACGGTATTTCCTCCTCCATGATCCAGATCTAGTCCAACAAATAATCCTATCATTGTGATGTTCCTGTGAGAAAGAGAGCTCCCTCTTCCCAAATCCCACAAGGAGTAGAAATATCCTTTCATAGGTGGCTTTTGCCTCAAACTATTTTCTGAGCAGTGGCACATACCTTCCCCAACTATTTTCACCTTGATTGAAATTTTTCCTACTTATTGTTCTGCAATATACCTGACTGATAGCTAGGTATTGCAATGCATAGAGTGCCAGTCTTGGAGTCAGGAAGACCCATCTTTGGGTGTTCAAATCCAGTTTCAGACACTTACTAGCTGTGTGACCCTGGGCAAGTCACTTACTCCGGTTTGTCTTAGTTTCCTTATCTAGAAAATGAGCTGGCAAAGGAATGGCAAACCACTCCAATATCTTCATCAAGAAAACCCCAAAGGGGGTCATGAAGAGGATGATATGATTGAAATGATTCAGTAACAACAACAACAAAAACATATCTGACCTAGCCTTTTATTAATGATGTTTGATCAAAAAGAAAATTCTACTTTTCCAGTTTTCAACCATTCCATTGAACGTCATCCAGTCCAAACTCCTTGTTTTACAGGTTAGGAAAATGAGGTCTAAAAAAGGGACACCTACATGGGGACTGTGTCAGGCTGGACTTCTGAGTGTAAATCCTTAGCCCCACATTGGACGCCAAAATGTAGCATTCTGGTTGGTTTTCTGGAGGTCTCATCTGTAACATGAGTTGGAGAAGAAAATGGCAAACCACCAAGGAAATCCCAAATGGGGTCCCTAGGAATTACCAAAATGATTGACAACAATTAACTCATATTGATCCATTGTTTATTTGTGAATTATAGAACTGGCCTTTTAAAAGGAGAGAGAATTTATTCTATTGTAATGTGCTGATCAGATACAATTTAATAAAATGCATTCTTATTTTAAGGGAGGAGCACAAGCAAATAGTAGGTGAGAACTGGAAAAGCCATCATTTAGTTAGGCCAGATGATTCATTACCATAATATTCATTCTCAGACCACAGAAAGAAAATTCCTGTGACCCAACAGGACATGACAAAATAGATCAATACTAATGACACTTTACAGGGGCAATGAAGGGAAAAGCTGAACAGGACAAGTTGAAGAAAGACAATCAACTTTAATATTGAATTTCTTTAGGCATTTTTCCAGTCTCTGACTAGCAAAATGGAAATGCAAATTCTCTTTCCTGAGGAAATGTCTTTGTATGTCTTCTTAACATTCTTTTTTAGCTTTGGGCCATCTACTTTGTTGTTAATTTTGTTTTTTGATTCTTCAGTGATTTTTTAAGTCAATCAACAAGCATTTATTAAACTCTTACTATATACCATAATTCTGTACTTATTATTGGGGATAGAAAGACAAAAGAATTCATACCCTCAAAAAGCTTACAATCTAGTCAAGGAAGATGTATACATATGTCCATAAAACAGATACAATGTTAATGATCGCTAACATTTATATAGAATTTTAAAGTTTCCAAAGCACTTTACACATGTAATCTCATTTGATCCTGACAACATCACTGGGAGGTCGGTGCTAATATAATATTATTTTCCCATTTTACAGATGAGGAAACCAGCAGGAAGAAGTTAAGTCATGTACTAGGATCATCAGCACCATCAACATCATTATCATCCTCTTTATCATTAATATTATCCAGTATTTATACAAGGTATTGTGCTAAGTGCTTTACAATTACTATCTTAATTAATTTTCACAACAACCCTAGGAGGTAGGTGCTATTATTATTCCCAGTTTACAGAGAGGGAAACTGAGGCAAACAGAGATTAAGTATTTTGCCCAGGATCACATAGTTAGTGTGAGTTTGAGGCAGGATTTCACCTGAAGTCATCTTATCTTCCTGTGTAGAATATCATCTACAACACTATCAATTGCCTCTGGTACAAAACAGCTAAAAGGTGATTTGGAGCAGAAAGTATGGAGGGAAGGGGAGGGAAGGTCTGGAAAGGCCTCCTGTGAAAGATGCTATTTGATTTGACTTGTTAAGGAAAATATGGAGTCTGAAGAGGGAAATATGTGGGGGTAGAAGGGAAGACCAATAGACAAGCAGGCAGAAAAAGGTGGAGTAAAAGAAATAGAAATACTGAGGTGGAGGTGATTGGATGATTAAAATCCTAACAAAAAGACCCCAATAAAGACCCCATCTTTGTTAGCCAGGTAGGTTGTGAAGAAGAGCGTTAACAGGAAAGGACCTGAAATACAGTGTACAATCTGGAAGCCAAGCTACTCCCTGAGGCAAGCTTCTTTAGGAATTTAGCCCACCAATCAAATGTGTAAAAAAAATTCCTGATATAGGCATTTAGCCCACCTTATACCATCAGAGAAGCTTGACACATCTTAATGGCATCTTCCTCCTTAATGGTGTCTTTCTCCTGGCTAATTGTGAGCTCCACTAGGGAATTTAACTCATGTGGTTCTCCTTATTAATTGCTATAAAAAAAAAAACCAACACTTTTTAAACTAAAAACCTCATATGGCCACTATTAGCAGCATAATAAAATCTGTGCCTACAAATTTTTGAGACACCTTTTGACACCAGTTTCTAAACCTATACTAGTCTTCCTGAAATCATCCTACTGGTCATTTCTTACAGAACAACAATATTCCATAACATTCATATACCACAATTTATTCAGCCATTCTTCAACTGATGGGCATCCATTCAATTTCCAATTTCTAGCCACTACAAAAAGGGCTGCCACAGATATTTTTGCACATGTGGGACCCTTCCCCTTCTTTAAGATCTCTTTGGGATATAAGCTCAGTAGAAACACTGCTGGATCAAAGGGTATGCACAGTTTGATAACTTTTTGAGCATGGCTCCAAATTGCTCTCCAGAAGGCTTGGATTCATAGTATAGTTTTAGATCAGGTACAGCTAGGCCACCTTCATTTGATTTTTTTTCATTAGTTTCCTTGAAATTCTCTATACCTTTTGTTCTTCCATATGAATTTTGTTATTTTTTTCTAGGTCAGTGACATAGTTTCTTGGGAATTTGTTTGGTATAGCACTAAATAAATAGATTAGTTTAGGTAATATTGTCATCTTTATTATATTTGCTTGACCTATCCAAGAGCATTTGATATTTTTCCAATTGTTTAGATCTGACTTTATTTGTGTAGAAAGTATTTAGTAGTTTTGTTCATATTGTTCCTGACTTTCCCTTGGCAGATAGATTCACAAATATTTTATCCTATCAATGATTATTTTAAATGGGATTTCTCTTTGTATCTCTTGCTGTTGGATTTTATTAGTGATGTATAAAAATGTTGATGATTTATGTGATTTATTTTGTATCCTACAACTTTGCTAAAGTTGTGGATTATTTCTAATAGCTTTTTAGTTATTAATATATTAATATTATTAATATATTAATATTAATAATAGCTATTTAGTTATTCTCTGGGGTTCTCTAAGTATACCATCATATCACCTGCAAAGAGTGATAATTTGATTTCCTCATTACCTACTCTAATTCCTTTAATCTCTTTTTCATCTCTTATTGCCAAAGCTAGCATTTCTGATACAATATTGAGTAATAATGGTAATAGTGGGGAACCTTGTTTTACTCCTGATCTTACTGGGAATGGTTCCAGTTTATCCCCATTACATATTATGCTTACTGATTATTTTGAATAGATGCTACTGATTATTTTAAGGAAAAGTCCATTTATTCCTAGTGTTTTCTCTCTAGTGTTTTCAATAGGAATGGGTGTTGGATTTTATTAAATGCTTTTTCTGCATCTATTGAGATGATCATATGATTCTTGTTAATTTGGTTATTAATATAGTCAATTATGCTAATAGTTTTTCTAATACTGAACATTAATACCTGCATTCCTGGTATAAATCCTACTTGGTCATGGTTTTTATCCTGGGGATGATTTTCTGTAATCTCTTTGCTAATATTTTATTTAAGATTTTTGCATCTATATTCATTAGGAAGATTGGTCTATAATTTTCCTTCTCTGTTTTAGTCCTATCTGGTTTAGGTATCAGTACCATGTCTGTGTCATAAAAGGAATTTCATAGGACTCCTTCATTCCCTATTTTTTCAAATAATTTATATAGTATTGGGGTTAATTGTTCTTTAAATGTTTGGTATAATTCATATGTAAATCCATCTAGTCCTGGGGATTTTTTCTTAGAGAGTTGATTAATAGCTTGTTCTATTTCTTTTTCTAAGATGGAACTATTTAATAAGCAATTTACTTCCTCCTCTGTTAATCTAGGCAACCTATATTTTTGTAGGTACTCATCCATTTCACTTAGGTTATTGAATTTATTGGCATAAAGTTGGGCAAAGTAACTCCTAATTATTGTTCTAGTTTCCTCTTCATTAGTGGAAAGTTCTCCCTTTTCATTTTAAGACTAACAATTTGATTTTCCTCTTTCCTTTTTTAAATCAAATTTTCTAAAGGTTTGTCTATTTTGTTGGGTTTTTCATAAAACCAAGTCTTAGTTTTATTTATTAAATCAATAGTTTTTCTTTTTACTTTCAATTTTATTAATCTCTTCTTTTATTTTTAGAATTTCAAATTTAATATTTGATTGGGGGTTTTTAATTTGCACCTTTTCTAGATTTTTTAGTTGTAAGCCCAATTCATTGATCTTCTCTTTCTTTATTTTATGTAAGTAAGACTCTAGAGATATAAAATTTCCCCTTATTATTGCTTTGGGTGCATCCCACAGATTTTGATATGCTATCTCATTATTCTCTGTAAAGTACGGACTAGCTTTCTGGAGGACCTTGGAGTCAGCCTGAGTCCTTGGTCTTAGTGGAGGAGTGAAGGCAGCAGGAGAGACACATGGCTGGTCAAAGAGTCTGAAATCTGGCGTCTTCTCTTGTGTCTATGACTGAGAGCTGTGCCTGAGAGCTGTGGCTGAGAGACTTCTGTATCCCTCCCTCAGCCCTTCAGTATAATTACATCACTACACCATACTGAGCATGCTCTAGCTGTAGAACATTACATCATTACATCATATTAAGTATCACACTAAGTATATACTTAGCTAGAGAATCATTATCTCATCAATCATACTTAATCTTAAGTATACCTTTTCAGAGTTCCAGCCCTCTATAATTGTCATTCTCTTGGATGAAATTATTAATTGTATCTATGATTAGCTGTTTTACCCATTCATTCTTTAGGATGAGATTATTTAGTTTCCAATTACTTTTTGGTCTATGTTCCCCCTGGCTTTTATTGTATGTAGGTTTTATTGCATTGTAATCTGAAAAGAATGCATTTACTATTTCTGCCTTTCTGCATTTGATTTTGAGGTCCTTATGTCCTAATATATAGTCAATTTTCATATAGGTTCCATGAACTGCCGAAAAGAAAGTGTACTCCTTACTGTCTCCATTCAGTTTTCTCTAAAGATCTATTATACCTAACTTTTCTAGTATTCTATTTACCTCTTTAACTTTTTTCTTATTTATTTTGTGGTTTGATTTATCTAGTTCTGAGAGTGCAAGGTTGAGATCTCTCACTATTATAGTTTTGCTGTCTATTTCTTCTTGCACCTCTCTTAACTTCTCCTTTAAGAATTTCCATGCCTTGTATACTTATTGTGTATCTAATTTATATTTTAATATATTTAACATCTACTGGTCATCCTGCCATCTAGGGGAGGGGGTGGGGGGGTAAGAGGTGAAAAATTGGAACAAGAGGTTTGGCAATTGTTAATGCTGTAAAGTTACCCATGCATATATCCTGTAAATAAAAGGCTATTAAATAAAAAAAAAAAAAAGAATTTCCATGCTATATCACTTAATGCATATATGTTTAGTATTGATATTGCTTCATTATCTATGGTACCCTTTAACAAGATATAGTTTCCTTCTTTATCTCTTTTAATTAGATCAATTTTTGCTTTTGCTTGATCTGAGATCAGAATGGCTACACCTGCTTTTTTTACCTCACCTGAAGCATAATAGATTCTGCTCCAGCCTTTTACCTTTAAATGTATCACTCTGCTTTAAATGTGCTTTCTGTAAACAACATATTGTAGGATTTGGGCTTTCAATCCAGTCTGCTATCTGCCTCCACTTTATGGGAGAGTTCACCCCATTCACATTTATGGTTAAAACTACTAATTCTGTATTTCTTGCCATCTTATTATCCCCAGATTATACTTTTTTCTTTCCTTTTCCCTTTATCCCCCTCCCCAGTATTAAATTTATGGGCATCACTTGCCCTCAAGCAAGCCTCCCCCCCCTTAGAGTCCATCCCCCTTCCTTTTATCTTTCTCCTACTATTTCTGTATTCCCTTCTATTTAGCCTACTCCTTCCCTTTTCATTTTTCTCCTCCCAATTTTCAATGAGGTAAGAGAAGTTTCTCTGTAAACCAAATATATCTAATATTTTCTCTTTGAGCCAAATCTGATAAGAGTAAGATTCACACAGTGTTCATCCCCCTCCTTTCTTTCCCTCAGATACAACAGGTTTCCTTTGCTGCTTTGTGAGATGTAATTTCCCTCTTTTTACCTCCACTTTTCCCTTTTTTTGGTATAATCCTCTTTCCACTTCTAGTATCTTTTTTATAACAGTAAATTCAAATTATACATACACTCTCTATGTATGCCCATAACAGAAATACAGTTTTCAAGAATTCTTTTTATCTTTTTTTATGCTTTTCTTGAATCCTATATTTGAAAGTCAATTTTTTTGTTTAGTGCTGGTTTTTTCATCAGAAATAAATGGAATTCACCTGTTTCATTGAATGCTCATTTCTTCCCTGAAAGAAAATGCTCAGTTTAGCTGGGTAGTTTATTCTTGGATACATTCCAAGTTCCTTTGCCTTTTGGAATATCAGCTTCCAGGTCCTTTGATCCTTTAATGTGGAAGCTGCTAGACCCTGGGTGATTCTTATTGTGGCTCTCGGTATTTAAATTGTTTTTTTTCTGGGTGCTTGTAATATTTTTTTCTTGGTCTGATAGCTCTGAAATTTAGCCACAATATTTCTTGGAGTTTTATCTTGGGATTTCTTACAGAAGGTATTTGATGAATTCTTTAAATGGCTATTTTACCTTCTGATTCTATGACCTCTGGGCAGTTTTCTTTGATGATTTCCTGAAAAATAGTATCTAGGCTCTTTTTTTTAATCATGATTTTCAGATAGTCCAATAATCCTTAGATTATCTCTCCTAGATGTATTTCCCAGGTCTGTTGTTTTCCCAAGCAGCTATTTAACATTTTTTTCTATTTTTTAATTTTTTTGGTTTTACTTGACTGATTATTGATGTCTCATTTAGTCATTCATTTCCATTTATTCAGTTCTGATTTTTAATGAATTGTTTTCTTTATTTACTTTTTCAACTTCTTTTTGTAATTATCCAATTGAGTTTTTAAATGAGTTGTTTTGTTCTATGGAATTTTTTTCCATTTCACAATTTTTTTTAAGGAGTTATTTTCTTTTTTTAATTCACAAATTCTATTTTCCTGGGAGTTCTTTGCCTTTTCCATTTTATATTTCAGGGAGTTGTTTTCTTTCCCCACTTTATCAAATCTTTCTTTTAATGACTTATATGCCTTTTCCAGACCCTCTTGCAGAGTTTTCCTTTCCTTACCCCATTTTTCTTCTAGCTCTCTTTTAAAATCCTTTTTAATTTCTTCTAGGAGAGTCTTGTGTGGTGAGGACTAGGTTATATCACCCTTTGGGGGCTTCATCTAGAGACAAACTGCTTTTAGTCTCCTCAGGGTTTGAAACCTGTTCTTTTTCACTATAGAAGCTGTCTATAAATTAGAGCTTGCTTTGACTTTTTATTCATTTAAAAAAAATGAGACCTGTTTTTAGGGCATGGAGGTTCCAAATTTCCTCTACAGACCTGGAAGTGACAGCAATTGAGCTGGGATCAGCAACTGTGCTGGGATGGTGCTGAGTCACTCATAGACCTGGGTGGGCGTGGCCAAGTTCCATGAGACTTCAGCACTTTGGGGTACACTCTTTACCTTCTGTGTTTGTGTTGGATGTTTTATAACTTCTCTGCTGATCTATTGGCTTGCCACCAGGGCAGAGTAGCCAAAATTGTGGTAGAGTCCTTCTCATAGATTTTCTGCCCCATGGAGACCACCCTGCCCCTGGTCTGCTCAGCATGCACTGGCCTCCCTACCTGTGCCTGGCCTCCTTCTGTGATGTTCTGGATCGAACAGACCTTTTCTGATGATCTTCAAAATTATCTTCTGCTGATAATTAGCTGCACTTTCAATGTTTGTGAATTCTGTTTGTCTAACACTATTTCAGAGGCTGAATTTCTTATTAGTGTGAGGGTAGAAGGAGAGCTCAGAAAGAAGCATGTGTTCTCTCCATCATTTTGGCCCCACCCCTATTTAAAAGTATTTAAATTTAAATACTTTAAATATTCATTGCTGGATATGCACTGGAGTGGCTACTTGCCTAAGAGAAGATAAGAACTCCTGAAGAGCATTCTCTTAAGTAATAAGACTGTCATCCATACTTGGCAGCACAACTGCCTTATGAAAATAGCTTTGCAGTAGTCAATATATACCATATGGAATTAAGTCTTATATTTAAATCCCAACTTTCATGTGATTTTAGGCACCAATTCCCCTCCATGCGCCTCAGTTTCCTCATCTGCCTTTTACAGTCCAAATAGTTCTAAACCAATGATCCTTTGAGGTTCTTTTGGCCTCAGCTAGTGTTTTCCCTGGCTGAAAATATAGTGTACTTCCAACTTCATGGTTTATAATCTTGACTGCGGCAAGGGGAAGAAGGATATTAAATGATCACTGAGGTCCCTACTAACCAAATGAACTCATTCCTATTAACCATAATGTTTCTAAAATGATTTTTCCCAAAGCAACAATCCCACCCTCCTGCTGAGGCTATGTAAACATCTTTTGCCAATAAATTTAACACTACAAAGGCTGGGGTGGTGGCCAATTGCCAAGATACCAGCTAAGCGACTCAGAGAATTCACCTAAAAACCTTCATGATCAACTCATATCAGAAATGGGCTGGAAGTGGGGGAATCTCACAATGCCTTTGATGTCCTGAGAGTCATTCTAAATTCAATGCACCACATACTGCTAAGAAGGCCAGACTTGTAAATGAATAGTTATGGTTTATTCTTCTCTCTATTGTCAGCTGGCACTGAGCATGGCCACCACTGACCCCATTCTTCCCTATCATTCATGCTTAGATACAGAAATGCAATCTTCTAAATATGTAAGGAGGTATTAAGAATAGGTGAGTCAATCAACAAACCCTTATTAAGCACCTACAATATGACAGTCACTGGACTAAGCACTGGATAGAGTCACAATATCAAACTTTTTCAGAGTTCTTTCTGTTTGAGGAAGACAATTAGGTTGTCTTGGGCTTTTATTGCCCCTAAGTAGGCAGAAAGACAAGTATGTATAATAACATAACTGAGCTGGGGTGAGCATAGGCAGTTGGGTTATTAAGACAAAAACTATAAATCAAGGAGTGGGGGAATAATCTCATCAGGTGGTCTCATCAGGTTCGCCTATTGTTCCCCTAGGCTGGCTGTTTTTTACAAGACTTAACTTGGCTTTATCAGGTTTGTTCAATGGGCAGAGCTGCTTCTCAGGAATCTGGGCTGGGAACCTTCTCATGACTTGCCCAGCTTAAGGAAAGCTCAGTTTGCCTCCTGCTTGGCTGATTCTGATTGCCAGGTCAGTCTGGCCTCTTGTGGACAGTAGGGGAGCTTAAGCAAATCAAGGTTAGTAAAAATTATTAACTGCCTCACTTCCACAATTCCACTTGTGTATTTGGAGCTTGAAAGAATATTAGAGACTATATAGCCCAGATACCCAGACAGGGGAAGGTACTTACTTTACTTTAAAACTTCAGAAACTGAATCCCAGAGAGTTTAACTTGTCCCAAATGACACAGCTAGTAAATAGGAAGACCTCTGCCTTCAAATTCTGATTCATCTCCTTGCTTGAAAGTTGGTATCTGTACACAGGAAACAACGTATGACAAATTATATTTTATTTTCTCTCCAGCTGTATCTATCCATTTATTGACTCAGAAGCATTATTAACATTGTTAAATATTAGTTAAACTTTATTTTTAAATGTCTTAAACATTTTCTCCCCCACCAAATTCTGTTGTGTGTATACTGAATAGGCTCTTAAAGATATTTGGTGTTTGACTATTTGGTTGAGAATTTATTTTGTATGTTCTGTGGCCCAGCAGGTAAGATTTCTGGTAGTTCCCTTTGTAGGCTGCCTGAAACCACTCTTCCAAATGAACAACTTTACCTTGATGCTTATGGCAGCTTATGGCAACCCATCAATCTGGTGTTATCCTAGCATTCCATAGTTATATTACATCTTGGGTTTGTTTTACAATGTATCTTGGATATATTTCTTCTGGTCAACTTTTGCTTATAGCCTCTGACTTGAGTGAAGGCACACACATAATGACTACCCAATTTGCAGATTTTTATTATTGTTGTTTATCCCTCATACCAGAAGAAGACCGATGACATCACAATGTTGAGGTCAAGGTACAATGTGTTTGTGGCTGATCAGATAAATAGGAGCTCAGAATGTTCTGTTACAACTCAGGCACAAATAATCTGAACATTTGGGATGAAGATGTCTCTAGATGTGTGCACCTCACTTTCCTTTGTGCTGTTGTGAATCTACTTTGCTAATAGAGCACAGTGCCTTCTTTGATGTGGGCGCTCCATGCTGAGTGGTCCTGTGCCAGCAACCCCCATGTCTCACAATCAATATTAAAATTCTCCAGAAAGACCTAGTGAATATCCTTGTGAATACCACTTCTTCTGACCTCTTTGTGATTACTTGTCTTTTGCAAGTTCTCTGCAAAATAATCTTTTAACTAATTGTGAGTTTGGAATATGGACTATATGGCCAGCCCACTGGAATTGTGCTCTCTCTCTCTACAAGAGAGTGTGAGGGCTTAGTAGATTACTCATAGAGGGGAAGAAGGATAACCAGCATACAGGTTGGCATAAGTAGGACACAGGAAGGTAAAAGGTCTTACTGAATGGAATAATGGGCTACATGTGATACAAGCAAGCTAAATGAAGAAAAATATCAATTTTTGATTAATATTCACTTAGATTCAAAAAAATCAAAAGTTCAAGTAGATATGGGGAAGTTGTAGCTATACAACAATTCACATGAAAACAATTTGTGAAGTTTAGAATAAGGCAAGTTCAATATGGATGATACAGCAGTAGCAGAAAAAAAAATGGCAAAAAGGAATACTTTAGATTACATTAAGAGACACATGGCTTCCAGAGCATGAAAGTTCTACCATACTCTGTCCTGATGAGACCACATCTGGAGTACTATATTCTGTTCAAAGTACCAAATTGATGTGGGCACACCATGCTGAGTGGTCCTGTGCCAGCATCCCCCATGTTTCACAATCACCATTAAAATTCTCTAGAAAGACCTAGTGAATATCTTTGTACCACTTCTTCCGACCTCTTTGTGATTACTTGCTTTTTGCAAGCAAAATAATCTTTTAGGTATGGTTTGGAATATGGCCTATGTGGCCCAAATTACATGATAAATTAGTGTATATTCTGAGGGCAGTGAGCAGAACAATGAAAGGATCTGAAACTATGCCACATAAAGAAAGATCTATTGTGGAAGCTAGAGCTATTGCACTTGAAGAATAGAAACTCATAAGGAACGTGATTAAAACATTTGAAGGATTATCTTGTAAGGGAAGAGCAGGTAGGTGGTACAGTGGATAGAGCACTGGGCTTGGAATCAGGATCATTTTCATGAGCTCAAATCTGGCCTCAGATACTTACTAGTTGTATGATGCCAAGCAAGTCATCCAGTCCAATTTGCCTCAGTTTCTCATCTGTAAAATGAATTAGAGAAGGAAATGACAAAGCATTCCAGTAATTTTGTCAAGAAAACCCCAAATGGGCTGACAAAGAGTCAGACATGATCAAAAAATGGCTGAACATCATGAAAATCACATGGGCAAAAGTATTAGTCTTGCTATGCTGCCCCTGAAGGACAAAAGTAGAATCTATGAAAAGAACTTCTAGTGAAAAAGACTTCAATTCAGTCAATATAAAGAAAAATTTCTTAAAAATGAAAGTTGTCAAAAGAGGGAAAAAATCTTTCTAGAGGTCTTCAAATAAATGTAAGATGGCAATGTTTTCAAGATATTATAAACAGAATTCCTGCTTTGAATAAAGATGAAATGAGGCAATCTTGTATTCCTTTAAATTGTAAAATTCTGAAAACATGGCCATTTTTAGCTATTTCAGTATCCAACTATCTTCTCTTTTCTGCATAATTTCAGCCAAGGAGATCTGGAATCTTAACTTAATGCTAGTATACTGAGCATGCTCCAATAACTCCTCCAGCTTGGTCATTAAGATGGATGCTGTAGGTGGCTTTCCATTCATTTTCAGAGATAATCTGTGAGCACAGTTGACAAGAAGAAAAAATGTTCATCCTGTTCCTAGTTACCAGACACCCCAGTGTAGGAGGATAACAGAGAGAAAGGAGAAGAGAACATGAGAGTCATTGTGGTGCATTGGAAAAATATTGGATTTGAAGTCAGAAAGCTGAAGGTTTAATCCTTGTTCAGCTGCCTAATACTTGTGTGATTTGGGATAAGTTACTTCTCTTGGTGACTGTGTTTCTTCATCTTTGATTGAGAAGGTTGAAATAGGTGAGCTCTGAGAACTCTTCTGGATTTAAATCCTATGATAAAGGATATGGCAATGGAATGGCAGTGGAATGCTCAGCATATTGATATATTTATTTGGAATCAGGAAACTTGGGGTCATTTCCCAACTTCTCTACCTCTACTTGTATGATCGTGGTCTGGTCACTTTTCCTTTATGATCTATAAATGAGATTAATAATTGTACCAGAGCAAATATTTTTAACCTTTTTGAATTGAATTGAAGGATTGAGGAATGTTTTGATAAACTCCTTTTGTGCCATGGATCCCCTAATAAAAATTATGGACCTTCTCAGAATAATATTTCTAAATATATAAAATAAAATTCATAGGATTACACAGGAAATCATTTATTTTGAAATTTAGAAAATGTATTAATAGACCCCCTACTTTCAGGTGTACAATCCCCTTGAAATCTATCACTAGACCCCAGATTAAGAACTATTGGACCTATTAGATCATCTCTCCATTCTACTTCCAATTCCTACTTCTTTAATGTCTCAGATCTGGAAAAAGCAATTGAGAAATAATGCAGTAGTATACAGAAAGGAGCCCAGCATCCATTTTCCCCTCTGGAACCAACATCTCCCATGCATAGGTTTGCATCAAGAAATAACAACACCCAAAGGTTAAAAGAGGAAAAAGAAAGTAATGGTTCTTTTATTCACATATTCCAAACTGGAATTGGTCAGTTGGAAGACTCTTTCTTCTTTTCTCTCTCCCTTCCTTTCTTCCTTTCCTCATTCACCTATCTCTGCCTGTCTTATTCAATCACAAAAGCCTGATAAATGATTTGACCACAAAACTGAGGACCAGGATGCCCTGGATTCAACTCCTATTCTTGCAAACTTGCTAAAGCCTTAGCTGGAACAAATCATCAGATTTCTGTTTATCTCCATTTTCCAGAAGCAAAACAAAGATTGTGGTTCTTGCAGGGAAGGGTTTTGAGGCTGGATTGTGCTTTGAGAGATGGGGATAAAATGAGTTGCTGTGGTACAAGGAGCTTATCACTGTTATTATTATGATTAAGTGTCATTATTATTATTATCTTAGACAACCATTGCCTATTTGTTTTCCTCCCCTTCCTCTCAACCCAAATGTATTTTTGACAGCTGCCTCTTGCAGAAAGCTGCACCAAATTTAAATCCATCTCACCATCAGCCCTCGTTGCTGGGGAGGGCTCCCACGTCAGCTGTGTGTCATGACAACAGATGATAGAAATGCTGGTATTCAGTTTTCACAGTACTCGTCTGTTTCTTTTTTTAAATAGCTTTAAAAAGAAATCTGAACAAAAGTGCTCACTCTGTGATGCAGCACAGAAATGTCTGAGGCATGCAAGCAGGTAAATTTGCCCACACTTCACCAGGCAAAAATAGGTACAGTGGATGAGGCTTCCTTTGGAGTTCCAGGGGTGGGAGGCAGAGGGTGGATGAGAGGTAGGAGAATGAGAGAAGCAGCCAGCCAAGGAGAACCGGAAAAGGACTGAGGGCAGGAAATATCCTCATTGATCACTCTTCTAGTTCTCTTCTTTCTTTTGAACAAAATTCAACCAGAAAAAATGTCCTCCTTAAAACCTAAGCCATTCACCAGACCAGAAGCAGAGCTGATAGGGTATTCTTAGTCTGCAGGAATCATGGGGACAATACCAAGCATTTGATAGGATTGAACCAAAACCAAGACCTACTTGGTGATCTGAGGAAAAAACAATATCAAGGTTAGAGTCCACAGCATCAGAACTGTGAAGGATGACTATGAGTCTCTACTCCATAGTTTTTAAATGCATTAACAAATCTGTTTGACCCAGAGCCCTGAAACAATAAGGAACTTACATGATCCATACCTTTCAAAAACAAGATGCCAAATTTTCCTGATCACAAGCTTGGCTATCTGACAACAAAGTATTTGTCCATCTGTTAGAGAATGACTAAGCATCCATATAATGGAATATGATGTGATAAGAAATAGTAAAATATGGAGAAGCATAGAAAGACATGAACTGTTGCAAAGTGAAGTTAGTAGAACCAAGTAAACAATATATAGAATGATTCCAGTCATGTAAACAGAAAGAATAACAACCAAATAATTGAAACTAAATGTTATGAGTTTATGGTATTCCTGAAGAAGAGATATGAGAAGACAACTCCTTCCCACCTTCTGCAGAAATGAGGGTTCCACGAAAACCCAAAAGAAGCATGGAAGAATAAAAGCAAAACCAATATTGAACCAAAAAAATGTTAAAGTAGTTGGACTACCAATCAAAATGGATTCTAATACAAAAGGGAATAAAAGATACTCTTGAGCAACTCAAAGACATTGTGATGTCAAGGAATAAATTTGGACATCAAAACATGAGCTAAAACAGTACAGAAAAAGAAATTTTCAGACACCTCCAAAATTATGAAAACCTAACAGAAGTATGGAAGATGAGATAACAGAAATTAGGATCCAAAGGTGTGGAACCTTACATATAATGTCAGACATTCTAGATATGTTTATTATTGCTGAATTGATTTTCCTTTCCCTTATTGGGTAATATCCAGCAAAAGCAGACACAGTCTCAGCCTTCTCAGACTCTAAATTCTAATAGTTTTTATTAAATGCCACCACCACCATCATCACAGGAATAATTGTATCTGCTTTATTGAAACCTAGTCAAATGCTCAAAATCCCAGGATTTGCTGAGTTAGAAAAAAATCCCTTCCCAGAACAATGTTCATAATACATAACCACTGGTCCAGGACTTATCAGCAACTCCAGAAATATCAAATGTTTAGAGATGGAGTACCCTTGAGGGGAAAAAAACCTACTAAATATAAATATTTCTTGTCCTTCTTCATCTTCTCTCTAAAGACATGGAGGAGAAATAGCTGATGTTCTTCATTTTTTAAATAAATTTTTGTTATCTTTTGTTTTCACATCATCCTATATTTCCTCCTGTTCCTTTCCCCTTCCCCACCTAAGAGAATCATCTCATATAACAAAATGCTTTCTCCTTTTTTAAAATAAAATTTTATTGCTATCATTTTATAACTTTTTAAATTATATATTTTACTTGCTATCTTTTATTGCTACTTTTGTTTACATCATTTGTATTTCCCAATGAATAACTTTTCTTAATTGCCCATAAAGCACCTTCCTAGACTTAGAGAAAATTAAAGATGGAGGATATCATCTATCCCACCTCCTCATTTTACAAAGGAGAAAACTGAGGCCCACAGAGATGATGTGACTTCTTCAACATTATGTGCCTAATTAATAATAAGTGTAGCATTCTTTCCATTAGACCAATAGATCCCTTGGTGCTTAATTCAAAAAGGAAGAATTAAGAATAGTAAAGAATTTCTTGAGTTAGTTAAATGACTTAAAAGCTAAAATGAATAGAGTGCTGTGCCTGGGGTCAAGAAGAGTCTCCTTCATGTGTTCAAATCCAGCCTCAGACACTTACTAGTTTTGTGAACTCAGACCCTGTTGCCTCAGTTTCCTCATCTATAAAATGAAATGCAGAGTCTGATTCTTTTTGTACAGCAAAATAACGTTTTGGTCATGTATAATTATTGTGTATCTAATTTATATTTTAATATATTTAACATCTACTGGTCATCCTGCCATCTAGGGGAGGGGGTGGGGGGGGTAAGAGGTGAAAAATTGGAACAAGAGGTTTGGCAATTGTTAATGCTGTAAAGTTACCCATGCATATATCCTGTAAATAAAAGGCTATTAAAAAAAAACAATATCATTGGAATTGACTAGATTCATCTCATTGTTGAAAAGGGTCCATTCTGTCAAAATTGATTTCTGAATAATCTTGCTGTTACTTTGTAAGATGTTCTCCCGGTTCTACTAAGCCTGTACTTTTCTCCACACCTTTCTGAAATCTTCCTGCTAATAGTTTCTTGTAGAGCAGTTATGTTCTGTAACATTCATATAACATAACTTGTTCAGTCATTCTCCAACTGATGGGAATCTTTTTCAGTTACCAATTCCTTGACACTACAAGGAGAGCTGCTACACAAGCATTTTTGCCCATGTGGGGCAAAATGTTCTTTTTATGATATCTTTGGGATACAGGCCCAGGAAAGACACTGCTGGATCACATGGTATGCACAGTTTGGCAGCCCTTTGGACATGATTCCATATTGCTTTCCAAGGTATTTGGATCAGTTCACAACTTCACCAATAGTTTATTAGTGTTCTAGTTTTCCCACATCCCCTCTAACATTCAATATCATCTTTTCCTATTTGTCATCTTAGCCAATCTGAGAGTCATGTAACAGTACCTCAGAGTGGCTTAATTTGCATATCTCTGGTCAAAAGTGATGTAGAAATTTTTTTTTCATATAACTAGAGATAGGTTTAATTTCATCATGTGAGGGTTGTCTGTTCATATCTTTTGGCCGTTTATCAGTTGGAGAATGCCTTGTATTCTTATAAGTTTGTGTCAGTTTTCTGTATATTTAGAAATGGGACCTTTTTCATAACCTTTGTATGTAAAATAAAAAATCCCCACTTTATTGCTTCAAAAAAAAATCTATAAAATGAAATGGAGGGGCAGCTAGGTGGAGCAGTGGATAGAGTACCAGCCCTGAAGTCAGGAGGACTTGGGTTCAAATGTAATCTCAGACACTTAACAATTCCTAGCTATGTGAGCCTGGGCAAGTCACTTAACCCCAATTGCCTCAGAAAAAAGAAAAGAAGAAAATGGCAAACCATCTTTGTATCTTTGTCAAGAAAATCCCAAATGGGGTCATGAAGAGTTGTATACAACTGAAATAACTGAACATCAACAACAATGAAGCTTTCTTCCATGGAAATTTTTGAAAATAGCTTCATTCTCATTTATTAGGAATGGGTTAGAGAGATCTCATATTCCTTCCCAAACTAAGTTCCATAGGACCTTGTCATGATGGGATTCAGTGAAGAAAATGTTAAACTTTGTGTTATTTTCCCTTCTTAAATTTTTAATATGAAATTATATATTATTATCAATACTTAGGATGTGAAATGATTTTTCCCATATGGAAATAAGTTTAATTTCTTTTATTTAACTCCAATGTTTTCCTGCATCCCTTTTATGCCAAAGATATCTAATGCTCCCAGATCTTTAGAACAACTTTATCATTTTCCATCAATATAGACAGGACCAGCTTGGAAGGGTTTTGTAACTAAATTAATTTGGGAAACACTATTTAGGGGGAAGAGCAGCAGACCATGAAGTAGGTGACCCAGGTACTAGTCTCACTTATCTAATATTCTGGGTATGTCACTATACCTCTCTCAAACTGTTTCCTCATAAATAAAATGTAGGTATTAGATGATCACAGATAAAGAGCTAGAAAGTACTTTAAAGGCCATCTACTCCAACTCCCTATTTTAAAGATGAGGAAGCTGAGGATGAGAATTGAACTAGATTCTAGATCCAGCAACCTTTTCATATATCATGCTTCCTCCTTCAAAGCCCCAGCTGATTTTAAAATGTCCTCATAATATGACATTGAAAAGTAGCATTCAGTGTTGGAGGGGATGTGGGAAAACTGGGACACTGATACATTGTTGTTGGAATTGTGAACACATCCAGCCATTCTGGAGAGCAATTTGGAACTATGCTCAAAAAGTTATCAAACTGTGCATATCCTTTGACCCAGCAGTATTTCTACTGGGCTTATATCCCAAAGAGATACTAAAGAAGGGAAAGGGACCTGTATGTGCATGAATGTTTGTGGCAGCCCTGTTTGTAGTGGCCAGAAACTGGAAACTGAGTGGATGCCCATTAATTGGAGAATGGCTGAATAAATTGTGGTATATGGAAAATTATGGAATATTACTGTTCTGTAAGAAATGACCAACAGGATGATTTCAGAAAGGCCTGGAGAGACTTACACGAACTGATGCTGAGTGAAATGAGCAGGGCCAGGAGATCATTATATACTTCAACAACAATACTATATGATGACCAGGTCTGATGGACCTGGCCATCCTCAGCAACGAGATCAACCAAATCATTTCTAATGGAGCAGTAATGAACTGAACTAGCTATACCCAGAAAAAGAACTCTGGGAGATGACTAAAAACCATTACATTGAATTCCCAATCCCTATATTTATGCACACCTGCATTTTTGATTTCCTTCACAAGCTAATTGTACAATATTTCAGAGTCTGATTCTTTTTGTACAGCAAAATAACGTTTTGGTCATGTATACTTATTGTGTATCTAATTTATATTTTAATATATTTAACATCTACTGGTCATCCTGCCATCTAGGGGAGGGGGTGGGGGGGTAAGAGGTGAAAAATTGGAACAAGAGGTGTGGCAATTGTTAATGCTGTAAAGTTACCCATGCATATATCCTGTAAATAAAAGGCTATTAAATAAAAAAAAATAAATAAATTAAAAAAAAAAAAAAAGAAAGAAAAGAAATGACCAGCAGGGTGATTTCAGAGAGATCTGGAGAGACTTACACGAACTGATGCTGAGTGAAATGAGCAGGACCAGGAGATCATTATATACTTCAACAACAATACTACATGATGATCAATTCTGATGGGTGTGGCCCTCTTCAACAATAAGATGAATCAAATCAGTTCCAATAGAGCAGTAATGAACTGAACCAGCTACGCCCAGCGAAAGAACTCTGGGAGATGATTATGAACCACTACATAGAATTCCCAATCCCTCTATTTTTGTCCCCTGCATTTTTTATTTCCTTCACAGGCTAATTGTACAATATCTCAAAGTCCGATTCTTTTTGTACAGCAAAATAACTGTATGGACATGTATACTTATATTGTATTTAACATATACTTTAACATATTTAACATGTATTGGTCAATCTGCTATCTGGGGGAGGGAAGGGGGGGAAGGAGGGGAAAAATTGGAACAAAAGGTTTGTCAATTGTCAAGGCTGAAAAATTACCCATGCATATAACTTGTAAATAAAACGCTATAATAAAAAAAAAGAAAAGTAGCATTCAAACAGTAGACAGAACATTGGATTCAGAATCAGAAGACCTAGATTCAAATATTAATTTTGCCACTTACTTGTTACCTGTGTAATCATTAAACAAATCACTTCTATCTAGGCCTCAATTTCCTAAAGATAATGTAGAGATTGAATCAGAAAGGCTTGAATGTCCCTTATTGCTCTAGATATGTTTCTTTGATTACTGTTTAACTTGTTAAGGTCTATCCAGCTCTACTATTCTGGATGATTGGCTGCCTCAGTTTCCTCATTTGTAAAAATGAGCTGGGAAAGGAAATGTAAACCCCGCCTGTATCTTTACCAGGAAAATCTCAAATAGGGTTATGAAAAGTCAGACACAATTGAAATGACTGAATAACAACAATAATGGCAATAAGTAAATGATCATAAGATCAAAGGCTCCAGAGCTGGAAAGAGCCTTGACCTTCACAGATGAGAAAATGTATAACCCTAAAAGGGAGGCAAATTGTCTATAATCACACAAGTAATAAATAGTATTGCTAGGATTTGAACCTAGGTCTTCTGAATTTAAATTTGGCGAATTTAATTTGGAATTTAAATTCCACTACACAGCATATTTCTAGTAGGTGCTACATGCTATCATCTAGGATAATGGATTCATCCCTGGGAGATAGTTGGGGATGGTCATCCATTAAACATGCATTTCCCACATAATGACATATTTAATAGGCATCCAATCTTTGCCTATTTACTGTTCTTGAACAAGAAAACAACACTGATCCATTTAAAAGCACTCTATTCAGAATGCTGTCCTCTCCTATTTCCTACAAATCAAATTACTAAGAGGGGAATTGAATTGCTAAATCCTTCAAATTGTTCTTTTAAAAATCTCCTTGGATTAAATGGTCACAGAATTAAGATGGCATCAACAAAGCACACTCACTTTGGGAGGAGAAGAGGCAAGAGACTGAAAAGGAGCAAATAGCAAAACACCCACAGTAGAAGAGAAAGGAGGCTTAACTAATGGATAGTAAACAACTTGCCATCTTGTCTGGTTCCAGAAGCCATTCTACATCAGATAGCAACTCTCCTGTTCTTCGAAGGAAAATGAAAACATTTTCTGGAACTCAAAGAGTAGCAAATCAGCAAGAAGAAAAATTCATGTTCTCAAATTTCCTTTATATCCCATTGGAATAAGAGAGGGAGCAAGCATGGTCATCCTGCTAAATAGCTAACCACTTAACTTTTCTCAAAGAATGAATGTTTCAGACCTAAAGTCTAGCCCATGACAATTAGAGTTAATGAAGCAGGGCCTTAATTGCATTGAGGGCAATTGGGAGCATGACTCCATTTGGAGTTGCCCAGACCCCCACTCAAAGCTCTCACCCTCCCAGTGACTTACATTTTTACAACAAAGTAGTTGCAGGAGTAGCTCAGAATTGGGAAAGATATTCATTCACTGAGCAAACATTTCACAGGACTATATATTTAGAGCTGGAAGGAAACTTATAATTCGTCTACTTCAATGCTTTCTTTTTTCAGAGATGGGGAAATTGAAACTTTAAAGATTGTCTTACCAAAGATAGTAGGTAGAAGAGCTGAGATTTAAAGCCAGCTCCAAAGACAATTCAGACACCAAAACCAGTGCTTTCTCTGAGCTGCTAATAATGATGACTGACATCAATAAGATTTAAAGAATACAAAATGCTTTATATACATTATCTCATTTGAGTCAAACAAAAACGCTGGGCGGTGAGTACTCTAGATATCATTTTATGTTCATTTTACAGATGAGGATCAGAGGATCACAGGTTTAGAGATGCAAAGATGTCCAAGAACACCTAGTCTGCTTTCCTTATCTTGCCAATGAAAAACTAAGGTCCAAAGGGCCCAAAGTACCTTGGTGGCTGTCCTCTGCTTACCAGCACCTGGAAATAGATGTCACCTTTGGGCAGTCTGGTTCAAGTAAGTGGAGCTTTGTTTTCCATCAGTTGTTTTGATTGGTTTAGACTCCAAGAATATCATGCTTCTCACTGGATAAGTTCAGATCACCTGAAACTTGATCATCTTGCAGGTTGTTTTGATTTTGATTTTCAGCAACTTCTCAGCATTGTCTCTCTCAGCTTCCTCATCCCTCTTATTGGCTAGATAGCTGGAAGGCAGAGCAATAAACTCCTCCCAAAGCCTTCCTTTTTAGGTGATTCAGAGCTTTCCAGTTAAAATCTTCACAAATATCATCCACCTTCTGCTGTTCTTCCTCTCTTTTTTCCCTCATTCAGCTTCCTTTTGGGTATTGTCTTCCTCCATTAAATTGTAAGCTTCTTGAGGACAGAGGCTATCTTTTTCTTATTTATATCCCAGTGTTTAGCACAGTACCTGGCACATAGTAAGTGCTTGATAAATGCTACTGACTATTGACAACAATGTTAAGTGATTTGTCCATAGCCACACAGCTAGTAAATGTTAGAACTGAGACCCTAACTCATGTCACTTTCATTTCAAGCCCAAACTCTACCTGCTATATCATTTTCCCTATTATTATCGTCAAGATTCCTTATTTTTCCTATCAGACACAAGATTTCTCCACCAAAACTTTTTTTTTAATTAAGTATCTTTATCTTGCCCAGATTAGAAGTATAGCAGCCATTTCTTTATTGGTTATCAAAATTTTGGCCAGATCTGCTTTTTAAAACTAAGACAATGTGCTTCTCCTTAGGCAGTTGATGGTCCCTTTTCCTGGGGATTTACCATACTGATACTAGACTTAGTGTCAGACACCCAATGGGCTTGGGGCTGCTGTAGCTCAAACCTCCCAAATTCAATCTATTCACTAGCTTTAACTTCCAGAGCAGCTGGAACTACAGATATGTGCCACCACAACTGGCTCCACCAGAAGTTTTAATAGGACTGCCTCATAGTTTCCGAAACAGATCCAGTCCTATTAATTTCAAGATTTTTCAAGCATTGGCAGTAGTACATTTTGACTGTAAAACCCAACAAATTAAACCCACATAGATTTCTCCTTGAAAAGAACATTCTACATTTATTAAGACCAAGGATAACATGAACTTTGGCTACTGGGAGGAAAGGAGACACATTTAAACTTGGCTTTTTTTTAAAAATGAAGTAGTTTTGAGTTTTAGTCACCCCTGCTCCAAATGAAATGGGGCAAAAAAAGGTAAGAGAAACAAAAATGACCTAATCCTTCCCTAGTATAATCTGTCTCAAAATATTGGGGTCTTATTTTGTTGTACTGGGGGAAAAATCCTCACAGCATTTCTTGGAGGTTTTCTCTCATTATTAAAGCCTTTTCTAATTTGTATGTATATGGTAGAATAATGATGTGATCTATGATGTGGGGGTTTGTCATTAAATGAATATAGGCACCAAAAGCTGGAGTTCAGTCCTGTGAAGAATTCACAGTGGTCATTCTCTTTGTCAAAAGGTAGATTTATTTAGGGAAGAGGTTACAGACGAAATGAAGGGATGCAATAAACACCAGGAATGGTAAATATGAAATAGAGTGGGAGAGCATATGAAAGACAAGCTCCTCAATGGAAAGCATAATTATCCAGTAGAAAGGGGGCACCCCATGAAATTGGGGCATGCCCTTCCTTAGTGGCAGCCTAAATACTGAAAAGGACTTAGCACCCTGAAGGAGTTAGCTGTAAGGAGGAGAAGTGGTGTTGGGAAGCAGAGTGGAGTTAGGGGGAAGGGGAAGGGGAAAGACACCACAAGGCAGAGTGCTGTGGTGGGATAACCCAAGGGAAGATAGCAGCAAAGCCATGGGCCATAAGTTATTTTAAAGAGAAATTTTAGTCTCAAGGTCTTGCCATAACTTGGATTTCTGACTGGATTACCTTTAGAGAGTGGAACCAAGAAATTAAACTGATCTCCATTATCAGAGCCTTTTTCCTACTAGCCTAAGAGATGAGTTTTTATCAATTCCTCTGCTAACCACACCTAACATTGAAGACTTCTTCAATAGCCAGTTAAAGAGGTTTTTTTAAAATACCATTTTTTTTAAAAAGCCAATGTTTAGTTGTGTAAATGTGTTGTCTCAAAATGCCAGAAACCACTTTAATTTGAATAAATTTAAGCAACATAACCCAGCAGCTTTTCCCAGTCCCTTAATTAGAGTGTACTCTATAAGAACTATTTCAGAAAGGGTCTATTCTGCACTGTTTTCAACATTCTAATTGTGGCCCCAGTGTGTGATACATAATGGAAAACACTACTACTTCTAAGCAACTAGTATTGACAATTAATGTTGAGAAAGAAGTGAGCTTAAGGGATGAGTGATTGGGAGGTAGCAATGGTTACTAGTTGCATTAACCCATGAGTGTAAAGAGTGATAAGGGGAGTTCTGATAGATTTCAGAATTCTGCTGCAATGGGAGAAAGAGAAATATAAAGAAGGGAGAAATTAGTAGATCCACAAATGGGTAAGTCAATTTTTCTGAGTTTCAGGTTCCTCTATAATACAGGGATAATGATAGTACCTAACTCCCAGGTTTATAGTAAGGACCAAAGATTACATATGCAAAGTGATTATCAAACCTTAAAGCACTATAGAAATGTTAACTATCATCTTTATTTGATTTTCTTCTCTTTCCTCCCTACCCCCACCAAATTTCTTCAATGCTTTCCCATTACCTGAAGAAAAAAATGCAAACTCTTTATTCTGGCACCATTAGCAATATTTTTCTTTTTCATCCATCCATTCATTCACATCCCTCTACAAACTGGCTTCATCTTACTTTTTTAGTCTTATCTACAATTCTTCCTAATGTATCTCATGGTACAGTCAAACTAGACTACTCACATTTCCCACATGACCTTTCCTATCTCTGTGTTTTTGCTTACCCTCTTTCCGAAGAAATGCTGTTCCATTCATTTCCTCAGCTACATGTGAAATAGAATCTCGAAAACACAGGGTCACATCAAAGGATAGAGTAGTTGTCTTCATTAAATTACTTAATTTACTCAATTTAAAGTGGTTCCTGTCATTTTGAAGAAACATTTATTTCTACAATTAAACACTGACTTTTAAATGGCACTTTTCAGAGCCTCTTTAAGGGGCTACATTCTACATACAAATTAGGGAATCATCTGAGAACTAGGTAAAGTTTCAAGAGAATGATTTGGATTTTTTTCCTCTCAGTGCAATTAAGCTGAATCCCAATATTTCCAGACAGTTTATATGAGGTGGAAATTAGAATTTCTATTGTTTTTCTTACTTTTCTATCCCTACTAAACCTGGGGCAGGGATAACTTAAACTAATTTTACTCCATTGTTATTTCTGTTGGTGACTAGAGTTTTTTAGAAGGTTGAAATTAAAAATTAAATTAAAATTTGGGAAGTATTTCAATCTTACAATGAAATCTGTGGACTACCACAGAGAATGCTTATTTCAGATATTCCCTATTACCATGGGCTAATACTCCAATTCCAAATATTCCCCATTACCATAGACTCTTTCAGAGAATGCTCTAATTATCCATTCCTACAATTGTTATCAAGGGTTTTGAATACCCTGAAGTCATACTGCCCTTTGTTAAGATGTGTATTTCCATGGCCCATTTTAGCAGTCCCCAACTAATCTTTTTCTAAGCATACATTCTAGCTGAAAAAGCTTGCCTTGGATCCAATATTTACTTAGTCAACTCAAAAACTGAAGTCTTTTTTTGAGTATTGGAATTAACTATAAAACATAAGAATATGGCATCCATCTCCATAGCTTTTTTAACTTTGTAGACTTTCTGAATAAAAAAAAAGAGTTGGGAAATCACTCCTCACCCATCCTCTAGGCTTTCTGGTCTATCATACCCTGGAGTCTAATGGGCTGTTGGTATAAGGGGACGAAAGGTCCTGAAATGAGGTTCTCCATCCTAATTTGCGAAATTAGGATGCAAGATGCATCCTAAAATGCAAAGGACTGGAAGAGTAACAGTTTGGATCTTCTTTCAAAAAGCAGAGTGAGAGTCATTGGGAAACTATAAATGAAAGGGAAATAGTATTTGAAAACTGGGTCATTTGAGATTTGGTGGCTAAACTATTCATGTGGCTGGCCGGCATGAAGCTCTGGTTGCCTTCCTTTGACCACAATTTATAACCCCAAAGGAATGTTCTGAGAGATCTGCCCCTGCTGTAACCTTCCTGGGAAAAGGAATAAGATCAGAACCCATGATGAGAGATACTTTACTGCCAGTTGTCTTCAAAATTTCCCCCATGTCCCAAATGTTTTAGCTGAGGCACCAAAAGCAGAAAAATAACCAATATAATCAATGTTTTATTATTATTGTTGTTTTAATGAATATTCTATTCTAAATGAACTCATATCATGCTTTTTCTTTCCTCTTAAGATATCAAGAAGGAAGAGGAATAAAGAAAGAGATATAAAATCTTCAATGTAAAGTTCTTGGAGTCTATATGGCATGGGTTACTAGACATCCCTCTTACCCAAATTGACTACTCCACTATGCTTCTCAACACCACTTCTCCTTGCAATTAATACTTTTAGGGTACTAAGTTCCTTTTAGGATTTAGCTACCAGCTAATGTTATGCTCTAACCTCATGGGGTGCTCCCTTTCTACTGGGTAATTATGAGTTCCACTGAGCAACTTGTCTTTCAAAGCTCTCCCAATTCCATTTTCATTTTTACCATTCCTGGTATCTATTGTACCCCTTCATTTTGTCTGTAATCTATTCCCCTAAAAATCTACCTTTTGCCAAAGAGATTGGCCATTGTGAATTCTTCACATGACCGAACCCCAACTTTTGGTGCTTGCCACCATTTGGGGACAAATCCCACATCATAGATCACATCAAAACCATCTTGGCAGATATGTTCAACTTAATTGAGGGTAATTGATAATGCTCAAACTCATCCCAGGCAGTGTCTACCCCAAGTATGTGAAGACTTCCCCCAGATGAATGAGCACGTGAGAACAATTTGTTCCAAAAAACATGAAGGTGACCGAAACAGGTTCTATGGAGCACTTAGGGCTTGGTCAGAAGATGCCAAGGTCATCCACTGCATCCCAGGCCATCGCCAATCATCTTGACTTTTGTCTTCCCACTGAAGTCGGATGACTCCAGAAGAAATAGTAAGGCTGAAAACTGTGTGCCTCACTTAAATCCAACTTACACAAAAGTCACAATGACACCCTGAGATGTCATTGGTCCTTTGTGACAATGAAGGACTAACAACAAGCTGATCTCGTTACACTTTATATTTCTCGTATGTGCTTGTATTCTATATTTGTACCATATTAATATGTATAGTATGTCTCACTATGTCTTAATGTGCATGGTACCTGCTTAGTAGAGTTCCATTTCCTGAAGGTCAATGTCTTATTAGAATAGGGAATACTATAAGTAAAGCTGTGGGGGAATGGAAAGAGGGCAAAGGTTGCCAGCTTCCACTAGCCACTTTTAATCTTGTTCCCCTGATGGTTTTCACTTATCACAATTGGTATTTTAGAAATGGTTTTCACTTACCATAATTGGTATTTATTTTAGAAGCAGAATAAAGTTTAGTGGAATTCTCTCACTCTAAGTCAAAAAATAGCAGCCTGAAGCAGAAACAAGAGAGTTCACAAGTCAAATTTAACCTAAACCCATGTTTTTTTAGGGGGGTGATTGGGGGAAAGTGTTGTTTGTTTTGGCTGCTTGGTTTAGTGTGGTTGCGCCTTGGTCTATAATTAAAAGAGCTAAGGCTTGTCTTTCCTTGTTGTAGAGAGACTATAAAGCACAAGAGAAGCAACAGATGATAGCAGATGACCCAAGGACAGCATATAACAGGTGGAAACCTGCAAAGGACAGCAGATTAGCAGAGAGCAGCCCAATGAAAATGTTCAGGAGAGAAAAACTCAGTTGGGGCACCAAACAGGTAGCTGAGTGGTATAAAGGACAGAACATCAGAGGAGTCAAGCTTAGCAAGAAAATAGCCTTCCTCTTGATATCATCCAAGGATCATATAGTTTAGAACTAGAAGGAGATCATCTACCACAAATCTTTCATTTTGCAAATGATAAAACTGGCTAAGAGGATCTACCCATGATCTCAGATATACTATTTATCAGAACTGAGTATTCTGACTCAAAATCAGATATTCTGATTCAAAATCCAATATTCTTTTCACTATATCATGATTTTTAGATGACCTAAATGGCTCTGCATTAAAGCAAAAGCAACAAAGTGACCTTTTCCCCTGCCAAGCATCAGAAGTTTCTGTCTTTTCATCCTCTTGTCATCATGTCTATCATTAAAATTTCAGAATTATATGAAGGCAGATCTATATTTGACATGTGCTTTTTCCATAAAGGCTATGCAATGAGGTACCCTACACCCGGTTTATCCTTTGTCGTGTATACATTAACAACAAGATCATGTGATTATCAAGTGTGATAGACTTGGCTCTTCTCAACAATACAGTGATTCTAAGCAGTTTCAAGAGACTTAAGATGGAAAATACCAATCACATCTAAAAAGTAAACTATGGAGACTGAGTGGATTGAAGCATAGCATTTTCATCTTTTTTTTTTCTTTCTCATAGTTTTTTCCCACTTTTGGTCTGATTTTTCTTGTACAATATGACAAAAATGGAAATATGTTTAAAAGAATTGCACATAATCCAATCTATATCAGATTACTTGGGGTAGGAGGGAGGGAGTAAAGAAGAAGAAAAATTTGGAACATACAGTCTTACGAAAATGAATGTTGAAAACTATCTTTACATTTTATTTGGAAAAATAAAATATTGTTGAAAAAAATATTTGCCCTCTCTGAATGCTGACCCATACTCATAATGTACCATAAAAGTATGGGGTAGTTTCTAGGGAACCTATATGTAATGGTTGTGATGGATGCCTCAGATGCTACCTTTATCTTTTTATCTTTTATCACACAGAGTATATATAACATTGCAGGCACTTAAATATTTGTTAAATGTTGTGGTATAATGTAATTGGAAGAGAACTGGCTTTGGAATCAATTTACTTGGATTTGCATCCTGACTTTCCTACTTAATACCTGCTAAGTGGGCAAGCTTGAAAGTTTCACTATTTAACCTCAGCTTCCTCATCTGGCAAGAAAGGGTTTGGGCTAGATTATTTCTATGATTTGTTTTCCCTCCAACTCTAAATCTATATATTGGATAATATATATTATCCATGGAGCTCCAATAACAAATATGGAAGAAGGTGTTCCATTTTAGGCAGTCTCTGAAGATTTTAGGTAAAGCAGATCATTAAAATTGTGTGTGACAACATACCATTTCCAATCCTGTTTTTGTCCGCTTGCATTTTTTATTTCCTTCTCAGATTATTTTTACCTTTTTGCTAAGTCTGATTTTTCTTGTACAGCAAAATAACTATGGATATGTATACATATATTGTGTTAAATATATACTTTAACATATTTAACATGTATTGGTCTACCTGCCATCTAGGGGAGGGAGTGAAGGGAAAGAGGGGAAAAGTTGGAACAAAAGGTTTTGTAAGGGTCAAGGTTGAAAAATTACCTATGCAATAAATAAATAAAATAGCTATAATAAATAAATAAATAAATTTTATAATAAACATAAATAAAAAGCTAAAATAAAAATTTTTTTTAAAAAAATTGTGTGTGTGTGTACTGCTATAGAAATCCCCATGATATTCATGTTTTCCTGAATTGGGTTATCATTATACCATCCAATCCGTTTATTCCTCCGTAATTGAGCTTCCCACATCTCTCCCTCTCCCACCTGTGTACTGGCAAATGTTTTAAAAACTATCTCTCCAGGTAGGGAAATGTACGCAAAATATACTTTTAAATATAACCTGCATTATCAATATTTTCTGTGCCACTTTCCTGTGTAGAAAAGCAATCGATATAAATTATAATTTATATTTTTTCCTAGGTACAATGTTTACCTGGAAATTCATTAATCTGTTCTCATGATCTGAACTGAGCTGACTCTAGGTACACCCCTTCTTTTGCCCCTACTTACTTTTCTTCTTAAGACCTTACCTCAGTCTCTGACAATTAAGTGATCCTTTCCTTTGCCAAGGTCAATTTTTTTACATGTATCCTTGATTCCATCCCTTCCTTTCTTATCAAGAAGATTATAACCTTAATCATTCTGTCTTCTAATCTTCAACAATTTCCCACCTACTGGTTATTTCCCTTTTATTGTTCAATCATCTTCAGTTATGTCTAACTCTTGGTAACCTCATTTGAGGTTTTCTCGGCAAAGATACTGGAATATCTCCAATTCATTCTGTCTCCAATTCATGTTAGATCAGAAAGATCAGAAAATAGAGAGTTAAGTTTACTAAGTTAACTAAGTGATTTGCCTAGGCTTAAATAGCTAGTAAATGTCTGAGGACAGATTTGAATTTAAGTCTTGTTGACTCCAGGTTCAGCACTCTATTACTGTACCACTTTTCCTACTACCTTCAAACATCCCTACTTCTCCTCTAATTAAAACACACACACACACACACACACACACACACACACACACACACACAAAACCTTCTATAAACTAACATGCATTCAAGTTATTGTTATGTTTTTCTTTCAGATTTCTAGAAAAACTTGTCAATACTTTATTCACTTTTTCTATTCTCACCTTTCAAACCCTTTGCAAACTGGGTTCTAAATTCATTATGGGTTCTAAAATTGGCAATGATATCTTAATTGATAAATCTGATAAGATTTGGGGTTTGTTTGGGTTTTTTTCCCCAATCTTCATTCTTCATGCTCTTTCTGTTTCATTTGACAGTATTAATAATCCTTTCTTCTGGATACTCACCTCTCTGAATTGTCATGGTTCTCACCTACTTCTCTGACAACTCTTTCCCATATCTTTTGTAACCTCACTATAACAAACCCCTTAAGTATAGGTGCTTCTCAAGGTTCTGTCCCAAGATTTCTTCTCTCTGTTTTCTTTCTTGGTAACTTCAACTCCCATGGGTCTAATTATAATATTTTTTGCAGGGATCTCACAGTCCCAAGGTCACATCACTCAGTGACTTTTGAATATTTGAAACTGGTTATTTGAAAGACATCTTAAACTCAACATGTCCAAAATAAAAATTCATTGTCTTTCCCCCAAAATCATTACTCTTCCAAACTTCTTTTTATCAAAAATACCCCTCATCCTTCCATTGTCCCAGGATATATTTGGCATTTTCCTGGACTCTTCACTTTGCTTCAACCTAAATTCTTGATTAGTTATCAGATTTTGTTATTTCTCACTTTATAATATCTCTAACTTCTATTCCATTATATCACTCACCCAGCAACCATTTTAGTTCAAGTCCTTCTTATCTCTCATCTAGAATACTTCAACAGACTCCCAATTGGTTTCTCTATCTCAATACTTCCCACTCCAGTCCATTCTACACACTGCTGTCAATGTTATTTTCCTTAATCACAGATTAGGCTATTTTACTCTCTTGGAATTCAACAAACTTCAATGGCTTCCTAGGGCCTCTGGAAAAAATAAAACTCGTTTGTTTGCTTTCAAAGTCTTCACAACTTAACCCTAATCTAAATTTCTCGCTTCTGTATATAACTCCCCTGCCAGCTCCTTGAGGGCCAACCATACTCACTTTTCTCCATTCATAACTTTCCATTTCTCATCTCCATTCCCTTTGACTAACTCATGGAATCCCTCTCTTCCATCAATACACAACTCAAGTACCCTTCCACATAAAGTCTTTCTGATTGCTGAAATTGAAGGGCTGTCCATCAAATGAGGAATGACCAAACAAGTTGAGGTGAATGTAATTGAATGCTATTGTCCCATAAGAAATGAAGAGTAGGCAGACTTCAAAGAAACTTGGAAAGACTGACTCCTGACAACTTTTAGTACAGACTTTGTAATTAACTACTTTATATTTTTCATGTTTATTCTCTTTATATTATCTATATACACTTATATATTAATTCATATCCCCTATTAGAAGGAAAGATCTTTTAAAGTAGGAATTGTTTTGTTCTTTAATAAGTATTTATATATTCTACGTGTGTGTGTGTGTGTGTGTGTGTGTGTAATATACGTTAAAACCTTACTAAACAATGATGTATTTTAGAGAAATGATTGTTCAGTAAACCATTGGTGAAAGTGGTAGATTTGTCCTACCAGACTATATCAATCAGAAGTATATGAGAATAGCTAAAAGAGTCTATATATCCTTCAACTTAGTTATGCCATTATAGGCATATAGTCCAAGAATGTTAAAAACATTAGGAAAAGCCACATATATGTGAAAAAATTATAATGACATTATATAGTAGCAAAAAAAAGTGAAAGCAAAATGGAACATATAGATTGGACAAATTTGAACAAATTGTAATACATGGATGCAATGGAATTTTATTAGACTATAAGAAATTATAAATATAAGGAAGTCAGAGAAACTTGGAGAAGCTTGTATGAAGCAACATAGAATGCAATAAGCAAAAATAGGAATATAATTTACACACATACAGAAAATATCACTAGATAACATTAGAATTCTAATCAATGCAACAATGACTTTAGAGGAATAATAATTAGAAGCTTACCTTTCTCCTTAATAGAGAAGGGAGCAGTGAGCGGTCTGTTGTCAAACATAGCTAACATGTTAATTTGTTTGACTTAGCTACAATTCAGTTGTTCCAAAAGAGAGTTCCACTTGTATGGGAATAGGGAAGGAGGGAAAATGTTATTGGGAATTGACAACAATGTTGAGGGGGGGGAGAGGGGAGGAGAGAGGAAAAGAGACAGACAAAAAAAGGACATGAACAAACAATTTTCAGGTGAAGAAATTAAAATCATTTCTAGTCATATGAAAAAATGCTCTAAATCACTTGATCAGAGAAATGCAAATTAAAACAAATCTGAGATACCACTACACACCTCTCAGATTGGCTAAGATGACAGGAAAAGATAATGAGGAATGTTGAGGGAGTGGGGAATTGGGACACTAATTCATTGTTGGTGGAGTTGTGGACTGATTCAACCATGTTGGATACCAATATGAAACTATGCCTAAAGGGCTAACAACTGTGAATATCCTTTGATTCAGCAGTGTTTTTCCTGGGCTTATATCCCAAAGAGATCAAAAAGGATGGAAAGGCACCCACATGTACAAAAATATTTATGGCAGCCCTTCTTATAGTGGCAAGAAACTAACTGAATGGATGTCCATCAATTGGAGAATGGCTGACTAAATTGTGGTATATGAATATTATGGGATATTATTGTTCTGTAACAAATGACTAGCAGAATGATTTCAGAGAAGCCTGGAGAGACTTACACGCACTGATACTAAGTGAAATGAGCAGACCAGGATATCATTGTATACAGCAACAACAAGATTATATGATGATCAATTCTGATGGACTTGGCTCTTTTCGAAGATGAGGTGATTTAGGCCAGTTCCAATAGTCTTGTAATGAAGAGAGCCATCTGCATCCAGAGAGAGGACTGTGAGAACTGAGTGTGAATCACAAATTCATAGTATTTTCGCACTTTTTATTGTTGTTTGCTTGCATTTTGTTTTCTCTAATTTTTTTTCCTTATTGATCTGATTTTTCTTGTGCATCACAATAATTGTGGACATATGTATAGAAGAATTGCACATGTTTAACATATATTGGAATAATTGCCATCTAGAGGAGAGGGTGGAGGGAAGGAAGGGAAAAATTTGGAACACAAGAGTTTGCAACAGTGAATGTTGAAAATTATCTTTACATATGTTTTGAAAATAAAAAGCTTTAATTAAAAAAAGAGAGACAAAGACAGATACAGAGAGAGAGAGAGAGAGAGAGAGAGAGAATCATAAATTTTAAAAAATGAAAAGAAAAAGGTAAAGCAGTATCCACCACCCTGAGGGCTCATCCAATTTTCCATAGACCTAATGTTGGGCAGCCAGCCAGTCACCAAGCCCGTACACATAATGCATGGCAATATATCAATAAGTGGGAACAAGGACCTGACTTATTATGATCTTGACTCATATGGCAATAAATATGAAATCTGAACACAGAAATCGAGCATTCACAGGAAATGGAAACTGCATTATTATGGGTCTTAAATTTCATACCAGAATAGCAAATCACTACAGGATACTGGAAAGCAGTTTTAGCTGAAGCCAGAGTCTTATTTTTAAAATTCTCTCTCAGAACAAAGAAAAAAAATGTAGGACATACATTCAAGTTGGAAGAGAATCACTCTTCAAAAGAAAACTATCTAATGCTTCTAAGAAATTAAATAATAAATAAGGGAAAGTAAAATATAAGCCTCAAAAAATTCCACTTCCAAACAGCATTTCAAACAAATCGTGTTTCCTCCCCCCACCTCCATCCATCCTTCAGAAATGTGACAAAATTCAATGATAAAGATAAAATGCACAGAAAAGTATACTGGGAAGACTGGAGAAGGGAGATAAATATATGTAATAGTAGTGAAATAAAGGGCTTACTTAAAGAAGAAAGAGCTACTATGGACCAGGGAAATTCATGACCAAAACTGAGAAATTGGTGAGGTTTGTCTTTATGGCTCCTAAACCTTATTATCTTTTGTGTTCTTTCCCAAGATGGAGTCTTTTTCTGCCTTTCCAATCAGTGCCCTCTTGGTGCCTCTCTCTCTTTGTCCCCTCTGCAAATTTCTTCTTAGATCCTTTATCTTCACTAAGGTATAAGTAATTGATAGTTTAAAGTGTGGAGCATTTTAATAGGGATTATTAGCTACCTTGAATTAAAGAGAAAAGGTCTGTTGAAATTTCTGGCAATATTCAAAATATCAGGAAGGTTATTTTTAAAATAGAAGATTTCCCTGCACTTATGAAATTTATTTAGTGCTTGAGGTTTACAAAGCCTTTTCCTCAAGATACCTCTAAATTAGACACTATGAGTATTTAATAAATATTTGTTGAATGAATGAACAAATGAATCACAGTTAAATATTGCAAAACAAACAGAAAAGAAACTAATGCCCTACAGATATGGAGTGAGAAATACTGAGGAGGACCTTAAAATCAGGTACTGTAATAGACCAATGTTACTTATATATTTTACTAGATCTGTATTACTGCATATATTTCTTCCATCTCCACAGATGAATCAATGAATGAATAAAGCATTTATTAAGTACTCACTATATGCAATGCACTGTGGAGATACAAATAGAGAAGACAGGCTAGATTCTCAAGGACAAACACAAGTCAAATGGAATGTATGTTTCTGAAGCTGGATTTGAACTCAGAAAGATGAGTCTTTTAAACTGCAGTCTAACCCTCTATCCATTGTATCACCTAGCACTAGTAGGGATGGCAGATCATTTCTCCACAAAAATTTCTTTTCCCACAATTGCCATGAAGCCTGATCTGAAAGTAAAAATGGTAGTCTGAAGGAGATACAATCACACTGCTAGGGCTCCTATATGCAGTCGAACAACAGTTACTATTAATCAAACCCATTTACTTCTTTTACTACTCGGTGATTTTTTTGGTCCATATCTTTTAGTAAAATCACTATAACAATTCCACTCCAAAATCATATACTAATAGATTTATTGGTCTAGCACTGAAATGGACCTCCAAAGGCATCTAGTCCAAATCCATATCTAATCTAAAAAATAGATCAAGGCAAAAGATATGAACAGATAATTTTCAGATAAAGAAATTAAAACCATTTCTGGTCATAGAAAAATGCTCTAAATCACTATTGATCATTATTGATCAGAGAAATGCAAATTAAGAAAACTCTGAGGTACCACTATATACCTCTCAGATTGGCTAAGATGGCAAGAAAAGATAATGATAAATGTTGGAGGGGATGTGGAAAAACTAGAACACTGATACATTATTGGTGGAGTTGTGAACTGATCTAACTATTCTGGAGAGCAATTTGAAACTATGCCCAGAGGGTTATCAAACTGCATACCCTTTGATCCAGCAGTATCTACTGGGCCTTATTACAAAGAGATCATAACAAAAAGGGAAAAGGACCAATGTGTGCAAAAATGTTTGTAGCAGCCCTTTTTATAATGACAAGAAACTGAAAACTGAGTGGATGTCCATTAGTTGGGGAATGGCTAAATACGTTATAGTATATGAATGTTATGGAATATTATTGTTCTATAAGAAACAATCAACAGGATGATTTCAGATAGGCCTGTGAACTGATGCTAAGTGAAGAAAATAGAACCAGGAGAACATTGCACATGGCAACAAGAAGATTGTGAGATCATCAATTCTGATGGATGTGGCTCTTTAACAGAGTGGTGATTCAGGCCAGTTCCAATGGTCTTGTGATGGAGAAAGCCATCTGCACCCAGAGAGAGGACTGTGGGAACTGAGTGTGGATCACAACATAGTATTTTCACTTTTTTGTTAGTTTTTGCTTGGATTTTGTTTTATTTCCAATATTTTTCCTTTTTGATCTGAGTTTTCTTGTGCAGCATGATAATTAGAAATATATATATAGAAGAATTGCACATGTTTAACATATATTGGATTACTTGCTATCTAGGAGAGGGGAGGGGGAGAAGGAATGGAAAACAAATTGGAACACAAGGTTTTGCAAGGGTGAATGTTGAAAGCTATCTATCCATCTGTTTTGAAAATAAAAAAGATTTAATAAAAATGATTTAAAAAAAAAGAAAAAGAAAACAGATCAAGGGGGTGTTTAAAGTTACTACATAAGTAGAAAGCATCAGAGGTAAGATTTAAACCCAGGTCTTCTAATGTTATCCAGTCAATGCACTTTACCCCTGTGTCACTTGCTAGTGACCTTGCTTTAAACAATTAGAGAATCTTCATCTCCTTGTCCCTTCTTTTTCACTATATGATGGCCTGCTTCTCCATTCATACATTTTTTTGGTCTTCCATGGTGTGGCCTAATTGTGTCTACCTCATTCTCCAAATCATCTTCTGTGATGTTAAAAGCCCCCAAATGCAGTTATGTTAGCTAGTATCTTAACATGATTGGAAGCTTATAACCCACTACTAAGAACCATTATTAAGCCTTTAGGCTTATTACTATATTTTTTCTTTTTTCTTTCTTTTTTTTTTTTTTTTTTTTTTTTTTTGAGAAGCAATTGGGGTTAAATGACTTGCCCAGGTTATCACACAGCTAATAAGTATTAAGTGCCTGAGTTTGAATTTGAACTCAGGGTCCTCCTGACTTTAATCTAGCTGCCCCTGCCCTTAGGACTTTCAGTTTTATTAAGCTTACCTTAGGCAAGCACTGTCCTAGGTGCTAGTGATCCAATGTTAAAATAGAAAGAAATTTCTGTCCTTGGAGTGTTTATCATTTAATAGAAGGATAAAGCATAAACAAAAACAACTGTAATATAAATTACAATGTGTTAAATGTGCAGAGGAGATCAAATAGAGTAGTAGGAAAGATTTAAGGAAGAGAGAAGTTGCTTCGATTTGTCTCTATTTTCTATTACTATGCCTTCTCATTGGTCATACCCCAAGGAATAGGAAATATGTTCCATCCACAACTTCACCTCAAGAGTTTCTCTTTTTCTTTAAAGTTCAGTTCAAGTACCATCTTCTACATGATGCCTTTCCTGATCCACGCCCCTCAACTGCTAGTATTCTTTCTATATTGTTTTAAGCTACTTTGCAAATATCTATCATTTCATATTTATATGTGTATATAAATATATATTGCATATATATGTACGTATAAGAAAGAGACAGACACACACAGAGAGACGCAGAGACAGAAATAGAGACACAGAGACAGAGAGAGACAGAGACAGAGAGAGAAAAAGAGAGAGAGAGAGAGAGAGAGAGACTGTGTGTCATCTCTATTAGAATGTAAACTTTTTCTTTTTTTGTATTTGTACTCTCAGTGCCTAGCACAATGCCTGGGGCAAAGACCATATTTAATGAATATTTGATAAATTATTGTCTCTGGGAAACTCAGAGATTTCATGGAGGAAGTACGATCCAGCTAGACCTTGAAAGAAGAGAAAAATTTCAAATAGCTGATGTGAATTTTGTGACTGCACAATAGAAGGAGAAGCATAATGACATCAGAGAATAGTTGTGTCCATTTTGGCAAGAATATAGAGTGAATGAAGGGGAACAGTGTGAAATAAAACTAGAGAGTTAGTATGAAGTCACATTGTGGTAGACTGAATGCGAATAAAAAGATATTATCTTTTATCCTATTGGTGACAGGGAGACAATGGAGGTTTTTGAGTACAGTGATTAGACCTGTGCTTTAAGAAGATTACTTGAGTTCATGGTCCTCTTAGAGAATGAAGGACAAACAACATCTTGAGTGCTATTAAAAATAAATTAAAGAGGGGAAAGGTTAATGGCAATTGCATAATTGAAGTCTATGACAATAGTCTAGATCCAGGGTAATGAAAGCCTTGTTCAAGGATGTCAGCAAAAATATGATACATAGGAACAAATTTACTTTACAATCCTGTAGTTACTTGAAACTGAGGAAGTTACATTTTAACACAAAATAGCAGCAGCAGATAAAGAAAAAACGATTTACAAAATATGGTAGCAATGATTTCAGAATGCAGTTGGTTAGTTCTCATTCACATATAATAGTTCATGAATACCAAAACATCTCATTATTAAAGACCTAATTCTTTGACTGCCAAGATTTTATGGCTCAAACATCAAATGATCTTTGCTTTATTTCCTAGTAATGAAATAACACCTGTGCTTTCTTTATCCTTTACTAAAATTCAGACATCTGAGTGATGGAGAAAAAGCCCAGTATATTCAGCAACAAATTAGCATTACCCTTATTCCTTAAATTAGATTTATTCCCCTTTAGATTCAGGAAAACATAACTGAACTGCCTTGCCCAGAATCCAAATATTATTTGACTTCCCCAATAGAGTAAATGGCTGAGCAATGTCATCATTCATCCAATAAATATTTTATGGAGAGCTTACAATGTGTAAAGCAGTATGCAGAGTATAATGGAACATAGGAAGATGAATTGATAGTCTGTCCTCAAGGAGTTTATACTCCTGTGTTGAGTCACACTGATCGTTCATAACCCCATTTAGAGTTTTCTTGACAAAAACAATAGAGAGGTTTGCCATTTCCATCTCCAGCTCATTTTTTCTGACTCCAGATCTGGTATTCTATCCAATGAACTACCTCGCTGCCCTTATATTTTGGTATAGGTGGTGATTTACCAGTGTAGAACATTAGAAATGGGAGATATATCAAAGGCTCATAGAATTTTGAATTTGTAAAAAAAAAAATTTTGAGATCATTTTAGATCAAAAACCTGTTATAATATGGGAAGATACTAAGGCCAAGAAACAATAATGATTTGCCCAGGGGCATGCAATTAGTAGTAGGGCTGGGACAATATGGAGAGAAGAGAAACTATGACTTTGGCCTTGGCCACCCACCAGGAGAAATTAACTCCATAGTTATGGAGAGCCCCAAGATTCATCTAAGTTATTCTATGCTAGACTGATTCCTATCTTCCATGCTATGATACCTTTTTGGCCTGTGTAATTGCATAAATGCAGAGGAAGACACTACTGACTATTTTTCTTAATTAGAGTACATCAGGACACTTTGGGAATCCTGAAGCACCCATTAAAAATCTCCTATCCTGCTATGAATCAGGTAGCTCAAATCAAATTGATGAAACATTTTAAAAACTACGAATGCCATGCAAAGACAAAAATTGGCACAGGAGACAAAAGGCCAGCCTTAGACTCAGGAAAACCTAGATTCATAGTGAAGAAGAAAGTAAGGAAGGGAGGAGGGAAAAAAGGAAGAAAGGGGGGGGGAGGGAAGAAGGAAGGAAGGAACAGAAAGGAGAAGCATTTAATGAGTACATACCATACATTAGGCACTGTATTAAGCACTTTACAAATGGTATCACATTTGATTTTCTCAACAATCCTGGGAGGTGGGCACTATTATTATCCCCATATTACATTTGAGGAAATAGAGGAAGGCAGAAATTAAGTGACTTTCCCCTGGCTTCATTGTCAGTAAGTATCTGAGATAGAAAATAAATTTACATCTCATGTCACCAAGCCAGCACTCTTCCACTACTCTTTCTGCTTCTTTGATTATGTTTAACAGATCAATCAACAAGTATTTATTAGGCATCTACTTTATGCCAGGATGGGGATACAAAAACAGACAAAAATGAAATCTCTGTACTTCAAGGATTTTACATCCTATCAGTTATATTCTTTGTATGTAACCCATTTCTTATTTTCTATGCCATTTAATTCTATTAATACCCCCAAGAAAGAATAGAGAATGTCTTTCTAGAGATGAGTAAAGTCACTAGATTTTGTTTTTGCTAATTAAGAGGACTGGAACTAGATAGTGGCTGAGGTCCTTTCCTTATCTACAAACCTGTACTTTTTGTTGATAAGATAGGACTTAGAGGAACTGCTTTTTGTTACATATCATTACTCACAGACAATTCCTTCTTTATGTTATTGGATTCAAAAGAAGCATTTTTAATACCAGTGTCCATCCAATAATTTATTATTTCAATAGACTGTTCTTTCCTGGAAGCTTCCTGGTATTAATATGAACCTGGTACCCACCAGATTACCTGATAGCTTTACAAGAACTTGCGAGACTTGTCACAGATTTCTAGAGTCATAGGATTCAGACCTGGGAAGCACCTGAGGGACTGACAATGGATGAGACCAAACCAACAACAAACTTGTGATAAGTGCAAATGTGACCAATAAGAAAGTTCAAAACAAAAATTTCACACAAGTCTTTTATATCTGCTGAGGGCCTCACTCCTGAGCCAACTGCCATCAGTCCCTCACTAGAAAACCTGTCCCATCACAAGGCTCCCTTTAATTACACAAATTGCCAAAGGCCAAGAAAATTGATCTTCTATTGCTTCATGTCACATGACCAGAGAGTGGATATTATCATAAGATGGAATGCTACAAAAGCTCCCTTTAATAAGGCTTGTTTATGGAATTCTTTAATAAAGCTGCAAAGAGCATATTTACATTCCCCACAGAAAATGAACAGACAATTACTTCAATTAATAAAAAAAAAAAAAATTAGCGTATGATCACTCTAGGAAATAGCACCCTTCACTGAGCTGTTGTAGCATCAATTCCTGAGTGTCTCCCAGGCTTTTGCTTGCATATCTCCTCCCCTTGGAGTGCTTCAGAAAATAAGCCACATTTTTTTTCCAGTTGAAAAGTAGCAACCAAATCTGTTGCTTTCCTTTATGTCTCCCCAGTTTCTTTAGCACGTTAAAGAGCCTAAAAATATGGACCACAAGCCCTGTTTGATATCTTGCCGGTGGGTATTATTTTCTCCACAAAGTACTTATTTATATTTATTGCCCTACTGGCATTACTATCCAGTTTACCAACAAATTCTCATTATAGGGACTTTCAAGGCCCTTCTTCTTGACTGGATTAATTGCTTGTTTCTGTGTGGGCAAAGCTTGCCAAGTATTTTCTAAAATGGGTTTCTTCTCTATAGCAATTGTCTTAAGAAGGGAAGCTAGACTTAGCATTTTAGGAGCTCTTCCTTTAAAAGTGATCTACAAAGAAGGGTACATATGGTTATATTCTCCAATGGGTAACTTTGTTTTTTTGGGGTTTTTTTCCTTATTTGTCTAGAGACTTAATGTACTTTCTTTTGTTTTTTTTATTTTTATAGTATTTCATTTTTCCAAATACATGTAAAGATAGTTTTCAACATTCATTTTTGTAAGATTGTATACCAAATTTTTCTCCCTCCTTTCCTGACTCCTTCTCCAAAACAGCAAGTAATCTGAGATAGAACAAATATGTACAATTCTTTTAAACGTATTTCTATATTTGTCATGTTGTGCAAGAAAAAGTCAGACCAGAAGAGAAAAACCACAAGAAAAAAAATAAACAAACCAAAAAGGTAAAAATACCATGTTGATCCATATTCAATCTCCATAGTTCTTTCTCTGGATGTGGATGGCATTTTCCATCCCAAGTCTATTGGAATTGTCTTGAATCGCCACATTGTTGAGAAGAGCCAAGTTCATCACAATTGATCATCACGTAATCTTTTTATTGCTGTGTACAACTTTCTCTTGGTTCTGCTCACTTCACTCAGCATCAGTTCATGTTAAGTCTTTCTAAGCTTTTCTGAAATCATCATGCTCATAATTTCTTACAGAACAATAATATTCCATAACATTCATATACCATAACTTATTCAGTCATTCCCCAACTGATGGGCAGCCACTCAATTTCCAGTTCTTTGGCACTACAAAAAGGGCTGCCACAAACTTTTTTGCACATGTGAGTCTTTTCCTCTATTTTATGACCTCTTTGGGATACAGATCCAGTAGTGACTCCAGTCACAAAGTAGGTAACTTTGAACTACCCAAGATGCCCATTAGGACACTTGTAGAAAGGCAGAATGTAGTAGATAAAATGGTAAATCAGGAGTCAGGAAGACCTTTGCTCAAATTCTGATTCTTCTACTTATCTACTAATTAACCTGCAACTTTGGGCAGATCATTTAATTTCTCTGAATGTTGGTTTTCTCAATGACAAAATGTGGGGGTTAGACTAGATGGTTTCTAAGGTCCCTTTCAGCTTGAAAGCTATGATCCTACTGCCACAGTTAGATAAACCTCTTGCTCCTCTTACCTTGCACTTATCAACCAACCATTTAGGCTTTTGAGATTCAATCCAAGAAATAGCATGCTAAATAATCACCAAGGAGTACTTGCTGGACCCACTCACTGTGAGACAAACAAACTTATAGGCTACAGGAAGATGAAGAACTATATAGCTTACTTGCTCTCATTGAGTTTATAGCCTTAGCTGAAGGCAAATACTAACTAAAACTCAGGTAATAAAAAATGTATTTGGGGGCAAGAAACCTGGATGTAAATAATATTTCCATTTTCTACTGCCTGTGTAAGCAAAGACAAATCATTTAATTTTATCTGTAGAATAAAGTACAGTTATTCCTTCCACATCTCAACTTTACTTAATGCTGTTTCTATATATTTTGGGGGAATATAAGAAGTTAAATGAAAAGGGCAGCTAGTTGGCACAGTGGCCCTGAAGTAAGAATGACCTGAGTTCAAATATGACCTCAGAAATTTAACACATACTAGTTGTGTGATCCTGAGCAAGTCACCTAACCCCAATTACTTCACACATGAAAGAAGAGAGAAATGAGTGTTTTGTGGAAGCCACACAGACTGTAAAAGCCAATAGACAATACGGAAATAATTTAGAAAGTTTGAAATGCATAAAATATATGTATAGTATTGTAAAATATCAATATATTTTATCTTTTAATAACATCATAATTCAGACTTTTTCTCTGGTATGAAAGGAGGGCCAAAACATTGGATTTTCCAGATCATAGGGAGGGGGAAGCAGGCACCGTGTCCCTAACTCCCATAATGTGCAAGGAATAACTGTTATCCTTTCTGTAATAGCCCTCCTAGCTTTAAATCCTATAGAATGAGAAGCAGATGAAGAATAATAAAGTGCTGTTAATGTACTAGTTCAGAAAAGCATCATATATTTTAAACTTGGAAGACTTTAGAAGTCATCTAGTTCAACCCCCTGCTTTTACAGATGAGAAAACTGAGGCCATAGTGTTTAAGCAAGATCACACAGGTGTTAAATGCCAGAGCTGAGATCTGAACCCACATCTCCTGACTTCAGATCCAACATAGTTTCCACTATAAGACTAAAGGAGAGGGTTTGAAGTATGGGTAGAATCTGAACAGGCAAGAGAGGTAAAGCTGAGAGGAAGCTGCTCTAGATAGAGGAATAATAGGAACACAGAAGCAGAAGCAGTGCAATAAGTATAGAGGACAGACAAGAGAATTGTCTGCCTGGAATGGATTACATCCATTGGATAAATAGGGTGAGCCAAATTATAGAGACTGTAGAAAGCAGAACAGACACATTTGATCTTAATCTAGCAGGCCAAGCTCCTGGAAGAATTTGAAAATCTTCTTAAAGGATTGCCTGGAAGATTTCCAAACTCCCTGATTCCTTTCTCTTCTACCAATGAGTGGGAATTCCCAGACAGGATAAAACAAAGCTAGCAACCAACCATGCCCTTTCTCAAAACAATCTTTCAAAGAATACCTATTTTGTTCAACAATGTGCAGTGTAAAGAAAGACAAGTATTTCTCTTATACCCTGACCACCTATTGACCAATGACATTATCTAAAAATGTGTGTGTGTGTTGCACAGGATATGCTAAACATGAATTAAACAAAAGCAGAATTGATCATATACATCATAGTAATTATGTAGAGAGGCAGAGAATTGAATTTCATTATTTTGCCTCAATACAGAATACATCCCAGGAGACCTAGCATTAATTTCCCTAGTCTTCTACCTTTTCTTATCGCAGATGGCCAGATTTTAAGTGATATTTCTATATGCAAAAATGAGAAAATAAAGGCCTCACTTATCTCCTTGCTAAGAAGGAGAAATCAATCCATCCAAATGGAGAAGCACAGGCTTAATAGGAAAAGGAGTAATGCCAGTGTCTAGAAACCTTTTGGGACTGCCCACTTGAGCTTATCAACACCTAAATACAAAAATGATGGAACAGTTGGCCAGCAGCACCCTCTCATGGAAGAGAACAAAAAATACAAATTAAAAGAACATTATTTTTAAATCAATGTCTATTCTATAAGGGAAAGACAGGAAACTGGGGGTGGGAGGGGAATTGGGGAAAGGAAGGGGAAAACTTCCGGAAGGCAGATTACTTGTCTAATTTTCCTTTACTTTTGAACATTTGCTGATCCACCAGCCAACCTGTTTCTAGGCTAATAGACAAAGAGGTTTATAAAGAGTGATTCTACTGACTTTGGAAATAATTGGAAAGAAATTCTCTAAACCCAGAATTATTGAAGGAAAGGAGAATACCCTGACATTGCCCATTTCAAAGATTTCTGCCCCCTACTTCAAAGAATTATTATGAAGAAGAGTTGCTGTGCAAACCACAAACAGATGTGAAAATGTGATTTTTAATATTAAAGTTGCAACAATGTATAGTGGTTAGAGTGCTAGGAAATCCTGGGTTCAAATCCCACCTCTGATATGAACCGTGTAACCCCAGGCAGAATCTAGAGCTAGAAAGAACCTCAAAGGCCATCCAGTCCAAACCCAATTTTATAGATGACAACATTAAGGCTAAGGGAATTTAAGGTTACTTGACCAAAAACATAGAAGAAGTAAGGATTGGAAGTGGAGTTTCAACCCAGCCTCTCTGATCCTGATTCCAGGAGGCAGAAAGGTGGTGCAATACATAGAACTCTGGGCCAAAAGTCAGGAAGATTCATCTTCATAAATTCAAATCTGACCTCGGAAGCTTACTAGCTGCGTGACTCTCTGTAAGTCACTTCACCCTGTTCATCTCAGTTTCCTCATCTGTAAAATGAACTGGAGAAGAAAATGACAAACCACTGCAGTGCCTCTGCCAAGAAAAAACCCCAAATGGAGTCGGATTAAAGCAAAAACCACTCTCTGAAGGATTTCCAAAATTTCCTACTACCAACTTCTGCAAGCCTGTTTTAAAATGGTTATGATAATGACGCCTTTAATCTATCAGACGGTAACTGTGAGGCTCGATTGAGGTAATATGTGTAAAGAATCCTGGAAACATCAAAGCAATCTATAAACGGCCCGTTGTTATTATTGCTGCTATCATGATTAATTACTAGTAAGATGGTCCCTCTCCTCCAAGGCAGTCGGGGTACCTACTTAATCGGTAACCCCTAATTGGTAAAGGTGGGAGGCGGAAGGAGAGCCAGATCCGGTTCAGGGGCTCAGACCATAAATGGACCTATGGTTCCATCCGAGTTCTTACTCCCCTGTGGCAAGCTGGGCTCTGACATCAAGCAACTGTGTCACTGAACGCTGCTCCCAGAAACGGCTGGCAAGATGAGTAGGCTGCATAAAGGTAGCAGAGAATGATTAGCTCATCCGTAATTATATGGGATTTACGATTAGGCAGCAAGTTTATTTTGGAACACTGCAATAACAAGACGTACATGAGGAGGTGGGAGGAGGGGGTGGAGTTCTTGTAGCTTAGCCTTTCGAAAATAATAGCTTGCTGTCTCCATGACAACCTGTTCCCAGGAGGTCAGAACTGCGCCGTTTCCGACCATCATAAGAGATCTTGTTTTTAAAAAATATATAATAACAATAATAAAAGTATAATTTTAAAAAAATTCTTTATAAATCATATTTGGGGGCTGCAAGAAGAAGAACCTATAGAACAAAGCCTATTATTAACCACCATCTGCTAAAAGGAGCCTGGGTCGCAGCTGCTCAGTCTCTCCTCTAAGCCAAACAGATCTGCTCAGAATGTTAATGCTTGTTTACCAGCTACGATGTGCCCCCGAAAGAGAAGGATGTGTCCAGACAAACAAGGTGTGAACGTCATTCAGACTGGAAATAAACCCTTTCTCATCGTGCATGTTTTTTGGATTGAGCTCATATAATTGGGGGCGGGGGGGCAGAGGGACCGGAGGGACAGAGAGTACATAGCCTTTCAGACAGCAGCCTACTCTAGTTAACCTCTTCTCTTCTAGAGATCAGCCAGATTTATTTTTTTTGCAGCTCCTGGGTCACTTTGGCTGTCTGGAAAAATCTATGGATCCTTTCTCAGAATAATGTTTTAAATTCATGAAACACAACAAATAAGATTACAAAGGAATTAGAAAGGGTTTGTAAATTATAATTTGTAAATATATAAGAATACAGAGGAAGCTAATTATTTGAAATACAGTTATCAAAATAGTTTTTAAAAGAAATTCTTGGACCCCAGATTAAGAATCTCTGATCTGGAGCTGATTATTGTACTTTTCAGATGAAGGAGCTGAATTACTGAGGGAGCAGTATGTGAACTACTGAAAATCACTCAAGTGTTAAATAATAGAGTCTAAATTTGAACTCAGGTCCTGTGATTCTAAGATCAGCATTCTTCAAAGTTATATAAGCTCCTGGAGTTTCAGTTCTCACCGGAAAGGATAATGGTTATTTGCATAACAACTTTCAGGGTTGTGGTATGCTTTGGAAACCATAAAAATATGCATAAATATGAGTTATTATTCAGTATTATTGATACCTTGTACATTTCCCTCTGATCATCAGTCAAATAACAGAACCAATACAAGTCCAGTTAGATGTAGCTAAAACTTTGCAGTACAGAATAATACTAGCATTGAATGTCATTAGGGACCTCAGGGCAATTGTTCAGATGACAGCAGAAGGTTATTTTTCTATCAACCCCAGGTTCATTTTGAGGGAGTCCAGTACTTTAGGTTTGTATTGTAAAACTAGAGGCCTATTTATGTCACCAGATAATATTAAAATAGGACTCATCAGAATGTTAAAGGAGATGTGTCTCTAACAATTCCAAGTCTATTTTTTTTCCCCAAGAAGAGTCCAAATTCTTAGGCTATAGAATGGAATATTTGAATAGGGTTGTGGAATAAAGGCAAGATTCACTGGCAAGGGGAAGAGAATTGTTTCAATTATTTATGGGCTACTTATGGGCATTGTCTATAGGGTGAAATTTTTAAAAAGCTGACCTATATCGAATATACATTGTAACCTTGAGTGCCTGTATAGAACTGGGGTCCATTTTACCCAAATCAGTGGAGATCTAGACATGAGCTATATTCTGAGGGTTCCAAAAGAAACTTTGGATGAAGGCAAAATGGGACAATATAATATTATTTTTATTTAATTCAGCTTCTATATCTTGAGCTTAGAATTCTGAGTCACAGGTAGTACATACTAAGCCCCAAGCTCTTCCTTTACATTGTATATGTCCATTGGAAAGCCCTTTTCTATTGCCTTATTTCAGATATTCTCACTTGCACTAGGAAAAATAGTATTCCTTTCCAGGAAATTGCTGCCTTGCCAAATAAAAGTGAATTTGTAAAGTAATTCATTTGGCTTAGCTGGACATTGATGGTGCAAGATAATTGCTGTTTGATGTTGCTTAGAACTGAGCTGTGTAGAAACTTCCCAGCCCAGAGAGTCAGTTCTACTTGGACTGCCTCGGATAGCCTTTAGATTCAATAAAAATTGATCAATTGACCTTCATAAGGCTATGCTTAGCCTGAAAGCTTGGGCTTGGGCAGAGGCTCTGTGCAGACAGACTTCTTAGAATTCTTGGCTGGAGCTGGAGCTAGAAGCTGAAAGTGAAGCCTCTATTAAATGCATCAGGTCTAGCTGCCCTAATTCTACCCAAGGTCAAGAAGAATGTGCACGTAAGGAAGGAAGCTCTTTTATTATTCAGTCAACACGCATACGCATCTGTTTACCTGAAATAACTCTCTAATGTCAAAATGACTTTCCTTCTCACAGTCATGAAGGAATAAAATAAAAATTTGGAACTTTCAAAAGATAATATGTTACATTTACGCAGTGCCAGCCAGCTAGATACTTTAGTTAGCCTCATTCCCAGGCTATGGCAGACCATCCTAGGAAATCCAGAGTTCTTTTTGTTATATAAGTTCCCACAAAAATCTGCCTCTCCCTCTCTAAAAACAACAAAGCCGATTTTTTTCTGACTTGCTGTCTGATTTCCCCTAGACCTGGGAATATAAGAAGAATCCTTTAGAATAGCTTTACTGGTGATAGGATTGTGTTACAACATTTAATGCATCTTCTTATAGTTGGGGTAGTCAATAATTGCAAGAGGATAACTGAAAAGTTTTAAGACAGAAAATCTATTCTCGGATTTTCCAAAGATGGCACAGTCGAATGTGGTTGGCATTTCTACTACCTTAGGATGCCAGGTTTTAAATTGGCCTTCATTTGTGGTCTTTCTGTATTTTTTCTCTCTAGTTTATAGGAGACAGTTAACCAAAGTTTCCTTTTAATTAAATTTTTTTCAGTCATCAGAGAAAACTAACCAAAGCTGATAATGGGCTACAAGTGAACTTTGTGTCTTTGTCAGCACAAAATGAAATGGAGAAATGGGGATGGTAGGTTGTACAATGTGAGACCTAAAGTGCATATTTCAAAGCAAATATGGCTTAGTAAATAGATCCTTGGGAGTCGTCTGAGTATCAGAAAGATTAAGGGACTTGTCTGGGGTCACATGGCTAGTTTGTGTCACAAGTGGAATTAAACTGAAGCCTTCCTGACTTCAAGTATAGCATCCTGCTGACTTTGTATGCCATACTATCACTAAAATATCAGAACAATATTAAAAACAGAATATCAGTTCCTTATCACATGCCCTAAACTTTATCTACTTTGCTTAAAACTCCAAATCCATCTTACACCTTTACTCTCACCTCCTACTTTACTGAGATAATCTTTTCCTTTCAATCTAAATTCTTCCAATGCTTTTCTTCCACACTTCAAACTCTCTCTCACTCAAGCAGTGGTGATATAATAGAAAACAATGCAAAAGGCAGAGGATCTGGGTTTGAATGCTGATTTGGCCATTTACTGCTTAGATGATTTTAGATAAGCTACTTGACATTTCACAGGCCTCAGTTTCTCCTCTGTGACATGAGGAGTTTGAACTAAATGATCTCTAAGTTCTCTTTCAGCTCTAAATCTGTGTTCTCCTACTTCAGAGGAAGACAACCCTACTGCTTAATAATATCTCCTAACAAAAAGTGCTTTATATACATTAACTTAACAACAATCCCACAAAGTCAGTACTCCAGGTTATTATCCCAATTCTGCAGTTGAGAAAATTAAGACCCAACGAGGTTAAATGGCTTGATCGTGGTCATTGACTCCAGCATTCTATCCTATATGCCATCATTTCCTTTCCAAGGCTAACTCCTCCACATGTATCCCTTGATCTAACCTCTTTTTTTCAGCTTGCTTGGGTTTTAGTCCATCAGCTGTTTGATGGACTTTTTCTCTTGAATCTTTGATTTCTTATATTCACTAGCTTTTTGCCCTGTCAGAACTACACCTTCCTCGACCCATCGGTATGATTTGTCACTGCTGACCATCTTTTTTCTTTCTGATGGTCCCTCCTCCCTTGTTACCATACTATTGCATTCTCATTACTGTCCTTCCAAATGTTTAGTCTATTTTTTTTTGCATGTCCTACATATGTACGTTGTCTAAGTTGGCACTATGCATCCTTCTCTTCCTTCTCTATTCTCTTTCCCTTAAGGATCTCATCAATTCTTAATACCAACTATCATCCATGAAAATATAATCCATAGCTCCAATCTTATCCTAAACTCTAAGCTTCTGTTCCATATTTTAATGACCCAAACTCTATCTATATCTACTATTGACACCCAAAATTCAAATTTTTAAAAACCAAATCCATGATTTTCCTAAAACGTTTATTTCCTACTCAAGTACCTATTTCTGTTAATGGCACTACTATTCTAGTTTCCCAAACTACAGAAAACAAAACATGAGGCATGGGGTACAAAATATGATAGTGAAAATATTGGAAAGACTGTCATGTGTGAGACGACTTAGACTTGGATGGACATAGGCTAGATGGAAGAACTTGGAACATTTTCCAGAAGTATATTCAAGTTTGCTTTAATCTCTTAAGTATTAAAACTTTTCAAAACTGGAATGGCCTGCCTGAAGAAACAATGGGCTCCTTTTACTAGAGATATTCAGGAAAACATTGCGTAACTTTTTCAGGTATAGTATGGAGAAAATTCTTGTTCAAATACAAATTAGACTAAGGGATTAGCTCTGAGATCCCTTCCAGAGAGTAGATCTTGAAGTGTTGTTTGCTAATTATACATTCGTGTTAGTATAATTCAGCTATTTCAATCTAGTCTGACTCTTTTTGTGACCCTATTTGCTTTTGTTTGGTTTGGTTTGATTTTGGCAAAGATACTGGAGTGTTTTGCCATTTCCTTCTCCAGCCCATTTTACAGATGAGAAACAGGTAAACAGGGTTCAGTGGCTTGCCCAGGGTCACAATGATAGCACCTCATCCTAATTAGACTTTAAGCTACTGGTGGACTGAAGCTTCATGGCTTTTCCATGTATTTCTGTTACCATTACGTATTTTTCATAAGCCTATAAAATTTGCATTCCAATTTATACAGTGCTTAAAGCTGATCCAGCACTCTCTCAAGTACATCAGTAGTGTTTCTAAATGCTTATAGTTATGAATAACAACCTCATCCTTTGCATGAATATACTAAGGGGTGCTCCTTGTCCTACCCATCTTATAAGGCTCTTATGAGGGAAGCAAATAGAAAACCTCAAATCACAATATAAATGTAATTTGTTCTCCAATTAAGTCAATCTTTTCTTTCTTTTTGAGACAATTGGGGTTAAGTGACTTGCCCAGTCACACAGCTAGTAATTGTCTGAAGCTAGATTTGAACTCAGGTTCTCCTGACATCAAGGCCAGTGCTCTATCCAATGTATCATCTACCTGTCACTAAGTCATCGTTTTCTGATGTTTGTCCTTGCTTTTTATTAAAGTCTTTCCTTAGTGACCCTTCTCATTCCATCCCCATCATGGCCTTAGCCTTAGTGAATTCAGTGTTATCACTGAAGAGAAGCAGCTTGGGATACTGACTAGAGTGCTGGTCTTAAGAGTCAGAAATCCCTTTGACTCTCACTGGCTGTGTGACTGGCCAAATCACTTAGCCTCTCTGAATCGTCACATTTCATTCATAATTTATATTTAATTTATATTTCTTCATATATAAAATAAGGATATTGGATTAGATAGATTGCAATATTCTATCCACTTCTAATACTCTTGCATACTGTTCTTCAACCTCTGTGAGTTTCAGATCTATATGTCCACTTAAATCTTAAACAACGTCTTTTCTCTCTGATCATGATCTTTCTATCTCCCCAACCAAATAGCTCTCTGCTCCTAAAATGGCTCTTTGTATAAAACAGAATTTCTGGTTGCCTAGCTCTTCTTATTGTTCTAGTTTGACACTTCTGTTCTGGTTTTATATCTGTCTTTTCATAATCCAACCTTATAGTCACTCATTTCAATAATATACTTTCCTCTCAAACCTTGAATATGTTATTGCCATTCATTGTTTTCTCCCTGCTAGACGTAAGTTACCACCATTCCACATTCCTATTCTGAACCCACCAAACACTACTGAAGGAAACTTTGAAACCAGGCTGACTAGTTTCACTGCAAATTCATGTTATCTAAACTCAACTGAGCTGATAAGACAACGTTTTATGTAACTCCAACAAACTCCTTGTCACATTATTTACTGTGGTTGTTCCTTAAGTTCTCTTCTCTCCACAAAATTTTATCTGTTCTGACTCCTTAGCAGATTAAATCATCTTTTACTTTGAGAAAAGAAAAATCATCTTTATTGAAATGAGAACTCTCTTTCCCTCATTCATATTTTAAAACCTCTCTAAGACTTTATCCATTCCCTCTTCTTTCCATTCAGATATGGAGGACAAGATGACTCTCCTCAGGCTAAGGCTAACCTTGTCCACTTATACTCTCTTGCTTCATTTCTGTCTCTCTTTCTGTCTCTTATTTTCAACTCTTCCCTTTCTACCAGGTCCTTCTCTTCAGCCAAAAACCATATGGAGGTCTCTCCTATCCTATTCCCTCTCCTTAAAAAACACTTTCCCAATGAAAGTTTGGCAGAAAATAAAAATTTAGAACCCAGTTTCTTAAACTGTGGTTTGCTACATATGAGGTCTTGTAATTGAATGTGGGGATCACAAAATAATGATTTATTATCAGTAAATTTGTATACCTATTTTATAAACCTATATACCCAGTATCACATAAAAGTTTCCCAGTGAAAAATTTCTCCAAGTCTGTGAGTGGAAAAAAAGTTTAAGAAGCCCTGATTTAGACCAGCACAAGTTGGGTAGATGGGGAGGATGGAAACAACTCTAACAATTTAATTTTCGGTAAGAGCATTTACAGCACAAAAATCAGTAATCCTCCATATCAGGCTCAATTTATCATTTGGCTGATTGTCTACATTTAATAAAATGTTAATAATTCAGATTACACTAAAAAGTATGTCTGAGTACGTTTTCCTCGAAGAACCCAGTTGCTAAACATTTACCAGCATTCCCTCATATTAAAGGCTATAATAGAAGACACAAGAAAAGAAGAGATCACCAGTATAAAGCCCCAGTGACTATAAGCTAACAACAGTAACAACAATGATGATAACTGGCTTTTACATAGCCCTCTAAAATTTACAAAGTATTTTATATTCTTCATCTCATGTGAACTTCACAACATCACTATACCAGCATGAGATACTAGCCCTGCTTACATCAATTTGCTCAAACAATTTTCCTTGTTCTCTTTTTCCTTTCACAGTCAAATTTCTGGAAAAGGCAGTCTATACCATCACTTTTCACCCATTGTTTAGTTTTATTACCTTGGCAATCTGGTTTCATACCTACTCCTTTCCTAAAATGATTTTCTTCACACTCACCAAAAGACATCTCTTGATCATCTTTTGTAACTATTCAGATGTGTTTCCTACTGACCATTCCTTCTTTCTTGACACTGTCTTCCAGAATGTGAAAATTCTAGGATTTTCCTTTGTAGATTTAACATATTCCTCATACCTCTAGTTGTTCCCAAAAACTTTATTGTTCTTTTTTCTTCTCACCCTCTGTACTTTAATAAATTCATATGCTACCAAAGTTTCAATTACTATTGTTGTTTAATTATTTTAGTCATATCTGATTCTTTCTGATCCCATTTGGGTTGTTGGGTGGCATTTTTGCAGGGTTTTTTGGCAAAGATACTAAACTTGCCATTTACTTCTCCAGCTCATTTTTCTAAATAAGAAAACTGAAGCCAACAGGGTTATATGGCTTGTTTAAGATCACACAGCTAATAAATGTCTGAGGTAGAATTTGAATTGAGGCTTTCCTGACTTCAGACTCAGCACTCTATCCTTTGTGCCACCTAGTTGCTCTCTTGTTTCATTCACTGCTATGCAAATGAGTGCCTCATATTTATTTTTAATAATGTCAGCTTTCTCCACTGAACTGGCAGTTCCAATTGATTAGTGTATATCTCCACTTGGATATTTTAATTAAATTGTTTAAACTCAACCCTCTCCCCCCCCCCCCAAAAAAAATTGCCAATTTGCTTCTCTCTCTCTCTCTCTCTCTCTCTCTTTCTCTCTCTCTCTCTCTCTCGCTGAGGCAATAGGGGTTAAGTGACTTGCCCAGGAACACAGAGCTAAGAAGTGTTAAATGTCTGAGACCAGATTTGAACTTAAATCCTCCTGACTTCAGGGCTGGTGCTCGATCCGCTGCACCATATATCTGCCCCAATTTGTGCCTCTTTTTAACTTGTTTCTGTCTTCTATACTTGCATGTTTGAAATTTGCTGGATATCTAGCATCAAAACTTTTTTTTTTAACTTTTGTCTCTGATATCTAATCAGTGACCAAGTCCTCAAGATTCTAATTCCAAAATATCTTTCACATCTACTTTCTCATTTCTATTCAACCAAACAAAAGCCTAATTCAGGTGGTCATCACCTTTCTCCTGGGCTATAACTTCCTATATATTGTCTTTAACTAGTCTCTCCTTTCTCTAGATCATTCTTCATACAGTTATCAAAACAATCTTGCTGGGTCTGATCACATCACTTCTCTGATTAAAAAAAGTAAGTGCCCCCCCATTATCTATAGGCTAAATACAGAATACTTATCCTGGCAGACTGTTAGGTGGCATTATAGAGTACCAGGCTTGAAATCAGGAAAATCTGAATTCAATTTGGCCTCAGATGCTTCCTAGCTGTGTGATCCTAAGCAAGTCCCATAGTTCTGTTTGCCTCAATTTTCTCATGTGTAAAATAAGCTGGGGAAGGAAATGGCAAACTATGCCAGCATCTTTACCAAAAAAACCCCAAATGGGGTCATAAGGAGTCAGATACAACTGAAAACTACTGGAAAATATCAAGATTAAATGTCTAATCTGGAAACAGTAATATTTTTCAAAAAAAAATATGTTGCTATATTGACTAGATGTTTGTATCTCTTAGGAATATTTTTTTTTTAAATGAGGGATTCCTATACCACCTCATCGTGAAGAAACTCATGTCTCATAAATCACCAATGAAGATAAAACTGTGCCCTTGGACAGGAAAACTTAGCTCTGTCTTTCCAGTTCTGATAAACTTCATTAAAATGACTACTTGAGATCAGAACAGCCAGGATTATTTTGAAATTACTCCTCAGTTTCATCTGCACACTTATAATCTCATTTTATAACTTTATAACCCCTGTCATTTATCTTTAACATTTCTTGTAATACTAAAAAATGATTAAGTACATTAATTCAGTGATATAGCATATTCATTATTAAGTCCAGTTTTATAGCTATTACTGAAAATTTATTGTCATTCCTTCCATAGATTTCTTCCCTTTAGAAATAACTATGAATTTCCTCTGTTTATGGATCTCATATCATTCACAGATTTATAGAATAACATTCATGAATTTATAGAACATTATAGCTAGAAGGATGGGCAGCTAAGTGTCACAGTAGATAGAACTCTGGGTCTGAAGTCAGGAAGACGCACTTTCCTGAGTTCATGTTGGCTTCAGACACTTATTAGCTGTGTGATTCTGAGCAAGTCACTTCACCCTGGTTACCTCAGTTCCTCATTTATAAAATGAGCTGGAAAAGCAAATGACAAACCAGTCCATTATCTACGCCAAGAAAACCTCAAATGTAGTCATGAAGAGTTGGACATGACTGACTGAACAATAAGAACTTGAGAAGAAACTTGAGAAATCATAAACACCTTCATTTTATAGATGGAATTGAAGCAACTTGTCCATGATCACATTGGCAAAACCAGAATTAGAATTCAGGCCTTGTGAATCTTATGAATTAATCAAAATCATCTTACTTTGTATTTGTAGTGTGTGTATATATATATATATATATATATATGTATATGTGTATATGTATACACATATTGTGTATATGTACACACACACACATATATATATGTAAAAGCTATAACCTTCCCTCTACCAATGGAATGCAAGTTCATTGAAGGCAGGAACTATTTCATTTTTTGTCTGTATTTCCACTATTTAATAGTATGCTTGACATAGAGTAGGTACTTTAAAAATATATAATTTAACTGGTTTCCAGTACAGCATGCTTGTTCCTCATTATCTCTTACACAAGTCCCATTTTATCCCTCTAAACACTAAGAATCTAAATAGTGGATTAATGAATTTAAAATAAGATAGAAAAACATTAAACATAACAGAAGCAACTCTGGAATATATCTTTAAGCTCCATAAAGGCAGAGACTGTGTATTCCTCCCCCCTTTGTAGCTATAGTATTTAGCAAGTTGCCCTACACAAGTTGGTACAGAAATATTCAACAGAATAGCTATAATAGAATGACCCTCTTCTATTACACCAATGATCCTCACTCCCATTATATCTCCAGTTATGTTAAAGGATATGGAAAATTTCCTAAAACCAAACTTGAGACATGCTAATTTTTCCTATTTCAAATAAGATTAATTATAGCAAATGATTTGTATGTATATTTATAATTAGTTTATTATAATTAATTCAAAATAAGAATAATTATAACAGTTGAAACTTGCATGGATTTTAAAAGGCTTAAAGACACTTCTCTCTACATTTCCATGAAATAGATATCATAGGCATTATTATCCCCATTTTGCAAATCAGACTTTTATATAAAATTTAAAGCACACTTTTAAAATAACACATTTGTAGAATCCATCAAAAACAGAACTCCTTAACTACCAAAAAAAAAAAGCCTTTAGAAATCAGTGCTTTATATAAATCTCAGCATTTCTGCCCTCAGGCTGTTCATAGTATTAAAAAAAAAATAAGTCATCAGAGCAGCCCCAGATCCCTTAGGTCCCTTTCCCTATTAAGCAGCATTAAAAGAACATGGACGGATTCTCTTCTAGTTTATTATTAAGGTATTGTGGAAGTACCTACTATGCCTAGTGGGGATTATCTCATCCAGCTAGCATATTCCAAGGGAACTTAGATTGGTTTCTGTGCCCCAAGCACAGGCAAATAAGATTCAGAAAATAAATGCCCTCTTAGAAACAAAAATTCAAAACACAAAAAATATTAATTTGGTACTGGTTTTGTTTGGGGAATTTGTGATACATTATTGTTCTTTGTACAGTAAATTAGGAAGATGAATGATTCCTCGTTCAAATTCACTTCCTGAGGATGTTTTGAACAAAAAAATCATAATACTTTTGTTTCACAGTCCAGTAAAAAAAAATTATATTATTGCCATCTTATTTATCCAGAGGTCATCCTCTCAACCATCATCCAGAACATAGTGGAGAACCCAAAGGTTAATATAAATGGCCTGGGAGTCCCTGAAGTCATCAACATAAAGTCTATGTTCTAGGGACCTATGCCCTTAACTCTCAGGAGGGTCACTGCAGAGCTCACTTGGAACCTATTGACTTATCTCACAAATGATTCTAGCTGTAAAGTCCTATTATTATGGCAATAATACAAATAACTTTTTCATCAATGATAAGACCTTTACTGAAAAGCAACACAGAGATGGTGAAGTGTTTAAATACCATGGGAAACCATTTTCTCCCTTGCCAAAGGAATACAAAGGTCTCATTCCAGCCAAAGTGATTAACTCCATTTTGGGATGTTTGATTCAATTATATTACCTATTTTTAAGATAAAACAATAATATAGAATATTCTTCTATGAATTACTTAGCTCAATTGTTCTCAAACTTTTTGCAGTTTAACAGGACCATTCATTTTAAATTTTATAATCCTTTAATTAAAGTCTTTAAAATGATTTTTCAACATCTGCAACTATTGATTAGTACTGAATAATATAAGGCTGACTAAAAAATCTCAAGTCTTTTTATGAATTTTATTTACGATCTAATACCACTATAAACAACTTGTTTAGTATGACTAACATCAGGCAGTTAGTCAATAAATATTAAGTGCCTTCTATGTGCCAGCACTGCTCTAAGTGCTGGATATACAAAAAGAAACAAAAGACATCCCTTACCCTTAAGGAATTCACAATCTAAGGGAGAAGACAACAAACAAATATGTACAAACAAGTGACAAATATGAAATAATTAAAAGAAAAAGGCATTAGAATTTTAAAAAGATTGGGAAATCTCTGTAGAAGATGGGATTTGGGGTTTTTCAGTTGTTTTTCTAAAATGACTTGTTTTAGAAAGAGTTGGCTCTTTGTGATCCCATATGAGTTTTTCTTGACAAAGAATGGTTTCCCATTTCTTTCTCTAGCTCATTTTACAGGTGAGGAAACTGAGGCAAACATGTTAAGTGTCCAGAGTCACATAGCCAGTCAGTATCTGAGGTTGGATTTGAACTCCTGAAGATCAATCTTTTTTATTTAAGACCCAGTATTTTAGGCCCAGTACTATACCACCTAACTGCCCCCAGATTGGGATTTTAGTTGGGACTTGAAGTCAGTAGGCAGAAATAAGGAAAGAAAGGGGCAACCATCAGAAATGCCTAGAATCAAGAAATAGAGTGTCTCATTCACAGAGCAGTAAGGAGGGCAGTGGAGAGATATGTGGAGATGTAGGAGACTGGAAAGGTCACAGGGAATTAGGTTATAAAGGGTTTTAAATACCAAATAGAGGATTTTGTATTTGATTTGTAATGTTGTTTATAAAGGAGCTTATAATAATTGGGAAAGATGTTGAATTCCCTATCTCATCTTCTAAGATGTTTTCCAACCTTCAGTCTACAAGCTTCATTTCCTTCCCTCACCAAATAATCTAATTTTTGTTACAAAAACAATGTTAAGAAAATTATTTCAGTTTATCTTTTTATTATAAATTCAAGAATTGTTTTCAATTTCACTGTGTTGTATTATGCAGGAGGGGCAAATCTTTGATTCTGAAATCATAGAATTATTTTGTAAAAATTGGAAAATCACAGAATCACAAAGTCTCAGAGTTGGAAGAGATTCCAGAGGCCAATTGGTCCATTCCATACCTGTCCTGAGAATTCCTTCTAAGCAAACCGACTAAATGATTATCTGGCTTTTGTATAAAGACTTCTGCTGAAGGGAAAACCCATTACTTCTCTCCAGAGTCTATAAAGTTTGGGAAAACTGTAATTGGCACAAAGTTTATTTTTATATTTAGTTTGTTTCTGCTTCTTTATTGCTTTCATCCAAGGCTTCCCATTCTACCCAAGCAGTAAAAATACTCAACTCTGACAACATAATCCCTATGTACTTTCTTTTCTAGTTCTTTTAGCTCCTTGTTATATGACCTGATCTCAAAGTCTTAAACCATCTTGACTTTTCTCATCTATATAACCCTCTTGTCTAATCTACAATTCAAGCAAAAAATAATCTGCAGGTTCTATTGGCCTCAGTTTCCTCATCTATAAAATGAGCTACAGAAAGAAACCACTACTGCATCTTTGTCAAAAAAAAAAAAACATGGGATCATGTTTGGTCAGAACTGTGAGTATATGGCAACTTACTATATATGTTTTTAATTGATGACTTGTCCAAGGTGATAGACCTACTTAGTAAGAGAGCCAGCATTAGAGAACAGATCTCCTGGTGTCAAGTGTAACATTTATGTAGCTCTTGACACTGCTTCGCAATACTTGGGTTCCCAAAAAAATCTCTCTGTCTCATCTCATCTCACCAATTATCCATGATATGTATAAGATCAAATTTTCCTCCTTAAGTTAGGATCTCTGGTTCACCCTGTTTATTACCCATGCAAATGTACAAAGGTACATTTATATATAAATATCTGAGATCATAGGTTTTGTTGCTGGTTCTATTTCTAGATAGTTTATCCTGTGAATGACTAGCCCTTTTTGGCACTATTCTCTTTTCTGTGTTTTACTTGCTTCTTATTGTGATACCAGGATCGGCAGATCTATGTGAGCAATTTTTACCATCATCTTCCTCCTTTACAACGGTCTTGATCATATTTCAAGACTCCAGGATTTTTTTTTTACTTATGAGATACACTCTATCCCTAGTCTATCATTTTTCTGTTATAAATTGTGGTCTAGAAACAATTCACATTCCCAAATATCATTTGCTCAGCAGCCTTTCACTTTCAAATCACCACTTTTAATAATGCAATGATAATCTCTCCTATGCCCCAAAGATCTTCAGGTTCTTGTCCAAATTTCCATAATCATTAGAAATGCTTGCTTACTTAGCACTAGGTTCCTTCTGTTGACACTATTTGTCCCCACTTGAATCACCAAGAATTCATAGTAGTTTTCATATCTGTCAAGTCTTAGAGGGCTTTGTGCCTATATATACATGTGTGTATGTGTAGGTGTGTGTCTCAGGAATGATGCGGGATCTACTGTACCGAGCAATAAGAAGTAATTCTTTTGGTACCTTTTAAGATGCACTCACTAACTATTGCCATTTTTCTCTACTTCCTCTGACCATTCATTATTTGATCACGTGTCTGAAAACAACTGTTGATTCACAGTAACATTTATTGGAACACAAGATGTTATTTCCTGAAATGGCCCATATCCCTCCTCTATAGGGAGAACTCCATTTCTAATTACTTAGCTCCTTTCCTTTCTCCCTTGTGTTACATTCTCCAACACTTCAACACCTGAACACAGAATTCTTTATGATCTTTTCCCATTCTTTCCCCTTTATTTCCCCCTTAAAAATCCTTCTTCCATTCTTCCAAAGAACTCTTTATTCTCCTTGATAATCTGGAAAATAGGGGTGAATTCCTTCAGTGCTTCCACTTTCTCTTCTCAGGGACATTTGGACTTATGGCAATCTCAGGTTTTATTGGATTCTGGTGAGAAGACAAACATAATATACCTTCTGTAGGTTACTGCAAAATTATTCACCTCTCATTTCCCCATTTCTTGAAGTGACATCCACAAAACTTTGTTTGCTTTTATACTTCCCCATCTCCACCACCCTTACTTGCTACAGCTGTTTGTTATATTCAGGATTCAACCACTGGGGAATTCCTGCCTCATACATGTTAGAACCTGACACAATATGTTTAACTGTTTTAAACATGTAATTAGTATGTTCCTACTATGAATGATCTCCTCCTGGATTAATTACTTCCTTGTCATGTCAAAGGAGTTTGCATACTTTAATAAAACTATGAGCTATGACATGTAGGGTTATTCAAAATGTACAGATCATAGTGGAGTATTCAGACAAAAGATGACCCATTGGAAAAGGAAATAACAAACCAGTACAACAGCTTTACTAAGAAAATTAGAACAGACTTCAAGAGATAGTGGAGGACATAAGGGCCTGAAATGCTTTGATCCATGGGGTCATGATGAATTATATATGAGTGAATATTTCAACAACTATGAGCAAATGCAGAAAGGAGCAAACAGAGGATAATTCTCAAGCAGAAATCAGCTATCTAATTAAGTCTATTTACATAATTCTACTAGACACTAGTTTTCAGATACCTCTTTGGATTTCCTTGGCCACCTGGATTTTGGTCCCACCCATCAGCTGGGATGGGATTGGTAGAGACAGAAATGAGGCTTAATTTGTTAAACTGACAAGACACATAAGACATAATCATACAAAAATAATTATCTAATTAGAACTATTTTTCTACAAAGAACTTTTCCATAATTCTCTCACTGTTAGATTCTCTGTTTCTTTGGATAGGTGAATATATTTAATCAACAGAAATATACATCAAAAGGAACGAGAAATCCAATAATCTGATATCCATGCATCTTGTTTTACCTTGTAACTCAACTCCATCTCCCCATCTTTAATTCCCTGGCCACTGGACTCTCTTTAGTGAAGGACTTTGTCACATTCTAATGTTAGGTTGAAAGAGCTAAGGGATTAATGTCCAGCAGCCATGATAGCTAGGCCAGGAATGGAGCAGTTTTCATCTAAATGTTCTAATAGTTAATGTGATCCGCCAACAGAAAAGGGCCAGAATACCAAGGACTAAAAACCATGGAAGAAAGGAAAGAAGGAAAGAAGGAAAGAAGGAAAGAAAGAAAGAAAGAAAGAAAGAAAGAAAGAAAGAAAGAAAGAAAGAAAGAAAGAAAGAAAGAAAGAAAGAAAGGAAGGAAGGAAGGAAGGAAGGAAGGAAGGAAGGAAGGAAGAAAGAAAGAAAGAAAGAAAGAAAGAAAGAAAGAAAGAAAGAAAGAAAGAAAGAAAGAAAGAAAGAAAGAAAGAAAGAAAGAGGAAGGGAGGAAAGGAGAGAGGAACCAACCATGTCTTATTTCTATATCTCTCTAAGCATTTATCATCACACTTTGCATCTTTTCTTTTTAATACAGGATTTCACCAATGTAGATAAGTTTTAATAAGGAAAGGTCCTCTGTCATATTGCCTTCTTGCACACAGTGTAGCTTAGTCATTTTTACATGTCTTACTCTTCCAGAACTCACTTGGGGTTTTCTTGGCAAAGATACTAAAGTGGTTGTCAGTTTTCCCCTGCTCAACACGTAAGGAAACTGAGGCAAATGGGTTTAAGACTTACCCAGGCTCACACAGAACTAGTAATATTTGAACTCAGGTCTTCCCCATTCCAGTACTAGTGCTCTACTCCCTACACACAGTAGGCCTTTAATAAATGGTTGTTTATATTCCCTAAGAACTATCAAACTGTGTTTACCCTTTGATCCAGCAGTACCACTACTGCTTCTGTATCCCAAGGAAATCATAAAAGAAGGAAAAGAATCCACACGTACAAAAATGTTTGTAATAGCTCTTTTGTGGTGACAAAGAATTGGAAAATGAGTAGATGCCCCATTCAACTGGGGAATGGCTAAATGAGTTATAGTACATGAAAATAATAGAATACTATCATTCTATAAAAAGTGATGAATGAGCTGACCTTAGAAAGACCTGGAAAAATTTGCATGAACTGATGCTGAATGAAACAAGCAGAACCAGGAATACATTGTACATAGAAACAGCAAAATTGTGCAATGAATGATCAATTATAAAAGATTTGGTTCTTCTCAGTGATTCAGTGAGCCAAGGCAATCTCAATAAACTTTGGATGAAAAATGTCATCTGCATCCAGAGAGAAAACTATGGACACCAAATGTAAATCACCATCTGCTAAGTTCACTTTTCTCTTTCTTTTCTTCCCTTTCTCTTGTTTTTTTTTTTTTCCCTCTTGTAGTTTTTCCCTTTTGTTCTGATTTTTCTCTTCCAACATGATTCATAAGGAAATGTGTTTGCTTTTTAAAAATGAATGTACGTGTATAACCAGAAAAAAAAAACAGAAAAAATGATTGTTGAATCAATGATCTTGCCCTAAAAGTTTATATCACTGTGATATAAACCAGAACTTCCAAAAACCTAATGACATTTTAGCATCCTTAAAATATCTAGTACAAACTGCTCCCATTGAGTAGAACATTTAAAAAGAATTAACCTCAATCTGCCATCTGCATGGCAGGTATAACAAAGGTGTGTCTTTGTTCCATCTTTTCTTTTCAGAATTGAGACTTGTTAGTGACAGCTGCTCAGAGCCCCAGCTTAAGTTAAAAGATTTGAATAATAAGAAAGTCTTGCCCATTGTCCCAGTACCTCTCCCACCCACTGTCTTTTTCTCAAAATCTAATTGTTCCTGGGGATTGGCTCTCACAAATCTTTCCTTCCCCAAGAAAAATACATTTCATGATTTCCAGATCTAATTCTTTCTCCTTCTTATCTTTTGTTTATATGGCATAGGTGTAGTAACCTGAACCAGCAAGTCTATAATTTGGCTGTTTTAACAGTACAATCCACTTATAATAACTTAAGCAGCTTTATATCCCATTTCTCTGGATTACTGTCTAAAACCAATAATCTCTAGATGGATTAAAGGATTCATCTTTAGCAAATCCTCTTTCTTGCCATCGGTCTTTTCTAATATTCCTAAAGAAAATATTCAAGGAAAAAAGGTCCACTTAGATGAAAACTAGGGAATCACCAGTATCTTACAATTTCATATCTGGATTTATAAAGTGTGGGACTGGGAGCCAGGAAAAGTCCAGGCAGTTATGGTCATCCTGAGTTATTATGACCAAAAAATGTAGAAAATAAAGAAAGTGTGACATATAAATATAGATAATTGGGACTAGACTTGTGATTTCATTGGCATAAGGAATTCATAGGTGAGGAAACTCTATGCCAATGCAGGTTCTTCTTTGCGACTTGTAATCTCAAAGAGCTATTAAAAGATCTAAGGGGGCTAAGGATGCTAATCACCACGTGTGAAGAGTAGGAGTGCAACCTTGAATTCAAGACACTAGTAGTATCAAATAGACGTGGACTCCCAAGAGTCATATATTGACTTAGAAAACTACAAATTAACATTATTTATGCTGTATTGTATTTTTATTTAGTTTTCACTATAATCTGTTTTGGGGGCATTCTGGAGTTTTGCGACCCTTACTCTGCCCATGCTGAGTTGATGTCTCTGTACTAAGCTATTCTGTCTCCTTAATATTATTACAACATAAGAAACAATGAACATAAGGAATTTGTAAAACAATGGGAAGACTTGTATGAACTGATGTGAAATAAAGGAGATCAACATACACAATGACCACAATATTGTACTAAAAGCATTTACAGAATAATAACTAGTAATTATATTACTATTATTACTAATATTAATAATCAATAAAATAGAATTATTCTAATAATAATAGAATTAAGTTCTCAAATATGTTTATAAATAGATTTTTTTATCCTCACAACCACCCTGGGAGGCAGATGTTATGTTGCTCATTTGTTTCAGTCCTCTCCAACTTGGTAAAAATACTGCAATGTTTTGCTATTTCCTTCTCCAGATCATTTTACAAATTAGGAAACTGAGGTCAATAGGGTAAAATGACAACTAGAATCACACAGCAGTGAATGTTTGAGATCACATATGAACATAAGCCTTCCTGACGCAGGTCTAGTATTGTACAGCTGCTATATAATATCAAGAAATGTCTAGAAAAGCAACCCTGAATGTCAATCAAGCTCAGATTAATTTCAATGATTAATTTTTGTTTTGGACAGGATATGATGAAACACACTTTCCCCTTTTTATAGAAAAGTATGTTACATATGCAATGAAATACAGCTGCCTTAGTTTTGTTTAGCTATTTTGTTGCTGCTGCTATTGTTGCTACAAAGGAATGTTCATTAGGCAGAAGAAAGGCAATATAATTGGAAATAAATAAATTAAAATTAAATAAAAATAAAAGCATCTATAAAACTTAATAAATTCATCATTCTAAGTTGGAAAAATAATCTTTTGGGATCAAATATAGCCCCCAAACTCTATGTTTCTATGATCTCAATTCAGGTTTGATTTGGCCAACGAGAAACAAGTTGACATTAATTCATTTGCATGTCATGTTATAGTCCTCTTCGAGAATGAAGAACAATAACAACATAACCTAGCTAGATAGTACAGTGGAAAAACCAGTGGAGCCAAGAAGATCTGAAATCCAGCTTTAAACACTTACTAGCTGTGTGACTGTGGGCAAGTCACTTAACCCTGTTGGTCTCAGTTTCCTTATCTGTTGGAAAAGAAAATGGCACCATTCCAGCATCTTTGCCAAGAAAACCCCAAATGGAGTCATGAAGAGTTAGACACAACTGAAAAATGACTAAACAACAAAAAAGGAATTATTAGTTCAATGATGTTCCTTACATAAGACACTTGTTAAAAGGCAGTTATAAAAGCAGATGTCTTAGGTTGCCTCTTTGTCAAAGAGCTCTCTTTTTTACTAGTCATATAAATGATAGAAAAACAGAAATTTGAGATCCTTCTTGTAAAATATCTTAGGTAATTTTTACTTTTCTTTTTGATCTTTGGGTATCAAATATGTCTTTTGAATTTCTTGTTTTTAGTGAAAATATCCCTGCTGATTTTTCATATTACAACTCCATGCCTGGGTGGATGATCATGCATACATCATTGTGATTAAAAAAAAAAAAAGTAACAGGTTGCTTGGTTCAGCACTTTCCTTTTGAGTGCTTAAAAATAGTTCTTTTATATCAAAATGACTTGTTTGTATTCTTGCAAACACAGGCTGAGCTCCATCTCCATCTCCATTTCTAAATTCCTCATCAGCTGAAACATTGTTTTAATTGTGCTTATCAGGTTTCTCTACTATTCCTTGAACACCAACATTTTTATCAAAATTTTATCATCTTACTTCAGTTCTTGAACTAATTTTAAAATGTATAGTTACTCACTTGTGGCTATCTTTTTTGGTGAGTTTCTCCAGAAGAGACTAAATCAGGTTTAAGCTAAACTTTTTTTTCTTAGTATTAAGTTTGATACATTTGTTAATATATCAAATAACCATTAAACATGTCAAATGACCTCCAAAATAAAAAAAAATTCCACTTGTAAAAAAAATTTATATTTATAAAATAGATTACATTTTAATGTAATTTCAAGTAAACAAAAGTGTAATGGGCTGAAACTCAGTTGATGCACTGAGATCTGAGCACTTAAGGCTAATTACCAATTGGACAATACTCTCTTAGTATATGCTTGGAGAAAGAAATGCCCTGCCCACTACTCTGTGCAAGCTTGATCTGTTATATAGGAGATTGGGTGGAGGATTGGGAGGGTGAAGTGAGAAAGCCAGAGTCACTCCTGGCCAGATTCGTGTCATGATTGCTCTCACTTCATATCGCCATTCCATTCACATCCAAAAAGAATAAAGATCAAGGAATTTTGCTGATCCTGACTCCAGCTAATTCTAAAGTATCCAGGGTGCTAATGCGGTCTTCACACAAAAGAAATTTAAATTGTTGATTTTAAATCGCACTACAATATAACCCTGCTGAATTAATCAAGATGTCAAACATTTTGCTACATTAATATATAATAAAATATATTTTAAAAGTTTGATGTTCCTAAATATTTATAATTTTATATTATTGACATAGCTATCATAATTGCACATACTCTGTGCAATATTAAGTTTACATTCATATTTATAAACATAATCTCAATACTCAAAAGTCTAAATAATTCATCCAATACTGCATAATTACATTATAAAATAACAATAGGACAACTTCTATATGAAGTTCCTCATATTATAAATAGTAAGAAAAATTTTCTTTTTAAAGGTAGCATATACCAACCATTCACTGAATATAAATGAACATATTCTGATTATAAGGTATGGCTTGCAATTTGCATTGCTAGAAGGAACTCTTGAATTAAAGATATCAAAGAAGCATCTGAATTATTTGAATAGTAATACTGTATTCATCTAATATCCCTGAAGAATGATGTATATCACATAAATGAACTTTCCAGATAATTTAAGCTTTCTCATTTAAACACTCTGTGTGTGTGTGTGTGTGTGTGTGTGTGTGTGTGAGTGAGTGTGTGAGAGCAAGAAAAGCTTTTGCTTTTTAAAAAACACTAAATATTTCTTTGCTTTATAAAACAATGTATATTGAATGCAATTAAATATTTCTTATGGATTCAGTGTTAAGCCAATCTTTAAATGATAGACACCATCTATTGCTTATATTCGAAGTCTCTTTAGGTGTTAGCCACTGTTAGAGCTTGCAATCTTGGGCATGGTTTTGTGAACCTGAGATCACTTGATACATAAAGAGGAATCAGAGGATGACTTTTAACAGAGAGCTATCAGGATAAATGTAATAATACACATGACCTTCTTAGACCATGCTTGGGGTGGGAGAGGCTGGCATCACACTATTTGTGGAAGCTCCAAGGATTGTTGTCCTGTTTTCAAGTAAAGTCTTTCTCTTTAGGCAAGACAGTATGGTAACCCTAAAGAGCCTATATCACACATATTTGATGATGGGACTGCTATTTTTCAACAGGATTTTTTCATCAGAAGTGTCAGAAACTTCCTTGTCCTAAGGAATGTGTTAAGAAGCCTGTTGTGTGAGTCATTGGATCCTGTATCATATAAAACTCATTATATAACAGACTGTGGGCACCCATCCTGTCCGGGAAAAGGAAAAAAAGAATCACAGAATGTTGTTAAAGCTGGAGGAGGTCTCAGAGATCAGTCAGTCCAGCAATTTTCAAACTTTTTTTTAGACTTAGGATACTTTTTTACATTCTTAAAAAATATTGATGACACATCTGCCACCCCCAAAAGGTTTTGTTTAATGTGAGTTATGGCTATCAATATTTACTATAACAGATATTAAAATGAATAATTTTAAAATATTTATTAATTAATTTTAAAATGATGGACCTATTCCATATTAATGTAAATATTTTAAGAAAAATAACTGTATTTTGTGAAACAAAAGAAGAGTGTCATTGTTTTACATATTTTGCAAATTTTTAAATATCTGGCTTAATAGATGACAACTAGATTTTCCTATCTGCCTCTGCATTCCATCTGTTGTAATATTGTTTGGGTTTAAGTATATGTAGAAAATCCAGCCTCATACAGATACATAGTAAAAAGGGGGAGCAGTATTTTAATAAGCAAGGAACACCTTAGTACTATTGCAAAAATAGTTTTAACTTCCCAACTCCCCTGAGAGTTGGGGGACCTCCAGAGGGGCTTGGGTGGTACTTTGAGAATTCTTGGTGTATTCCCATACTTCATTTCATGAATGAAACAACTGAGACTCAGTAAAAGAAAGTAACTTGGAAAATTTTTGGTCTGACTTCTTCCAACCTAGATAATGCTGTAATGGGAAAGGCCTCAGGCCCTCTTCCCAATGTGGTACATAATACAAACCCCATGTTCTTTCCTCTAAAAGATTATTATGAAGTACTTTGTAAAAAGTAAAGTGCTATGTAAATATATAGTGTCTTAACATTTAATATATAAATATATATATCAGATATATGCATGTGCATATATACCATACATATATAATATTTTGTACTTATATACTTATTGCACAAATATATATGTATACTTGTGCATTGTGAATATGTGTGTGTATCGATACAATATGTATGTCTATATATACATATAAAAATAAAAACATTTGCTTTGAGTTTGAAGGATTCTTAGGTGAATATCATACATAGCCCAGGCCTTAAAATTTTTCTTTATTTCCTAGGAAGAACTATTGGAATAGAAATCTGATGAGGAAATTCTTTCCATCCATGCATATTAATACCTGAACTTCTATTTTAAAATCTTTGAGAATTGTATAATTCTCAAACCTTTTCACTGAGAAATTTTTACATGATACTGAGTATGTTTTATATAAAATAGGTATATAGATCAAACATTTACTGATAATAAATCATAATTTCTCACCCCCCACATTCAGTTAAAAAGATCCCATAGATGGGGTCCTAACCCACAGTTTAAGAACACAGCTAGCAACTCAGAGGTGGTTCTTAAAGATATATGTCTCCAATTCCATGGCTGTCCCTCTATCCACTATTTAGCCCTGCTTCATTTCTGCTTTCCAAACTAAGTTATTATGCTTCCCCCCATTCCCAAGGGCATTCTTCTGCCTGGCACACAGCTGGTTTATTGTCTTTCCTAAGTAGAAATGTTGGCGTCAACATTAGCCTCTATAACTTAATTATATTACAATTACATCAGCCTCACCCTGAGTTCTCACTAGGTAGGGGAGAATAAGCACCCAGATACAGTCATGTCTATTTAGGGTGGTTTTTGAGGGGACGAGTTATACCTTAGATATACTCATACCCATAATAAACACCGCACTATTTCACCTTGTAAAGTGTTTGCAAACCATATCTCCTGCATACAAAGTGATGTATTCAGTGGTCATACCAATGAATATTAGATCCATAAATTCCAAGGGAATCCTATAAAACAAGTGGTTCCTTTGTCAATACCAGTATTGTAATGGGTCTTTGTTATTCTTTGCATCTCAGACACCAAGTATGTCTAATATTAACTAACACACATTCGGTTATAAGAGGGAAACAGAGGAAGCAAGAAAGATTCTAAAGTTACTTATAGGTATTATTGAGATACATACATATGTGTATACATATACATATATAACATATATGAAAAATATACATACACACATACATTTTATAATATATAATGGTATAATATCATATAACATATTACATTGCTATATTTTATGTAGGTATGTACACACATATTATATGTTCCAAATTAGATGATGTAGCAATTGTTTATTTGCTTGCTTTAACCAAACTGGATGCATCACAAGTACTCCATTTACTAGTTATAGGTTCAGAGCTAGAAGGAAACTTAGAGGTCGTCCAGTTCAACTCCCTTATTTGACAAATGAGGAAAATAAGGCGTAACTTACCCCAAATCACAAAGGGCAAAGTTAGAATTCAAAAACAGTTTCGAACTCCCCACCCAGCATTCTATCCATTACAACACTCTTTCTCCCAACCTTTTACTTGGGGTCTTCAATATCTTCCTTGATCTTTATTATATTGTCATTTATCTAGCTCCTTGATTATGAAAAATGGTTAGTCCTGATATGAGAATCACAGGGTCACATAATGTAAGACTTGAAAGATGCCCCAGAGATCACCTTCTCCAACCCATATTGCAGGCGCATCCTTTACAACCTGTTCAAGAACTGGTTGTCCAGTTTTTACTTGAAGACCTTGAGTGAAGGGGAGCCTGACTCCCTGGGAAGCCTGAATTTCCTTTTTGCAAATTCTATGTATCATCAGTGCTTTGGCCTCAGAGCCAAGTAAAATAATATTGAATCACAGGATCAAAAATATAAAACAAAAGAGGATCCTAGAACCAAATAAACCCAACTTTCTCATTGTATAGTTGAAAACACTGAAGCTTTGAGAGGTTAGATGCAGATGAGCCTGTCAGAGTCTAATCCATGTGGATCTTTCTCAGTTTTAGCTCATCTCCATGAGCCTAGACATGTGACTTGGAGTGACTGAATTCATTCTATAGATGTCCTTTGCAGGTATCACTTCAACAAAATAAATCTATATGGGTGACCTAGAACTCAGTGGAAAAAAAAATCATGAATTAAGCATTATGTCAATAACAAAATTTAAATTCTGAAAAGAGTAGAAAAGGTTTGGAGCAGCCACTGTGGGGATTAATTTAGAAATTATTCATAGATTTCTGAGTAGCAGTGAAATTCAGAGAATCAGACTTAAGGCTGGAAGTAACCTTAGAGGCCATCTAGCCTATACTCATTGTTTTATAGATGAGAAAACTGAGGTTCCAGGAAGGAGAATGATTTCCCAAGACCATACAAGTAACAAATTGAAGAACCAGGATTTGAACTTGAGTCAAGTGAACAATTACTAAGCATTTACTATAATTATCCCTTCCATACCGCAGGAATCCTGTGATCTGGAAAATATATGTAAATTTTTTTGGCCCTTCCTTCCTACCAGAGGAGAAGTTTGAATTTTCTCTTTTTTTTTTTTTAATGGGGTGTTCATAGTATTTGGGACAAGTAATTGGTACAATGGATAAAATAGAGCACTGGTGCTGGAGTCAGGAGGACCTGAATTAAATCTGATCTTAGACATTTAACACTGACTTGCTACCTTGAACAAGTCATTTAACCCCAATTGCCTCACAAAAAGAAAAGATTATCCACAATATTTTACTGAAATATTTATGTTCATATTATACTAAGCATTTTATGCATTCAGAGTTTCTAAACTTTTTCCATGTTTTCTGCTGCTCTTTAAAGTTGTCTGCTGCTTCCACAAAGCTCCCCTAAAATTTCCATTTAATTTCTTATGCTGATCTGGGATATATTGAAATCACAATGGAGAAAGTCATGTTGTGGAAGAGATAATTGCACATGCAAGGTCTGCTCTTTCTGTTGTGCCATGTTGCCCATGAATTCGTATTGGAGCTAACCAACTCACTTTATTTCATGCATAATACAAGTCCCTCTGGACCCTACCACCTGAAAACCTCATGTTGGATTTCATCATTCATCCAGGATTCTCTGGTATCCAGAAGGCAGTCAAAGGTATCTAGGTTCTCTGTCAATGGTTCCAACCCTGACCAATGTTGTTGCCTCAATTGTGGGGATCTTCTGTACCCTAGTTCCATCTAGCCACTAACATTAACTTTTACACAGAAATAATTTACTTCCATAGATATAATCACACACACACACACACTCTTATTCTTCCAATTTGGAGGGGACATAATCTCTCTTCCCATGCACTATCTCGGTTTTTAAGGAAGGGAAGGAGATTAGGTTTGTAGCATAGCTCAGTTCCCATAGTACACAGTTCCAAGTCCAAGTCCAAAACCCTTTGGAGGCTCAAGTCTTAGGTTCTCGGGCTTTTAAAAGCCTTCATATCGGGCTGGCTGGTTATCCCATTTCACCTGAAAGCTGGGCTCTAAGGTTACCATGGCTTGGACCCCTAAATCTATGAGGAGCACCTCCAGGATTTGTAAAAAAGGACAAACAATACAGAACAGAAACAAACACCCCTATACCTATTTCTCAGTCGAGTTAAAAGAGAAGGAGCAGAGGAAGTAAAATCCTCCCCCCTCTAACCAGTTTAGTTCATAGCTTCTGGATGCTTTGGATGATATGGATGAATTGGGCTCTTCACCTTCTGGATGCAACAGATAAGAGGAGCCCAAAAGAATGAGCAGCTCAGCCTCATCAGTTTTAAAGATTCAAGCAATCAGTCAAAGGAGGCTACCCCATCCACATGGTGGGGGACATAGAGGTTCCATGGTAAACTGGGTATGCTCATTGGTGTCTCCATATTAGAACTGAGTATATTGAAAGAAGACCAGGTTATATTTGACTATCTCTACTGAGGCTGTCAGCTTCACTGGAGTATTAGCAAAGAAAGAATGTGATTTAGTCAAAGCCAGGAATTGGTAATTCCTCTTTCTCCATTTCCCTTTGTCCATCTTTCTCTGTACCTATGTCTCCCTCCATCCCTCTCTCTCTTTCATATTTCCTTCCCTCTTTTTCTCTTTCCCTCTCCATCTCTCTTTTCTTTTGCCCAAGGTGACATGGCTAATAGATGTCTGAGCCCAAATTTGAACTCAGGTTCTCCTGATTTCAGAGACAGTGCTCTATCCACTGTGTTATTTAGATAGCCCTACTTTTATATATTTTAATGATATGTAATTGCCTTTAAGTCAAGGGTTCTTAACATGGGAACTTTTGAAAAAATATATTTTAATGATTATGTTTTAATATAATTGGATTCCTTTATAATTTGATATATTTTATTTTATTCATTTAAAAATATTATTCTGAGAAGGGCTCCAAAAGCTTCACCAGATTCTGCCAAAAGGGTCCATGGCACAAAACCACTTAAAAACCCCTATCTTAAGTCCACCTATCTTAAGTCCATATTAAGTCTTTTCCCCCCTTTATGGATGCCTCCCATTTCCTAGGGTCCTTACTATATTATTCAATTAAAATATTTGTAATATTTGGGGATTTTCTCTGAAAATCACTGTTTTTGTTCCTCCAGCCTCTTAACTTTTATATTCCTTTTCTTTCAGATTTCCTGGTCCTATTGTGAACAAGTTACAACTGCAATCAGTGTCTAGCCTTCACCCACTCATACAAATTTTTCACATTGTCTTGGCAAGATACATAGAGGGGGCAAATGAGCTGGAACCAAAGCAAGAGATCAGGCCACATCCCATTTTGGAAATTATACCATGCTTTCAAAGATGCCAAACTGCTTTGTACAAACTGAAAATTTGATAAGCGCTCTGTTGTAGCCAGAAGCTCAAGCTCATGATAGAAAGAAATGAGACAACTGCAAGCCAGTTAGCCCTGAATGTAAAGTTTATTTAATCAGGACAAAGAAAATATATTCAACAAGGATGCAGCACTCGGCAATATAATTATCAACAATGCAGCACATGAAATATAATCAGCAAGGATGCAGCACAGGAAAATATAATCATCAAAAATACAGCACGTGGAAGTATAATTAACAAGGATGCAACACAGGGAAATATAATTATCAAAAATACAGCACGTGGAAGTATAATGAACAAGGATGCAACACAGGGAAATATAATTATCAACAATGCAACACAGGGAAATATAATAAACAAGAATGCAGCATAGGGAAATATAATTATCAACAATGCAGCACATGGAAGTATAATCAGCAAGGATGCAGCACAGGGAAATATAATTATCAACAATGCAGCACGTGAAAGTATAATTAACAAAGATGCAGCACAAGGAAATATAATTATTAACAATGCAGCACATGGAAGTGCAATCAGCAAGGATGCAGCATAGGGAAATATAATTATCAACAATGCAGCACAGAGAAATATAATCAGCAAGGATGCAGTACAGGAAAGTATACTCAGCAAGAATGAGGTACAGATTCAGGTCAATGCAATCTCCCTCATATCCATACAGAAACATATATAGCCAGGAAAGTATATTGACTTCTATGGCAGTGGGAAATCTATTAAGTGTGAAGAACATTAGTTCCTTAAGGACTAGCCTTTTTATGCCCTAGACAGCTGTGAAGCCATGTCAACAGCTCAAGCGTTAGTTAATCAGACTTATAAGTCTTAGTAAAAGCTTCCCTGACTTTAGGGGTGGGGGGGAGAGAGAGAGATAGGGTAATAAATAAATTCAGCCTATTTGGCAAGGATATGTAGTGGTTTTTACATGGCATATATCATACTTTTACCCAAATCATTGATAAAAATGGTAACACTACAAAGACTTCCACTGAAGACCTTTGAGTATGTCCATTCAAATGGTTTAAAACCATCAAACTCTACTATTGTATTGTCCATATTTCTCCATCTTTTCTAAAAGAAAAATCAGTTTTTATCAAATGACTTGCTAAAATTTAGGGCAAGCTATATCTGCAGCTCTTTACTGACCAAGTCATTTGGGTAACACTTTCAGAAAAGGAAATGAGTTTAGTCTGGCACAACCTATTTTTGATAAAGCTTTCATATCTTTTTGTTATTAGATTGGAGTTGGAGATTGAGATATCATTTTGTTCCTTCTTTTGAGTGTTTTATTCATATGAGACATATATTTTTGCACATGGCTAATGCAAGAATTTCTTTGTTCTTGACTACTTCTTTGCTATAAGGAATGTGTTCTATTTAATTGGAGTAGGAGGTGAGGAAGAGAGAATAAATGATCGTTAATTGAAAAAATAAGAATAAAATAAAATATCCATTAAAACATTTAAATTATGAATATCATTACAATTATGAGGGAGAACAAGGAACAGAATAAGAGGAAAACCAGATGTGCAACAATGCAATTCATTTTCCAGTGGGAATATCAAAGTTCCTATAATATAAATATTTTTCCAAATAACATTAGTTGAAAAACGGTGGGGGGAATGTTCAGAATTTTAAAATAAACTATTTCCTTTTAAAAATAACAAATTCTATAATTTCTGAAAGAATTAAAGTCAAACTCATTGGCTTTTAGTTTTCAAGTTGGATTCTCTTTTCTTTTTTGAAAATTGGGAACATGTTCCCTTCTTCCATTTTGTTCTCCACAGTTTTCCAAATATTTGCCATAGCCCTCTGCAAAAGAGCTTATAAGTAGCAATAAGAAAAATCCCAGGAGTGTGATTTGAGGAACTTGCTTAAGAGATGTGTCATTATCATCTCTGACTGCCTGTTTCCCTGTGGAGTCTCAATGTCTGTCTCTCCACACACTTTAGTGTGCTGTCCATTTCTCTCCATTCCCTCTCGCTTCTGTCTCCTATAGTACTTTTACACAGCACTTGCCTGGTGCTTTGTTCTTTGCTGCTGCCATCCCTGCCTCCAAAGTTATCTTTATTTCATTACCATAACCCAGGAGCCCTAAACTACTCCATGCTGCTCTTTCCCAGCAGCCTCTGATCTCAGATTTTATATATGCATATACATTTGTTTTTGTATGTATGTATATATATATATATATATATATATATATATATATAATCCATATTTTTAAATATGTGTAATCCCTGCCACTCTTGCAGACTATATGGATGGAGAAAGAAGAAGAGGCATAAAATTACTGACATTTTTTACAGAACTCCTCATATGCTCTTGACAAGAGTCCTCTCTGCACGCACTTTGAGTGGACATATTATTTGGACTCAGATTTAAATATGAATCAATGAATGAATGAGAAAGCATTAGCAAAGTGCTAACTTTGTGTAAAGTGCTATTTTAAGTGCTGGAATGGCAAATTCTCAGGGAGCTAACATTCTAATAGAGAAAGAAAACACAGAAAGGTTTAGCTACAAGTCTGATGGAAAAGCTTCATCCGCAATTCTTACATTGCAGTGGTAAAAACAGCAATGAATCTTCTTTAAGGTTATTTCCAATGTTAAAATCATATCTATTTCTGATGATGAAAATTTTGATGGCACCAGAATTAAGAACTTGCTTTTCTGGATCTTCTAGCAGCTGTGACTGCTTTGAAGGAAAGGGCTACAAAATCTCTAGTTAGTTGCCAACTCAAATATTCACAAGGGTACACTCCTGGCCAGTTTCTCTATTAAGGGCTTCACTAGAATCAGGACTCATGGTTTGGAGAGGGTTGCCATTCCCAGGGATCCTGGGCTTCCCAACCATGAGTAGCAGTTGATCAGCAACTGGTTTTGCTGGGGGTAAGAACAGCAAGTCTACTTTCTTTATATTTACTCCTCTGGACAATGGTTTTGTTAAAGCTGAACTAAAAGTAGGCCTAGTCATCTGGAGAGAGGAGGCGTTCTGCTGTTACCACAATTCTCTGGCTTATCTATCCCACTGAGGGTAGTTGGTCAGTACCAACTGTTGTTGTTGGGAATAACGGAGCCCTTTCATCACAAGGTTTGCTCCTCTAGACAATTGACTCATCATATATAAGATAGCTAATTAAACATGAAGATACAGATAACATATCAACTTGTGTCAAAAAAAATCTAGTGTAACCTGGAAAGCATCATTCATGTCCCTTGGATCAGCAAGCGTTCTCTGAACATGCAGGGGAGTTAAGCCTAGTACCACAAACCAACTACAAACAGACATAAAATGAGTTCTTCATTGTGTACAATTTTCCATCCTGGTTTTCATTTATGTAGTATTTATCACCATAGCATCTAAATACATTACAAAATAAAAACATATCAAATTATTAAAATAACAAGCATAATAGGAGTGGGCAGGTAGCCTAGGAAGTTTGGACGATGTCAACTTTGTTGTTATTGTTGTTCTTTTTTTAAACAAGCAGATCCTTCTTCATGGAGAACTCAACATCTGGAAAGTGTCCGCGTGCAAATTCCAGATGTTCTTCAGTTATCTGTGAAAAAGAGAAGTTCTAATTTTTGCATTTAAAAAATTAAACCAAACCTTCATACTTCTCACTCAAAAGCAATGAGACAAATTACCTTGGATGTCATTTTTTCCCCCTAGATGATATTCCCTCTGAAAGCAGACCAGACATGGAAAATTTACATTCACAAGAATGGCCACCTGCATGAAGTCTCTTATAATTCTTATGACTAATCAATAGCATGTAGAGGACCAAACACTGGTCTGGAAAAAGGTCATCTGAGTCTTGTTCATACCATTGCAGGTTGTTGAGCTATTCATCGATTCTCTAATTCATTTTTCCATTCTTTTTCATTTCTACTCCTAACTCAGTGAAGTAGTATGAGACAGCAATGAGACTTCAATTTGCATATGCAGGTACACATGTATGTATGTATGAGTGTGTATTGAGAAGTATTTTATCTTGTCTCTGTTCTTGTGTGGTATTGCATATTTGTATGTTCATGTATAAATGGTCTGATAAAGCTTATCTTTCTAAAATAAAAATGTATTTCTCTAGCATTTTATATTTTAATCAATCAAGCAGGACTGATTAAGCAACTACTACATACAGTCACTGCTAATAGTTGGGGATACAAAAGAAAGATAGAAAACAAAAACAGCTCCTGCCTTCAAGTATCTTACATACTAATGGATAAACAATACATATTAATCAGAAGATACAAAATAAATGCAAAATGAATAGCAGGGAATTTTAAAGGGAAAGGCCCTGACACTTAGGAGAACCAGGAAAGGCCTCGCACTGGAGATAATGTTGCTGTTGCTCCTGTTGTTGTCCAGTAGTTTCAGTCATGTCTGACTCTTGGTGACCCCATTTGGGGTTTTCTTGGTAAAGATGTTGGAAATAGTCTGCCATTTCCTTCTCTAGCTTATTTTACAGATGAGGAAACTGAGGCATAGTAAAGTGACTTGCCCAAGGGTCACACAGCTAATAAGTGTCTGCGACCAGATTTGAATTCATATCTTCCCAACTCCAGGCTTTCACTCTGTCCACTGCACCACTGGGCTGATTACTAAAGGATGTGGACATTCCAAGAGTAAGAGGTTAAGAGAGAAAGCATTCTATCGAAGGGGAATGGCCCATAAAGGTACAAAAAGAGGAGATGGAATTGGGAAGGGGAGGTAGGGAAGGAAAGAAGAACATTTTTTCACAACAAACCAATTAAGTAAATAGTAGAACTATTACAATCCCAGTTTCAAGATATAGAAATGAAGTGTGCTGGGTGTGATGTGAATGTAATGAAGATGTGCTTCAGCCAGCTTGACAGGCTAATGAGAGGCAAAGTCTATATATCATGGCCAAATTTTTTTTTATTGATCGCTAGATTTATGAAAGGGAGAAAAAAACTTTTAATAATACATATTAAACACAAAAATATTGTAACATTTTTTCCCCAGAGAGTCAGTTTTTAAATATTTACCAGTTAGAACTATTCCCCAAAAGCTTTGTAAAATTGTGCATGGTCTTTAATCCAGCAATATCACTACATCTTTATCCCAAAGATACAAGAAAAAAACTGAAAAAGAAGTATTTGTAAAAAATATATATATATATATTTATATTTATATTTATAGCAGCTCTTTTTTTGGTAGCCAAGAATTAGAAATGGAGGGGAAGTCCCTCAATTGGAATACTATTACGCTTTAAGAAATGATGAGCAGGTGGATTTCAAAAAAATCTGGAAAGATTTGTATGAATTGATATAAATTGAAGTGAATAGAACTGGGAGAATGTTGTACATAGTAATAGCAACATTTATCTCTATTATTGAATTATGATATAACCAAATGTCTCATGAAATAGTTGGTGTCTTCAAACAAATAATGCATCCAACTCAAACAAATTCTTTCTTTGCCTCTCTGAGGAAAACTAGTGAGCCTTCTAATATTATTATTTTTGGTCCCTATATCTATGCCAAAATCTTAAGTGGGGTATAGGTTCTTTTTAAATGTTTGTTTAATGGAACTAAAATAAATTCAAGTGAATTCTCTTTAATCTTTAATAAGAATATAGGGACTGACAAAATAAAGTTTTTTTAGTAGTTAGTCCATTGATGGTCATTGAATTGGGGTGCCAAATTTCAATCTCAAAAGCTAAGCTAATGTTTATAACCAGTCTACAAACTGTGATTGGTTTTTACTAACCTTCCCCACTCCTACCACCCATTTCTAACCCTCCACCACTGTCATTACAGAAGCAAAATAGGAGCCCACCGGACTGAGGGTCATTTTATATTTTCCTTTGTTGCCCAGCTTGCCATGACCAAACAATTTATTATTAAGTGGTCAGCAGATTGGTGACAAATCTCTCTGTACTTGGCTCAATTGGACTCCAGGAAGCAGTTTCCTGCCATCATTGTATTCAAATATTTTCCAAGAACATACAGAAGTTTTGCTTGAGATAAAAATTTCCAACAGAACCTATCAGATTTTGTGCTCAAGGAAAAGTCCAATGAACGAGGCTTGAATCCCAAATTACATCTTTAAATGATTATGATGTAAAAAATATAAGGCCTGGGGGGTGGGGGTGGGGACTATGAAAGAACCCTACAATTTTAGAGAAAAACTGTTAAAAAAAAAAAACTTAAAAGAGAGAGGGAGAAAGGAAGGAGGAAAAAGAAAGAAAAAAGGAAAAGAGAGAGAGAGAAAGAGGAAAGAAGGAAGGAAGGAAGGAAGGAAGGAAGGAAGGAGGAAGGGAGGGAGGAAGAGAGGAAGGGAAGGAAGGAAGGGAGGGAGGGAGGAGGAAAGGAAGGAAGGGAGGGGGGAAAGGAAGGAGGGAGGAAGGACAGGAGGAAGGAAGGAAAGGAGGGAAGGAGGAAGGAAGGGAAGGAGGGAGGGAAGGAGAGAGGGAGGGAGGGAGGAAGGGAAAGAAAACCCACATCTTCCATGTCTGGACTTAGTGTAGAGCCACTAGCCTTCAGCCAACTTGTAGAGATGTTGTCTCCTTTATTTCTCCCTTTGTCCAATATGCCTCATTGACATGCCCAGTTTCATTTATGTATGGTATGAATTCCAATCAGTGTATTACTTCTCCCAAAGGTATTTCATTTTAATCCTCATCTCCAAATGCAAGATAATATCTAGGTGGTTCAGTGCATAGAGCACCAGGCTCATATACTTAGTAGCTGTGTGACCCTGGACAAGTCACTTCACCCTGTTTGCCTCAGTTCCCTCATCTTTAAAATGAACTGGAGAAGGAAATGGTGAACCACTCTAGCATCTCTCCCAAGAAAACCCAGCTGGGGTCACAAAGAGTCATACATACCTGAAACGACTAAACAACAATCTCCTTCAGTGTGAGAAATGGATGGGCAGTTTGGTTTCTACAGTTATAAAAATCAAATTGGAGAAATGGAACAAATTAGAAAACTGAAACCCACAAGGATATCAAAGAATTCCACTAAGGGTGAAATTTATCTTCTCCTGAAAGAGTGTAAGCTCCTTGGGGACAGGGACTGCCTTTTGTAATCAGAGTAGTGACCTGAGATTTGAAAAGAATCTTTTGTTCTTTACCCTTAGCTCTCCCTTCTAGAATGTAAGTTCGTGGGAGCTGGGACTGGCTAGGTAAGGAAGAGTAGAAATTCTTGTTGGAAAATTTTGTAACATCCAATTAATGGGAATCAGAGGAGGGATTTGTGCTTCAGGATAGGAAATAAAATGCTGCCCTTGAGTTTCAAAAGTGTATCTACTCACCTGGACACCCATTCTTGCAAGAATGTAAAATAAATATTTCCTGCATTCATCAGTAAGTCAATGGAGTTCTTGGTAAAATAGTTTGTTTCTCACATTCACATAACATGAAGCAGGCAATGGAGGAGTTTAGGAGCAGACCATGATTTCAGACCTTTCTGCTTTGCCTTAAGGCAAATCCTATGGCCTCATCCCCTAGGAGCTATATGTTCCTCCCCAAATCTCCATTTGAAAAAGTACCTATGCCCCAGGAAGGCCCATAACCCTCCAGACAATCCCTCTTCTGTCTCAGCAGCCTTCTTCTCACACTACAACTTCTTCCTCCAACCAGCACATTCTTCTTTGAACTTCCCTTTGTGAAACACCATGCCAGGGAGCTCAGCCAGACCACTTCTCCACTTTTCCATTATATTGTTTTCTTCCACCAGAATTTAAGTTCCTTAAGATCTCACACTGTCTTTCTTCTTGTCTGCATTTGTAACCCTTCACTTAACACAATATCTGGCACATCACACAGTTCTTACTATTCCAACTGCCAGTTGCCAAAGAATTACCTTATTGGCCCTCAGGTTTGAACGGCTGTTCTCTTCTAAGACCTAGCACTAGAGTCAGTTGTACAGTAGTGTCTGCGACTTGATTTGAGGCTTCCTAATTCAAAGTCCAACCTTCTATCTGCTGGGCCACTTAGGCTTCCTCTGTAGTGTGCGTTGTATAAGCCTGGAGTTAAGAGGACCTGAGTTCGCTTCAGGCACCTATCAGCTGTGTGATTCTAGGCAAGTCAATTAGCCTCTGTTTGCCTCTGCTTCCTCAGCTACAAAATGTGGATAACAGTAGTACTTCATAAGGTTATTGTGACAATCAAATAAGATTTAAAGCACTTAGTACAGTGTCTGCCTGACATATACTAGGCACTTAATAAATGTGTGTTCCCTTGCTTTACTACATATTTCTTCAAAGACGTCAAAAAGCAGTGCTGGTAAACATTTAACATCTGGCCCTCCTCAGCCCCACAACTCTCGCTCCCAAAAATACACCTAATGCACTTTTAAATTTAATCTGCATTTTCTTCATCAACCTAGACAATTAACAAAACAAAACAAAACCAAAAAAAAACCTGGTTTGAATTTGGAACTTTAACAACTTTAAAGCTGAAAATTTAACAATTGGTTCTTGTGAGCAATGCGTCTCTCTCCATTTCAGTAGGGTTGCTCTCTGACTCTGAGAGTGCTGCTCCTATGCTTAGTCGCTTTTAAGTTATGTCTGACTCTTCATGACTCCATTTGGGATTTTTCTTGGCAAAGATACTGGAGTGGTTTGCCATTTCCTTCTCCAGATCATTTCATAGATGAGAAAACTGAGATAAAAAGGGTTAAGTGACTTGCCTAGGGTTACACAGCTACTAAGGGTCTGAGGTTAGATTTGAACTCAGGAAGAGGAGTATTGTTGACTCCAGGCCTGCTGCACCACCTAACGGCACCTATCATAGTGCTATGCAAAAGATTTCAAGGCTGATCTGAACAAGATGTGTCCAGAGATGTGGTCTGTTCTGACTGCCAAAGGAAGGTGGGCTTGTAAAATTCATCAGTTTTTAAAAGTAGCCCTGGTTCTGGCCAAATATCAACTGGCAAACCTCAAGGAGTGTGTTTCACATCACTGTTGTTCAAATCCAGGGCCAAATTTCCAGGAGTGGCTTCTTAAGCATTATCCTCTTAAGCTGGATTTTCACAGACCTGTTAGCGAGACAACTACCAGAATACTCCAGAATCGTTGGCACAAAAGAATTTGGCCCCATGAGTTAAGGGCTTAAAGTATCCTAACACCATGAATCACTTTAAAAATTCAGCTTTTATCTTCAGAAAGTTATGTGATTTTCAAACTCTTTAAGTATCCCTTCTAGGATTACCTTGGTTTTTATTAGCATTGCCATTATTATTTTTTTTTCTCCCAATACAGAGCAGAGTGGAATAGCATAAAAAGAGCCCGTACTAGGAACTAAGGCCTGGATTTTAATCTAGGGTCTGCCATTCATGAATTATGTGGTCTTTAGTTTATTCTTTCTCCTTTCTGAATCTGTCTTCTTTTTTAAAATAAGGAAGTTGAATATTAAATGATCTCTAAGACACTAAAAATTCAGGCTTCATTATTATGGCATCAGGGATATGGAGGCATCAGGCATGAGGAGCAGCTATTTTTCTAGCCATTAGGAGTCTTGTAGCATTAGGATCATAAGGACAGAGTCACATCAGAAAATGTCTAGCACATTATTAGTACCTCTTTTTTATTATTCTGAACATATTTCTGAATTATTCTTTTTAGAAATTCAATGTATAAAAGTATGCCCTGCCTCACACTTACAGAATGAGAGTCTCAGGGATATAAAGGATCTCAAAGGCCATGGAGTCCAAGCTATACCTGAACAATGATTCCCTCCTAAAACCTAGCCAACAAACCATTATCTAGCATCCTTTTGAAAGTTTTCTGTATTGTACAGCCCACTAAGTCCTGAAATAGCTCATTCTACTTAAGGTCAGTCTTTATTTAAAGAAGTTTTCCTTTATAGTTTCTCTGTAACATCTGCCCATTCCTCCTATGGTAACTACCCTCTGGAGCCAAGCAAAACAGAATCTGGTCCTTCTTCCATAAGTCAACTCCACAAACAATTGCATATAGCCATCACAACTTCCTTCTCTTTGCCTTTCTCTCCTCTCCCCAATAAATCTTTTCTTCTCTGCATTAAATATCCAGCACAGTCTCTTATTTTCTCATCTTACCCAGACCAATGTAACACCCTCCAGAATTGATCTCAGTAGATTTTTTTTTGTCTCTTCATTGACTTAATTGGGCTTTCAGTCCAATAAAACCGCTAAATCTTTTTCACAGGAATTGCTGCCAAGCCATGTCTCTCATACTCTGTTAATATAGTTGTCTTTTAGGACCCCAAGATAGAACTGAACATTTACTCTTATGAAATTCAATTTTATTAGATTTAGTCCATCATTTTGGTTATTGAATCATTATGAAAATTGATTCTATCTAATTTCAAATCTTCTTTAAATTTGATAAGTATATGAGCTATGTCTACATTCAAGTTGTTTTCTCCAGAACGTAACAGGAACCACCTGAGTTTGGAGATGCTCCCACCGGTGGAAATGGACAAATTCTGGCTTGAGATAAGAAGAAATTCCATCTCATTTTGCTTTTTGGAGCCAAGCAGAATGAGTTTAATCACAGGATCATGGGTTAGGTCCATGGGGGAATGAGTTTCCTCCAGAAGCAGCATGTTTCCCATCACCTGAATCCTCTGAGCAAAGGCTGGATGACCACTTGTCAGTTGTGCTGCTAAAAATACTCTTTTGCCAGGATAAGTCGGACTAGATGGGCTCTCAGGTCCCTTTTGAGATTCTATGATTCTAAGGTTCTACTGAATTCTTTTCCCCTCATTCCGGTCTAACCACCTCCAAAAATTTTTAAAGAAAAAAACTGACAACAGGCTATATGATGGAGCCTAAGAGCAAACCAATGCATTTGTGTTTCATTTGGGAAACTTTGATGGCCCTCTGCCAAGCACCTCCAAGCTGAGCAGCTGGCTGAACACACACCACCAGTGACTCACATTTGTGTTTGTAAGGGGAAACAAATAATTAAAAAAGATCAAAGACTCAATGTGATAATGAGAAACATGCTCATTGCTGCTCATCTACTGCTGAAAATCTCTACTTACAGGGATGGATTTTTTTAATAATTTTTTTTAGCATAGGCCTAGTTTGGGGCTTGCTCTGGGTTTAGAACTTTTCTTCCAAGTGGGTGACATCGCTGCTTGCCACAATCATAACCAACGGGTCAGGGAAACATGCATTGAACGGCTCAATTCTGCTTTCATGCTTCATTCACTGGCATTTCTTTTCTAGGCTTTAATGTTTTCATCTGTAAAATGAGAGGTGTTGGACTAAATAAACTCCAAGATTTGTCCGGCACTCAAATTCCACGAGTCTGTGATTCATGTGGAAGGCAGCCTGTTATGCCTTTATGTGTCCCCCATCTCTCTCCTTTGGACCACTGCATATTTCAAACATTGAAGAACGGGGTTTCTCGGGAAGAAAGAAGGAGTCCTGTCTTTCAGGATAACAACTGTGCCTTGCACAAGTGTTGCTGTGCAGCTGTTTTCGGTTGTGTCCCACTCTATGTGACCCGTCTGGGGTTTTCTAGGCAGAAATACTGGGGTAGTTTGCCGCGTCCTTCCCCAGATCATTTTATAGATGAGGAAACTAAAGCAAAAAGAGTTGCCCAGAATCACTCACTACCAAGTGTCTGAGGCTATCTGCGACCTCAAGAAGATGAGGACTGCCGACCCCAGGGCCCGCACTCTGCGCACTATGGCGCCACCTAGCCGTCCTAGGTTACAAAGTATTTGTTGAATGTGATTGGTTGAAAATAGTCTCCTCCAGATTGATTGATTGATTGATTGAGTGTGTGTGTGTGTGTTGGGGGCGGGGAGATAGGGGTGGATATAAATGCATATATGATTGTATATATAGAGAGAGAGAGTAGCTTATATATATTTTTCCATCACCAATAAATATTTCATGCATCCTCACTATTTCCTTCTTCACTCAACCTTTACCATCTGCTTACAAATATACCCAGAAACCCTCAGTCCCAATGAACAACCTTCTGTTTCACCCTTCTATATTATCTAACTACTCTTCGAGGCAGTTAAGTGGCACAATAGACAATAGGTAGAATACCTGGTCTAGGATCAGGAAAACTCTTCCTGAGCTCAAATCTGGCCTCAGACACTTGCTAGCTGTGTGAGCCTGGGCAAGTCACGTAATCCTGTTTGCCTCAGTTTCTCATCTGTAAAATGAGCTGGAGAAGGAAATGGCAACCCAAGCCTTTACCTGAACTTCTGGCAATCTGCCTTCAACCTTTACTGAAACTACTCTCTCCTAGTTTGCAAACAATCTCCTAATCACCAATCCAGTAATCTTTTTTTTTTTTTCTCTTTATTCTCTGTTACTTTTGACATTATAGAGTCCTTATCTTTCTTGGCTTCAAAGTCATCAAGTTCTCCTGATTTTCCTTTGATCTTTCCCTTCTCTATTTTTTATTATCTCTTCTTTTTTTTTCTTACCCAAAATGTCTGTCCCCTGCCTCTTCTTTTCCTACTCTCTTAAGCGTTAGCAATTTCAATTACTCCTTCTGTGAGTGAATAACATGGTTTCCCTATCCCATCCTTCCCTTGTCTTCCACTGAGCATTTTGGAATATGTGTTCCATTATGAACAAACTGTTCTTCATATTATATCTGTGCTTTTCCCCTTTGGAAATTGCTTTTTCTATATTATGTATCCTCTTTATATGTGCATGATGATTTCTCCCCCACCAAAGATGTAGGAATTTAATACATTCTTGTCGAATTGAATTAAATCCCATAGCTTCAAAGATCACTGCTATGTAGATGAGTCACAAATCAATTTCTTGAGTTCAAACTTCTCTTGGGGATTCTCAGCAATATGTTCTCAACTGTTCAACATTTTTTAATTTGACTTAACTAAAGCCACAGAAAACACACTTGTCAAATTTGTAGGTGATAAAAGTCGGGAGGGATAGTCAACACATTAGATTTCACAGTTATTAGGATGAACATAATCAGATAAAATTAAATGAGGGCAAGTGTAAAGTTCTACATTTGCATTTTTTAAAAACTTTGCGAATACATTATGGGAAAAGTAACTCTAAATTGTAGTTCATTTTAAAGAGCCAAAGAGTATTAATGAACCATAAGCTCAAAATGAGTCAGTAGTGATAGGATGGTCAAAAAAAAGCTAATGTTAGGGATTATCTAAGGAGAACACTGGATAAACCACTGGAATAGGAAGGACCTGAATTCAAATCCAGATTCAGACTTACTAGATGTGTGACTATGGGGAGGAGGAGGAGGAGGAGGAGGAGGAGGAGAAGGAGAAGAAGAAGAAGAAGAAGAAGCAGCAGCAGCAGCAGCAGCAGCTAGCCTTTGTTGCATTCTAAGAAACTCACTGTAAGGAGAGAGGTGACAGTTTTATTGTATTCTGGCTTTCTCAGACCACATCTGGATGTCTGGGAACCACATTTTAGAATATCTTCAAACAAGGGGATTTTCATTAAGAGGGGAACCAGAATGACAAAAGAAATAGTTGCCATATTATATGACAATCTTTTAATGAAACTGGAGATATTCAGCATGGAGAAGACTTAAGAGAGATAGTTTTTTTCATGTGTATACCTGCTTTCTAAGTTGGGAGGGAGTGGGAGTTTAAGGTTAGGGGGAGAAGGTAAGGGATATATATATATATATATATATATACACAAATAAATATATACATAGATATATAAACACATAATATATGCAATATATATGCATATATATACACATAGACAAACTATATACACACAAATGATTGTGTCTGTATAGTAATTTCAGAGAAGGCACTAAGAAGAGCATGGGGGTGCCATCATTATATAGGGTTTGAAGTTAAGATAATGGAATTCAATTCTTTCCCCCAGATATTTACTAGCTATGTCATCATAGGCAAGTCACTATAATTCTCAGTCTGTTTCCTCATCTATAAAATTAGGACTATAATACTTGCATCATCTACCTCACATTTGTTGTAAAGCAATTTTTTTTCAAATATAAAGGAGCATTTTCCAGAAGAAAATAATCTCCTTGAGGGCAGAGATTTTTTTCCATTGTGTCTTTTTAGTATCATGAAGAACAGTACTTTGAAAACAGCAAGCACTTAATAAATGCCTGATATTGATAATGAATCTATACTCCAATCAAACTGGATTTTTCTCTCCTTCTCTGATTAAGAACTGTGTTCTAAAACCCGTAAGTCTTCAGTCACATTGTTCTAACCATTCTAACCATCATGTAATTAGGTCTCCAAAAACTGTGCACTAATCCCTGGGGAAGTTAATTTATTCAGCTTTCAAACTTTTATGTGGCTATGCAATCTTGACTGTGAGTGAGCATAAACTTTCCTAACCCATTATATCTTGCTAGACTCAAATCAGATTTTGTTTCATATCCTAGCCAATCAATCAATTATTCAGTCATCTTGCCTTCAGTCTTATCCAAACTCCTATTTTGGGCACACTAATAAAAGCAATATTACCATTGCTTTGGGAAAAAGCATCAACTTACCATCTCTGAGATTCTCCTAACCCTAAATTCCTTAACATGCATTATTTTCCCCATTATAATATAAGGGACTATCTAACCTTTCCATTTGTATCGCTGGCACTTAGCACAATGCCTTGAACCTGACAGGTGTTTTTTTGTTTGTTTGTTTTTTTCTTTTTTGTGTATATATGTATGACAGCTAGATGGCTCAGTGGATAGTGCAGGGCCTGAAGTCAGGAGGACCTGAGTTCAAATCCTGCCTCAGGCACTTAATACTTCCTAGCTGTGTGACCCTGGGCAAGTCATTCAACCCAATTTCCTCAGCTAAATATATATACATATATATACATATACATATGTATATGTATATATATGTATATGCATATATATGTATGTGTATATATATATATATATATATATATATATATATATATATATATATTTGAACTCATCTTCCTGATTCTAGGGCCAATGTTCTATCCACTATTCATTTACTTCTTAAGTTATGTCAAGTCGTGGGCAAATAATTTGATTCAAAGAATTCATCCTGGCCCAAACTGAAGTAAAACACAATAGCCACTCCACCTGAGTGGAGTCTTGATATAGACTCTTCAGAGACTGAGGTCTTAAAATGAATATCTAAAAAAAAAGAATCTCCCCAAATCTTTGGTTATGAATAATAATTATTAATAATCACCTTTCTCAGGGGCAAGAACCTCTTTCTCACCTAAACTTAGTAACTGTCTCAGCAACAGCCAAGGTTCTGCCTTGACACAGTAGCAGTTAAATAAATATGTGTTCTTTTATATTAAAGATTAATAGCTTCTTTGAATAGTCACATGGGTTAGCGACTTACGGTTTCTGGATTTTTAGTGTTTTTTTTTTTTTTTAAAGATTTATACTTAAAAAAAAAGCCTATAGGCTTTATGGGAGCATATCATTGTCTCATATAAGACAAAGAGTAAGCATTGCCATAATAGCTGGCCCTTCCATGCTGTCTCCCTTATGGGTTTTTTTGGGTGGCAATTTCTTTTGGCTTATATCACCAATGTTATTTTTTTTTTTTTTAGGTAATCCAAACATGAAGGGAATTACCCTACTTGAGCAAACAGATTTTCCATAGAAAATATTTTAAAGATACCTTGCCATTATGAAAATTTTCATTTTAGATTATCTCTGTTGACTATAAACAATTTGGAAGAACATATTAAATGTGCTATATGCTAATATTCCACCATGATTTCCATGGTTGGAGAAAATATGACTACAGGGACCCATGTAGCTTGGCCTTTAGCTGAGAGCTAATAAAAAGTGGAGAAATAAAAACACATCATTGTAGACAGTACAGTGGAGACAGTACTATTAAGCAGGCCAAGAAGATTATTGCCTGTTTCACCAGCTCCAGCTCATTAAACATTCTGTTGAAAACTGTTCTAAATCCAAATTCTAAATGAAGCAGACTTGCCTGGCAATGAAGCTCTCCAATGGTTCCAGGATAAAATACCATGTTTTCCCTAAAGAATGCCTGAAATGGGACTACCGTGTTCTCTGTAGGCAAAAATGAGAAATGAAAAGGTTGGTCTGGAGATCGTGGGCAGTAAATCCTGGACCAGAAAGATCTACTGCCCCTCCTTATAGAGAGAGGCCCACAAATTCTATACAAGTTAAATTATCAAGTTTTTTTTGGGGGGGGGATTCCAAATGTCCTCAAAATCATTTCTTCTGGAACTGTGGTAATTCCTATTCACTTTACAATTTAGTTGGCATTGATATTTTCAGGATAATGAGGCCAGTGGTTGAAAATAATTTGCATACTCAAATTTCCTGCATTAATATCTCCCATATTTCATTCTACCTGATGTATGTGCTAAGTCCCCACTAGACTTTGAAATCCATGAGGGCTGAAACCAATATTCTTTGTGTGTTGCACATGATAGACATCTTATGAAATTTTTTTGTATCAAATATATGTGTGTATATGTATATATGTAATATAATAACATAATGTGTATAAAGAGTTTTTTCAAGCATTAAGAGAAAAAAAAGCTAATGATTATAAGCACTTGGGAGGCATCTTCCCATCCCAATTCACCCAGTGAATACCTCAGACAAAGTAGCTCCAGGTTTAGGGTACTATATACATCTGCATCCATAGCTCAAGAGCCCCAACTATGCTTTTTACTAGTAATGTGCAGGGTAAAATTAGTTGAAAGCAAAGGCATTTAATGAAGCAAGAGGCCAAAGCAATAAAATATTTCATCTTTATGCCAAGGGCATACCCTCCTAGAAATAAATACACACATACCATCAGTGGTTGAGTGGACACATAGGAAACATATAACCAAGGCATGTACCTGGAGGGACAAACATGAACAAAGCATGTGGCCCTTTGGCTCGTTTTCCACCAGCAATGATCTTTTAGAAGATCATTCATGTGAGTAGGCAAAGGTTGTGGGAAGACAGAAATCCTTCTCGGCTTTTTTCCTCAAGGATTGTTCTGTCTATACCTCTCAGAGCCTTGGATAGAATAGTTTTTTTCACTTGCATGAAATTCTTTGCTCCAAGCTCCTTAGTACAAGAAAAATAGCTTTCCTACCCAATTAGTGCCTTTTGGAAGGAAGGAAACAAAGAAGGAAACAAGGAGGGAAGGAAACAAGGAGGAAGGGAAGAGGAAGAGCAGAAAAGAAAGGAAAGGAAAGGAAAGTAGGCAAGTTTTCATTGTCAAGAAAACCCCAAAATGGGGTCATGAAAAATCAAACCAAAGTGAAAGGAGTGAGCAGTAACTACAACAATTCTACATTGTTGCCAAATAAGACCATTTTCTGCTTCTCAAAGAGTCTCTATAATCTTCTGTTTCTGTAGCTTTTCTCAGACTCTTCCCCTCTGCCCAACAAGTCCCTCCACAAGCCTAGCTGAATTCCTGCATATTCATTAAAATAAAATTCAAATGTCACTATTTTGATTAAGAGTTCCCTAATCTGGGACAGCTAGGTGGTGCAGTGGATAGAGCACCAGTCCTGAAGTCAGGAGGACCTGAGTTCAAATCCACCCTCAGACACTTAAGGCATCCTGGCTGTGTTACCCTGGACAAGTCACTTATCCCCAACTGCCTCCTCAGCAAAATAACAACCACAAACATTCCCTAATTCACCATCTGTAGCAACCTTAATCCTCAGAACTTACAAAGTATTTTGTTTTATAACTTTCTTAGTGTACTCTTTGTATTAGTATTATATATAGGACAGGGACGTTGTGGACACTAGTCTTATTTAAACTTTCCATGCACATCATAGTGTTTTGTAGAGTAGAAACTTAATAAATCTTGATTATTCAATTAATAAAATGATTAATAGATAAATATTTATTGACTCCTTGTTCTATGTTGTCTATTGACTTTCAGCTCAAATAACTAATCTTCAAGGGCCTTTAAAGCAGAAAGAATCAAGTATTTAATTTGTAGTTCAAATAATTCAGAGATTATAAAACATACTACAAAACACAAGGTAATTTGCAAATACACACTCAGTACTAGTGACATAAATTATAAAATGATGGGAAAAATCCTCATTATGCAAAGTTTTCTCCCTTCTTTATAAACTAATTCATAATCCTGAAAAAGCAATGAGAAATGACACTAAAATCTATCTTGACATTGAAGGGATACAATATAGACCTTATAGTATCTAGTATAGTACAGTACAGTATAGTATAGTATGGTATAGTATAGTATAGTATAGTATAGTATAGTATAGTAGAGATAGACACTCTACCCCACATCACTCTATAATTTTGCATAATTATTAAAATTACTTACGTACAGATTGAAAGGGACCTTTGACCTCTGGGACAGGAACATCTAAAAAAAAAAAAAAAAGAAAAGAAAGAAAGAATTCAGAATATATGGGAAAGCTGTTGTTGCCCTTGGTGTATTCTGTGTCCAAGGTCTTAGGCAACTTACAACACAGTTCAATGCATGAGCCTTTCCCTAGGAATGCATACAATACAGATAAATGTATACTTAGACAACCATTTGGGTAAAAATCATTGCTCTATCTCAAATAGCCTTTGCTTTTAATATGTTTAACTCTACAGTCACAGTTTAAAAGGCTAGTTTGGCATATAACAGTCCAAAGGCTCGGACTACCTTTGCCTCAGAATGAAAGAGAGACTGTTTGAGGCTTTTGGCAGCAGCTTCTAGCTTCCTACTCTCCCTGACTTCTCATCATTTGTTTTGGTAATACTAAGGATGGGTTAGAAATGTCCTTTACAGAGTTTTCTTTCTACCCATATACTTCCTAGGAATTAATGAGTTAATCATGTATGAAAATACTCAAGCCTCTTGGAAGGAAAAAAGAGACTAGAAGAGGACAAATTGTTATTATTTCCTTCCTATTTCTTTTTAGGCATGCCAGGCTACATTTCATAGTTTGATTGAAATTGTGCCATACAGTCTGTCTATTCACAAACAAATAAAATATTCTGAGCTTCTCGCATTTGGAAGAGCACAGCTTGCATCTTTTTATGAAGAAAAATAAACACTGTGTATTGTAACAACCCAAGTATGATGGATTAAACATGCATGAAAGCCAGAGCAACTCTTGTTATACAGACTGTAGATTGGCTATTAGGAAAAAGTGAAGCAGCAGGGTTGATGATACAGAACAGAGTCAGTGTGCAGAGAGATGTGTGTGTGTGTGTGTGTGTGTGTGTGTGTGAGAGAGAGAGAGAGAGAGAGAGAGTGTTTTAAAAGAAGTGGGCAAAATCAGGCTACATGGCACTGTCTACACTGGACTTTGAATAAGGCAACTTTATGGAAATTAAATTAAAATCTAATTCAAAAGTCTGAGATAAAGTCAGATTCCTGTGACTTTAAATGCTAGGATATAACTAAGAATAGGCAAGAGGAGGTATGTCTCAGGGTGCTGACATCTCCACTTAAAGGAAATTATCAGAGAACAATTTGACGGTCCCTGTAGGTTGGTCCCAATTTAAGAAGTAAGGGGGAGATAGAGTCTTCTGCAGGGATGCTGCTTCTCCTTGGAAGGAGGTACATATCAGATAGAGGACCAGCAATGCAGACTAGAAATAAGCAGCACATCAAAAATGGTCTCCTGACCACAGCCCACATTCATAGACTATCAGATTCAGGGGAGAGAGACAAATTTGCTTGTGGTGGAGGTATAGGAAGAAAGAGTGTTTCCTGTAATGTGGGAATTCTTGTAGAAAGTAGACAGCCTGGGTCCTGGGGGCTTCAGTCCTTGAATTGCTCCAAGGTGGAGGATACATTTCTACTTATCACATTGAAACTTTGGGAAAAAATGGGTAGTGTAGCTACTAGAAAATGCTTGAAAGAGCATTGAGATAAAAAACAGTCCTCCAAACACAATCACTACCACCAACATCCCCTCAAACTAAATTTTCCTCATATATCAGAATTACAGACTTTAGCTCTAACATGGAGATAGGGTAAATAAACATGGTTCTCTCTCTCCCATTTCACTATTATAATTGCTCACTAGCAGAGACTTACATGACCAAAAACATTTGAGAACTTCCCTTACACCAAGCTCTTACAACCAATAGGTTGTTTGAAATTATTCTCCTGTTGTATCAAGCAAAGAGGTTTGTCTCCCCATCATAAATTCTTTGAGAGACCATATCATCAATTTCTTTTGTATCTTCCATGTAACCAAGTATAATATATTTGCAATATATTTACCTACACAAAGGTATACAAATGGTTATTGATTCTTTCATACTCTTTGCTCTGTAAAGGACATTTCTAACCCATTCTTATTATTACCAAAATAAATGATGAGAAGCTGGGGAGAGTAGGAAACTAGAAGCTGCTGCCAACAGTCCCAAAGAGCCTCTCTTCCATTCTGAGGCAGAGGTAGTCCAAGTCTTTGGACTGGTATAGGTCAAACTAGCCCTTTATACTGTGACTATAGAATTAAGCATATTAAGAGCAAGGGCTCTTTAGGATAGAATAATGTTCTTTACTCAAGTACAAAGATCTTCTCTATTCAAGTCCCCAGTTCCACTTCATTTCCCCTTTCTCTTGGTAAGTAATTTGGTTTCCTATGTTATATAATCTATGTTATAGAATCATCATATCAGTGAGCATTTATTAAGTGCCTACAATGTGCTAGTCACAGTACTAAATGTTTGGGGTTCCAAAAGAAGGAAAACCAGTCCCTGTTCTCAAGGAGCTTACAATCTAATGGGGCTGAACAAGCAAACAACAACACACAAACTAGACATATAGAGCATTATTTGGATATAACCAATGGAAAGAAGTTACTAGGATTAAGGGGGATTGGGAAAGGCATTTTATAGGAAATGGGATGTTAGATGGGACTTGAAGAAAGCCAAGGAAGCCAGGAGATGAAGTTGAGGAGGAAGAATATTCCAGGCATGGTGGAATACCCCAGAGTTGGGACATGAAGTGCCTTCTGCAAAGAAGAGGCTTTGGATGCCAAACAAAGGATTTTTATTTCATCCTTAGGATAATAGGGAACTATTGGAATTCACTGAATGGAGAGATCTGACCATGGTCAGATCTAAGTTTTAGGAAAATCAATATTATTATTGAGTAGAAAATGGATTCTTACAGGAAAAGCAATCAGAAATTTAGTGAAACAGACAATGTGTAAGGTAGGTACCAGCATATATACCTCCTTCAGTCCTCTGACATTGCCACCTGCTTAATCACCTCATACATAGATTACTGCAGTAGCCTATGGGTTGTCTTCCTATCTCAGGTCTCTCCCCATTCCAGTCTACCCTTCACTTAGCTATGAAATTTATCTTCCTAAAACACAGATGTGCTCATGTCAATGTCCCTATTTAATAAACTCCAAAGAAAAAATCTTGTTTGTCAAAATCTTACAAAAATGAAAATTGAAAGTCATCTTTACATTTAATTGGAAAAATAAAATACCACTGAAATTTAAAAAAGAAAGAAAGAAAATCCTGTTTGACATTCAAAGCCCTTCACAACCTGACCCAGTACCTGATCAGTATTCTTATCTCCAATTTCCCCCTACACTCCAAACACACACTCTATAATCCAATGAGACTGACATCTTTACTGTTCATTACACAGGACATATCAACTTCCCCATGTCCAAAATATTTTGCTTCCTCATTTTCAGCTCCTAGGAAACTCCTGGTTTCCTTCAAGTCTAGATAAAATTTTATCTTCTACAAAAAGCCTTTCTGTAGTCCCCTTAATACTAGTGCCTTCCTTTTGTTTATTTTCTCTAATTTATGCTGAATATTATTGTACATTATTGTTTACATGATGTCTTGATAGAATGTGGGTTTTTTGAGAGCATACTGTTTTTTTTTCTCTCCTTTCATCCATCATGTTTAGCAGAGTAACCAGAAAAGAATAGGCAATAAATGCTTTTTGATTGACTGTCTCCTTCCTTGTCTTCTACAACACAACATGTTTGTTGGTCTCCTTCCTCTTCTGCTTCTTTGCATCCTCCTTCTATCTGTATATATTCCTATCTTCTTGGAGGTTTTGTTCTTGAAACTCCTCTCTCTATCTATACTTTTTCTCTTGGCAACCTCATACATTCCCATGGCTTCAATTAGTATCAATTTATAGAGAGCTCCTGAATCTCTCTTTATCCCCCAATCTCTCTCCAGAGTTCCAAGTGCATGTGTGTGTATGTATAGAAACACAGGTCTAAGTATATATGAATATATATACACATGTATCAGCTTAAAATCTCTACCTTGTTATCCTCCTGGAATATCACACTCAAGTAGATTTAGAAAAGAAAACTTTCATTCTCCTGCCCTTTCACTATAAATAAAACCTATCTACTCTTTCCCTACCTTTTCTGTTTCCTAATGGCAACATTATCCTTTTAATTTCCCAGGTTCTCTTGGAGTTATCTTGGACTCCCTACCACCACACCACCTTGATTGTTCCACAGCCAATCATTTTCTGACTTCAGTGTTTTATGCTTGTGAAACCTAGACAATATACCAGCACTATGCCAGGAAAATGAATTACTTCCATTTGAATTGTCTTAGCAAGATTCAAAAGATCACCCGGAAGGATAGGGTACTAGACACTCAGCCTCTTTCTTGTACTAAACTACCAAGCATCCCAGCTTGACTTCAGAGAGCATAACTCCAATGGGTCGCTCATGTTGTCTGAATGCCAAACATATGCTGGCCTAAAAGACTATTTTTACAGAAAACTCACACAAGGCTGGCACTCACATAGTAGTCAGAAAAAGCAATACAAGGACACTCTCAGGATCTCTCTGAAGAACTCTGGAATTGATTGTGAGACATGGAAGTCTTTGGCATAGGACCACCCAGCACGATGTGCCCTCATCAGAAAAGATGCTGTGCTCTGTGAGCAAAGCAGAATTGAATTATCTCAGAAAAAAATTTGAGATGCACAAATTTAGAGATTCCACCCTGAATGTTCACATGGATTATATGTGTCCAACCTGTCACAGAGCATTTCAAGCTTGTATTGGTCTGATCAGCCACTGTCAACACTTTGTAACTTGACTCTAATATAGTGATGTTATTCAAGAACAAAGGAGAACAACCATCCATCATTTGCCAAACTCTAGAGATTTTACATCTGCAATATCTCTTGCATCTGTCCTTTTTTTGCCCCTGCAACAACCATAACCCTGCTTCACCCCTCCTTTCTAAAACTAGACTATTGGAATAGTTTCCTAAGTGGTCTTCCAATATATCCCAGTTATCTGCACTTCAGTTCCTATGTTAATTCACTTTGTTGATCATTAGTGATATACCAATGATACATGATTCTTTACCAAATAAAGTATGAAGTCCCTAAACTGACATTCATTGCCCTCCACACTCTGACTACAGCCTACCTTTATAGCTTTAATTCTATTACTCCCCCATTTTCCTATTCTTCTGGCTAAACTATTCTCTGTCCTCCGTTCTTACTCTGCCCTCTCCTCTATCCATCCTCCATACCTAGAATGGATTCCTGTCCCATCCTACCCATCTGAGTCACCTAAGAAACACAGAGGGTAAAGCATTGGATGTGGAGTCATTCTTTATGACTTTAAGTTCAAATCCAAACTTGGACCTTACAAGATGAGCAATCCTAGGCAGGCCAATTAATCTTGTTCCTTACAAATATTCTTAAGTCATTTTTCCTTCTATTTCTCATAGCACTTATCACATTCTCTCTTGTTTCATAGTGGGATACATGTATATTTGGGATAAGGGTCTATTTCTTAATTATCTTGGTAAATGCAGAATGAGTGATACCAGAACTGTAATTTTCCTGAGAAATTTACGAGTGCTGATCAGCATCTTCTCTGCAAAGTGCAGTCTTAAAGGGCTGCCTAGAGTGCTAAAGGGCAGTTAAATGGTGCCATAGTACACAGTGCCAGACTTGGGATCAGAAAGGTCTGAGTTCAAATCTGACCTCAGATACTTACTAGCTGTGTGACCCTGGCCTCAGTTTCCTTATCTGTAAAATGAGCTGAAAAAGGAAATGGCAAACCATTTCAGTATCTCTGCCAAGAAAAATCAAATGGAGTCACAAAGAATAGTACACAACTGAAAAAAACCCTACTAAATAAATACAACAGGAGAAAACTAAATGGTTCAGTGAATCAATCAATGAATCAGGATCCCACAGCCAACCTATGTTTGAGCAGGACTTCAACCTAGGTTTCTCTAGCTCCAAGGCCAGCTCTCTACCCACTAGTCTGTTTCTCTCTATATATATACATACATATATATGTATATATATAAACAAACTCAAATTTAGGCTAACTATAAGGATTAAGTATGATACAAGTATGGTATGATTCTTGTCAGCATGGGAACTTCTACCACCTCAGACAGATCATGTCCTAGCTAGGGTTTAATATATTATTCCAGGAGCGTAGATTTGTAAAGATCATAAGCCAGTAAGGTTAGTGTCAGAGACAAGATCTGAACTCAGGTTTTCCTGACTCCCAGCCCACTATATTCTAATCCACTATTATGCAGCAGAACATGATGAATAGCTTCTCAGAATGCAGTGTGACAACACACCTTGCTGCTGTAATGGTCTGCAAGCATGTCCTGGCTTTTCCCACTCCATATCTGCTTCCTCTGCACCTGCCTAGTCATATTCTTATGAAAGCATCATTTTTTTCCTTTGAGACAATCAACTGTTTCTATCTAATGAAAATTTAAAAGTAAAAGAAAAAAACTAGGTATTTGGAGAGGTGAGGGGGAGATGTTCGACAACTCAGAAATATTTTGCACTTCAATCTAAAAGGATTGAGGATTCCCCCAGAGCATTACTCATAACCAGTTGTCTGAAGCAAGAATGACCGGAGCAAATCTGAGCAGTTAGGGATTATTGGCCAAAAGAGAATTCTATTTCCTCCAATGATAGATTTATAACCAAAAAAGAAAAGGCAAATTTCCTACATCCCTCACCAGTGTAGGGATGATTATAAGTATTTCATCCCTCTTCACGTAAAAACCACAATTTCCCAAGAAGTGAGAGCCCCCAAAGGAAAGGAAAAATTTTCAGAAACAAATGTTCTCTTGCCATTTTTTCAACATACATCTTCAACTAAATACAATTCTAGAAGCACATATAGCATACCCCAAAAGTTACTGCAGTTTTACCTGCTCTAAGACTTTTAGAATACTGTGTGACTGTGTATTTGTATATGTATGTGTAAGTGTGTGTGCATACATATGTAAATATATGTGTGCATATAAATATGTAAATATGTGTGTGCGCATGTAATATACATGTGCATGGAAATCTATACAAATGTGCATTGTATGCATGTATGTACTAGGTCAATGTATAAGTACATGCATATGTATGGGTGTGCATGTGTGTGTATATATGCACACATGCACACATACACACAGTATTTCAAAAATCTTAGAGCAGATAAAGCTGCAATAAGACCTTTGGGATACACTTTTGATTCTAGAGAAGTCACTTAATCCCTATTTGCCTCAGTTCTTCATATGTAAAATAAAGACACACTGTACAAGAAAACAGCAAACTGTTCTAGTGTCTTTGCCAAGAAAACCCCAAAATAGAATCACAAAGAGTTGGATACAACTGAAACAACTGTGCTATATACATACATAGATATACATCTTTTTAGTTATGTAGAATCCACTATGGACAAAAATATTAGTCTTAAAAAGCTTTGTTCTACCAGGGAGTAACAGGGTACAACATATATTGTCATTGTTCAGTTATTTCAGTTGTGTCCAATTCTTTATGACCTTATTTTGGGATTTTCTTGACAAAGATACTGAAGTCTTTTGCAAATGGTTTGCCATTTTATTCTATGGTGTATCCCTAACTTACAGATAAAGAACTGAGGCAAATAGAACTTAAATGACTTGCCCAGGGTCACACAGCTTACTAGCTGTGTCTGAAGCCAGACTTCATATGATATGCCTACTATGCTATCAATTGTCCCAAACAACAGGGACAGACGAAGAGGTCATTAACAACTTGGGAGATCATGGAATGCCATGGGTAGGAAGTCAGTTGACTGAACCTTTAAAAGAGACATAATCCAGTCATGAAGGATAATCTATGCAGAAGCACAGAACGGGCCACTTTCCCATAATCATAGGTCTTGGGACCCCCAGGCTGTATTTTCCTTTAGTCAAAATGGAGGGCAATTAAAGATAGATAGATAGATAGATAGATATAGACATGAGTAAACTGAAGGGAAGAAATAAATGAATCAAAGAGACATCACTTTATAAAATCGTCCTGTTCACATTCAGAGACATGGGTTCACCTGCTGCTTGAAAAGTCCTCTCTTATAAACTTTAACCTAATTTCCTGGTATGGATTTTGATTTTCCCAACACCTTCTTTTGGGTGGGTTTCAATTTAGATCTTACAAACTGGTAGAAAAAGGGAAAAGTTCAGGAATAAAGCTGGCTATAGAAAATTTCCCAAATTCAAACATACCTTTGTGAACACTCAAACCAAGAAGATCAAGTACAATCCAGGATTTTTTGTTTTCATCTAGTTCTGGTTTAGATATTTGGAACCCTTTGTCAGTGTGTGACACCATTTTTCTTTTCCAGATTGTGGTGGTAAAAATATTTAGCCAAACACTTTGAACTAAGTGTCTTCTTAAAACACAATATGGATTATATATTTGTTTACAGCTTTGAAACAAAACTGACATTGTACATGCTGAGAAGCTGTTAGAGCATCTTAGTCAATTCCTAAGGGAAATTCAAAGACTTCTTGACTTGTACTAAATACACACACACACACACACACACACACACACACACCAGGCCCCCTGTTATTTAGTACAGCTATTCTAGGCATTGTGCCAATTTCCTTTCAAAAGCCACCAAGGAAGGCAGGCCAATGACTAGAACTCAGCAAAAGGGCCTATTAACATTTTGTTTCTTATTCTAAATCTCTTGTCAGGCTACTACAAAAAGAAATGGGGGGATTAATTCTTCACAACTCTCCCAAAGAAAAGGTAAAAAAAAAAAAAAAAAAAAAAAAAAAAAAAAAAGTCTCTTCCCATTCACACTGTCCCATTTAATCAGACTTTAAGAGGAGCAGACTTCTCCTATTACAAAAACAACAATAAGTCCCTTCTATGTTCCAGGCCCAATGTTTAGCACTGGGCATACAAAAGAAAGAAAAAAAAATTGCCTTAGGAAGACTTTCCTATCAATTACCACACTACTGTTAGGGTCAGTGATTTCATCTCCTTGGTTATGATCTGGTGATGTGATTTAGGAGAGCAATTCCTAAGTTCCAAATGATATGTTTGGGGTTCAGCACCAAATGATGAAGTTGTAGGCACTAAATATTGGGGTTTGGTCATGTGAAGAATTCACATTGGCAATACTCTTTGGCAAAAAAGTAGATTTATTTAGGAAAAGAGATTATAGACAAGATGAAGAGGCAAAATAGGCACAAGGAATAGTAAATATGAAATAGAGTTGGGAGAGCATATAATTAGCAAGGAAGGGGGTTTTAACAATTAATAATGGAAAAGACAAGTTCTCTAGTGGAACTCACAAATAATCAGGAGAAAGGCAATATACCATGAGGTAGGAGTGTGTCCTTAGCTCACTGGCAAAATCCACAGAGCAGTTTAGCACCCTAAAGAGTCTGTTAGCTCTAAGAAAGAAAAACACGACACAAGGCACAGATTTGGCATCAGTCTGACCCAAAAGGGGTTAAGCAAAAGATGGTATGAACCATGGACAGATTTATAGGGAAAATTATCCTCAGGGTTTTGACATAATTAAGATTTCTGACTGAACATACAAAACAAGGCAGGGCTGCCCACAAGCTCCACAGGGAGTGGGGCCATGAGGCCAAACTGATCTCCACCAGAGAGTAATTCCATCAATGCTCCAGTCCCTCTCTGCCAGCCACACCCAATTACTCAGGACCTCATCACTGGCATGAGAGCTCTCTCCTGCAAGCAAATTGTAGCCTATGGAGCTGTAAATATAGGGATCCTTAACCTTTTTTAGGTCATGGACTCATCTGCAATCTAGTGAAGTCTATAGACTCCTTATGAGAATGTTTTTAAATATATATAATAAAAATATAAACTATATTTTAGTATATATATGTATGTATATACTCATACATTCAAATATATAAACCAAGTTCATGTACCACTGGTTAAGAACTACTTTCCTAGAGATTTGTCTGAAGTGACAGCGTACATCATAGATGGTAGCAGTGGATAGAACACTGGACCCAAAATCAGGGAAAATGAGTTCAAATTTGAATTTGTACACTTAGTACACTGGACAAATCATTCAACTTCTGTGTGTCTCAGTTTTCCCCACTGTGGAAGAGGAGTAAGAATATTACTTATCTTTCAAGGTGGTTATGAGGATCAAATGAGATAATATTTATAAAGTACTTAGCATAATGACTGGTACTCAATAGGAACTTAATAAATGTTTCTTCCTTTTCTGTTTGCTTCCATCTTTCCTTCCCTCCTTCCATCTTTCCTTCCTTCCTTCTTTGAATCAAGGACTTCCTAACTTAAAAGACCAGCACTCAAATCTACTATACCACCTTGATCAAAAATGGAATAAACTGCCTCTTAAAGAAATGAGCATCTTTCTATTGGAGGCACTAAAGAAATGGCTGGATAACACCTGCTATGGTATGTCATGGAAGGAATTCTTGCATCAGATTAGGAATTGGACTACTCAAAGATTTCTTTTAGCTTTAAGATTTTATAACGCCCAAGATCCTGTTTGTATAGAGGTAACAAATGATAGAGTTTTCTCTACTTCCACACCTAGTTAGAATCCTGGAGAATCCAGAGCTAGTCTATGCCCAGTCCTATGCCCCATTAGGTTATTGACGTTCATTGTGTCCAACTCTTTGTAACACTATTGACCATGTTGTCCATGGGGTTTTCTTGGCAAAGATGCCAGAGTGGGTATGCCATTTCTTTCTCTAATAATTGGGCCCCTTCTACCTTCAATATGAGAAATGACGTTCAACTCATAAACTTCTTTTCCCCTTTCTATAATTATTTCTTTCTTATTTCCATGACCTAAGGCTAGGGAAAACTGGATTCACTGATATCATATGTGAAATGCAATAAAAGAACAGCTTTTTAAAAAGTCACCATTTTCAATTCTGTTTAACTAATCAAAAATTCAAAAAAAGACATAGATTTGGCTAGTCTCAACTGTAATCTGGTTTGGTAATGGTTATGGTAACTAAGCAAAAACCCTTTGTTTATCATTCCATCTTCTGCTTTTCTCCACGAGAGTCATGTTAAGTCATGCTATATTTTTCATATGGAACATGTGTTTTTATAGATAAAGGTCTTGTCTTAGTATCATGAAAATTTAGATTCCCATCTTGCTTCTGCTACATACCGGCTATGTGATCCTGGAGAAGCCTTTTACCTGTCAATGGCCCAGCCAAACTTTTAAGCCTGTCATGTGCAAATTGTCACTGCAGGAAGAAGTTCCAAAATGGGATTATTCGATATTGATTCAAATATAAAATCTCCTTCAAAAAATAGTAAAAAAAAAAAAAAAAAAAAAAGAAGAAGAAGAATAGGGTCATATTCTTAACCTGGATTAATATGAACTAAAAGGTCCTTTAGGAAATCTAATTTGCAATTACTTGGAACTTTTAAAATTTAATTCTTTGCAATTTCAATCACCCAATCTATCCTTTTCATGATTCCTAGGGTCTTAGAAAATATGTGTGAGTGATTATTTGTGCATTTGTGATATGCTGTATGTATGTGTTGAGGGAAAAGAGTATTTAAGTAATGTTAATAAAATTTCCCATTTAAATAAAGTTTATGGAGGACAAGTCTTTATTCCATGAAAGTCAAAAACTCTGAAATCCATATCCAATATATATATATATATATATATATATATATATATATATATCAGTGATATAGTGGAACTGAACTCCTGAGAGCCAATTGTAAATTTTTCATTGTGAACATTTTGTCCTCAGAAATTGGCAGATATGATACAAGGTTCCAACTGCAAATCTCTATTCTGCTATTTCTTCTCCCTCTGCCTTTATCTGTTTTCTAAAATGCAGACAGTATTTAAAGTTTCTTAGAAATAAGGTTCCAACTCATTCAACTGGTTTCCAGTTCAAATTGATTCTAATCAGTTAAGCCAGTTCTGGGAAGAGTCTATTATAATCTTTTCTTTTTATAGATAAAAAGCTGAGATACTAGAGTGGTTGTGTGATTTATATAAAAGAGATACCTTAGTTTAGCAAGATAGTTATAAATTTCTGTGTCTATTTCTGTACCTCCCTCAGAATACCTTTTTAAATGATTTATTGATGCTTTTTTTATGTCTGCCACTACACACCAACCTATTTCCTTATACCTTCAATTTTAAAAAAGCCTAGAATCCTGTTCTTATAACAAAAGATGTTAGCCATTTGAGATAATACCTTAAGAGCTCTAAGTCATTTCAGAAAAAATAAGAATGACAAAAGAATCATGGAATCACAGAGACTGGACCTCAGTAAGCCATCTAGTTCAATCCAAACTCAAAGAATAATTGCTTCTCCACATACCTAATAAGTGGACATCCAGCCTTTATTTGAAGACTTCCAATGAAGAACAACCTTCTGCCTCTTGAGACAGTCTATTCCAAAGCTTAATTATAGTTACTGTAGCTTTTCTTTGTATCAAACCTAAATTTGCCTCTTTATAATTTCTCCTGGTTCTTTTTGCCCTTGAGGACAAACAGATTAAGTCTAATTCACATGACAGATGGTTCTTTTCTGGTTTTTTTCCTCCCTAATATCACTAAACAATAATGTTGGCAGGAGCCACCGATTAGTCTTTTTTCAGTAGGGAAAGAAAACAAAAAACCCAGAATGGAGGTATCCAGGAATCCTTGTTGACCCTACATGATTCACTTGTAAAGATCAACAATTTCATGATCCTGAAATTTTGAACTGAAAAGATTTTCTCCTGCATAATTTGTCTAATCAATCTATTTTAACAAAAGAATCTTCATTCTCTTACAGCCTATCCCCCAGTCCATCTTTTCCTATAAGAATATACTATTAGTGATACTCATTTTAATATTAATATTTAACATTTATCCTTCATTAAGAGAAATTTGCAATTTCCCAAAGGCAAGCCAATCAACTCTTCTTGCTCAGGTCTGAACTAAGATCACTGTCCATTTGGATTATCTCTCTAAAACATGTCTACTGATAGGCAAACACTTTTAATTACCTATCCTAGGGCATACAATAGTCTAAGCAATGATTATTCTTCATCCACTTTTTTTTTTTTCTGTATAGAAGGTTAGACCAAGCTCTTGAGTAATAATGAATTTCATTCAAAAAACTTTGCAATGTTCTTGGGATTAGGATTGAGCAAAATATGATTAAGTATGTCAAAGCAAATACTCTCTTAGACCATAAATAAGAATCACATATTTGGTCTAAAATTAATTCCACTTCCTGGATGGAAGGATGTAACTAGAAATCAGACGTGTTACCTATATATGTGATTTAAATTAATAGTCATGGGTTCCAAGGCTCAACAAAAATAATCTGTGTGTTTAGAAGATCCCAATGTACTTGCCAATCAGTGAGAGCAACCCATAAGCTGTCCTTTTTAGTTTGAAAATCATTCTTGATGAGAGAGTGCCAGAGCCAGGGCCAGAAACAGAAAAGGGGATGGGCAAGGACAGCAACTGAGTAGGTCTGCTTTCTATCATCTAGTTTCTCCCTGATAACAGTTTTCTAATTATTCTAATCAATTGTCTTTTCCCTGACACATAAAATAATGGATAGCATTGTCTTCAGAATCATAAAGACCTAGGTTCAAACTCAGCTTCAGATAATTAGTAGCCATGTAAATTAGCAATCTCCTAACTTTAAGAATCTCAGTTGTCTCATCTTTAAGACGGGGATAACAGCACCCACCTATTAAGAGTGTGGGTAGGCACACCTGTCAGATTGGCTAAGATGACAGGAAAAAATAATGATGATTGTTGGAGGGGATGTGGGAAAACTGGGACATTGATTCATTGTTGGTGGAGTTGTGAACGAATGCAACCATTTTGGAGAGTAGTTTGGAACTATGCTCAAAAAGTTATCAAACTGTGCATACCCTTTGATCCAGCAGTGTTACTACTGGGATTATATCCCAAAGAGATTATAAAGAAGGGAAAGGGACCTGTATGTGCACGAATGTTTGTGGCAGCCCTTTTTGTAGTGGCTAGAAACTGGAAACTGAATGGATGTCCATCAGTTGGAGAATGGCTGAATAAATTGTGGTATATGAAAATTATGGAATATTACTGTTCTGTAAGAAATGACCAACAGGATGATTTCAGAAAGGCCTGGGAGAGACTTACACGAACTGATGCTGAGTGAAATGAGCAGGACCAGGAGATCATTATATACTTCAACAACAATACTAGATGATGACCAGTTCTGATGGATCAGGCCATCCTCAGCAACGAGATCAACCAAATCATTTCTAATGGAGCAGTAATGAACTGAACTAGCTATACCCAGAAAAAGAACTCTGGGAGATGACTAAAAACCATTACATTGAATTCCCAATCCCTATATTTATGCACACCTGCATTTTTGATTTCCTTCACAAGCTAATTGTACAATAATTCAGAGTCTGATTCTTTTTGTACAGCAATAATGTTTTGGTCATGTATACTTATTGTGTATCTAAGTTATATTTTAATATATTTAACATCTACTGGTCATCCTGCCATTTAGGGGAGGGGGTGGGGGGGGTAAGAGGTGAAAAATTGGAACAAGAGGTTTGGCAATTGTTAATGCTGTAAAGTTACCCATGTATATATCCTGTAAATAAAAGGCTATTAAATAAAAAAAAAAAAAAAAAAGAGTGTGGGTAGGATCAAATGAAATAATGCTTATAAAATGGTTCACAAACTTAACAATTGTTATTGCTTCATAATGCCTCCTTAGGGTTTTATTACATATTATAATAGTCATGAAAATAAACAATTGTCTATAATTTCAGGATATAAAGGAAAACGTGGCAGACCAAAGGAAAAATAGTTATTGTGATAGGACTAATAAAAAGTAGGTAGGAAGGTAAGAGAAATTTAATATTCTCATCCTTTTTTTTTCACCAGTCTTTATATCTGGGGGATGATAGTTCCAAATGATACTATAGTTTACTCTTCCAGATTATCCACCTGTGGAGAGGAGAATAGAGTCCACGCCAAAAAAAAAAACTATTCTTATCTAGAAACCTCTCCTCAATCCTATTTAACATACTAATTTGTAAATTAAAATTTCCATATTAAGAAACTAACATATTTACATGAACATCTTTTGCCAGAATGTATTTGCTATCATGTAAACACTATGCCTCATTCTATTTTGTATTCATTCTATTAACTATATTAGGTAGTGATAAACATAACAAAAACTCATGGCAAAAAAAGAAAATAAATAGAAGTGAAATTTGGGTTTGGAGAATATAATTTCATTCCCTGAGGATTTGGGACATAATGGATTTTAAATGACATTAACAACATTTGTGATTTTATGATTTTATTGAAATAAAGGTTTATTTAGAATCTTCTCAACAAGATCATTTTAATGAGTTCTTTGACACATCAGTCTGATTTACTAACAGCCAAAAAGACATTAAATCTAGGAAAGCATAAAAGAACACAAAATAAAAAATCAGGGGCTAATTTTTTGCGTGTGTACCAATGTCAACAATGAATCTAAGTTATAATATTTTAAACCGTCAAGAATGGAAACATGTCTAGATTTAACAATTCTCTCCCTTTTTTGTCATTTCTACACACTGCCATTTCAGATAGTCTCACTGTCATAAATATGCCATGCTCTAATGAAAAATTAAGAGGAAATGAGAGATTTATTAAACTGTTTTAAGAGTTTGTTAATGATACAAAACCTAGGAAAAAGATATTATGGATGTTTACTGTGATGATGGACTAGAAAAATTTTAAGCACATAGAAACTATTTATGGGTGCCTACCACAGTATCCAGCACATATTTTGCTTAATAAATGCTTGTGGACTGATAATACTCTAGAGAACAGATTACAGGATTTTACAATTCTGTTTTAAAAGTAGAGGCAATACCTATCTCTTCAAATTCCCTACCCAATCACATTTGCAAGGTTAGAGACAAGTCTGTACAACTGTTTGCTTATATTTTAGATAATGTAGACACTATTTATTTTTATTGAAACCAAAGTCTCTCCTATATATTTTTCCTTTTAATAGGGTTACCTATTGCTTTTAAAGACTTATCAATACTCTGACATATCTTTAACCTTAGAAGTTAAAGTTTAAAAGTTAAAAATACTCATATTGTTTGAAAGAGCATGCATTATAATCATTCTCACATCCAAAATAATGCTATAATTCCTTTTAAGTTCACTACAAATCTTTTCAATTATCTTTTTTTAATTTCTTTTTTGGGTGGTTATGTTCTATATCTAACAACCAAAAGATGATCTAAAATCATGCAGCTAAATCTATATGGCTGTTTGAAACTTCTGATGTGGCCTTCAAAATAGCGATAAATTATAGCAAAAATTCATTTCTACTTCAGAGGAAATTTAAAAGCTGTGTGTATATATCCTGGATCTTAGAATCAGAGTAGGTGATTTTGTATGTTATACACACAGTATGTATTAAGATTTTAAGGAAGATATTGAATCCCAAAAGTTTACTACTGTTCACCTGCCGCTATGCCTAAAATTCTACCACTGGAGATTTAGATAGACATTATAGTGCCAGGATGCTTTCTTTAATATGCAAATACCCTTGATAGATCATTAAATCATTAATTAGTCATCATCAATTAGTTTGTCAAAAGAATTCAATCCTGAAACAGATACCTGATTGAAGAAGGTTTATATGTGGGGAGGAGAGATGAGGTCAACACTGGGGAAGAAAGTGAAATGAGTGAAGAAAGATCTGAAACACAAGGCTAAGGAGAAAAAATTTGTGTGGTTCTCTGGACAGGCTTCGGGTCACACATCAGCTTGGATATTTGGCAGATAAGGGTATAGAAAAGGAATGACATACTCTGCACACATGTACCTAGGGAAAAATCCCAGCATAGCTATCTAAGAAAATTTTTTTAAAATACAAAAACAACAAAAAGCCCTCTTGATATTTTGGAGTTTTAACTTTCAAAATAATTAGATTTCATAGAAGAGATGAAGCTTTCCTTTAAATTTTCTCTTTAGCTTCCAGAAATTTAAATCCAGCTTTCACAACAAAAGCATTCATTTGTTGTTTTTCTTCCACAGATATTCATAACATATAGCTAAGTACACCATAATACTAAGAAACTATTACTTCAATATATTTTCTTAAAAGATTATGTATGCATTTTTCTACACTTTCACCAAAAGAAAAAAAAGCACAAAGTCACCAAGATTTTATTTTCTATACAATGAAAGGTGTGGGGAAACAGTGATTGATAATGAAACCTTTATTATACAGTTGAATTATTGTTATTTAATTTATTCCTGGGGCATGCACAGCAAATTGCCACAATTATATCCATTACAGGACTTACAATGTATAGTCATCTTAAATGTAGGCTAACTAAATTAAGCGTGTACCATGGCTGTACCTCTATTTGAATGAATACTGGATTATGTGTCAATAGGGTTACACAAAATTTCACAACTGTAAACAACATTTAAAAGTTGGCACAAGTGGCAAAAACTATTCAAGAAAGATACTTAACATAAGGCAGAATCTTGTATTAAAACAAAGGATATTACAAGGATTAAAAGTGTATTTTGTAGATTTCTATATCTTACTGGAATATTAAATAATAAAATATCATTATAAATTATCCAAATTCCAGATGGATTAACATTCCAAACCAAATCAAATCCTCATATTTTCTAACATGTATTTGTTCTTTGGGAAAGATCAAGGAAGAGACAGCCTCTTCTGTGGAACTGTGGGAAGAATAGACTAATCTATTTCTAATAGACTTAGAAGCCTCCCTTCCTTCATCTATAAAATGAAGAGTTGGATTGTATGAGCTTTAAGGTCCCTTCCAGCTTTAAGATACTATGATTGTTTAGAATTTGTGATTGTAACTATTAAAAAAAAAAAGACATCTTATGCAAATTACTCCAAGTTTCATTACTAAATCACATTGTTAAATCTAGTTACTGCAGTTAACATAAGAATACAGATTAAGAAAATTATTAATTACAATGATGATGGCACTGGATGCAATAGCACCTATTTTTTTTTAATGCTGAAATTCCTCAGTCACAGATGAGAAAAGCAGTAGAAGTTTTAATGACTAATAAGCAGTAGATTTATTAGATTTTTAAATGGAGAAATAGAGAGATGGAGTTACTTTGTTCTTCTAAAGCTAAATGTTTATAAATAATTAATTTGCTAAATACTTTATTTTCTAATTTCTTGAATAAGAAACATGTAAAAATTGGAATAGATATTAACAGAGGTTTAAGTGTTTCAATACCATTATTTAGTGAATTGAAAATATTGCTACTATCCATCTCTATCTATGGGGTTTTTACAGTTTTAAACCTTTTGAATCCCTCTACCTAGCATATTAAATATAGCTGCTTTTCACTCACAATCTTTCAATTTCTAATCCATCAAAGTTATAGACTATGGAAAAAGTGAACCTGAATATTTCTCATTCTCTGTATTTTCTGGAAATAAATAAGATTTTAGCATCAATAACGTCTCTTTATTCAATTAAAGTGCTTCAAATACTCATCTAGTTGTATCATCACTAAGAACAAACTAGCAACTCCCAGTCTGCTCAGCCTTCACTCTGCTAGATTCGTCAGCATAATGCTAACTAGCACCGTGCATATATAGGAAGGATAATCCTGCTTTTTGGGGGGGTAGAGGGTAAATTGTCCAACACCATCTTCCCATGAAACCTTAAAAAAAAACTTTATTCAGAATAAATGAAATGCCTAAAATACTAAACATTAAAATGTAGTTATTTAATTGGGAAATGCAAAAATACTTGAAATACTGATAGTTTCTTTTCATTACCACAAGCTGGGAAAAAAATGTTTTGCCTTTACAGGCATTTATTGAAAAATCTCCAGAGACAAATTTGAGTATTTTAGGATTCCTGATGAAAAATCACTTTTACTACCCCAAAATGGCTTTAAGAAGATGTGTGCCAAAGGGGAGGCACCAAAGTCCTCTTGAGGACTTATCAAATAGCACTAATATTTGTTATAACAAAAGCTTAATTCACAGAAGACTAACAGAGTCATTAGATTTTTTTTTCAAAAATTAGTATTCTAATATGTTACAGTCATTTCTAAAGCCTGTCTAAAATTTGGGAAGTTATCACAATAAGAAGTGATCTAAATACTTCCCTCCTCTTCTCCCCAGATACATTTGATTCTGATATAATTTGTAAGCATGCCCTGAATAAATTCACTTCAATAGAATTAATAATACTTTAGGACAGCACGTGCAATATTAAATACAGAAAGGTATAAATATATAGTCCAATATATAAATGTACATTTAACAAGCGCTGAGTAGTAGTATCCTCACTGGGTAAATGTGTTTTGTTGGGTTTTTTTGTTTTTGTTTTTTAAAAACCTCATAATAACAAACTGTCATGACTGCAGAGATCAGTTCTAGTTTGTCTCAGGAGATACTTGTTCAGAAAAGAGAGCCATACAAATACATAATTCATGGCAGGCACAGGTGCACTACAACAAGAGCTTCAGCCTACTGAAGTAATCAAACCATCTTATGTACATAAAGTTTTATAAATGGATGTTCACATATGGGTTTCTTTGAATATTTTGAATCAAGTATGTATAACCATATAATCTGAGTGTATTAAGGGATGAAGAAACAAAAGCAACATTTGATAAATTAATTTTTGATTTGTTTAATTTGGTAACTGTAGAATGAAATGGTTTCAAAGCAAGTTCTGGATTACTTCAAACACAATCAAAGAGTTAACATCATTCTGAAGAACTTAATTTCTTGTCTTCAATATCCGCCCACTCCCACACAAACAACACACAAATTAATAGAAATCCCTGTACATATATATCATTTTCAACAATTTATTACCATTGGGACCTAGAATTATATTTTTTACTCTGAAACATTGCAAATTTATCCATTTGATTAAGGATAAAGAGGAAAAAGTCGTGCAATGATACTGAGTAAAGTTTTGTTGAAAAAAAAGATAATCAATCTTTGATAATTCAATGCTATCAATCAGGGCATTGAATTCTTTAAATAAAACAAATGCCAGTTTTTATCATAAATCAAAAACACATTTATTGTCTTGAAACCAAACTGGCTCCAGTTACTTTTTGTCTTTTTGAGTCACCTCTTTTTAAAAATCTAAAGTTTCCTATCCAATAGAAACTAAGATATTTCTCTTATTCTTTAGCCATTTACAGGGGATGGCAGATGGCTCAAGGAAGGCATGTTTTTGATGACTCCGTATCAGAAAGTGCATCTTCTTGGACAGAAGGTTCATAATCCCCAACATTTTCAGGCATTTCAATGTCTATCTCATCATTACTTTCTGCACTGTAATCAACTTCTTCAAGGAAACGAGGTTCATCTTCTTCCAAAACATAAGTGGTAGGGCTGTAGCCAAAATAGACACAACATACAAGGCTGCATTAGATTTTAAGATTCTAATTTTAACTGTATGCAGAATGGCTACCTACTCTACTATCCTACATATTAACTCAATTATACTAAATCTTTGGTTCCAATGTAATATAAGTAGGTTGTGTTAACTAGGGGGAAAAAAGTATGTAACCCAAACATTTGCCAAATTTCTGTTTACAAAATGGATGATTTATAAATAAGAGAGATGCATTAGTAAAAATTTCTTGTATTTGACTACAAGAGTAAAAATGCTAATTTTAAATTATATTGCAAAAAAGTCAGTATACCCTGTAATTTTTAAAATTCTACTTACAACTGTCTAGCAAAATGATATTCATACATAATAAAATATTGAGATTTGTCTTTGCATGCATTCATCAATTTTATTTGCAGACTACAAAGACATATTTCTGAAGTTCCATTTTAAACTCCTTAGCTTCCAGCAGCAGGTAATTTCAAGGGGCTGAATAAGTAACTGTGGATGTTTAATTGGTTTCTTGAGTAATGTGCTAAAAAAAAACAAAAAAAAACCACTTTTTCCAAGACACTAAAGTGATTATCTACCATTAGAGTAAATTGAAGAAGGCAAAAATAAAATTTAAAAAAAAACTAAGAAACAACATCCACAAGTTTATAGTTTCCCCAGGACAAGGAAAAATTAAAAAACAAGTGAATACTACACACCCAATTTAATTTCTTTCCCTTGGGTCACAGAATAATACGTTCCCTTAAAAGCACTAAGTGCTTCTAAATATTTCATTAGATAAAGTAGTTTGGGATTCAGACAAGCACTCTATTATAGACTATAACTTATCCCTTTTCTTCATAATCAAATTATTTTGGTTTCTCCCAATGTGTTAGAATTTCATACATAGGGAAAGAAACATCTCAGAGTACAGATTTATCAGCATTTCACGAATATATTTTCATTTTGACCACAAATTAAATTAATGTCACAGACTGAAGCACTGAGGAATATATAATATTCCTTGAATTTGAATAATCCTTTTCCTAAGAATCCAGTGCTCATACTAGATATGCTGTCCTAAGAGCTTAATAAATCATTGTGTGTCTTCAAAGCACATATAGCACAATCATACGTGCTAACATCATAGGATCTAATTATTTAAACTCCAAACCTCATTAGATTTTAGATGAATTTTCCTTCAAAAAAAAAAAAGCCACTGCATTTTTAATATATTCTTGTTCTGCTAAAATCCTGCGTTATATCTAGTCCTCCTTAAAGTACTTGGAGCTCTCAGATAGCAAACAACTCCAAGTCCAAGGTCCTAAAGACCCTTTACACACATATATGTCCCAATCCATATCAAGATGAGGAACTAGATAAAGCAAACTGATAGGAATATCACAGGAGGAGGATATATGTAGAAATCTCTCTTCTTTATTTCTGTTCATGTGTGTCCTGAGGAACAAAAGGCCATAAATTTTATCACTCCTTTCTTTCCACTGCCTTCTACTGAAAAACTACAAAGTCAAATGCCAACCATGGGAGTTTAACTTTGAGTTTCTAAACAAATTAAGATGTATTAACTTAGAGTTTGTAAGTCCTTTAACAAAACATAACGATTCAAATATATATTTTAGTTGTAACATTAAAAAAAAAAAAAACCTTTATCATTCAATTTGACCAATTAAGTGTTAGGTTTAGACAGGCTAGAAAGGGCATACAAAGATAACAGAACAGTCTGGGTCCATAACACCAAGGAATTTACTATCTAGTCTGAAGAGATAAGACATGTACAAAAACAACTAAAAAACATGATAAAAAGATATGGTGCCATTAGGAAGGTACAAAGTCCGAAGAAGCTTGGGGTTATGTGGTCTTAAAGATCATAGGACCATAGACCAAGCTGGAAAGGACCTTAAAGACCATCCAGGAAACTGAAGCTTCCAAGGATGATGGATGGAAGACATTATGGAAAAGGTGGCATAGGAAGTGACCCTTGAAAAATAGGCTATCAAGCAGCGAAGATTAGTGGGACAGGGAAAGGATAGTCCAAATGTAGACCACCCTTAGATCAAATGCACAAAGACAAGAAAACCCCATCGTATGTTTAAAGTAAAGTGAGTAATCCAATTTGGCTGGTGTTTAGGCTATGTTAAAGGAAAAGACAGGAAGTAAGGTTGAAAAGAAACTTGGATATCAGGATAAGAAATTTTTCCACAATAAATAATTCACTACTAAGAAAATGTAAATGCAACACAATAGTCATAAATGAGGTAGGTCTGGAGTTCTTTTAACTTCCTTTTGTGCAGTGCTTTGAGTTTTACAAAGCATTTTGCATTTTTTAAAAGCTTGTTTTGATTCAGCATTGATAACAAAATAAAAGAGAATTTTCTTGGGCTATTATTCAAGTCTCTCTAAAACTTAACTTTCTCGGATGATTTTACTTTACTCCCTTTCATGTACATAGTTATGTTCCAGATAAATTGGATTACTCGCTATTCCACTTATCTTGGCTTCCATATTTTTGTAAACACTGTTTCCCATATTCAGAATGGACTGCCCTCTAACTCCATCTGTAATAAACTTTTCTGTTCTTCAAGGTCCAATTCAGGTATCACCTCCACAAGCCTTCTTCCTTGTCTTTCCAGCTAGCAGTTAAGCACTTTTCCATCAGACCTCTTATCCTAGCTCTACTCTTCATTACCTGGGCAACTTGAAGAAAGTCACTTAAATCTCCCTGGGTCTCAATTTATTTTCAGCTAAAGGCTTCCTAGTCCTTGCTGAGAAGCTTTTTAATTCAGCTTCAACTCAAGGGTCAGTGGGACAGAAGACTAAAGAAAAGAGACAAAACAGATTTTGTGATTCTATGCACAGGAATTTGAAGTCTAATTAGTAGGGAGAGGAAAAAAGTCAAAGGAAGAGTCTACAAAACTGAATGAAATTAGATTTCTATTTAGGACCTTTCAGAAAACAGTTGAGGGCAATTCCTCTGGAAGTAGCAAGGCTTTAAGCTAAAAGCAGTTAAACAAACTAGTGTTATATGTTGAGAAAAAATGGAAAAACCTAAGAAAACACTCTTAGTAAATCCTCATTTGGGAACCCATAGTAATTAAGAAACTGAGAAATAGGAGCAATGTAGTCATAAAAAATAATCTAGAGATCAAAGAGGCAGAAAGAGGAAATAAATGAGTGGCTTGAAAAATATTGTGATAAGTGACTTATTCAAACATTAAGTTTTCCCTCTTCACCAAAAACAATACAGCTGAGGAATTCTTCACATCCCTTAATGATTTCATTCTTCTAAAGGTATAAGAAATAATAAAAGAAGCTGCAGTTCTATATCTAATTCTGACCAAGGAGAAACTATCTACTGAAACAGAAATCATAGGAATCCTAAGGAAATAAACATATCTTGGATTTTGTGATTAAACAAGAAAGGCAAACTAAGTATCCTCTGTCTTTTTCTCTGTGTCTCACTGTCTTTGTCTCTCTTTCTCTACCTCTCTTTCATTTGAAAAAGTGAAAAGGTAGGCAGAATCCCATGGTTTATAAGGAAAGCCCAAAAATCAAATCAATCCAATCCAAAAAACATGCCTATTATCTGCAGGCACTATATTAAGGACTAGGAAAAGTGAGCATTAAGGAGCATGACCTGTTTTTTAAAACAGCATGATGAAACTGCCATAGGAATAATATTTCTGTGACTATTGCTTCAATAGGAAAATGACCACTTAGGAATACCATTAGCAAAACTTGAAAATGTAAAAATATAGCAGTGGGAGCTTTTATAATCTAGCCAGTCCTATATTTAAATGTTTTTATTTTTCCTCATATTTTTAGTTAAAGAGAAAAGAAGTAAATTTAATTACATTTTAATTTTAAAATTGGATTCTACTAAAGTATTTGACAAAAAAAGGTACAAGAATATTCTAAAATCCAACCTACTTCAGTAATCTAATAAAATTTCATGTGTGCAATAAAAAGACAGAACATCCTTCAAAAACAATGGCCTATTCTTTATCATCTTTATATTTCACCAGTCAAAATAATAATTAAAACAGAATCAACATTACATTTAATATTATCACTTAAAGGGGTTAAATAGTGCACAAAAGTTTCTAAAGTACAAAATTGATTAAATTTAGCTCCCAATTTTTAAAGAAACTAGGAGAATTCAAATTATTACTTTCAATAAAAGTTTAAAATACAACTTATTTATGACTTTTAAAAGACAATAAGGAGCAACTAGATGGCACAGTGAATAGAGCACCAGCCCTGTAGTCAGGAGGACCTGAGTTCAATATGACTTTAGACATTTAACACTTCCTAGAGCAAGTCACTTAACCCCAATTGCCTCACAAAAAACTAAAAAAGTTTGTAAATGAATGAGTATACACAGAAGCCAAGAAATTGGAAGTACAAAAAATATTTACTGAGCAATTTTATTAACTTGATTATGTTCTTTAGGACACTGCCAATAAGAAACAAATCTAAAGAAGACTCAATAGAAATAAAAAAATTTCAAAATTTCTCTCCTTTGGCTAATGAAATTCAAAACTAAATTGATGTCTAACTTTAATCAGCAACTTCCACAAGTACTAAAATAGTATCTCCCTCTTATTCTCCTCCCCTTCTCTCCCAAAAAAACCCAGAAAGAAGGAATTACACTATGGAAAAGGGATGTGATATAAGAGTTGGAAAGGAAGAGAGGAAAAAACTACAAAAACAGACAGGAGGAGGGATAAACAGTTCTCCCAAGGGCTCAATGCAATACAATTACTACCTCGAGAAATTCTCATTCTTGTTTTTGAATCTCTGCTTCATTTTTAGGAAACTGAATTATATCATCTTATTTTGATAACGTAAAAATATAGCAGTGGGAAGTAACAATGAAATTCTAACAAGAATCAGTAAAAAAAAATGTTTTAAAGACAATCTCTAAGTAAACATAGAAGTTAAATTTGTATGGACTCTTTTTATTATCTATTCACTGGAAAATAATGTGTAGTCTATCTGAAACTGAAGGCAAAACTTGTCCATTTCCTTTTGCTATAAGCTAAAAATGTTTATAATCACTGAGTTAAATTTGGTCTAGGATTAAGATGTTCATTCCTTTATTTGTCTTAAAAAGTACTTTTCTTTTATGATTGTAATTTCCCCTTTATTTGGGCTGAGAAGCAGCTCTTAAATCCACTTAGTGCAAACATATATGGTTCGTTTGAATACTTAGTTACTAATTTCCAATAGTCTCAAAGGGAAGAAATAATTCTGGTTTAGATGGAATGTGCTAGCTAACCTGCAAAAGATTCTAGCCTTGGTTTTAAATATGTGACATCTCTTCATATGGGCACAGTATATGGCCATCACAAATGTATTCCGAAAACAGAGATGTGCATCAGAGGCCATTACCATAAAAGCACACATTTCTAACTAAGAAGACAACAAAGAAAGTAGAGTTCAGTTACAGAGCAAATGGAAAGACAGGGATAATGGCAAAGTCCAAATAGTCATTAGGAGGCAATGGCAGGAAGGATGACTAAGGGCAAGAGGAGATAATATGGCAGAGAATTTCACCATTTCCCAGAAGGAGTGTAGTTGGTGATTTCCTGCTCATCTCAGTGGTATGAGCAGCTGGGAAGAGGACAGTATGTCTGAACTTCAAAATCTAGCAATGCTTTGGGATACCTAGGAAGGGCAGGGAAATTTTAGATTGAGACAGTGAGTTGGTAAACAGGCAAAAGGTATCCAGTACTTGGTTAGAACTTAGAAATGAAGGCTAACGTAGGGGAGAGGAAGGGCTTTAGGGGAGTCCTCCTTATCTTTTAAATCCTGATAAATATGCCACCTCTTACTTGAAGTCTTCCAAGTATCAATCTTCCCACTTGACCAAAGCACTTTTGTTCTGTACCTCATGTAATGATAGATTTAGAGGGGTAAAACAGAAAAAAATCTAGTATAACCCTTTTTGCAAAGAAGGAGAGGCGCTCAGTGACTTAGAACCTAGGGTGCCAAAATTCAGTATCCTGCACTGTATTACAGTACACTGATTCCCTGGCATAACTTTCATATAAGATTATACATTGTCACTATCTATGTATGTTTCTATTTTTTAAACCAAACTTTTAAACAAAATGTTATCAAAACAAGAATTATGTTTTATATGAACTGTATTTCATCTGTAGCCAGTCTATGGTAAAAATATTCTGCACACAGAAGGCCCCAAAAGAGAATGCTGCTTTGAACTGTACAGACACAGTAATGACTTTGATCAATGAACCATAAACTTCTACCTAACTGTAACAAAAGACAAAAAAACTGTTTAATAATAAGGTAGGAGTAATGACTTCAAAATAATTTCCTTGATACATCAAATTCATGTTATATATTTTTGTTTTATTTTTTTTTAAAGGACAAGCCAAAAGAATATTGATTCCAAGGTGTAGAGGGCCAGATCTCTGCAAAGATATACTTGAATCAAGGATAGCAGGATACTTATAGTTAAGCACCTACTCAGTGTGAGATAATGGTTCTCTAAACATATACTTAATGTGATGGTGATGTAATAGGCAGTTGGCACATGCTCAATTGTTGTGATATAATTGTCCTGAGGTATTTAAGCAAGAGTCTCTCAGACACAGACACAGAAGGAGTCTCACAGATACAGAGACAGAAGGAATCTCTCAGTCACAGACACAGAAGAGTCTCAGCCACAGACACAGAGAAGACTCGGGACTCCATCTTTGACCATCCTCGTGGCTCTCCTGCCTTCATCATTTCTTCAACTAAAGACCACAGCCCATGCAGAGAGCCTCCAGAAAGCTAACCTGGACATTATACCAAGAATATGAGGAAACATTTTAGTCTTACTTATTTTACTGATATATTAAATAATGTAGGATTAGAAATACTTTTTAAAATCAAATCTTCTATTAGATAACAGAAGCTTACATTATAGGTAGACAGTAACCTGTGATAAATTTAATTTAGAATATTTAAAAATATTTACGGATTTAGAGGTATCAGATAATTTTAATATAACTAGAAAAGTACCTCAAAGAAAAAATGATAAATTCTTTGTAAAAATTAAAAGCGCAGTAAAAACTGGAGTTTTAAATCAATGCAAATGGATTTGGTGGCAAAAAATTCTAAAATAGACCTGATAACAAATTAAGAAAAAACATTTATAAATTATGTTCATGTGGTCATGAATAATTGAAAACTCTGCCTTTAGAGAATTTGGAAACAAAATTTGACTTCAACATTACAGAAGACAAACAAGATTGTCACATTTTAAGAAACAGAGAATAACTTTCATCTAAAAGTTTGTTTTGTTAAAAAAAAAATGTTGAGAACTTGATAATTATCTTATCACATCTGTCCATCAAGTTTTCATATAACTGAAACAAATAATTCAATTTATCTAGATGAATAGTTTAGTCCCTATCTCTCTATACTATTGAAAAGTACTTTTAAATGATTTATCAGTATCTTCTTCAAATTCTCCAAAATGACCTTGATGAGAATCTCTGTTTTCTCTCAAATTAGATAAAATAAAATTTTAAGAAGAAATGGCAAAATTTGAGAATTCCTACTTTCCTTCCTTTATTGCTACACATCTATTATAATTGAAAAGACAAGGAGTGGTAAAGTAATCCTGGAATAGAAGGAAAAAGCTGTCTGCTAAGTAAAAGAGTCAAGGAGCAATTATAGGCATATGAGGCAAAGTATAATAACTACAGGACTGCCACAGACTCCTACTGACACCCCACCAATATCTCTATTATTGATTCAGAGAGGCAGGCTTCCTGAAGGGAAAAGAATAATGGAGAGTCAATATTATATCAGATGGATTTTTTTTTTATACAATAAACATAATCATGTCAAATTTTGATGAATTCTATGTGGTAGATTTCCAATGAGTGTCCTGGGGATTATTCCAAGACCACAAAATTTAATTCATTTAAAAACAGACTTCATTCAAAAGACAATTCGACAAAAATACCCTACCCCATTAATAAATATTCAAATCAAACCTCCTCCAATTTGATTAGTGGTACAGATGCTGCTTATTGGGTATATATCTACAGAAGGCATACTTGCTTTTGGAAACAGGGACTTGATATCTCAAGAGAAGCAAAGAGAATACAAAAAGGAAACCTTTATTGTATCTTTCATTCAAGTAAAGTGACCCCATAGAAATAGAACTGGATTAAGTGAAAAGTCCTGTTTTCCTCTTGTTAAATGGGGCAAATGCACTTTGAGGAATTCACTTAACATTTCCCTTATCTTGCTCGCTTATTTGTGTACTTATGGTACCAGATAACTGCTAATTAGAGATACTGTGAAGTCCATAAAAATTATTACTTCCCATGAGATAGTCATGAAATACATACTTGACTGTATCATTCATATGTATCAAAAAACAACTGAAGGCATAGGTAAAAAGTCAACTAAAATTAGAGGGGGAAAAGGAAAAGAGGAAAGGAGGAAGAACTGAGAAAAGGAACCATATTAAAAAAAAAAATAAGGTCTGGGAACATAAAATTTTACTGAATAATACAAATAATTTAAAAAGCATCATTCACTCAGTGTTAACATGCTGTTTAAGACAAGAAAAAAGAAATTCTCTAGGGCAAAGAAGAGGAGGGAAATATTAAAGAAAAAGAAGGCAGAGGAAAATAGACATTAAAGGGGGAAAAAAAGGAAAGGATTTACCTTTTCCTGTAACTACAAACCTCATTCAGGCTCATAATCCTAAAGTTATGTTTCACTTCTCTCTAATTCCCCACATATGGCAAGCAAATGCAAATGATTCTTTATATTCTTTTTCTAAATAGTATTTTTTTTTGCAATTATAAGTAAAGACAGATTTTACCATTTTTTTCATTTATTAGTATCTTCCTTTTTTTCCAATTACATGGAAAAAGTAGTTTTTTTCAACTTTTCTCTAGTTTTCAACTAGATAGTTTTCAATGTTTTAGTAAGATTTTAATTCAAAATCTTACTAAATTTTTCTCCCTTCTTCTGACCTCCCTCCAAGCAATCTGATATGTTATACATGTACAATCATGTTAAACATATTTCCACATTAGTCATTTTGTAAAAGAATCAGCAAAAGAAAAAACAAGAAGAAATTAAAAATAAAAAATAAAAGTGAAAATAGTATGCTTTAATCTTCTGGATGTGGATAGCATTTTCCATCACAAATCTTTTGAAATTGTCTTAAATCAGTATATTTCTGAGAACTAAGTCTATCATATTCATCACTGTACAGTGTTGCTGTTACTGTGTACACTGTTTTCCTTGTTTGAGTCATTTCATTTAACATTAGTTCATGTTAGTTTTTCTAGGTTTTTCTAAAATTTGTCTGCCCATCACTTCTTACAGAACAACAGTATTCCACTCCATTCATACCATACTTTGTTCAGTCATTCCCCAACTGATGGGCATCCTCTAGATTTCCTATTCTTTGCCACTACAAAGAGACTTCCACAAATATTTGTGTACATGTAGGTCCTTTTCCAAGGTTTATGATTTCTCTGATATACAGACCCAGCAGGGGCATTGTTGGATCAAAAATTATATAGTTTGATAGCCCCTTTGAGCATGGTTCCAAATCACTTTCCAGAATGCTTGGAATTACCAGTTCATATCTGTTGATTATTTATCAATTATGGAATGTCATTATTATTATAAATTTGATTCAATTTCTCCATATCAGAAACACTGGCTGTAAAAATTGTTTCTCAGCTTTCTGCTTTCCTTCTAATCTTGATTGTATTAGCTTTTGTAAAACCCTTTTTAATTTAATGTAGTCAAAATTATGCATTTTGCATTTCATAATGTTTTTTACCTCCTGTTTGGTCATTAATACTTCCTTTCTCCATAAATCTGACAGGTAAATTATTTTTTGCTCTCCTAATTTGCTTATAGCATCAGCCTTTATGTCTAAATCAAGTACTCATTTTGACCTCGTCTTTATACAGAGATTAAGATACTGGTTAATGCCTAGTTTTTGCCATACTATTTTCCAGTTTTTCCAGCACTTTTTGTAAAATAGTTGAGTTCTTATCCTAGAAGCTGGAGTCTTTGGGCTTTTCAAACAACAGACTACCATAGTCATTTAGAGCTATGCCTTATGTATTTATTTTACTGAACTACCACTTTATATAGATATGGTATGGCTAGGCAAGCTTCCTTTGCATTTTTCATTACTTCCCTTGATATTCTTGACCTTCTGTTTTTCCAAATTAATTTTATTTTTTCTGGCTCTATAAAACAATTTTTGGTAGTTGGGCATGACACTGAAAAAGTGAATTAATTTAGGTAGAATTAACTACTCGGTCTACCCATGAGTAATTGATGTTTTTCCATTTATTTAGATCTGAATTTGTGTAAAAAATGTTGTATAATTATGTTTACATACTTCCTGGATTTGGCTTGGCAAGTAAACTGCCAAATATTTTATATGTCTACAACTATTTTAAATGGAATTTCTATCTCTTGCTGCTAGGCTTTGTTAATATTATATAGAAATGTCAATGATTTATGTGGTTATTTTATAACTTGCGACTTTGCAAAAGTTGTTAACTATTTCAAGTAGGTATTTTTAATTGTTGATTCTCTAAGTTCACCATTATATCATCTGCAAAGAGTGATAGTTTTATTTCTTTATTTGCCCATTCTAATTCTTTTGATACCTTTTATAGTATTATATTGAATAATAGTGGTGATAATGAACATCTTCACCTGATGTTACTGGAAAGGTTTCTACCTTATCCCTATTACGTATGTTTACTGATGCTGATGTTTTGAGATATTGCTTATTCTATATACTCCTATGCTCTCTGATGTTTTTAAATAGGAATGGGTGCTATATTTTGTCAAAAGGGTTTTTGGTTTTTTTGCATTTATTGGATCAATCCAAGCATTCCTAGTATAAATCCTACTTGGTCATAGTGTATTATCCTGGTGATAAACTATTGTAATCTCTTTGCTAATGTTTTATTTAAAATTTTTTGCAACAATATTCATTAAGAATATCAGTCTATAATTTTCTTTCTCTGTTTTGGTTCTTCCTGGTTTAGGTATCAGGCCCATATTTGAATCATAAAAATTTTTCAAATACTTTATATAGTATTGGAATTCACTTCTTTAAATGTTTGGTAGAATTCATTTTTTAAATCCAACTGGCCCTAGAGTTTTTTGTTTTTGTTTTTTTTTTTTGAGGCAGTTCGCTGATGGCTTGTTCAATTTCTTTATCTAAAATGAGGTCATTTAAATACTTTATTTCCTCTTCTGTTGATCTGGGCAATTTATATCATCTATTTAACTTAGATTGTCAGATTTGTTAAAATACAGTTGGATGTAATAGCTTTGAATTATTGCTTTAAGTTCTTCTTCAATAGTTGTCAATTCACCCTTTTCATTTTTCATACTAATAATTTGCTTTTCTTCTTTCTTATTTTAATCAAATTAACCAAAGGCATACCTATTCTGTTGTTTCCCGCCATAAAACTAGCTCTTAGTTTTATTGATTATAATTCAATAGTTGTCTTACTTTCAATTTTATTAATCTATTCTCTGATTTTTAGATTTGATTAAATGAGACATAGTATATGAGATGCTTTGTAAACTTTAATGATAGTTAACATTTACTAAGTACTTTATTATTAATTATCATAACAGACTCTATAAACATTTGAAAGATACATAAATGTATGTTTCTTTATTAATGGATTTTCATATGGATTTGTGGACCCCTTATAACAGAATACCTTAGGGGTCTGTAAATTACAGAATGGGAAATTAATGACATAGGAAATATAAATCCCTATTTTGTTTACTGCTTGATTACTCCCATGCCCCAAAATGACACATTAAGATCATATGTGATCAGCTACAACCACAGAAATGATTATGTTCAACAATCCTAATTATCAATGTCATTAAAAGCATAAAACAAAGAGAAGTGCATTTCCTCTAGTTGTCTGACATTGTCATGAAGGATATTTATTCTCCATAGTCCAACTAGAAAATTCATTCCAGATTAATGGGGTAAATATCCATATCTGTTGTTTACAAAGGACATTATGCTCCTTGCATCAAGTCCCAAAATATTATAGTACCTTCTTAGTAAGATCTAAGGCTACTCAAAAGAGATTTAGCTTAACCATCCAGAAACAAGAGAATACAAGTAGGTGAAAATTTTTCATTGTCCATACTGCAACATTCAGTCTGAAGGTCAAGTCACTGACATAGTATTATTTATTTATTTATTTATATGCATGTGTATGTATGTATGTACACACACACACATATATACACTTATATATATACTTATATGTACATATACATAAATATATACACATACATACATACACATATACATATATAAAATTGTAAAGGGCTGAAACTCTGAATAGGTGCACTGGAGTCAGACAACTGAGCACTTAAGGCTAATTACCAATTGGACAATAATTCTATTAGCATATGATTGGAAAATAGCCCTTCCCACTATTCTGTGCTGGCTCAATCTTTTGGTGTATACAGATAATTGTAGGAGGGATTAAAGGGTGGAGTAAATCAAACCAGGGTTACTTTTGGCAGTAGACGAGGAGAAAGGGAGGTTGTGGAGATCCTGCATCCATCCCCTTCACTTTTACCTCTAAAGACTAAGAATAAAGACCAAGGACTTTTGCTTATCCTGACTCCGGCTGATTCTAAGGCATTCTGGGTGCTAACTCAGTCTTCACATAAAATTTTGAACAGGTATGACAGAAGGACAAAAAAAATAGAACTACAATTTAACAGGAAATAAATATCAGGTTGCATTTCACTTTCTTCTCTTTTTCTCCCACCCTTCCCTCCCTTGGTTCTCTCTGTGTCTCTCTTTCACACACTTACACAAACACATACTCTTACATACATACACACACTTATTTTAAAAGACAAATCTACTGATGATACTATTTTTATGAGGCTTATAGAATACTACTATCTCCAAAGAATCAAAATTACAGTTGGATCATAAGTATTATGGGTGTAAGTAAGTTATAGCTTACTTTCAATGATTTCTTGGAATAAAGGATAACACCTCAAAAATATATAATTGAAAAAAGGAGCTGGACCAATTAACTAGCAAGACAAAATGATGATAACAGATGGATAGCCCAAATGCTGCACAAATACCCACAAAATGTTAACAGTTCACTAAGCAAATCCTCTATGAAGGATTTACGAGAGGAAATGGATAAGAATCAAAAGGGATGAAAATACAGGGATGAGTTATGATTTGCATCAATGGAGTAAGTATACACATCAATGGAACCATGGACCTATTAAAGTATTGAGTTACTTTTTCATAATCTAGTTCACAATTTGTATTATAAAAGCCAATTTACATATGCAAATTTCTATTACTCCATCTTATATTTTCCACTCCAATTTAGCTTTTATGATTCACATAGAACCAACTCAAATTTATAAGAATACAAGCCATTCTCCAATTGATAAATGGTCAAAGGATATGAATAGATTATTTTCACATTAAGAAATTAAAACCATTTCTACTCATAGGAAAAAATGCTCTAAATAACTATTGATTAGAGAAATGCAAAGAAAGACAACTCCGAGATACCATTTTATACTTTTCAGATTGGCTAAGATGACAGGAAAAGATAATGATAAATCTTAGAGGAGATGAGGGAAAACTGGGACACTAATGCATTATTGGTGAAGTTGTAAAATGATCCAACTATTCTCAATTATGCCCAAAGGGCTATCAAAAGATGCACACCCTTTGATCCAGCAGTGTCTCTACTGGGTTTGTATCCCAAAGAGATCATAAAAGAGGGAAAAGGATTCACATTTGCAAAAATGGTTGTAGCAGCTCTTTGTGTAGTGGCAAAGAACTGGAAATTGAGTGGATGCCCATCAGTTGGAGAATGGCTGAATAAGTTATGGTATATGAAGGTAATATAATATTATCGTTCTATAAGAAATGATGATAAGTCTAATTTCAAAAAAGCCTGGGAAGATTTACATGAACTGATGCTAAGTGAAGTCAGCAGAACCAAGAAAACATTGTATATAGTAGCAATAAGATTATATGATGATCAACCGTGATGGACTTGGCTCTTTTCAACAATGAGGTGATTAGAGCAATTCCAATAGACTTGTGATGGAAAATAAGAGTCACATTCAGAAAAAGAACTATGAAGATTGAATGTGGATTAAAGCATAATGTTTTCATTTTTTTATTTGCTTGTTTTTTTTCTCATTTTTCCCCCCCTTTTTGTTTTTTTTGTTTTTTGTTTTTGTTTTTGTTTTTTTGCTCAGCATGACAAATATGGAGATATCTTTAGAAGAATTGCATACATTTAACTTGTATCAGATAGCTTGCTGCCTGGAGGAGGAAATAAGGGAAAGGAAAAGATGAAAAATATGGAACATAAGTTTTTGTGAAGGTAAATGTTAAAAAACTATCTTTGCATGTATTTGGAAAAATAAAATAACATTAATTTTTTTAAATGAGTAAAAAAAAGTTCCCATGAAGAATCATCCAATGGTCTCTACAATCAATAATGAAAAATATCCTTTGAAAAAAAAATCCTTCATAGCTTTGAAAGGATATCTTAACACGGACACAAAAGAAGCTGTGGACAGAGAAACCTGGACCTCTTTACATTACCTATTTTGACTTCATCCTGGTATATTCACAGTATTAAGTATAATTCTTCTACGGTAGTATTGCAAATAGGTATCAGAAAAGAAAAAAGGGAGAACACTCTCCCACAAATTCTCTATTTGACTCAGAAGACAATCAGGTTATATAAAATTACTTTTTACTGTTTCAATCTTATCCTTTCCTCAATGGATTATCACTACACATACTCACACATACATGGTTATGTATGTATGTGTGTATGTGGATATCTATGTGTATATATCTAATACTCTGTCATAATTTTACCATTATTATTAAATGGCTCTCTCTCCATTCTATTCTTTAGGCAAAATAACACCCAATGTCTTAAGACATTTTTTACCAAGCCTATTTCCTAAATCTGCAATTATTTGTTAATATATTTCTGTATCCTAGATAGCTGGGAGGTGCAATGAATAGAGGACTAACCTTGGAGTCAGGAGGACCTGAGTTCAAACTTGTCCTTAGACACTTAGTAACTGTGTGACTGCAGGCAAGTCACTTAACCCCAACTACCTACCCCTATCCCCCCCCAAAAAAGAAAAACAAAAAATATTGTTTTGTATCCTCTCCATATCTTATCTTAGATAGGATACAAAATGATATCATATTTTACATCGATGACTATTATTTGCCATAAATGTGGAGCATAGCAAAATTATTTTCTACATGTTATAGATTCCAAAACCTTGCCATTTTTAACCATGGCTCTGTATTTACTAATATATGCCAAACAGCAACCACAAGCATTGTACTTGACAATCTTTTCAAGCACTATTTTAACCATTTTGCAACAGAAATATTCTTTAAGATAACATTCATTCTGGGATTTCTTGGTAACTGTTTTATCACCACAGAATTGAATATTTAGTAAATGATATTTATAAGTGCATCATATGAGAGTCAGTGTCATTCTAAATACTTTCAAGGCTGTCATCACATCACCCTCTAGTGGACTTAACCTCATCACAAGTAGAAGGGGAAAAGGAAAATAGGAAAGAGTAAAAGAAAAGAGGAAAGGGAAAGAGGGGAAAAGACAGGAGGAAAGAAAGGAGAATGAGGGAAAGAAGGGAAAGGAGAGGATGGAAGAAAAATAGGACAGAGGAAGAGGAAAGGGAATGAAGAAAATGGAAAAGAGACGGTAAAAGAAGAGAGGAAAAAGAATGGAAGAGAAAGGGAAAGAAGGAGAAAATGAAAAGAGAAATGGGGAAGGGAAAAGGGATATGAAAAGGGGGAAGGGCAAAAAAGAGTTGGAAGGGGGAAGGCCAGAAATAAGGTAGAGCCCATTATTTCCCAAGAAGGCCTATTCCATTTTGAAATGTCTCTGTTTTAAGAAATTTTTCTTTATATAAAGAAAAAAATGTTTCTTTGCAGCTCCAACCTACTACTCTTAGTTTTTACCTTCTAGGACTAAGGAGAAAATCAAATCTTTTCTCTATGTGATAACCCCTTTGAATATTTGAAATCTGCTATTATATTCTTCCTAAGTCTTCACATCTCCAGGCTAAACATTCCCAATTTTTTTACTTATTCTGACATGGCAAAGACTTGAAGCCCCTTCCCATCCTGCTCTGGGTCTATATGTGCATATTTGTTTTGGGATGAGGGGTGTCAAATATAAGGTAAAATTCCCAAGGTCAGAAACTACTATTATTTTTGTCTTTGTAGCCTACCTGCCTGACATATATGCTTCATAAATGACTGTTGAACTGACCAATCCTCTTCTGGTCTTCTCCAGCTTATCATCAAAATATTCTTCCTCATATCTGATGCCCAGAATTGAACATAACACTCAAGATATAGTATAACCAGAGCAGAGTAGAGCAGTAATATGACATCCACAGTCCCAGAAAACCTGTTGCTTAAAACAGCCAGAGATTGCATTGGCTTTTTCAGCTTCTGTAACACAATATCAACTAAAACCTTCAGATCCTTTTTCCAAATGAGTTGTTGTCCAGCCCTTATCTTATACCTGAATAGCTGAGTTTTGTTACTCAAGCTTTAATCCATCCCTTCTATTACTCTCACTACAGTTATATCTTGGAAATCTTGGAAATCCAATCTTGGAAAACAAAACTTAAAGCTGAGTATCAAAATTTAGGTGAAACCTACGAGAAGCAAGCATCAAAAAAGACAATAATACTCTGTGATTATCACCCTCTCTCAGAATCATGTATTATCAAAAATTCACAACTTATAAATTCTACTTTAATTACAATCTGTCCATTTTTCTGGCTCACTCTCACACTAAATCTGTTTTTCACTCTTAACATAACATTCAATCTTTTAACCCACTCATGGTTAAAAGTGATGGTCTCCGGATCCATCTCTTCCACTCTGGCTTATATGTCTTGCCTTCTTAATCAGTCCTGATCCCAAAGTTTCTCTCTCTAAGGTTTAATTAGCTATTACTCTAAAAGCACTTGTTTCCAACCTGCAAATTCACTATCCCTAGATAACTCTCACATTCTGACTTTTTTATTTCTGCCAAAGTGACACTGGCAATTTTTTAAAATTTCATTCATTGCAAACTCATAGTACATAAATTTTATCTTGAATGTCAACAGACATTTTATTCTACTCTTGTTGATTGTTTTAAAATCTCATTTCCTACTATCACTATTCCAAACTTTTTCTCCTCTATTCTTACAATTACACTTCCACCACAACCCACCCCCATTCCCACAACACCATGAGCACAAACACTTTTTATCAGATGGCCCAGTCTCCTTTTTTACAGAAAAGATTAAGATTACCCATTATAAGCTCACTTAGACCTTTTCTATTCCTCAAAACTCCTCAGCAGCATGATCCTTTCTGTTCCACTGGTCACAGAAGAGAGAGATATCCCTCTAATAAGTCTAATTCCACTACTTCCTTATAGTCTCTCTCATCTTCATCAAGACATCAATCCCTCTGGTTCATTTTTACCTTCACCCTTACTTATCATTGGCTCATTCTCATCTGCCTATGAAGGTATTCAAATCTCTAAAAATCTAAAAAGCCATATGTGGGCCTAATGCATTTAGCTCCTACCTCATCTTTTTTTCTCCCCTTCACTACTAAACATCTTTTTAAAAAATGTTTTCGTTTTTTTACTATCCATTCAAATCTTCTGTATTTGGGCTTTCACTTATATCACTTGGCTGAAACTGTTCTCAGAGTTCTTAATTGATGACTTCTTAATTGATCCTTTCTCAATATTCATACTATTTCTCCACTGTTCATCTTTTGATATTGGTAATCACCACCTTCCTCATTTCTGCTTGAGGTGCCATCCTTTATAGTCTCCTATGCTCATAGTTACTGGAACTACTTTTGGAAAATTTTAGGATTACACTATTCCCTTTGCCTCATGTTTCATATGCAGATAGCAAGTTCTTTAAATTTTATTCACAGTATACCTTAGTACAGGCCTCCATTACTACCTCTCTGAATTACTGCAATAGCCTAAAAATGTCATCTTACTTCTGCTCTCACAAACCCTCCAATCTTTGAAAATATGTAATGTATCCCTAGCCCTAGATTTACTCACATTCAAAAATCTTCAATGAATCTCAAATGCCTCTTGAGTAAAATTCACATTACTCTGCTTGGCATTCACGGCCCTCTACCACCTAGCACCATCCAGCTCTTACAGACTTCTCTCATTTTTCTCTTCTCCACACAATGCGTTCCTACTAATAACTTAGACAAGCTTTCTACCTCCTCAAACACATTATGCTTTCACACTTCCACACTTTTACTCACACTTTCTCCTATAACTAGAAAGACCTTTCTTCACCTAATTCTTAACCATCTTCTAAAACCCAACTCAAATACCATCACCTACATAAAACCTTCTCTGATTCCCCTTCTCCCCATGAATGACCTTAGATCTTAAACAGTTGGTTGGTTTTTAATATCCTTTTTTTTAATTATAGCTTTTTATTTACAAGATATATGCATGGGTAATTTTTCAGCACTGACAATTGCAAAACCTTTTGTTCCAATTTTTCCCCTCCTTCTCCCCCATCTTCTCCCCGAGATGGCAGGTAGACCAATACATGTTAAATATGTTAAAGTATATGTTAAATACAATATATGTATACATGTCCATACAGTTATTTGCTGCACAAGAAGAATCGGACTTTGAAATAGTGTACAATTATTGGTTTTTAATATCTTAATGAAATGTTTATCTGATATGAATTATAGTTATCAATGTTGATACTTTATAATTCTGGGGAAATTTAAGCCCTTTAAGGACAGAGGTTTTATCTGATCTAAATTATTTATCTCCTCTCTTAGCACAATTCTTTACACAGATATAATGTATGTAAAACATTCTGTAGTCTTTAAAAGCGCTATATAAATGTCAGATATTAATCAAGGCTTATTATATTTGCATTAACATAAACTTTCCAAAAATAAAAGGTTACTTCCCTTCTATAAATGAATAAACTTTCTGATTTAAAAAGCAAGTCAAATGTTAGATTACTGTAGTAACATTATATGATGTTTGTTTTTTATCTGAATTATTATACACTACTGAATTTCTAGTTGCTCCGTCTGGAAATAATATTCAAAAATATAAAGCTAGGGTTCATGAAAATGTGACCCTTAATACAGAGTCTAAAAATTAAAAATTTTTACCATGTGATCTTAGAAACACACACTAATTTTAAAATATCCTGAAGATACTCAGGATTTCCAAATTTTCTTCCTTTTTCCCTACAAAAATATTGACAAGTTTAAGTGTTAAGGAAAAAAAAAATAAAGGATTACACTACCTTGTTACTTTGCAGCTAGATTCAATCAAGTCATTTTCAAACTCAAGAAGGCTGTTAGGCAGATTGTATTCTAATGGTGATGTTAGTCTTTTCAAACGGAATAAACCAACACAAAATTTTGCTCCCATCTCTTCTAATTCTCTTGTCCCAATCTGTAAACCCTAATAAATGAAATAAAAACACATATGAGGTTAAGGTGTAATAGTTGCTGACTGTTAGTCATAACTCATATTGATTTAATACAGAAAATAAAAAGAACTGCATAATCAGCTTTAAAATGTAATTCGGAGTTTTGAATTGAATTTAAGATATTAATAACATGGTTTGAGCTTAGGTACAGTGTCTGAAACTATCTGTTCTGAGAAACTTTCTTTTAGATATTTATGGTGCATGAGCTTTTTAAAAGAGTTATTTAGATCAAAACTAATGGAAATATGATAATAGCAACATGGGAAAGGATTCTCAGGACAACAGCCATGAATTTATTTATCATAACAGTCAATTCAAACAAGGTTATTCATAACTCTATTTCTTCTCCTGTGTTTGTTCTAATGATATCATAAAGGAAGTATAACAGAAATGTAAAGAAGTGTTTATACTTCATTGCTTCTTTTGAAGGGGGGGCAGGAGTGAATTAAGTTTCTTAAGCCAAACTTGATGAAATTAAGTTATCTGCTATGCTCCTGGCAGACTGAAAAAACAAATCGGCCAGAGTGGAGTCACAGAATAGTAGGGAAAGTACATTGAATTCCCTCATACAACTCCTCTACCCAAATCTAGAAAATGTAGCAAATTTTTTTTCTGGAATTTCCAATTATTACTCAATCACAGTAAGTCTTATTTCCAGTCCAAGTCAGCATAGAGAGACAGAGAAGTCTGTGGATAATGGGAGTAGGGTCTGAGCAAGGGCACACTACATAGAGTATTTCAGAACTAAAAAAGGACTAAGGAAGAAGTCCCAGACCCATAGGATGAGATCTCAACTTTGTGTCGGATGCAGTAACAGCTGCCATTTGGACAGCTCTGTCACTCATTCACCAGTGCTAGGTCATAAATTCAAGGTGGGATTAAAAAGGAAACTTGCAAACAGGGATGGCATGCCAAGGTAAAGTATAGTTATGGGCACCAGGATATGTATTGAGAAAGAAACAAGTTCAGAAGCAAACAGTAGCTGTGTGTCTCTGACTACAAGAGCTACATCAGTTCTAGGCTGTAACTTGATCTGAAACGCTAATGAATACTGATGTAAACATTTAAAATATTAGCACAGAGATTACAACAGCATATTACACTATGACCAGGCTGGATTTATACCAGGAATGCAAGTCTGGTTCAATATGATGAAAAGCATAAATGTAATTGACCATATTAATTTTCTAAATCACATGATCATATCAATGGATGTAGAAAAAGCTTTTGACAAAATACAATACCCATTCCTGTTAAAAATGATAGAATGCATAGAAATAAACAAAGCTTTACTTAATATGTTAAGCAGTATTTATCTAAAATCAAAAGTCAGCATTATTTGTAATGGGGATAAGCTAGAGGTATTCCAGTAAGATCAGAGGTAAACCAAAGATAACCTATTATCATTATTATTATTTAATATAGTGCTAGAAATGCTAGCTATAGCAATAAAACAAACAAAAAAAAAAGAAATTGAGGGAATAAGCACGGATAAAAAGGAAACAAATTTTCATAGACAAATTTTTATAGACAATATGATGGTTTATTTAGAGAACCCTGGAGTCAACTAAAAACTAATTGAAACAACTTTATCAAAGTTGAAGGATATAAAAAAAAATACAAATTACTAAGATTTCTGTATCAACAAAATGCTTCAGGAAAAAAAAATTCCATTTGAAATAACTACAAATATATATATATATATATATAGATAGATAGATAGATAGATAGATAATACATGGGCATCTATTACTCACTAAGATACACACAGAAATTAAATGAAAACAATCATACAATATTCTTTACAGAAATAGACTGATATAAATAATTGCAGAAATATTAATTGCTTATATGTAAGTCAAATCAAAATAATAAAAATGACAATGTTATCTAATTAATTTACTTGCTCAGTGCCATATACCAAACTACCAAAAGATTACTGCAGAAAACTAGAAAAAAAATCATGACAAAATTCATCTAGAAGAAAATGGGTCAAAAAATGTCAAGGAAATTAACAGGAAAAATTGGAAAAAAAGGAGACCCAGCAGTATTAGATCTGAAGCTATACTAAAAGACACAATCATCACAGCAATTTGGTACTGTTTAAGAAATAGAAATGTTAATCAGGAAGATCTTCATTTGGAAACAAGTAAAATTTAATTTAAAAAAAGCAAACTGGACAGTTTGGAGTCATTTGAAATAGGAAGAGTTCTGGAGTCAAAAGAGAGTGAACTATGAAAGTTGAAAAGAAAGTTAGCAGAGGAAAAACTCATTTTTTGAGAGAGAAATCATGGTAGAGATGAAATTGTAATATTCCTTCTTATTCTTTGAGTAACAAATCCTCCTTGACTGAGGTATAATTAGTACTAAGTGGTACTAAGTAATATTTAAAGCCAGACTCTGAAGTTAAGAAAAGCAAACAGGTCAATCATTGGATTGTAGAATACACAGAGAGAAGTAACGTATAAGAGTACTAAAAATGTAGAAAGGAGAAATGTGAAAGGCTTTCGATGTCAAACAGCAAATTTTATATGTAATCCCAGAGATAATGATGAACTGAGTTTATTTATTGAGTAATGGAGTGACATGGTCAATCAGAAAGATCCCTTTGGCAAACTGAACATAGAGGAAACTAAGGTATTAAAAAAATTTGAGGCAGAAAGACAAACCAGATTATTGCTACAATTCATCTGTAATGTGATGAGGGTCTGCACCAGGGTGTCAAGATGAAACAAGTAATATTTCAAAGCTGTAACAAAGGCAGAATTGACATAAATTGCAACAAGTTAGATTTGAGGAATGAGAGAATGAGAAACAGAAGAATGACAACTAGGTTTGAGACTGAGAAACTAGGAGTATTATAGTATCCTTGACAGTTAATAGGAAAGACCAGAGAAAATCGGGTGAAAATAATGTTTTGAATATATTGAGTTGAAGATGTTCATGGGACATCCAATTTGGGATGTATAATGAGTTTTTGGAGGAGTAAAAAAGGAAGTTAGAAGAGAGCTTAGGGCTAAACAAAAAAAAAAATTAAGAATGATCTCTATAGAGATGGTAATTAAATCCATGGGAACTTATGAGATAAACAAAGAAAATATTATGTAGAGGGAGAAGAAAGGCGGTTCAGGACAGAGCTTTGGGCATGATCAATAAGCACAACCTAGAGGAAAAGTAAGAAAAGGATTTTAAGAAGCAGCAAATAAGGCAGATAGGATAACAATCAGGAAAGAATAGATTAATAAAAACCTAAAAAGAACAATATTTTAAGGAGAAGGTGGTCAACAAGGTAAAAGACTATAAATTAGTTAAGAACGATGAGGATTGAGAAAAGCAATTAGATTTGGCAATTAGGAGATCACTGTTAAGTTTGGAGAGAGCAATTCCAGATGAATATCATCAGAAGTCAAACTTCAGAGAAGTAAGAAGACAATAAGCATAAAGGAGATAGAAGGGCATGAAAGGAAGTATAAATATAGAATGAAGCTAGGGTTTTTTGAGGATGAGGGATACAAGGACATGTATTAAGGCAAGTCATAAATTTATCTTTTTTTCAGAGAGTATCTATATATATATATATATATATATATGGAGATCTCTTCAATACTGCTTTGTTATGATATTTCACAATTCTATCCAAATAGTCTGTATTATACACCTAGAAGAGCATTTTTTTTTCTAGGTTCATTAATCCTCACTCAAATGCTTTTCATCACATGGAGAAACAAGGTTTTTTGATTTTCTATAATGAACATGGATTCTTAATGTACAATAATTCTGTCTCTCCCCCCTTTATATATCCCATTTCCTCTGAATTAGGTATATCTTTCTCAAGTTAAATTCCAATCACAGATCCTTTTCTACCAAGCCTTTGGTAACTGAAAAGTCAAACTTTCCTACTTATATGGAAAATATATGTTCCAATGCATATTTTATACATTTGATAGAAGACATATGAAGCATGGTTCTAATGCTGGTTCTTCTTGGACATAGTGGCACTTCACTGCCTACAGCAAATTTCTCTTTTATTCCTACTTTCTCATTTAGCTTCAATCTCTGTCTACTACCTACAAACATACTCATCTTTCCTTCACTCTCAAAAAAAGCCTCCCTTGGTCATTCTGTATCTCTCATGACCCTTGTGACTAAAGTCCTTGAGAAGATCAACTGTTATAGAGGCATGTACTTTTTATCTCACTGTCACTGGTTCCTGACCTTATCATTCAGCCTAAAACTGCTCTCTCTAAATTGCCAAAGCCAATGGCCTTTTTTCAATCCTCATTCTTCTTGACCTCTCTAAAACTTTTGACACTATCAATCACTACTTCCCTGATATTCTCTTTTCTAATCTTTCACAGGCACTAGTCTTTTCTGGTTTTCCTCCAACCTATCTGACTGTGCCTTCTCCTTGGCTGAATTCTCATCCAGATCATGTTCAATAACCTTGGGTGTTGCACAGCATTCTGTCATGAGCCAACTTCTCTTTTCTCTAAATACTATTTTGCTCAATGATCTCATCAGCTCCCATAGATTCAATTATCATCTATCTCCATGTTGATGACTCTGAAATCTACTTATCTAGACCTAATCACAAGGCTGACCTCTGGTCTTCTATTTACATCTGCCATTAGACATCCTGAAGTAGATAAGATTCCCTATATGTAACAACTTAAACTCAATTATGTCCAAAACTGAACTTTTTTCCTTCAATCCTTTCCTCCTTCCATGTTTCCCTATTACTATTGAGAGCACCACCACTCTCCTAGACTCACAATATAGGTATCATTTTTGACACTTCACTTTTATCCCAATTTCCAATCTGTAGTCAAATGTTGATTTTACTTTTATGACATCTTTCAATTATGACCCCATCTTTCCTTCAATACTTCTACTACCCTAGTGGAGACCCTTATCACCTCACACCTGAATTTTTACAACAACTTGTTAATTGGTCTGCCTACAATAGGTCTCTCCCCATGCTAGTTCATATTTCATTCTACCAGAAATGTGGTTTTCTTACCCCACATGTCTGAAACATGTAACACTCAAACACTGATGGTTTCCTATCACTCCCATGATCAAATATAAAATCCTACTAGCCCCTCCCATTCTTCCAGTTTTTTTTTTTTTATAACTTACATTCCCTCATGTACTTTTCAATCAAAAGACATAGATCTTCTTGCTGTTTGTTGAAGACATCTTAAACTTAATACATCTCAAACTCTCCTGACTTAGGACATTTTTACCGACTATCCCCAATTCCTGGAATGCTCTCCTTTTTCATCTTTGCCTCTAGGCCTCCTTCAAATCCTAGTTAAAAATCATACATTCTATTGGAAGCCTTTCCCAATTGTTCTTAATTCTTCGGTGGTTTATCTGTTGATTATTTCCTATTTATCTTTTACATAGCTTGTTTTTACATAGCTGTTTGCATATCTTCTCCATTAGACTATTAGCCCTTTAAGGGCAGGGACTGTCTTTTCCTTTACTTTGTACCCCCTAAAGCTTAGCACAGTATGTGGTACACTATAGGTGCTATTAAGCACTTATTATTAATTATTAATCACTGTATTATTAAACACTTATTAAAGTGTTTGTCAACTGACACCAATTAAGGAGAAATAATTCTCAAACAACTTCATATTGACCCAACTCACTATGTCACCAACTCAGCACCAATACAGGACTCAAGAAAATAAATTACAGAATATTACTTACCACAAAAAGCACAGGTTTTATTGTAATCAATCTTGTTTCAATAAAACTTTTGAATATCACCAAAAAGACCTATACAAATCTTTCTGAATGTCTTTAACTTTAACATTTTAACTTAAAATGTGTTTAAGAAATTCTATGGTCTATTTCTGAATTAAGTTATAGTAATTAAAAATGAAGTACATTTTATAGTTTAAAAGCAAAATAAAATACATTCTCAAGGGTAAAAGCATGACATCTTACAATTTTATTAGCTTCTCATATGTTTTTAACATTAATGTATTAGAAATACACACACACACACACAAAGAGAGAGAGAGAAAGAGAGAGAGATATTTATATCACAAAGAGAAAAATTTCTAATCAAAAACTTAATTTTAATTATTTGAAAGACTAAGTCACATACTTTTATTCACAAGATTTTTAGTCTAATTTAATATACTAATACAAACAAGTAAAAGGGAAATAATTATGTTATTTAAATATTAAATAGAACTATTCAAAGTAAAAATAACAACATAAAGTGGTATTAAATTGTACCTTTTTATTTTAAATAACTTTTTTTTGATGCCCAGTAAAGGCATCACAGCTCCTATATTATATAGATTTCTTCAAAGAATACTGAAGCTCTTGCCTCTAGAATTCAATCTCCCTTTTTCCTATGTCTATATGAACCAATTTTAAAACAGATACTTTTTCTCCTACAAGTGTAGATGTTCCTTATGTGCAGATAACAATGATTTGTAAAGAGCATATTTCCACAAAACCTGTAGCCTAAAAAGTCCCTCTACATTATTTTGAGGTAGCTAGAAGGAGGAATATTACAAATTGGGAAAACCAGAGACTGTCAACAAAAAATTTGCTCAACATAATAATATACTGTCAATTAAAATTTCCTTTCAACTGGCCCAAAATGCATGAGTCTCATTACAAAATCTTTGCATGCTTTCTAGTTTATTATAGTTCAAGATTCAGTTTGGCTCCATCAATATTTAACATTTTTAGATATGTACCACAAAATTTTATTTTTTTAAATCTTAACCAATGAGTAATAATCTTTTATCTTACGCTTACAAACTATTTTAATAGAAGATCTATTATCCCAGTTCCCTGTGGAAAAAAGAGTCAACAAAATAAGTTCTACAACATACTATGATCTTTCAAAAACAAAGCAAGAAAAGTAAATATCTAGGTTTTCTAATTAGTTATCAAATGTCCTATAAAATTTTCATTATATATTTGATATGATTTTGAACTTTTAAAAATTACTTCTGTCATGTATATTAAATATCTCTAATTTTAGATATCCTTACTTCAAATGGGAAATTATGATAGCAATCAGAAATTACACAATGGGCAGGATTACCAAAGCAAGATGATTGTGATGATAGTGGTAAGCATTTTATTATCATCAAAAAATAAGCCCTTAATGCAATACATACATTGAGAGCTAGGTATTTAGTTAATGAAGATAGTGTTTGTGTGTGTGTGTGTGTGTATGACTATATTAATATTTTTGTGTGTACATACACATATATATTACCATAAATACTAACTAATATTTATATTACAGTAGAGAGAGAGACACCAGAGGCAAAATAATAGAATGGCAAAAATTCTTGATTGAGTCAGAAGTCTTGGATTTTAGTCCCAATTTTTCCACTAAGTTCCCATCCAACAAGCCCTGAAAATATGAATTTCACTTAAAAATCTTCATATGCTTTCCAATTTATCACAGATTAACAATGACTATTTTGGCTTCATTAACCATTTTTAGATTTGTACAACAAGAGTTATAAAACCATAGGAAATTATTTTACCTCTTTCATAAGCATATTTCTTCATCTAAAAGATGAAGGAATTGGACTAGATTTCTAAGTTGCCTTCCAATTCTAAAATACTAGGATTCTGTTCATAATTCTATTTCTATATCTAATATATGAAGACAGAAAAAAAGGTTTTCAGTGAAAAAACGTACTGCTTATCTCAAAATCAATCTGGCAAAAATACAGCCTAGATCAAAATTTTATGCCATAATCTACAAAAAATTTAAAATATCAAAATATCAAATTCTAAATATCAGAGTTTATACCACAAAAAGTGGAGGGAAATATTACTATCAAGTTTTTCAGATAAGTGTTTGGCATTATTAAAGATATAAAAATTATTAGGAGAAATATGGCTAAAACTAATTTTAAAATATATGCACTGTAACTCTAAAGTTGACAAACTGACAAAGATGACTGAAGATGAGAATATTTGATGCTGACAAGACTATAAAGCAGGAATGGGGAACATTTTTTTTTCTGCCAAGAGCCATATGGATATTTATAACATCACTCAAAGGCCATACAAAATTATCAACTTAAAAACTCAAACAGCAGGAGGTTGTTAGCTAGCTTTTAACACATCATTGCCTACAGTTGACTTGGCAGAACCAGACCAAATGATTTCACAGGCCTTATAAAAGAGCCTGCAGATCGGATATTACCCATCCCTGTTGTAGAAAAAGAAGCACACTAATTAATTGTTAGTGGGAACTGTGAATTAACATGAACATTCTAGAAAGTCATTTGGAATTAAACAAATAAAGTGACTAAACTGTACAAATCATTAGACCTATAGATTCCTTTGCTAAGCATGTGCCCCAAGGAGGCCACTGATAAAAAGGCTGCATAGACAACAAAATATTTATAGGATCACTTTTTTCTATTAGCAAAGAATTGGAAACAAAGTATATTTCCATGGGACCATGAATGCAATGGAGTATTATTGTGCTGTAAGAAATAATGAAAAATTGAAAAGAGAGAAGCAGGGAAAGACTAATAATATGAAGTGATGTAGACTGAAGTAAGCAGAGTCAAGAAAACAATACCAGCCTCCCCCCCCCCCACCAGTGACTACAACAATGTAAATGAAGAAAACAACTATTACAAAACAAACCAAAATAAATGTGTAAAATAACACTATGGTACCAAAGAAGAAATCTGAGAAGACTATTTTTCACATTTCTTTGCAAAGAGGAGGGCATACAAGAGGGAAATATTGCATATATTTTCTGATTTTTCAATATATTAGTCAATTTTCCTGATTTTTTTCCTTCTCTCTCTCTCTCTCTCTCTCTCTCTCTCTCTTTTTTTTTTTTTTAGAAAATGTCTTTTAAATTTTAAAGATTGTTCTCTGAGAGGGAAAAGAGAAGGAATGCAAGAAAAAATTGCTCTTGTACAAACAAAATTTCTATTTAAAAAAGAATAATATTCACCATGAATTACTAATTAGCAACTAGAAGTAGTCTTAAAACCCCAAACCAAAGTTAAAATAACAAAGATAGTAATGAAATTACAAGGTAACTACAAGAATGTCATCCTAAAGGCAGAACTAGATTTACAGGTTTATTAGCTTTATATGAATTAATCACATATATATATATGTTAAATTTTTTGTTTAAAAAAGAAAAAAAGGACATTCTAGAACAACAATGGTCTTTTCAACTGTTTTACTACCTTAAAAAGAAAACTTTCAATAAGGAAGCATTTGATTTCACCAGAAAAGTTTACCTTGTATTTTCCTTGATCACAGCCACACAACGTGCTCTCCATGGTGTAGCTTCTCTGTACTCCTATTTCCCTCCATACAACAACACGGGCTGTAGATTGTTTAGACTTTTCCACTACAAAACTGCAGCTGCTCATACAGAATGCAGGGGCAATATGGCTCAATATCTTAGGCAAGGTCTGAGAAAAAAATCAGTATTTTTCAAAATTAAATTAAATTATGATTGTATAGGTCCTACATATCCCATAACTCATCAAGAATTTTAGATTTTCTGTAGAAAATACTCGACAGCTGTTGAAACAATAACAGCTTAAGTTTATATTACACTCTATAAAATACCTGTCTCCTAACACTCCAATGAGGTAGGAAATATAAGGTATTATTATCCCCATTTTACCCATGGTCACAGAATTTGTATACACATGGCAAGGCCAAATCCTGAGGCCAAAGCTCTTTCCAGGTTCCCCTTGCTTCCTTTTCAAATTGTGGCTCTGGTGACTCACCATGATGTCAATTTTAGGAATTCCAGAGACAAAGTTTCTAATTCAAACCAGTTTATAATTTCAATATCAGAGATGATGTTAATAAGGTAATTGTCTTTAAACAATATATATAAAAGCACTATACAAATAAGAAGCAATTTTCAAGTTTTACCAGATGCCATAGCAAAATAATATTGCTACATAAGATAATTATTCAACATTATCAATTTTAGAAAAATAAAAGAATAAATGAAGTTCAACTTTTAGAATAGATCAGTCAAAAAACTAATATTATAGTTCACTTTTCATCTTTACCACCCTTAAACAATAATAAGTAAATTAAATCAGTACAAGAGCTTCTACTGGTGAGGGAACTTCCAGTTTCTGGTTTTAAACATTTATTTGCAAATCACTTTTATTTCCTCATGATTCTTCATTTTGTTTGAGTCCTATTTGCTGCACAGGCCCTGGCAAAGGTTGAGAATGAAAATGTGGAAGACAACTTGATGTATATATTGCTAATCCATACAGACAAAATGCTGGGGAAAAGAGGGAAAGCAGAGCTAATGGAAAAATAATATCTTAGAATAGGTGAGGAGTACTAATAAGTTCCCCCTTTCAGAAATCTCTCCCCAATGCATCTTAGCAATTATACACTTGATTCAATTCAACAAACATTTATTTAGCATCTACTGTGTATAAGACACTTTAGTAGTCACTGGGGATTCAAAGGCAAAAATGAAACTGTTGTCCTTAAAGCATTTATATTCTACTGGTAAGAGATGATATAAATATATGTAAATAAAAAGCACAAGTTAATTTTAAGAAGGCAAAAGCACTACCAAATGCCCAAAGGGGATGTCAGGAAAAGCCTTTTGTAAGTCTTATGTATGATTTTTGCTTTACTTTTCTTTTTCTTTTTTTTTTTTTTTTTTAATAACAGGAACCTTATACAGTCTGGAGAAGTCTATGGGCCCCTTCTCAGAATAATGGTTTTAAACGCTTAAGATAAAATATGTAGCTTTACAAAGGAAATTTTTGTAAACAAAGGAAAATACAGTTTTACAAAGCAAATATTGAAATAAGGATTTAATTTTTTGCCATCCAAATTCTATACATACAAAGAGGTCTGTGCATTCTAGATTAAGACGCTCCTAATTTAAAGGTCACTTAGAATTCTATAAAGCAGCAATGAGGAAGGAATGTATTCCAGCACAATACAGAGAGAAGAGATGGCCTACTATATAGAGAGAAGTGAGTTTGATTAGAATGCAGAAGAAAAAGGGAACAATATGAAACAAGACTGGAAATGTAGGTAGAAACCAAATTATGGAGAATCCTCAATGTCAGGTTGAAGACTGAGATCATCAAAACCTAGTTCATTTAATAAAAACTTATTAAGCAACATATTACATATGAAGGAGCCTATAACAAAACATTCAAGTCTCACTCTATGTTAAGAGGAGCCTGATGACTTCCTCAGGCATAGAAAACTAGAACTTAAAACTTTCTCAAACACCTAAAATCAAAAGTACATTATACAGAACAAGTTTGTTATTTCCAAAGTTCAAAAACAATTTATGTTGTCCCTGCCCTACAAATTAGTGAATGATATTCTTTTAAATTTCTGAATAGTGTCTTTATTTGTCCCTAGAAGTAAATTTTTTTATTTTTTCAGAGGACTGAAGAAAGACCTTATATGTAAATTGACAGGAGAGTAGTGAGGAACATGGAAGATAAAAGATTTCTTTCTGGGAAGCCTGGACAATAATGTCCCCTTAGGGGGGGAATCATAACTTCTTAAATCTTCATAATTAAGATTCAATGGATCTGGAATAACATGACCAGGAGAAGATATCTCAATGGCATATCTTTACATAAATCTAATTTAATCAGGAAAATCTAGAACATAAGAGTTTGTACACCTTTCCAGGATTGACCGGCATTAGAGAGTTGGAACTCTGAAAAGGTGTACTTGAATCCAGAACAGCAGAGTACTTAAGGCTAAGTACCTACTCAATGAGAGAGAATAGTTCTATAAACATATACTTAGATGATATGGTAATGTGATGGCTCTCCTCACTATTAGTGCCTGCTGAATGTGCTGTAGTGAGGTAATCAGGGAAGCATTGGAGGGCTGAGGGAGAGAGTCAGAGTCTCTCTGCCACAGCACCTCAACAGGGAAGATTTCGGGCTCCAGACTTCAGAATTCAGGATCCATCTTAGACGAGCCACGTGGCAGCTTGCCTGCTTCCTTCCCGTCTCCTCCTAAAGACTAAGGACTTTGACTGATCCTGATTCTGACTGATCCTGAGGCCCTCCTCAGGAGGGAGCTAGCCTAGACATTATAACCACTCATTTTTAGAGTTTTTGTCTTATGCTGTTATCCTAAGGCACATCTGTATTTTCATGCAGTCCATAGCTTCTATTTCATTTTTTAATCTACTTTAAAAATTTTCATTGAGTAGCTATTTACATGTATAACATTACTTGATCCTTAAATGAGCAATTTCTTTTGTTCATATTCTAGGAGAGAGGAGGAGGAAGAGGTGGAGTTGTTGAAGAAAAAGGAAGAAGGAAGGGGAAGAGAAAAAGAAGAATGAAATTATAGGCTTTTCTGCAAAGCAGAGAACACATCAACTTTATAGAACTCACCCTGTATCCCAAATCTTCAACCACATCACAAGAGGCAGCATTATCATTAGTATGCCACACAGTCTCCTTGATACTGCAGCCATACATAAATACATTTTTCTTTCGAGAGTGACCATGATAATCACAATAAACCTACAAGTGACAATATAATATTCAGAATATTTTAAAGCTCAGGTTTTAAACATTATCAAAGTACAGATAATAAGTATCTTCAAACCTATTCTAGAATTATATTTCTAAACCTCTTAATCTCATTAGAGTTATAATTTAACACAAAGTAAAACATTTCAGGAAGTAACACACAGGTTAAAAAGACCAACCTCTGGTAAAGTCGATACCTGGCAATATTCTGCAACCCAAACCACAGGTTTTACTGCTCAGTTTTTTGATATGTGATATAGCTATTTAATATTTTTCTCTTTTCAATTTTATTGCAATTTTGGTTTATAAAATGTAAGTACTGTTACCTCAAAAAGTTGCTAGTTTTAATTAATTAGTCAGTAATTTCAGAAATCAGCTATGAAAAATAATTATAAAAATTATAAGATTAGTAAAATGAAATTTTACTAATGAAAAAGTAAAGAACAGGCTTACAAGTTGGTGGATACTTTATGTGATGTTTTTCTATCTTTTCCAAAAGCAGCTTAAATAATCTAAACATTTTAGCAGATGGGAAATATTTAATTTAAAAGAGAGATGAGCTCAAAAGAAAGAAAAGTAACACACATATGCATACAAATACATATACACACAAGCAAACAGTCCAATATACAATCTCACATTACACATATACTACTCTGGTTATAACTCTTCTGGAAATTTTAACAAACTGAATACTGAACAAAAATTTCTTCATTTGTGTGCATGAGATTTCTTAGAACAACTGTAATAATGATTCTATTCTGGAGAATTTAAGATTTTAAGAATTTAAATGATGCTTATGTTATTACACTGATGGTTAAACAGGGAATCAAATGCCCTGAAATACAGCAACTCATAAGTGTCACTAAAATTTCTACAAGCAAAAGTTGAAGAATGAATGGAAGTAAAAAATAAAGAAAACTGTGAAATGGTAAATATTTTTAAAAACCCACAAATATTATTTTCGAATTAAAATTGTAAGAAATTACAGAAATACAAAATTGTCTAATTAAGACAGTCTGATTAAAATACTAGGATCACAAAACTAAAAGAGATCTTAAAAACCATCCTATTCAAATTGTTCATTTAGAGATGAGAAAAGTAAGGCTCAGGAAGATAAATTATAAAGAGCTATAGTATAGTGTGTTGGGTGTTTTTTTAAAATTATTTAGGGATATCAACATGCTTATTAAAAAATAATGAAATCACCTCTAAGTCACTGCTTATGGAGAAATGATGTAACATTTATTAAGCACTTTATTAGTAAAATAACTTCGAAATTATTAGATGTGTTTTTTTATGTTTTTCCTTATGTGACCAATACATACCATAGTTCCCTGCACACAGTAGATGCCTAATAAATGTTCCTTGATTTTGAAATATTACTATGCATTTATATATTCATCTCCTTGACTAAGCAGCCTAAAAACAAAAGCTGACACTTACCAGAGGTAAACGTTTTATTGCAGCCATATATTGAAGTAGACCTTTAGCATGGTAAATTGTTGGATGCAAATCTGGGTTTGGACTTTGCCACTGCCGGTTCAAATCTTCTCCACTTAAAGAACAACGGTGGCTACCCAAACACAAATATATACACAAAGAAAGCAACTTGTCACTAAACCATTAAAGTTGTTTTTATATTTTATATATATATATATATATATATATATATATACACACACATATATATATATTCAAATGTGCATAGATGTCTAAAATAGAATATATAAAATTCTAACTGCCACTAAAGTGAGATAAGTCAGAATTTTCTTGTTTTTCAAAAATTAATTTATGTTCTAACAGTATTCAAAATAACCTCATGATTAAAATTTAAATTAGGTTCTTGGGCTCTAAGCCTTTGTCTCCTATTCTATCAAATAAGACCAATACCTACCACCTTGTTGCTCCTTAGAGTTGGAATGAGTATCAAAAGATACATACAAAATAATTTTGTAAGACTGTAAAATGCTATATAAAAATAATAGATATTCCAATTTCTTATTGGGCATAAATAATTAAAGAAGACAAAGTTGTTAAACAAATAATTAGAGGTAGATAACTATAAAACAGGATTATAATTCACTAACAGGCTAATTATTTCTCCCTGCAGACCTGCATTATATGCCACAATTCCATGTCACTAAAAACTATGAAAAATATTCAAGTTGTTTCCACATTAGAAGAATTCACATGGTCTCCCAACCTACCAATTCACTTCAAAACAAAAATGGATAAAGATTTGTGGCAACAAATTCATTAATTAGAAAAATCTCTTATGACTTTGTCTGCAAATGACTTCTCAGAACCCTTGCCTTTTAGAAAGTGATCTCTCTTTAAATTCCAAATCAAAAAATTCAGTAATTGCCATTCCTTTATATCAGAAATAATTTAGCAGTACAGTTAATCTACTAAGCAGTAGTCTTAGTAGACTAAGGCAATGGAAACCATCTCCAGAAGATTCTATAACTAGGGATATGCTAATATTATTCTCTTTAAATTAAAAAGAGAAAAAAATATGGAAAAAATATTTTCCCTAAAGCAACAAATTGTGTCATCTCCAAAACAACAAAAACAATGCTTAAGAGCCTCTATATGTAGGAAACTATATATTAAATTATAATACTATAAACCGATTATTTGATGAATTCTAGTCTCAGACTAGATCACTGGATGATCTTGCTGTGTTTATACAATATACTGTCTTGATTCAAGGAATACAGCATCTCAAATCTGATAATCAAAATCAAAAGGAATAACTTTTTCAATCAGAATCATAAAAAATAATATATAACTAATTTAAAATTAATCTTAAATATTTCTATATGAAAATTTACTTTATTTGGGGGCAAAAACTGATGTGCTTCAGTTTTCCAAAGTAACCTGATCACTGACATATATTATCAATAAATCTTTAAAAATCATAACAGTGAGATATTTGTAGTATTAGTTTTAACTTACTTTCCATTAATGACACCATCTGGGTTTAGCATTGGGACAATTTTAAAAATATAAGATTCACGCAAGCTCTGAGCGGTAGGGTTATTACTCATGAGATATTCCAAAGTTCCTTTCATAACCCAGCTTGAATTAGTTTCTCCAGGATGTACTCGAGCAGATAAGAAAATATAAGGGCGATTTCCTAAATACAAAATTCATGTTAAAATGAAAAGTTACAAGTTTAAAATAAAAATACTATTTTAAATGATTTTAGAACTTTATTTACTTAACTATGGATCCAAATATTAGATGACATAATAAAATGGTGATCATTACTGATTAAATAATTCATTTATGACCAGGCTTAATTTTATTATATTTTATTATATTTGAAATGAATATGTAATACCATCTTATACTTATAAATAAGCAACTGTTGGAGGAACCTGAATAGTTATAATTTTTTCCTCTTATGATTTTCAAAAAAGCTAAAGGGATCAGAAAGAAGCATATATTTATATTCATTTTATAGGCATTAAGATTAAAAATCTATCATATTTTGAAACAATTTCCAAACAACCCTATTTTTACATTGTTTTGGCAATCAGTTCTATACAAGAACTTAGCTCATCCTTACATACTTTCACTCATATCAAGGTCACCATATAAATGAACCTTTTTATATATTTTTTTCTCTTTGTAAAAATATTTTCAAGTTAGTCTAATAAAGTATGTGTGTGTGTATATATATATACATGCTCTATTATCATATGATCATAGATCATATAGGATCAGAAACTCTCAAATCCATATCCTTGATCTTAGAGATGAGAGAATTGAAGCATCAGGAGAATAAGTGACTTTTGCCAATTCACACAGGAAGTAAGGAACACAGCCAGGGTTGTTTAATCTCAGGGCCTCTTCCTCCAGGATTAGTGCTTTTCCCATGTAGATTCCCCTCTTTTTTACACACACACACACACACACACACACACACACACACACACCACAGATCCACAGATACACACAAACATACATAAACTCATACACATATAGGCTATATATGTGTATATATACATACACACATACATATACATACATATATGCGATCTCATTTTTATGTTCTTTCTATCTATTTAGAAAATATATCTAGAATAAAAATTAGACATTTCAAAATTTTGAACGTAGTCAAGAAATAGTTGTAAACCTAGGCATCTAACTGTGCTACCATATTTGATAATTTTCTTAATATAAGTTATTAAACACTAAAAGCAATACCTAATGAACTCATTCATTATAAAGGCATGTTGTACTTTTAAATGTAATTAGTTTACTACTTCTTCATTTCTAAGATAGAAACTGTAGCCAAGGCAACCAGGAAACATATCTGTGTTTTGTATAAAGCAATTTATATACTTACTAAATTGACAGATATTTTCATAATAATTGGACTCTGGCATAGCAGTTATAGTCAATAAAGGACAGCTGTTTCCAGACAGAGTTTCACATAACACATCTTGTCGAAAATAGATTTGTTGAGGATTGTGTGATGATTCCAATTTTTGAAGATGCATCTTGATAACAAAAATATTTGAAAAGCACAGCATAAAGTCCTTTGTAAATCTCTCTTATGCTATACAGAAAGTAAAGCATTCAGGATTTTATGTTACTATAGGTGGATGGTAACACAGTAACTTTAGAATTTGTCCAAATGAGAATTGAATACTTCATATATCTACCAATATTAACCTCTATTCCTTATAAGTTAAAAACAATTCCCTTCAGAACATTCTTTCAGTAGAAAAGTCATGTTCAACATACATAACCATTCTACTCTGGAAACAAAACCACTTATCCTCTTTGACAGTCGAATCACTTGCATAATCTGATATTTACTATCTCAGTAAAAATTATTTCAGCTGGCTAGCAGACAAAAATTAATGAAATATAAGTTTTTGCTTTGTGACACTATGAAGATATTTTTAAATTTAAAAATAACTATGAAATAAACTTGGGCCTAATATTTCCACCCATAATCATTTCTAAATGGTAAGAGTAGGGGTTTTTGTTTGTTTTGGTTTGTTTAGGGAGAAATGGACTTGTGATTTCATTAGTGTAGGAAGCACATGGTAAAAAATAAAGAACTTCCACTAAAGCAGATTAGCACCTTTTCTGGAAGTTATTATCTTAAAGAGTTGCCTGGGGCACTGAAAATTTGAGTAGTCAATCAAGAGTCACACAAACAGAATATAATAAATATGAAATATTTTGCTTTAGGGGAATTTATAGTCAGATAGGGAGGTTAGTACACACAGAGTCCTAATCTGATACCTCATTATAGCTTGCAAGAAACACCAAATAATGGCTGTGCCAGCAGAGCACATTTAGTTCAACTATAACAGCATATACTGTCCTAAAAATTCTCTCATTATGCAAAATTGCACTATAAAAGCCATAGGGTTTATAGGAAAATGGGGTTAGGGTCACAACATTTCATATCATAGATTTTTCTTTTATTTTTTTGCAGTGTTGTCTCTGATGGTCCAAAATGTCCAAAAATCTTTTATGCTCAGGAATCACATACTTTCTCATTTCTTTCAAAACACTTTATTTTAAACTTCTAATCAATACTTACAAGTTTTTCTTTTACAGGAATTAGTTGACATTTTTGAAACAGAACATTTAGACATCCTAAGATGTTTGGGATTTTGAAGGAATTTTTTTTTTTATATAGGAAAGTTCACAAATGCCAAAGAATGCTAAAACATAGCCATGTAGAGAAATATACATGCTAAATGGAAGTAGCTGGCAGAGATGTTTGAGATGCATGCATCTTGTGTATTCCTACATGGCTCAGTTCAGCTGAGTAACAGTTTCTTGAAGATGAAAGCATTCATAAGCAAAAATGAAGTTCACATTTGCTTAAATTGTTCTCTAATATATCAATCTCACTGGAACAAATTCACATTTTCAAAAGAAGCTTTATGGAAGAATTAACTGTACAAATTTTGGCAGGATCTGACATTCTAAAAGATTTGTAGTCCTAGCAACAGACAAGGTCAATTTTCTGAATATTAGGCTCAACACCAGTAAACTAGCCCCCCTTGGCAGTTAATCCTTTGGCCATAGCAACCAATGAAACAAAGAAAAATACAAATTTAATCTCATTCTTATATAATGTTCTCTTGCTTCTACAGAAATGCTAAGCATCACAGATTTTCAAAGAATCTGTAAACTTAAATTTAGCTGCTGGGACACAATGTGAGATTCCAATCTTATCCATTGACTGAGTAGACATACAAATTAAAGAATGGAATCATATTAACTTGATCACCTCATTAAAAAGGAAACCATAAGACAAAAGGTAGCTGAAGCTAAATGAAAATATGGCTCTCAATTTCTCCTTGGAAAAGAAAGGAAAGAATTGGCAAAGTTCATTTTAAGGTTGCATCCAGGGTTAAGAAGAAACATCATTTTATAAGACATATGGTAACCTTACTATCCAAGCTCATGATGAGCATTTGTAAAAATAACAGTGTGAAAATAATTGGTTTATGTGTCAACATCTGTTAGAGGATGAAGAAATAGAAATTTTGATCTTCATAAGGACTTCAATACAAAGGTAGGCAAGTAGGCATTGAGGAGGGGAAAAAATTTGGGAAATTCAGAAGTCAGAAGACTTATAGACCATACAGAAGCTTTACCTATATATCACATATACTTTCTATGAGAAAAGAAATAGAGATAGTGAACACCTAAAAATATAATAAGTAAAATTCATCATATTTTAATAAATTAAATTTACTATTTAATGAGAAACATTATTTATGAGGAAGTCATTTCTAAAGTGGCTATCTGCTCATTTTCAGGATACTGACTTATTAAAGCAAAAATCAAGATTAATACAAAATGATAAAATAAAAACGAAAAAAATACATGATGCTCATTTAACAATTCCAACCTGATCTATTCATAAACAAAGAACCAGAAGTATCATAAAAAATGTTATCAGAGAAATATATATATATATATATATAGATATATACATATATCTATATATATATTTTTTTTAAAGAGAAGAAAAAAGATAGGCCACTCATGTAGCAAAAGTGAGGAATAAACAGATGGGCATTTATGTGCTACACTGGTCTTCTGGTCTCTTCAAATGCCAAGAAATCTAGTGAAAGGCTCAAATTTGTTGAGTAGACCTCCTGCTCTATACAGTGATATGGATAATTATCTTACCCAAAGGCATAGGCATGGGGGATTGCAATCTATATCAATAAAAGAAGCATACATATCAATGAGATCACAGATCCATAAAAGTACAGAGGAAATAAATATACTTAGATAACTAAATACAAAGAAGAATGTGACAGTGAAAAGAGCCACAGTAGTTCCAAAAGAGGGAAATTTTAATTTGTGGGATAAATTAAGAAAAGCTTCATGAGATGGAAGTACATTTGAGTCTTAAAAATGGGTAAGAATTGAAAAGACAGAATTTGGAGTGGGGACAAGAGGAAATGGGTATATGCCACACAAAAGAAAAAACAAATCTATAGAAGTAGAAAGCATGAAATGGGTTTAAGATAAAATGGAGCGATAAAAATTCCTGCATAGGGTTTCTGAAAAGGAAAAGTAGAAAAAGAAAAGAAAAATTGGTAACAAATTATGAAGAACCCTAATTCCCTAGCTAGAAAAAAAATCAATATAATCAATATTCTATGAAAGAAAGGAATTATATAATTTGCTAACACCTTTATTTCCTTTCCTCCTTCCCCAGTCCAATTATTTGCCAAATAATCAATTCTGGCTTGTTCCTTATTCATTAAGATGATTAATTAAAAGAAAACCAATATTGAGTTACATTGTCATTTATATAATTAGTAATAAATATAATGTAATTCACAGATTAGTTCACCTGTAAAGTTGAGTATGTATACGGATAATGATAAGCAAAATAGCAAACGTCATCCTTATGTGGGAAAGTGACAGTGAATGTAATCGTATAATAGGATTTTCCTTTTTGCCCACCAGCAGCAACAGAACTTCTCGAGAAATGATTTCTGCAAGAGAAAAGCACCAAAAAGTGAATAACATTTATCTGAAATGAATTATATATTGAAATATTATTCAAAATGTCTTAGCCCACTTTATTGGAGCCATCTTATTTGAAAAAATAATTTGTCTTAAATAAAAATTCAGTACAAAGAACAACAGTCTTTACACATCAAATATTGCTAGACTGTAATGGCAGGCATTTTCATATAGTACTTCTCTAGATTTCTTCATCTTTATAAGTTAGCAGTAATGTTTTTTAATAAGTGTGTTTATTCTTTCACCATTAGATATAAATTTTTCCCCAGATTCCAAATGCAATTGAAACATCTTTGTCAATGTACTTTCAAATTTGGAACTCAAAATCGTACAAAGGTAAATATTAAAAACTATCTTTACAAGCAAATGGAACAAAATAAAATATTATTAAGTAAAACAATAATAAAACAATTTATTCTTCAAAATTTCAAAACTAACTTTTCTTTTAAAAAGCACATTTATATGCTTCTAGATTGACAAAGATCAGAGCTAATGATTTCTGTAATATTCTAAAATATAACAACATGAGGTAGTGAATACAGCAATAAATTTAGAATCAGGAAATCATATTTGAGTTCTAGTTCTTAATAGTTGAGGGACCAAATGCAGGTCACAACTTTTGAGATTCACGTTTCTCATCTTGAAAATGAAAAAAAAAATTATAAAGCTATATCCTACTATGCGGTAGGATAATTGTGAGGGAAAATGATTTTAAAGGTATATGTGAGTTCTAATCATTATTATCTTTCCTTTATTAAGGTCAGACTCCAATGACTCAATGAAGTGAAAAGAAAACTTTCCTTAAGATGGAAAGACTCTAAAATGTAGGTCCAGCAATGGACTATATATGTCTATTAACCACTGACAATTTAGCTAAGGTCAGAGAAACTTGCTGGCAGACTAGATAAAGAATTTTTGCAACCATAGCACTAAAAGGATTATTAGCATCTCCTTTACATCTCTAATATAAAGTACCTATATCACTGAAAACATGGATCCCTGAAATTTTTTTACTATTATCTTTAAAATCCATAACACTATTTCTTCTAAGCATCACTATAATAATTTCAAGTTAGTTTCAAATGTATAATTTTCATTTGTTTAACAAGGATCTACTGACCATGTTTAAATCATGTTTAAACTAAGAAACAAATTATAATATAGTCCCTGTTCCCCTGAAGTTTACATTGAGAGGGATCATAATGTCATAATCAATCTAGTCTAAGCCCCTTATTTTACAAACAAGAAAACTGAGGTTCAAAGAGATTTACTGACTTGCCCATGTTCACCCAGATAGGAAATATCAAAAGCAATATATAATAAACCCAGGTCTTCTTTAGGCCAAGTCAAGTACCTTCTCCTTCATACCATTATTCTTGTTAAAGAGTCAAGATGTAGGAAAAAGTTAAGCAATATAATATGTAATTGAGTAAATATAATAGAACAGCTAACTTAAATCTAAAATGATCCTACAATAACTACAAACCTACAAGTAATTCACTGAAAGATTATTATCTGGCAGAGCCATTAAGATAGGAGGCATGGAGGTGGTAAGCGCCAAGTAACAAGGAGGACCACTCTTTAATTTCTTTTTACAAATGTGAGTTTTTTAATGCTAGAAAAATTTCATCTTCCAGACAAAAAGATAAATTCTTTGTGATAAGTCTTGTCCCATGTGTTAACATTAAGGACTCTCAAATCTGCTGACAGTTGTAACCAGTAAGAGATAAACTTTTCAAAGGAAATTGGGACTCAATTTTCAAACCCTGCCCACAAGTATACAAAAATCCTATTCCAAGTCTAGTATGAAGTAAATTTTTTTCACCTTCTTCCTGCTCTTCACAGTACTTCACAAATTTAACTTGTGGACTACAGTGTTGAGCCATCACAAATATCCTAAAATGAAAACTCCCAGAAATACCATGACCAAATTTGAGAACTCCCAGGACAAGAAGAAAATATTACAAGCAACCAGAAAGAATCAAATTAAATATCATGGAACCACAGTCCTGATAACATAAGATAACATAAGGATCAAAGGCCTTAGATTATGGTATTTTGGAAGGCAAAGAAGCTAGCATTACAACAAAAATCACCTAAAAATGAGTATAACTCTTTGGGAGGAAATGGACATTTAATGAAATGAGTGACTTTTCAAGACATGGATAGAAAATTTGATTTTTAAATACAAGACTCAAAAGAAGAAAAAGAAAAAAACCTTAAGGGATTCAATAAGGTTAAAATGTTTGCATTCCTACATAGGAAGATAATACTTGTAACTATTAAAAACTTTATCATTATATCAATTAGAAAGAGTATATATAGAGGGCATTGGTTTAGGTTGACTATGATGGGATGATATCTAAAACATGAAATTAAGAGGGAAGAAAAAGGGATGCACTGGGAGAAGAGGAAAAGTAAAGGCAGAATAGAGTAATAATTTCACACAAAGAAGCACAAGAGAGATTATATGGTACAGGAGAAGATGGGGAGGATGGGCATTCAACACTCAAACCTTACTCTCATCAGAAATGACTCAAAGAGTATAAAATAACATACAGTATCAGTTGGGTATAGAAATCTATCTTACCTTACAGGGAAAGAAAAGAGAAAAAAGGAAGTGATTGAGAGTAGGGCAGACTAAAAAAAAAGTATAGGTCACAAGCAAAACACTTTTGAGGAGGAACAGGGTTAAAAGGAGAGAGAGAGAGAGAAGGATAAACAAAGGGAAAATGAAATGGAGGGAAATACATAGTAATCCTAATTGTGAAAAAAATTGCAGCAAATTTCTCTGATAGAGGCCTCAATTCACAAATAGATAGAGAACTGGATCAAATTTATAAGAATACAAGTCATTCTCCAATTGATAAATGGTCAAAGAATATGAACAGCAAGTTTTAGGAAGAAGAAATCAGAATTATCTGCAATCATATAAAAATATGATCTAAATCACTCTTGATTACAGAAATGCAAATGAAAATAACTCTGAGGTTTCACCTCATACTTATTAAATATAATATGACAGAAAAGAAATATAAAAAATGTTGGAGAAGATATAAGAAAATTGGGACACTGAATCTCTGTTGGTGGAGTTATAAACTGATCCAACCATTCTGGAAAACAAATAAAATTATGCCCAAAGATATATAAAACCATGTATACTAGGCTTGTATCCCAAAGAGGAGAGAGAGAGAGAGAAAGAGAGAAAGAAAGAGAGAGAGATGCCTAGCAGTGGTATTGCTGAACAATCTGATAGAAGTGAAGTGATATATCAGAATTGTTTTAATTTGCATTTTTCTATTCAAACTGATTTAGAGCATTTATTTATGTGCCTATAAATAGCTTTGATTTCTTCATCTAAAAACTACCTATCCATATCCTTTGACCATGTTATCAATTGGGAAATAGCTTGTATTATTATAAATTTGACTCAATTTTCAATATATTTGAGAAATGAGCCCTTTATCAGAGAACTTGCTGTAAAGATTATTTTCCAGGTTTTTGCTTTTCTTCTAATCTTGGTTGCACTGGATTTGTTTGTACAAAAGATTTTTGATTTAATATAATCAAAATTATCTATTTTGTAATGTTCTCTATCTCTTATTTGGTCATGAATTCTACCACCTCCTCCCTCCACAGAAGTGATGGGTACACTATTCCTTGCTCTTCTAAATTTGATCATGATGTCACCCTTTATCTAAATCATGCATTCATTCTAACCTTATCTTGGTATACAGTGTGAGGGCTGGTCTATACTGAGTTTGTACCCTATTGTTTTTCTGTTTTCTCAGCAGTTTTTGTGAAATACTGAGTTCCCAGAAGTTGGGGTCTTTGGGTTTATCAGACTCTAGGTCATTATGGTCATTGTGTCTGGGGTGTCAAGTCTAATCCACTGATGCATCACTCTATTTCTTAGCCAGTACCAAATATTTTTGATGATTACTGCTTTATAACATAGTTTGAGATCTGGTTTGCTAGGTCACTCTCCTTTGCATTTTTTCTTTGGTATTATTGACCTTTTGTTCTTCCAAATGAATTTTGTTAAATTTTTTTTTAGCTCTATCAAATAATTACTTAATAATTTGATTGGCACAGCACTAAATAAGTACTTTAGATAGGAGTCATTTTTATTATATTGACTTGGCCTATCCAAAATCAAATGATATTTTTCCAATTGTTTATATCCATTATTTGTGTGAAAAGTGTTTTAAAACTGTGCTCCTGTAGTTCCTTGTCTGTCTTGGCAGAGAGACTCCTAAGTATCCAAACTCCTTATTTTAGAAATGAGAAAACAGAGGCTCAGAAAGGCCAAGTGACTTTCCCAAGGTCACACGATCAATAATTGTCAGCTCAGGTCTTGTAGACTCCAACAAGTCCAGCCCTGCCCGCTGTGCTGCCAGGCTGTTTAAGAAAACTAGGTAAGAAAAAGTTCAGGAATAAACCCAATTAATATTATGAGCCAATATACAAGGCTAGGATTCAATGTAAAAGTGATTCAGAAGAAAGAATGCCATAAGATCTCTTAAATAGATATAACTATAAATGTATCAGAAATTGGATCAGGGTTAAAATAAAAGCTTAACATTTGAATCCAGGTTAAAATATGATGCAACTGTTGAATGACAAAATAATTTAAATGTAAAAATATTATTAAAAAACAAGATCTTTCCAAAACAAAAAGGTGAAATAAATGCAAATATAAATTTATGAATGCCACAGAAAGAATTAAACATAACATCAAAGTACCAAAGCATTATATAATATTTCTTGAATTTCTCATTTCAGCTCTTAACTCTTAACTCTGAAGCTTACTGAAAAAAAAATAACAAACTTAGTTGCTTAAAAGGAAAGAATACTAAGATCTTCCTTTGAAAACATATAGAGATTCTGTTTTATACACTTATGTTGAAAGAGAATCCAGGTTTTTTTTATAACCTCATTAGGTAGTAAACAAAAACATTACTTCAACAATTTCACTCTTAGAATACTTACTTATAATAACAAATGTCAGTACCTACACGAATCCACCATGGTCTGGCATGTAATGCCTCCTGAACTGAATACATAAGGGGTTGCATACCTTCAAAAAAGTAAAGGAAAACTACACATTAAGAAAAAAAACACTAAAATTTACAGACAGGAAACATTATTTTCATAGCTTAAAAATATAAATAATTAAAAGTAAGGCAATTACATTTATATTTAACTTAAAAACAAATTAAATATTTATTAGCATCTCATGACATTTTTATCAAATGCTATATGTAAGATGTTTCTGAAGCTAGAAACTCAAAGAAAGTAAATATGTAAAAGATTGTTTTTTAAAATAAATTATTTTGATATATTAACAAAATATAAGATAAATGGTATAGAAAACTGTCATGTCAATGAGACCTTTCTAAAATTACAAGATGATATCCAAATCACAAATTCATATCACAGCTTTTTAAAAGTTTTCCCCAATTCTAAATCAAACAAGCTGAAATTCAGCAAAAATATTTTGAATCACAAATATCTAAGGAAGAAAATGATGTGCCAATAAATCATACTGAAAAGAATCATAATTAGAAGTCTCCAGATGTAGTGATGGCTAAGAAAAATAGGCTGCCATGGCATACTTCAGCAATAAGAGATTAAGTAGATGTTTGCAGTTTGATTAATTGGCTAAATATGGAGCACAGAAGGAATCAACCATTATCCAAAGAATATATATAACATGTGTATGTATATATACTTTAAGTCTATAGTATAGTAGTATATTTGTAAATATGTACTATTTAAATATGTATATGTACGTATATAATTATACAAACATAGCAGGAGTTTTGGATGATGACAGAAAGTAACAATGAATTTAAATATTACAATGAATTAAAATAACGAAAACACTCAGTGGCATTTAGCACTTTTCAAAATGAAGAATTCAAAAGAAATATACCCTCAATTATATTTCACAACATTGTAAGAATAATTTCATACTAAGATAATTATTTTGTTAGAAAAATATTATTTACTCATAATGTAACTATCAGTATATGAAAGTTTTAAATTATTAGATGCCGATTTTTAAAATCTGCCTAGTTTAAAATATTATCTGTGTTCATTCTGTAAAATTGAGAGTTTGATATTTTTCTCATAAAAATGTCCACACAGCAAAGATTAATCAAATTAATTCAATTGTTGCTAATTCTTTTTTAAAAAAGTTTTATTTTTAAAAGGAATAATATGTCTAAGCTAACTAGAAATGAATAGGAATTTTTTTAGAAAATTCAATCTTTGGGTTAACTTTTTTGGGGGGGCAAGGCAATTAGGGTTAAGTGACTTGCCCAGGGACACACAGCTAGTAAGTGTTAAGTATCTGAGGCCAGAATTGAAGTCAAGTCTTCCTAACTTCTGGACTATCCACTGCACCATCTAGCTGCCCCAATAATTCAATTTTGAGGAGTAATTTTTTGGAAAAAAATACAACTAATTATCTTTAATCTTTATATATTTTTTTATTTCTTTGGGTGGTTTTTATTATATTGTATAGAAAAAATTTTCTGTATAAGTACCGTAACTGAAATCACACTAAATCTAAAATATCATTTTTATAAGTTAATTTCAACATAAATTGATGAAAAAAACAAGGTACAAATATTAATCTTAATACATTCCTTAAGTAAGGTCCCTTGAATAAAAGCAAATGCATGATCATCAAAACTTTGGAAAATAAATCAATATATTTTTAAATCTGGTAGAAAAAATTTATTGGCTGAAGTAAATACATTAAATAATATATTATTTCTAAAATCTCTTTCTAAAACTATTAAATTAAGAAAATGAATTTTGCTAAAGGTTTTTTCCCATAATTATAATCTTATTTTAGCTTCTCATTTGCTTTGTAACATATTTTAAATCTCACAAATAATAAAGCATCTTAATATTTTCTCCTCATGAATATTCTGATTTTCAAAATATCTCCTTAAAATTTTAACTTATTTTCAGCAGTTTTTAATACAACTTGAAATATAATACTGTTAGTTCCCTCCCCACTAAGTTGAAGTACACTTTCCCCAGAATTCTGCATGTGCTTGTAAGAGAGGATATCTCCAGGAGGGAGAGATATTTAAATAACTGTAACTATGCCAACTTAATAAATATTCTTTTCAAAAAAAAAAAAGAAGAAGAAGAAGAAACATAAAACATAATACTACATGCTACTACCATTGTTTAAAACTTACCTATTTACCTTTTTCAAATATAAAACTTTTAAAGTTTAAATAAAACTATCATCAATTTTGAGCTTGATAAGGATGAAAGGATGGTAAATTGAATGTTAAAAAGAATTTCAGAATAAATTCAGTTCAACCCCATTATGTTATAGAGGAGAATACTAAAGACTAAACAGGAGAAATAACTTATCAAAGACCACACAGGGAGCAGAAGGAAATCTGAACCTGGATTATTTTCCCAAAAAATTTCACTGCAAATAATAAGCAGCAATAGTAAATGGCTGAAATTTGCTTTCATTATTATTCAATCATTTCAGTCATGTCTTACTCTTCATGACCTTACTTGGGTTTTTTTTTTTGGGGGGGGGGGCGGGGAGGGGAGAGCAAATATAGTGGACTGGTTTGTCATTTCCTCCACCAGTTCAATTTATAAAAAAAACTGAGGCAAACAGGTTTAAGTGACTTGCCCAGGATCACACACCTAGTAAGAGTCTAAGACTAGATTTTAATTCAGGTCTTTTTGACTCCAGGCCCAGCATTTTATCCACTGAACCACTTTGCTGCCCATAGTTCTCTATACTACAGATTTTAACAGGCTTGAACTTTTAGAGAGCTAGATTTTTTGCTATTCATCCTGCTCTTTTTTCCGGAATTGAATCTGAACAGTGAATCAATGTACATCATAATTTTCAAAAAGCTTTGCACAAATAATGATAACAGCAAACACTTAAATAGTCCTTTAAGGTTGGCAAAGAGCATTACATATATTATCTCATTTGATCTATATAACCTTGTGAGGTAGCTGCTATTAGTATTCCTATTTCACAGATGAAGAAGTTGAGGCTGATATTCATTAAAGAATTTGCCCAGAGTCACTCAGCTACAAAGTATTTGAAACAAGATCTGAACTCAGGTCTTCCTGGCTCCAGGTCTTCCTGGCTCTAAGTCTGACACAATCCTCACTCTAGCACCTAGTGACAGTTTCATTAATACCAAAAGGAACTTATTGAATATATCAAATTAAGAAGGGTCTCTAAAATACTACTATCTTGGGGAATAATTTTATGGATTAACTAGAGGAATTTATACCCAGGTCCTTCTATTACAAGTCTTATCCTCTGGTTATTGTGTTGTATTGCCTTTATTATTGATGTTACTCAAGTTCTTAAAAATGTAATCTATAAAGTCCTATAAAATAAAATGAAATCATGAGTCCTTCACATAAATAATAATAAAATTGATATTAATTCCAATTTTACACATTAAAAAGATATATTTTATGGACAAAAACAGCATCCTAAATAAACACATTGCACTTGATTTGTAAAAGATAGTGATAATTTTTAAAAATTACATCCCTTGTTACAAATAGCATAAAATCCAGAAAAACATGATAAAAGGGAGAGAAAATTGTCTTACCATAATTAAACTGACTGTTGGATTTTTCACAATTGATGATATTAAATCGATAACCAATACCTGTCCGCATTCCACTGACTTCAAAGTAAAACCACTGATGATAATGATTGCTATTTATATCTGAGTTCAGAATAAGATCATACTCGTTTCTGATGATAAACAAAGAAAAATAAATCTGTTGAAAATAGGAAAAATTCCTGAGTATATATTAAATGAGGAATTAGAAAAAGACTTACTTTCTTATTTGAATAACTTTCCGTAGATTTCCAGATTCAAATCTGGAATTAAATTTCAAACTTTCTCCTTCTTCTGGGACAGTGTAACTTTAAAAGATAAAATAAGATATGAAATATGAATATATGAAAAATCAATTTATACAGATAAAAAATAAATGTTTTATTTTTAAAGAACCATCTCTTTTTTAACTTAGAACAGACATATCAGAGGGGAAAAAACAGGCTAACATCTGTAACACAAGACAAATATATTAGTGAGCATTCTATCTGCAGTTTAATGGTGAGGAACAACTAATTTATTAGTTTAAATAAGACTTTTTAATCTAATAAAGAACTGCTACCTTTCAAAATACTGATCTTTAGGTCAAAACATAAATCAAACACATGCTATTCCACTGTTATTTAATAAACTGAAATGTAATTTAAAAAAAAATAACCTTACTTATGGAAAGTGTTAATACAGTATTTTTTCCTTTCCTATGGATATATCCCTATGCATATATACAAATATACCTATATACATGTTTATAATATCCTTAGTGCCTAGCACAGTGCCTCATACACAGTAGGTGTCAGTCAAATAATAAATGTTAGTCAATAAATAAATGTTAGTCAAAATGAACTATAAATATATATTATATATATAAAAAATAACAGCTGCAGAAGTTTATACAGGAGTTTTCTCATAAACCAAAAGAGAGGAAAAAGAATTTATCACTTAAGACTTGTCATCTTTTCATTTCAAGGAAGCAATGGCTCTGAATAGCAAAAACAAAAACAAACTCCAACACCCTCAATTTTCATACTTAAAATATTTAATTTGTTTTACTTATTATTCAGATCCTTAAATTTACTAATGTTATTTAATAGTAATAATCACTGTACAAGTAGCAGTTTGGTATAGTTCTAATTACTGGACTATTACTAGTTAAAAATATGTAGCTAAGAGAAAATAGCAGAAGGATAGCATATAATCACATTTCACCAAATTACCAAGAATCACCACTATAATCAATACTCAATTATCCAGGAAGATATATAGGAACACAATAATATTTAGTCCAATACATAGTAGATATATATTCTTATCTTTTAAAACTACAATGTTAAATTTTGATGATAAAAATTTAAAAACATCAAAATGAACAGCAACTAAGAATTTCTAAATTCACACACTTACTTTGGATTATCCAGGTCATACATAACTTTGTCTATGATATCACTTTGATGAATTAGTCTCTCAATATCCTGAGCAATTTTTGTCCTATTAATACAAAAGAGAAATCTGATTGGAATCAGGCCTTTCAAATGTCAACATATTGCTTTCTCCAAATTGACTTTGGGGTTTAAAGAAAAATCTAATACTGAAAGGTTGAAGACAAAATGTCTTTAAAAGAAAATGTCTTCAAATGCATTTTGGGGGCACATCTTAATAGTATATCTTAATTGTGAAATCACATATACAAATAATCAATAGAGGTTACTTAAACACTAAAATATTTAAAGAAGCATTAATTACAGAAACATACCACTTATCTTCAAATGAGACTTTAATCAAGTAAAAAGGAATCTCTGAGCATCTAGATGTAATAAAGCTTGGGTACTTTATTCCATAAAAAAGTCAGAGCATCACATACAGGTCTTTACCCAGATAATTTTGTACAAAATAAAGTGGCAGATTAAAGCATCAAGGACATTTACAATAACAGAAAGCTGACAAAAGCTTAGAAAAAGGGAATCTAGAAAAAGTTTGGTAGTATTGAGCATTTTTGGGTAAGGGCAACCAGCTCTAGAGATTTCAGTTAATTTTTAGGGCACCATTAAGGCAGTAGAAAATAAAAGCTGATTTTATTAATGATAATCCTGACTAAAAAGTAAAAGTTTAATTATGTTCGGAATAAAGATTCATATTTACATAATGATTTATTATTCAGAAAATGCTTTTGTCATAATTTTTGTTTTCTAATTTTCAAATGAGAAAACTGAGGCTGAGAAGTTACAAGACCTCCTATAAGTCACACCACAAATAAAGTGCTAAAGCTGGAATTCAAACCCAGAGCTGTCCAGGGCTAGTTTTCTTTTCATCTCCCTGAATTTAAAGAGTGAAAGAAAATATTTCATTTTAAGACATTAAAATAAATAACAGGTTTCTGCACTTCATATGGTAGAACTTCAGTTATCTAAAAAAATTTGGAATACTTCATTTTCCGACAATATTGGGTGAGTTGTGCTATGGTTTAGCTACAAGAAAAAAGTTTTCAAGTATTTAAAGTTACTCTTAATTAGTACTAATCTTAATGGCTATAATTTTAACTATATTAAAACCTAACATTTTAAATTCAGCACAAGGATCAATGTAAAACAGAATAAGCTCTTTATCCCTAACATTCAGATAAAATGAATGCTGTAAGGAATTCAAAATTAACGACTCCATTCCTTCATTGTATGGACAGGGAAACTGAGAATCTAGGTGATTTATTCAGTGATCAAAAAGAGTAATTCCCTTATTCTCAGTCCGAAACTCATATATCTAGTTTATAAAGTATAAGCTATATATGATTTAATATAACATTGCTCCCCGTATAGTTTAGCTATGAATCAATGCAATGGACATCCTAATTCTGTTATGTATCTTAATGACCATCTTTTGATTTGAAAGGCTTTTTTTATTTAACCTTTTAAATATACTTCTTTACAAATATATCAAAACTTAATTTTTTTCAATTATATTGGTAATCCTTCATTCTGGTTCATTCTTACCAATAAAATTAGATTTATTCGATTTACTTGCTTAATGCATATGTTGATGAGTTAAAAACATAAATAAAACATCTCAAATCATTAAATGTAATTATTGTTGAGTTTTACTTTCTAGTAAGTACTTTAGATTTCCGTGAAAATTATGTAAGGAACAATCTAGCAGCAATATGTAACCCTTATCATCATTTTGCAGGTTTGGATTTGTAAAGCCAGTACTCAGGATAATTTCCTTCTCAATTCTTTACCTGAAATTAAGGCAAACTGCCATCAAGAATCCAGGTTAAAAGGATTAAGATCAGAGCTCTCAAATTGTTAGAGGCCTTGAGGTCATCTAATCTAAACCTTTGTTTTTCAGTTGAGGAAATTGCAGCCCAAAAAGATTAAATGACTTGACCAAGGTCACAAAGACAAAGTCTGAAGTAAAGAATCCAGGGATTCCAGAGTCAATGATATTTTCTCTACACCAACTTTCCTATTAACAATTAGATAAGTTACAGGTGTGTTTAACTAAGATAAAGAAGTAGACTTTTCTGGTTATCATTTTTAATAATAATAGAACCCCTTATTTAAACAACTAAGCATAACCAACAACCAGCATCACTACTTCACTTTGATAGACATCATGAAATTTACAGTGGGATCTAAGAAATACAAACATCTAAATACAAATCTGTACATTACATTCAATATCCATAATTACTTTCAAATGCTACTTAACCTAGCTCTTTTTTTTTTTTCCTCCAAGCTTTACAAGAATTCTTTTTAATAAACCCAAACCTTGCCAATTTTTTGTAAAAAGCCCTTTGAGGACTTTGTTATTCCCATTCATCATGGCTTAACTTAATTGCCACCTTTCAGAAGAAGACTTCCTTCCATGACTACCTGGATCTGGCGCTTTATCCTCAGATAAAACTCTCCTTCAAATTTTCCACAGTCCTTTAACTAGATGGCTTTTTTAAAACTTTTCTCCTTCTCTTTTATCATATGTTTTTGGGAACTTATAATCCTTTCAGAGCTTTATTACATGCTAAGCTTCTTAAAAATAGGGCCTGTGGAATAACTAGCTTTGTATACTCAGCACCTCAATTCAATTTGTGAAACTGATTTAGACCTAAATTCATAGTAAGGAGCAATTGCCTAATTATAACTTGTCAGAAAAATAGCAACCTAACTTGATACCTTCCACTCTTTTAAAATCATACTCTTGTAAGGTAATGACCTTTTCTTGGTGGGTCTGTCATTATTTTTCAGGATTGATCAACTAAGCCTCAAACACTTTACCCTTTCTGTTTCCATTAAACTATCACTATCCTGGTTCTCCCTACCTTACTTCCTTCTTTATTTTAATTGGACTTCTCTTCCTCCTTCTCTCAACTCCTAAATGTGGAAATTGTCCAAACTCTGGGCCCTCTGTTCTTTTCTCTCTACATTCTTTTCCATGGAGATCTCATCTACTATTATTACTTTGACTATCATCCTTAAATACATAACTTCCAAGTCTCTTTTCCCAGATGTGACTTTTAACTCTTGAATAAATTCTCATATCCCCAATTAACTACTAGATATTTCTATTTGTATAGCAAGTCACCTCAAACTAAAAATATCAAAATCAAATTCCCTATCTTTTTCACAGTCCCCTAGGTATATATTTCTGTCAAATTTAGTATCACTGTGTCTATCAACCCAGGCTCAAACACTCAGATTGATTTTGATTCTCCTTTCTCTCCAGCTCACTACCCACTCCCATTATCTAATTAATCATCTACTTCTATCATTTCTTCCTTCTTACTATTTTTTTTTTATATCCAATCCTTCCTTTCTTGTTCCCCTGCCACAACAGTAGTTTAGGGTCTTATTACCACACCTTATAAGATCTTCCTTAACTGACACCTAACTGGTATCTCTGCTTCCACTTTCTCCTCACTCCAAACTATTTTGCAAGCATTCTTCCTAAAACACAACTTTCATTATGTTACTCCCCTACTCAAAAACACTTCAATAGTTTCCCACTTACTATAAAGTCCAAACTCCTTAGCCTGGCATTCAGAGCCTTCCACAATCTGGCATCAACCTACCTTTCTTTCTTTGTATCCCCCACAGTGCCTAAGGGTACAGTGCCTCACACATAGCAGGCGCTCAATAATCATTTGTTGATTGATTGACTGAAAGGCCCCAGTTTGCCCTTCCAAGTTCCCTGATCTCAGCCCATGCTTCCTTGCAGGCTGCAGAAACAGGAAAAGAAAGAAAAGTTATATAGCAGCCTGATGGTGATGGTCTGTTAAACCCAATGATTGCTTTTGAACAATCAGAAAAACCTTTCTACATCTAAAACTTGCTATCTTCACTTTCACTCTTTTTGAGATCTATACCTGCTCCCTTCTATCATGCATTTACCCTTACACTCACTTATTCCTATTTATCAATCAGACACGATTAACCTGTTCTGGATACAAGTGCCTTCTGACAAGAACGTGTTATGAAATCTGAGTTATATCAAAACATAACTTTTTAAAACCCATTTAAACAGATTTAAGATTTTCAATAAATAAAAGATACTCCTCCAAAATATCATTTTTTGTCATTTTACATCTTATTATGTTTTAACCATAAAAGTGTCAGAATATTGTTGAGGAGAATTAATCAAATATAGGGACAAAATTCAAAATATTTTTCTCTATTAGACTCATTTGCCTAGGACCAATGTTAGGCAGCACAGGCAAAATGCATATGGAAAGAGTTCAAACTATAATGGACTGCAAAAAAAAAAAAAAAAAAAAAAGGAGAAGGAAGAAGAGGAGTTGGAGAAGGGCAAGGAAGAAAAGAGTAAAAGGAGGAAGGGAAGATGAGGAGATGGGGAAGATGAGGGGAAAGGTGAAGAGGAAAAGTAGAAGAAAGGGGGGAGGGGAAGAGGATGGGGAGAGGAAGAGGATGGGGAGAGGAGGTTGAGGAAGATTTACCCTAGATTCCTGGCTAACAAAATAAAAATGACTAGCGCAACTGAATAATAACAACCAATGACCTATCCCAACAGTATTTCTTACCATTAGTTAGTATACATTTCCAAACTGTAACTCTTTAAGAATACAAAAATTCAAAGCATAATGTTACTGTAACAAAAAACAAAACCATGTGTGCTCAAAATTTTGTTCAAAAAATTTTATTCTATATGATGATTGGTCCCTTTAACTCAGGCAGTCTGTAATTGAAATCAATTATCTTAAACCAACAGAATCTGCTATCCAGAGCAAATTCTGAGATTACTGTAAATAAGTTTAAATAAGCTTCCAGTAGAAGAGACCAATAGAATAACAAAACTAAATAAAGTAGACACTTTTATCCTCCTGATTAAAAGAAGACCCAATACCTTCCTGATTAAGAAAAAATAAAAAGAACCATGCTTTAAATTCTCAGCTTGAGTTTACTGTTATATAAAGTCTCACAAGAAAGCAACAACTCTAAATGCAAACATAGAAACATTTAAAGTGAGGCTTTGCTTTACTTTTAAAAAAAAAAACAATCTGCACAGGTTATAAAGAATCCACGAGTTAAAATTGCTGACAATGCAGTGACTTATTATATTACCTAAAAGGTAAGAATATACCACAGAGAAAGACCTCTGACTACTTTAAATAGAAAAGGTGCTGAAATAAAAACTAAGGCAATTAATTGCACCTCAGATACTTGTTCCTTTAAAGCAGCATAGCTGAAACTAATAACTGATTGATAGCAGCTTAAGATTAGATGCTATCATGTAATCAACTAGGTATTGTCAGGCTCCCCATGACAAGATTATCCCTCTCTCTTTTCACTTCTCTCTTTTTACTATTAGGAAATACCTTGTTTTCCACAGCTAAGGCCTAGCAAGTAAACTGTGCCCTGAGTCTACCCTAACAACAATCCTTTGTGCTCATTGTCTATATAAATTCTACTCAACTAAGTTACAGAACTGATGATCCCTGAATTCAAGCAAGCACCAACAGGTCAAGACATGAAGTCCTACAATGAATGGAATTTTTATTACTAGACAATCTTGCCTAGTCTCATCACTGTTGGTACACCACACTGACACACATGTGTCTAGTTTCCCTCCTTCAACAGAATAAAAAAGCTTTTCCTTATGACCACTGTTAGCTCTTTGTTTTTATTTTATTTCTTAGTTAACTATGATTGTGATAAATTGTGAAAGCTCTTTGGTATTTTCAGAATTAATAGCAGTTACCTAACTTCTGTGATTTTTTAGTAATTTGTTTTCACATTTGACAGTATGAAAAAAATTGTAGCTATAAATTGTGAGGGTTAAGTAAAGAGGTCAATAGAAATTCTGGTAAAACATACATCGTATTTTGGATCATATGGATCTTTATTCCAAACAAAAACTCCTCCACTCTTCCCAAACGTAGAATCATGCACTTCAAAATCCAGCAAGCAATTTCTAGTTTCTACAGGAAAAGTTAAGGTGTAGCTGTCATGTTGTTTTTTAAATTAAGAAAGGAAGCTGCAGCTATATGTCAAATTATCAAGATGTTATTAAAGATTGTAAAAATCTCAGTGAGATGCTTAAAAGGTAAATGGGAAGTGTTCACAAGTAATTCAAAAGACAAGATTGAGAATTTCAATTCACATAGAAAGCATGAAAATTTCAAAGTCAATTAATTGCTTATAGTGTTCAAGTGACTACTCATTTATGTTCCAAGCATAGGTTGGATTCTCTCCTAGAAAAGAAGGTTAAAGGACTTGGGAACTCTCTGATAATGAAGTATTCCTAATTAAAATTGAAATCAGGTCTTTAGTAAGGAGGTAAAAACTAGCTGGAGTGGCAGACTAAGAAAAGACCCTTGTGAAAGCAATAGAAAAGTCAAAAAAATGTTGCACAGGAAAGGAGAGGAAAGAAAAGGATTAATATACACTTTGAGCTAAAAAACAAATCTGAAGCTTTTTCCCAAAGAGGAGGGACTTGGATACTGTGGAAAAGAATGATACTTTATACCTTTCAATGTATAAAGAAACAATCAGATGAAAGATTATACTCAGTTAAGGATGAGAGGAAAGAGAAACCAGTGATGTTTGATCACTGACTAATTAACCTTATGTCAAACTAACGAAAACAAGAGTGGAGTTTCGTGTCTTTTTGGGATGTTTATCCAATTCTAGTCAAAACAAATGACTACTACTCACTTCTGGAGATTCAAATGAGTACAAATAATACAGTAAAAAAGAAAACCAGAAAGCACTGCCAAAAATTACAAAGTCCTGTGGAAGAACCTCAAGGATTATAGGGGAACCAGGTTATAATGTCAAGGATGGCAAAAAGGGAAGACTGAAGTAGGAAGTAAAGTCTAAGAAAATGTTTCAAAGCTTAATCTGGGGATGACAAACTACTAGCCATGGATGGAAGAATGTCTGGTAAACATTTATTTTCCTAATATCTGGCAACTGTAATCATAAGAGGTATAAATAATATCCACCATTCTAGATACTGTAGAGATCAGTTCCAACAAAGGAAAGATTTGCAATATTAGAAATGAAGAAGAAGATGACAAAATCCAGGAGAGGAGTCAGTAATAAAATCTGTGGCCTCAAATTTCTACATTCAAATGCCCAAAGTAATAGGCAATAAGCAAGAAGAACTAGAAATCCTAATACAAAAAAATGTCATCTTATAGGTAACAATGAGAATTGGTGGGATGAATGCATGAATGGGTATGATACTTCTGAATGGTCACAAGTTATTCAAAAGAAAAAGGATGTATAATAAGGATTTGAAAAGGGGGGGAGAGAACAGAGTGGAAACAGGTTAAGAAGGTATAGTCTATATTAAGAAGGTATATTCAATTGAAAAATCCCAAGAATCAGAGAGGAAATGAATAGTTAACAACATTTGAGTGAAGATAAATGAAAGGAAGAACAGAAATTATTTTGTCATCTGAATATAGTACAGACTACCTAAACAGAAAGACATAATAGATGCGGAGTTTGGAAAATAGATTGTAAACCTGAAAGACAATAGCAAGTTGCCCTTAATGATAGAGGATACTGAATAGTGGTGGGCAACTATTTATCCCAAACCAGAAAGAGTCCTCTCTCTATCAAAAGCCGAGGACATAATAATTTCTTCACTTAGTTTAATAATAATATCCTCCTTCGAAAAAGAAAAAAAGAACTAAAGGGGAAGTTTTGTTTCTGATTCTAAAATGCAAAAATGGGTTGCTAAAGTGGACATAACAATGAAAACCTTATAAGTAAATTGATGGAAAAAAAGTCAGGAACAGTCTAGTTTGCACACTAAATTTGGGGAAAGCAGATTTCAAAGATCTCAGAAGAAGGACAAGTGGGATCCCATGCATTCAAGTTCTAGAGAGGAAGTCAACCCATGAGGAATGGAAAACTCTCAAGAAAGAGAGTCCTAAGAGACAAATGAAATAATTCCAGTAAAGAGAAAATCTCACCAACTAATTTCAGTTTTTAAAATAGATGACAAAAGAAGGAAGCAGAGACAGATAATAGAGAATGAATGTAAGCATATGGCATAGTTCTATAAAAATAATGTCAGGAGTGCTAATCCTGAAAAGAATCTATGTCTATTAAGGAAAGCTAAGAACAACAAAAAGGAGGCTTTTAAAGGTATATTAGGTGGAAAAAAAACAAGATCAAAAAACAGCTAGAGGACCATCACTTGACATGGCTAAAGATATAAATGACAAAAGAGATATAAGCAGAGCTGCTCAATTATTTTCTTCTTTTTTTCTGCCAAGAAAAATGGCTTTTCCATTCAAAATAAGAAGGAAAAAATCACAAATAGAAAGTTAATGCTCAGGATAAAGTAAGGAGACAGAAAGACAGAACTTAGCTATCCTTGAAGTCAGTCACCTCAACCAGAATTATATTCTTGGATACTGAAGGAACTGGCAAACTTAATTGTTGAGCTATTGTCAGTGATATTTGAAGGCTCAAAGAAAATGAAAGAGGTGCCAGAACCAAGCTATTCTATTCTTCAGAAAGGAAAGAGAATAAGAAACTGTGTATCAGTGAGCCTGACTGTAATTATTAGGAAAATTCTAGAATTGGTTATTAAAAAAAAAGTGGTTAAAGAACATTTAGAAAGGGAACTGGTGATCAAAGAAAGCTAGTATTACTTTATCAAGAAGAGATTGACAAACTAGACTTATTTTCTTTTTCTGAAAGAGCTCTGAAAATACTTAAAAAAGGAAAATATTAAGAAAAAGATTTTACCTCTATTTTAAAACATTTGCTAAGTTAGTTCATGCTTTTCCTACAAAAATGACATTGATATGGGCAAGATAATGGATCAATCAACATTGATTGAACAGCTAAATTAAGGACTTATCACTGTTTAAAGTCAATGTATCCAGTGTAGTGCACCAAAAACCTATGTCTAGAGTGATGATGTTTTAACATTTTCAATATTAATAACTTAGATAAAAGCATAAATGACATGTTTTCAAATTTTCAGGTAACACAAAACTAGAAGATTTCATTAATGGTGGGATAAGTCAGGATCCAAAAAGATCTTCACAGACTGGAACATTAAGGGAGGAACATGGTGAAATCCAATAGCAACAATTGTAAAACTTTACAGGAATACAAAAAAAAAAAAAAAAAAAAAAATCAACATCACAAGATGAGAGAGCTATGTTTAGAAAATATCTGACATAAAAAAAGACCTGAGTGTTTGAGTGGACTGAGAATTCAATATGAACCAATATCTGGTGGCCAAATAACCAGTAAATATCACTGTAAACAAGTAATTACTATTTTCAATGATAAATGACTAACAAGAAATCTCACCTGTAGTCTCACTAAACCAAGCATTTATAAACCTTTCCCCTTTTAAACCCTTAAAAATCACTACCCATCTGACATCACTAGATAAATCACTTTATTTCTTTTCTTTGTTTTTATTCATTTATTTGGGGCTTGCAGGCAGAAGAAAGAGATTAGGTTACCCTATCTTTCATTAATTAGAAGTGCCTGACTCCACTACTGATTTGCACCAAGACTCTGACCTGAGTTACCATGCTCTCAGGGGCTCAACATACTTGGGCCGGACTTTATGTGGACACCAAATTAGCTCAGCTAACAACTAATCAAACAATTCACTAGCCTCAGCCTCTCCATAGCAAGGATTACAGGTTATACCACCACAGTTGTTGGACAGCTATTTCTTAGATTAATTTCATATTTTCTTCTTATTGCAAATTTCCAACTTATATTTAAAATGTAACACATTAGTATAGTGTATCTAGTGTTTCATTTGATATTTTACTTTCAACTTACATCCCTAATAAATGTAAGAGACAACAAAACAGAAATAGTTACCTTTTAAGGAATTTAATCTGTCAAAAAACTGGTCAAGCAATAAATTTTAACATTTTGCAATTTAATGACAGTATGAAGATATATTTTTGAACTGACCAGTTTTCAGTTTCTTCTAAATGTCATCATAATTATAAATATTTAACTTTTTTAAACACTAAAATTAAATTTCAGAATGTGCTTGCATTTGTTAGGCCAAAAATGCTAATAACTTCATTCTAAAGTAATTTTCTTCCTAAACATGTAGCCACAATATAAGAAACATAACTGATTATTCTTGAAAATTAAGAAAAATAATCATTGTTAATATCGTAACTATCATTTTTTAGAGGAAAAATGGATATAGACTACTCACCTTTGCACACCATAGGGTCTTTCTAAAATAGGCTCCTTAAATGGAGGTGGAATGTGACCAAAATAATCAGGATAAGCCACTTCTGAATATTCAGGAACAGATTTAGTATTTTTCACAATCTCAACATAGAGATCAGAATCATGGAGTGGTGGCATGTTGGGTACTTCAACCGATGTTTGCTCCACTGATGAGTTAGATGCAGAATCATCATCTTCTTCAGTTTCAACTCCAGTAAAGCAGAGCTTTCCTAGTTGAACAGTTCGTCCCTCAAAGAGCACATTTCCACAAGTAGAAATATGTGGACATGTTTTAGTGCATGAAATAGAGGTAAGGTGAGGACTGGAATCTTTCTTTATTCCGGCAGTAAAGCTTTGGGAAGTTTGGGGAGCATTCTGCAGTGTTATTCGATCCAGGGCCTTCACTAGGTCACTAGTGAGATACTGGTTTGACATAACTGTTCTGTTTTGATCACCTTCCTGTTGCGGTAATGAACTATCACTGTTTTTAATATCTTCCTTTGCCAGATCTAAAAAGGCAGGTTGTTTATCACCTTCCTCTCCTTGTGAAATGGTATTTTTTTTCACTGAATTTATTACACTGTTTGGCTCTACAGATGGCTCTTCTCCTGCTGTAGGAACAACAATAGGCCCACCTAGATTTCCTTCCTTTGCCAAGGGCTTTGGTTCTTTGGCAATTAAATCACATTCCTTCAAAAACAAAAAGTATGATTAAAAAAAATTATCAATATGTAGTCAAATATTTTAGCAAAAATAAAGACAGCATTTAAATTCTTTTATGTCGTATTACATGAATGTAACAAACAAGTGATAGCACTGCTTAGATTCTATTCTCACTCTGAAGAGTCCTCACTTAGGTCCTCCTGAATTCAAATCTGACCTCAGACACTTAACACCTCCTAGCTGTAAGACTCTGGAGAAGTCATTTAACCCAATTGCTTCAGCAAAAAAAAAAAAAAGAAAGAAAGAAAAAAGAAAAGAAACATACAGGCCACTGTATTGAGAGAAAGCAGTTCGCTTAAAAATAAAAACTGAGTTTTTTAAATAACAACACATCTGCTTCATAGTAGATATATTTTCCAATTACATAATTTAATGATGAACTCTTTCACATATCACCTGCCATAGAAATAAAGCTGACAACCTAAAATAGAGTAAACTAATCAGCAGAGATATCTGAAAGTCTCTTTAAAATTAATTTCTTTTCTTCTAATACAATGAAAGTTAGCAATCAGTAGTAATCTAACTTAATTGTCACTATGAAGAATTGTATTGATAAACTGACAGAAGGAAAAAAGATAAAATTGAGGAACAATAAGAAACAAGATACTAATCTCAGTACCAGGTGCAATTTCACTTTCCCTATGGCTACTTTGAATATCCTTTTATTTTTGTATGTGCATATTATATTAAGACTTACTATATATGACTTCTCAGATGTATGTTTTTTCACGTATACTATTTTAAAGATGATTGAAATCAATCAAATAACCTCTACTTACAGCCAGCCCTATGATTTCTCTCCCATTACTGCTCTGAATCAGTTTTTCCATTGTTTGTGAGGGTTTCTCTCTATAAGTATTTTGTTGTAATTTGGTAATCAACATGAGAGAAAAGGGAAGGTATAAAAAAGTTTTCTCAGTCTTTTTACTTCTACTATTTCTGACCTGCCCTCTTGAGCATATTGTACTATCTTTGGGCCAAAGATCCATGAAACTACTTAAAGATTTAATTAGAATTGTAGCAGCTATTTAATCTGTCCCAAGAAAAAAGGTAAATAAAATTTTAACAAACCTGAAGCAAAGAAAATCCCCAAAATAAAAACTACATTTCCATTACCTTTTGTCTCTATCACTTTCTCATAAACACTCATAAATTCTGTATCACACACTCAATCTCTCTTTTGGAGGAATAAGAAAAGACAATTGTTGACTTTTTGAAAATGACCTTATATAACCTATATCAAAATGCTTGCTATCTTGGGAAGGGAGAAAAGATAAGGGAGGAAGGAAGAAAAATTTGGAACACAAAGTCTTATGAAATGAATGCTGAAAACTACCTTTATATGTATTTGGAAAAAATAAAATGTTGAGGAAAAAAGAAAAGGACCTTAGAGACTAACTAATCTAACCTTCATTTTACAAATTAGGAAATTGAGGCCCCGAAAAGTTAAGCAATTTTAATGACATCACACAGCTTACCCATTGCAGAGCCAAGATCAGTAATTTCCACACACTCAACTCTTTCCTTAAGCCACACTCAAAAATTAAGTTATTTATATTCCACTTAACTTTTCTATTAATTGCTAGTTCAAGCTAAGCTATTTACAAAAATCAAATAAAAATCTTTAACATGAATTAAGGATGGTAGCCAATCATAAGTTAGATGTTCTAATACCTCCCTATTAATTTACAGATAACATTACCAAAAAAGAAAAAATTAATTTAAAATATTACCACATTTATAGTTGCAAATGTCAATGATATCATGAAAATGGTTTTTAGTTAACACTTTCAACTAGTTCTTACTTCCAACATATCAGTGCAATTAAATGAAAGGAGACAATAACAGATGATTAGTGTTTTTTTAAAGTAATAGTTTAAAGATTCAAGTGTTATGGAGCTAATTATGCATGTCTACAAGTTGTTTCAGCTGAAAAGAGGGCTTAAAAATAACCAAGTCTATACCACTTTTTTTTTTTTTAAACTTGGAGGACTAGATCAGCCCTACAGGCTGAAAGTACATTGGTCACTCACAGGCCAGCCCCAGTTCTGATTAGCAAAAAAGCTTTGACCATAATTTGTGCCCTGGGCAGTTTCAATCTATCTTAAGAAGCCTGGTGGTCCCTGAATCTCAAGCATTTAACATCTTGGTGCTAGAATTAATGCTAATTAATATCCAATTGACTTTTATCCTTTGGCAGCTCAGAACTGCCTGAGCCTACCTAGTAGCAGGGACTACATGTGTATGCCATGATTCCTGGTTTTTGTCATTTATTTTGTGGATAAAAACAATTTAAAATCCAGAGAAGCTAAGTGGTTTACACAAAGTCATACAACTAAATACTTACTGATAAAGAAAAACTTTTCCCATTTTAAAAATGAAAAACAAAATAGGAAATATATTTCCATTTAAGAAATAAAAAAATTCTTAATTGATCAAAACATTAAGGATCTGGATTAAGTCAGCTTCCCCCCCTTTTGTTTTTCAAAATCACTTAATAAAATTTTTTCAATTACATGTAAAAATAGTTTTCAACATTCACTTTTGTAATATTTTTAATTACAAATTTTTTTCTCCCTCTCTTCCGTTCTCTACTCCCTAAAACAGCAAGCAATGTAATATTGGTTTTATTTTATATATATACATACATACATATACATACATATATATACACACACATACACACACATACATACAAATCTATTTATATATCTATATCTATAGACATATATACACAATTATTTTCAGCATATTTCAATATTAGTTATGTTGCAAAAGAAAAATCAAAACAAAAGGGGAAAACCACAAGGAAAGAACAACAAAAATGAAAAAAAGTACAATTAGTATGGTCCTTTTTTTTCTCTTTACCTGAAAGTCATCAGAAAGTTCATGGAAAAAGTGTTCATACATTTTTAATTCTTCTATTGGTCGTCCTAATTCTTCTTTGGGTTTTAACTTGTTAATATCCGTCTCAATATCATCATTCTGTAACAATCAAAACATATTGGTATCAAGGGTTAGGCATGCCTTTAATAAACCAGAATATACTTTCAATATAATGCCATCCAAATCACTACATGGAATTAAAACCAAAAGATGAGCAAAATAAATTATGCAGTAATTCCTACAAATTTTCTTTTAGTAATTTATCTAATTTAACATTTTAAGTGTTTTTTAATAGAGAAAAATCACAGCATTAAGACATGTATTAAACCAATTCAAAAGAGTCAAACTAAAGAGTGTATACTTAGGGCTAGGTACAGAAAAGTAAATTAAAAGAAACCTCACTAAGCTATTCTAGTAATTTTTGAATATAAAAAAATTCAGAAACATGGGAAAAGTTGTGTTAAGGAACGCAGAGTTGAAAGAACATATACATACATAAATAACCAGTCAATCAGCAAATGCTTAGCTCTGTTCCAGGCACTGACCCTGGAACAGAAGTGAGATTGTTATTCCACCCAAACTTACAGTCTATTCAGGAAATACATTTCCATCTAGAACTAAATACACATATTTATATAAAAGGCAATTTGCCTGGTGGTGGGGAGGGACGAGTGGATAACAACAATAGATCCTGAAGAAGTCTTCAGAAAATGGAGAAGTTATAGACTGTATGCAGGGAGACAAATTAGAAGAAAATTGCAATAATCCAGGCAAGAGGTGTTTGTAATATGAATGAAGTGGCAACAAATTCTGATCAAATACAGCAGTCGATGTTATTAACATGTTATCAAAGTAAGAGGACCTAGCTTTCCTTTGTGTTGTTTGTCCTTCATTCTCAAAGAGGACTATGACTTCAGGGAGGGGATGCTAAGACATCCAAGTGAAATGGATTTAAGTGAGGGAGGGCTAGGCAAGATCACCTGCCTCACTTTTCCCTCCAGAGCCATCTGGGTCCAAGGGGCCAGATGTAGATTAGTATGACAGGAGATGTCCATGATGCAGTGGGAGACCTTGGCCTTTTTAAATTGAGGTCTTCAATAAGTCTCAGCTATACCCATAAAGTGATTAAGGCTAGGTAGTAAATGAGGCAAAGAATATCCTCTTTATTACTTTCTGTTAAAAACTGATAAACCAGCCTTCTGGTGGAAGAGATTTACTTTGTAAGAGGGATTGTTTGGGTATTTTATGAGAAGTTTTATTTCAAAACAAAATGTTTTGGTATACTTAATAGCATACAAATGGTTCTCAAACCTTTTTTATCCATGACCATTTTGAAAATTAAGACATCCTATACTCCCCAAAGAATTTACTTCAGGCTGTTCATTATGGAAGATTAGAAGCAAACTATGTGCCACTCTGGGAGAAGTTGAAACTGAAACTGAAAGAAAGGTTAAAAGTATCTACTGGAAGTTGGAAAATCTGCAGTCAAATAGGACCAGTTGAAACTAACTTATGTGTTGTTCAGAGAGGATATCAAGAAGTTCCAAATATCTCACTCTGAGTGATCAAGAAGATTTGGGAGTCTGATCTACAGTAGCTTTGTGATCCCAAATTGAGAGAGCCCTAAAATAACTTCACAAATTATTATCAACTCCACCACAGGGCCAAAGAGGTATGGAAAAAATTTATTCATTTAATATATAATATTAATAAATTAATTTTTGTTATTAATTATAGAAGTAATCTGTATAATATAAAATATATTTTTAATTTGTCCCATTCATAGCACAAACTCCCATTTCAAAACTACAAATATACTGAAATATACTGCATATGTTTTCAGACTTTGTTTCAATATATTGATTGGTTTCTTTTTTTTTTTAATAGCCTTTTATTTACAGGTTATATGCATGGATAACTTTACAGTATTAACAATTGCCAAACCTCTTGTTCCAATTTTTCACCTCTTACCCCCCACCCCTTCCCCCAGATGGCAGGATGACCAGTAGATGTTAAATATATTAAAATATAAATTAGATACACAATAAGTATACATGACCAAAATGTTATTTTGCTGTACAAAAAGAATCAGACTCTGAAATACTGTACAATTAGCTTGTGAAGGAAATCAAAAATGCAGGTGGGCATAAATATAGGGATTGGGAATTCAATGTAATGGTTTTTAGTCATCACCCAGAGTTCTTTCTCTGGGCGTAGCTTGTTCAGTTCATTACTGCTCCATTGGAAATGATTTGGTTGATCTCGTTGCTGAGGATGGCCTGGTCCATCAGAACTGGTCATCATATAGTATTGTTGTTGAAGTATATAATGATCTCCTGGTCCTGCATATTGATTGGTTTCACTGAAGGTTTCTTTCCTTCTTGAACTTTTTCTTTTAAAAATATTGTTATAAGATCATTCTGGAGATTAATTTGGAACTATGCCCAAAGGACTTATCAAACTGTGCATATCCTTTGACCCAGCAGTGTTTCTATTGGGCCTATATCCTAAAGAGATCTTAAAGGAGGGAAAGGGATCCACATGTGCAAATGTTTGTGGCAGTCAGTGGCAAGAAACTGGTAACTGAATGGATGCCCATCAGTTGGAGAATGGCCAAATAAGTTATGGTATATGAATGTTATGGAATATTATTGTTCTATAAGAAACAATCAGCAGGATGATTTTAGAGAGGCCTGAAGAGACTTACATGAACAGATGCTAAATGAAATGAGCAAAACCAGGAGATCATTGTACAATTTAGATTATGTGACGATCAATTGCAATGGACTTGGTACTTTTCAACAATAAGGTGATTCAGACCAATTTCAATAGACTTGTGATGGAGAGAGCCATCTGAACTCAGATAGAGGACTGGGTCTAAATGTGGATCACAATAAATGTTCACCTTTTATGTTGTTGTTTGCTTGCTTGTTTTTTTTTTCTTCCTTTTTGACCTGCTTTTTCTTGTGCAAGCATAATAAATATGAAAACATATTTAGAAGAATTGCACATATTTAACCTGTATTAGATTGCTTGATATTTAGAGGAAGCAGGAGTTGGGGAGGAAGGGAGAAAAATTTGGAATACAAGGTTTGGCAGGGGTGAATGTTGAAAACTACCTTTGCATGTATTTTGAAAAATAAAAAATTATTATTATAAAAAATATTGTTGGGGCAGTTAGGTGGCATAGCAGATAGAGCACCAGCCATGAAGTCAGGAGGACCTGAGTCTGATCTCAGACACTTAACCCTTCCTAGCTGTGTGACCCTGGGCAAGTCACTTAACCCCAACTGCCTCAGCAAAAAAATAAATACATATATTGTTATATGGTCTGACTCTCTGGGAAGGAGAAAGGAAAGCTACTAAGAGAAATTCTGATGATATAAAAAACAAAATATTTAAACAAAGTTTGTTTTTAGAACAAAATATACAATATATATTATTTTACAATTTAATTGTATGTATATTAAAATCCTTCCCAATGCCAAAAGGAGGGAATTAGACAACACTTCAAGGCTCCTTTCACTTTTAAGACAGCGCAAAGTTTTACTTTTCTTTACTCTCTGATGCTAGTCTTGCATCAACAACTATTTACCAGATATTTTCATTTTAATTGTCCAAAGACAATTTCAGTCTCAACATATCCAAATAAAAACTTATTATTTCTTCCCCCCTTTCCCCTTATGAATAATCCCTGTGACAAATTTCCATATTTCAGCCAAGGGTGCATTTCCAATCCTCCATTTAGGAAGGCTCATAAATAGCTAACTCTCACTGATGATCCACAGTTGAAAAAAAAAAAATAGGCACAAGCTTCTATGTCATTATTCAAATTTACTTTTTTTTTTTTTTTACAACACTAAAACATAATATAAGTGGTTATCTGATAATAAACATTTATACTAACCTTAAAATTTTGGTCTATATCATCATCATTCTCAATTTCATTTTCAGCTTCTAATTCAAGATCTTCATTGTCATCGCTTTCATCTACTACGTCATCCACTGTGATACAAAAGGCTCTATAAGTAGGTGAGAGGTAAACTTTCTACAAAATGACACCCTGAGGAAGACTGCTTTGTTCAAAGTACTAAGAATTCACATCATAAAATACCACACATGCATAAATATTTATAAATAATTGTTATTAAGAAAATATCAAATAGCACATTCTGTTGTGACTCACCTTCACTGCTTGTACTTAAATAGCACTAATTGTGAAATCTATGGTAAAATTACATTAGTGTCATATATACATATATATGATACTAATTTAATAATAATAATTACATTAAATATATACATATATATATATATATGAAGTACCAACTAGAGAATTTTGCTCATGAGAAAATAAGAATTGCTCTTTTTTGATGCTTCATCCACTCTGGGTTTTTATGATATTACTCTTAGTTTTCTTCTTCCAATTCCCTTTTTAAGCTCATCATCCACCACCCTAACTGCAAGTGTAACCCAAAGCCTATGGCTATTCTGGGTTTTATTTTCTTCACTCTATTACTTGCTAACCTGGTCAGCTCCCATAGCTTTAGTTATCATTTCCATAGAGATTTCTCCTAAATCTATATATCCAGAACAGTTTTCTCTCCTGAATGCTAGTCTTGCATCAACAACTGTTTACCAGATATTTTCATTTTAATTGTCCAAAGACATTTCAGTCTCAACATATCCAAATAAAAACTTATTATTTCTTCCCCCCTTTCCCCTTATGAATAATCCCTGTGACAAATTTCCATATTTCAGCCAAGGTTGCATTTCCAATCCTCCATTTAGGAAGGTTCATAATTTCAGGGTCATCTTTTGTTCTTCAATTGGCAAGTCTTATATTTTGGGGTTTTTTGGCCACATGATTACCAATGTGGCTCAGAATCTAATCATCTTTTATCTGATTAATTTTATAACAGCCTCCTGTTTTCCCTCCCTCAAGTCTCTCTTCTGATGTGTCTTCCATATAGTGACCAATCTGATTTTTAGAAAACACAGGTCTGACAATGTCACTCCTCTGCTCAATAAAATCTAATGGCTCTGCAGGATATTATATAAACTCCTTTAATTGGCACATAAATTCCTTCATCACTTAGTTCAACCTACTTTTCATCTTTCAGGATTATTATATATTATTCCTCTCTTGCACTATGTAGTAAAATTAAATTGGCCTGTAGTTATTACTCATACATGACACTCAATCTCTTAATACCATTTGCAAAAGTTGTCCCTCATACTTCAAATACATTCCTTTCTCCTTCCTTCTCTTACAATCCCTAGTTTTCTTCAAAAGTTCAAGCCAACTTTTTACATAAAACCTTTCCTACTCCCCCAAGTTAATAATGCCCCCAAAAACATCACACACACATATATATATACGCAAACATATATATGTATATGTATGAGTGTATTTTGTGTTTGCCTATATATATGGCCAATACGAACTCCTTGAAAAAACAGAATATATCATTTTTGTCTTTGTACAACATTACCACAAATAAGTGGCATGGTGGATAGTGCATTAGACTTGGCAAAGTCAGGAAGAACTGAATTCAAATCCAACCTCAGATACTTACTAGTTATGTAACCCTGGTAAAGTTATTTACCCTCTGTTTGTCTATTTCCTCAAGTCTAAAATGAAAATAATAATGCACCTCCCTTATAGTATTGCTGTGAAGATCAAATGAGATCATATTTGTAAAGAATTTAAGCACAGTGCCTGATATGTAAAAGGTACTAAAGAAATACTTATTCCATCCTTCTCCCTGGAATATAAAAAAACCTCAACAAATATTTATTGATGTTTCTGTTTCTCCCTAGTGAATGTATAGAGAATGTATAGCTCTAGGATCAAAAAAAAAAATTTATAAGCAACAGCCAGATATATGAGCTGAGGAAAAAAGTGACTATTGAAGAAAAAGAACAGTTTAGTACGAAAAAAGGACTTGAAGAAACTGGACTGGGAAGGAGAAGATTTTCTTGGCTAGCTGGAAGGCAATAAACTCAAGTAAACAGAAAAAGGGATAAATCAAATTGTTCAATAAGTGAGGCAAAATAAGTATATAGAATTTTTTTTAACTCAAAAGGTTAGTCTAAAAGGTGTTACTGTTCTAATGTGGAGAAGGGACTACTTATTCATAACCAGAAGATGGAGCTATAAGCCCTTAAATGGTAAAGGGAAACAAACAGCTAACAGTCAGGCAATGGTAGTAACATGGTACTCCTTATATCTGCATAGTGCTTTTAAAAAAAAAAAAAATTTTTTTTCAAGGCATACCAAAAGAAAGAAAGGTGGTGAACTTATAAAGAAATGGTAGACAAAAGTTGCCTGAGAGGAGGAATATATGCATATTCTACTGAATGCATCACTGTTAGGAAGGGCCACATAAATGAGATCCAATCAATTTTGGATTATATGCCCTCTAAGATTTTTCATACCCTAATTCTAAATATATGATCATTTTACTATTTTAACATTTAAATTCTGCTTTTTTACCACATTAATACAATTTGTACAATTGTTAAACTATTTCTTCTTTTATTTATTGATTTATTATAGACCAATTTTTTTTTTAAACCAGCATACCCAACTTAATCTTCTCTGTTCCAAAACACTTTCTCCTTCATTGATTGTCAAATTTTAAAATCTCAGTTATTTTAGACTTGCTGAAAAATTCACTTCTCATTTTCTAACATATACACACACACAAATATAGTTCAAAATTAATATAATATCAGCCATTGATTTATCTAACCCAAAAATAAATATCTCATATCTTTAATCAGACAATTCAAGTGCAATTATTAAAGTAAATGCCTTTAGGAAGACAGAAAACCATGAGACTTGTAATAGAAAAAAATTTTTAGTTCACTTAACAGGTAAAAAAAGCAGCAATTAATTTCATTGACTATATATATTCATAATATATATCCACATACTTGAAAAATCATTAGTACCAATTTAAAAGTTAAATTTTGGATTGTATTTGCTTAATGAAATTCTCTTATAATTCACATTCATAAATATAACATATATCCCTATGCTAAAAAGCACTCTTCTGGCAATATAAATATAAACTAAGGGTTTCTTTTTTAAATAATAGGTGAAGCAAAGTAAAATATGATTAATATATTAAGTCTTCCTTTTTCTGTTCAACCATAAGAAAAATAGACAATAAAAAAAAAAAACATTATAGCACACAGTCAATCATACCTTCAGGTGGTAAATTGTACAGCTGAGCCACAGGTCCAGTCACAGGAATAACTGGTAATTGGAAATGAAAAGCACTTTTAATAGTTGGTAATGGAAGACGATTTTTAGGAAAACATTTCCTCATTATCAGACTGGACGTGTTGACGAGAGGATCAAGAGTCCTGACTGCCAAGCAATCCTATTTTTAAAGGAAAGGAAAAAACACTATGTAATCACCGTGAGTATCAAGTTTTAGATATCTTCAGAGGAAATATTTTTTCTGACATTTTTCAGTAAAAATACCTGTTTTATAAGAAAGCATAATTTAAATACCTTTGTCCATTTTGAATGCAAGTGTTCTTTATATAATATGAAAACTCTGGTAATATTTAAAGAAAATGATAACCAGGTCATTATTCACTGTTGTTCATCAACAATGACTTGGGTGAGTAGCACTATGGCATGAATCAGTACTACCTTCTGAGAGGAGAGAACTTTTCTGGCAAATAATATTCTCTGACTATAGCTATTTTTGATGGGCCATGTTAAATGATTTTTTGATATATGTTATATGATTTTTTGATATATGAACTTTCCTCAACTCTGTGATCTCTTCACCTTAAACCACTCCTCTGCTATGCCAGATCCTCCTCCCATTAGTGAGCACTGTGTGGCCTCCATTTTGAGAATAGGTCCAGGTTATCCATGATTCATCTCTTTCTTGGCTCTGCTTCTGTCCACACTTAATCAACCCCTGATTCAGGGACCAAGTCATCATCAACCCTTCAAACATTACCCCCACACACACTTTTTAGTTGCCTTTTTATGACTTCCTCCAATTAAAAGGTAAACTTCCTGAAGGTAAAAATGTTTCTTTTTTTATTATTATTATATTTATATACTGAGCACAGTGCATGGTACATAATCAGTATGTGATAATGACTGTTGACTTAGAAGTACTGCCAGCTGAAAAACTGAGAGAAATCAAAATGCATACTTTTTTCTATTCAGTAGCTTTCTTATATAACTCAAATATTTATCTTATATTAAACATAACCTGGTCTCATTTCTTAAAATTATAAATTTTGGGCTAGTTGCATCATGGTGGTAAAGGATATTTTAAACAATGAAAGAACCTCAGAGGCCACTTAGTCCAACTTATTTTTGAACAACATAATCTTTTTTTACAACTTTACATATTTTACAGCATACCTAACAAGTTGTCATCCATACATGACTTGAACACCGTTACTTCCCAAGCTAACCTATTCCATTTTTAGATTGTCTAATAACTTTTAAGAAGTTTTTCCTTATAGCAAGTCTAAATTTATAATTTCCATGACAGTGCTTCTAGTTCTGTCTTCTGAAGTCAATTGGAACAAATCTAATATATCTTATATATAACAGCCTTCAAAAAAAAGCTTCCTAGACAGCTTTCATACTTCTTCTTCCCTTCCCTATTCCCATTTTCTTTTAACCAGTACTCCCCAGACCTGAAAAATACTATAAATGCTGTCTGTGCAGAGAAGAGAACATTAAAACCTTCATCTCTCAAGTCATAAAAATCCAGCTATATTTCTCTTCATGTAGCCCAACGTTGTAGTCTTTTTTCTTAGCTGCCATAATAACACAACTGTTGAGTCATACTCACAGTCCATAAAATCATTAAATCTTTTTCAGTTGAACTACTGTATAATCACTTGCAAAGTGAACTTTGGTGACTCAAGTATAAAATTTCACAATAAATTTTCATATATAAATTCGTCTTCTTTGATTTGGTTCAATATTTTAACTTGTTGATATCTTTTTGAAACGTTTTGAAACATGACTGTCACTCAAGAGTTTTTACCATCTCACTTCTCATTCTCTGCTTCGTGTTTTCAAAAAATTTAATAAGAAAGCATTAATTACTTTATTCTGGTTGCTGATAAAAATTACTTTTTAAAAGAAGCAGAGAAGATTCCCAAGAGACTGTACTAGAGACCTTCTTCCTATATGACCAGTTATGAATCGATCTAACTACAGTATCACCTAGCTTATACATCTCCATATGAAAAACATGGGAGATTTTTGTCAACTGTTCTGTAATAAAATCTCAATAAACCTATTTGCCCCTGTCTACTTGACAAAAGTTGTTAATTATGAAATATACTGCCGTCCTTTTGATAAAGTGAAAGACTACAAATGTAGAAGATTGTATACATAGTCATATGTAATCACTGAGCCAGTCAATTTTGCTTCACTCTTTTTCTTTTTTTTTCAAGAAAAGGTACTATTTGTGGGTGGAAGTATATTAAGGAAAGGAGTAAAGTAGGAAAAGGGAAAAAAAGGCAACTATAATGTCAAAGAATCACAAACATGGTATGTAAAATTATAGGCACTAATCGTAATAATGGAGCTCTGAGTGATGATACATTCTGATACTTCCACCAAAAGTCTTCAAGATCCAAAATAGACTTTTATCAAAAATGGAGGGACCACATAACATTCCACCAAGAAAAATATCCAAGATTCTGTCCAATGAACTACAAACCCTGGATAACAGAAGTTACACATAATTTTGCTCTATTTATGAATTTACATAGCCTCATTAGTCTATAAACCCACAAGCTGATGCTTAATCTTTTATGCATCTTCATGAGCCTACTTTTTCTAAGCAGAAAGTCAAAAGGCAGTTAATAATATTTGATATATAAAAGAAAATTTTAACATTTTCCTTTAGTTACTGTTTTAAAGTTTTTACTTTGATGATTACTTAACTAATACCCTCTTAAATAAATTCCTATTTCTCATAATTAAAATCAGTTTTTAATATATATTTATAATATATAAATCTAAGAAAAGGAAATTTAAAAAGCAACTTACTTGTGAAGTATTGTATAGAATTTTCATTCCATTGGCATCAATAAATGCCTTTCTCCCCAACTTGAGGCTTGTAACACTTTTTAAACTCTGCAAAATTCCCTTCCGGATGAGCATGTTTCTGTGCCGATTATCATGCCGGTGCCAATCTACATAAATTGTTAAAAGCACATGGACATATCCTCTGTCTACAGCTCTCCTGGCATTTGTTTCTTTAACAAGAAAAAAAAGATTAAGAAAGAACACTGAAGATGATAAGAGAAAAGTTGTGGAACTTAAGTTAGAATTATTGCTTTTTTTTTCTTTTCACACAGCAAACTTAGTTTGTATTCTATACCATGATGCATTCTCCTAATGTTACATTTTTAAAGAAATCTTTAGCAATAAAGTTTTAAAACATTTTTTCTTCTATTATGTAAACATAACAAGTTCAGTAAATACAAATCAGTATTTTTCAGAGATCTATTTATATTATTTTTTAGTGATCAGGATCTCTATATCAGAATCCGAGCCACCTCAAAAAAGTTTTCATTAATAAAAAAAATTTCTTGCATTATGAAACTTGTAAACACATGTATGTATTTGAGTGCTACGAATTGGGCTATATAGAACTGTAACTTGCTATATGATTACATAGCTTATAGTTAACGCAAAATAATTAATGTAATAGTTATAATTCATTCTATTACACTATTAACTGAGTGAACCCATTTTCATTAAATGCCTAATTCTTCTCTAAAGATTTCACCAATTATGTAAATATATCACCCTTCCTTTATCTTATAAATTGTTAACATTTCTACAAACTTAAATTTAATTAGAAAAATGATCAGAAAGCAGAATTTCTGAATCATTCATGTAAAAATATCACTGTTGATTTAATTTGTAAATTATATTTTCAAAAGATGTAAAAGTTTTACTTTATCAAATTAAAATTAGCAAGAAATGAATCAATAATAACTGCTTTTTTTAAGTAACCATAAGAGGGGTGAAATTGAAGGAGGAAAAATAGATCTGAGGTTTCATCAGCCTTATAGTTACATGCTAAACATATTAACAACTGTGAACAGCACACCTAATATTAAAGGCACTTTATTACTAAAAATAGCTTAAGTGGAATTTCAGTCTCCTAATACATTGATCTACATATTACTATAATGAAGGGCTTTTAAAATGAATCTACAATGTGATGAATCTGCATGACAAATATTTATATTTATCAGAAATACTAATCTTATCACTAGTCCAGTGTTACCTTTAAATGGTTCTAAGATATGAACCCTGAAATAGAGTTAAGCTCTAGGATCCTTAACTGTCTGAAAAAATATTTTTATATATAATAATATAAATAATATATTATATTAATTATGTATAATAATTTATATAATATATAATAATATATTAATATATATAAATCATTAACAACATCACAGCAACTGGAAATTTTACTTACATCCAAAAAAGTTATAATAAGCTAGCCAGAAAAATAACCCACTAGATATAGCTTTATATGTAGTAGAAATTATCACATCTGCTCTTTTAAAACAATTCTTCAGAAATAGTTATATATATACACAACCAACTATTTCAAATTAATTTACCTGATTTTTTGGTCTAACTGACATGTTCCTAACTAGTTAATTCAAGTAAGAATCAAATCACTTGCTTGGGTGCCAAGGATCTGTTCCTCATACTCATGCAAACCACTGAATGGATTGAGGAAGAGAGGAGCTATTTCTTCAATTAGTCCAAGATCTAGCCTTAATTTCATCTTCATTCTATTTAAAAGTTGCTCTCCTTTCTTGCTTTTTAATGTTTCATTTTAAAAAACAACAACCTTATATATCCATGCAAGTTCTTATTCAAATATTAAAAGAATCTTTGGGTACATGAAGGACTCACATAAAATTCACTTACATTTCAGGAGGGAAGAAAACTATTTTTTAAGGAATTTCATCGCAGGAGTCACCTAGTACCCATGAAGCTGCTTAATGCTACACGTCCTGAGTCTCACATTTCTCTATATCCCAAATATCTTTACTAGCATGTACAATATGTATTATTTTCATGTATTAACTTTTTAATGCTCACTTTCAAAAACAAGGTTTTTCAACATAGACATACTTTAAATATTTTTAAATCAGAAATAACTTCAACTGCTTAATTTTAAAGTAATCTTTAATAACAATTCATCTTTAATATTATTTCAAAACTGTCACATGGATTCCCTTTTGTTTAAACATAAATATACAGTGTAATAAATTTTATTCCAGAAATAAAGATTTCCTCATTTCTAAACTCCAAGGAAGAATAGTAGTTTGTAAGTCAATGGAATAAGTTCCCCCAGAGATAAATCACACATCCTTAAATATGAAATTCTAGCTTTAGAGATTTAGTCTCAACTCGTTAAATGGGACTACAAACTAATTAATAACTTGCCTAATTTCAACAACCCAAAACAACATCGACAGTTCCAACTAAAAAAATTAGTTGATCTCACACCTTTACAAATACTTTTGTATTATCCGCTCTGATTAGCTAAGTTAATTATTTAAGTCCATAAATTTCTAGCATCATTAAAGTGTTAACCATAAATCAAAATTATCATATGTTAGCAAATTATCAATAAGATTGATGGGAGGGGCTACTAGGTGGCACAGTGGATATAGGGCACCCACCATGGAATCAGGAGAATTTAAATCCAACCTCAGCTTCTTGCACTAGCTAGCTGCGTAATCTTGGGAAAGTTACTTAATTCCAACTGCCTTACCCTATGAAAATTTAAGTTGGGATTAAAAATCTATTAGTTTCAATCAGCCAATTATTCTTTATATATTAAATAAATAACACTACTTCTGACTAATGCTACTAATAAGGAATAGAGAAAGAGAACAAGAGAGCTGAAATAGTAATAGGACAAGAATGGTGAAAGAAATTGATAAAAGAACCACCTAAAATGGCATTCTTCTCCCTATTTTTGAAATGAGGAAATATCTTCTTCTGGAATAAAATTTATTAAAATGAAATTTATTTTAAACAATAAAATCCACAACTGAAAAAATTTTAACATATAAGAAAAACACTCTGTCAAATAAAAGATTAAAAGAAAATTGCATGTTTTAGATATCTGAGTAAAAACAAGCTATTTAGATCATTATTTCAAATAAAAGAAGTGTTCAAAATGATATATATCCTTAAAATAAGGATTCTTATAAATCATTCTTCTCTGTCAGGTACTTATCAACTGTTCTTTATATTTCTGTTTTAGAAATAAGTCAATATACTAGATTGACATACTGTTCCAACATTTATTATTACATATGAGATCATTTTATTGGACAATTGGAAAATTAAAAATCAAATTTTTATTTAGAGTGTTATTTAATTTTAACATTACTAAAGAGAAATTACTTAAATTGAATCTAGTTTCCAATGTCTTTAACATGCTAGAATATTCTAGAAGATATAATCTAGTATTTTCTAATATTTAAACACTTACTTGATTTTAGCAATGCAGCAAGTGTGTCTAAAGCAACCCTGTTAATATAACAAGAAAACACAAAAGAACAAAACTAGTAAAATTAGTCTACAGCAGAATAAATTCATTAAAATTATTATTATTATTCTATTACCCATTCCAAAGTTTAACTTGATTGAACTTATTTTCATGGTTTGTCAAAATACTTTGACTCATGCTCCAGTTTAAGACCTAGATGTGTTAAGATAAAATGTCAAGAGCACACCAAAAAAAAAAAAAAATTACTTACATCTGTCTTTTTATCCGAAGGCAGACTGATGGAACTGACTTTCATTGTATAGGTATCTGAGTCTGTAAGAATCTACCCAGGAATTGTGTTGCTTTAAAAGTTACAACCCCTAGCCCCCAATAGTTCCTGAAACCTATCATTATAAACTGTAAATTCTGCAGAAGTATTTTTGATTTGCTAAATTCAAAGTATTACAACTATAAAATTTTCACTAACCATTAGGCCCTATTGCCTCTGAATTTATTGTTGCTCTTCTTAGAAGAACATTGCTGTCAATAATTGAACTTTAGGAAAAAGGTTAAATTTAAGTTTCAGTAAAAGAAGATATAAAAGACAAAAGAACTTCGCAATACACATGTAATTCTAGGATCACTTTCCCCCTAAACACACACACACACACACATACATATACATATATATATAAAACCCATGTCTATAGCACTTTCCTGGACCATCTTATCCTAGACTAAGATATGCAAACCAAAAAAAAAAAATTTTCCAAAAATAACTGTTGTTGTTCATCTTCCTCCAAACAATCAAATACACAAGAAAAATAGCTTTGAATAAAATTCCCATTAAGAAATTGCCAAAGAAAATTATATTAGATTGAGATTTCAATTAAATTTATCTATCATTTTTTCATCACTCAGGTTATTAGTAAATAAAAGTAACAATCTCAAAGATCAATGAAGGTTACCAAAGGTGAACCATGAATCGGTATCTAGAAGTCTGAATAATCTACCACTTTTAAAGTATGAGAAATGATGTAAGCCAAAACAAGAAGAAGCCACATACATAAATATAACATTCACTATGTTTTTTTCAAGATTTCTTTTAAACCACAATTGATTTCTGTATAACTCTGAATATATGTGCTATAAACACAGGTTTACTCTTGCAATACTTCTATACTAAATATTTCTTCCACCTCCTTGGGAACATCAAATTTGATAAATGTAAATCACTATGTGAATTCTAGTTATTATAGTAAGTTAAGCATATATCTTTAACTAAAATGCTTAACTTAGTAGCTAGCATGGGCCAGCACTAAAAAGTACAACCAATTGAAGATTAATAGAAAAAAGTAGAAAAATTATTATAAAATATTTCAATGACCAAACAGAGAAACAGTGTAAATATGAAGATCATCTTTAACAACTATATAAAAATAGTCCTTTTTCTTACTTTATTAAATCTGATCTTAAGAATGTTGTTCATTGGGAAAATTAGGTTGGCTTACCACATTATTGACAGTCTTGTTAACATAATCACATAAGCAATTACCTATTTTTACCATAATTTAGGAAGGATAACATAGGAAATACTAATTGCTTCACTTTGTGAGTTGTCTAAATAATACTGAATAAATGAAACAATGGCTAGAACTTTAGTTTTAAGATACATGTATAGGAGGCCAAGAAGAAAGAAAAAATAATACTGATAATCATTACAAAAAAAAGGAAGACAATTTAATACACAAACATCGTACAATAACAATGAAGAAACCAACAAATTAAACTGATTTCAGACAAGGATGGATGAAAAGATTTCATCTCATAGCAGTGATCTGACTTTTCTATTCCGTAATGCATAATATTTAGATATGGTTGTACAAAATTTGAAATTATTAATCTAATTTACGTGAATGAAATTACAAATTTTAGTTTTTTCCTTTATCTGGGTTTAAATTCCAAAACTAGAAATCAAATGAGAGCCCATCAACTGGATAATGCTTAAAGAAATCATGGCATATGAATGTAAAAGGAAATTATTGTGTAGTAAGAAATGACAATTGTGAAAAATTCAGAGAAGCATACAAATAATGCAGAGTGAAGTAAGCAGAACTAGAAGAACGGTAGATGTGATGACCACAAAGATAAAAATTCTTTTTTAAACACTAAAAAGATATAGAATTTAAATTGTAATCATCAATTCTGGTCCTGTATATAAAAGAAATGAAACATACTCGTCCTCTCAACAAAGAAGTAGAATGAAGTAACTATATGCATTACTTTTTTCTTTTTTATAAGGAAGGACTCAATTTGGGAAGTGAGAAGGAATAAGTGGAAATGACTGATATAAAAACAAATGGCCTAAATTAACTTTAAGTGTTCTATTTATAAACTGGAGTTTTAGAAGTGAAAAGAACTTCATTTTTTTTTTAAACAAGTGTTCTGCTATTACATACAAGAAAACTAAGGCACAGAGAAATTTAAATTGTACTTTGTTTATACTTATAAAACATTTATGTACTCACTTCATAAGGCCAGTGTTCTTTTTACTAAAAGGGCCAATGATTTTAAACATCAGTTCCACAACTCCATTTTTCCCTAAGGATACTGCATTCACAGCTAAAAAGAAAAAAGTTATAAATCACAATAACTAAATATGTTTACTGGTATGTGCATACAAAATACATAACATTGAATGAGCATACTCAAGCTATATGTGAAATGCTCACATTTTACTAAGTGTAGGAAGGAGTAAAAGGTTTAGTTAGGATTAAGTGACTGATTATAAAGATAGGACATACCCAGTAACTCAAGATAAAAAGATTTTTTTTTTTTTAATGGAACACTAAGCCAGATAAATATGAGCGGGGCAAACAAAATCCTGTGTCAAATCCAAAGTTATAGACTGGAGTTTTAAGGAAGGCTTTCTGGAAAAACTTGAGAAATGCACCCTTTAAAAGTTTCTGCCTATTACATGAACTGATGCTGAGTAAAGTGAGCAGAATCAAGAGAACACTGTATAAAGTAACAAGATTATGTGATCATCAACTCTGATGGACTTGGGGAGATAAGAGAGGGAAGAACAAAATTTTGGAATGTAAAATCTTACAAAAATAAGTATTTAAAACTACATACATATTTGAAAAAATAAATTACTATTGAGGGAAAAAATTTCTCCTAAAAAAGATGAGGAATATGCTGCTGAGAAAAAGGTTTTAAAAAGTAATTCACAATACTCTCTTTCATGAAGGATTTAACAAACATCTTTATATGGGGAACTCTCACGAAAGAGGTCTGCAAAAACTACCCAAAGGGACAATAATTTTTTAAATGAAGTTGAAGTTGATTATTAAGATAAATGTTACAATTTAATTACAGAATAGATTATCAATTTCACCCCAAATCTCATCATGAAACCTTAAAGAACTGTCCAAATGATACAAATTTGTCCCTACTAAATATTCCTTTAATAAATTAATCATTCTTAAAATCTTGATATTCTTTTGCCAAACAGAAATCTTCAACATAATTGGATACTGCAAGATTGTACCAAGATTTTTTTTAAAAAGTAAATACCTACATTTTCCCTACTTTCACTATCATATGAAATTTTTAAGTACCTAAAAAATAACTCATGTGAAAATGATGAGAGAAAAAAATTCTAAAATTGTTTAGTAATGTTTTTGGAAAGTTTTACGATATATCATTTTTTAAAAATCAAAAATCCTAGTAATATTTTTAATCATCAATCACTAAGGTAATAATTATCTTGTGGTAAGTAAGATTATAGCTGAGACTTTTTTTATTAGGTTTTTATTCCATAGACAAACATTTCATTCACCTTTCTGAGCCTGTTTCCTCATCTGTACAATGAGGAATTGAACTAGATGGTACCCAAGATCCTTTAGAAGATCTAACTCCTATGGCTCAAGTATAGATGAAATGAGATATGGGACTAAAAGATTTAGGATGGTCATCATACTATGATAAATAAATAATTTCTCAACAGGCTATGAATTGTGCTAGTTATACTCCAAAGTGAATCCAAAGATTCACTGATAATGTTCATATCTCACATAAAAATATACAATATCATCCCCTATAAAATGACACCTAGCCCACATGGCTGTTTTGAGAATCAAATGAAATAATATGAATAAACTGCTTTTTAAATCTTAAATTCACATGAGCTATTGTTATTATTCAAATCCCTATTGATTAGTTTTCCATTCTTTTCTCTGGGGTCAGACTATCTACTGCTCCTTACTTCTAATTCCAATCACCACTGCATATGTATGTATGTATGTATGTATGTGTGTGTGTATGTATGTAAAAGAGTAATTTAGCTGGTGATGTCTATAAAATACTCATCTAGAATTACAGAAGAAGAAGCAGAATACAAAAGGCACAAGGCAAAATGAAAGTAAAGAAAAGAGGTAGGGACATGGAGGCAAGCAGTGGTGAACTGCAATTCTTAAAAGCTTTTTTTTTTTTAACAATATAATTAATTCTGACTCTTGAAATACGTTAACTGTTCATTATTAGTAATTTACTGAAAAAACGTCAATATTATTTTGCTTTACATTTATAATGGGCTTTCTTTTGTAAATAAGGTAAACTGAAAGGAACTTTACAACACTTACGATTGGTAGAATACACTCGTAAAAGCTGAAGACAAGGCAGCACTAAACGTTGATTCTGCAAATTCTGTTTCACCAAATTCAGAGTTACAATTAAGGCCCCATTAATTCTAGACTTCACCCCAAATTTTTTATCTATAATAAAAATAAATAAACATAAAGCACTTATAAGTAACTCAAGAAAGGAATGAGATTTTCCAATTTCTATTTTTAATGTAATTTATCTGCACATTGAAATCGTTTTTGCCAAATTTTTCAAGGTCTGATAAAATGGGAAAAAATAGTTCTCATTTGATATTTTTATATCAAGTTAAACAAAATGTATAGGTTTGTACTGAGAAATGCTCCTGCAAATAGAAGACATGAAAAAAATAGAATATAATTTTTTTTTTTTTACTGAAAATAAGCATGATCAGTAAAGGATTAAGTGAAAATTGGGCATTTAAGATTTTAAGGATTAAATATATACACTTTAAGAGCATTTAATTGCTTGGTAATTATAAAAAATCATTTGATTTGGTAGATTAAAATACTACCTTTTCATACTCCCTCCCATACAAACATCAAAATTATGCAAAATTCCTTTAAAAGATTTAAGACTCATGATCCTCTCACTACTAATAGCTAGTGGAGCATAAAACTAAGTCATATGCAAATCAAAGGTATTTGCTACTGCCAAGAACATGAAACAATAACAATTTAATTGAAAAGGGATTTTCTAGAGACAGTAAAGTCCTCCAGAAAGAGGACTGTTTGTTGGTAACACTGTGTCTCCTGCATCAAGTCCTGGAACATTACAGAACCATCTGGACACAATCCAAAATCATTCAAAAGAGTGTGGCTTAGCCATCCACATAACCACAAAGAAAACCAAGGGGATAAAGAGTATTTGCCCATTTTTATATGTAGTTAAAGTAAACAATGAAAGAGATCAGCAGACAAAGGTATCACATTAAACAGAAGAACCGACAAAACTGTTCCTATTGTACAAGAATTTAGTGCATCAGCATGCTAATGGATAGTTGTTGATGCTCTCTTGGCTGCCTTTTTATTAGTATTAACTATTCTAATATTTCTCAATGCTTGGTATTTTCCCATTTTAGATACTTTGTGAATCCCTTCTTAAAGCCTTAATGATTTTGTCACCTGCAGCACAGATTTCCTCCACATTTATTTGGTGAAATACTGTTGCGTTTCCTATCCTTGTTCTCTTTATTCCAATTTTTACTTCTCTAAGTACATGTGAGATTGATATTAGAGAATAAATATGATGGTTCCACTTTCCTTGATGACAGGAAATTTTATTATAATTATATTTGCAGACTTTTCCCATCTTTTTCCATTTGTTTTTCTCCTCTCATTTTCATCCTTTATACTTAGGATGAATATTCTTAGATTTCTCACTAAACTTTTTTTAAAGCTGCTTTTACCCTCTATTGCTCTGCTCTGTTTTTTTTTTTTTTAAGTGATAGTGCTCATAATAATCCTTTTCTGTTTTTATTTTGCAGCTATGTTTTTTTACATTCCATGTTGTCCCTAGCTATCATATCTCTCTGCTCAGCAAATCCAGTTTTTAATGATTAAAATACATTTTAGGTTCTTTTAGTATTCTCACTGTAGTACTTGATTTACATCAGTTTTACTTCTATATGAGTTATATGTATTGTATGTTTATATATTGTATCTATAACTCATTTTCATCATCAATAATATTTAAATAGATTAAGATGAAGTTGTCTTAACTTCACACCAAATATTTTTCTCATTTCTATTCCTTTAGCTTTGTAGTAAATTTAAATTTAGCTCTAACAAGTCAATTACCTGATTACACATTGACAGCTGATTAACAAATGTCACTTCCTGCCAGTTAAAATATATCTTTAAGATGTTCAATGCCCATATGCAGGGCATTTTTATTCTTTTCTTAAAGAAACTGTTCATGATATATAGGCGTCAAGGTTCTATGTACTCAATAAGCCTTTGGCCTCTCTCATTTCTTACTTCTGATTCAGATTTTCTAACATTTTTCACTGGCCTTACTTATTCCCACCTTTACACTCAAGTCAGTATCAAAGTATATATTAATTTAGGTCTTAGCAACTTATTCATAGAATTCCTCTATAAATCTTTGCAACACATATTGGTACATAAAATTTACCTATTTTCAAAGTGATCTTTTTGCAAATACTTATCAAAAGAACTTCAACACAAAGATAACCAAATGTCTCATTAGTTTGTTGCCTCTGGAATAAGACAAACTTAATTTCACCTATTTTTAATTTACTTTCCAAGGACAGATTATGAATCATCTTTCCATTTAACTACAATCGATGTTTTTTGGTTTCACTTACAGTGAATATGCTGATACTGACATGATTTAGTCCCTCCAAATGGCTGTTGAACAAGGATCTCAAATTTAAAACAGGTATGTTCAAGTTTATAGAGTCTAAAATTTGAATTATTCTTTCCCCCTATTCTACCACCATTACTGAAGGAGTATTAATGAGAGCCACTTTGCATTTTTGGGGGGGATAAGACTATACTTCTAACTTTGTAGTACACATAATAGTCACTAAAAATAATTATTAATGGAAAACAATAACAACAATTTATTTAACTTCATTCTTAAAACTTTTTCAAGCACATCTCTGCCTACCAAAATTTCTTTCTTCAAAGCCCCTAGAGCTCAGAGGTCACCTCCTTAATAAAAATCCTTACCCTATATTTATCCCATAGCCAGTTAAAGTGATCTCTTTCTCCTTTAATTTTTTTCATAGCACTTTGACTCTTTTTTCATTACCATATTCTATTTTGTATCATAATTACTTAAAATACATGTATTCCTTCAGGTTAAAATGTAAGATCCTTAGAGTCAAAGATTCTGTTATTTTTCATTAGTTTCTCTTCAGCACTTTGAACACAATAATGATGAGTATTTGCAATATTCTCCTACCTATTTTCAAATGACCTTATGTTTTATATCTCCTCTACATAAAGATCATAGAGTTAAGAGGGAAGAATGATTATAATTTCTATTTGTTTGCACTTAGCAATTTCTCTACCTTTATTTTTTTTTATTTTTTTTTTATTTTTTTGCTGAGGCAATTGGGATTAAGTGACATACAGTGATTAAGTGACATACGTGATTAAGTCATATAGCTAGGAAGTGTTAAGTGTCAGAGGTCAAATTTGAACTCAGGTCCTCCTAACTTCAAGGAAGGTGTTCTATCCACTGTTGACACCTACCTGCCCCCTCACAAAATCAGGATTATCAGCAGCATGAGTAATAATGACTTAAAAACAAAGAGAACTTCAACAAGCATGCTCTATTACAAAACACAATTAAACATCATTCAAAGTTCAAATTTAGTAGTTTATCAAATAATGATAATATTACAAAGGTAATTCTTATTCTAATTATCCAGCTATAATAATTATTCCATTAAAATGATTACCTTTTGGTCCAGTTCTTGCAAGAAGGGTGTGAATTTGAATCATTAAGTCTTCATGAGGTGGAGATTCTTTGCTGGCGTTCAAAAGTAACTGCAACAATATTTGTGTTCCACCTTTGGAGACTAAAGCACTTGCTCTTCTACTACCACCTTTAAATTTAAACCAACACAATCCTCAAAGCCATAATCAATTAAAAAATCATTACAGTATCATGTAAATTATGGGAAGTCAAAACATTAAATCTTTGGAGACTCCAACTTATTGTTAGAAAAAATCATGGAAAAATTATGTACAACTTTTAGGCACACCTTGGGGAGGAACGTCATGAAGCAATGAAAAGAACGATGAACTAAGAATCATAAAGCCTGACTCAGCTACTTTTGAACTCTGTAATTTTGGTCAACTCTCTTCTCTGTTCTTGATTCCTTCATCTGTAAAGTTAGGGGTTTGAAATAGATGATTTCTGGGTCTACAATCCTATGGTCTTCCCTAAATAATAAAAAAGTAATTATGGGTACCTGCCCTCATAAATATAGGGCAACACTGCCTCTATCTATGATAAAAAGAAAAGATAAAATAGTTACAATGCTATTTTCTTCCTTTCCTACAAATCCATTTTAAACTACAAATATTTTAAATTGATACCCCACAACTGTATGTATGATACACAAAGGAGTAGGAAGCAAAGTTACAAATTGGGTAACAGGTCTACAAATTACCATATTGTCATCAAATAAATCCAATATTACCTGCATGCAATTCTCATGTAATATTTTTGAGACACCACATCAAAACAATAACAGAATTGTACACACACTCAGTGTGAACACTCTTATGTTACAAAGAGTTTTCAAGAAAATAAAGTATACTTTTAAAGGAACTTTGCAAAAAGAACATCCTTTATCAGGCTGTGTTCCTTCATTTTTAACTCACAAATTATAATCATCATAGAGATGCATTATTTTTTAGGTATTATCCTTTATATTCAGCAATAAAACCAAAGGAACTTACCAACTGACACCAATTCAACAAGAATGTTTAAGAGATTAAGTGTGGTCTGAAGGTCTTTTGTGTTCTGAAATAAAAATATTTTATTTTCAGTATTAAAATCATTGCATATAGTTATCAAAGTTTGTCTTTTAGCATTTACTTAAATTTTGTGGGTACCTTTCCCTTCTCAATTCTTGGGCTTAAGATCAAATGCCTTTAAGGCATGCTCATGTCTCACTACAGTCCTTATGCTTTTCCTTCCAGAATCTTTAATCCTTAAATTTACATTTATAAGTGTCAGGTCCTGGCTGAATCACTCAGTTTCTAAGAGAGTGAATTTTCTTATCTTTAAAATGGGGATTAAAAATATTATCATTAACATACTTCACAGAATAATGATAACACTCCAAAGAGTCATATAAAAGTCCAGCAGGAAATGAGTTAATATTAGGGGAGATTTCCATTTTTTTCTTACTATTCTTTCATTATAGTAGAATTCTTATTATATATCCTTATTACAATAAATCATTTTAATCTTTTATGCACATGTACTCAGAGGCAATGCCATATAAAGAGGATATTTGAAGATTTAGCAATAACAGTAGCTAAATTCAAAAGTCTAAAACTTCAAAAATATTTAGACATTTTGTTAATAAAATATCTAGAATTGAAATTAGTCATTTTTATTCAAAATTCCAGTAATGAAATAGGAAAGGAGTTAATAGATTTTTTTTCTGTTAGGAGAATAACTATATTTCAATATAATCCATTTCCTTTGTAATCTTATATCCTTTATTGACATAAAAGCATTATTCTGAGAAGAGGTCTATCAGCTTCACTAGACTGTCAAAGAGATCCATGACACACATGCAAAAATACTCTGTACTAAATGTTATAATTCAATATTTCCCAAAAGTAAAATTTTACCTTAATAATACATTCATCTTTCCCAGAGTCAAAAGAAGAAATCAATTCCTCTAAAGACTATATTAAGATATATATTTGCCTAAAAGATAATTTCCCAAAAATTTATCAATATAAAACTTCACCACTTAGTTTTCAACTTTCAACAAAAATGCAATGAAATCTACTATTCTCAACAAAAATTGATAATTACCTTTGTTTCTGAATTTTTTCCAACTTTAAAGGAAATCATTTTTCTTTTAAAAGGGAATGGGAAATGAATGTGGAATCATAATAACATTAAGAAAGATTCTCACACATATCTCTATTTTTTCGGCATACTATTCTATTCATATTTTTACATTTATCACACTGAAACTAGTCTATGAATACATACAGTTAATTCCTCTAACCTGTGTAATCTTAGACAAGACACTAAATCTTGCTGGGCCTCAGGTTTCTTATCTTTCCTGTAAAATGAGGGGATTAGACTAGATAACCTCTGAAGTACCCTCCTGCTCTGGATTTATAATATTGCATGTTAAAACTAATACTTTAGCATGATCATTTTGAAAACTGTGTGGAAAGAATGGAAGCAGGGAATTCAATCTGAAGATTACTGAAATAGTCTACGTAAAAGGTGATAAGGGATTGAATTAAAATTGTAGCTAATACAGAGAAGAGAATAAATATCAAGAAACACTATAAAGCCAGAATCAACAAGATTTGTAACTAACTGGATATGTGAGATAAATAAGGGTAAGGAATAAAGAATGACTATAGATTATAAATTTGATTGACTGGAAGCTCTCTCAAAAGAAATAAATTTTGGAAGATAAATGGGTTGGGGAGGAAGATAAGTTCTTTTTAGGACATTCTGCAATTAAGATACCTTAGTGGTATCCATTTTGAAATATCCAACAGGTGCTAAGGCACTAGTGTGTGGGGGAAAGAGATTAAGATCAAATATACAGATCTGGTTGTCATCTGTGTAGATGTGATAATTGAACTCATGATAACTGATTAAGTCACCAAAAAAAAGATTAAAAACCAGATCAAATCCTAATGGGAATTTCAAGAAAAAGACAATGACAATGAGTCATTTTGCTAGCCCAGGCTGGCATAAGTATGGAGCAGTGTGAAGATACTGAGCATAAGAGGATTATAGAACACTGTATATGAAGCATACTAACACAAGTGGAGGTCCCAGGCCCATGCTGGGGCATCCTCAAAGCCAATTGCAATACAGATATAGAAACAAATACAAATTGGCAATTTTGTTGCCCCCTAATCAACTTCAGGTCTCAGGTCCAGTAAAGAGTAGATCTATGCCTGTCCTCTGGAGCAAGAAACAACTTAGCAGCAATTAGCTAAGATTCCAGTGGTACAAGAAAGTCTTAGATTCAACTTCTAGTCCAGGCTAAAGTGGAACAACCAGGGCAGAAAGCTCAAACCAAAAAGAAATCTGCAATTCTATCACCCTGAATCAATAGAACTTCTCAACTGGTTGACATCAGTCAAGTCCAGCAACAATCTACTATTGCTCAAATCCAAACCCAAATCAGGAATTTGGAGAGTTCAGATCAGGGAGACAACTATCAGACTTTTCCCTGAGATAAACCATCTAGGGAGCACCAAAAGCTTTAGGGTCCTCTGCCTGACCTGTTCTGAGTTCCTAGAAAAATACTTTTAGTATTCCAAAAAAGAAAGAACAAAATCACTTAGAATTTTCTTTTAGAAATGTACAGAGTCCAAACCTAACATCAAATCTGAATTCAGGAAATAGGCAGAAAGAATGATTAAAAAAAAAAAAAGAATTCCATTACAGATAGTTATTAGGGATAACAGGGATGCTCATATCATAAACTCAGAAGAAGATAGTAACTCTAAAATAGAAACAGAGATGAAATAAAAGTTTTTAAATGGTTTTGTCAATGAAAGGATAGATCTAGAGAAAAAACTGGAAAAGAAATTAAAGTTATGGAATTAATAACAAATTCCCTGAAAATCAGAATGGATCCTAAATAGCAGCCAATGAGTCCACAAAAAAAACTCATTTCCTGCTGGACTTAAATTTCATTTATATGACTCTTTGGAATGTTCTCATTATTCTATGAGTGGAACAATATAAACACTAAGATGAAAACAAAAACCTAGATATATTTCAAGCAATCTTAAGAAAACTACATAGATCTCTGAAGCAAAAAGCAAAGTGGTAACAGAATGAATTCCCAAAATGAAAACTCCCAGGAACATTATAGCCAAAATTCATGGCTTCCAGATCAAATAAAAATACTGAAAGCAACCAGAAAAAAAAAAAAAAGAATTCAACTACTGAAGAGCCATTGAGGATTATACATGATTTAGAATCCACAACTATAAAGGTATAAGTAGTTTGAAATATGACATTACAGAAGGCAAAACATATAGGCTTCCAGCTAATAATAATCTATCCAGGAAAATTGAGTATTATCACTGACGGGAGGAAGGGAAATGAATCTTTAATCAAAGTGAGTAATTAAAAAATTCCAGATGAAAAGACCAAAGCTCTATAGAAACTCTGAAGTTCAAACAAAAGTCAAGTAATATAAAAAAGTAATATAAGCATACAATGATAAAAAAAAATTAAACAAGGAGAAACTGTTTACATTCTAATATGGGAAGATGAAACACATATTTCCTCTGAACTCTTATCATCATCAAGATTCATCAAAGGAGTCCAATTAAGCAAAGTCTAGGAGCCTGTTTATGTCTTTTTACTCTTTAGAGAAAAATTTAAAGAAAGTAGAAGAGGAATATTGAGGGACATAGGGGGAAAGGACAAAATTAAATTAGAGGAAATTATCTCACACCATCAAAATGCACAAGTAGGTAATGATACAAACTAAGGAGGAGAAGATGGTAGGAAGGGCTGATACTATAACTTCACTGTCATATGAACTGCTCAAAAGAATGAAGAATACATATATACTCACAACTGGGTTCAAAAAAATATTTCACTCCAAGTAAGGAAGAAGTAGAGGGGAAGAAGTGAAAAGGGGGAATTAGAGATAAAGTTAAGACAAGAATCAATCCTAAACAAAATAAATTCTAAATAAGAATACATTAAAAAATATATTTATAACTCTTTTTGAGGTAGCAAAGAATGGGAATCTTAAGGGGGTGCCCATAAATTGGGAAATGAAGAAATACATTATGGTATGAAAATATGATGGAATACTATTGTATTAAAAAAATGATGAAAGCGAGGCAGCTAGGTGGTTTATTGGAGAACACCAGCCCTGAAGTTAGGAGGACCTGAGTTCAAATGTGACCTCAGACACTTAACATTTCCTAGCTATGTGACCTTGGACAAGTCACATAATCCCAATTGCCTCAGCAAAAGAGAGAGAGAGAGAGAGAGAGAGAGAGAGTGTGTGTCAGAGAGAGAGAGAGAGAGAGAGAAAGAGAAAGAAATGATGAAAGAGATGCCTTCAGAAACCTAGAAAAACTATATGAAAACAAGTCTTGATGTAGGCAAGACCAAAACAATTTATACAATGACAATAAGATAGAAAAGACAAACAAGTTTTAATGAATTAAGATCTCTGATAGTGTAATGACTAACCATGATTCCAGAAGGCTAATACTGAAAGATACTACCTACCTCCTAAAGAAAAGTGAATGAGTTAGAATGCAAAGTGAGATATATACACACATATATGTATATTTATATATGCATGTGTACACAAATATACACACACATACACACACACACACACACGAATATGGCCAATGTCCATTGCTTCAACTATAGATACTTATGACAAGGATTTTGTTTCTATTTCATTCTCAACTGGGATGAAGAAGGGGTTTGAACAGGACAAAAGAGAAGGATTTTTGCTAATAAAAAAATTAAATGTAATTTTTCTAAAAACACACTATTAACAATTTAGAGAAATTTCCTTCAGATGCCTGATGAGTATAGAAGCAAGAATAATGGGGTTAAGACATGAATGAGAGCAGAGGAAGCAGACAATAAGTACTGACATTTTTTCCTTAGAGATTTGGCTGTGAAAGAGGAATAAAATAGAATAGGGTTAAGTGAGGGTTTATTAAGTAAGGAAGGAACCTGTGCATGTTTTTAGACAGAAGGGAATGTGTTAGTAGACAGGGAGAAACTGGAGAGAGAGAAAGGAATGGAAAGTGCATGTAAATAATTTTGAAGGGAGAGGATGGAATCAAGGGTACAAATAGAAGGGTTGACTCTGCTGAGACAAGAGATTATCTCTTCATCAAAGACTTGAGAAAAGAAGAGACTAGAGGATAATGTCAATCATTTTAAGATAAAAAGTAAGAAAGAAATGGTAGAACATGGCAAATAGTCTATATATTTTCCTCTGTAAAGTACGAAGCAAAATCCTCAGCTAACAGGATAGGAGAAGGTAACATTGTGAGAAACTTAAAGAAAGACACCTGAACAGTAGCTGTGGAGAGAGCAATAATGAAGGAGAAATAAAAAGGATTGTCTAGCCACAGATGCTCAAATGTCACTGAAGTCTAATTAAAGTCTGGGAAGATCATTACTAGATGTAAAATTTTTTTGGCCATAATAAATTACTAAGATCTGTGTCAGTGAAGAAAGTACCTCATTAATGTAATCTTCTGAAGTACTCATATAATAATCTCTATTAAATTCAAGTTACTATCCTTTACCACCACTATATAACATAACAATGAAATTTTAATATTTGTGGTTTTTATGGGCTAAATTTACTCATTTCCAAAGTCCAGTTTCATTTCCTACTAGTTAGAATTAATCATAGTGAATTTAAATTTTATGTTTTAAATCATGTAGTTATACAACCACTTAAGTCAGTATATGCCTATTACTTCCCAAAATAATTATACTATAATAATGACACTTAAAATTTAATTTTCTTCAAATATAGCTCTATAGCAAAACCACTGAGCAAAAGGAATAATTCAATATATTATTAATCAAGGTTAAGAAGAAAAAGAATCAATGTTCATTACATTCATTATGTTACTTAGCATTTCTCATGGAAAATCATAACTACAAATATTATTAAGTTTTAGTTATTTACCTCTAATGTTGACAGGAGAACATCCATTCCTGTAGAACCTTTGGCTGTCATTTCTTTCCTGATTTTCTCTGAAATGTAGAAACAAAGTACTTTTTTCATAACTTAAAAAATATATTTATATATATATATATGTATATATATATAGATAGCTATATCTTGTAACTATCATGTACCATTCATAGACCTAAGACACCTACCAAATTGCTTCTTGGGTGATCCTGCCTCTGGTGTAGATGACCCTACTCTCCAGGGTGTAGTATGATGGATTTCCATATTTCAGTGAATGAAGTATTGCCCTCATTTCACCACTGCTCCTGACATGGCCCAAGTGGGTCCCTGTTCTCCAGTCCAACAATTCAAATGCAATGCAAAAGGCTAGGAATAGGAATCTGTAAAAATAGGACACCAGGCCTCCCACAAATTTTTCAGGTCTACAAATGGAAAATGCTCTCATCAAAAATGGCAGGAAAGAAAATTTAATATTTTCTTTTAAAATGTGTTTTTAAAACATTATTTTAAAATCTTGAATAGTATAATATCATTGGGACACTCATAAAAGCAATGGAAAGAAGCTGCTTCTACCATCATAAAGGATGAGAAAAATCTAGAAGTTTTCTCCCCATCCAAGCATCCAAGAAGAAGCAACTTTTTCTCTATTACTTTCAGTTTTGTGTAGACTTCCCCCTAAATTTTTTCCTTTGGTGAGAAAGAAGCTAGAAGAAAAGACTATGTGCCAAAGTACAAAGAGGTAAACAGAAAGTTGTTGATAAAAGTTTTTGATAGGAAAGTACTAAAGAGAGGAGGCCAGAACTTAACAGAGGATATCTGCTTCTAAAACATGGTATTCATTATTACTGAATTTATCAATATAATAAACTATGAATCATTTCACTTAAGTTAATTTTTAATAACTTTTTTTAACATTTTATTTTAATCCTTCTGGACAGAAATCATTCTAAAAATATGTTATACAGTCGCATATCTTCATAAACAGAATATAATACATATATGTGTGTATATATTAACTATCATTTAATAAACAACTGACTGACTTTTTGTCTTACTTATAAATATCAATTGTCATACTAAACAATAATACAATACAATAATAATACAATAATACAATAATTTTCATGAATTAGTCAAAGTGTTTTAATTTCAAAATAACATATACACCTATATCTGCAGAAACACACATAAAACACAAAAACATATTAGACTATTTTGAATTTTTGTTTCTGAATTTCACAATGCTAGATTCACAACTTCTTTTTTTTATTATCACATCCACCCCCAACATTAAAAAACCAATCTTTGACTTCATTACACTTAAAGAATAAGCAGGTATTCGATAAAAACCTTTAAGAACTTTGCTATGAATAAAGTTGTTATACTTTTGATTGTGTGACACATCTAAGCCTCTTTTGTTCTTGGATAGATTCCAGATAGATCACACTGTTAAATAAATGTCCTCCAGAGAGGTCAACTATCTATATTAGGTGAACTCCAAATACTAGTAAGTAGGTAAACTATACTTAAAATTCAGTTCAATTAAAAAAAAAATCATATGGTATTATTCATGAATTGAATTATACTTAGAATGTTCACTTCTAAATTATAACATAAAGTGGGGGGGGGGCAGTAGGGGGAGGGAATTAGACCAGATTTTTAAACAGAGAATAGTTACTAATATATTTGAAAATTTTTAATTTCCACATATCTTAGGCCAACTGGCAATATAGATTTTGGGGGAGGGAATGTATTCAAACTCTCATATAGAATATAAATGTCTATAATGTATACTAGGTTACCAAATAACAGAAAAATTAACTTAGGAAGTAAAGTTCACTTTGTTTAGAAAAAAATATTATATTATTAAATAAAATTACAAAATCAACATTTTGCATTATTCAAATGCCAAGCAATAATAATACAACTACATTACCCTGTAATTTATATTTAATTCATTGTTCTTAACTCACCTTTCAATTAACACAATCCTTATAATGACTATGTTGTTCTTTATTCAAATGTTTCAAAAAATGGTATTAAAATTTTATCAAGTTTTTTTAGTTTATCAAAATATTGATTGCACCTGGCTCTTTTTTTTTTCAGTGTTTTGAGTGAGTGGAAGCAGCAGGTGTAGTCAACTTTTGTAGGCGTTTGACAGTAAAAGAGAAAAAGAGTATAGATAGAAGTAATTGCCAAAGGAGCCTACAGGGCTCAAGTAGTTTTTGTTTTGTTTTCAAAGGATAAGAGAAACTTGATCAGGTTTGTAGATGGTGGAAAAGGAGTAAGTAGATAGGGAAAGAATGAATATCAAAGAGAGGAAAAAAATGATGAATGGGACAAGCTCCTATAAGAAAAGATATAGTATAAAGAGTACAGGTAGAAAGTTCTAAATTGGCAGGAAGAAGAGCCATTTCTGCAGACAGAAGCAAAGGAGGAGATAATAGGTAAAGATACAGATAAATTTTGAGACAGAAAACAGGAGTTATGAGGGTATTCATTACAGATGGTCTCAATTATTGCAGAAAAATAGGAAGCAACATTATCTGCTGAAAGGAGGATGAAAACAGTGTAGGAGATTTGAGCAGAATAATAGCTAGCATTTATATAGCATTTTAAGGTTTACAAAGTAATTTACAAATATTATTTCATCTGATACAATAAGCTTAAGAGCCAAGTGCTATTATCACCTCCATTTTACAAATGGGGAAACTGAGACAAAGGCTAAATGAGTTGCCCATGCTAACAAACTGAGTAAGTGTATAAAGGTGGATTTGAACTCAGGACTTCCTGACTTCAGGTCCAGCCCACTATCTATTGTACCATCTGCAGCCTGCTTTAAAAAAAAAAAAAAAAAAAAGCTATCTTTTTTTATAGCTCTTTAAGATCTGCAAAATACTTTACTATGTTCACTCATTTGAGCTTTATAATAACCCTGAAAGGCAAATGTTATTATTACCCTCATTTTACAGATGAAGGACTGAGGCACAGAGAGGTTATATAACTTGCCCAGGGTCACATAGCAAAGGAGTGTCTCAGTCAAGTTTTTTTCAAAAACTCAAACTCAAGTCTTCCTGATTTCAAGATTAACACACTATCCAATGTGTAATCAAAGTATTTGGAACAGTCAATTTGGGGAGAAGGGAGCTGACTGTCAATTAGGAAAAAATAAAATGATCATCCTGCTAGAGTGACAAACAAGCTATAATAGGAAATTTTTAAACTGACTCAGTTCACATAAGGGTATGACATCCTCAGGGAGCATGGAAATATAAGGACAAAGATTTGGAAAGGGTAAATGAATTGGCAAGATATAAACGATATAGGAAAGCAATTGTGAAGACTTGTATAGATGAACTAATTAACTACAGGGTCAAGATAGTTAAGTAATGAAAGTAAAGTCAAAACAGCGGTGATTGGGAGAATAGAAAGGAATTGCAGGGTTGAAATTCACAATAAGGATAAAGAACAGATTTAGGAAGAATAAGGCAGAAGGAAATATAGAAAGATAGGAAAATATGATCAGAGAGGGAAAATTTCAGAGTTCAAGATCGTTAAAATGGCACAATTATATATAAGTGAACCATCAAAGTTATGATCACATAGAGTTATAAAGGCTGATTAAATAGAGAGCCTGAGTTTTTCAAGATCCATCCATCCATCCATATAGCCATTTATCTATCTAAAGATATTTAGAAAAATATAACTATATAACTAACATTAAAGGATATGTGTGCTCATGACAGATGCCTAAATTTTTGCAAACAATTGCAACATTTAGTAATGTATAAGGATATTATGTAAATGTATATAAATATGTACTCTCAAAAACTGTAGTATATCTATGTGTATGTATGTACTATGTGTGTGGATGGCATGTGTGTGTGTGTATACACCTGTATATACAGGTGCATATATGTATCCATATGGCATGTCTGTGTAAAACAAAGGCACACACATGGATATCATAGATGGCAATAAGGTCTATAAGACATGTACTGAGCTTCCTAAGAAAGAAGGAATAGTGACCAATAGGCACAGATCAAAGAAACAAAAGTCCTCTGAGTGATACTGATGGTGTAAGCCTTAATGAAGGAAAGGTGAGTGACTGTGGTAGAATGAAATCCAAGAATAGTAGTAGTAAACAAAAATTAGGCCAACTCTTACCCCTGACCAAGTGTATCACAAAACAAAAAAGAAAAAAAAGAGACTAATGCTGGAAATGATAGCCAGAAAAGAACAATACAACATAAAGGAGCTTTTGAAGGGAGCACCAACATGGAGATACAAATCCCAGATTAGTACAGTAAATCATGAAGATTTCACAGGTCTCCAGAGTAGGATGCCACAAGCATTCTTTTCTTGTCCTTTATACCACTTTTAGTGCTTATGAAACTGATAATAACCCTTAGAAGAATTCTATATGTTGACATTCCCAAGTTCCACCTAGGTGGAGACCATGAGCCAGAGAAGATAGATCTCCAAAATGTCACTGGATAGTCCCTGAGTTAAATAAGAGCTATAAAGATAAAAGGAAAGAAGATTAATGAGGGCAAAGGTCAACAAGGAATTTAAGAGTTCAGAAAGAGGTAGGTGAAAATATTGAAGACAAATGTCTGTAACTTTACAGTGCCCCTTAAGGGGTCAGACTTGTAACCTAGGATTATTTAAATAAAAAGAAAAGAAAAGAAAAGAGAGAGAAGCTGTTTAAAGAGCTATTTTTATTCTGCATAGTACACACATATGCAATCTAGCAAAAAAATATGGCTATGTAGTAATATGATCTGCAATAATACTGTTTTTCTTGATTTATCAAAGACATCCATGTTTTAGTGTAGCTGACTTGATTATAAAGAAACTCTTTTCCTACAGGGTTTGTTAATCAAGGTTTTTTAGTGATGCCATTTCAATTAATTTTTTTAAAAATACTATTACATGGATGCTGAGGATATTATGGTAAGGGTCTAAGAGAACAATGTAATTTATAAGAATCAATAATTGCTAGCAAAATAAACACGTAGAATATGCCTTCAAACTACCAAACACAAACTATTCCCCACATATTCATAACCTCAGGCATAAAAGTAGTCCTGGAAACATATTTTTATCTCACTATCAAAAAAAAAAAAGTTTCTCATAAGTAATATGGATGACTACAGAATTATAAATCTATTGCCAGCTTGCAAAAGCCTAAAATACATAATTTGAATAAGTCATACGGTAAGTAGAAATCTCATTAATTTTAGTATTACAAAGTTAATATATTTACAAGAAAGCATGCTATATGTTTTGCAAAAAGAAATTTTGTAATAAATAATTCTATATTGAACATCAGGAAAACCTGGGATTGAAATCTGCCTTGGATTCCCTCTAACTATGTGACACTTGGCAAGTCATTTGACCTCACTGATTTTTGTTTCCTCATATGTAAAAGGAGGAAAACAAAAAGGCTGGGAGGATAAAATTAGATTTTAAATATAGGAATATGTACATATATACATGTATATAAAATGCTTTTCAAACCTTAAAGTACTAAATTATAATAGTTCACATCTTTAATTTTCATAGAAAACTGAGTAATGGTACTTTAAATACAATATAAAAATGTCTTTAATATCTCTAAGAAAATAATCTTCAATCGAGTTTAAAGACTGAGTTAAATAGTCTTTCTGACAGAGACTACTAACTAGTCATTCTTCATGTTTCCTACAAACTAAGAAAATTAAATCATTTCCTGAAATAAAATCAAATTCATTAAGAGGATATATTGCCCTAAAATGTTTCTGCCTAACCCTCCTGAAAGTTTTGCCAAATTGTTCAATTTTGAGGAATGGAAAGAAATGCCAATTTCTTATATTTAAAAAAAAATCTCTGGACAACAAACATAACATTAGATTTTGAACAATTTTCTTTGTGCCAGTTACAAATAATACTACAGAGAAATTGGATATACAATAGTTCAAAGAATTAAAGATGAGGGGACCAGTTAAATGTACAAAACCTAATGGCTTATTTTGCAAAATTTTCAAGTCCCACTGGCTATCTTAGTAAATGTAAATTCTTAACTGTCCACTGTGAATTCTGAACACTATAATTTCTAAAGTGTCTTTCTGATCCTCTCCTCTTTCCTGCAGTTTCCACAAACCAAAAGAAGGAGTGAGAGAGAAAAGTAAAGAGAGAGGGAGGAAGGAAGGGAAAGAAGGGAGGAAGGGAGGGAGGAAGGAAGGGAAAGAAGAGAGGAAGGGAGAACGGGAGGAAGGAAGGAAGGGAGGAAGGGAGGAAGGAAGGAAGGAAAGAAGGGAAGAAGGGAGGGAGGCAGGGAGGAAGGAAGGAAGGAAGGGAGGGAGGGAGGAAGGAAGGAAGGGAGGGAAGAAGGAAGGAAAAAGAAAAAAATTCCATCTAAAGTCTGAACATTTAAAGAAAGGTATACAACACGCTATAGTATAATATATGAGCTATTCCCTACTGTAGGCTTGATAAAGGAATATGTGTTTTTCAAGTTTCTAAAGTTTCACTGAATTTCCTTTCTTGATATATTAAGTTCTTGCCCTCTGTGTACTCATTTTTCATAAATGATAGGGACACATCCATAGCTTTTTCCTTTAAAATGAATCCTGACAAATAAAAAGATATGGTGCAAAGCTGTATCAAAAAACCAAAAACGTGCCCTCACCATTTATGAGAAACAAGGCCAAATTACAGAAATTTAGAAAATTAGCAGGAAAGGAAATTTCAAGATCCAAGATCAAGTAAAACAGGGTATGAATTACAGAAAAAAACATACATTTCAAAAAGCTTGATGATGAGGTTTCTTATATATAAGTTAATTCCTTGTTATCAGGATATTTGGAAGGAGAAAGCATGGTATGGTGGAAAAGGCAAGTGGATTTGGAGGCAGAGACTTGGGTTTGAATCCTAATTCTGCAACTTACTGTGTGACACAAACTCTCTAAGTCTCAGTTTCCTCATCTATAAAATAATGAGGTTGTACTAGACAGCCTCAAAGGTTACCTTCCAACTCAACACCTATGAGCCAATAAAGAGGCCAATTCTTTGAAATCACAGAACCCCAACATAGAACAGTAGAAAAGAGCATTTAAGCAGGAATCAGGACACCTGGATTTTCGTCCCAGCACTGCACTAACTAGCTGGGTAACCTTGGACAAATCACTTAACTGATTTGGACCTGTTTCTTCATCTGTAAAATGAAGAGGTTGGGCAAGATGATGTCAAAGGTCCCTTCTTGTTCTAAAATTCTGTGATTCTATGGTGAAATCAGAATTACAGAATCATGGAATTTTAGAAGCGAAAGAGATCTCAAAGGTCATATAGTCCATGCAGACATGATTTTTTTTTTTAGGGCTATGCCACACATTTGTATTCATCCTCCAACACCTATCCTTGATCTGATCTTTTACATGTCTTTTTTTAATCTAATTTGATTGATGAATTCTCTGTACATCCAAAGGAAATCTTTTAGACAACTTTCTCTTCTTCATTGTAACTGTTATCTGTGTATTCAGAATTTCATTTCTAATAGTTTTCCATAATTCTTATTCTTAGTACATAAGGATAACAGCAATTCTTTCTCAGACATTTTCCCACAAAACTGAATATGTAGGTTAAATTTTCCCCAGTTTTCCCCTTTTTTAATCACAAAAACTAATATATAATGTATATTTCCCCTCAAGATTATCATCATTTCCAATGTAGCAAGAAGTTCTTCTTTGTTGGACACAATCATATGTAGAACAGAATTTCCTCTTGTTAGTAACTCCAACTGTTCAAGGAGGAAACTATTATTAAAGCAAGCTAAGAAATTAGCATCCACTCACTTTTTGGTAAGTAAAGCACTCTAGTAAATGTATTAGATAAAGTGTCCCACCACTATTATGTCATGCCTCAGTGTCAGGATTGTGTTCTATATTTCTCATTCATATTCTCATTCTCTTTTTCTCCCAATGACTTGTAATTTAGTCAGCTGACAATACTGCTTCCATTTCTCCCTCCTCTCTCCTTCACTGGGATGCTTTCCACTATACTTTCTCACTATATTACTATGCCACCCCAATTCTCTCTATCATTCCCCTTCTTTATATAATGTAACTGTCAGATAGATAATCAATCCTGAATTTATTAAGCAATTACTATCTATCAAGCACTGTATTAAGTGCAACTACTCCTAGACTTCAAGAAATTTACATTCTAACAGGGAGACAAAATGTACAATAGGTAATAAATAAACTACATATGAGATTGATAAAATAGTAATAATAGCTCACCTTTCTATAGCACTTTAAGTTATGCAAAAAATTAATATATTTTAATTCATTTGTTCCTGAGAAGGGAAGGTTAGAAAGTAGCATTTAAGCTGAGTATTGAAAAGATTCTGGGAGGCAGAAGTGAAGAAGAACATTCCAGGAATGGAAAAATGTGCAAGCAACAGTAAGTAGACCAGTTTATACCCACTTTTTATGTATCTTGTTTCTTTTAAATAAGATATATCATTCGGATTCATCTCTCTATGTGTCTCACTTCACCAAGTCTCAATAATATCCAAGAAGAAAAACTATCCTTTCTGCTAAGAACAACAACATCACCTTTCCTCCTTCCCTCCTTTCTTCCTATGCTTTGTACACTGATGTATAATCTAGGGCCAAGGAGTAAAATTTAAAAATCACTGAACTTCTTGAAAAATCACAACAAAAAGAAGATCATGGAAATCATATTTCAAGAATCATGAATGTGGGGAAGGAAAATGGAGAAGTTAATGCTAGTCACGATACACGATAGTGCCAACCAGGCCCTGATGACCTAGTACATTCACTCACTGCCTCTCTGAACTACCCACAGCTTCCAAAATGGCCAAAATGGCTATCTTAGGGAGAAGACAAGTAGTCTACCACACCAGGGGAAAGTGGCAGTGGTAGTGGTGGCAACTACTAGGCCTAGATCAAATAACCAATTCCATAAGTTACCTCAATCTCCCTCATCGAAGACCTGAGAAGCCAACAGAACCCAGAAAAGTCTGTTACCCATTTTAGAAAAATTCCCGTTAAAATGATTTTTTGACCAGAATACAAAGTGAAAATAAAAAGAATACACTATAATCTCTTGAAAAAAATCCCCAAATGAAAACTCCCAGGATCATGCCTGCCAAAGTCAAAACTTTCAGGTAAAAGGAAAAAAAATACTTCCAGCAGCTAGAAAGAAATCAAATGCCAAAGTGCCATAGTTAGGATCACATAAAAGGTGGCAGCTGCTACTAAAAAGCAAAGGAAAATTCTCAGACTCTCATTTTTTGCTTTCACACTGAAGCACTGATTTTTAAAGAAATATGTATTCTTCTTCTCAAAAGGAAAAAGCACTTGCAGGGAGATAGAAGAAAGATAGACTGGGAAAAGTCACCTGCAGAAAGTGAAATTTGAGGTAAGTCCTGAAAAAATTCTGACAAGCCTGGAGGAGGGGAGGGACATCATGCCAAGAATAAGAGACAGCCAATGAAAATGTACAGTTAAAATATGGAATATCCTGAGTGAGGAACAGAGCACAAGCCAGATGGATTATAGAGTACATGAAGGAGAGTCAAGTATAAGGACAGTAGAAAGGTAGGAACAAGACAGGTTGTAAAGGATTTAAAGCAAATCTGTTCTCCTTTCAAATGCCCACTAACCCCAATAAACTCAAGTGACTCCTTATTAACTCTAGAATCAAACATAAAATCCTTCGTTTGGCATTTTAAACCCTTCACAACCTGCCCTACCTTTTTCAGATTTCAGGAAGATGAATAAGAAAGCTATTTAAATAGTCTAAATACAAAATGACTTAAGATCTATGCTAAGACACATATAGGTGCTTTAGATGGAACCAACTAAAGTAGAAGCTGTACAAGTGAAGACAAGATAATCTATGTAGGAGATTATGAAGGTTTTTACAAAATCTGAGAATAGAGTGTATATATGAGATGAGTGCAAGTGAGGAAGCTCAAGGATAGTGAGATTGTCTAAAAGACTGGGAGGATGGTGATGCTCTTGATGATAATAGAAAAGTTAGAAAAAGGAAATATTTGAGGGAAAAAATAATAAGTTGTCTTTTGAACATATAAATAAGATTTAAGAAGTCTACAGGACATCAAATTTGAGATGTCCAAAAGGGGCAATAGAACTAGAGCTACCTTAGGAGATTGTAGCTAGAAATATAGTTCTAGAAAGTATCTATAAAGATTTTTTTTAAAATCCATGAGAGTACATGAAATTCAAACAGTATAGAGGAAAAGAGAAGTGGGTCCAGAAAAGAGCTTTAAGACATCCATGATTAATACTTGTGACCTGAAAATCCAGCAAAGAGCTGAGAAAGTATTAAGTAGAGGCACTTAGTATAAATGACTTGAACCTCTAAAAATGTATCAAGAGATATGAGAAATAAGAATAAGTAGAAATTTTAGGTAGATAAATGTAGATAGTTTATCCATTAGATTACATTGGAAAACTCTATTCTACACCAGAAATCAAGACATGAGAACAAGGAGATGGAGGATTGCAATTATGAACAAACTTAGAGGGATAAATTAGATGTTTTGAAACCAAAGGGGTTGAAAAATCATTCCACTGTGAATTTAAAAGGGGATGAACTCATTGATCTGCTATTTACTATCTATGTAACCTTGGATTATTCATTTAATTGGGTTTCCTTTCCTCCTCCTGAAATAATTGCCTCTAGGTCCTTTCAACTCTAGATTTATAACCTTATAATCTTTCTAGCCAAAAAAGGTACATGCATATATGTGCATACGGCTTCCTGTAACAGTTTTTTTTTTAAACAATGAATGATGTTACACCACTGTAATTCTTATTTAATATGAATAAATGAAGTATTTATATCATTAGTTTGGCACATTACAAATTGTAACTGTTTTTTTTTATGATTATGTGGTCCAAAAATGTATTTATTAAAGGAAGTAGAAAAAAAATTAATTATATGTAAGGATTTTTTAAGAGAAAATTTTACCTTGACTTTGGGTCAGGTGAAGAATCTTTGATGTAACATATCTGGCAGATTCTGTTTCTGAACATTCAAAGTTGATCTTCTCCAGCTGAGCCAGGAGTGCCACAATCCGAGAATTACTAGTAAGGCTAGAAAAAAATATTATTTTACATTTAGACTTCATGCCATATTTTATATTTTAAACGTGATTCTTGCTTTACTAATATCAAGTAATATGAATTCAACTCAATTCAATTTAACAACTATCCATTGAGCATCTGTATGTAATGCAACCATTTTAAGTGCTGGATGAGATTCAAAATTTAGATTAAGATACCTCTCCTCCTTCAAAGAACAGGTGAGGTAAAATGACATAGGCAAAAATATGTAAAAAGCACCTTAAAGAGGTACAAAACAATATGTTGTATGAGGTCCTGGTATAGTAGGGAAGGAAGAAGTCAATTGAACATGATGGTTCACTCCTCACAGCACATCGCTTGGATGCTGCACTTATCTCACTCTTCCTGGTTTCAATTATTTGCATATTTTAGATTGTAAGCTCTTTGGGAATATCTTCTCTATCTTTCTATTATTAGCACCTTGCCATAATATTTAACATGTTAAGCTTATTAAAGTATTTTAAAATTCAATAGGAATATAATAAGCAAAGATGAGGAGAGAACATTCCAAGGACAAGAAGCAACATGAGAAAAGGTACTGGGAAGTCCACAAAGCTCCTTGATCCAATATTCTAAGTTCAACTTCAAGCTATCATAGAACATCTTGGGATTACATGTTTAGAGTTTAAAAAGGCTTCAGAGATCATTCATTTAATCCAACACCCTTGTTCCATAAATGAAGGATATGAAGTCCAGAAAGTTTGAAGGAATTAACTAAAGTCACAAAGGTAGGTAAAAGATGGCAAAATTTGTTTTTGAACCCATGTTTTTAACTCCAGATTCAGCACTCATTCTACTGAATCATACTATCATTAATATTTTAAGTAAAAAGAAATTTTAATAGAAACACTATTTGACTAAATTATAATTCCACTAATCTCAGATAAAGTAAAGACTCCAGAAAATGTAAATTTAAAACTGTTATTAGAGAATAAGATACATAATTTAATTCATTAGAGCAGAAAGCAGTTGGTAACATTAATTTAATGTGAGACTAAATAGAAAAGATGAGTCTTTGTCCCAAAAAATATTTTTTTTCATTTTGACAGGAATGTTTGTTAATTTTAACTAATAAAATATTCATACTATTCAAAGAGACCTTGATATAAGAAGCAAATATACATATATATGCTTTATAGTCACTAAAATTAATTTGAAAGGAAAACAAAAATGATCAGCAACATTGAAAATAAATCATCAAAAAGTTCTGCATGAGAATAACTGACCTTTTATCTTCCTTTCCCAGCCACCTCACCCAAGCTCAGAATCATCAGAATCATTTTCTTATGAATGGTAAAAAAAAAAAAAAGGGTTTTCTCAGCAAGTAGTCTCAGATTAGTAATTAGCATCAGACTACAATCTGACACTAATCACTATGAGTATCAGTGAGTCATATAGTTAACCATGTCTGGCTCAAATAACTTCTAAGGTCCTTTCAACTCAAACTTTAGCTTGGTGATGGTGTTGTTGAAATAGCTAAACTAAGTAGAATCACTAGAGGGCAGCATTCTCTTTGGAATTATTTTAACATAGTGGCAAATCTTGGGCTTAAGTATAGAAAAATCTTAAAAATTCATTTATATTCAAAGAAACTAGATGAAAATTATTATGTATGAGCTACACAATATGACAAAGTAGAAAAGTCAAGGAACTAGGAAGTCAAGAAGAACTGGGTTAAAGTCTCACCTCTAAAACATATTTACTAGATGATCTAAGCAAATTCCTTAACTTTTCAGTGTCCAAAGTAGCCTTCTATGACTGTATGTAGCACAGCAGATGCCCATCACAGAGAGTGAAAACTACAAAATACATACTAAATAAATAAAGGCACTCACATGGTTTATTAAGTCTTTGATAATCAGTCATTATTGCAAAATTTAACCTATTAGCAAAAATCCAAACTATCACTTGAAGATTTATCTAGATGAAAATTTAGACTAGATGATTTCTAATCTGACTCTAAATCTGTAATCCAACAATCCATCTTTCATGATATAAATTTCTTCTAACCAATTCTGTCGTTTCATATATCTATCTGCTGGCAACTGTTTTTTCTAAAGCAAGTAGATCCCAAAAAATGTTACATGTTTTACTATTCAAGCCAATGGCTTATATTTAAATTATTTTATGTAAATTCTACAAATTTGTCTGAATTTATTATTTATTCTTATTAATACATCAATTTTTGTTATTCAGTTGTTTCAATCATATTCAACTCCTTGTGACCCTGTTTTGGAGGTAAAGATATTGGAGTGGCCTGCCATCTCCAATTCATTTTGCAGATGAACTGAGGCAGAGTTAAATGACTGCCCAGGATCACACAATTACTAAATATATGAGGCCACATTTGAACTCAGGAAGATGAGTCTTCCTAACTCTGAGCATAGCACTCTCTCCTAGCAGTCCAACTAGCTGTCCTAATTCATCCTGTTACCAAATATGAATTTTCATTTTTACAACCAATCAATAGTACTGTCAAATTTTTAAAGAGTAAAAGTAGAAAATATCTTTGATGATTTCATGAATACACATGAAAAGAAAAACAAAATCATTTTCACATACAGGCAGAAATCACACAAAGCTTCATTATTTAATTCAGCCTGATCCACACATACACACACACACACACACACACACTACCCTTTAAGTCCATGATGCCCAGAAATGACTCAAACAATCCTGGCTTCAAAATGTACTCCCTGCACTACAGGTACCCTAGATCTGCATTACAATATGATAATTTACTTCTCTAAGCAAATGAGTCCCAAATGTACATATTTAGCATTAATCTTGCTCCTAAGATTTACTCACACATTTCCAACTACCTAATGGACATCTTTAGTTGAATGCTGCACAGGCATCTCAAAAACATATCTAAAAAAGAACTTAATCTTTCATCCAAACCCACTCACTGTTTCAGCTTTTTTTTTTTTTTCCCTGCAGAGGCTACCACTATTCTTTGCAGACTCCCAAGTCCACAACTTTACCGCCATTTTTTCAACTTTTCATTCTCATTCATCTCCATAATCAGTAAGTTGTCAAATCTTGTCAATTCCACTTATTCAATATCTTCTCTCAAGTACCCTCCTCTCTACTGATAAAAGCCACCCTAAATCCAGTCTATCAGACTTCTGCCCCAACTTCCAGTGGTCCACAAAACTTCCAGTGTGACTTTGTAACCCCCCAACTCAAGAAGCTTCAGTGACCCCTCCTTGTCTTTAGAATAAAATAAATTTTGACCCAACCTTTTATTCTGGTTACACAATATTCTCCCCTCTTATGCCTCTCCCACATAAACATATACATGCAGATGCACACACACACACACACACACACACACACTACAGTCAAACAAAATTAGTCCAGTCTCTCTTCCCTAGACATGACATTTTCTCTCCTGCCTAGCTGGCTGTCCTCCAGATCTGGAACTCTTTCCTTCCTTAACTCTTACTTTTTGGAGTCCCTAGCTCTCTTCAGGGTTGAGCTCAAATGTAACTTCCTTTAATAGATCCTTCCTGGTTTACCCACATGTTAGTATCCTCCTATTGGGTATTTTAAAATATTCTGTATTTATGAACATGTTACAGCCTTACACCCTCTCTCTGGCTCAAGTAAAATACAAGTTATTTTGTGGCAGGAACAATCTCCTTCTTATATTTGTAATCCCAACATCTAACACAGGCCCTGGCACACAGCCATAGGAGGGAAAAAGAGAAGCAGGAGTCTTTGAGGTCTTCTTTTCCCTGCACCTACATGTCATGTTTATCTCTGAGAAGAGAAGAGGCACTTTAATGATTAGCATACTCACAGTCCTACCCTACATGTCCTAGTGATTCTGAACACCTGTAGGTCCAAACCCTATTCCCCATCTCCCACCACCTCATTTCACTCATACCTCTCAATCCTTCTACTTCTACTGTGCCTTCGGTTGTCTGTTCTACAAGCAACAGACATGCTTTTATCCCTTTATCTTCAACTCCTTTCATCTCCTGGCTCTCACTGAGACCCGATTTCCCCTAATGATACAGCCTACCTGGGAACTTATTCTAATAGTGGCTGTACTTTCATTCATTGCCCTTGGCTTATAGGTCAAAGTAAGGAAGTTGAAATACTCCTTGCTTCCTCTGGTGACTTCCAGATTCTCACTCTGCTATCACTCAGTAATTTCTTCTTGGAGGATCACACAATTTACATTTCCTACCCAATCAACATCCAAGTAATTTCTGTCCACAAAACTCCAGGATACTCCCTTCCTTTCTCAATGAGTATAATACCTCTCCTTCCCATATCCTGCCCTCATACCATTAGAGTTCAACATTACTGACACTCCTTCAAACACCCTAATCTCCCAATTCCTCAACTTACTTCCTATAATCAATCTACTTCTCCACTTCACCTTAGCTACATACAAAAATGGTTATATCCTTGATCTTGCCATCACTCTAAAATGCACCTCTATGTTCAAGAACTCTTAAATTCCCTTATCTGACTGAATACAATCTATTGACGTTCCACCTTTCCCTTCAATTTCCCATACCACTATTCTCCATACATTTTGTAATCTTCAATTCCCTGATCCCTCAGTTCTCTCCTAGGCCATCTCCCTGCACTAGTAACTCCATCCTCCTTTCCCTATCTTCATTCCTTGGTAAACAAGTTCAATTCCACACAATCTAATTGAGTTCATGATCCCTTAGTCAGATCAGTTATGTCCTGTGCCTTTTGATCACTCGCGCAATCTGCTGCCTTCTCTACTACACACGTTTCTTGAACTACAGTGAAGAAAACCATTTTGACTGAGTCCTCCAGAAATTTGTTATACAATCACAAGTGGTCCCCCACTGCTTCTAGGTAATTCATCTGTATTTCTCTTATAAATTCAAAATCATGTTCACTACAATGACTCTTCCAAACCTTTTTATCCTCCTTAAATATCCTACAATTCTTCCTCCCCTATCCCCCCATTCATTCAATTCAAAACTGCTTCACATTTAACTGAAAAAATTGAGACAATATGCAAAGAGTTCTTTCTTCTCTCTTTCACATCTTATGTCACTCTGATACCTTCTGCCATGCTCCCTTCCTTTGCCCTTGTATCATATTTAAAAAGCGGCCATATTCCCTGTCAGACCAAACCTTCTAATGCAAAGACAAAAACAACCCTCTGCCTTCAAGGCATTCAGAGACTAATGTGAAAGGCAATATGCATAGAAATTATGCACAAATGACATAGGAGAATCAGAGATAATCTCGGAAGGAATGAACTATTTTTTGCCAATTTTCTTGTCTCTGTGGTAACACTCTGCTAATTCTTTTGGCAGATAACCTGACAAAAGTACAATTTGTACATGTGTCAAATGCATGGTGCTTGTCTTCTCCAAAAAGGAAGTTGACTACAGGTATAAAAGTGGGGTTCCACTTATTATGCCACATACTCAAAAGTAAATAGCTGGGGAAGGATTTTGGGAAGATGGCAGAGTAGGTTAATTTCAAGCTCTTCCAATTTCCCCCAAACAGAACAAATACATGCCTCAAGGAAAATAAAGACTTGGAGCAAAACAGAAGTTCTCTCAGTACAACCCAAGAAGATCTGAAGAAGGACCCCCTGGCTGGGGTTTAACTCCTGGGAAGTACGAACACTTCTGGACTAGCTCCAAAGAAGCATCAAGTGAGGACCCTAAAGCTAACTGGATTTGACTGGAGCTTCAGCAGAAACCACAGCAATTTTCACCTGCTGGATTGTGTGAAGAATTGGGGGTCTGATTTTAGGAAGACTGAGGGGACCTGAGCTGATTAGGAATGCCAGGGCCAGCTATGCTGCTGAGACATAGGCCCTGGGCAAGAAGGATCCAGCACACCTGGTGAGTGCAGAAGCAGTGGGGCCAGGAAACTATTTACTTGGGGCACTTGCAGAGTGGGGAGCTCTTGGTTTGGGGTTTCAGGTCAGAGGGGAGAGCTGAGGTGAAGCTAGAGGTACCATCCTCCTATCCAACGTTTAGAAGTGCTTATACTAATACCTTTTATTTAAAAAAAGAAAGAAAGAAAGAAAGAAAGAAAGAAAGAAAGAAAGAAAGAAAGAAAGAAAGAAAGAAAGAAAGAAAGAAAGAAAAAGAACTGGCAAAGAATAAAGTACCCAGCCACAAAAACTTCCTATGAGAATAGAAAAGACTGGGGGGTTCATCTTTAAAGGAAGACACTGAAGTAAAAAAGAAAAAAAAAAAAAAAAAAAAGCTTCAACCCCAAAGACTAATGTGAAATGGCTCCCTAACCAAAGAAAATTTATAGAATACACACATACACACACACACACATACATATTAAGAGAGAGACTGAGGGAAAAAACTAAAAACTAAAATAAAAACCATCCAAGAAAAACAGAAAGATTATGAAAAAAGTTAATGAACTAGAAAAGGAGATATAATCTCAAAGATGAAAATAACTATTTGAAAATTAGAATTAGGCAAAGGAAAGCCAGTGAAGTTATGAGACCAAGAAACAACAAAAAAAATTAAAAAGAATAAAAAAATAGAACAGTATGTGAAGCATCTTACAAGAAAAATAATAGATCTGGAGAACAGATCAAGAAGAGAAAATATAAGAATGATTGGACTGTCTAAAAGTTGTGACCCCTCAAAAAAAAGAATCTTGACACAATAATACAAGAAATAATCCAAGAAAATTATCCTAGAGAGACAGAACAGGAGAGGAAGTAGAAACAGAAAAAAACCCATCTATCACTACTTCAACAGGATCCTCTGTAGAAAACACATAGGAATATTATTGCCAAATTTCAAAACCTCCAGATCAAAGAAAAAAATTTGTAAGAAACAAGAAAAAAACAATTCAAATATGCTGGAGATGCAATTAGAAACTGAGTGGATGCCCATCAACTGGAGAATGGCTGAATAAATTATGGTACATGAATGTTATGGAATATTATTGTTCTGTAAGAAACGACCACCAGGATGATTGCTGCAGTTAGAATAACTCACCAGTTGAATATTTATAAGAACCAATATTTTCTTCAGTTGAAGTTAAAAGAAATGAAACTGAGAGATTAAGTGATCTGCCTGCGGTTATGTATAAAGCACTTTGGCAAAAATCCTTTATGGGACTAAGACTGCTATGAGGTTCTCTTCCTCTTAATAGCATCTTCTCTTTACTCTTTCTCCTTACTATAGCTAACTCTGATTAGTTTGCTAAACACCTTTATGGATTCTCCTAAATAAATGCCCCTTTTGGCCAAAAAAAGAAAATACTGGATTGAGTTAGGATAGAAATCCAGAACCTCTGACTCTAGGTCAAGCATGTCTTTTTTGCCTAGAAAGGTTAAATTATTTCTTTTGTTAAAGAGAAAATTTTTCATTTATTTCATGTTTGTTTTTCTCTTTTTATAATGGAACATGAAAATAGTTATAAACATCCAGTCCTGCCTCTTGACACACACTAACCATGGGACCTTGGACAAGTCACTTCAACTCTAAGCAACTTTCAAAAGTTACAAATTATGACAAGCTGTAAATTTACATAGGCAGAAAACTTTTTCACAACTACAACTCTACCCTAGGATGAAATAAGTGGGCCAGAATCCAAAGACCCAGCTTACTTCCTGATAATCATTATAATAATTCATTAAATATTATAAGATCATAGATTAAGAATGGAAAGGCACATCAGAGGCCATTTAGTCCAAACTTTTACCCAAAAATAGTTAAGTGACAGAGGCAAAATTTGAACCCAGGTCTTCTGACTTCAAAGTCTCTTCCTATCATATCAAACTGATTCATCTATAGTACAGCTATTATATATTCATAAAAAACTCTTTTGCAAGCAAGCCATATTGGAGTTAGCATTGATTTAAAAATAAAATTTTAAATAATGTTTTAACTATTCTCTTCACATTGTTAAATAGAAATTTATCATTTTATATAAATTAATATAAGATCACCAAATTCTCAGTGATATAACCAAAAAAGGTTGAAATATTCAGTTTATATAAAAACAAAAAGACTTTTCATAATACTATATTTGGTTTTACCAACTCTAATAAACCATTGCCCCATCACTACATAATTTATTTTAACAAAAAAGTTAGATAAAAAGAACCACCTAACTCGAATATCAAAAGTAAGCCTTTATAAGTAGCAGAAGGCCATCACCCACAACAAGGAATCTTACCAAATTTGCAGGTGTAACAAAGTCTGTCCTCAAGGAGCTCGTATCCTTTCTTTTGTCACATATATTAGATCTGATATACAAAATAATTTTGGCAGGAAGGCACTAGCAACTAAGAGAATCATAAAAGGCTTCTTAGAGAAAATGGTTATTTTTCTGAACTTTGAAAGTAATTAGGGATTCTGAGAGATAAGGAGAGAGGGAAAGACATTCTAAACAAAAGAACAGACAAGAAAAAAATTAAGACAAGAGATGGAACGTCATCTGCAAATAACAGCAAAAAAAAAGGGCAGTTTAACTGAATTGAAGAGTATGAAGCAACAGTTGGGGGGGTCATATATAAGGCTAAAAAATAGTTTGGTGACAGGATATGAAATACTTTACATTTCAGGAGTATGTAATTGATCCTAGAGGCAAAGGAGAAGCATCCCAGCTTGCTGAGCAAGGGAAAAATGTAGTCAGACCCGTACTTTAGTAATATCATTTTGGCATCTGTGTGAAGAATGAAATGGAGATAACAGAAATATTTGGTAGGAAGACAAATTAGAAAGCTTTTGAAATAGAAATGATAATAGCCCAAACTAGGGTAGTAGATTAGAAGATGAAACATATTATAGAAATGAAAAAAACATGACAATTAATTGGATGGGAAAAGGAAAAGAGTGTGAAGAAGAATGAGTAGTCAACAACATTGAAGTCAAAAGCCTTGATAACCAGAAAGATGGTGATGCACAAGAGAAAGGTGAATTTGGGAGAAACAACAATTCATTCTTGTTTTAGACAAGTTAAACTAGAGATGTTTAAGGACCATCTATTTTTAAGTATCCAAAGGGCAACTATTGTATTGTATAGTAATATATATAACATATATTCCTATATATATAGGAGTATAGAAAAGAAAATGGGACTGGATAAATAAATCCAAGAGTTCTATGTATAAAGGTTATAAATGAACCTATGGGAGTAGGATCAGAGAATAGAGAAAGAAGAAAAGAGCATACTGGTTAAATTCATGGTTAAGAGGTCAGGATAGGGGTGATCCAGCAAAAAAGACACTGAAAAAAGGTATCATATGGGGGGAAGAACCAAGAGGCATGTGTATCTCATGAAAACCTAAAAAGGAAAAAATACTCAAATGGAGAAATAGGTCAACAGCATAAAATAGAAAGGGCAAGAAGAAAAAGTCTTTCAGAAACTAGATTCCCTGCCTTACCTATAAGACATTAGAATATGATTTTGTTAATGAGGCATATAATACATTTTAGAAAAACGTACACCAAAAATACTTTAAAATCAAAGACAAAGTTGGAAGTAATTCTTGAAGTAACCTAGCATGATCTTTTTATTTTAATTGTATTCACATTTGAGGTAAGTGAATTTCCCTAAAAATTAAAACTCATGTAGAACATCTAATTTCCCCAAAATGATACTGGATACATGAGATGTTATTCCATGTAACTCATTCCTTTCTTGCTGATGAGAGGGAAGAGAGAGAGAGAAAGAGATAATAATAAAGCAGCATGGCATGGTAGATAAAGGACTGGATCTGGAGTCAGGAAGACCTGGGTTCAAATCCCACCTTGGACACTTACTAGCTGTGTGACCCTGGGCAAGTCACTCAACCTCTCTGTGCCTCAGTATCCTCATCTGTAGAATGAGGGAGTTGGACTCGTTGGCCTCTAAGATCCCTTTCAGCTCTAAATCTATGATCCTATGATAGCTGGCAGAATGAAGATTCAAAATTATCTCAACAGGATAGGACAATGAGCTGAAACAAACAAAAAAAGAAGGTGAAATTTAATAGAAATGAATATAAGTTTCACATTTCTAAAAAAATCAATTGAATAAGGATAAGATAGAGGAAATCTGATGGCAATCATTTGTTTTTCTTAAATTTTCATTTTTATTGTTAACTTAAACATCAATAAAAATATAAAAAGGAACAGAAAAACAAGCACAGTATATGAAACTGAACTTTTATTACATAGTTTGATAAGAAAAAAAATTACAGCTAATTATATAATAACGTTAAACTAGTAACAAAACTCCCTGTTTGTGTCTTCTGAACTTCCTTCTGTTCTCTTCATGGCAATTCTTTTATGTGAAAAAATTTGAAGAATTTATTAACTAAAATCTCAATATGATGGTTTGCTTACTAAAAAAGAAAATCTTGGTCTACCTCATACAGAACTCCTGAATGAGAAAACTTCTAGCAAGAAAGATCAACAGTTTCTCTGCAATTCAAAGCCTTAGAGAGCTGCCAAGAACAGAGACTAAATGATGTACCCAGGTCACACAGCTAGCAGATGTAAGAAGTAGGACCTATCCCAAGCCTTCCTAGCTCCAAAGCTAACCCTCTATCCACTAAGTCACACTACCTTTCATAGCATCAAATTCATGATTCTCTGAATTGATCAAGACATACTTCAATATTATATTTAATGTGTCTAAAGAGAAGCGAACTCTGACTCAACATGAGGAAAGAAATTTCTAAAAATGAGAGCTGGCTAATCAGAAACAAAAAGCCTCATCAAATTGTTCTCTATCGGTGGAGGAATTTTTACCCTGGATGGTTAGCTGAACTTGATGACTTTTTGATGTACTTTTTCACTGGATCAAATGATACATCTAGATGGAAAAAGTTTTATAGGTACGCATAGATATTTCTTCCTTTACTCTTTACTTTCTTTCTTTGTTCTTGCCTTTCTTTCTTTTTTTTTTTTTTTTTTTTTTTTGGCTTATATTTCAGGCAAATTTATGATAACAGAAGAATTCTCTGTATAATTTAACCCAAACGATTGTTTTTGTATTGTTAACCAAATTACATGGAACTCGGTAAAAGAAATATTATTTTAATGAAATACTATTTTATTTCCTAATTGTCTTTATAAAATTTACAAAGATAAGTTCAAAAACAATGGAACTTTTACAGGCTTGATTTGAAAAGATTGTATTTCTTGATGAAGAGGTGAAAAATGAATCTTTTTCTTAGGTAGAATTAAAGTATAGGATGACAGATTATTTACGAAAGAGAAAGACAAAAATGAAAGAGAATCCTTGGTATAGTCAATATTGTTATTCTGCTGACCTTGTTTTGCATTACTTGGTCTATGTCTTATCAAATTTCTGTTGTTTTTTTTTTTTTATTTTCACATTGTAGCATAATGGATATACTGTAATTCAGCTAGTTATTCCACAAATACTGGAATCACTTCTTATTTTGGTTATAATGAATAAAACTCTAAAGAATTTATAAAAATACAATCTTTCTTTTCCATTTAAAACTATCACTGAAATATGACAGGATTCCTTGGCAAGGGGAGGTAAAGGGAGATAAAATCAGTTTTGAAATCTATTACCCAATCTACCATATTTACAACAATATATTTTTTTTATTTTATTAGCAAGCACAGATTCAAAAAGGAGACAGAATAAACAGCAGGTTTTTGGTCAAATTTTATTATATCATTTTTTCTCACTAAAAGGTAAATAAATAGTTGAAATTTTACATAGAGATTTAAAACATGAGAGGCAGCTAGATGGCACAATGAATAGAATTAGCCCTGAAGTCAGGAGGACCTAAGTTCAAATTTGGTCTCAGATATTTAACACTTCCTAGATGTATGACCCTGGGCAAGTCACTTAACCCCAATTGCCTGAGAAGGAAGAGAGAAGGAGGGGAGAAGGGGGAGGGGGGGGAGAGAAAGAGAAAGAGAGAGAAGGAGAAAGAGAGGAGAGGAGAGGAGAGAGGAGGAGGAGGAGAGGGGGCAGGAGGGGGGAAGAGAGGGGGAAAGAGAGGAGGGAGAGAGAGAGGGAGGAGAGAGAGAAAGAGAGAGAGAGAGATAAAGATTGATTTAAAACAATATGCATTGAGGTAGGATACCAGATTCAGAATAATAAAAACTGAATTCAAATTCTTCAAACAGATCCTAAGTGTGTGACCTTGGGCAAGTCATTAATCTTCAAATCCTTCTGTATAAAATAAAAGCAATAACACCTATAATATTTAATTCATAGAGGTATTACAGGACTCAAATTAAAGGACATATAATAAAATTTGATATAACCTAGAGAGCACAAAAAGGTCCACTATTACTTATTCTTTTGAGTGCAGTTTTAAGATTAAAAAAAAATTATCTTTAACTTGTCACCTCAAGAGAACATTTTAAAAAACCAAACTTCTTCAGGACAACCTAATGCAATATAGTACAAGCTATGAAAAAAATAAACATGAAAAATTTTAAAACAAGCTAAAAGTTTTCTGTTGTCTACCATGATTAAAATATGTTCAAGACAAAGAATTAGAGTCTTCTATTAGTAGATCAAGGCTATGAATAATAAAGACTACAAAAGCCACAGGGATGAGCTAATCGTTTATCCTTAAACATTTTACAATCAAATCATTTTTGAGTTGGAAAAAATCCTAAAGATCATCTACTTTAATCTCCTGGAATTTTCTTTTAAATAGATGAGGAAAATCAAACAGAATAAGCTCCTAAGGTAACAAAACTAGTCAGTTATGGTACTAAGAAACAACTTCTGATACCAAGATAAACAGCTCTTACACTAATGGGCAAACTTCAAAGGAGAAAATAAGAATAAGTGATAAGCAGTAGAGCATTTATTATGGTAAAATAAACTTAGGTTTTATTTGAAGAAAAATCTACACATAGTCATCTACTCTATTTTCTTATTTTTGTTTTAGTAAACATCTTCCCCAAATAATCAGAATCACAGTATTTCAAAATTGGAAGTACTCTCTGAGGCTATTTAATCTAACTAATCAATCAAAAATCCTTTCTACCACACTGCCAATACCACATGAATATTATGGATTCATGGTCAAGATGTCACAGTTATATAAATAATATAGATTAAAATTCACATTGCATACATTTATGCCACTTTGATGCACTTTTTTATAATACTCTATGTTATAGTCATCTGTGCTCATATTTCAACCCCCATTAAGTCTCCATTAAGGCTTACCTAAATTTTGCATTTCCTCAATGTCTAGCATGGTGTTCTACACACAATAGGCACTTTTATTAAATGCTAACTGAAAATTAATTAGAATATACTTAATTTTATTATTATCTAAATAAAGTATCAATTTTTTTAATTACAAATTTTCAGAGTGCACTTTTATTAAGTGCTAACTGAAAATTAATTAGAATATGCTTAATTTTATTATTATCTAAATAAAGTATCAATTTTTTTAATTACAAATTTTCAGAGTTGGAAGGGACCTTAAGAGGTTATCTGGTCAAGGTGAAAAAGAAAATTCTACAATGTAGCAAACAAGTGGTCATTTTGCTTTTCCTTTAATACCTCCCAAAACAGTTCATTCTAGTTCTAATTATTATAAAACTTTTGTGTGTATTAAAACTAAATTTGTATTGTTTTCACTCATTGTTCCTAGATCTGATGTGTGAGTTCACGAATACTAAGTCTAATCTCTCTTCCACATGACAGCCCTTCACAAATGCTTGGAGACAGCTATAAGTCCCTTTAGTATTATTCTCTTTTAAAGGTAAATATCCTGATTTATTTAACTGATCTCTCATATGACATAATAAAAGCCCTTCACCAAAATGGTTAACCTCTCCAATTCATTATCCAACTTATTAATAACTTCCTTGAACTGTGGCACCTAGAACTAAATATTCCAAATGTGGTCTGACCAAGGCAGAATAAAAACTTATTCTTGGAATTCCTTCTTCTTGGAAATCTGCTTGCCACATGAAACTATTGACTCATGAGTTTTATATTCTATTAACATCTCCCGAACTTTTTAAAACAAACTATTATCTAACCATGCCTTCCTCATTTGATACTTGTGAAGCTGTTTAAAACCTAACTGTATGACATTGCATTTATTCCTATTAAATTTCACAATCTTAGATTCAATCAAATGTGAAAATTATTCTTGATCCTAACTGAGGCTATCCCTCCCAGTTTGGGGCCATCTATAACTCTAATATGCATGTTATCCATGCCTTTATTAAGTCAGTAATTAAAAAAAAAAAGTTAAACAGAAAGGAATCAAGCAGAGATGCCTAGGGCACTCTATGCATAACTCTTTTCAATCTGAAACTGAAACATACATGACTACTTTTTAGTTCTGCCCAAACAGTTCAAAATCTACCAAACTATATTGCCTAGCCATATCTTTCTGTCTTTTCCACAAGAATATGAGAGATTTATCAAATGCTTTGCTAAAGCTAGCAGTTCTCTGATCTAATAATTTAGTAAGCCTCTACATAAAAAATGAGGTTACCCTGCCCATTAATTTTTGTTAAAAATCTTAAAAATGGAAAAAAACAGCAAAAGAAAAACACATGTAAATAGTGCCCAGTTAGCATACTCATTAAGATCAAAAGGTTCCTCTATATATCAAGCAGATTTGGTTTGGGGTTCAACATCTCATACCTAATGATGATTTCAGATGGCAAACTAATTATCACATATCCCCTTTTATATTCTGCTAAACAAGTCTGTGGTATCAGATTTTTTTAATACCATATGATAAAAATATGATATGATCATTTCTCATAAAAGAAGGAATCAAAAGGTTCGTCTGAAATTCTACTCTGGCCAAAAATTCCTTCTAAATTCTACTGAAAATATGAAAATTTGTTAATATATCTGTAATCCTGATGATGCCATATATAGCTTGGGGTTCAAATCAAAAGTAGGAAAAATTCATTATATTTGAGAATCATGATAATAGAGATGATGATTGAATCTAAGGGAAATGATGAGATCACCAAGTAAAATAGTATAGAAGAGAAAAAAAAAGGGCCCAGAACATAGTCTCATGACATACTCAAGGTTTTAAGTTATCATCTAGATGAAGATTCAGCAAAAGAGAAAAAGAGTCTGATAAAGGAGAGCAAAAAGAGAGAAGTGTCATGTAAACTATAGAGAAGAAAGTTTTCAGAAGAATGTCTGACAGTGTCAAAGGTAGGAGAGAGATCAAGAAGGATGAGGATTGAGAAAAGATCAGAAAATTTAGTATTAAAAGACTGCTTGTAACTTTGAAGAAAGCAGTTTCAGTTGAATAATAAAATTAGAAGTCAGACTGCAGAGTCAAAAAGATGACAGAGGAGGAGATTTTTTTTAATATTTATGTGTTTCTAATATGTCTATCAATACTGACACATCCAAGGATATATCCTTGATTTGAATAGCTACCATCCCATAAATAACTATGCTGAACCTGTGTGGAGATGCTACAGTTGTCATTTATTCCCAATTAGATTAAAAATCAGGATTTAACATTCTATACAAGAGCATACTAAGTACACTGACCTAAAGAGAGCATAAAAGGGTTGACAAATGAGCTAATGAACATGTACAAAGCATTTTCTATATACAAAGCACTGTGTTAAGTGGCAAGGTTACAAAGAGAAAAGCAGAAACAGTCCCTGCTTTCAAGAGTCTCATAATAATATAGAAAAGATAACACATCCAGGGGATTTCAGCTTCAAGTTTTTAAGGTAGAGTATCAAATTAAAGGTAATACATCTTCATTTTTCACATTTGCAATGATAGAACCAACCATATTAACTTCTGATGTTGAATTAATTGACAATGACAACTAACTTTAGTGGTAAGAACCTTCTTCTTGTATCTTCGGTAGTGGCTGCTGAGAAGGGGAGCCAAAGCACCTGCACAGTCAAATCAGATCTCCATTAGAGTTGCTTCCCTGGACAACGACTATGGTGGCAGAGCTGATCACAGGGTCAGTGGTCTGTGACCATTATTTCTCAGAGCTCTTGGATATAGAGTCCTATCTGTCAGGATCTAAGGGTAGGTGATGGAGAGTTGGCATCAGTGGTTTGACTTGCCTAGAGCATGGCACCTCTTGGCTCTTTCAGGGAAACTGTATACATTGTAGAATAAGGAAAGAGAATTTAAGTGATGATAGGCCAGAGAAACAAAAAAATAGTGGGAAATTAGCAATAGAGGATTAGATGCCAAGAAAGAAGTTAGAACTAGATGAGATATATGTATGTGTGTGTATATACATACATAACTACATTAACATTATTCTCTAAATGCCTAAACAACACTGTCAGCTTCATTATTTCATGTATATGTACCTTGTCTCCCAAATTATTTATAAATTCATTGCGGACAAAGGCTATGTCTTTCAAAATTTAAACTAATCTTACGCTCCTATGTACCAGTATAATGGTAGGCATTTTATTTATGCTTTTGTACCCCTTACACTTACATGCTAGGCATATAAGTTGTTTCAATAAATATCTGTTATTTTTACCATGTTGAACATATATTGGATTACTTGCCATCTAAGGAAGGAGGTAGGGGAGAAAGGAGGAAAAATTGGAACACGAAGTTTTCCATGGGTCAGTGTTGAAAATTTAACCTTGCATATGTTTTGAAAATAAAAAACTTAAATAAAAATAATAAGAATATATACTAAAAATAAAATAAATATCTGTTAACTGATAATCACTATGAATTAATGGCCTCATTAATGTGAACACTCCCCTCTACATTTTCTCATTTTATGTAAGTTTTGTCCATGTCCTTTCATAAATCCTCCATAAAGAACACTGGAGAGCTTTTCATAATTATGTGACATTTAAAAAAATATTTCATAGATACTAGGGCAACATTTGATTTGTCCTTGATAATTTCTCAGTGTTATGTAACCAACCCACCTCTTTTCCCAATCAAACATACATTTGATCAAATTTTGCACCATTTTTCTATAACACGATATTTCAAAGTAATAATTCACATTTCTGCAGCATTTTCTAAAATTTTAAGAGCTTAACTCATATTAGTTGCTGTGAGCTAAATAGTGTAAATCCTTTTCCAAAGATAGAAATAGACTCAGAGGAATTAAGCAATTATCTATCCATTGTCACTAGTCAAATGTTAGAGCAAAATTTGAATCTACATCTTCCAATTCTAATTCTAATTTTCTTTTCATTATATCACCCAGATTCTAAAAAGATAATTCAAAAAAGAAATTGGAGATTAGGTTTTGAAGTGAGAAATTTAAATTCCTCTGCCCACACACTTGGGTAGCAGTTTGTTAAGGAATGAATCTCTTCTTCAGCTAAGAATGCCAAAGAAGAGGCTCCACAAGGATTACACAGACCAAGAATTTTGTTTTTCTTCAAACTTCTCTAAAGAAATACAAGCCCTAAGGAAACAACTGGAGTTAAAAGTATAGAAATGTTTTGGGTTTTTTCCCATTATATCATACAAATTCTAAAAAGGCAATTCAGGAAAAAAAAAATCGGAAAGTATTCCTTACTAGAGCTGTTAAAGATTTTGAAGTGAGAAATTTAGTTTCCTGTATCCAAACAGACACTTGGGTGGCAGTCTCTTAAGGAACAATCTCTCCTTCAGCTAAGTGTGCCAAAGAAGAGGCTCCACAAAAACTACATAGACCAAGAATTTTGTCTTTCAAATTCCTTCAAAGGTTTCTTTAGAAAGCCTAAAAGGAACAAGTAGAATTATAATATAGAAAGGAAGGAGAAATATTTTATATATAAAAGTATCTGGTTTGGGTTTATTACACCAACTTCACATACTTATTCATACTTGAAACAAATTAGAAAAAAGTATGTATTTCCTTCCTCCTAATAAAGTTCACTTAGAAATTCTATTATAAATCATTATATATATTAATAATTAAAATATATAAATTAATAAAGAAATATTAATGATTCCCATAAGTTTTACACACAAATATATTTCATGAAACAGTTTTACTTTAAAGATCTTCAACTGCAAATGATTAATTGGCAGAAGTTGACCGTATTAATTATTTTGGCACTCACACACAAAAAATTGGTATAACTGGATCTAAAACCAATTTTATAATATGTGAAGTCAAATTCTTCTTTCATTTGAGAATTTTACAAGTATATGAAATTAAAATATTCCATAAGTATAATAAACTTCATTATGGAAAATAATGTGATTTTAAAATATATTCTTTATTCACAAAGCAATCCCATGCCTAATACGTAACTATATATACACATATATTTTTCTCTTTTATACATACCAAAATATCAAAAATTCATATTATCTAATGTAATAAAAAAATGTTTCACCTACATGGTATCTTTATCACAAAGCAATCCAAGAAAAAATTTGGAATTAAGGGATATAATATATGCAAAATATGATTATTAGTATTCTTATTTAATTTTTTAAAATTCATATATTCTCACTTAGAACAATGTTAAATAGGTATAATTTTCATTTAAAGTCAGGATAGTATGTTTCCATTAAATATCCTTAATATAAAAGGGAAAAAACAGCCTCGAAATAGTTTTCCTTATACAACATGTGTTTATATGGATTAAATAAGATCATAATTGCACTTACAATACCTTTTTTCTGATAACACTTTTAATTTGTTCATCTTGACAGTTACTTCTTCATTTCAATAATTCTTCATTTCAATAATCTAAAAGGAAAAAATGACATTAAAAACATCATTTATGTATTCATTTTCAGTGTACTAGCAATTATAATGCAATGAAATATGCTGACTTTATGAAGTATACATAATAAAATAGAAAATACAGAAATACTGTTCATGGATTGTACATTCTCCCAAAGATACTGGAATATATCTTCTATGGTGGTTAAATTCCTTAAAAACAGACCATGGGATGGCATCAAAATCTTAGGGAGATGGATATTTTCAACCGTCTAACAGAATGTAGATAGCATGCTTTAGTGGATAAAGATATTCCTTTGGAGTCAGATTCCTGCCTCTAACATATACTAAGTTTATTACTACAGGCAAGTAATCATTCAGTGCTCCCAGACAACTTTGCAAGATTAGAAATTACACACAAGTAGTGAGTCTCCATCAATTGAAGGAATGTTCATTCTAGGAATTCGCTACATGGATGAAATAATCTATCAAGAAATAATAATAATAACAGAATATTCTTTATAACTTAAGTGTGAAAGATACTCTTTCCCTTTCTTCTAAGAGGCCTTGCCTGAACATTTGTATGAAAGTGGCATTTCCCTTCATTAAACTCTTCTAACATGATTGTCCATGCTTTTTATCTGAGGATTCAATATTTAGTGCAGAAACATATTTTGTTTATTAAATTGTTTTCTCACAATTCTGATTCTTCTCATATCATGGTATTCCATGATTCCGTTATATGGCATAAATAAGAGATTGTTAGTATTAAACAAGATGAATTTTTCTGGCAAACAAAAATTTGAGGTCTTTACAATTCACAACTGTGATCCAGGATAATCTCTTCCTATTAGTCAATTCTGAACTCTACTCATTGTAAAGCATAACACCAGTAAAGACATACATTCAATATATTACTCATCTAACTACATTTCATAATCTGGACATTATATAGTCTTCATCCACCTTGGGGTTTTTTGTATGTACATAACTAGGCCACAAATCTCATTTAAAGTTGCCTGTAGGCTAGAATTACTAGACTACCTGAAAGCTATGATCAAAAAAGCATAGATAATAAACATGCTTTCAAGAAATTAACAATTAAAACTTCCCTAGTATCTAGAACCAGAAGGTAAAATAATAATTGAACGACTCTACCAACCAATTCCTGAAAGAGATCCCCAAATGAAACTCTAAGAAATAAGAAAGCCAAATTCCAAAACTATTAGATCAAGGAGAAAATACTGCAAGCAGCTAGAAAGGAATAATTCAAATATCCAAGAGTCACAGTCAGGATTACACAGAATTCTCATTAAAGGATCAAAGTGTTTGGAATATGATATTCCAGAAGGCAAAGGAGAATGGATTACAACCAAGAATGAACTACCCATCAAAACCGAGCATAATCTTTCAGGAAGGAAAAATGAACATTCAATGAAATAAGGAACTTCCAAACTTTCCTCAGGAAAAAATAAGAACTGAACATAAAATAAGATCAAATATAAAACTCAGGAAAAGGACAAAAAGGTAAACAGGAAGGGAAAAAAGCATGTTATTCAATAAGATTAAACTGTTTACAACCTCGCACAGAAAAAAGGATACTTGTAACTCTTGAGAACTAAATCTCTATTGGGGTAGTTAAAAGAAGTATACAAAGACAGAAGGTGTGGATATGTTGACTTTGATGTGACAATAATTAAGGGGTGAAAAAAAGGAACAGATTGGAAGAAAAGGAAGGAAGGAGGCCTCTTTACATAAAAAAGTAAGACCCATTGCAATAGAGGGAAAGAAGGTAAAGGGTGAGCATTGTCTGAACCTTACTCTCATCGGATTTGGCTCAGAAAAGGAATAACACGCAAACTCAGATGGGTATAGAAATTATCTTATTGTACAGGGAAGTAGGAAAGAAAAGGGAGAAAGAAAGTACAAGAGGGAAATGAGAGAAGAGAGAGCAAAAAGAAGGATAGAAGGAAGGGAAAGAAGGGGGAGGAGAGGAGCTAATATGAGAGAGAAGAACAATTGAGGGAAGCAGTGGTTAGAAGCAAAATACCAGGGGCAGAGTGAAAGGAGAGAGAAAAGCATAAACAGGGGAGAAAGAAGGATGGAGGGAAATACAGTCAGTAATCATAACTATAAATGTGAATGGGATGAACTCTCCCACAAAACCGAAGCCAATCAAGTGGAATAAAAACCAGAATCTTACATTTGTTGTTTACAAAAAACACATTTGAAGCAGATACACATAGAGGTAAAAGTAAAAGGCTGGAGCAAAATATATTATGCTTTGGGTGAAGTGAAGTAAAAAAAAAAAAAAAAAAAAAAGGCAGGGATAGCAATCCTGATCTCAAAGCAAAAGCAAAAATGAATCCAATGAAAAGAGATAAGGAAACTACATATCACTAAAAAGTACCATAAACAAGTAATATCAATACTAAATATAAATGCACCAAGTGGTATAAGCATATAAATTCTTAAAGTACAAAATTAAGTTTTAGCTTCATGGCCAAACAAGAGAGCATTATGAAATTTAAAAGCTTTTGCAAAAAAACAAACCAATGCCACCAAGATTAGAGGAAAAGCAGAAAGCTAGGAAACAATTTTTACAAGTGTCCCTGATACTGTCATTTCTCAAATATACAAAAAACTGAATTTATAAGAAAATGAGCCATTCCCCAATTGATAAATTATGAAGGAATATTATTGTTCTGCAAGAAATAAACAGGGTACTCTCAGAAAAACCTGGAAAGTCCTCCATGAACTCAAGCAAAGTGGAATGTACTGAGTAGATATTAATAGCAAAGTTGTAGGTTGATCAGCTGTGAATGACTTTGCTATTCTCAGCAATACAGTGATCTAAGACTATTCTTCTGATGAACTTATAATGAAAAATGCTATCCATACCCAGAAAAAGAACTGATTGTGTCTGAATACAGACTGAAGCATACTTTTTTTTCTTGAGGGTGTCAGGATTTTTGTTTTTTGTTTTTTGTTTTTTTGGGGGGAGGGATTTATGTTTTCTTTTGCAACATTCTTAAAAAAGAATGCTAAAAACTTTCCTGACATGCAATTGAGGGGAAAAAAATAAAACACAATTTTAAAAAATAAAATTATAGTACCTGTAGTATTCTGGGAATTTAAGCAATCAACACAATGCTTTCCATAAACAGCAATAAGTGCAGAACCTCTCCATCAATAAACACTTATTTTCATATTGTAAATTTTGCAAATGTAGTGGTGAGGTAAATTAGATCAGGAAATTCCTAAATAAACTTTTAGGTGAATGAAATTACAGGATGTATGGATAACATATCAGAGACAATAAAATATAAGGGTGCGGTCCTCTCAAACTTTGATCTATTTGCACCTAAGGCACTGACCACTGGCTCAAAGCAAGTTATGATAAATGGCCAAAAGTATCAGACATGTCCCAAGTGGCCTAGATAAAAAACAAGTTAGCTCTATTTTAACCCCAGCCAACACCACTTCCCAGCCTTCTCTGTGCCATGCTACCAGCTCTTCAGCCTTCACCCCAAATATGTAATTAAAACTTCTACTACTGTAACTCTGGGCCCTAATTAATAAACATTTCACCTTAGCTCATCCAATCTCAGGTCCACAATACCTATTCCATGCCAATTCCATGCTGTATCAATAAGTACTATCCCACTCCTGCTTTCCAAATTTAATTATGATAGCACCAACCAAATCAATACTACCATACCCTTAAATGTTAATCTACTGCCAATTGCTCCAATCACCATTCTTTCCAATTTTCCCATTCAAAATGAACTTCCTTGGCCACCATTCTTTGTGTTTTCTTCCCCTTCTTTATACTCTTGAGTATAGAGGTTGACTTGTTCACTTATATTGCATACCCCCAACTTAGCATATATAGTAAGCATTTAATAATTGTCGTTCATTCATTCAGAGACAGGGAAAGAGAGAGTCAACTATGAAGGAAGAACCCAGATCTTAAGGAAACTCTTTAAAAAATTATCTCTTCACTTTTTTCCTTGTGTCTTTGGAGTAGTATAGCATAAAGTGGGGGCAGGGAGCAAGAACAAATTCTTACCATACTCCCCCCCAGAAATGGCATCTTATAACAGATGCATATGGTCACATTCACTGGAAAAGAATACAGATGCAATCCTATTGGGTCAGTGAAAAGAACTGACAGTCCAGAATTTCAAACTAGATTCTATTCAGGAAACAGACCACAGGGCCAAGGTTCCTGTTGGGTCTACTACTGTATGGGTTCTGGCTCCTTTTTAAAGTATTTCACAGTATCTTTGATCAAGATGTTAATTAAACTTGAAACTGGAAGTGGTAGTGGCTATAGTCAAGCAATAAAACACCACCCCTTAGAGTCACATCTAGCAATAAACAGTGAAATGATATACATTGGAGTATATGAGACAGTGGAGGTAGTAAGAGTATTCAGTGACTTGAATAAATTGCTCTTCCTTGTATATGCCTCGGCCATTATGTGTTTGCTATGTGAGTGCCTCTCTACTTATTAATTCTATGTACATAAACCTTTCTCACTGATGCTGGATGTATTTATGAGAGAATACATCCAAATTTAAGAGAGATATCTCGCTGCTACTTAATAATACTATGTCATTTTAATAAATGTTTTTCTTTTGACTAAATTGTGTTCTCTGACCACAGAGGAAACACACTGTTATTAGCTTATAGATTATATAATTCTAGGATTACAGTATTTGGCACTTTATTTAGCTTTAATCTCCCTGCAGCTCTGAACTCCTGGACTCAAGTGATCCAATAGCCTTAGCTTTCATCAAGGTGAGGGATTGCAGACATTTGCCATCACACCTAGCCTATGCTCTGCTCTTCAGGAAGAAAGAGGTGGTTGCTCAGTAGGAAAAAGCAGCTTTTGCTTTGAGGAATACAATGGCTGAGTTACAGATGCAGACAACAGAAATCATCCATTAAAAATCAGAAGAAAATAATATGAATTAGCAATTCCTTGTTCAGGCATAATGAGGGAGCTATTTATTGGTCAAGATATCTGTTGTCTCCTCAGAGCACATAAACTAAGTCATAAAAAAAGAACCTTCCATGACTTATTTAAATGTTAAAAAAAAACATTCATTTCATACTAACACAATACTTCCAGATGTATTCTGGACAAGAAAGTGATGACCACAGGTACACAGGTTGTTTTTTTCATAGTTGAAGGAAAGAATTGTAAAAGTGAAAAACTGACTTGGAAAGTAACTAAGATGTTGGTGTCTTAGGATGGTATTTTGGTTTCTGGACTATGTCTCACAATATAGAAATGACAGGATCTTGGCCAGAGATGGAATACACCTAACAATGGCTGGTAAGAATGAATTAGCCAGTTGTCTTACAAATCAAATCAAGAAAGCTTTAAACTAAAAAACGGGGGAGAAAAATCCATGATCAATATAGAAAGCAGTCACCAACAGGAAAGAATTCAGGTGAGACACCCAGAAATTCACAGAAAACAAAATCCAAGAAAACAGTAATCAAATCCCATGGCCTTAAATGTCTATATACAAATGTCCTAAGTTCTAATTAGAATTCTAAGTTGAAGTTCTAATGCAAGGAGGCAAATTTGATCTTTTAAGATTTTACTGAGACTTGGTGGGATAAAACAATGATTAGAATATGATTCTAGATAGTTATACTTCATTTAAAAGAAATAGAATCAATAAAAGAATGAAGAATGATGATTGGCATTATATATTAAGAAGGTATACTCATATAACAAAATCCAGGAATCAGAGTAGAGAAATACAGTGCTAAAGTATGTGGATGAAGGTCAACAAAGGGAGGTAAAAAGTGATTTTGTCAGAGCACCTAGACAGAAAAAGGAAATAGATGAGGAGTATGGGAAACAGATCACAAGCCTATCAGTCACACATTATAGTAATAGTTAATGTATGATGTCAACGATCCAAACATTTGATGAAATTAGAGCATATTTTTTCTCTCTCCCCTATCCCCTTTCTCCCTCCTCCTCCCCCTTTCTCTCTCCCCGCCTCCCCTTTTTCCCTCTCTGGCAAAGAATTGGATGCCCATCAATTGGGGAATGGCCGAATTAAGTTATGGCATATGAAAGTAACATAATATTATTGTTCTATAAAAAACAATGAACAAGCTGATTTTAGAAAGGCCTGAAAAGATTTACAGGAAGTGATGCTGAATAAAACAAGGAGAACCAGCAATATATTACATACAATACAGCATTGTGAGATGACCACCTATGACGGACTTGATTCTTCTCAGCAAATCAGTGTTGCAAGGCAATCCCAATAAACTTTGGATAGAGAACACCATCTGCATCCAGAGACAAAACTATGGAGAATGAATGTAAATCAACATATGCTATATTCACTTTTTTTTTCCTTTCTCTTCTATTTTTTTTTCTCTCATGGTTTTTCCTTTTGTTCTGAATTTTCTCTCCCAACGTAATTCATAAAGAACTGTGTATTTTAAAAAATGAAAGTACATTACAACTAGAAAAAAATAAAATTATTTTTAAAAGAAAATTAACCCAGGAAGGTTGACAGGCTCAGAAATGAAATTCTAAAGACATAAATGGAAACATGTAAACAATTCCAGTGAAGAAAATATATGGGAACTGTCTAAAGAAACAGGCTTGGATACAGAAGGAACTCATCAACCAACTGAGATTTTCAAAAGAAATGTACAAAAGACAGAGTCAAGGCCAGGTAAGAGAGAATGAATATATGTATGTGAGTTAGTAAAATGCAGTTTAATTGGTTTGGCCTCAGAATGTGCATAAGCTAAGACTTAACTGACCCAGACATCATATATTCCCATGCTCTATCCCCTACTTCTGCCACTTTTACACCATGGTTTAGTTAAGAGCTATTTTTCTGGTTTCCACTCCCTCGTTCGTCATTATTTATTAGGCAATTCTGAGAATACCCCCATTTCAATGGTCCAGGCTATCAGTGGCACATTAGTTTTGTCTAAAAACCTCTATAAAATGTGAATATAGAGTGGCTTGGGGTTTTTATTCAAGTGGACATCCCACATAGTTTTCCACTGGCATCAATTTTCCTTCTCTGCTATCCCAATGTGGCAGTTATCACCTTTCAGGTATAATTCCTTCCTTTTTTGCCACTGCAGTATGGCACATTTTAGTAAAATGTTCAAGAATGTTAAGGTTTACGTCAGTAAGCATCATATATAATGGGGATAAACTGGAACCATTCCCAGTAAGATCAGGAGTGAAACAAGGTTGCCCACTATCACCACTATAATTCAATATTGTATTAGAACCGCTAGCCTCAGCAATAAGAGTTGAGAAAGAGATTAAAGAAATTACTGTAGGTAATGAGAAAACCAAATTATCACTCTTTGCATATGATATGATGGTATACTTAGATAATCCCCAAAGATTCTACTAAAATGCTATTAGAAATAATTCATAACTTTAGCAAAGTTGCAGGATACAAAATAAATCCACATTAAGTCCTCAGCATTTTTATACATCACCAACAAAATTCAACAGCAAGAGATACAAAGAGAAATTCCATTCAAAATAACTGTAGATAGCATAAAATATTTGGGAATCTACCTACGAAAGGAAAGTCAGGATTTATATGACCAAAATTATAAAACACTTTCCACACAAATAAAGTCAAATTTAAATAATTGGAAAAATATTAAGTGTTCTTGGATAGGCCAAGCAAATATAATAAAGATGACAATACTCCCTAAACTCATCTATTTATTTAGTGCTATACCAATCAGACTGCCAAGAAACTGTTTTAATGACCTAGAACAAATAGCAAAATTCATATGGAAGAACAAAAGGTCAAGAATTTCAAGGGAATTAATGGGGAAAAAAATCAAATGAAAGTGGCCTAGCTGTACCTGATCTAAAACTATATTATAAAGCAGTGGTCACCAAAACCATTTGATATTGGCTAAGAAATAGATTAGCTAATCAGTGGAATAGGTTAGGTTCACAGGACAAAATAGTCAATAACTATAGCAATCTAGTTTTTTACAAACCCAAAGATCACATTGGAATAAGAATTCATTATCTGACAAAAACTGCTGGAAAAACTGGAAATTAGTATGGCAGAAATTAGGCATGGACCCACACTTAACACTGTACACCAAGATAAGATCAAAATGGGTCCATGATTTAGGCATAAAGAATAAGATTATAAATAAATTAGAGGAACATAGGATAGTTTACCTCTCAGACTTGTGGAGGAGGAAGGAGTTTGTGACCAAATAAGAACTAGAGATCATTACTGATCACAAAATAGAAAATTTTGATTATATCAAATTAAAAGGCCTTTGTACAAACAAAACTAATGCAAACAAGATTAGAAAGGAAGCAATAAACTGAGAAAACCTTTTTACAGTCAAAGGTTCTGATAAAGGCTTCATTTCCAAACTATATAGAGAATTGACTCTAATTTATAAGAAATCAAGCCATTCTCCAATTGATAAATGGTCAGAGGATATGAGCAGACAATTTTCAGATGATGAAATTGAAACTATTTCTACTCATATGAAAGGGTGTTCCACATCACTATTGATCAGAGAAATGAAAATTAAGACAACTCTGAGATACCACTATACATCTATCAGATTGACTAAGATGACAAGAAAAAAATCATGATGAATGCTGGAGGGGATGCGGGAAAACTGGGACACTGATGCATTGTTGGTGAAGTTGTGAACGAATCCAACCATTCTGGAGAGCAATCTGGAATTATGACCAAAAAGTTATCAAACTAAGCATACCTATCCCAAAGAGATACTAAAGAAGGGCAAGGGACCTGTATGTGCCAAAATGTTTGTGGCAGCCCTTTTTGTAGCGGCTAGAAACTGGACAATGAATGGATGGCTATTAATTAAAAAATGGTTAGGTAAATTATAGTATATGAATGTTATGGAATATTATTTTTCTGTAAGAAATGACCAGCAGGATGAATAGAGAGAGGACTAGAAAGACTTTTATGAACTGATGCTGAGTGAAATGAGCAGAACCAGGAGATCATTATATACTTCCAACAGCAATACTATATCTGGATGTATTCTGATGGAAGTGGATGTCTTTGACAAAGAGAAGATCTAATTCAGTTCCAATTGATCAGTGATGGATAGAATCAGCCATACCCAGAGAAGAAACACTGGGAAATGAGTGTGAACTGTTTGCATTTTTCTTTTTCTTCCCTGATTATTTTTATCTTCTAAATCCAATTCTTTTTGTGCAACAAGAGAATAGTACCGTTCTGCACACACATATTATATCTAGGATATCCTATAACATATTTCACATGTATAAGACTGCCTGTCATCTAGGGGAGAGGGTGGAGAGAGGGAAGGAAAAAGTCAGAACAGAAGTGAGTGCAAGGATAATGTTGTAAAAAATTACCCATGCATATGTTCTGTCAATAAAAAGTTATTATATAAAAAAAAAAAAGATGTTAAGGTTTAGAATGAGCCAAGATAGGGAAGGAATGGTTAAATAAGAATTCTGAAGCTTTTAATGTTTACAGGCTTAATAGGAATCAATCAATACAATAAGCCAGCCAAAAAAAAATTAATGCAAAAACTGAGCTGCATTAAATAGAGTAAAGCTTCCAGGATTAGACAAATGGCATTGTCATACTATTCTATCCTTCTGAGACTCCTTATTTGGAATACTGTGTTCATTTCTGAGCGCTGCAGTTTAAGAAGGGCATTGACCTGGACAATGTTCTAAGCAAGGCAACCAAGGGGATGAAGTGCTTTAAGTACATGGCATAAGGATTAGTTGAAGAAATTAGGTATGTTTACTTAAGAGAAGATTCAGGGAAGACTAGACAGATCAAATATCTAAATGACTTATGTAGAAAAGGAATTAAATTTGTTATCTTTGGCCTCAGAGGGCAGAATAAGCAGCAATGGGTGAAACTTGCAAAGAAACAAATTCAGGCTTTTAAATATCAAAAAACTTTCTAAAGTAGCTATCCAAAAACATAAAGGGCTATCTCAGAGGTGGTGTTTCCCTACTTCTCTGAGGTTTTTAATTAGAGTCTGAAGAATTACTTATGATGTATACAATAGTGGGAATTAGAAAGTCTCTGGGGTGCTTTCCAAGTCTCAAATTCTTTGATTCTGTGATAAAGGTGTGATTATCTTACAACTTTAAACACTAAATAATCCAGAAACTACCTGGCTTTCATGAAAACTGTGTCCAAATGACAATGATCTAATAAGGGTAGCAATGTTCTCAGATATTCAGTAACATAGAATTGTTTTTAACATATGTCAAAATACTCTCTATGTAATTAAAAATAAAATTTTAAATTGATTAAGTACTTCACTTTTCTTAAATTATATTTATTCAATTCGCTTACAAGTTTAAAAACATCAAATTTCCCTCTGGCAAAAATATCAGTGATTTCAATACAATATTGAATTGAAAGTTGTCATTTTCTCATAAAGGAGAACACTATACTACAAAAGCAATAATCATCAGAATGATTTGGTACTGGTTTAAAAAAATAGAACGGGAAATTAATGAAACAGATTAGGTAAACAACCTAAAAGAACATAATAGCCTGATATTTGATAAACCCAAAGACCATAACTCCTAGAGTAATAATAGTTCACTAGTCAACAAAAACTGAAAACTGAGAAAACTGTTTCTAACAGAAATTAGGTATAGACAAAAATCCCACAAAATAAACCAAGATAAGATCAAACGATTTATGATTTATAATAAAAGATCAAATCAAAGAAATTAGGAAGGCAAAAATTACTTTTGAAACTATGGAGAAATGAAGGCTTCATAACCTAATGAGGAATAGAGATCAAAGATGACAATACGGTCAGTTTTTATTGCATAAAATTTAAAAATGTTTATATAAATAATGTGATTAAAATTAAAAATGAAATAGTCACCTGGAAAAAAGTTTTTTAACAAATTTCTGTGATAAAGATCTCATATTCAAAACACCTAACTTTTATATTATTATGATGTGACAACCCTGTCAGGAAGAACCCCAAATCCTGTTCCTATACAATAATGTTTAGTCAAACTCTATTAATTCATCCATCCTTGTCATGGAGGGAAGGAGGGAAGGAGGACGAAGGAAGGAAAAAAGGGAGAATTTATATTCTTCTTTGAGGCTTAGCATGTAGGCATTTTGACATTGTTGTTAATATTTTCATATGAATTGGTCTCAAGCACAAAAAGATATCTTGAAAAGGCTCAAAAAGAATTTTAAAAACTAAATAAGGAAAATATGAGAAAAACTGAAAAGAAGTGAAAAGTACTCAAGAGACAGTCAATAGACTGGAAAAGGAACAACAAAAATTAACTGAAGAAAACAACTTCTCAAAAAGTAGAGTAGACCAAATGCAAAAGGAAGTACAAAACTAATTGAAAAAAATAATTCCTTAAAAATTAGAATTGATCATACCTCTATTTTTGTCTGCTTGCATTTTTGATTTCCTTCACAGGTTAATTGTACACTATTTCAAAGTCCGATGCTTTTTGTACAGCAAAATAACTGTATGGATATGCATACATACATTGTATTTAACTTATACTTTAACATATTTAACATGTATTGGTCAACCTGCCATCTGGGGGAGAGAGTGGGGGGAAGGAGGGGAAAAATTGGAACAAAAGGTTTTGCAATTGTCAATACTGAAAAATTACCCATGCATATATCTTGTGAATAAAAAGCTATAATAAAAAATTTTTAAATTGGTCAAGTGGAAACTGATGACTTTTAGTCAAACAAAATTAAAAGAATGAAAAATAGAAGAAAATATAAAATACACCATTGGAAAAATAACTGACTTAGAAAAATAGATCCAGGAGAGATAATTTAAGAATTACTGGACTACTGTAAGTTATGATCAAAAAATAATAATAATAATAAATTATCAAGTAAAACTGCCCTGGTATCCTAGAACTAGAGGATAAAATAGTCATTGAAAGACTCCACCTTCTGAAAGAGATCTCAAAATGAAAAATCCAAGGAATACTATAACAAAATTCCAGAACTATCAGATCAAGGAGAAAATTACTGCAAGCAGCTATAAAGGAACAATTCAAATATCAAGGAGTCACAGTGAGGATTACACAGGACTTAGCAGTCTCTACATTAAAGGATCAGAGGGCTTGGAATATAATATCCCAGAAGGCAAAGAAGTTTGGTTTATAACCAAGAATCAATTACCTACCAAAACTGAGCATAAGCTTTCAGGGGAAAAAGATGAACATTCAATGAAATAGGGGACTGTCAAATTTTTCTGATGAAAAGAGCTGACAGAAAATAAGATCTTCAAATATAAGATTCAGAAAAAACATGAAAAGGTAAACAGGAAAGGAAAAAAAACCCTATTATTCTATAAGATTAAACTGTTTATATCCCTACACAGGAATATGATACTTGTTACTATCGAGAACTGTATCCCTATTGGGGCAGTTAGAAGTATACATAGACAGAGAGTGTAGATATAATTTGACTTTGATGCAACAATATTTCAAAAAGTAATTAAGAAGTGAAAAAAAAGGGGGGATTATACTAGAAGAAGAGAAAGAAGGGGAAGCAGAATAGGGTAAATTACATCACATGAAAAAGCACGAAAGACCCATTACAGTAGAGGGAAAGAAGGAAATGGATAAATATTGTTTGAATCTCTCATTGGATTTGGCTCAAAGAAGGAATAACACACATACTCAGATGGGTATAGAAGTTATCTTATTCTACATGGAAATAGGAAGGAAAAGGGGAAAGAAAATAGGAGAAGAGACTGAGAGAAGAGAGGGCAAAGGAAGGGTAGAAATAGGAGGGAAAAGAAAAGGGAAGGGGAGGGCTGATAGGAGGGAGGAAAGATTGAGGGAGGTAGTGGTCAGAAGTAAAACGCCAGTGAGAAAGGACAGGGTGAAAGGAGAGAGAAGAGCATTAACAGAGAAAAAAGTAGGATGGAGGGAAATACAGTTAATAGTCATAACTATAAATGTGAATAGGATGAACTCTCCCACAAAACAGAAGCAGATCAAAACCAGAATCTCACAATATGCTATTTACAAGAAATATATTTGAAGCAGATATCCATAGAGATAAAAGGTAAAAGGCTAGAGCAGAATATACTATGCTTCAGCAGAAGTTTAAAAAAAATAAAGGCAGGCATAGTATTCCTGATTTCAGACAAAGCAGAACCAAAAATGGAATTAATTAGAAGAGACAAGGTAGGAAATTACATCTCACTAAAAGGTACCATAAACAACAAAGTAATTTCAATATTAAACATATATGTACCAAATAGTATAGCATTCAAGTTCTTATAAGAGGACTTAATGAAGTAATATCAATACTAAGCATATATGTACCAAATGGTATACCATTTAGGTTCTTATAAGAGGATTTAATGAAGTAATATCAATACCAAACATATATGTACCAAATGGTATAGCATTCAAGTTCTTAAAAGAGAACTTAATGAGTTTCAGGAAGAAACAGATAATAAAAATATACTGGTGGGGCACTTCAACCTCCCCCTCTCAGAACTAGGTAAACCTAATTACAAAATAAACAAGAATGAAGTTAAAGAGGTGAATAGAATTTTAGAAAAGTTGCAAATGGCAGACCTCTGAAGAAAAGTGAATGAGGATAGCAAGGAATATATACACAATAACTGACCTCACAGTAAAATGCAGAGAGGCAAAAATATTAATTGTATCCTTTGAAACTAATATAATCTAGTCCTAAAGAATGACTGGGGCCATCAATAAATTACAGAAACAATAATTTCATTAAAGAAAATGACAATAATGAAATAACATACCAAAATGTATAGGATACAGCCAAAGCTGTTCTTAGGGGAAATTATGTCTCTAAAAGCACACATGAATAAAACAGAGAAATAGGAAAGCAATGAATTAAGCATACAACTTAAAAGGCTAGAAAAAGAACAAACTAAAAGTCCCTAATACAAAATTAGAAATTCTGAAAATCAAAGGAGAAATTAATAATACTAAGACCTAGTTTTATTTTTAAAAAATAAAAAGATATATATTTGGTCAGTTTGATTTTTTTTAAAAAGAAAACCTTATTACCAGTTTCAAAAGTGAAAAAGGTGAATTCACCACCAAAGAAGGGAAAATTTAAGCAATAATTAGGAGCTATTTTGCGTAACCACAAACAAATAAATCTGACCATCTAAATGAAATAGATTAATATTTGCAAAAATATAAATGTCCCAGGTTAATAAGAAGAGGAAATAAAATATTTAAATAACCCCATTTTGGAGAAAGAAGTTGAATAAGCCATCAATGAACTATCTAAGGAAAAATTTCCAGGGCCAGATGTGTTTACAAGTGAATTCTACTAAATTTTTAAATAACAATTAATTTCAATATTACATAAACTATATGGAAAAATAAGGTAAAGTTGGAGTTCTTACAAATTCCTTTTATAATGTAAATATGATGCTAATAACTAAACCAGGAAGAGTCAAAACTGAAAGAAAATTATAGACCAATTTTCCTTAAGAATATTGATGTGAGAATTTTCAATAAAATATTAGGAAAGAGATTACAGCAATTTATCATGAAGATAATGCACTAAGACCAGGTGAGATTTATATCAGAAATGCAGTACAGGTTCAATATTAGGAAGCCTGTCAGCATTACTGGCTTTATCAATAGCAAAAAAGTAGTCCTTTCTCACTGGCGTTTTACTTCTGACCACTGCCTCCCTCAATCTTTCCTCCCTTCTATCAGCCCAGCCCTCCCCTTCCCTTTTCTTTTCCCTCACTATTTCTACCCTTCCTTTGCCCTCTCTTCTCTCAGTCCCCTCTCCTATTTTCTTTCCCCCTTTCCTTCCTACTTCCATGTAGAATAAGATAACTTCTATACCCATCTGAGTATGTGTGTTATTCCTTCGAGCCAAAAAAAAAAAAAAAAAAAAAAAAAACATCTCAATAAATGCAGGAAAAGCTTTTAACAAAATTTAGCATCCATGCCTATTAAAACACTAGAGAACATAGGAATATATGGAGTTTTTCTTAAAAATTTAAGTAGTATCTATTGTAACAGGGATAAGCTAGAAGCATTCCCAATAAGATCACGGTTAAAGCAAGGATGCCCATTGTCACTGCTATTATTCATTGCTAGAAATATTAGCTTTGACAATAAGAGAAGAAAAAGAAATTGAAGAAATTTGAGTAAGCAATAAGGAAACAAAATTAACACTCTTTGCAGATGATAGTACGATATACTTAAGAAAATCCTAGAGAATCAATTAAAAAACTATTTGAAACAATTAACAATTCTAACAAAGTTACAGGATATAAAATAAACCCACATAAATCATTAGCATTTCTATATGTTACCAACAAAGGCCAACAGCAAGAGGTAGAGAAATTCCACTTCAAATAACAGTAGACAGTGTGAAATATTTGGGAGTCTACCTGCCAAGACAAATCCAGAAACTAAATGAACACGATTACAAAACATTTTCCACACAAATAAAGTTAAATCAAACATTTTGGGAAAATATCAATTGCTAATGGGTAGACCAAACTAATATAATAAAAATGATAAATCGACTTAAATTAATTTACTTATTCAGTGTCATACCAATAAAACCCAAAAGTTATTTTATAGAGCTAGAAAAAAACAGTAACAAAATTCATCTAGAATAACAGTCAAGAACACCAAGGGAATTAATAAAAAAAAAAAATGCAAAGAAAGGTAGCCTAGCTGTACCACATTTAAAACTATATTATAAAGTAGCAATCATCAACTCATCAAAACTATTTGGTATGGCTAAAAAATAGAGGATGGATTAGTGGAATAGGTTAGGTACACAAGATATAAGTAGTAAATGACTATATCTTATTTATTTTTGCTGAGGCAATTCGGCTTAAGTCACTTGCCCAGGGTTACACAGCTAGTAAATGTTAAATATCTGGGGTCACATTTGAACTCAGGTCCTCCTGACTTCAGAGCTAGTGCTCTATCCAAGTAAAGGACTATAGTAATCTACTGTTTGATAAACCCCCAATTTCCAGCTCCTGGGATAAGAACTCACTATCTGACAAAAACTAGTAGGAAAACTAGAAAACAGTAAGACAATAACTAGGTACAGACCAACATCTCACACCCTATACCAATATAAATCCAAAATCAGTACATAATTTAGACATAAAGGCTGATACTATAAGCAAATTAGAAGTGAAAGAAATAGTTTATTTATCAGATCTATGAAGAAGGGAAGAATTTATGACCAAACAAGGGATAGAGAACATTAGAAAATACTAAATGAATAGTTTTGATTATGTTAATAGACTTTTAGTATATTGGTCTCCAAATTGAAGTTAGAACCATACAAAACAGGTCTAGACACAGATTTTAGAAATCAAGTAGCAGTTTAATTAATCACTTTCAGAGTGGGGAAAGCAATGGAAGCTCTAGTATAGATCCTCCCTTCCGCCCCCCAACTCAGCTACCTGAGTAATAAAAGCAGAGATTTTAAATACAAATCATAAGTGGGAACGAAGGAGGAAGGTGGATTAAAACATTTTCAGGGGCTGAATGGTTTCCCATAACAAGCCCAGGAGTACAGGACAACGTGGGTGTCCTCCAGTCCTATAGGAACAGTTCTTAGATGATTATTTTAAATTCAAAGGTAGTTACTTGGTGGGGAACAGGACCAGACTTCTGCAACAGGAACGGGTTCTACAATCTTCTATTCACTTCACTTACTTGAATATACTTTAACATAACATACATATGAAAGCATTGTCAAGAACTGATTGATCATTTCAAGGTATACCGTAAGAGTGACTCAAATCAGAATGCTGGGAAAATAGTAGTTATAAAAAATATAGATTATTGTTATACTCATAGCTCACATCATGTGGATAATTATGAAAATCTTAATAATTTTCTTCACAATTAGGGAATAGCTGAACAAGATATATCAAAGCAATGGAATACTACAGTGCTATAAGAAATGACAAGCAGGCTGATTTCAGAAAAACCTGTAAAGACTTACATGACCTAGTGCTGAGTGAAATGAGCAGAACCAGGAGAAAACTGTACATAGTAACAGCAACTCTGTGCAAGATTAACTGTGATAGATTATTGTATTACTAACAAGAGCTAAGCCTAAGACAATATAACCTATAACCCAATTAAAAATCTTTTTCAAATGAAAGTAGGTAATCCTTCCCCAAAAGCTGTTTAGACTGCTTATTCCTAGCATGAAATATAAGAAGAAGGTGAACAGGGAGATCAGGATAGAGAAATTCAACAGGTTTCCAGATCACAAGTCAGACCTTAACACTGACTTTTCTAAAATATCAAACATTTACAACATGCTTAAATTTAAGTGATTTTGATTATCTACTATTTTGGATTTTCAATTATCACAATTTCCCTTCTCTAGAGGGAGAGAGGATAGAAATATGACTAAAATAAGATATTTCCAAGCCTTCTGTAAATACTTAAAAAAAAAAAAAAAAAAAAAAAAAAACATTTCCAGGACCTGAAAACCTGAGAGCACAGAATTTTGGTATTCTCACTCATTCCTTTCCACCCCACAAAAGTTGTATGGCAATCCTATTTATCATAGATTAATATCTTGGACTAATATTTGTCATAATGAATAGCATGCATGGAAGTAACCTAACTTTGTCATTATATACATTAGGAGAAAAGCTGAACAAATATTTCTTTCATCAGGGACAAGTAGTCAACAAGATATAGTAAACATGCCTTTTGACAATTTTTTTTTCTACCTTGTGGAAGTTCCTGGGTATTTTTGCACATTATGCAACAGAATAATCAGCTATATGAAGTATTTTCCTGATGCCTCCAGTAGCTTGTACCATGTCCCCATTCACTCTGAATTTATTTTGATGTTATCTGTCCCTCTTGAAAAACAAAGAATAAACAATATTTTGTTAACCTATGCACACACACACAAACGTGTGTCATATATATACTATCTCTTCTAAGAAAATGGAAGCTCCCAAAGGACAATAACTAGTTCACCATTCATCTTCGTCTTTCTATCTCCTGCAAGGTAGCTGGAACATATAGCACTTTATAAATTTTATTAATTAATAGATTACTAGTCCATGAATATGGTTTAACAAGATAATACTTTTGATGTAAGAATTTAACACAATCATGGAAATAATCACCTCACAAGAGATAACTAAAATATCAAACAGTGCTAATATAAAAAAAGATAGTCCAAAGCTCCATCAGTACTAAAAGGAACATAGCACTCTAATAGCAACCTCACTGCTCTCAGTAACTAACAGTAACTATATACTTAATAGACTTGCTTTCATCCAAGGCAGAACAGTGAGACCCAACCCAGTTTGCGGGAGCTCCAGAGATCCAAAAGCCAAAATCTGGAACTGGGTTGCATTATCAGACTATTTTTTCCCAAAAGTCTATTTCAACCCATATGGCCTTTGGAATAGTTGCAAGTATTAGTATACAGAGTCATCATAGAAAGTATAGCTTCTAATACTCATAAAGCTAACCCTAAAAAATTTTATAGTGTTCACAGTGGTGACCAGGTCCCAACGGATGTCTTCCCAACCCATGAAAACTGCTTACTTGAACTACTGACAGGTCTATTACTAATCTCACCTCAACTTCTGGGATCAGTTGGAAAGAATGGATCTCCAGAGGATTAATTATGGAACAAGTGTGCACAAGGTGATTACCAACAACAGTTTACATTTAGGTAGCTAACTTAGTGATTAGATAACTTACACAGTATTTCTCCCCACAACAAGCCTATGAAACAGGTAATACAAGTATTCTTGAACCAGTTTTACAGATGAGAAAACAAGCTCAGAGAAATTATATGACTTGGCCACAGTCACAGAGCAAATAGGAAAAACCAGTACTATAAACTAAACTTCCCTTCAGTGTTCTTAAACCAAGTTTACAGTAAGTAACATCCACTAATCATATAACAGTTAAGTTCTCTGGATATTTTTTCCTTCCTTTATAGGCACAAAATTAGTAGAGTTGCAGTGATATATCACTAAAAAAAATTATAACCCACTCAATATTTAAATTATCCTGTTTTTAAATATTTTAAAATACAGTATCACACAAATCACAATATCTCCTAATTATAAGAGTTATATTAAAGAAATGAGGCTCCATACTTAGTATTTCTTCATGTAGGTAAATAAAATTTAAGCTTCTGGAAAATCATTTAAACGAAATGCTATGAAGTCATTCAAAATGGGCGTTTAAGAAAAAGTTGTGATGACTTCTGACATAAGGGATAATTTACATCAGGTCTCTGATTAAATTTTTCCAAATCTTTTTAAAGGAATGAAGAAGAAAAGGATGCTATTAACTTGTAAAAACGTTGCAAAAAAAAAAAAATAAATAAAGGCTTGTAAATATTTTCAGGGTGTTTTTTAAGATACTCTGAGAAGTCACTATTTTCTAAAAATCTATAATATTAAAAGAAATTCAGAAATATCCCATGGTCTTAATAATTTTCAGCTAGTAAAGCTGTCCCATGACAAAACTAACTTAAAACTACCTTTTGAAAAGTACTCAAGTGCAGGACGACAAATGCTAATCATATGCATTTATTTTACTAAGAATAAATTTCTATTTACCTTGATACAAAGGAAACTTGTAGAAAGAATAAATGTTTTTATATTCAAGTACTAATATAGTATAACATTCAAATATCAAATCTACCCAACAATCTTTTGTATATAATAGCTTTTTATTTTCCAAATACATGAAAAGATAGTTTTCAAGATTCATTCTGCAAAACCTGGCGTTTCAAATTTTTCTCCGCTCCCTCCCTCCCTTTAACATTAATCCAATATAAAATAAATATGTGCAATTCTTCTAATCGTACTTCCATATTCTTTATCCTGCTTTTATCAGGTCAAAAGGGAGGAAAAAAATGAGAAAATGGGAAAAAAAAACAAGAAGAGGTGAAAAGACTGTCTTAAAATACATTCAATCTCCATAGTTCTCTCTCTGAATGCAGATGGCTCTATTACAAGTCTTTTGGAATTGCCTTGAATCATCTTAGTGTTAAAAAGAGTCCATCACACCCAACTTAATCTTTACAAATAAAAGACAGTGGCTCTGAATAGAAAAACTGACATTTGATTAGAAATGAATGGTTTAAAAACTGCTGAGCAGTTCATTTTACAAACACATTAAAAAATGCATCCAATACAATATACTATCTGCAAGTATTATATATACAGTACTGGATCAATAATACAACTGGATCATTGACAAGCAAAATGAAGGGAGGGAATGAGGGATGGGTTTTCATCAATATTCATGAAAAACAGACAAGTCACAAATCAAAGATTTAGTGTACAAAAAGACCTGAATGATTGGCCAAGAATTGGAAATCAAAGGGATGTCTACCAATTAGGGAATAGTTAAACTGTGGTTTTATGAATCTAATGGAATATTACTGTGCTATAAAAAATGACAAGGAAGATGATTTCTGAAAAACCTAAAAAGTCTCATATGAACTGTGCATAATAAAAGTGAACAGAACGAGAACATTGTACACAATAATAACAATATTATTTGATGAATAACTGTGAATGACAACTCTTCTCAGTATACAATAATCCAAGACAATTCCAAAGGACTTGATGAAGCACACTATCCACCTCTATTAATTGAATACAAACTGAAGCATGCTATTTTTCACTTTCTTTCATTTTTTCCTTTTATCTGAGTTTTCTTGTACAAAATAACTAATATGGAAGTACCTTGCATAATTGCACATGTTTAACAATATCTGGTTGCCTACTGTCTCAAGAAGGGAGAAGCTTCCCCAAGGAAGGAGGAAGGAAGGGAAGGATAGAATTTGGAACTCAAAACTTTTAATAAAAATGTTAAGAAATGAAAAAAGAAAGAAAGAAAAGGACCTCGAACTAATTCAATCCTTTCGTTTTATGGATGAAAAACCTGAAGTCCAGGGAGGTTAATCTTTGTCCAAGGTCACCAAGCGTCAGAAGCAAGATTTGAACCCCCCCCCCCAATCCTGCCAGCTGCTTAGCAGAGTCAGTACTCCTTTCTATATCACGAGGAAGTGCCAGCCACATTTATATGTAGGGAAAGGCATAGAAAGGCCACCCACCCATGCAAATACCACCGCATGCCTAACCCAACGAAAGGGACACACCCGAGACTGAAACACAGAGCACAAATGTCTGGGGGGAGGGAGGGAACCTCACTTAGCAGCTCCCGTAGCTCCTCAGTCAGTGCTCTACTGGCAGTTTCCTCAGGAGTGACTAGGGAGGAGAGTAGGAAAGTATGCACTGTCATCTCGGGTGAGCTGATGATTGCTCAAGCCAAACCCACAAGGTGACAAGTAGTAGTAAACAGAACACTTCACTTCCCCACAAAGCTATCGGGGAAGACTATAAACATCCAGCTCGAGCTCACACATGCCTCATGCCCTTCAGGCTTCCTACCCTAATCTCCAAAGGAAGGGGGGACCAGAACGCAACAGAGACTAGCAAAGCAAAAGGGGGCTGAGGAGACGGGCCCCTAGCCGCACGACTCTCTCCTCGCGATCCCTCAAAGAAACTGGGACCGGCTCTGCAAAAGCGTGGTGGGCGCCCCCCACCGCGGCCTCGCTCCTCACTCCCCCCGGGACAGTCCATGCACCGGCGAGCCAGACAAGGTGGAAGAGGGAGAGAAGAGCAAGAGACTTGACACTTCAGAGGCTTCCCCTAAGAGACGGGATCCCCCGGCCTACCCACGCTCGCCCTCCTCCTCAAATAAAAATCCCCCCCCCCAAAAAAAAAAAAAGAAAAAGTCCAGTCACGTTCTGGAAAGCCCGAGCTCCGTGTGGCTAGGGGTGCAGGGTGAGGAGAGGTAAAGGGTATCAGGGACCCAGCTCGGAGCGCCCCAGATTTATTCTTCTTCCCTCCTCCTCCGCAGCAACACCGAGCCCTTCCTCCCAGAGCATCCCGTGCCCGCCCGGCCGCTAGTCAAGGCTTTACGCCGGGCCGTTCCCGGGCTCGTCCAGACCCAGAGAGCCGGGCCCGGGTGGGGGCCCCAGCGCCGCCGCCGCCGCCGCAGAGCCGGGGGCGGAGAGGGGAGCAGGGCGGACACCTCCTCTTACCGGCTCTGGGCGGGGAGAGGGACGGGCCTGGAAGGAAGGGCGGCCTCCGGCTCCGGCTCCGACTCCAGCTCGGGCGGCGGCGGCAGCAGGGGCGACTTCTCCCGGAGGGCCCCCACGGGTCACTCGCCGCCAGCCGCCCGGTGTTTTCATACAAACCCCGGCAGCAGGCGAGTAAGAGGAGGAGGTGGTGGCGGCGGCGGCGGCGGAACCTGTCCGCATCCCGGGCAACGTCACCGCGCCGCCCCGCCCCGCCCCCACCCGGCTTCCCGCCCCCCCTTATCCCTCCCACTCCCCTCCCCTCCCTGCTCCTGGCGGGCGGAGAAGGGGGAAAGCACGCGCCGCCCCACCCCCACTCTTTCCCCGTCCCTAGCGGGCGGGAACGCAGAGCACGCGCCACCCCACGGGCCCACCCCGTCCCTCGCGCGCGGGGAAAGCACGCACCGCTTCATCCTCCCTCCCCTACCCTTGGCGTACGGGGAGAGCATACGCGCTGTCACCGAGCCTCGCCGCCCCGCCCCCACGCAGTTCTTCCCTCCATCACCCACCTATTCCCAGCCGGCTGTCAGGCGACGGAGGGGAGCTTCGGGTAAAGCGTGAAGGAGAAGGAGACACGTGGGGGAGGCAAGGGGCAGAAGCGCATCGAAGAAGGGCGAAGACACTGGGCCTGGCCGCCGAGTCTTCTTCCCACCCCACCCCCATCCTTACCCAGCCCCTGGGACCGGCGCCGGGAGGCGCGAACTGCCAACTGCTGGCACGCGCTGCCTCCCTCTCCGCGACGACTCCTGACTCACGAGGCTCCCCACGCCGGCCTTGGACGCACCTTTTTGCTTGCATGTGGGAAATGGCTCCCTCAAGGCGCATCTCGGATTAACTTTAACAGTTTTTTCTGGGACTAGCCACGCCGGTCATCACACCGCCCGAAAGCGTGGAATATTAGGTCCCGCTGACTGCTTGGACTCCTTTTGGGTGCACAGATCTATCACACGCTTAGAAATAAATGGCAAACTCTAGTACCGATTGATCGGGGCGGGGGAGGAGGGGAGAATGGGGTAAGAGGACGGTTGTTAAAACCTAAGAGGAGACGCGTGGGCAAATGCACAACCAGCACGTTTTTTTTTTTTTTTAGTATATTTTACATACTTGCAAAATGTAAATTATGGTTGGGATTCCTTTCAGGTGTGGCTTGATTAGAAAGTAGATGATATCTTTTCCGAATCCCAAGTTCTGTGAATCTGTTGAAAATGGTCACATGTAAAAAGAAGTCGGTTCTGAGAAGCTCGGTAGGGACAGTTGTGAAATTACTCCTTGCTGCCAGACTAATGGGAACATAAAATCTGTCGTTAAAGTATATAGAAGAGATGCGCTTCTGTTGTTATTGGTTTGGTTTTCTTTTTCACTTATGGCTTTAAACAAATAGTGCTATAGCAAATCATCAACTTGAAGTGTTCTTTTGCCTTATTAGAGCATAGATACGACCCTCTGGTTTTGAAAGTTATTGCAATAGAGCATAAATTCTAACATGTGAGCAAGCCTTAGCCCAGAACCCCTAGTGAATCAATCCACAAGCATTACTTAAGTGCCTGCTTAATGCTAGGTGCTTCACTAGGTGCTGGGTATACACATTTTTAAAATGAAATAGTCCCTGCCCTCAAGAAACTTACATTCTATTCTTGGGAGACCACACACACATACTAGGTGCTGGGTATACACATTTTTAAAATGAAATAGTCCCTGCCCTCAAGAAACTTACATTCTATTCTTGGGAGACCACACACACGTACTAGGTGCTGGGTATACACATTTTTAAAATGAAATAGTCCCTGCCCTCAAGAAACTTACGTTCTATACTTGGGAGACCACACGCACATATGTGTGTGTATATATATTTAACATACTTAATGTGATAGTTTGTATAGCTACAAAAATCAGGTCTAGGTTCAGAAATTTCATTAGCCAGAGTGGGGGCACTAAAAGATAAATTTTTCTCAATCATGGAATATCTATTAAGATGTAGAGGAATTTTAATCCAAAAAGGAAGGAAGGGAGGGAGAGAGGGAGGGAGGGAGGGAGGAAGGAAGGAAGGAAGGAAGGAAGGAAGGAAGGAAGGAAGGAAGGAAGGAAGGAAAGAAGGAAGGAAGGAAGGAAGGAAGGAAGGAGGAAAAAGAAAAGGACTGGAAAGGAAGGGAAAAAGAAAAAGGGGAAGGAAAAAAAGAGGAGAGGAGAAAAGAAAAAGAATCTCCTATAACATATGTAGAATGAGTTCTGTGGAGAAAAATGTTATGCATACAAGTTATTCAATAAATATTTGATAAGGAACATGTTCATGGAATGACAAAAGTTGAGATTTTTTTCTTGTTTCTAATGGAAAGGGCACCAAATTTGGAAGCTCTAAGACCTAAGTTTAAGTCCTAGTTCAACCACAAACTAGCAGTATAACAATGAATTTCACCTTTTTATTGGCTATTCCCTATGCCTGGAAAGTTCTCTCCCCTTACCCTTGCCTCCTGGCTTCCTTCAAGAATCAGATCAAATCCTACCTTCTATCTGAGGCCTTTCCAGGGCTCCCTCTCCCGACTTCAAGTGCTTCCCCTCTGAAATTACCTTCATTTATATTTTGTATTTTTGACTTTTTAACATGTCTTACTCAATAGAATGTGAGTTCTTCTAGAGCAGAGACTGTTTTCTGTTTTCTTTGCATTTCCTATGTTTAGCACAATACTTGACATATAATATGCCCTTAATAAATGTTTGTTTGTCTCTTTTCTCTCAGCCCAGATGGCAGCAGCTTGAGTAAGTTCAGTGGTCTTCACACAGCTGGAAAGCTCTTCATCCACAAAAGTGACATGACAAACAATACAAGAAAGCTCATTTTGGGCATGGCTTTGAAGGCCAATTCTGCCATTAGGAAGTGTGTGAGAGTCCAGCTGATTAAAACGACAAATAAACCACCACTTTTATTTCCAATTATGGCTGCTTAAATTTTATTAAGGAAAATGATGTTTTGGTTGCTTGATTTGGTCAAAAAGGTCGTGCTGTTGGTGATATTCCTGAAATCCACTTCAAGGTTGTTAAAGTTGTATATGTTTCTTTTCTGGCCTTGTACAAAAAAGATTTGTCAGAGTAAAAAAAAAAAATGTTCATGTAAAAAATAAATAAAATGCTTGTTGACTGGCAAAAAACATAGAGCTTAGACGTATGATCATTTCATTTTGCAAATGAAATAGGAGTCCAGAGCTATGTAGTTATTTGTCCATTGACTCCTTTAAGCCTTGGTTTCAAAATCTATAAAATGAATATATTACATGTCCTACTGACTTCAGAGTATATTGGGTCAAACTTTTCCTCAACTCTATCTAGCCTTTACAATCATGTCTTTCTTCCTTTTAAGATGCTAAACTTCTAGACAACTTCTCCCTCTTTCCAATTTTTTACAACTTGTCTCCTCCTCAATTCCCTATCTTCCCCTCATCCCCAGCTCCACAATCTGTCTTCCATTCACATCACTGTACCAATCCTGTTCCCTTCATAGTCATCACTAACTTCTTACTGATCCTGTCTAATGGCCTTTTCCCAGTCCTCATCCTGGAAAAACTTTATTTAGCTTTTGATGTCATTGACCATCTGATCTGACTTGCTTTTTTATTTTTTCACCTTCCATAACAGTGCTCTCCACTGCTTCACCTCCAATCTTTCAATTAATAATAATTAATAAACATTTATTAAGCATCTACTATGTGTCAGGAACTATGTCAGGAACACACTGATGCAAAAGACAAAACAAGTCAAAAGACAGCCTCAGCCTTCAAAAGTTTACAATTTAATGAGGGAGACAAAGTGTGTGCATGTATGTTTATGAGCTATAAGGAACAGGATTTGGCAGGAAATTTGATGGGGGAGGAAGCATGTAAGGTTGAAGAGCTAGGGCAAAGGATAATGTAATGAGGGGTCTTGACAGAAAGAAAGAAAAAAGCCCTAAAAATGAAGAGAAAATTATTAAAAGAGTGCTGAGAAGGTACCAAATAAAATTTCTGCATTCTTCATTATTATGCTCAAAGCTGACTCTAGATCTTCATATAGATATGGGTATTCATATATGTGTGCATGTGTATTTGTACCAAGGAGTATCAGGTGGCTCACAGAGAGGCAGGAATAGTTACTACATTTCTACTGTCTCCTCCCTCCACCTTTCACCCAGGGAGACTTTAATTCCTATCAGAGAGACAGGATGTTGGAGGTGGAGGCTAGTCACCACTGGGTTCTCATCAGAGAAAAGGGGTAACAAGGCAGAATTATATTTCTCTTCTCTTAAGGAACAGCCAAGGGATTATAATTTTAAACTTCAAGCTCACTATATTTTAGTGAAGAAGGGGAAGGGACCATAATCTTTATATCCAAGATTGGAATCCCTTACTACTAAACATCAGCTCATAAATAAACACATAACATTTATCCAAATCAATAGCAAAATAGAAATCACATAAAATATGTATATGAAAAATATATATGTATACATATATATAAATATATATCAGACAGTACATATGGAATCCGTCTCCCTCTCAATAGAGACATTAAAATTCTTCATGTTGGTTTCTTCCCAGAGTCTTTTTCTCCCTTTATCAACTTGAAGAGAAGTTGGCATTGTAGATCTAATTTTTGAATTAGGAAACCAGAAGAACCTAAAGAAACTGAAGAGACAGTTTCCTCTTCCCTCCTACTTTCATTAACTCTATTGTTTGCATACATATAAAGGGCATTGATTCCCATCAATGAAAGGAGGATCCCAAAATAATGGGCTTTGGGGCTTGAATTATATATAATTATAGAGAATAAATATTCTTTTTCATACAAAAATAGTTGATTCCCATTGACATTGTGATTAGTACTACTGATCCAGTGAGAGAACTTAAATAGATGGGCAGAATTAGTAATGCAAAGTTCTTTCCTATATGAATTAACTTCAATATATTACATTATTAGCCAATAAAATATAACTAGAAAATACAAAGCTGTAACAAAATCTACTCTTGTTAATGATTGCATGAAGACAGAAAGGAGATAATTAAAAGGCAATAGGAATTTGAGTTGACTCTTGAATACAAAAGCTACTGAAGAGCCAGACCAAACTGTACTCACACCACATAGATGATCTGATCCTTTGGGTCAGGACTCTCACTTTTAGCTACTTCCAAGAAAGCTAGGAGTTTATAAAAAATCTATACTTCCTGTGCAAACTGTTCAGGATAATAAATAATTTCCTCTGGAAGAAAACATTCCTTTTATTGATTATTCTAGATTTTTGGCATATGTGAGTAGGATGAGAGAAATACTACAATAACAATTTTAGGGACAACATGATCTGAATTTTGCCAATCACTTTCAAGAAAACTAATTAAACAAGTTCTGTCATAACAACCTTTTAAATAAATGAACAAGGTAAAAAATTGCTTCACTAACTTTTAGTGCTACTGTTAGCAAGACTACTTCAGGGAGAGGATTCCACTTTTCAAATAGATGAAAAAAAACAAGCTATATGATAAATTCTCTTCTCTGCTATCTCTCAGCCTCCTCTTCCTCCCTCCCTATCTTTTTTATCTCTCTTCTCTTTCCTTTCAATTCTTCTCTTTCCCTCTCTTCCTCTTGAAGCAGGTTGTGGTCCCTTTAAGAAACTATTTCCTTTTGATTTGTGATCCCTTTGAGAGTCTCAACCATTCCTGCAGAAGGCATATCCCTCCATATAAGTTATCTTTCCAGGATGCCAGGGTCTTTGATTCTCATCAAAAAGCACCCCTTTGAAGAGTTGTTAATTCCAATAGGAGATCCGGGCTGTCCCCCAGGTCTGTCCCCACCTGGTCTGACCTCCTTGGGCTGTCCCAGCCCTCCACCAAGACACCCAATATAATAGTTTCCATCAACTAATGTCTTTGCAGATGGACCTAGGTAGCTCACTCAGCTGCTAGGACTTTCTGTCCACTGCATTCTCAGTGCAAAACTCCATTTTCCAGTAGCTCTACCACTATAGAAGTCAGTCTCTTGATAAACTGATTTCTATCTAACAATAAACTTTCATTTTGCAACTAATAATTTGGGAATGAGTGAATTCTTTCACTCCTAAAACCTGCGGCCAATTTGAAGGGGATTCTTAGCAACTCTCATACTGCCATTAAACTCTACACTACCAGGGATTAAGACCACTCAAACTTCATCACTCTCCCTACTGTTTTTTCCTTTCTCTTCCTGTCTCTCTTCCTCTTCCTCTGTTTTTCTGTTTATCTTTGTGTCTTTCTATTTCTGTCTCTCATTCCAGAGGTCCTAAATCTGCCTTCTGGCATTGAGCATAACAAATTTTAATCCCTCTTGGTCTTGAAATGATTGAACACAATGATCATGCCATCTCTAAGTCTTTTATGCTCCAGGACAAACAAGTTCTTTCCTTCAATATGTATGTCTTCATGTACTGGGGCCATAAGTCTATCACTAGAGACACATATCTTGTAAGTGGTAAAACTGGAACTTGATTTTTTTGTCTTTTGACTCCAAGGTCAATGCTGTTCCTATTATTCCACAATGCAATTTTTTTTCTTTTTTATTCCATATTTTTCCTGTTTTTCTCTCCATTTCTCCCCACTCATACTTTAAGTGCCTTTAAAATTAATTTCATCTTTTAACCATTTATTATACAGTTCAATGTGTAAAGAATTTGCAAAGGAAAACTTGTTTAAATTATTCAGCAGCTTTTTGGCCCTTCTTTATAGTTTCTAAAAAGGAAATAATATCTATACCTATCACTGCAGAAAGCAGATAACCACTTCCTATGTTATTTTTGCAACCAACCATCACATAAATATGAATGTCATGGCCTCTGAATGAGCCTTCTAAAAGTAGAGGCCGACATCGATTAATCAATATCTCTTTCAAACTACTATTTGGCTTCTTCATGTTCCTTCTAGCTAATTAAAATTAATAAGAGCATAGAAAGTAGATGGACCCTTTTCTCTTTCGTTTTTGTCAGTTGCTACAAGAATGGGGAAGGGGAAAGGAACATATTCAGAAATGAATGTGATCTAAAAACAAAAGAATTTTTCTTAATATAAAGGGATTCATATTCAGAATCATTAAGCCATGTTTCATTGATGATCCAAAATCTCACCGATTTCAGATACATTCTAGAATATATTTATATTTCAATAAGAGATTTAGATCATAGGTTTCAGAGCTGAGAGAGACCTTTCAAATCATCTTTCCCAAAATTCCTTTAAGAAACTTTATGAAGAGGTGATCCTGCTATTTTTCATGTAATTCATTTGGCTTGTCGTCAAACAGATTGGGGGACAAAAAGAGATCTTATTCTTCAGAAATGGAGCAAGCCTAGCAACCCCACCCACAAATTTTGCCATGGATGATGACAGAAAAAAAAATTAAAGGGTAAGTAATTTAAAAGAAGGGATAAATTTGAACTTGGAGAAGAGCCTTAAGGATGTGATACCAAACTAAAAAAAAATTGTGCCATTTTCCCCTCTAGTTACTTTGACAGAACTGGGAGACCTAGAGAGTACAAAGTAATTCATCCCTTCCCACACACACTTTCTAGTATGTGAAGAGAGAGAAAAACAACTGAACTATGATGAGGAAATATCCTACCATCTTTCCGGTATATTCCTCTTCCCTTTCTCAGCCAAACACTTTGAAAAAGCTGTGCCTTTACTTCCTTCCCCTCCTTAATCTCTTAAACATCAATCTGGCTTTTAAATTCAGAATTCAACTGAAACTGCTCACTTTAAAGGCAAGGATGATCACTTAATTTCTGAATCTAATGACCTTTTCTTATTTCTCATCCTTCTTGACTTCTCAGCCACTTTCCTTTATTTTCTCTGGATCCAGTTATATTGGCCCACTTCCTGTTCCTCACAATATCTGAGCCTGGTGACCACCCCTGGATAAAGCTCTCTCTGGATTTTCATAACACTTGTTGTCCTTTGATTTTCTTCCTACTTATCTAACCACTTCTTTTCAGTCTCCTTTGTAAGATCCTTTTCCACATCAAAATCATACACTTATGGGTGCCCCCCTCTTTTCCATTTTTGTTCTATGTTATTTAATAATCTCATCAGTTCCTATGGGTCTCATCTCTAATTTAGATAACTCCACAATTTATACATACTGCCTTAGTTTCTCCCCATCTCCAATCCCACATCACCAATTGTTTACTAGAATTTTAAACTAGATGTCTGTTGCCCACCTCAAATGTAACTTGTTCAAAATAGAACTCGTTATCCTTTTCCTGCAAACTGATCTTCCTTCTGAACTTTTCTATTACTATCAAAAACACTGCCATTCTTCCAGTCACTCAGGTTGGTAGTTTGAGTGTCTTCCATACTGGCTCCATGTTTCTAATCTAGTGCCAATATTGTCATTTCCATCTCTATGTTCAGACCCCACTCCCTCTCATTTTGCCTACTTTAATAACCTTCTGATTGGTCTCCCTTTCTCAAGTGTCTACATACTCCAATCTCTCTTCTATCCAGCTGCCAAATTACATCTGACTATGCCAGACTTCTACTTAAACTTCACTGATTCCCTATCATCAATAGTCCTAAATATTCACTCTTTATTTGGCATAGAAAACTTTTTACAACTTTGCCCTTTCTAATCTTCTTACAGAATACTTTCCCCGCCTTGATTTACTCTGTGGTCCAGTCATCCTAGCCTATTTGCTTTTCTCCCAAGCTGCTTCCTCTCTGATTTCATTGTGTTTGCACCTGCTGTCCATCACGCCTAGAGAATGTGCTCCCTACTTACCTCCCATTCTTAACCTTGACTTGCTTCAAGACAGTCAAAGTACATATTCTGAAAGCCCCTTTTACTAGTTTCTCCTTCACTTCCCTTCCCACCCTCATGCATTCCCACATAAAGATACCTTGTACCTACTTTATCTGTACCGTGTATGTGCCTCTATTTATATATTTTGTATCCTCATTAGAAAAGAAGCTCCTTAAAGGCAGATATTTCACTTTTTTCTGTGTATCACCAGTTCTTAACATAATAATTGACATATTAAGTGCTCAATAACCCTTCATTGATTGATCTATTGATCAAGAAAAAGAAATATGTTGAATCCAGACACGGCAGAGTCTACTTCAAGTTGTTTCAAAATAGAGAGGTTAATTGAAGATTTCTGAACTCCTGAATCACCTCCATTAGCTAAAAATAGATCTTTAGGGTATTTTAAAGGTGTGAGTAGAAAAACTCCAAAGAGAGGTCTTACTAACTCTCTCTCTCTTTATTTTGTACAGGTGATGATATTAGTTAATAGGCCATAGTTTTAAAGCTGAGTGGAATCTTAGTCATAAAGCCTGACCCTCTCAGTTTACAGATAAGAAAACTGAGGCTCAAAAAGCTTAAATGAGTTGTTCTGGGTCACACAGGCAGTAAATTGCAGTGCTGAGACTCAGACTCAGACTCAGGTTCACAACCTATGCTCTTTCCCTTGTACTGAGTTCTCTATTATGGATTTACTCAGATCATACTATAGCCCTCCTTCCTACTCAAGCTCCTATTGTAATCCTATCTTCTGCTACTGTGTTTCAATTAAGATCATTTGCAAAAGGCATTAACTATATACAATTCTTCAATCATAATAAAAGGTATAGATAAAAAACAAATGCATCTATACTTCCAGCTCAGCACCTACTCTCAGACCCTAAATCAAGTTCAAAGACCCTTACTACCAGCAAGCCCCAAATTCAGGAGCTCATCTCTTCCCAACTACTCCCAGGAGGAACTCATCAGGCACCATTTACTCTAGAGATTTCTCACTCTTAGCAAAATCTTCCCAGGTTTAAAATGAATTACATAAGCATATTGTCATAAAAATATTTCCACATAGGAACAACTGTTGTCTCCTGAGGATTTCGTGTGGAAGCTTTGAAAACAAAGCTTGCTGAAGTTTGCAAATTAGTGTTTTGTAAAAACAAAAATTAGTAATTCCCTGAATGATTTTCAATTTCACCTTTTCATCTAGAATCTCATAATTAGGGAAGAAAATAAAGGAAAAATGTTCACAGTTATTTGTGTTATGTATCCCTCTTTACACTCTGAGCTCAAATGACATCAGGCACTAGATTTTGTTTTATTTTCATTTAATGTTTGAGTCTGCCCCAGAGCCCAGCATAGTGCTCTCTGAATGGTCCCAGATGGTGAACCAATATCTGTGGAAGTTACTGAAATCTAATGGTATTAAAAGCCTAGAGAAGTAAAAAGGAAGGACTAAGCATGAAAACATTTCTGATTTTAAGGTATTTTTACCATTGCACCAGTGTGAGCAGCCACACTTAGGTCATTAACTCAAGGCTATAAGATCATATAAACATTCTCTCTTTCTAAGTGCTGCAGGCATGAATACACTGAGAATTTAGAGCCTTAGTAAAATATGTACTTAAAGAAACAGGGAACCTTAAAATTGTTCAAACTGTGGTGTTTTTTTTCTTTTAATGATGATTGAAAACTTTAAGAACAAAACCAAGTAAGTATATTAACAACTATTTACAATTAAATATTAATTTCTATTTATATTTTGTCCATAGCTGCTCATTGGCTGTTCCTTCTTTATTCTTTTCCAGTACTTATTCATCTTTCTACTTGCATATATATTTTGCCTTTCAGGCCTGGAGGGACTTACATTAACTGATGCTGAGTGAAACGAGCAGGGCCAGGAGATCATTATATACTTCAACAACAATACTATAGGATGACCAATTCTGATGGACCTGGCCATCCTCAGCAATGAAATGAACCAAATCACTTCCAATGGAGCAGTAATGAACTGAATCAGTTATGCCCAGTGAAAGAACTCTGGGTGATGACTAAAAACCATTACATTGAATTCCCAATTCCTATATTTTTGCCCACCTGCATTTTTGATTTCCTTCACAGGCTAATTGTACAATATTTCAGAGTCTGATTCTTTTTGTACAGCAAAATAACGGTTTGGTCATGTATACTTACTGTGTATCTAATTTATATTTTAATATATTTAACATCTACTGGTCATCCTGCCATCTGGGGGAGGGAGTGGGGGGAAGGAGGGGAAAAATTGGAACAAGAGGCTTGGCAATTGTCAATGCTGTAAAGTTACCCATACATATAACCTGTAAATAAAAGGCTATTAAAATAAAAAATATATATATTTTGCCTTTCAGATTGTCCCAGACAGTATGTATAGTGGTTTGTTTGTTATTTTGTTTTTCCTCCTGGTTCTGCTATCTTCAATTCATGTTATTTTGTATGAGTCTTTCCAAAAAAATTTTTTAAACATTCCTCACATTTAAAGCATCTACAAAATGCTATTACATAAGTACCATAGTTTATTCAGTCATTTTAAACATGTCATTTCAATGATTTCCTGTTTTTTGTATATGTGATGCTGATATATACAGTGTATCCAAAGTCTTTCTATAATTTTAAACTATTAAACCTAAAAACTCCATTGTACTAATTCTTTTGGAATAAATAACATGTATTTATATATATGCATAACTGAAAGCAGAGCAATTGAGATCAAATCCTGCCTCTGTTACTTACTACTTTGTGACCAGTCTTTGGGCATCAGTTTCCTCATCTTTAAAATGACTAGATATCTCCAAAGCTCTCAATCTTCCAGCTCTCAATCTATGATCTTTTAGTCTTATCACCCTACTTCTGACATGCACTGGCTATGTAATTCTGGACAACTCTAAAACTAGAAGTTGTTGACCTGCCTTATTAGAAGGAATTGTTTCACCTAAAAGTTCCCTAGACCATTGAAATCATAGGATTATGCCCTATTTAAAAATCTCAATAATGATACTCTTAAATTACAGTCCATTAAAAGGAATACAATGCACTAAGTAGATGAAACCAAATGGAGACACTGAAACGGCAGCAGAGCAACAACAGGAATGAGAAACCCATGGGTTTGGCTCTTGCTGGTACTAGGAGGATAATTATTGTTGGGGAACTTCATAGGTCCTAAGGGAAGCCAAACCCCATGGGAAGAGTTATTCCTCATGTGATCTGCCTAAAACATTCCTCAGTCCCTAAAGAGCTACCAGGATGGCAAGGAGAGGGGAATTTGAAATCATTCAATTCTCCATTTCTCTAAAATATTAAGGAAAAATTATGTCTCTTATATGACAAAGACTATAGAAGTTACAAAGTGATTTCTGAGGATTTGGAAATATTTTCATCTTTGACCAGTAACCCAAAGATAATGTAGGCATGGGTTCAAGCTGTGGAACAGGTTGTGAAACAAATGTAAGGGGACCCCCTACAAATATAAGATAGTTATTCTTTTACTTGCAGAGGCCTGACTCAGATTTTCTTCATAAGGCGATTAGAAAATAATTGTGCCCTGGCATCTTCTGTCTAGCACAGTAGGATATGCCACTTAGATTCAAAGTACGAAATGTTTTTAGGAAAGGGGCAAATTTCTGAGGGACCTGAGATAGCCTATGCTCCCAGCATCATCACTATTTCCTAATACCACTCTAGTTAGTTTCAGCCTCTTGAAGATCAATATTTAGTTTTCCTCTTAAACAGCTAAAATGCATGCTATGCCCACCTTATCTGCTATTGCAGCAGGATACCACCTGGTCTCTTTGGTTATATCCTTTCAGTATTCTTCCTGTAATGAACATTTTTGATGAATGAACCTAAGTTTCTTTGGTCCTTAGAGAATAGTGACTCTTAACAGGTCTGGCATTGAGCCTGGCCTAGTTCAAACTTATTCAGTGAGATTTATTTGATCTGATTTTACTCTTTTTTATCTCAGTGTTCCACAATTGAATGAATTTCTTGGGGAGAAAGAGAAAGCTCAATGTAACATGGCCTCTGACTGAGCAAACCAGGAATAATTCTTTTTTCATTTGGGATGGAGGAGAGGGAAAAGAGTGTGCATCTTTCATGTGTCCACTTAGAGAAGCTCAGTAGAATCTGTCTCGTGACTGATGATAAGTGAAGTGAGTAGAACCAAGAGAACATTGTGCACAGCAGCAGCAAGATTATACAATGACCAATTCTGACAGACGTGGTTCTTTTCAACTGCAAGGTGATTCATGTCAGTTCCATTGGTCTTGTGATGAAGAGAGTCATCTGCATCCAGAGAGAGGATTGTAGGGAGTAAATGTGGATCATAACATAGCATTTTCACTTTTTTTTATTGTTGTTTGCTTGCATTTTGTTTTCTTTCTCATTTTTTCTTTTTTGATCTGATTTTTCTTGCCCAATATGATAATTGTAAAAATATGTATGGAAGAATTGTATATGTTTAACATATTGGATTACTTGCCACCTAGGGGAGGGAGTGGAAAGTAGAGAAGGAAAAAAATTTGGAACACAAGGTTTTGCAAAGGTGAATGTTGAAATTATCTATGTATATGTTTTGAAAATAAAAAATTTTAATCAAAAGAATCTTATGTCTCTCACAAAATATCTCTGACCCTTCACTCTATTCAAGAAAATTCTGGGAACATCAGTATTAAACTCATTTTGTTTTCAGGCTAATTACATCCTAGCCCTTTGACTATCAGTAAAACTATTTTTCTGGAGGACATCAAGCAATCCTGCCTTTCCATGGATCCCACTTTTCTTCACCATGTATACAATCCAGATACACAAAGAATAAAAATAGAAGGCTGGAGTAGAATTTATTGTGCTCCAACTAGCGTTTTTTTTTTTTTTAAAGCAGCAGTAACAATCATGATCTTACACAAAGTTCAAGCTGAAATAGACTTAGAGAAATAAATAGAAAAATTATTTTATGTTAAAAGATCAGATAATGAAGTCATATTAATACTAAAATGATATGCATTAAGAGGACAAGTGAGAATAAATAGCAAAATTGTAACAGTGGAGGATTTCAACCTGCCCTTCTCAGAATGATATAAAAATAAATAAGAAAGGAGTCAAGGAAATGAATAGAATTGTAGGTGTTGTTGTTTGTCCTTCACATTTGAAGAATACCAAAATGACATCATGATATCAGTATTCATATCATGATGTCATTTTGGTATTCTTCATTCTTCATTTGGTATTCTAGTATGTCCATTTGTGACTGATCAGACCAATACACACTCAGAAGGCTCTACCACAAGCTGGGTACAAATAATCCGTGTGAATATTAAGGATAGAGCTGTTTCCAAATCTGCACATCTCATGTTTCTTTTGAGTTACTTTTATTCTGCTTTGCTTATAGAGCACAGGGCCTTCTCTAATGTGAATGCCATTCTGTGCAATCCTGTGCCAAGTCTTGCAATCAACACCAAAGTTCTTCAGAGAGGCCTTGAATTGTCATTGTATTACTCCTTCTGATTTCCATGTGAGCAAGTGCCTTCTTTGAGTTTTCCATAAAACTGGCCTCTTTGAGATCAATGTATGTTTGTCATTCGAATTATGTGACCAGTCCACTGGAGTTGTGCTCTCTGCAGTAGAGTTTGGATATTGCCAGTTCAGCTCCATAAAGAACCTCAGTGCCCAATACCTTATCTTGCCAAGTGATTTGCAGAATCATTAATGAAAGGAGTTCAATTTTCTGGCATGGAACTAGTATACTATCTAAGTTATACAAGCATTCAACAATGAAGGCAGCACAATGGCTCGGTACAACTTCAGTTGGTAGGCAGCCTGATATCTCTTCTTTCCCACACTTTCTTTCAGAGTTTTCCAAATGCTATGTGTTGAAAATGTGTATATAAATCTCATTATCTATGTGGTCATCCCTAGGAAATATACCACCAAAGTGAGTGAACTTATCTACAGCATTCAAAATTTGTCCATTTGCTGTAACTAATGGTTCAACATATGAACAATCTTAGATAAACTAGATGTGATAGTCATTGGGAAAGAATTAAATGAGAAAAGAAAGGAATATAATTTTTTCAGTACATGGCACCTTTATAAAAACTGACCATCCATTAGATTATAAAATCTTATAATTTAATTAAAAAGGACAATAATTAGATAACATACCAAAATTTATAAGATGCAGCAAAAGCAGAAATCAGAGGAAATTTTACATCTCTAGATGCTTATTACCTATAAAATTGAGAAAGAACAGATCAATGAATTGAGTTTTAAAAAAAACAGAAAAAGAACAAATCCCTAATTAAACACAAAATTAGAAATCACGAAAATTAAAAGTTAGATTAATAAAATTGAATTTAGGAAAACCATTGAATTAATTAATAAAAATAGGAGTTGGTTTTATACGGGAGACAATAAGAGATATACCATTATTAATATGATTTTTTCCAAAAAGAGAGAGAAGAAGACCAAATTACTAGAATCAAAAATTAAAAAGGTGAATAGACTACAAAGAAAAATGAAAATACAATAATTATTAGAAGTAATTTTGGGGGGCAGCTAGATGGTGTAGTGGATAGAGCACCAGTCCTGGAGTTAGGAGTTCTTGAGTTCAAATTTGGGCACAGGTACTTAACACTTCCTAGCTGTGTGACCCTGGGTAAGTCACTTAACCCCCAATTGCCTCACACACAAAAGGGGGGAGAGGAAGAGGTAATTTTGGCCAATTATATGCTAATAAATTTAACAATTTAATTGAAATAGAATACTTACAAAAATATAAATGCTCAGATGAACAGAAGAAATAGAATATAATAAACCTGTTTTAGGAAAAAGGAAATAAAACAAGCCATAAATTAGATTCCTAAGAAAAATCATTAGGACTAGGTGGTTTTAAAATGAACTCTGCCAAACATTTAAAAATCAACTAATTCCAATGTTAAATAAATTATTTGGAATATTAGGCAAAAAAGGAGTGCAATGAAACTCTTTTTATGAAACAAAAATGGTGCTGATACCTAAATGAAGAAGAACAAGAACAAAAAAAGAAAATTATGCACTAATTTCACTAATTAGTGCAAAAATCCTAAATAAAATAATTGCTAGACTATAGCAATATATCACAAAGATTATACATTGTGACCAAATGGGGTTTATAATAGAAATGCAGGGTTGATTCAATATAAAGTATTAACATAATAGATTATATCAATAACAAAAGCAACAAATATTATACAACTACATCAATAAATGTAGAAAAAGCTTTTGACAAAATACAACTCTTATTCCCATTTAAAAACCCTGAAATCATAGACATAAATGGATTTTTTATTAAAATAAGAAGCATCTACTTAAAACCATCATTAAGCATTATCTGCAATGGGGATAAACTAGAAAACTTCCAAATAAAATCAGGAATAAAACAAGAATGCAACATATCATCAGTATTAGTTAATATTATGTTAGAAATGTTAGCAATAACGGTTTAAGAGAAGAAAAAAAAATTTAAGGAATCAGAATGTACAATGAGGAAATGAAAATCTCTTTTATAGATGATATAATGGCATACTTGGAAAATCCTAGAGACTCAATTGATTGCAATAATAATTTTAGTATCACCAAAAAAAAAAAAAAAAAAAAGACTTCTGCAAGAAGAAATTGTAAGAGGTATTTCATATGAAATAACCATAGACAATATAAAATCCTTGGGACTATACCTACCAACACTAACCCAGGAATTATATGAACAAAATTGTAAAACACTTTTTTTATAAATATAGAGATACATTTAAATAATTGGAGAAACATCAATTGTTCATGGATGGGCTGAGCCAATACAAGAAAGATGACAAATCAATCTAATCCATTTATTTGGTGCCATTCCAATTAAACTACTAAAAATTATTTTATTGAGCTAGAAAAAATGATAACAAAATTCATTTGGAAAAACAAAAGACCAAAAGTATCAAAGGAATTAATGAAAAAAAAAAAAGTAAAGGAAGGACATCTACTACTTACAGATCTGAAACTGTATTATAAGGAGATAATTATGAAAACTAGCTGATACTGGCTAAGAATGATGGCTCAGTGGAATAGATATTCAATCATAAATTTGTTTTTGAAAATCTCAAAGATCTAAGGTTTTGTGATAAGAACTCGCTGTGGGTTAAAAAAATTTGCTAGAAAAACTGGAAAGCAACTTGGCAGAAACTAAGTATAGGCCAATATCTTATACCATTACTGAGATAAGGTCAAAATGGTTATATGACTTAAACATAAAGGGATTATTTTAAGTAAATCAGAAGAGCATGGAAACATATTATCTATTAGATTTATAGATAGGAGAAGAATTTATGAATAAACAAGAGCATTGTGGTATATAAAATGGATAATTTTGATTATATCGAATTTTTAAAAGTTTTGTACAAATAAAAATCAATATAGCCAAGATTAGAAGGAAAGTGGATAAAGGCCTTATATTTCAGGTATGCGGAAAACTGAGTCAAATTTATAAGAATATGAGTCATGATAAAATGGTCAAAAGATATGAAGGCAATTTTTGGAAAAAGAAATTAAAGTTATACATAGTCATATGAAAAAATGATCTAAATTATTATTTATTGTGTTGTTGTTGTTGAACCATGTCCAACTCTCTGTGTCCCTATTTGGGGTTTTCTTGGCAAATATTGAAGTGGCTTCTCAATTCCTTCTCTCATTTTACATAGGAGGAAACTGAGGCAAACAGGATTAAATGATTTGCTCAAGAACACATAGCTAGAAACTACATGAGACCAGATTTGAACTCTGATCTTCTTATCCCTAGACCTGTATTCTACTTTACCATTTAATTGCCCTCATTATATATATTAAGGAAATGCAAATTTAAAAAAATTGAAGTACCATCTCACACCAAGAGATTGCCTAAAATGATAGAAGGAAGAAATGACAAATGTTGGAAGGGATGTAGAAAAATTGGAATACTAATACACTATTGTCACTATTGTGAATTGATCCAACCATTTTGGAGAACAATCTGGAATTATGCCCAGAGTTTTAAAACTGTATAGCCTTTGACTCAGCAATACCACTAGCAGGTCTGTTTCCCAAGGTGATCAATGGAAAAAAGAAATGACCTTCATGCTCTAAAATATTTATAGCAACTCTCTTTGGGGTGTCAAAGAACTAGAAATTGAGGGAATGCCTATCAATGGGGGAATGACCGAACAAGTTGTGTTATATGATTGTATTGGAATACTACTATGCTGTAAGAAATGATGGGCAAGTTGATTTTAGAAAAATATGAAAAGATTTGCATAAAGTAATTTTGAATGAAATTAACAAAATCAAGAGAACACTATATAGTAGTAACAGCAGTATTATTCAAATAATGACCATGAGTAATTAAATTATTCTGAGTAATATGAATAATCAAATCAACTACAAAGGACTTAGGAAGGAAAATGTTATCTACCTCTAGAAAAAGAACTGATACATGGAGGTATAAATTATGTGATTCCACATATATGTTTGTTTCAAACATTGGCCTTTTCTAATTCAAGATTGGAAGGGAGGGAGGGATGTGACAGCCCAGAACTCAAAATGGGTGACAAAAACATTTTTAAAACTTTAAAAATATTTATTGATAAAAAAAAACATGTATATAACTCACATGACTTTACAATAAAGCAAGAGAACAAACCTAGGTTGTTCCTTGGTTCATATAATTTCTTACTGCATCAGCAAGGACAAGATCCTCTTGTTTCCCACTGTCCTTGCTGCCAAAGGTATTATTATTGTTTCAATATTTCCATTTTTATAAAGGCAACGTGGTATATACAATTCCTTGTAGTGATGTATGTTTGTAAGAATTTGTATATGAATAGATAGATAGGTAGAGAGATAGATAGATGATAGATAGATAGATGGATGGATGAATGGATAATCTTTTCTCCAGGTCTCACATTTATACATAAGCCTAGGGCTAATCTTATGTATAATTCAGTATTTCCAACTCTTCTCAAAGTCCACATGTTTTTTCATATACAAAAATAAATTCCTTCTAGTAGAAATGCCTGAATATGACCTAAGAATGAGGAAAGGGAGGAAATACCTGAATATCTGCTATAACTTCAAATGCATGGCTACCATCCCATTGTCAAGAAGAGGAACTGGTAGAATTATTTGTTAATGGATATATATAAGAATCATTTGTAATGAGCATAATGCATATATGCAAATAGATGTTGCTAAAGTGTTTGAAAAAGATTGTTTCTTAAGTAATGTTACATATTGTTGTTTACATTTGCTCATATGACTGTTCTAGAGGTAATTTTTAGCCTAGCACTTACTTGAATTAAAAAAATTCCAAATGAGTGGGGTTGGAATTTATAAGATTTTACAGACTCTGAAGAAAATATCTAATGTATAAAGAGGTTGTTAAGGAAATTGGAGTTATGCAGCTAGGACTCCATTATTTTTAGTTCAAATCTATAAATATGTATTGAATACTATTTTCTACTACTATTTCTACTACCTACAATTTTCTGGATGCCTTGGGGATACCAGAATAAATACTATATAAGACATGATTTTTTTGCCTTTAAAAAAAAACCTTAAAATCTCAATGAGAAGACAGGATATGCAAATGAAACAATTCAAATAATAAAAGTTACTATAAAAATTCCTTTCATGTCTCCTGAATATAAATTGTTACAACATAGCTGTTGGGGGTAGTTTGAACACCTGCTTATTCAGGTTTGATGTTGGATTGAAATGAGACACTCAAAAATCACTAAAGTTTATAAAAATGAAGTTTACTTTGCCCTGACACAACAATGATATTCAATAAAGATACAGTGGCTCTTAGCTTCTCTAAACCAGGTTCCTGCATCTTCATGTGGAAATCTGTCTAATAAGCAAAGCAAGGTGTAGTGATTTATGGTTTCAGATATCCACTAAGTCAGAAGGGCTAGAAATCTACATGAGTGGGTCTTTTAAAATTTTCCTTAGGTAATCAAGAAGTTGCATCCTGAGAAGTAGAGACCAATCAGTATCCAGAGACACTTTATTGTTTTATAGGAAAAATTAATTCCTTCTATAGGAATGGGGAACCCTAGTCTTATGGCAACCTAGCCTAGCCCTAAGTCACTTGAATTGAAAATTCAACAGTTAATTTCCAAGCTCAAATGCTTGTCCTAGAGGTAGTTTATCTTTAGGACATTATTCAAAGGTCATTTTACTTTAGAGCAGACTTATATAAACAGAGAAACATGTGATCACATATATATTTTTCCCAAATAATCATTACTAAAATATAACTAGATAAAGAGACTAGGGTTTTTTGGAGTGGAGAATAAATTTACCGTGAAATAAAAAAGTTCACTTCCTTTCCAAAATATTCCTATAATCTTGCAACTTAGGATCTTATCTTAAATTATTTAATGTGTCTTTATCTAACCTTTAACCTTTAATCCATTCTATCTCTCAGTGTTTCATGATGGCACAAAGTTGACCCTGCTTTTTTGAATTTAAATTTTGATTTTGAATGTACAGTCATTTTATCCTTGATTTTTTCACAAGTCTTAAAATATCTGTTCTATTTAGAGTCATTTTAGGACTGAATACTGAAAATAGCTACAAAATTATCTATGTCAATGAGTGACTGACTACAAACTAAAGATAATGGTTTTGTCTTTTGCTCTGAGGCAAATATTGTATTACAATGTATTGAAATAATCTATTCCACTAACATAGAGTAACTTCTGCAATGTAGTAGATAAGGACTAAAATATAATTAAACAGCCCTGGCTCTAGCTCCTACCACTAACCAGTTATTTGACTTGGGAGAATTCACTTCCTCTCCTTAAACCTGGTTCCTTCTTTGTAAAATGAGGACATTGAGAAAGATTATCTCTGAGATTCTTTCTAGTTATAGTCTATGATTCTATGAAACCACCTATATGCTGAAAATACTACAAATGAAAAAGTGATATTTGAAGGGAGGGAATAAAATTTCTTTTCTTTGGACTTCCTGGGGGGTTTTGTTGTTCAATCCTTCAATTATGTCCAACTCTTCATGGCCCTATTTGGGGTTTTGTTGGCCAGGGTACTAAAGTGATTTGCCATTTCTTTCTCCAGTTCAATTTACAGGTGAGGAAACTGAGACCCACACAGTTAAGTGATTTATCCAGAGTCACATAGCTAGTAAACATCTGAGATAATATTTGAACACAGTAAGAAGCTCATTCCAAGCCCACTGCTCTATCCATTCTGAAATTTGCATAGTTTAAATTATATTTTGATAAAAAGCAATCTACACTACCTAGTGGGTTTATAGGAGTAGGTGCCTCTGGTCCTCAAGCTCAAAACATCAGAAAATACAGGATTTCAGAGTTGCAAGGACCTCAGAAGTTAACTAGTCAAAGCTGTTCCTAAACTGGAATCACCTCTATTGTATCACTAATAAATGGTCATCCAAACTCCAAAGATTTCTCTTCAATTTATTACCCCCTGAGGCAATGCATTTTGTTTTGGGACAACTTATTGTTAGATTTTTTTTTTCTTTATACAGTGCTAAAATATGTCATTCTGTAATTTCTCTTGCTTCATTTTGCCTTCCACAATCTAGTAGAACAAAGTTTTTTTTTTTTTTTTTTTTTTTTTTAATTTAATAGCCTTTTAATTTACAGGATATATACATGGGTAACTTTACAGCATTAACAATTGCCAAACCTCTTGTTCCAATTTTTCACCTCTTACCCCACCCTCCCTAAATGGCAGGATGACCAGTAGATGTTAAATATATTAAAATATAACTTAGATACACAATAAGTATACATGACCAAAACATTATTTTGCTGTACAAAAAGAATCAGACTCTGAATTATTGTACAATTAGCTTGTGAAGGAAATCAAAGATGCAGGTGTGCATAAATATAGGGACTGGGAATTCAATGTAATGGTTTTAGTCATCTCCCAGAGTTCTTTTCTGGGTATAGGTAGTTCAGTTCATTACTGCTCCATTAGAAATGATTTGGTTGATCTTGTTGCTGAGGATGGCCTGATCCATCAGGACTAGTCATCATCTAGTATTGTTGTTGAAGTATATAATGATCTCCTGGTCCTGCTCATTTCACTCAGCATCAGTTAGTGTAAGTCTCTCCAGGCCTTTCTGAAATCATCCTGTTGGTCATTTCTTACAGAACAGTAATATTCCATAATTTTCATATACCACAATTTATTCAGCCATTCTCCAACTGATGGACATCCATTCAGTTTCCAGTTTCTAGCCACTACAAAAGGGCTGCCACAAACATTCGTGCACATACAGGTCCTTTCCTTCTTTATAATCTCTTTGGGATATAATCCCAGTAGTAACACTGCTGGATCAAAGGGTATGCACAGTTTGATAACTTTTTGAGCATAGTTCCAAACTACTCTCCAAAATGGTTGGATTGTTCACAACTCCACCAACAATGAATCAATGTCCCAGTTTTCCACATCCCTCCAACAATCATCATTATTTTTCCTGTCATCTTAGCCAATCTGACAGGTGTGTAGTGGTATCTTAGAGTTGTCTTAATTTGCATTTCTCTGATTAATAATGACTTGGAGCATCTTTTCATATGACTAGAAATAGTTTCAATTTCTTCATCTGAGAATTGTCTGTTCATATCCTTTGACCATTTTTCAATTGGAGAATGGCTTGATTTTTATAAATTAGAGTTAATTCTCTATATTTTTGGAAATGAGGCCTTTATCAGAACCTTTGACTGTAAAAATATTTTCCCAGTTTATTGCTTCCTTCTAATCTTGTCTGCATTAGTTTTGTTTGTACAAAACTTTTCAGTTTGGTATAATCGAAATTTTCTATTTTGTGATCAGTAATGATCTCTAGTTCTGTTTTGGTCATAAAGACCTTCCCTTCCACAGGTCTGAGAGGTAAATTATCCTATGTTCCTCTAATTTATTAATAATTTCATTCTTTATGCCTAGGTCATGAACCCATTTTGACCTTATCTTGGTGTACTGGCTTAAGTATGGATCAATGCCTAGTTTCTGCCATATTAGTTTCCAATTTTCCAGCAATTTTATCAAACAGTAAGTTCTTATCCCAAAAGCTGGGATCTTTGGGTTTGTCAAAGACTAGGTTGCTATATTTGTTGACTGTTTTATCCCTTGAACCTAATCTATTCCACTGATCAACTAATCTATTCCTTAGCCAATACCAAATAGTTTTGGTAACTGCTGCTCTATAATATAATTTTAGATCTGGTACAGCTAAGCCACCATCATTTGATTTTTTCTTCATTAATTCCCTTGAAATTCTTGACCTTTTGTTTTTCCACATGAACTTTGTTGTTATTTTTTCTAGGTCATTAAAATAGTATTTTGGGAGTCTGATTGGTATAGCGCTAAATAAATAGATTAGTTTAGGTAATATTGTCATCTTTATTATATTTGCTCGCCCTATCCAAGAGCATTTAATATTTTTCCAATTGGTTAGATCAGACTTAATTTGTGTGAAAAGTGGTCTGTAATTTTGCTCATAAAGTTTCTGATTTTCCCTTGGCAGATAGATTCCTAAATATTTTATATTATCAGTAGTTACTTTAAATAAACATAATTATTCTATACATACTTCTATTTGTCAATTATTTCTCTGAATCCAGATAGCATCTTCCTTCATGTGTCTTTTACAATTCATTTGGATATTTATAATAGTCAAAATGACTTATTCATTCAAAGTCACTTTTTTCAAAGACCTTTTAAAAACAATATTGATGATACTACATACAATTTTCTCCTGATTCTACTTATTTCACTCTTCATTATTTTGTGCAAGTCTTTTTAAGATCACTGAGTTCTTCATTTCTTATAGCCTGATGGCATTTCTTCACAATCATTTGCTACAACTTGTTCAGATTTTCCCTGTAATTTCCAGTTCTTTGCCATCACAAAGAGAGTTGTCATAAACACATATAGGTTCTTTTCCTTTTTCCATAATTATCTTTGAAAACATATCTGGCAGTGATATTGCTGAATCAAAGGGTAAAGGCAATTTAATAACTCTTTGGACATAATTCCAGACCACTCTCCAAAATGTCTGGATCAGTTTGCAACTCCATCAATAATGAATTAATATCCCAATTTTTCCACATCCCATCCAACACCAATTTCCTTCTTCCTCAATCATGTTAGCCAATCTGGCAGGTGTAAAAATTACATCTCAGTGTTGTTTTAATTTGCATCTCTCCAATCAATAATGATTTAAATCATATGAATACCATATCTCAATGTTGACTCATCTTCGTCAGAACTCTGACCAAGGTCAGTGGGGAAACCAAGATAGCAAGTTCAGGGAACAGAACTAACTATAAAGTACTTAGTTCTGAATTGGATTGTGTCACCATTATGAAAAAATAAGAGCAATTTGAAATGGAAATTTTAAGAGGAGGAAGATCAAAACTTATTGGCATTGGGACTAAACTATCCTCTGCTTTGTAGACTTGAAGTAGCTTCAATTGTTCTTAGAGAGAAATTTTAGTCTCAGGGGAACATCAAGATGGTAGACTATGACTGTAGTGCCAGGATTCGTTGGAATCTTCCTTGATGTAGGTGTCTTCCTATAGTTCCTTCATCCTTGGGAAGGCAGTCTGGGGAGCCATTTGTATGTTTTCCCACCTCTACCTTCAAAGTTTGGTGTTCTCTGGATATATATTATGCCTTCTATTTGGCTGGAAAAGTCAATCTTTTGGTCTTAGCTAAAACTTATGTTGTGTAATAACTTTCCTGAGGCAGCATTCAAAGAAAAAAAAATAGGCCTGGCTCTCCAACTCAGTTTAATTCTCTATGACACATTCTATTATTTTGCTTTTGCTTTACCTTTAAAGGCTTTCTTTTGTTCTTTCAAGGAACATTAAATTCTGCTTGATAACCTGGAGATTAGAGAAGCATTTTTCTATCCCTTTCATCTTCTCTAGGAAAAAAAAAGTTAATCAGTATTTGTCCATTAGTTATTATTTGGCTGTAGACAAAACAAAATATAGTGCAATCTCTACAGATCACTGGAAATTTTCTCCTGTTCTCCAGACTTCCTGGAAGTGAGGTGGCACAGTGGATAGAATACTGAGCCTGGAATCAGGAAACCTTCATTCAAGTCATCTCAGACATTCACTAGCTATATAATTCTGCCAAGTCATTTAACTTCTGAATGCCTCAATTTTCTCATGTTTATAAAGAGGATAAAAATAGTACCTACTTCCTAGATTGTTGTGAAGATCAAATGAGATAATATTTGTAAAATATTTAGCACAGTTCCTGGCACATAGAAGAAGCTATATTAAATGTTAGTTATTACTATTATCAATTAATTATTGGTGAAGATGCTGAGTTCTCTTTTTTTTCTTGTCAGTTCTTATAATTATGAGGCAAAACAAATTGTCTGTTCATGCATCTTTTGGCCATGCTGAGTACCAAGTTACTGAGTACTCCTGAGCCAGACTTTATATATAGCAGATTTATGTCTGTATGGCTTTCCTTAAAAAAAAAAAAAAAAAAAAAAAAAAATGCCCTCTCAGCTACTTTTGATCCATAATTAGTACATTCCTGCCAAAACCTTAATGCAAATTGAAGCTGCCCTCAGCTGTGATGTGCAAGATCTTAAATAGAAATTCAACTTCCATGAAGAAATATGAATTATTCATGGGGAGATCAAGCCCAAATAAATATGACAATACTACCTAAGTTAATCAAACTATCAAAAATTACTTTATAGAGTTAGAAAAAATAATATAGTTCATCTAGAGAAACCAAAGGTCAAGAATCTAAAGGAAAATCATGAAAACAAGTGGGAACCCAAGGCACCTAACAGTACTGAAGAAGTAGTAAGTATATAAAGTACCCAAGTACTAGGGGATGGAGAGTGGTTCAAAAATGTGAATAATTCACATGAGACATTTATCACAGTCATAAAGGATGCCATTTATTGATATGAAATGGCTCACAGAATAAATCAAATATGATTAATCTAGATGCTTCAGGTGACATAGCTACAAAGTTGACAGAAAGAAGAAAGTAAGGACAGGGTCTGGGGAGTCAGGGAGGAGTTAGGGAGGGGTTAAAGTGGGTCCTAGTTAAGAACAAACTTGCATGCACTTCTACATGACCAGCTGCATGGTGAGACTAGTTGCACAAGAGGGTTGAATCTGTCATAGTTTGCTAATCAAGACAGTCCAAGGGATTTGGCCTACCTTTCTGTGTGACAACAAGAATAGGAAAAATTGATTAAAGTTCTGAAAAAGGAGGCGGGATGGATTGATTAAAGTTCCTTTTCCACATCAGTACCAGATATCAAACTATACTAAAAAGTAAGTCCATCAAAAAAATTTATTATGGATTAAAGAATAGAAAAAATTGATTAATGAAACATTATCAACTAAATCAGAGTGAAGTAAGCAGAACAATTATAAAATATTGTAAAGACAAACTCTAATAGACTCATGAGCTCTGATCAATGTAATGAACAACTGTGATTCCAGAGGATTGATGATGAAGCTTTTTAATCTACCATTTAATAGGAGTTGGTGGGTTTAGAATGTAAAATGAAACACATTTCTTGGACATAACCATAAAGAAATTGGTTTTGCTTAACTATACATGTTTGTCAAAAGGGTTTTGTTTTTTCTTTTTTTAATATTGGGAGGGGTGAGTGAAAGAAAGAAAGAAAATTGTTTTTTGTTCATTGGAAAATTAATTTAATTTTTTAAATGAAGCTTAAAAATAGAAATTCAGTTTCTAGCCATTTCTTGCATCTTCCTTTCTTTTTTCTTCTCTCTCTACAATTCAAACTTTGGACACCCGTTATACCTATCTTGCTTCATCACTGTCTTAATAATACTTAGTAAAAGTAAGCTTCTCTTACTCCTAAAATCTGTTCCTCTTTATTATTTCATCATTTGTATCACTAATACTATCCAGTATTACTGTTTACAACATGGTATTATTTTGGACTATTTCTTTCCCTTACCTACCATATCCAATCCATCGCCAAATTCTGTCAACTTTAATTCAATTTAGCATTTGCTTATGCACAAATCACTCATGAAGTATATATCAATCTCTCTCATACTTGTCTTGTCCTTTCCATTACCAGTTCTACAACCCTATCATAGATGAGAGGTATTTGACATCCTATTTATGTACCACAACATTCCTGTGTGCTATAGAAACCAGATTAAAATGTAATTAAGAAATGTTTAACAACATAAAAAGTACAATTAAACATAGAAAAATTACATTTTAAAACCAAGTCCATATGTGGCCTGCAGAAATCCTTATATATGCACATATATATGTTTCTATGTGCATTTGACACCCTTGTTATCAACTACCATCATTATTTCAATTACCTTCCAACTAGTCTTCCACTTTTACTTTCCTCCTTTCAACATATCCTTCTAAAGTAATCTTCCTTATACACATATATAGTCATATCATTCATTCATTCAAAATTCATCAATGTCTTCCTCTTGCTCAGTGAACAAACTTTAGTTTTGCTTTTAAGACCATCCACAGAATGATTCTACTAGATCTTTTCAGTCTTCTTTTTTACTCTTCTTCTTCATGTACACTATACTGAGGTCAGTCTTACTAGAGCTATTTGTCATAGTACATGTCTGGAAATCTTTTCCATTTCAGTGCCTTTCGAACTGTTTTCTCTATACTTGGAATACCATTTTCCCTTCCCTCCTGATACTGAAATGCCTATTACTTAAAACCCAGTTTAAATACAAAATCTTCAGTGAAACATTGCTTCAAGTGCCCAAAATGCCCCAAAATTTTTTTTACCTTGGCAATAGTATTTTGCTTATACCTCTCTTCTATACGTTTAATGTATTGTTGTGAATTATAGCTGAGTATACAAAGGGGAAAAAGGAAAAAGTCCTTAAGGAGCTTATGTTTTACTCTCAGATCCTTCTACTGATAATCTATAAATCTCACAAGGTTAGAATCTAGCATGGTACTTTGCATACAATAGACATTTAATAAATATTTGTTGAATTAAATATCATGTAAGATATATAGAAAATACTAATAAATTTGGTGATTTAACGAGACTCATTGAGAAGCCACACTTTTTTATTTTTCAAATTGATTTTTATGTTAAGATTTATACCTCATTTTCTCTAAATTATTCAAACAATATTATTTTCCAGGACCATCCAAATACTTCTGGATGTTTTTAATATGCTAACTGCCAGAGTGAAATCAATCTTCATTATTCATGAAATTATAAAAATAATGAATGTATGTCTGTTGCTTTAGCACAAATTTAATCACAAATATGAAATATTGATTTTAATGTGGAAGTAAAAAATATGGAACACTTTTATTTATAGATAAAGACTACAGCTGCTTCATGAATGGAGATCTGACTTTAAAATAATTTAGAGGATTAAAAGCAATGATATCTTTCTAAAACTTTACTGTCAAATATTTCTTAAACATAAATCTTTAAAATTATAGCAGAAGAACAATATGACTTTAATAGAACCCTGAAGGATGAATGAATCAAAAAGCCTTTATTAATCAATTACAATATGCCAGACATTGCTAAATGGAATACAAATGCAAGCAAAATTGTCCTTGCCCTCAATGAGTTTATATTCTACTGGAAGAAGACAACAAATATGTATGCTTTCATTTGTTCAACATATTAGTAAATCTGTGGGAGAAAAGTTCTTCAAGGTCAACACTAAAGAGATTATGAAACTTAATTATTATTCTGTAACAAAGTTAAAGTTTTGTTTTTGTCCTTAAGTGAAAATTTGGTATGTAACCAATGACTTTTTTCTTATTATTTATAGTTATAGCAAGGATTTCTTTCTTATTGAAATATTATTCTGCTTGCCCACATTAACCCAATTATTTCCTTCACCTGAATGACCTTAGAAGAAGATTCTTTTTTAAAAGGGACTCGTTTCCAAGTGTGGAAATCAAGGGGAGAGAAAATCAAGAAAGTGAAATGTCAATAGCAAGATAAGATGCTACAGAAGAATATGAAATTATGCTATAATAGCTATAGAGGAAGAGAGGTGGAAGAGGTGGGAAGAAGGAAGTATCATGTGGGATACGTATAAGAAATACTAATAAATTTAGTGTTTTAAGAAGATTTTCATGGGGATTCCACATGTTTTTATTTTTCCAATTGATTTTTATATTAAAGTTTATACCTTACTTTTCCTAAATTATCTAAATAATATATCATTTTTCCAGGATCAACCAAATACTTCTGAGTATTTTTAACATGCTAATTGCCTTGGGATAACATTTCTTATACAACTAAATACCATTTTGTGCAATAAGTAAAATAAGACATCATAATATTATATATATATTACTATTACAATAGTATATTTCAATTCAATGAACATTTATTAAAATTAGGACACTGTGCTAGCCACTGAAGATGGTGTCAAAGATGAAAAACAGTCCCTGCCCTCAAAGAGCTTATATTCTTTCTCCTAGGAGATATGTCAGGCACTCAGATAAGGGCATTATTTATAATATGAGGACTGTAAGCACCAACATGAAGAAGTTCAGGAAAGACTTACCATGGAAGTTGTCGTCTGAGCTGAATCTTAAAGGAAGTTGAGAATTCTAAGAGGTAGAGATAAGTGAAAAAAGATGCATACTTCTTATCACCATCTGAAACAGAATACTTTGTGAAAGCAAGTACTCTCTTGCTTTTTCCAGAAATCTAAAGCTTTCAGTGCACTTAATCAAAATAGACACAACTCAATTTAACAAACATTTACTTATTACTTACCTTGTGATAAACTGCACTAACCAGGGGGAAAATATGAAGCCATGCAAAGACTCTTTTGCTACTCTTATAGAGCTTAGGAGGAAATAACTATAATAGAATATAATTTAACCTCCTTAAAGCATCATGGAAGCTTGCTAAGCCAGGCATTCATCTGTGAGCTAAGCAGATTACCCAACATTTCCTGGGTTTTGGTGGTTTTGTTTTGATATTGAATGGATCTCAGAAGAAGCCAAGAAGATATCAAAAGTGAAGAGAATAAGCAAGGCTGATAGAGATAGTAATTGAAATTGGAAATAATTAGATAGAGCTGAGGAGGCTAAACCCAAGTTGCTAAACAGACAGATTCTGAAAGAAGTAAGACAATAAATGACCTCTACACTCTGGAGCCAGTTAAAAACATCAGCCAGTTAGCTAATGCCTTTCTTTTCCCTTTTTTAATGAACCTAATACAAGAAGAACAGAGGCAAGACAAGGAATTAAGAAAGGCCCAAGTGCAGCTGTTCATTTTTGTTAGTGAGTATCTTAGGAAGAAAGATAATAAGCTCAATTTTATATATTTAATTGAAAATGAACTGGTGGGATATGTAGGTAGACATATTCTTTAAGCAGTTAGAAATGTTGCTGTATAAATTAGAATCAAGTTCAGAATTGAAGGTATAGATTTGGAAGTTATCTGCATATAAAGAAGATAATCAAAGCCATGAGAATGATTGCAATGCCAAAGAGAAAGAGTAGAATGAAAAAAGAGAGAGAAAAAAGGGGGAGAGGAAAAAAGGGGAAGGAGAGGCAGCAGAGGAGATGAAACCTTGGGCAACACCTACATTAAAAGATGAGAGGCTAAATTCTCTTCAGGACTAAACCCACTATGAGGTATTCTCTTTCTTTCCCTCATAGTGTCATTCCTTTAGTGGTGTCTTTCTTCTTACTCTAGCTAATTCTGGTTAGTCTAATCTGCCAGTCAATGGCTTTCTCCCATCTCATGAAATATTTCCTTTCTTCTGGTTAATTGTGAGTTTCCCAGAGGAACTTGTCTTTTTCCTTGCTCTCCCAACTCTATTTCATATGTGTCACTTCTGATGTGGCTATTTTATCTCTTATTTTTGTTTGTAAACTCTTCTAAATAAACCTTCCTTTTAACAACCAAAAAAAAAAAAGGAAAAAAAGAAGGAGGGAGAAAAAGAAGGAAGGAGGGAAGGAAGGAAGGAAGGAAGGAAGGAAGGAAGGAAGGAAGGAAGGAAGGAAGGAAGGAAGGAGGGAAGGAGGGAAGGAGGGAAGGAAGGAAGGAAGGAAGGAGGGAAGGAGGGAAGGAGGGAAGGAGGGAAGGAAGGAAGGAAGGAAGGAAGGAAGGAAGGAGGGAAGGAGGGAAGGAGGGAAGGAAGGAAGGAAGGAAGGAGGGAAGGAGGGAAGGAAGGAAGGAAGGAAGGAAGGAAGGAAGGAAGGAAGGAAGGGAGGGAGGGAGGGAGGGAGGGAGAGCGGGAGGAAGTATAATGTTCTGGTTAGCTTTCTGGAAATCTTTGGATTAGTCTTCATTTCAGCTGAGTAATTACCACGAGAATAACCAGAGATAAAGTCCAAAAGTCTTTATTGTCTCCTTCACAGTCTGTCTCCTTGCTTGGGGCCCAAGCTAGCTTTCTGGAGGCCCTTCAGATGGGCCTTGGTCTCAGTGGGCAAAGCAAGAGGACAGGACAGCCACTACAAGGCTGATGAAGATGGAAATGTCTTTCCTTGGCTCTGAGAGCTTGAGCTCCAGTCTCCAGTCCTCAGTCTTCTCGGAGTCTCTTCGATCCCCCTTCTAGGTCTGTCTTTGGCCTCTTAAATACTCATTACAATTAAATCCATTCATCATACTGAGTATAAGCCAATCATTATGTCACTAGGAAATCATTATTTGTTGTAAGATTAAATCAATCATACTGAACCAGAGAACTATTAATCACCATGCTAAACTAGATAGCCATTGTCTTATCAATTCCACTGAGTTAACACCTTGTTGTAAGAATCCTTGCCTCAAGTATATTTCTCCAAAGTTCTGGCCCATTAGGAGAAGGAAGGAAGGAATGAAGGAAGGGGGGAAAGAAGGGAGGAAGGAAGGAAGGAAGGAAGGAGGGAGGGAGGGAGGAAGGAAGGAAGGAAGGAAGGAAGGAAGGAAGGAAGGAGGGAAGGAAGGAGGGAGGGAGGGAGGAAGGAAGGAAGGGAGGGAGGGAGGAAGGAAGGAAGAAAGGGAGGGAGGAAGGAAGGAAGAGAGGGAGGGGGGGAGGGAGGGAGGGAGGAAGTGATGAGGATGAATTCTAAAACTGTGTCCCCTTTGATCTGTAAAAGAAGGGAGATTCAGAGTCTCCAAAAAGTCTGGGAAAGCATATGTTCCCAGACAAGTTAAGTGGCTTATTCAATTGGCAAATCACCTTCCAATGATCTTTTGGGAGTAGCCAAATCCTCTTCAGGAAATTCCAGGCTCTGGGGGAAAAAAAAAAAAAAAAGCCTCCAAAATGATTTTATTTAGTTGGAGATTGGTGCCTGTTGAGTGGCTTAAAACTCCAAGTATCTAGGCCTAAGGGCATTGTCTCTCTTTTCAACTGGAACCAAGCCTCAAACTGCTATAAAGGACAATTTCAGACTCCAAGTCTTTGCAGAAGTCCGAAGTAGGATTATGCTTTGCCAAGGGACTGTTATGCTAAGGTTCCCTTTTAATGTAGTGATCCAGTTTCTCCATTTGTCCTATTTTGTTATTCTGCCTTAGATTATAACCATTCCCTCTTAATGTTTGAGATAAAGGTTTTATAGACATTCCTTAATGTTTGACAAGATAAATAAAGGTTTATCCATTTTAGATGTCATCAGAATATTAGTAACCTCCCTCCTTTAGGTTATCCCCACCTAGTACCTCCATTATTTCATTGTTCTTGTTATTCCATAAAAAGCTTGCTGTCCTGATACTCAGGGCTAGATTCTTTGAGATGATAGTCTCATCTAGCCTTGGGATCAACATGGATCCATTGGTCCCAGTATTTCTCTCCATTTAATAAATTATTGAATTGGTCTCTAATCCCTGTCTTGCTCAGTTTCTTCGGCGTTACAGGACCTCTCCTCTTGGCACAGATGCCTACCAGAATTCTTGCCTACTATGAAGAATTCTCTTCTCAATGATGACCTTTTGTTATTTCTCTGACAGGACCTCTTGCCACTGAGAAATCTGTCTTCCTAGCAAAGCTGGCTTCTCAGTGCCAATAAATTTCTCTTTTGCTATTCAGACTTTTCAGGTTCATGAATTCTTTCATGTTGGACCTGCATGTCTTCTACCAGAGGGGATTCTCACATCAATTCTCTATCACTAGACCTGCATCAGAAGGAAAGAAGAAAGAAAAAAGAAAAGGACTAGAAAATGGACAAGGAACCAGAAGAGAGCCAAAAGATTTTACTGAAGTAGGAAGAAAATCTGACAAGTGGGTAATCTCTAAAACTAAAGAAGAGAATATTTAGTAGGAGGAAGTGGACAACAGTAGCAAATCTGAGTAGCCAAAGAAGATGAAGAATAAAAATGCCATTGAATTTGGAAGTTAGCAGGGCCTTGGTGACAATGAATGAATGAATAAAGAGGCATTTGTTAAGCACTTACTAAATGCAGGACACTGCACTAAACACTGAGGATAACAAAAGCAAAAATAGTGGCTGCCTCAAGAACTTTCCATTCTAATGGGGGAAACAACACATATTGGGGAGTGGTAATCAGGGAAGAAAGTTATGGGAATGATGAGTGAGACCTTAAGGGAATAGATTAACATATCCCATCCAGAAACTATGGCAGAACTGAGAAAGCAGTTTCAGTACAATGGTAGAACTAATAGCCAAATTACAAAAGTTTAGAGGAAAATGAGTGGTGAAAGGTGAAGATAGATAACTTAATTTAAAACATTATACCTCTGTGGCCTGAGTATTTGAAATACTTGACAATATCTGATATTTTTTAAGATAGATGAAGCTTGTGTCAGGTGATCAGAGGGTTACAGGGCTTGGAGAAGAGAAGAACAAGTTAAGACATATGCAACAGAGGGAAGCTGTCTCTTAGATGCTCAAGTGACTGAGGGAAACAGCTGGAATAAGGAGCAAATAAAGACATTGACATTTCCATCAAGATATTTAAGGATGCTAGAGAATAGGAGGGGAGTAGGTGTAAAGTGGTTTGGTGGCAGACTGAGACTGGCCAATGCCTGTCATTTGTCTGTGGACAAGTCATTTAATCCTGCTTGCCTCAGTTTCCTCAACTGTAAAATAAGCTGAAGAAGTAAATAGCAAACCACTATTCCAATCCTCTGTCTTCTCCGAGTCTCTTCCTATTGTTATGCCAAAGTTCCCTTTTAATGTGGTGACCCAGTTCCTCCAATTGTCCTATTTTACTATTCTGCCTTAGGTTATAACCTTTCCCTCTTAATGTTTGAGATAAAGGTTTTATAGACATTCCTTAATGTTTGACAAGATAAAGGTTTATCTATTTTAGATGTCATTAAAATATCAGTAACCTCTCTCCTTTAGGTTATCCCCACCTAGTACCTCCATTATATCATTGTTCTTGTTATTGCATAAAAAGCTTGCTGCCCCGATACTCGGGGATAGACTCTTTGAGATGATAGTGTTGTCTAGTCCTGGGATCAACATGGATCCATTGGTCCCAGTATTTCTCTCCATTTAATAAACTATTGAATTGGTCTCTAATCTCTGTCTTGCTCAGTTTCTTCAGCATTTACAGTACCTATGTCAAAAAAACTAGGAATGGGGTCATGAAGAATGGAGTGTGATAGAATAACAATAGCCTATGAGCATAGATATTTTCCTTTCTTTTCTTCTTTCCCACTATCAAGATGATTTAGAATTGCAATCAGCCTGAGGAAACCAATATGCTAAGGCACAGCCCTCATGAGAATGATTTGAACAGGACCAGACTAGTAAATGTCTGAGCTCAGCTTTGAACTCGGGAAGATGACTCTTCCTGATTCCAGTACTGGCACTCTATCCACTAAATGATTTAGCTAAGTCACAAGCTATATTACATAAGCCCATTACCGCAGCAGTCAGCAGCTACATTCTTTAGGGTATTAAAGTGAAGATGGATTAATTCAAATAAATGGCCTTAATGGAGCTGAGCAGAACTCTCAACAGCAGCTATAGATAATGAGGTAGGGATGATTCCACGTCCCTATTCCAATGGTTTTTAATTTGGAAATTGTGAAGTTATTTTTAAAAAAAAATGTTAACTATTACAATATAATTAGCTTCCTTTATTCAAATAAAGTGACTAAAATATGCATGCCCTTTGACCTAAAGATTATACTGATAGGTATATACTCCCCAAGTAGGTCATTGACAAAAAGAAAGGCTCCCTATATACCAGGATATCTAAAGTAGCATTTTTTATGATTACAGAGATTGGAAATAAAATTGAAACTTATCGATTAGGGAACGACTAAACAAATTATAGCACACAAATGTAATAGAATATTATTACTGTGCTGTAAAAAATTAATGAATGCTATTCACTTTTTCAAAAGCTAAGTCACTGGACAAGTGGAAGGGGTAAGTCTAAGAAATGGCCTGGTCTAGCATATCATTGTTAAAGCAATAATCTCTGTAGAAAAACAATAATCTTTGTAGAGAAGTAACAAGAGCTATTATAATCACAATTCAGAACAGTCTAAAGATTTTCACTCTAACCTCCAAGATCCACAAGGGAAAAAAGTTATCTTGGGTATTTCCTAGCAAGCTTCAGCCTGAATTTTTGGAAACCCTTTTTAAAAAAATCAGAATCATGTGGAAACATATTTTTTCCTAGGAGCATTTTCTATCTTTAGGTGCCAGAGTAAGGTTCCTAGGTCTGGACCAGAGTATCTATACTCTTGGTCTACACTCCCAATAGCAAGAGACTTTGCAGGTCTTTGGGAACATAGGCCAGATATGTTGCATTAACCTGTTAGCTGCTTGAGAGCGAAATATTTTTTGCCTTTCTTTGTAGCCCTAGTGCTTAGAATAGTGTCTGGCCTATAGCAGATGCTTATAAATACTTATTTGTTATTGTTCTTGCTGCTGCATAGCCAACATGTAATAGAAAAATGTGAAATTTGCTTATAGTTTTGTTTTGTTTTGCAATTATGTATAATGTGGCTCTGAACAGAGATTTTTTAATAAGATTCTTTTTGTTATTGTTTTTGAGAATACTTTCAGGACACACAGACATACACACAAACACACACACACACACTCCTCTCTTTTTATTTCCAGTGATAAGGCCTGGTATGTAACAAATACTTAATAAATGTTTATTGACAGGTATATTACCTACAATGGCGTTATTGGATCAATTTTCATAAGTATCTGACAAAGTATTATTTCTATAATAATGAAGAATTTTAATGATGAATTAATTTCACCATTTTAAATTTACAAATGGAGAAAATGAGGAATGGAAAAAGTCAATGAGACCAAGACCAAATAAATAGCTGCTCTAAAAGGAAAATTCCTAATTTAGATCTCCGGTCTGTTCTTTAGCCCTATGAACCACTGAATACTATCCCCCAAGTTAACATTTAGCTTTTTCCTTTGTAGGTTACACCAAAAACTCAATAAATGTTTATTGATGATATTAATGATTATAATGATGAAGATGGTAGTGGCAGTGATAGTAATGGTAATATTAAAGAGCTAGAAGTAAGAATGATAATATTCACATTGATTGTTGAATGATAATTCAACCTCTCCTGTCAATTTAGTTAAAAATCATTTATTAAATGCCTACTATGTACCAGGCATAATGCTAAGCACTGGGGATTTAAAAAAGGCAAAAACACCCCTTTATATAGACTATAAGTAGGATAAATAGGAAGTAATCAACAAGGAAAATGCTAGAAGTAAGAGGAATTGAGAAAGGATTCCTATAGAAGGTGGATTTTAGCTGGAAATTGAAAGTCAGGAAAGGAGGAGATAAAGATGAGAATAAAGAGCATTCCAGGAATGGGGTGATGGTAGTTGCTGCTGCTATTGCAGCTGTTTGTATTTATTCATGGGGTACAATCTCTGAAAATATCTGGAGTTGAGACAAGAGTCTTGTTTGAGCAATAGCAAAAAGGCCAGTGTTACTGGACCAAAAAAAGAAAAGGAAGTGTAAATGTATAACTCTAGAAATATGTAGGGAGCAGATAGGGGATGGGTAGGCTAGGCTATGAAGGGCTTCAAACTCCAAACAGAAGATTTTGTATTTGATCGATCCTGATAGAGATGTTGAACTATTGGACCTTATTAAGTAGGGGACTGACATGGTTAGAACTGTGCTTTAGGAAGATTACCCAATAGCTAAATAGAGTGAGGAGAGATAAGTGACAGATCAGATGGCAGCTTACTGTAAAAGTTCAGGCATAAGAAGATTAAGACCTGTACCACATTAATAGTTGTTGTATCAGAGAAGAGGATATATTTGAGAGATATTGTAAAAGAAAACATAATTTTTTTCTTTATTAGTAATTTATGAAAAATAAATTTCATTTATCTCAAGGGAGTTATAAGTGCAAAGAATTGTAAATTCTTTACATTTCTTTACAATTGTAGCTGTAGTTTGCATTCAGTATTCCAAAGTTTGAAATTGCCACTGACTTTGAGAATCTGCTTCCAGAACAGAAATGTGTCTGATAGTTTAAAGGCAGAAAAAAAGGATGGATGAGCAAAATGCAAAACTTATTTCAATTTTTTATTTATTTATATTTACAAATTTCACTTTTATTGATCAATTTATGTTATCATTTAATTCTCTTGACATCTCACTCATTTAGATATTAAGTTATACTGAGCATCAATATCTCACTAATATTAAAAACCTTCTGAAGATGAATGAATAGGAAAATATTCTTAAAAGTTATTTTAAATCCACAATAGGAATAAGTAAAACACATCTGTGCCCAAAAACTTCTGCATACAGATAGAAAAATAAAGGATTTTGATGTCAGAGTCATCTCATCCTCCACTGTCACCTATATATCTATATCATAGGTATACGTACCCTTTCCATTAGGAAAAGTTAACGTTGTTGATTTGAAATGTTCTTTTCCTCAAACAGAAACTAGATTTATTTCATCAGGCAAAGACATAAGAAATTATCTCTTCACAGCTCATGAAAACATTCCAGATGGCAAAGAAAACAATTTGCTGAGCAATTATCTCCCTATGACAAACTTGATCAAGTCCCACATGCCCAGAAGCTAATTTGCATTTTGTTGCATCTTCCCATTGGCCTAAGATAATAATTATTAAATAAACAGAGGGACTTTTTGGCTGTAATGTGTTTGGCTGGTTTTGAAATAGAATAGGAAAAGGCAAAGTCAGCCATTCTTTTGCAGAAAGGCTATTATGTAGTTAAGTCACAGATTTGTAATCATTTTGGATGCAAAAATAAATAGAATTTTTATGGATTAATAAACATACTTATCAGCATTAAGTATTTCCCTACAAAACTGTTCTGTAGAAGATATATACTTATCAAGCTTCCAAACCTAGCCTGACTCAGCAAGAATGACTCAGCATGAGAGTCTTAGTTGCTAAATCTTAATGTAGTATTTACCATCCAGGCTCAAGAAAAAGTAAGGGAAGACTTAAGAGACAAGCAAGGAAAAATGGTCTTGCTATCAATATAACATGTAGACAGATAAATAAACTTTTCCTAATTTTCTAATTTTCCTAAAGTATCAATGAATTCACAAAATTAGGTCTCCTAAACTCAATCTAAATTATTAACAATTTTTTTAAGAACCTTTATTTTTCTCTGAAGAATTCAGGGGAAAAACTAGTATGACATAAATGTGTCAATTTTTATAGTTCTTTATCACTATGAGTTGCAAATAGTAGTTTTTCTTTTTTTATTAATATATTTTTAACTTAAATTCAAAATTTTAAAAATAGAAAAAGGCAGAAAAAGAAAAACTGTGTGTATATACACACAAATACATACATGTATATATTTATTTGCAAATATACATATATGTGCACCTACATGCACACACATATACATATGCATAGACATATCTAAAGCAATATAATATGGCTAAGATAATATAGATTTCTCTCTTGATTGAATCTTTTTTGTTTGACTTTGAGGTCAATGATTACTACCCTCCTTTTTTTTTCTAATAAATTATTCTTCTGATCATTGTTAGTGTTTCTGTATATCTCTTATTTTCTATTCCTGCTAAACCTTTCTACTTTATTTCTACCCATTAACTTGCCTTACTATTATTTAACCTCCCCACTCTCTCCACCCCCACCCCATAGATCCCTTTCATCTTTTCCCCTGATTCTTTCCCTCCCCCTTTATCTTATTCCCATTAATCTATATACCTTATCCCACTCCCTTTAATCTACACAACCTTCTATACCCTGCCTTATCCTATTCCCTTCTCCCCTTATTTCTTTATAGATTTTGGAGGGCCCTATACCTTTCTTGATATAGCTATATAGATCTATCTATGTGTATGTGTGTATATATACAGTTCCCTCTTTAATCTATTCCTGATGTGATTAGGATTTCAGAACTAACAGCTCCATTCCTCATCTAATTTTTCTGTACTGGCTCTTGTTCTCACATCTCAATTTTATAGGATAATTACTATTTTTACTTTTTCCTACAAGGTTTTGCTTTTTTAGACTCATCATACTCAGCTTTATCCCAGTCTTTCTTTTACACTACAAAATTACTAATGACAATCTTAAGTATATGGTTTACATTTCCACATATAGAACATAAACAGTTTCTCCTCATTAAGTTTCTTGGAATTAGTCTTTGATGGCTCTGTTATGTGAAATTTTCTCTTGAGTTCAGATTTAAGACAAAATCCTGAATATCTGATAGTTCATTGAATGTCCATTCTTTTCATTTAATATTATACTTAATTTTGCTGGATATAATATTTTTGGTCACAATCTTAATTTGTTTTTTTTAAATTATCAAATTATGGTATTCCAGGAACTGCACTCTCTTGTTGTAGTTGTTGATAGAACCTGTGTAATTTCAATTGCAGATCCAGAATATTTGAATTGTTTGTAGTTGCTGTTGTAAAAAAATTTTCCCTTTCCTCAAGTGATTTCAAAATTTAGCAGTAATGTTCCTGTAAATCTTTCTTGTGCGGTTTCTTTGAAGTGGTAATCAGTAGGTTTTTTTCTATTTCTCTTTCTCCTCTTGTTCTATCACTTCAGGCAATTTTCTTTAATTATTCTTGTATTATTGTGACAAGATTCTTTATTTGGTCATACCTTTCAGGTAGCTGAATTATTCTTATGTTTACCCTTCTTGATCTGTTCACCAGATCCATTTTTTTAATGAGATGTCTCGCTTTTTTCTATTTTGTTTTATTATTACTTGGTCTCTTATAACTTCCCCGACTTCCTTTTGCTCAATTCTACTTTTCAGAGACATTTTCTTTTTTTTTTTTTTAAAACTAGATATCTTTCTAGTTGATTAATTTTTTTCATACTCTTGTTTTTCTTAGATGGTTCTTTTTTCTTTTTAGTTTTTCCTCAATCTCTCTTATTTGATTTTTAGGTTTTAATTTTAATTCTTTCATAAATTCTTTTGGGGCAAGTAGCCATTTAGTGTTACTCTTTGGAGTAGAAGAGGCTTTTTTATTTTTTATTTTTTGCTGAGGCAATTGGGGTTAAGTGACTTGTCCAGGGTCACATAGCTAGGAAGTGTTAAGAGGCGATTTGAATTCAGGTTGTTCTGACTTCAGGACTGGTGCTGTATCCACTGCGCCATCTAGCTGCTCCAAGTATTTTTTTCAACTTTAATATCCTTCTCTGAAGATGGCCCCTAGTCTTCCCTAATCCCATAGTAACTTTCTAAGGTTAGGTTCTTTCTTCTGTTGTTGTTGTTGTTGTTTTTTTTTTGGTTTTGGTTTTTTTTTTTTTTTTTTATTAAATAAGAACTTGTTAGTAGAATCACCTCTAATACTGGAGTAGGGGAGGTTGCCTCTGGCTTCACTTCAGTTCTCCCCTCAGGCCTGAAACTCCCGTAAGGACCCACAGCCAGCAGTGTCCCTGCCCCACTGCTTCTTCACTCACTGAGTTTACTGGTTCTTTCTCATACATGGTCATGTCTCAGCAGCAAACTGGGCCTGGCATTCCTAATCAGCCAAGAGTCCCTCAATCTTCCTGGACTTAGAACCCTGATTCCCTAAGCTGTCTGGGTGAAAGTTCCTGTGGCTGGGACTAAGACTACCTCAGAACCCATGGAGTCCTAAGTCTCTTTGCTTGCTGTTTCAATGGAATTACTCTGGAAGTGGTTAAACCTCCATCTAGGAGTCTCTTTGGGTTTTCTCAAATTGTCCCAGGAGAATCCCTGTTCTTTTTTGTCTTATTTATTTTTCACTGGTCTATGTTTGGCCTAAGGCATAATATTAATATTTTTGTGCGGGAAAAATCTAGAGAGCTTACAATTTTCTGACTTACTCTACTATATTCACAGAATCCTCCCCCAAATCATATTTTAAGAAACTTATTAATGCTTGGTCATTTCTCCCCCCCCAAAAAAAAACTCTTAAATAGATGAACAAAACGAACCAAATCATTGATTGTATCTGATAATTTCATTCTATATTTCTATCCCATCACCTGTCCACCAAGAGAAAGGAGACCTGGCTCACCATCAGTCCTCTGAAGCCAAGAACAATTATTATGTTTATCAACATTCTAATGTCTCTCAATATTGCTTTCCTTTACATTGTTATAGTTAAGTAATTCAGATTTCTAGGGATAAAATCTTTCAATTATGAACATTTTTATTTGAAGGTTGTTCAGATTATTATGATCAAAATGGATTTATACCAGGGATGCAAGAATGGTTTAACTTAAGAAAGCAATCAATATAATAAATCATTTTAAAAACAAAATATTCCACTATTGTTCTATAAGAAATGACCAGCAGGATGAATACAGAGAGGCTTGGAGAGACTTACATGAACTGATGCTAAGTGAAATGAGCAGAACCAGGAGATCATTATATACTTCAACAATAATACTATATGAGGATCAATTCTGATGGACGTGGTTCTCTTTAGCAATGAGAGGATCCAAATCAGTTCCAACTGATCTGTAATGAGCAGAACCATTTATACCCAGAGAAAGAACACTGGGAAATGAGTGTGGACCACAACATAGCATTTATACTCTTTCTCTTATTATTTGCTTGCATTTTTGTTTTTTCTTCTCAGGTTATTTTTACTTTCTTTCTAAGTCCGATCTTTCTTGGGCAGCAAAATAATTGTATAAATATGTACATATATTGTATTTAACATATACTTTAACATATTTAACATGTATGGGACTACCTGCCATCTAGGGGAGGGGGTGGAGGGAAGAAGGGGAAAAGTTGAAACAGAAGTTTTTGCAAGGGTCAATGTTGAAAAATTACACATGCATATGTTTTGTATATAAAAAGGTATAATAAAAAATGTTTTAAAGATAATATATAAAAAACCAAAATATTCCAAAAACCACACGATTATCTCAATAGATGAATTAAAATAGGGCTTTGATAATGTATAGAAGATATTTATGCTACAAAAAAAAAAAAACCCTACACAACATAAACATAGAAGAATCTGTTTTCAAGAAGATAAAAAAACTAACAACAAAAACTAGTATTATATGCATTGTGGAAACACTAAAAGATTTCCCAATAAATACAGTAGTAAAGTAGGAATTCTCCCTTTTCTCACTATTATTTTTCATAGGTATAGAAATGCTAGCAATGGTAGAAAAATGAAAGAAAGAAATTAAAGGAACAAAGATGGACTTAAAAAAACCAAATTTATCCTTGCTTGCTGAATAATCAAGAAATAAATTAATTGAAAATAACAGAAATAAAATAAATTGATGAAATCAATAGCATAGCAATAACAAAATCCAAAAGGAAATAATGAAAATAGAAATTCTATTCAAGAAAACTTCAAAATGCATAAAATCATCTGGGAATCAATCTATTAAAGTACATACTTGATATGTATAGATATGTTAGAGAGCTACTTGCTAGTTGTTTTCTTTCATGTGAGAGGATGTATTCTCTGACCTCTCTCCTCTTCCCTATTGCCTCTAATTTATATCATTCACAAGTCATGAGCGACATCTTCATCAGTAAATTTTTTAACAGTAAAGGCTGATAGCTCTCTCTTCTGATAGCTCTCTTCTCAAGTATGTTATGATTCACAGCTATGGGGGCTTCAGAGAACAGATCAGCCCCCTTGATGGTACAGTCTCCTTTAACCCTTTACAGGCTTTTTGAGTTTCACTTAGGTGTGGGCCTCAACAGTCCTCAACACATAGAGACAATTATAAAATTCTCCTTAAAGAATTAGAGAACATTTTAAATAAGTTGATGAATATTCAGTAATTATGGCTAAATTATACCAATATAATGAAAGTGACTATTACTTAAATTAATTTATGGATTTAGTGCTATACTTATCAAACTATTAGGATATATTTTTTATAAGACTAAACAAAATTACAGCATTTATGTGGAAGAACAACAAAATCTAGAATATTAAGGGAAGCAATGAGGGGAAATTAGAAATGAAAAGGGAATACAGTTTAAAGGCTTCAATCTTTTTTTTCTGCTGAAGTACAAGTTTTCATGTATCATCTATATATTATCATATGCTGTTTCTTTGTTAAAATGGTAAATCTTTTGAAGAAATTGTTGCTATCATATCCATATCCAAGCTCCCTCTGAGAAAATTATAGTGTTTAACACAGGATAATCAGACATCAGAAATGCAATTGGCATTATTTAAAACTGTTATTTTAGTTAGTAAGCAAATCAGAATTCTGAAAATTGTATTATGAAATAGGGGAGAGTTTTGAGAAATAAATGAAAAAGTGAGGAGTATGGAGAAATATTGCCCTCCTTCGTTTTGGATTGTATACCTCAGAATAAAATATTTCAAAATGTAAAAACGAACTCACAAAATTCTCACATCATGATTGACTGACTAATAACTGTCTGCAGCAAATGATGGGAAGCAGTGGCTCGGGGTGGGGCCAAAGATGTCAAGAAAAGAAAGAAAAACTTTTGATGATTTAAAGGTCTGCAATGTATGGGCAGAAATGAATAATGCATAAATTATTAGAATTGTATAGGACTTTTAGATGTAACCAATAGGTCTAAATGGCAAAAGCAAAAGTATCAATAAAATCCAGGTGTATGTGACTATCATTCAGTCACTGGGGAGATGATGGGATTGATTCTTTCCCTTTCACCAGTTGGCTTTCTAGGTTACTCTCCAGAGTCCCAGAACCCTCCTTCCTGTCTGGGTGTACTTCCCCTATCAATGAATAAATTAACTGGTCTAGAAATGTGACTCTATGGCAATCTGTGATGGGCAAGGAACCAATGAGAAGATCAGCTTGAAAAGCAGCATGTGTCAGTTTCTGCCCTACCATCCATAATTAAAGTAACCTTAACCTTGCCTAGAGGCAACAAAATGGCACAGTATGTAGAACACGTCAAAATAGACCTGAGTTTGAATCCTGCCTCAGACACTTATTAGCTGTATGATCCTGGCTAAGTCCCTTACCCTCTATCTGTTTCAGATTCTTCCTCTATTAAATGGGGATGATAACAGTACCAACTCCCAAAGTTTTTATGAAGAACAATAAGATAACATATTTAAAGTGCTTTGCAAACCTTTAAGCACTATATAAATGCTATTACTCTCTACTCCTAACTTCCTCTTCCCTCCCTTACATTCTCCTAATGCTAACAAATTCCCTCTCACCCTAGATTTATTCTTCTCAAATTCCTTTCATTTTCCATTGCTTATTGAACACTATCTTTCTCCTGAAAACCACTTCTCTTGGTTCTTCTCCAAGGTTCAATTCTCCTCTCCTATTCTTTGGCCCACAGGGTCAAGAAAAGAAATAGTGACATATTCTTTTGTTGTCATTGTAACTTTTAGAATATCCTTCTATCATCATTTAGTAACAAATTCTCTCTTAATAAACTTTTAAATTTCACTCCATTCAGTCCAAAATCTTGTTACTCCTACCTTTGGACCTTCAGGTTACCGTCCTTTCTTCCTCTATTACCTAACTCACAGTCTTCTTCTTTATCTAAAACTTGCCCCACTTCAAACACTCCAGTCTTGAAGTGCTTTCTCATTTCCTATGACCTGTTTCCATTCTACTGCAAGAATACAAGAGTAGATGTGACTCTTTCCTACTCTGCTCTCCCACTTCAAATTCATTTTTTCCCTGGATGCTAGCATTCCTGTCTAGCTATGCTTTCAACTAAGAGATACTCTGGGTCAGTTTTATAATAAATAGATTAAGGAAGAAAAAAAATAGTTACAGGTATCCCAATCAGTATTGTCATTTGGGGACATTATTTTGAAGTGAAAGGTTGTTACTCCTATCTGCAGTCTGTCTAGAGAGACAAATACAAAACAATTCATCCCTATAATTAATCCTCTTGCTCCTGCTAGAACCCAGATGGCTAGAGGTGAAGGGAATAATGTATTAGGATTATAATATCTAGTACTTTTATTACTAACAATGATACTTCAGAAATTGGTGGCTGCATAAAATTTGTTGGTTAATAAAGAATGGATGAAAATCTTTTTTTCTCTATCCCTCTCCTCCCAAGTTGTGTGGTGATCAAATACATGGACAGTATTTTTGTTTTCTTTTCTTGGTGGAGGAAGGAAGAAATGGACCTATGTTTTTATTGGGAGTGCCCTTCGCAAAGTAGTTACCCTGAGAAATTTTATCTTCCTTAAAATGAAGCTGCTATCTGACTAAATATTTTTAAAACTTCTCACAGACTCTTCTTTTAGACTCAGTCAGAAAAGATATTTAGTCTCATTTCCTTTTATTCCTGCCTTCCTTGAAACTAAAAATAGCTTGACTTACCAGACTTGGCTCTGAATGGCTACAGGCTTTTTCCAAAATCATATCTGTACTCAGAGGAAGAAGATGTGCCACCAAGAAGGATATTTAAAAGAATTATGACTAAAAGCCTTGAAGTGAATGCCATCATCTTTAAGGGAAAATATGGTTCATGGCATTTGGTGAGAATGGAACATGGTAGCTACGAATAATCCAGCCCAGAAACTATCAGACTTCTGGAAATTTTTATTAAGAATTCCAGAGAATCCCCAAATATGTCAGTTTCTGCTAACACCTAGATGCTTTAAATGACTTAGAAGAGCTACAACAGTGTTAATTCTTGAAACAAGTGTCTTTGAATGTACTCAGAAAGGAAGAAAACTAAAGCATAGCTCATGGGGAAAGAACTAATAATAGTTTGTAGTAGGTGATTCCTTTTTTTCCCCACATACACTTGCTAGTACATTTTATTTGGCCTCCTTTATATGCCATATAGGTATTTATATTTTTTTAACAAGAGATGGTTCTATTTTGTATATTTTTTTGCTTCTACTTTTAAATAAGTCAAATTTTTCTCTTTAATTTCTCATTGCAGGTTTCTATTTAATATCACCAATGGGAGATGAAAGAAAACATTTGTTTCTGTTTATTGAACATATTTTAAGAATATTTGGCAAAGAAAGATGGAAAAGTAGCAATCTATAAATAGCAAAATTCTCTTCATGATTTCTGCTTTTTCCTTTGAGTTGTCTCACCTTATTTAGCTTTGAAAGGTTTTCCAAAGACTTCAGATGTCATAGAGTTATGAAAACATAGAACATCTTACTGATTTTTTTCTGTGTGCTAAAAGGTAAACTTCATTATTTATAGCTCATAAAAATTGTCTAACAGGCAAAAATATTACTTTATATGGTTCATATGGGAAAGAATGCTTGGTTTTGTTCATTTCACTTTATTATTGGATTAAAAAATAACTTTCAGTTTCAAGGCTAAAACTCAAAGGAAGTTCAGAGACTACAAGCACCTGAAAGATTACCTTAACTCATGATCATGTATTTTTCATTTACTTTAAACAAGAAATAAGAGGACAAATCTTAACTGCATTGCTATATGATTGGGGGGAGGGAGGGAGGAAGTAGTAGATTTAAGTTAGAATGGGAAAGAATTCTCTTAATGTGAAATACTGAAAATAAGTTTTAAGAAGATTTAAGTATACACAACAAACAAAAGAATTTAGTCTTCCTCAAATAGATTTAACAAATAAGCATGTAAATAAGTCTGATTTTGGGGAATTTCTGGAATTAAATTTTTAGATCTGACACACATAGCCTCCAAGTCTAAATAGCAAACTGAGAGGTTTTGATGAATTTTATAAAAGATAGACTGGTATAAATTTAGAAGGAGATACACACACATATACAGGTATACACACACAAGGTGTGTGTACGTATATATATAGAAGACATTCAAGGAATTCTCCATCATCATCAAAGCATCATCTGCTTTCCTGGACTTCATTATCTCCAGATGATGAACTCATCATTCTGTTAAATGAATCAACTTAGAAACTCACACTGCCCAAGATCGTTTCTCATCCCTGCTGCATAATTCATCATGTTTTCTGGGCTGGATAATCTCTCCCCTCCACTTTCAGCTTTTTTTATGTATTATCTCCCCTTTACATTGTGAGCTTTTTGAAAGCAGGGGCTGTCTTATGCTTTTATTTGTATTCTCAGTGCTTAGCACAATGCTTGGCACATAGTAGGCATTTAAGAAATGTTTGCCAACTCTGTATATACATGCATAAAATCAGAGATTTAGAGCTGGAAGTTATCTTAGAAATTATTGAGCTCACACACACATTTAGACTTAATATTTTCCCCAGTTATACTTTAAAAACATTTTATATTTCTTTTTAAAATTTTGAGTTCCAGATTCTCTCCTTTCCTCCTGAGAAGGCACATATGAAGTTATTCAAAACATTTCCATAAAAATCATGTTGCAAAAGAAATCATAGATCTCTCTCCCTCAAAAAAAAACCCTCAAGAAAAATATTTTTAAAAGTATGCTTCAATCTATATTCAGACACCACCAGTTTTTTCTCTGGGGATGTATAGCATTTATCATCATAAATCCTTCAAGTAGTCTTGTGTCATTTTATTGCTCATCCCACAATGTGACTAATATTTTGTATACATATCTTTTAATTTTTAATGAGCTCATGGGGACTTTCCAGGTTTTTCTGAGAGCATCCTGCTCATCATTTCATACAGAACAATAGTATTCTGTCACAATCATATACCACAATTTATTCAACCATTCTCCAATTGATGGATATCCCCTCAATTTCCAATTCTTTCCCCTGAGAAAAGAAGTGCTATAAATATTTTTGTACATATTGGTCCCACGCCTCCATTTAGCAATAAAGAAATGGAGACATAGAGAGGTTCAATGATTTCTTGAGTCACATAAGGTAGTAAATGTGTGAGACATTTCTCCCATTGGAATGTATATTATTTGATAGCAGAGAGTTAATAGCTAGGAATTCATATTTCTCTGTTTGTCTTTGTGTCTTCATTGTCTAGTATAGTACCTGTCACATAATAGATGCTTAATAAATATTTATTGGAAATTGATTAGTAACAACTATCATATTCAATTCAGCAAGAATTTATCAAATGTTCATGTAGTAAAAAAGTGTGGGAAGTATCTTTGGGCAATCAATAGAAGAATGAAACAAAACTCTTAAGGTATTTTCAATGTTAGGGAGCTAATACAATAATAATGTAACTTTTAGTTGATGTAGCTTTTGTTTCAGTCAATAGCTATGTTCTTTTCCCCTATACATTTCTAAAATCTTTTAGGAACTAGAAACAATAGATAATGCAAGGTTGGCGTGTATTCTGGCTATTTGATGTGACTTGAGTGACACAACATTATTCAAATGCCCTGCTTTGAGTAAGCTATACTGTAAGAGTCATTGTTCTTTGAAGAAGATACTTATATATAAGAGATACCAGAGATACTAGAAACTAGTGAGCAAAAAAATGAGGAAATGTACACTGTCATAAGCTGAGCTGGGAGCTACATGACTATCCAATCTGAAGACACCCTCAGACCATTTAATGATTATCCCATGAAGGTATTATACATCGGATTTTTCTATCCAGACTATCCAGGGAATGAAAGCCAAGGATAGCAAAATGATTTTTCTTTCTACTGTGACTCTATCATTAGAGGGATGAGGAAGATAATCAGAATGCTTCCCTACAAAGATCTCTGGGTAAGCCTATTGAAAACCAAAAGCAAATAGGGGAGACTAGAATGCCCTTACTCTAAGATAAGCAACTAAAGGTTCCCTAAAACCATGGTAGGTTTTTTTTTAACACTGCCTCTGTTATTTTTGTATTTCACATCAACAAATGTACTTAATATATGATGAGAAAAAAAATTTGGGGAGGTGAGATCACATTTGATGTAGTAAAGAAATTAAGAAATTAAATTATGGAACTATTAGGAATAGGATATATGTAGCCTGTGTATGTTATATGTTTGTCCACTTAGGCTTTGTAAATGAAGTTTATGGGGGAAAAAAAAATATATATATATATATGAAATATCACCTATCCTGCTCCAAAATAGATTTTGATAACTACTTGGAGAGAAACTAGAAATGGTGCTATAACTAGCCACCCTGTGATCCCAGACAGAGAATACAAAACTAGAATTATATTTATCTGCTTCTCTAAATAGGGCTAGTCTTGGGGAAATGATTATTTCTCAAGTTCAAACTGCTTTTCTGCCTTAAACAAGAAAGGAAACCTTAAAACTATGGCTGAAAGATTGGTTCCTTCCTACCAAAAACCATCACAAATAGTGAACGAGTTAGCCTATTTATCTAAGAAGATAACAAGCCTAAATCAGAGAATTAAACAGATTAGAATATACCAGAAAAATCTATAGAATGAATAAGATCTTCCAGGAGAAATCCTCCAAAGTCTCTAAAGAAGCACCTTGGAAAACAGAGGCATGCTGAAGTGCTACATTCTCTACCTTTTTTGCCACTTCACAAATTCTTTTCTCTTTTTCTCTGATTTCTTCCTGAAAGGGGTCTGGGATGTACTCTTCAAAAGGAGGCCTAAAGAAGATCCCTTCAAAAAGTTCACACCAACACCACCCTTCACAAAGGGACACAGCTGAGTCTTCATTCTCTCTAGCAATAAGGAGAGTCTTATGTAAATGCTCTAGGACTAAATCTATTGCTACATAGGCATATATGACAGTGAGATCATTCATAAAAAGAAAGGCTCCATATATAATGAAATATTAATAATAATATTTTTGTGATAGCAAAGAATTGGAAATCAAGTAGATGCTTTTTGATTGAAAGACTGAATAATAGCTAAAATAAATTGTAGTACGCTGTTTTAGCATAACAATTATAGGAAACAACTTGAAATTATGCAAGTAAAGTGGCTAAAAGGGTCATACTCTTTGGCTCAAAATTCTAGAGATAGGCACATATTGCAAGGAGGTCCTTAACAAAAAAAAAAATCATCAAATATTTATAGCAGCATTTTCAGTGATAGCAAAAATCTGGAAGGAATGGAGAAAGTATTGATGCTCATTGGAGAATAACTAAACAAATTGTGGTACATGAACATAATGGAATGTTACTATGCCATAAAGGACAACAGAGAAGCACAGAAAGACTTAAATGAACTGATGGCAAGTGAAGTAAGATATCAAAATTTTATTTTCAAATAGATCAAATAGATTTTCAAATAGGGGCTAAAGCCATTTGATAAATTATATCATTGTTGGAAATTAATCATATTCTTAAACAAAAGAATGTCAAGGGAAGAAACCAGAGCAAAAGGTCAATACATCTAGGGTTACAGTCCTGATTAATGTTAATTATACTTGATGAGTAAAGGATGGCTAAGTGACAAGGATACCAATGCACAGTTGCATGAGAACATTGCTTGATGTTTAAAGTGCCACCTTGCGGCTTTTATAAATATTGCATTTGAGTAGCTATTAAGACATTTCTTTTCCCACTTCCAACTCCAGTTATCAGAACCAATGCAGTATGTTTAGGCTCAATGTGTGGGCTCATGCCATTTTACATAAGGGAGTTCTTTTGCCTCTATATTTTTTTTATTTTTGATCTTTTTTAGCTTAGCGTTATGTTTCAAGTGAATTTTAAATTAGAGAATTAACACAGAGAATACTCCATTGGACTTATGGAGTAGATGTTAGATTTCTATGGCAGAAGGCAGAAAGACAACTTTTATCTGCAAAGCTGGATGTTATTAACTTCAGCATACTCTTCAGGGCAATCCTGAGCCAGAGATATAAACTACATGGAATACTTGAATGACATCATTGTCTTTAGAAAGTTATTTAAATATCTGAAGTAATATTGATTAATAGATCGGATTGGCTGAAAGAAGCTGGTTTTGAAGATTTCTGAGGAGCACTGTCAAATGTGGGACCCATACAGTTTCTAAACAAGGAAGGAGAAACTATACAAATGCTTATCTATGCCCAACAGATTTTTGATACTTAAGGACTTCTTTAGGGTGTGGTGGCTTTTATTGCAAATTTGTAAACAGCTAGGCTGTAATTCATAAATTATTTACTGATTCCCACTAAAGATATAGTATTGAAGAAAACCTGATGTAAAAGGAAAAGAAAAGCCAATTTCACCTAAATTCTCTGAAACTATTTAGAGATTATTGAATGGGAAATGACATCTTTTTTATATTTTATTTTTTCTTTATAATAATAGATTTTCATTTTTCAAAATACACGCAAAGATAGTTTTCAACATTTACCCCTGAAAAACCTTGTATTCCAAATTTTTCTCCCTCTTTCCCTTTCTCTCCCCTCCCTTGGTCAGCAAGTAATCCAATACAGAATAAACATGTACAATTCTTCTAAACATATTTCCACATTTATCATGTTGCCCAAGAAAAATCAGATCAAAAAGGAACAAAAGCGAGAAAGGAAGAAAAAGCAAGAACACAACCAAAAATGTGAAAATACTATGTTGTGAGCCTCATTTAGTTCCCATAGTCCTCTCTGGATTCAGATGGCTCTTTCCATCACAAGACTATAGAAATTGCCCTGAATCATCACATTGTGGAAAAGAGCCAAGTCTATCACAGCTAATCACATAATATTGTTGTTGCTATGTACGGTGTTCTCTTGATTCTACTCACTTCACTTAGCATCAGTTTATAAGAGTTTTTCCAGGCCTTTCTGAAATCATCTTGCTGATCATTTCTTATACAATGATAATATTCCATTTTATTCATATACCATAATTTATTTAGTCATTCCTCAACTGATGGGCATTCACTCGGTTTCCAGTTTCTTGTCACTATATAAAGGACTGCCACAAACTTTTTTTTGAAGAGACAATTGGGGTTAAATGACGCTCAGGGTCATACAGCCAGGAAGTGTTAAATGTTTGAGAATACATTTGAACTCAAGTTCTCTTGACTCCAGGGCTGGTGCTCTATCCACTGCACCACCTACCTGCCCCTCACAAGCATTTTGGACAACATCTTTTCAATGATTTGGTCAACTTCCTCATGTATTGTATAGTATTGACCTAAGCAGGTTCACACAAGTCTCCTGTTCTGCCTACTAATGCTAACCTAAAAGGTTTAGAAATTGTTCTGAACAAAAAGAACAGTCAGAAATCACTTGCATTTGCCAACTGTTAACTTATTGACAATGAATTTTATTATCCCATATAGAAATTAGAATTGAAGACTTTGAAATGGGCAGTCATTTCAAAACTATATTATATATATTATATATGATAATATATTTCATGCCATTAACAAAAAGCAATGTGAAGTCTTTGCAAATAACGAGTGAGATGCTTCTAATTTTCTTATGAAATAGTATATATTATATATATATATATATATATATATAGTATATAGCACTATATTATATATATGGTGCTAAATTTCAAATATGGATAAAAAACAGTCTAATGATCTATATTTCAACCAGTGCCAAGTTGGATATTAACTGCCAGATGTGGATAATAGTATTAACCAATCATGAGTTTAGTTTATGCTATCATACAATAAAGACTAACATATGACAATAAAATATGGTGATACCTCTAAAAGAGTAAAGGCTATTTGTAATACTCAAGGAGAAGGATTGCAGTCAAATGGAAAGACAACTGAAAGTTTAGAAATTCCACCAGAGAATAGGTCATTAGTGTTTGTGAATTTTGTTTCTCTTTACCTCCGGTGCCTCTGACTAGTGACAAAAAACAAACACTGCACTGACAATAGCAGCAGCAGCATTTATATAATACAATTATTATTTCATTTTATCCTCAGAACAACCCTGAGGGACGACTCTTCTATAATTTCTTGATGGCAGTGACTTGATCCTGAATTGTCCTCATAAACCCTTTCTTTTTTCCACAAACAAAATAGCAAGACAGTCATTGTTAGACATTTTAGACATTTTTTTTGGCTGAGTTCTGTGGATGAACCTATGGAAGGACTTTCAATTCTATTCTGGAATCTTAGTCATTTCTAGCCCTGTTGTTTTCCAATTTTGCAAAGAAACTCTCCTTTGGTATAACTATTCTGTCATGTATTATATCATATTAATGGCATACAAACTTTCTCTGCAGATTAGATGTTTTTGATAACTAATCTGTTGCCAAATATCATAATTTCTATATTCATAATATCTCTTGAATATGTACCCTTTTCTCTATTCAGAACCACCACCTTGGTATAGACTCTCATCACCTCACACATGGCATATTGTTTTCTTCTGCTGGTTAGTTTCTTTTCCTCAAGCCTTTCCCAACTCTCATCCATCCTCCATTCAGTGATCTTAAAGTGTAGATGTGACCATGTTACCCTCTACTCAGTAAACTCCAGTGACTCCCTCTTGTCATAGTCAATTATACAATTCTCTGTTTGGCTTTTAAAGATCTTTACAATCTGTCCCCTTCCTACCTTGATGTTCGTCTTACTCTTTATTTCCCTCCATGTACTATACATTCCAGTGTCATTAACTATGCTGGTTCAACACAAGACACTTTTTGACTCTGTCTGTGTACCAGACAAAAGAGGATGCCATTAACAAAAAGCAATGTGAAGTCTTTGCAAATAACTAGTGAGATGCTTCTAATTTTCTTATGAAATAGTATTCATACATAAGAAATGTATTCATGCCTTCAGTACATTTTATGTACACTTGTGGTTTGTCCACTTTAGTCATCCATTCCATCTGCACCAAAGCATTTCCAGTAAATGGGGTAATGGTATTTCTGGTATTCCTTATATATCTAAGTTTTTTGCAGTATCAAAACATGAGCTTAGAAACTTACTCCACTGTCTTCTATGTCAAGCTGATCATCTATGATATTTTAAAGTATGGCCAGTTTGCAACCTTATGCCAAAGTATATCATTTGATATACTTGATATACTTTGATATACCAAGTTGCTATGATAATCATTAGTAACAGCAGAATTCATTTTGCTAGTATGTCAAGATTTCTTCCAAGCCTTCATAGTTAATGAAGTAGTCTCAGGGTACGCAGAGTTCCCTTCATAGACTTTATATCAGCTTGACTGCTACTCTCTTATTTGCTATTGCCTTCATTACATAGATGATGCATTGGATTTGGAAGTAGGAATTGGCGGGAGGGTGTCAATGTATTGTTATTATAGCTATAATCTATCTGGTACTTTAAGATTCGCAAAGCATTTTGAATATGTTATTTTATTTTCACTACAACCTTGAGAAATAGGTGCTATTATTACTATTTCATAGATAAGGAAACTGAATCTAAGAGTTATTCAGAGTTGTATCTTAGATAATATTCAAACTCAGCTCCTCTTGATTTGAAATCTACTCTCCTCACTGTCACCTAACACCTTATGAATCCATGTGTGACTTGGTATAACCTAATGAGGTTTCCTTCCTAATATTTGGAGCCCAAGGGGTTAGTCCTATGTGTATGTATTTAGGGAAATAGAGATATAGAACCAGAGCCCTGTTTTGTCATTATTGTTTATGCACTGTAGGATTAATATACAATTATGAACTACCTTTCTCAGTTCAAAAAGGGAACATCTAGAGATAACATGTAGTCTCTCTGCCAGTTTTGTATAACTTCAATCCCAAAGCCTATAGATATGGGCTCTCTTCTTATTGGTGGGAGTCAATTTCTCACATTTACATGAGGAACTGATGAGAATGAGAGAGAAGAAAGATCCTTGTTTCTTCTAGCTTCCTACTTTAGGAAAAAAGATGTGCAATGATAATCTCTTTTTATGTCATTGAAGTGAGAGAAAGACTCTAACAAGAAGCTAACAGAAGAGATAGCAGTCTCTCTCTCATGTCCCTATTCCCCAGCTTGTTATACCAGAAAATTCAGGGAGTTTTCCTCTTGAGTGAGATCTAGTATTCTTTCTTCATTGAGCTAAGTTTATTTTATTCCCAGTAGGAGACCTCCTTCATTCTGTACTGTCTGGTATATACTCTCCTATGTACAGTATCTCTAATTTCTGGTATGCTATTTACTTAAATAATTGAGTTTCTTTGTTTTTTTTTTCTGTGTGTACATTGAAGAATTGGCATTTGTTGGGAAACAACTTAAAACATGGATCCTCCTTCCCAATTAAGGAAAAGTGATCAGGAGTTTAGCATGACTCTAAAAATTACATTTCCTAGATGTTGTGTCCTGCTTTCTAGAGCCCCCAAGATGGGCTGACAAAACGTACTGTGCTTTCTAGAGCCCCCATGCTGGGGTGAAAAAAATATACTGTCTTAGTGGAGAAGTGATGAGGCGAGACTCTGAGGATGTTTAAAATATGGAGCCCATTTATTCCAAGTTCTTTCATTCTTATATGCCTTCATACCCTTATATAACCAAAGCAACACTGCGCATGCACTAAGTATATACTGCACACATGGGACTGTTGTGATACAGGAGCCACCTGTCAATGGCTGCTGGTGGTCTAACTCAGATCTCTTCATGTGAGAAGATGATGATGATACAAGAAGACTGAGACGCAGTTGTGTTCTCTGGCCTTTCTCTTCTTCCCTCTTGCCTCCAATTTATTTCATTCCCAATCCACAAGGAACATCTGTGAAAGGCTGCTTTGTAACTCCTTCAAGTGTTATGATTCACAGCTGTGGAACCTCTTGGAGAATTGATTTGCCCCTTCACTTAGGCATGGTCTTAACATGGGACCACACAAACAACTTGCTATGTAGTTTGCCACATGATATCACCCTTCCACTTGGTATCACTCTGCTTCAATCACAACACAGGTTGTCACTGCCCCCTGACTTCTCAGGAAGGCTGAGAGCTGTTAGGGGAGATGGGGAGCTGGATCAGACATTGTTAACAGGTTCCCTCTGGGATGAAGGTCTTATACCTCACCTAGAGTTTCCCCACTGACTGTGGCTCTCTACACCTAGACTAAAAATATTTAACTAGGTACCTCTTCTCTTTGAGTGGTCAGAATGGTCAGCTGCTGTCCCCAATTTCTTGCTTTCCCTCTTTACAGGTATCAAAGTCTCCCTTGGAAATGTGTAGAAGAAAGACATGTTAGAAGTGTCTGTCTTAGACAATTCTCAGACAAAGAAATTGAAACCATTTCTAGCCATATGAAAAGATGCTCCAAGTCATTATTAATCAGAGAAATGAAAATTAAGACAGCTCTGAGATACCACTACACACCTCTCAAATTGGCTAGAATGACAGGGAAAGCAATGTTGGAGGGGATTTGGGAAAACAGGGACACATACATTGTTGGTGGAATTATGAATACATCCAGCCATTCTAGAGAGCGATTTGGAACTATGTTCAAAAAGTTATCAAACTGTGCATACCCTTTGATCCAGCAGTGTTCCTACTGGGCTTATATCCCAAAGAGATCTTAAAGAAGGGAAAAAGACCTGTATGTGTAGGAATGTTTGTGGCAGCCCTGTTTGTAGTGGCCAGAAACTGGAAACTGAGTGGATGCCCATCAATTGGAGAATGGCTGAATAAATTGTGGTATATAAATATTATGGAATATTATTGCTCTGTAAGAAATGACCAGCAGGATGATTTCAGAAAGGCCTGGAGAGACTTACATGAACTGATGCTGAATGAAATGAGCAGGACCAGGAGATCATTATATACTTCAACAATATTATATGATGATCAATTCTGATGGATGTGGTCCTCTTCAGCAATGAGATGAACCAAATCAGTTCCAATAGAGCAGTAATGAACTGAACCAGCTACACCCAGCAAAAGAATGCTGGGAGATGACTATGAACCACTATATAGACTTCCCAATCCCTCTATTTTTGTCCGCCTAAATTTTTGATTTCCTTCACAGGCTAATTGTACACTATTTCAAAATCTGATCCTTTTTGTACAGCAAAATAACTGTTTGGACATATATACATATGTTGTATTTAATTTATACTTTAACATATTTAACATGTATTGGTCAACCTGCCATCTGGGGGAGGGGGTGAGGGAAAGGAGGGGAAAAATTGGAACAAAAGGTTTGGCAATTGTCAATGCTGTAAAATTACCCATGCATATAGCTTGTAAATAAAAAGCTTTAATAAAAAAAAGACGTGTCTGTTCTTGCTTGCCCTCAAGCCACACTATAGGTGTTTGAGAAGACACCTTAAAACTCAGAGGTATCTCTAGAACCCAGAGGGAAGATATAGTTGACATAGCTCTGGATTAGTAAGAAACCCTTCTTTCTTCCACCCTTGCAAAACCTTGTATTCCAAAATTTTTCTCTCTTTTCCTCCCATCCTCTCCCCTAGACAACAAGTAATCCAATAAATGTTCAACATGTTCAATTCTTCTATTCATATTTCCACAATGATCATGGTAGGCCAAGTGAGAAAATGTGAGATATGATGATTAATAATAATGTTAGAAAAAAAAATGTGAGGTATAAAAATTATAGCATTGTTATAGAGGTACTCCTTTTTTAAAAAAAAAAATCATATTCCAAAGTAAAATATAAGTACTATATTGCTTCTTTTCCTCTGCAGAAAATCTGTAGTAAACATAATACAGATACAACTCATACCAATCTAAATGAAAAAAAATGAATCTTTAGCCTAGGACAGCTTTGCAACATTGTGATTCTTAACATCATCATCTCTCTGTATTTTAGCTGTGCTCCTAATATAATGAGGATAATAATATATGCTTCCTACTAAACTCACAAGGGTATCATTAGTATTAAGAAATAAATAACTACATAAAGTACACAATATTCTTCTTAAAATAGCTGTCATATTAATCCATGTTTACAGAGTTCTTTGAGTTAAGAAAACTATAAATATGCAAATATGTTTGAGAGAGAGACAGAGAGACAAAGAGAGACAGAGACAGAGAGACAGAGAGAGAGAGACTAGCCAGCGAGCTAAGTCATACTTATAGGCACTCCTTGAATCATTTTCTCATTCTTTACCATGGGTAAGATTTCTGTTCTAAGCATTTACCTAACTCAGAATTAGTTATCCCTTATGAGGATTCTGACCCTCCAAACTATTACATAAGCAAAGGCTCTGCCAAAGAACTTCCACAGGAGTTTTATGAGTGTGAGGAACCTTCATTCCCCCTGTCCAACTGTCTTTGATTCTTTTGCAAATAAAAGGGAGGGAGATAGGCAAGAAACAAAAACCTTTCATCTCAATTTTTTTGTTCCAAATTATTGCCTTAATTATATACTGATATATAGCAACTTTCTGACCCTTTTCTGAGTAATCCTACATATCAATAGTTTTTTTTTTCCTTTAAAGAAATAACATTTGGATCTTTCATGCATATTTGAGATTCTCATAAACAAAAAAAAAATGTAAACATCATTTTAGGATAAATTCATTATACCAAGTCAGTAGCAAGGAGACTACCAGAACTACTACTTGCATAGAGAAATTTCCTGTTCCATCCAAATTGCTCTAGATACTGTCCATAAGCCTAAATCCCAATATTTTGTCCCTGCTACCCTCCCCAAAAAGCCAGTGCTAGAGGTTCTGGTCTGTAACTATTCAAGATAACAGGAGGAGAAAAAGGATTCCAGGCATGGAGAACAGGTAGTGAAAATGGATTGTCAGTATAAAGAGTGTCTTGTTTTAGGAAGAGGAAAGAGACCTGAATCATTATATTGATGAAAACAAAGATACAGAGATGTAAGGTACAAAAGATTGAAATGGTTGGGAAGGAGGGGAGAGAGCCAGGATATCAAGGGCTTTGAACTCCAAAGAAAGAATTTTACATTCAATCCTAGAAGTGACAGGGAGTCAATGGGGTTTATTGAGTAAGGGAGATAGCATAGTCAGATTTGCTTTAGGAAGCTCATTTCTACAGCTGAGCAAAAGGAAGAACTAGTATATCATCTTCCCATACCCAGTTACAAATGTCCTTCCTCATCATGAAATCTGCAGTTGCTTATCATCTGGGGAATCAGATGCCTTTTTCAGATAGTCCAAATCTATTAATTAAAGGGAAAACTAATTATGTGACCTCAACTTTCTAGAAATCCTTATTCCCTTCTTATCACATTATTTTACTTTTTCAATCTCTTGCCACATTAGAATTTCTATATGTCTCCTCAAAATCTTGTTTCCTCTTCACTTTTTCACATACTTTATTTCCTCTAGAGAAGGGAAACATCTTTTCCAACAAATCAGAGAGAAGAAAAATCTTTCTGTAGCTCTTTTACCTTTTCTTCTAGTAGAAAAAAAAAACTGCAGTTAATACACATATACTTGTGGATTGCCTTTGGAAGAAACACAAATAGCATAATCTAATCCAAACTATTTATTTTATAGCTACTTCTATGTATTTGTATTTTCAAATGCCCCATAAATATTCATCATCTGATTAATTTTGATAGATGTAGCTCTCTTCAACAATGAGATGATTCAAACAAGTTCTAGTTGTTCAGTGATGAAGAGAGCCATCTACACCCAGAAAGAAGACTGTGGGAACTGAGGACCACAATATAGCACTTTCACTCTTTCTGCTGTTGTTTGCTTGCATTTTGTTTTCTTTCTCAAGTTTTTTTTTCCTTCTTGATCTGATTTTTTTTGTGCAGCAAGATAACTGTATAAATATGTATGCAAATATTGGATTTAACATATATTTTTAACATATTTAACACGTATTGGTCTACCAGCCATGTAGGGGAGGGAGAAGCAGGAAGGATGGGAAAATTTGGAACAGGAGGTTTTGCAAGGGTAAATGTTGAAAAATTACCCATTCTTATGTTTTGTAAATAAAAAGCTTTAATAAAAAAATTCATCATCACTTATCATGTTAAAAAAAAGATTAAATGAGATAGAAAGAAGTAAAATAGGAAGATCTGATTGTATCTAAATATAGATTGAAGCATACTTTTTTTTAAGTTTATTTTTTCTTGAGGTTTTTTTTGGGGGGGGGAATCTATGTTTTCTTTTACAACATAACTTTTATTAAAATGGGGGAAGGGAGTTTGGGGAGGAAGGAATTGAATCTGGACCTCAAAGTTTTAAATACAAATATGAAAAATTGTCTTATATGCAACTGAAGAAAATAAAAATATTAAATAAACACAAAAAAATTTAAAAATATTTACTGATATTATTTGTTTTTACACCAACTTCATTTTTAAATAGGCTTCCCCACTCTTATGCCCAGAGAATCATCCATTACAGCAGAGGATAAAATCAATTCAACAAAACTAATCAGCCAAACCTGACAATAGATGTCACATTCCACATTCATAATCCCTTACCTATTCAAAGGAGATAATTTTTTTTCTTTCTTCTTTGGGGCCAAATTTGATTACTACAAGTATATATTCATTTGTTGTTTTATTTACATTGTTATAATCACTGCATATATCTTTTTTCCTGGTTCTAGTTACTTTATCTTATATTAATTCATATAAGCCTTCCTATGCTTTTTGTATTCTTCATATTATTTCTTATAGAACAGTAATATTCTATTACATTGTGTATGGTTTTGTTTGGCCATTCCCCAATTATTAAGTTGCTTTGTTACTATTTTTTTCCTAATATGAAGTATAAATATCTGTGTGTGTATAGGACCTTGCTTTTTATCTTTTATCTTCTTCAGAGTAAATCTCTAGAAATAAAATTGAGCTACAGATATTTAGCTACTTTCTTTGCATGCATCTAAATTGTTTTCCATAATGGTTGGATCAATTCAAAGCTTCACCAATAGTATATTAGAGAACCTGTATTTCTACAACTTTTCCAACATTAATTATTTCCAGTCAAAATTGTATTGGAACCAGCTTGAATCTACACCAGAGAGCCTACTGTAAATTTTCTTTTTTTCCCTTTTTTTCAATCTTTTATTTTATTTTATTTTATTTATTTTCCAATTTCATTTTATTTGAAGAAGTAGAATAAGCAAAAAGAAAAACAGAAAAGCAATACAAAACAAAACAAAACAAAAGAGAACATTAGCATGTACCCAGCAGAACATCAGGAAGGATTCAAAATATATAACAACAAATACCAATTTAAGAAATGTATATATGTGTGTATTAATAGAAGAAATTATATTCATGAATGTCTGTCTTTATTTCCTTGTAAATTGTTCTTTTGTTCTCTGCTGCACACCTTATTTACTTTATTCTTTTTCCCTCCTTCATCACCCTCACCACCCCCAAGTAAGCTATAGTTAAGAAAGGATATATTTATATATATCTATCTAGATATCTATCTATCTATACACATATAAATACACACACATAGACATACGTATCTCCCTTTCATCTCCCCTACTATCTGAAAACAAGCTACAGTTAAGAAAGGCTATATTTATGTATGCATATGTAAATACATATATACATGTACACACTTTCACATACACATATCTCAGATATACAGAGATATACACATCTTTTCTATGTCCTGCTGATTGTTTCATTAAATTCTGCTCCATAACTTGGCCCACCATAATCATTGTGGAAATATGAATAGAAGAAATGAACATGTTGAACATATATTGGATTACTTGTTGTCTAGGGGAGAGGATGGGAGGAAAAGAGAGAAAAATTTTGGAATACAAGGTTTTGCAAGGGTGGATGTTGAAAATGACCTATGCATATGTTTTGAAAATAAAAAAGCTTTAATTAAAAAATAACTAGGCTTATTATTACTTAACCTCCTCTCCACCCAGGGATCTCTCCCTTGTTTTCTTCCTTTACCCTTTGTTTCCCCATCTATGCATCCCTCCCCTCTTATTTCTTTATAGATTTTGGAGGGTGCTATACCTTTTATAGTATACATGTAGTGTTGCCTATTGAATCCATTCCTAATGTGAGCAGGTTTTCAGAACTATAAGCCCTTCTCTCCCCCTCTAATGCTTCTATGTCTAATCTTCTTCTGGATCTCATTTGTATAACATAATTTCTATTTTTACTTTTACTCTGCCAGTCTTTCTTTTGAGTTTATCCTATTGTTGAGGTAAATATTAAACATAAAATATACATTTCCCATGTTAAAAATAAACAAAACAAAACTAAACTAAACAAAACAAAAAAAACAAAAAAAAAAAAACAAAAAAACAGAGAAGCAGCTACGTGGTCCAGGAGATAGAGCACCAGTCTTGAAGTCAGGAGGACCTGAGTTCAAATTTGATCTCAGACACTTAACACTTTCTAATTTGTGACCCTGGGCAAGTCACTTAACCCCAATTGCCTCAGCAAACAAAAACAACAACAAAAACAAAAAAGAACAACAACAACAACAACAAAACCCAGAAACAATTTGTTCATATTGAGTTCCTTAAAATTGCTCTTTGATATTATCTCTTATATGTTAAATTTTCTGTTAGATTCGGGTTTGGTTGATAGAAAGTCCTGAAAATCTGCAAGTTCATCAAATGTCTGTTTTTTTGCTCATTGAAAATTATAGATAATTTTGCTGGATATGATATTTTTGGTCATAGGCCTATTTCTTTTGACTGACAGTAACTATGATTCCAGGACCTGTGGTTTTTTACTGTGGCTGCTGATAAATGCTGTACAATTCTAATTGCAGCTCCAGCTTATTTGAATTATTTCTTTCTTGTTTCTTGCAAAATTTTCTCTTTGATCTGGGGGTTTCAAAATTTAGCAATAATGTTCCTTTGTGTTTTCCACAAAGGATCTCACTGAGGTGGTGATAGGTAGATTTTTTTTTTCTTCTGTTTCTACTTTCCTCTCATGTTCTTTCATGGCAGGACAATTTTCTAGGATTATTTCCTGCATTATTGTGTCAAGGTTCTCTTTTTGGTTACAACTTTCTGGAAATCTAATTATTCTTATATTCTTATATATTCTTGATCTATTCTCTAGATCCTTCATTTTTCTTATGTTTCACATATTCTACTTTCTCATTCTTTATAGTCTGTTTTGTTATTTCTTGGTCTCTCATAGCTTCACTAGCTTCCCCTTGCCCAATTCTAATTTTCAAAGAGTTATTTGTATCTTTGAGACTCTGTATTGCCTTTTCTAATTGGCTAACTTTTTTTTTCATAATCTTGTTTTTCTTGGATGATTTTAATTTTTTTTCCCTTTAGTTTTTCCTCAATGTCTCTCATTTAACTTTTGAATTCTTTTTTGAGTTCTTCTACAAATTCTCTCTGGGCAGGGAGCCATTTCACATAACTCTTTGGGGGTAGGATTATTTTTGTTGTTTTTGTTTTTATTTTTTTAACTAAAGCGTCCTCCTCTGAAGATAAATCTTGGTCTTCCTTGTTCCCACAAAGTGTTTTAATGGTGGAATTCTTTCTTCTTTGCCAATTCATTTTTTTAAGTGAATTATTAGTGTAAATACCTCCTCTAATCGTGGAGTGGGAAGATGGTACCTCAAGCTTCCCTTCAGCTCTCCACTTAGACTAGGAACCCCAGACCAAGAGCTCCACCTTCCTGCAAGTGCTCCCAGCCAGCAGGGCCCCCTGCCCTACTGGTTCTGCACTCACTGGGTACTTGTTCTTCTCACCCACATCCACCTCTCAGCAGCACAATTGGACTTGGTGTTCCCAGTCAGCTAAAATTCATTTTGTCTTCCCAGACTCAAATCCCTACTAGATAAACAATCAGGGAAGTGAAAGTCTCTGTGGTTCCTGCTGAGCTCCAGATGCAACCTAAGAGCTGGAGGGATCGGTTCCTCAGAGCTAGCCTGGAGGTGTTTGCACTTCAAACAGGTTAATCGTGGGCTTGGTCTTCAAAATTTTTCTGGTTGTATTGGGAGGCCTCCTGTTCTGCCTCAAATCTTCTTGATTTTTCACCAATCTCTTTTCTCCCTGAGGCGCAAATTTGTTCTTTTTGTGGGGGAAATTGGGAGAACTTGAAATTTACCAACCTATTCCAACATCTTCCCAGAATCCTGTAACTGTAAATTTTTAGCATGAATATGCTTACATTGGAAATTGGTAAATGCTACAAATGCTTGATTTGTTGTTTTGTTGAACTTCTAGACTTCATCTAGAAAGTAAAGGATAAAATGTTAATAATACAAATTAAACTTAAAATATTAATCAAATAAAGTAATAATTATAAAGTGCTTAGCACAGTGTATATAGTGAGCACTATATAAATATTAATTGTTGTTAAGTGTGATGTATGCTCTTTTTTTTTTTCTGGAGAGCTAGTTGTTAAATATTACCAGCACTCACTGAATCTAGTTTGTAGAGATACTGGGCTCCTTTTCTCTATTTCCATTCTCAAGGATTTCTTGATTCTCCAAGAGAAAGGTGGCATTATTCCTGATGTAATATAGCTTCTAGAGGAGACAGTAATGACTTTGAAGTTTCCTGACTTTGGAGTGTTATTATTCTAACAATCTGTTTGTCAATGATTATAAGGATCTCCTGGCTTAGGAATGTAGTAATGTTTCTTCCCTTAGACTTTAGAGAAGATATATCGGTGATCCTGAGACCCTCTAACCTTAGAGAGTTATTGTTCTGACAATCTGTCTGTCAATGATTCTAAAGTCTTCTGGTTTTAGAATCAATGATCCTAAGGTCTCCTAACCTTAGAGTGCTATTGCTCTAACAATCTGTCAATGATTGTAAAAGGCTTCTGGCCTGGGAATATAATACTTCTTCCTTAGACTTTAGGGAAGATATATTAGAGATCCCAAGATCCCCTGACTTTAGAGTGCTATTGCTCTAACAATCTGTCTGTCAATAATTGTAAAAGGTTTCTGGCCTGTAATATAATAATATTTCTTTCCTTAGACTTTAGGGAAGATATATTAGTATTTCTGAGACCCCTTAACCTTAGAGTGCTATTGTTCTGACAATATATCTGTCAATGATTCTAAAGTCTTTTAGCCTTAGAATAGTCTTACAAACATTACTGACTAACAGACAAATAATCTGTTGGTCAGTGATAACCAAGTTCCGAGACAATAGTGAATAAGACCACTCCTCAAAACTACCTGAAAGCCATAAAATTAGCAAATAAGTAACATGAAGCTCTGATCTAATTCTGTCCTATAAATTTATCTCCTTTCTCTCAGTTCCTTGCTAATCTCTTCTGGAGCTTAGTCCGCTTCAGTTGACGTTACAATTCCAATAAACTTTGCCCCTTGACCAGGAAATGTGTCAAGCCTGAAAGTTCTTTTGAGACACCTTGGTCTGTGACCCCAAACTTTTGGGGTCCCCTTCCCAATCTCAACACTCCCTTGGGATCTAAGGGTACCTATGAGGAGGCATATTGAATTTTTACTAAAAGTATCAGCTTGAGTCCCCATTCTTGAATGTTCTTTCACAATATTAACTGCCTGTTACAGTTCATAGTTTTTTTTATAACATCAATTTCCTGTAGAGACTAACACCCTAGTATCATTTAACCAATTAACATTAATTAGCTTTTGCAAATGGATTTTTACTGCAAACAGATAGCAGAAACAATACAAAGCATTTCCTTCCTGAACCAAGGAGTCATACTCTTCCTATATATCACCTCAGGCATTGGGAAGAGTAAGTTAATATTTAAAACATTTGCTACAATCCATTTTCCTCCACCAATTTTTTTTTTTTCCAACTGTGGCATGGGCTGAGAGTTAAGTTACTATCATTCCCTACCTCTGGACTGAGTCAAACAAGTTGCTCTTCAAAGCTTGAATTGCCACCTTACCCATGTCCAGTCTCTAGCAAATTCTGGCATGGACCCAAAGTACAGACTTCTAGAATTTAGTAGTCCAACTTTTCAAAGCTCAAAAGATAATATTCCTTGTATATCTCCCATACTCTTTTGTTTAAAACCAGAAAAGAATGAATGCAAAGAAATAAGAACAGAAGCTTGTATTCAAAGGTCACATAGAAGGATGGGTGGGGAAGACTTAATTCCTTTCCCCATCAAGAGGCTTACAGCATATCTTTCTCACTGGAATGCAGCCAAGCAAGAAAAACATTTTGACAGGGTAGTATCTTTTGAATGCTTTCCCAATTCTAGTTCAGCAGCCAATCAAAAGACTTCTTCATGTGGTAAACAGACCAGAAAATATACCTGCACATTCTCAGGTGCACATGAATAGTGTGGTAACAGAACATATTCCACATGCTTATAACAGCTAAACTCATTGGTCAGTTACATGTTACACTATCATAAAAGTGAAAATTAGATCCTTCCAACTGATTTTTTCCTCTCTGCCAGAGTATAAGGTAGGTGAGTTGTTAATATTTTAACAAGGTAGAAATTAACAGGTCTTCATAGTGTGCATTCTACTCCCAAGCTGCAAGATGTAAACCGTGATATGCTATTGGTATGCTTTCCATCATTAATAGAACTGCCAGCTGACACAATTAGTTTATTGCAAAGAACAATAAAAATATAGAAATAGTAAGAACAGTACTTCCCCCATTAGTCTAGGGGCATACTTTCCATAAATGTATATAGTTTCCATACAAACAGTGGACACAGATTTGGAGTACAATGGAAATAAAGCACATATATAGGAAATCCATGTAACTACGGACAACTCATATCTCTGGAACTGCAGTAACTCAATGTCCCTTCTCTTGTCTTGGAGTCCTCATGAAATTTCCCCTTGAGATTAGCATCTCAACTAGGTTGGTTTTTTAGCCAAATCCCTCTCTGATGCTCTATTCTCAATTGCTAGGGCTAGCTTCCTTTTGAATTCTTAGCCAGATTTCTTCTTTTCTGTCAGAAGTCCTGTTTCTTGAAGTTGCTTGAATGTTGACACTTTTTATCTGGGTCTCCCTGGAGAGTGTCTCTACTTACTGATGGATGTGACATCTCCTAGTAGGTACTTCAAAATGACAAATGTGAAAATAGTGATAGATAATTAACCTCCCTCATACTCTGATATAAAAGAACAAGGGTCTCTTCCCCAAAGCTGCTTCTAGTTTGGATGGCCTCTTAGAGCATCTGAGCTCCTACTTTCTATGGGCTATCAGAAGCATGGTCAATTTCTAATTCTTCAGACACAATCAGAAGGGTATTCACACCTTGTTAAGACATTAACACCTCATCATCTGTAATTACATCTTAGTAATAGAAACCAATTGGTCCAAGACCATGTAACCTTCAAACTCTCTGTTTTTTCATCTTTGTGAATTTACTGAATGTGAAGTAAAACCTCAGAGTTTTTATTTGCATTTTTCTTACTACTGATAATTTATAACCATTCAAAAGAATGGTCATATAAGCTTTGTAATTCTTTGTAACAATGAGCCAATAACAAAAGTCTGGACAGACCACATGTAATAGGAATATATAGATGGATATGAAAATGTCCCCACCTTTTCTCCTAAAAATATGGATTTTCACTTTTATAGGTAACAGGTAGACAATCTAATAGGCTCTTGTACCTTCACTGTTTTATCTTTGAGAGGAATATTGGGTTGAAATTGTATCTATCACATCTCAGAAATTTGAAGGGTATTATTTTGGGACTTAGGATAAAAGCTACTTTCTGGGGTCATTTCTGAGGTAAATAGTTTTTACTATTTACCTGGAGGGTAATACTTAACTTAATCTAAGCTGGTTTAGTTTCCTTTCCCACTCAACACTTATTACATAAAAAATAATTATGGGTAGTAAGTAGACACGTTTATCAAAGTAAGCAATATTGCAAACTATAACTCACATTCAACCTTTAACCAGTTTTTGTAGAGCAAGATAAGAATGATATTTACATTTTTAAGATACAATTTTTTTTTATTTATAAATGTAAAAACCACTTAGCTTAGGGACAGTGCAGATATAGGTGGCCAAATTCAGTTCTTGAATCATAAGTTGCTATAGTTACCAACTCTTGGGTTAGTACCAGGGGTCCTCAAACTTTTTAAATAGGGGGCCAGTTCACTGTCCCTCAGACTGTTGGAGGGCCAGACTATAGTAAAAACAAAAACTTTGTTTTGTGGCCTTTAAATAAAGAAACTTCATAGCCCTGGGGGAGGGGGATAATCGTCCTCAGCTGCCGCATCTGGCCCTCAGGCCGTAGTTTGAGGACCCCTAGGTTAGCTCATATTTAAAAGTTAGAGGGATCTGTGATCTGGAAACAACCCCACTAAGGAAAGAATTCTCTTACCCCATGAGTTCATTTTTAGTCTCTGAAGATGTAGGCAATGAGAGATATGCTGAAGTTTTAAATTTTTTTCCATAAACTTGCAATGCTGGGGGTCAGCTATTTACCATTTAAAACCCATGCCTTGTTTCTTCTTTCTCTGCTGTTCTCCTCTAAATGTCTTTCAATCAATAAGGAATCAAGTCCCCTTATACATATGCCATGTCATAGGACTATCCTTTATGGATCTGCTAATCTCATCTGGATATGACACTACATCTTTTTATTTTGTATCTTTTGACCATTTATCTGTTGATTAGTTTGGGGTCTAATAGGATTGTGTTACTTTCTGTATATCTTTGATACTGGCCTTTTAGCAGAGATATTTGGGGTAAGGATAATTTTTCCCAGTTGACACTTTTGCTTCTTATGCTTGTTACATTTTTTTGTTAATAGAAAAGCTTTTTAGTTTCATGAAATCAAAACTATCCGCTTTGTTATTTTGTAATCACTTCTATTCCTCCTATGCTAGTTCAGTAAATGCTTATTCTTTGAACTAATCATTTCTTATGCCTAATTAATAAAAGCATACTCATTCTAGGGATCAGAAAAATTGTATTACCACCCTAACTCTGCCACCAAAGAGTAGCTCTGACTCTACCCAATACATTTAACCTTTCTGGGATTGTTTCATCATTTGTAAGATAAAGTGGTTGCATTAGATGATCTCTGAGGTCCCTTCAAGCTTTCATACTTTTTTGATTTTTAATGATATCATTGCTTCTCTTGAACCTTAACAAAACATTTTTTGTGCCCTAAACCCAATTACCATTACATTGAAGGATATACATATATTATGATTACCTTCTTCTCTTGGAATGAAATAAACTGAATGAAGATCTCATAAAAATGTGGCCTTGACCTATGTCCTAATTGTGACTTGAGACTTTGCAATAACAAGTACAGCTGTAGCTAAAAGCTGCAGGTGTTCTATTATCTTAGCTAAATAAACATTGTATCTTCCCTGCCTTTTTCCATTAGCCTTTAAGTACCTAATATGGTAAAGTATGTTTTGGTGTCCATATTTAGTCTATGGGTAAATTAGAACTCACCAGCCAATGGGATAAAAGGTCAAAAGAGGAGCTGGGGGCTTCTGCATTAGAATCCTATGGTGGAAATTTGTGATTTGCACTCCTCTACTAAACAACTTGTCTGTTGGTAGTTGCCCTTTCTGAGGAGATTGCAGTAAATCCCTTTTTGCTTTTTACTGTGAAAGTCTTTGATTTTAATTTGGGTAAGGGTCGCTGTCCCACACATCCCTTTCTACATACTGATTGGAATTTGAAACACTGGAGTTCTTGCATGAGTAGAGGAAACCAAGTAACTGTTTTCTTTAACTACAGAAGTCTCACCGTTCAAGTATGAAGCTTCATGTTTGTGGAAAAACTCAAAAACGACATGCTTTTAAGTTTAATCTTAAATTTTAGCATTATGAACATTTTCTCTATCATTTTCTTAAAACTAGACAAAACAACAAATGAAGCCCTGATTTGTAGCATGAGAATTTCCAGAATGTTATTGCTCACACCAACAATTTAACAATCAGCTCTCTATGTCCAATTAGAGAATTCTAAGTACCTGTTAATTTTAAATGTTTTTTTTTTCAGTTGCCCATTAGTTGAAGCCATAATAAAACAGAACACAACATTTACAATTGATTCATCCCTTGTGATTTTTTTGGTCAAAATAATTAATTCATTGTTGTTAAGTTTTCCCTTGATGAACTGAATTTTTTTCCTTTTTGATTTCTGTGTGGACTGGGACCTGCCTTTTTTATCTTAAGCTTAGCATTTGTAGCTGTCACCAAAATTTTACTATTTTGTGTTTACATTTAATATGTGTAAAGCTTATCAGTTGATATTAAAAGGCAATTTGGAGATTTGATTTATTTGAAATACTATTAGCATGGTAACAATTAAATGGTGGGCTGACACTTAATGTTATATATTTTATTTTTCATTGGGACTGAGGTCTCATAAATGAGAGGGGAAAGTTTATTTTTACATTGTGTAAAATTTTACTCATGTTAAAATGCTAGAAATATTATGAGCCTATTGCCTAAATTGTATCTCATAGATAGTATTATGAATAGCAGACTACATTTGCTTGTAGAAAGTGGTAACACTTAATCAAACAATATGCTGGCACCTTATGTTATATGTTTTATTTTGCATTGGGATTAAAGCATCAAAAAATTGGAGAAAATTTATTTTCACATTACATAAAGTCTTATTTTGTTACTTTAAAATGGCTTAGAAATATGGTGAGTCTACTGCCTAAAGCATAACTCATAGATAGTATTGTGGAATAGCAGGCTATGTTTGCTAGTATAAATTGATAGCTAATTGGCTACAGGGTAAATTCCTCAATAATGTCCAAAATGGAAACTAAAGATTGTTTGTTTCACAAGTATTTGTGTTACCACTTAGTAATTTATGAAATTCTCCTTTCTGTAATCCTTCTGAGGATTGCTGGTTTGTTTGCGCTCAAATTTAGGAGTTAACAACTTTAGGAAATTTCTGGGTGGAAATCCCCTCTACCATTGTAGATAGATAACTCTTCTACAATTTGCCCAGAGTATTGAGATATTGAGACATCCCCAAGGTCACACCAATAGCAAATTCCAAGGACTGGGCAGCTAGATGCATTGGACAGTGCTGTATTTGGAATCATAGAACATATGTTTAACTCTTGTGGCTCACTTATTATCACTTGTGACATGTGGGTTAGATGCTTTTAAATTCTCTTGCAGGCCTAAATCTGGCATCTTTTGAATCTTGGTTTTCCTGAGTCTTGGTCTCTACACCATTATTCCTCAATCAGTCAACTGATACTTAATAAGTGCTTACTATGTGCCATGGACTAAGATTATAAAGAGAGGCAAAAGAGAGTCCCTGCCCTCAAGGAGCTTACAGTCTAATGTGGATGAGGATGAGCAACATGCAAGCAGATATACACAAATCAAGTTATATATGGAATAAATAGGAAATAAACAGAAAAAGGACACTAGAATTGAGGTCAGGGAAGTTTCCTATGGAAAGAGAGGTTTTAGTTGAGATTTAAAGGAAATTAGGGAACAGGATTGAGGAGCATTTCAAATATGAGATGCCCAGTGTGTCTTGCTCATGGAACAACCAGGAGTCTAAAGGTCACTGGTTCAATAAGAGTGACAATTGTGGATTACTTTGCAACCTGAAATAAATGTGGAGTTCAGGAGAAAGATGAGGAATAGGTGTGTAGTTCTAGAAATCATCTGTTGGTAGATAATGATGTATATCACTAAAAAACGGGCTTTATGTCATTTTGATATCTATAACTATATATATATATATATATATTATAATTGGTTTCTTTTGTAATCATGTATTTTATTTTACTTATTTAGAAACACATACTAAGAAGGGATTAAGAGACACTGAACAAAAAAAGGTAAATCAATTTTATCATTTTGTTAAATTGTTTTACTTATAAAGTTTTAAGATATAATAAATCTTTAAAATAGCAAAATATATAACACACATTTTATATATATATATATATATATATGCTGTTCAGCTCCTCATGACCCTATTGGGGGGTGCCGTTCTTGACAAAGATACTAGAGTGCTTTGCCACTTCCTTCTCCAGCTCATTTTACAAATAAGGAAACTGAGGCAAACAGGTTAAGTGACATTCAGGGTCACACAGCTAGTAACTGAGGATTTGAATTCAGGTCTTCCTGACTCCGGAAAAGTAGCCACCTAGCTACTCCCTACCACAGCATATATAACACATAACTCCATATTGTGTAAGTTATAATAAATCTTTAAAAATAATGATAGGACATCGAAATATCTAATTTTCGTTGTGTGGAGGGGCCTTTTTTTTTCTTCTAATAAAGCCTCTAGAATTTTTAGTGAAGGAAGTGGTTGGTAATCTATCAATCTACAAGCATTTATTAAGCGCCTATTGTGTACCATACGCTGTTAGATCAAATAAATCGGCTGTTCCAAAGGCCCCTTTATTTTGTTTCTGTTCTCTCAGAACCGCTGGGGTTAATAAGCCTTTATTTTGAACGCACTTTTCCCGCACTTGAACCATCACCCAGGAGGAATGAGGCTGGCGCCGGAACAGGAGCGGGCTGGGCTGAGCTGGCTCAGGTGCGAGACTGAGGGGGCTGCGGGGAGGGACGAGCTGGGGAAGAGATTCGGGAGGAAGCCAGGGATACACGCAGCACCTCAGCACGTGCATCCTTCCTGAAACAGTGACAGGACCCACGAGCGCAGCAGCGCACGAGCCAGGGCCCCGCCCCCGCAACACGCGTACTTATAGACGTACAGACCACGCCCACCCCCTTGGTCCCGCCCACTCTACCACCTCTCTACTGGAAAGGGGACTGAGAGGAAAGGGAGGCCTGAGAAGGAACAGAATAAATTGCTATCGCGAGATTCTCATTGTTTCGCGAGAACTGAAGGCTCAGTTGCCGAGACTGGGGAAGGGAGTTGGGTGGAGAAGGCTGTGCGTGTGCGAGCGTGTATGTAGTATGTGCATGTGTATGTGTGGGTGCGTGCATGTGTGCGTGTGTGTGGCGTGCTGAGCAAGGCCCCTGGGAGTAAGAGAGGGGGCGGGGTCCCATGAACTGGGCGTACGCATGCGCGCATGCGCGCACGCGGCCGGGCCGGGCCGGGCTGGTCTGCTCGGGGAGGGGGCGGCCGTGGCGGCGACGTTATTTCCGAGGTCGGCAGCGGCGGCGGCGGTACGGTGCGCGGCGGCTGAGGCGCCGCCGAACTAGTCGGTAGGGACGGTTACAGGGCAGCCCCGGAAATCCTTTGCTCTGCCTTTCGCTGCGTCGCGGTCGTGGCGCTGAGTTCCGTGGTGCGGGGGACCCTCGGAGCCGGCGGGTCACCCTGCGGCCCCTAGCCCGCCTCGCCCCAGGTAGGGGGCCCCCCGAGCAGCCCGGCCCCGCCCTCCCGGTGTCACCGGCGCGACACCCGGCGACCGGGCGAAAGCTGGCCAGCCCCGTCTCTGCCCCGCCTGCTCCACCACGCGCCCTCCTCCGACCGGAGCCGGGGATCAGGGGCCGGGCCCGACCCGGTGTGCCCCCGAGGCACCGGGCACCGGAGACGCGACCCCGCTTGGGGGAGGCGCGGAGACGGGCGGGGAAGCCTGGCACCGGCGGTGTGGGTGTCGTTTCAGACCGCCTGGCCAGACGGTGCGCCCAGCAGCCCGTGGTCCTGTCGTGGGGGGTGGGGGGAGAGAAAAGGGGGATCCAGAGGAGGAGGAGGAGTCACCCCGGGAAGGAGCTTGTCGGGTGACCACCAGCTCTCAAAGTTAAGAGAGCTCCAACTACACCCATCGGAACCAGCAGAGTGGCCTCTAGTCTTTTTGTTGTCTTCTAGTCTCTCAGAAAGACAGGAATCGTGCTGTTCGCCGGTCTTCCTTGCAGGCTGTCTGTAAAGAGACTATAATGATCCTTCCAGAAATGAACCTTGTCAGAGTTGATTTGCCCAAACCTGGGTCCCTTGCATGACCTTGGCCTCCGATCTGTGACCGGAGTGATGTGCCCAACTCTCAAGCAGTTAAAGGGGACCGATGACTAGTGGCAGATTCTGAGAATTAGCCCGGAGGAGGACACTTTGCAGAGTTAAACTTGAGTGCCTATACCCAACCAATCAAATTACTGTTGGGACCTCTTTGGCTTCAGGTTATCTGTCTTTATAAAATGAGGGGCTTGGAATAGATAATATAAACTTTACTTACAGCCCCAGTGCTCTGCTAGTTTAAGGTATGAGTTAAAATCATAGACTTTATTAAGAGTTGAATGAAAGAGACCTTAATGATCATTAACTCCATATAGAGGAGATCACACACAGTCAGTGGTAGAAATCTGCATTTTCTGACTATGGTAAAATACAATTTACAATCCTTGTAAATATATATAATTTAACAGAGTATTGTGTAATACTTGAGTTTTGTGGAATACTGAAAGCTATTAATTTTCATTTTGACATGCCTTACAGGTAAAATGGTTATGAAAGCTTCTGTAGAAGATGATGATTCAGGATGGGAGCTCAGTATACCTGAAAAGATGGAAAAGAACAGTACAAGTACAAATTGGGTCGATATAACACAAGATTTTGAAGAGGCTTGTCGGGGTAAGTGCTAACCATTGGTTCAGAGGTGCCACAAATCAGGGAAAAGAGAAAACTAATTAATTCTAAATCCTCACAGTTTGTATTCATAAAGTGTTGTTGTAATCATGCTTCCACTTGCCTCTAATTTTAAATATATATGAAAACTAAAATGTACCTTGTAAATATAGAAGTATTAAGGGCAGATGCTGGCTAAAACAATGTTTTCTACAAAAAATGTTTATAAGTGTTTATAGGAAGTACTTTGCAATGTCAGAGATTTCTGCCCTTAAGGATTAATCCTTTACAACAAATAAAATCATTTGGTAGTCTTTTATGGGTGTGAAGAAGAAATACTCTAGAAGTTATCTTTCCAATGAATACAGTCTGGGAGTACCTATAATGCTTCTTTGCTTTCATTTTTTTCTTACTTCATTTATTCTTTTGTTTGATTTTTAAATTCTGTAGGCAGCAGAAAGATTGAAGCCTACGTATGAAGTTAGCCACAGATCTTTCTTTCTTACTTTCTTGTTTATCCACAAAGAAAGCTTTTTCAGATAAGAATTCCATTATTGCCTCACTGATACTTAGAATTGCAATGAGTCAGAGGGATACTTGACTAATTTAGAATTAAGAAAGACTAAATATTCTGATGAAAATGGATGATTTTTTTTTTTTATGTGCAAGGCTCAGAGTTTTTATACTAGACCTGTGGTTTATGAATTTCTCTAACTTGTGACAGTTGTTATAACAGAAGACTTTAATATATACCTTTGCAGACCTGGATTTTCTATATAATATTTATTGAACAAAAACTCTACCTTGTCACAATGATTAAAATAACTAGGTTTCAATTGTAAGATGTTTAACTCTTTAAAAAAAAATTTAAACATTTATTAAGTACAAGGGATTTTAAAAGCTGTATAAAGAATATATCAGTCCTATGTATAGTAATAATAAATGATGCTCTAAGGTTTACAAAACACTTCATGCATTCTCATTTGATCTTTTTAACTTTTGAAGTAGATAAGGAAAAATATTATACCCGTTTTATAGATGGGTATACTGGGACTGAGAGACACAATTATTTCTCCAAAGTTATATAGTCACAGAGCTGGAATTCAAACTCAAGTCTTCAGCTTCCATATCTAGTACTTATTTTACTGAACCATCGTGGCCTTCCTGTATTGTATGTTGTGGTTATTAATATTTGTGAAATAAGAAAATCTTTGCTTTGAATAAAGAAGTTGTCTAATAAACAATTGAGTTCAAACAAGGGTTGTAAAGGCCTTCTGATAACAATTTTCAGCACACAGGGATAAGGTTTGAGCCAAGGAATATCATATCATCATCACTTAGTAATGAGTTGCTTCAACTTTTCATTGGACAGAGGATACGTAAAGATATGTGCTATTTATGTCATTCAAAAGTCCCAGGATTCTGAATTATGCCATAGACAGCACAAATGGTAAGACTTGTTCCAAATTTGAGATGTCTCAGTACCACTCCTGAGTGTTTTTTGACTGAGGTGACCCAGTGTGGAAATGTTTGATAAAGCAGGATGAATCAGCATAAATTTATCAATTGATTCACAACATGGAGGAATGATCCGTTAGGGAGGGTACATGGCAGCATAGGTGACCATTATCTTTATAAGGGGAATTGAATAGTGTAAAACCTGAGTTGTACAAACACAAGCAATTTCAGGGATATTAAATGGGGGAAGACCCAGCACAGACTGTGTTTAAAATTGCTCAAGTGAACTTTTTTGGAACTAATGGACTATGAAGTGTGCCTGCTTACAACACTCTGCTAGTCTCTTTGCAACATCTCAGTAGTTAAATGTGATCATGGAATTTTAGAATGACTTACTGGAGATAGCTAGAGCAGGGATTCTTAATGTCTTTTATTTTATGATTTGTGAACCTCTTTGGCAATCTGGCAAAGTTTATGGAAAGCTTTTTTAGAATAATTGATAGGTTATGCCCAGTTTCAATTTAGAAGTTAATGACGTTAGAGATCATTTTTCTTTTAATCTAAGGTTCTTGGACCCCAAATTAAGAACTCTTGATGTAGACCTCTAGCTTCTTTTCATAGGGGAGGAACCTGTTATCCAGTGAGGTAGATTGCTGTCCATGAGAATTTTGTAGACTGTTTCATAACATAAGTAAATAATTAAATAATAAGGAAAGGCAGCATATGATTTAAGTGGAGAGAAAGAATACCAACTGGAATGATTGACAAAAGTTTCATTTTGAAGGTGGGTTAGGAGTTGGGCATTGAATAATAGCTGTTTTTCATAGTGGATTTGGTACTGGATTTGAAATTAGGAAGATCCAGTTTGAAACTTCCTTGGACTCTAGTTTTGTGACCTAAGCAAGTTACTTAGCTTCTTACTCTCACTTTCCTAGTTTGTAAAATAAGGATAATACCTACCTCACAGTATTGTTTCAAGGATCTTATGAAATAAGTCAATAAGTATTTGCAAAGCTCACCTACACATCTTTTTTTGCATTTCTTAGCATCCTAACACTTTGCAAGTTTTAAAGTGCTACATAAATGCTGTTGCTACTATCATTATTATAATATTTTTTAAATGTTCAAAGCACCTTACACACATTCTTAGAAAATGAGGTAAGTGCTGTTATTATTCCCATATTATAGATGAGGAAACTGAAGCTCAGAGAAGTTGTGATTTGCCTGGGTCATTCATAATTATAACAAGCGTTAAAAGAGGGGTAAAATTTGGAAAAACTTTCAGTTGTGGGGGAAGGGGACAAAAACCAATGTAATCACAAGAACATGTTCACTAAAGTGTGAATAGACCAACCTGGCACATATAAAGGGTCCATATGGTAGTAGAAAATAAGGATGGAAAGGTAAGTTTTAGTGCCAGGCTAAAATCTTTTAACTGTATAGGCTGTAAAGAATATGCTCAAAGTATAGAGCAGATTAATGCTATGATAAAAGTATAAAAGAATTAAATTGGCAGTTGTGTACAACATGGACTGAACCAGAGAGAGACCAGTAGGTGCTTATTACTTTGTATCTACTATGTCTCTGATTTATATTTAATTTTGTTTATATGCTTCCCTACATAGAGTATAAACTAATTGAGAAAAGGGATTGTTCGTATTTAAATTCCCATTAATACAGTATGTGGCAGCATCTAGGTGCTTAATAAAGGCTTGTTGATTGATTATTGCAGAGTGAAAACAGTAAAGGAGAGACACATGAGAAGTATTACAAAGGAAAAATGGACAGGATTTAAATGACTGCTTTATATGTAAGGTGCAAAAGAAGGCTAAAACTGAGAGTGAGTGATTTAGAGCTGAGAACTAAAGACCTCCCTTGAGAAGGTCCACATTTTAGAAGTCAATAAATGAAAAAGAAGAAATCAGAGTTAGAAAATCAAAGTAGTATAGAGTCACAGGAGATTTCCAGCTAAAAGACACTGGTCAAATGCAAGAACTGTTATTGAGAAACTTAAAGATTAGAGACTGAGAAAAGACTGCCTATTGGAGTTGCTTTTCCCATTATCTTTTGAGTATGTGATGACTCACTGCATTTGATTTTAAAATACTTCATTTGACTCTGGTTGATTATTCCTACTGCCATTTGGAATTAAAAGATCCACATAAGCAAAATTTAAACCAGTCTACCTAGTCAACCATCTCTATAGTCTTAAATATCTGAGATTTGGGGGGATTGGTCTTGGAGTCTGAGGACAAAGTAATGAAACATTAAATTCCTCGAGTAAGATCGCATATGTAAAGTGTTCTGCAAATACTACCATAAATGTTTGCTGTTGCTACTTTCACTACTTCTGTTTGTTGTTGTTACTTAATTGTTTCAGTTGTGCCTGACTCTTCATGATCCCATTTAGGATTTTCTTGGCAAAGATACCGGAGTGCTTTGCTATTTCCTTCTGCTCATTTTTACAAATGAGAAAACTAAAGCAAATTTTACTTGTCCAGGGATATACACAGCTGGTAAGTGAATGAGTCTGGATTTGAACTCAGGGAGATGAATATTCCCCGACTCCAGGCCTGGTAGTCTATCCACTGTGCCACTTAACTGCTATTGGTACTACTCCTACTGTTTCTTTATTCCCTTCTGGATTTTCCAAGAAGTTGAAGAAACTGTGTTTTGGTAGGGGAAAGATTTCGTTTTGACTTGTTGAAGAAGCTGTTTTGTAGAGTAATCTTCAGGAGGCATAGATTTATTCCTGACTTTGCAGTAGAACACCATCCCTTTACCATCAACCTGTGTGTAGTTCTAAGAACAGTGGTGTGCCTTTTGAAACTGTCATTTCTGAAGATATCTTATGACTTTAGAGTTAGGACCTGGTTGACTGTTATTATCATAAGAAATGTACCCTCTGAAAGAAATTTACTCATTTTCTAGGTGAGAATTATAACCTATTGCTAGTTCTGGAACTAATGACCATGAGAATTAGGTTTTTCTTCTTTTTAAGGGATATTTTTTTACCTCATCTTAAATAAACTGGTTCATAGTGAAGATTCCAGTGCAGAATGCTGTTCTCATGATTTGTTCTGTTATTTTTTTAAAATGCACTTAATATAAAAATAGTGAAACAACTAAGTATTTTCCTTTATTGCAGTGGATTTTCTCCCATCTTTAGTAAATCATGTAGTGAATTTGTTCTAGGTTCTAATAATTTTATACATAAATCCATTGCTATTGTTTTTATCCATTCCAAAACTTCTGCAGTGATGACCAGGTTGATTTCCATGCTTCTTCATAGTCCTTCTTACCCTGTGGTGCTATACTTAATTAGTTCACTGTATCTCATTATGTACTACATTAAACACACGTATTTAGCTCTTATCAGAATTGAATGTGAAAGGCCCTTTCTTTAAGTCTTCCTTTTTTGTCTTTATTCAGAATATGGCATGCCTATAATTTACTTGTCATTTATATTCTTCCCCTTTCATGGTATTTCAAGGCTTCTCTTTTCTGGGAAGTTTTCCTTGATTTAAATTGTTTTATGGGTGGTGGTGGTGGTTGTTTTTGTTTTTGTATTAACTCGGTCAATCTCAGTATACTTTGCTAGTTTTTTTTTTTTTTTAAAATAGGCGTTTCCTAGATTAAAAAAATACAATTTACATTCATGAACAGTTCTATACTATTTTCATTTTGTCCAGCCTGGATTACTAAACAAACAACTAGGTATCAATAATACCTAATAATAAAACTTTCCTGAGATATTTAGTGCTACTTAAGTGGTCAGAAATGTGAAGCTTTTGACCCAGATTCTTTTGTGTATTATTTTCTTTAGGGAAACTGTTATGTTGTGATTTTTATTTTTCCTAGCTTCACATTATGTTTCTACCTCAGATAGTCTTAAAGGAATACATACATTCATTGTACTCTTAAAATCTGAGAACTGGAAAAGAGCTTTAAAGTTAATCTCATCTTTATAGATCTATATAGGTTATAAATGAGAAAAGAGATTTATAAGAAAGGAAACCCAAAGTTTCACAGCAAGTTTATGGGAGAACTAGAACCTCAGTCTTTAAGTCCAATGTTTACATTGCACATGAGTCTGCTGTAACTACTCTCTACTAATGTCAGAAACATCTCCCTCTGATTTTATCTTCATTGTTTTTATTTATCATCTAAGATGTTCTTTTCAACCTTATGTGTTAACTTAAGGTCTTTACTTCTGTTGAATAAACCTAAATGCACTCCAAAAGTTGTTTGATAAGTTCTGTATGGCAGAAGTCATTCCTTAAGAGCAAATGAAGTACTGAAAGGAACTCTAGGTACTGAAGAAAGTCAATTAATTCAAATAATTGTACTAATTTTCATTTATAGAATATTGTACTATGTAGAGAAGTACTTTCAGTAGTTTGCATTGATTTTTCTTGCTTTTGAAATTCAGAATATTTGGAATTAGAAATATAGAAATCAAATTTATTCTGTGCAAGTGCTTCTTAATCCTAGTTTTATTACATCTGAGTATCTTCAATTATATCAAGATATTGTCATGAAAAGTGAAATTAATTGTAATTGATGTATTTTGTCTATGCAACACTTATCATTTCCAGAGAAAAACATCTTCCTACCCCCATTCCAGACTTAACTTCCTTGTGACAGAGTAATTAAACAAAAAAAATTTGAAATAGTGATTGAAACTGAAATGATATCTGACATTCTGTATTATTTTCCTCTACCTGTCTCCTATGAAACAAGTATTTCATTATTGGTTTTCCGGATTCTTAATTGGTTTTTCAATCACCCAGAGTTTTTTAGATCTTTTAATTTACATTTTTATAATTGTGTATTTTGGTTTTGGTTCTTATTTTGTACCACGTCAGTTCACATGAATCTTTTCGTGTTTCAGTTTCTCATATTCATTGTTTCTTCGTCTTTTGTTTTGTACTTTTGATCATGATCTTTTCCCATTTAGCAGTTGTTGACCACACAGGACTTTTTAATAAGTGAAGGCAGAATGAAGAAGTTAGCCTATTATAAAATTAATAGCTAAAAAAATATGCATTGTTGTATTATTTCTGTGATTCTGAGATTTTATTTTCCTTCCTTTTTCTTGTAGAATTTTAAAGTCTTTTGGGTTGGTCCTACTTAAAGTTAAAAATAGTAATACTTTGACTCATTTGTAATTTCCATGATATTAGAAAAGATGATTCCACATTGCTATCCCTTGATACCTTATTGTGTGGAGATGGCCTTGGATTCTGAACACCAAATTCAAGATCTGTCTGCTATGCTCAACAGGTTTTAAATATGGGGCCAGCAACAAATGATAGATACATATACATATATATGTGTGTGTATATATATATATATATATACATATATATTTATATTTTCTTTCAACTTGGTTGATTTTGAGACACATTACCAGTAAGCTTTTTATGTTGATCAAGGGAACTCATGATATTAAGAAAAATTTTAAAAATCCATCTATCATGTATAGTCTCCTTCTACTTTTACATTGATGATAACAATATTGGGAAAGGGGTCAGAGGATGCTAAGAGTAATGCAATCTTTACACCATCCATGAACATTAACTTAGTGGTTGATAATCTAAATGTAAAGTCTTTGTTTGGTGAATAAATAGATATACTGCTAGAAGAACAGAACAATCTCTCTAAGGTAAACCAGAAGACAAAGAGAAGCTAAAAATAAAGAAGATTAAAAAAAAAAAAAAAATTGCAAGGTTTCCTTTGGAGAAAAAAATCAAAGTTTGTGAAGTTAGTTTTTAAGTGCCACAAGAAACATTTAACGGGGCGCTGGATTGTCTTGTTGGGCCAATGATTGCAAAAAGATTACTATGAAGAGTTAGAGAAATTCTATGCAAAATGTAGTAAAATATTCCAAATGAAAATAGCTAACTTCAAAAGCAAAAATGAATATAGGAAAGAACTGTGAAAATTATATACGGAAATGTGGCTCAAGAATAAGAAATGGAAAATAACAACAGTTTGTAGGCTACACAGAAGTCTCTTGAATACATATGATGTATTTTACTTTCTTCAAGAAATGTCTCAAGATATTGAACATGCATGGAACCAGATGTCACCTCCCCCCCCCAAAAAAAATGAATTTGTTATATTGTAACAAGCATGAAACAACTAATTATAGATTTGAAAGTAACTTTTCATTTTCTGCCTTTGTAAAGTGAGACTAACTTTGTTAGAGCAAAGATTGAATTCAGTTAAGGATGAGTAGTAGAAGATAAGCCATGCAATTAAGACATCTCTCTAGGATGACTTATTTAAATACTATCAATATCAGAATATAGAAATGAAATAAGAGAAACAGAAAACATCACTATTTCCTAAGGAAGTTTCATCATAATGAGCCTAAAAATACATTTACTCTATTTACTAAGCAAATTGAAGTAGTAATCAAAGGAAACAACAATTTAGAATGTCAACTTTGTAAGGCCTTATAATCAAAGATGGTGGCATATTGTGAGTACTCTTATCTCATAAGGCAGCAAGAAGTTATGAAGAGAAGTGTTCAGAAACTTTGGCAAGTGGTTCACCTAAGCCAGGACATTGCAATAATATTTAAAGATGAAACTGGAGGGAGGATAGTGAATAGAAAAATATTAAAGATTTCTGTAAGGAGATTTTTAGTCAATGATACGGGAGCTACCACAATTGAATCCCAGTATTACAGCTGCATGAGGAAGTAGAAATGGTGTTTAAAAAGGTTACAAAACTGGACCCAGGTATACAGAAAAGGTTCATCTTGGAGACATGTTTTGAGGTTATTGAGGTCATTTAAATTTTTAAAAGTTAATTTAATTCTGAAGAAGATAATAGTAGGATACCAAAAGGTGGAGTATTCTGGGAAAACTTTTTATCAATTGTTGCAGAGTGAATTGCACAGAACTAGAAGAACAGTTTACATTATAATGTAAAAATTAACAACTATCAAATACTTAAGAACTCTGATCATTGTTTCAGAGCACTAGTGAGGAAGATGCTATCCACTTTCTGATAGAGGGATGATGGGCTCAATATACAGAATGAAACAGCATAGACACAGTCAATAGGAGAAATTATTTTGCTTGACTGTGCATAGCTATTATGAGGGTTTTGTTTTTCTTTTTTTTTTCCTCCTCTGTTTTGGAAAAGTGACAGGAAATAGAGAAAATGAATGTCTTTTTTGAAAATTAGATTTTTTTTCAATTAACAATGTTTTTATTAAACACTTGGAAAAAGGCACAAATCTTATTACTACCTAAAGAAATGGGAAAAAGTGATCCAGAAAATATCAGTAACTAATCCTTAGGCCTAATTTACAGTTTCCTAGGAAATTTTTGGAAAAAATTTATGCCTTAATTATTAAGAGCATTCTTTTAAAAAACGTACATGTTTAATTTTTGCTATTTGCCTTTATATCTTAGTCATTTCAACACTTTCCTTCATTGAAGCCTCCATTGGGATAAAGTTAAACAAGCAAAACATCAGAAACTTTGACCACCTCTTAAAATTTATACAAACAATATTCTGTCCTGGTATTCCTGTGCTCCTTTGCTGTTAAGGAAGAGTTCTTTTATTATTTGATCTCTGGGACTTTGTTTCATTGTTCAGATCCTTAGGAGTATATAATTGCTTCCTTTGCATAGTTGTAGTTGTTATCATGCTTTTGATTCCATTTTATTTTACTTTACATAAATTCTTTTTAATTTTAAGTTCCTCTGAATTCCTTAGGACATTCTAGATGGATGTATGAAAATTAGACAAATTGACTTTTGGAAGAACAGATCACATCTTCATAATCTCACAATTAACTGAAAAATTGTACTATACTCAGTTACCTAAAAAAGCATTTGTTTCAGTAAAACAAAATAACCTTCAGGTATCTTCCTTGAAAAAATAAAGAATTAGACAATTTCTTAAGAAATATAACTCCTCTGAATTAATATCAAACAATATAGAACAGGGTAATGTATTCTTACTAAAGATATTTTTCACAATTTGGACAGCATCTAATGCAGAGTCCATGTAGAAGAGGATTTTCTCCAGCTGCTCCTGCTTGACATGATGTATCAGTGTATACATTTCATGCTCATTTAAGTGAGATTAATAATTTGTCTTTCCTGTATTTGTAAGAAATTAGATGAAATAAGACATCTTATTGAACAAACAGTGATAAGCGGTTGGATTAGCAACCCATATTGCTGTTATGTCAGTACATATTTTTGAAACTAAGGAGTGGTCAGATAGGAAAAAGGACTCATTAAAATTTTGGGGGGAAAGGAAGAGGATGTTTAACAGTGTCACATGCCATAAAAAGGTTGAGATGGATAGAAACTGGAGAATGGATTAGATTTGTTGGTAAGATCATCAATAACCTTGGATAGGATATTTTTATTTATATCATGAAATTAGAAGCCAGACTAAAAGGGGCTGAGATATGGATGATTTCAGCAATTAGAAAAGCAATTATAATGAATCATAAAAAATGATGAAACGTGTTAGTGAGATAGTCAATTTTTACATTCACATCTTTAGTTTTTACATTGCTTTTATTTCAGAATAAATCTGTCTCCAGCAAGTCATTCTTTGTAATAGATTAAAAAGGGGGCACCAAAGCATCCAGTAAAAACAACAAATACATAAAAGTCTATAATTTTATATATATACATATATACACACACACACACACACATATATAAAATAGTTCATACTCATAACTTTATCCATTTCCCCACCTCGGAAAGAAGGGAGAGTTTATCAGTACTTCTCTAAGGTCAGCTTTGCCATTATGATTAGATGCTGCTCAGTTTCATTTTTGTATCTTTTTGTTTACATTGTTGCTGTCATTTTATTTTCCTAATTCTTATTTCACTTGTATCAGATAATATAAATCTTAACATATGCCTTCTCTGTCTTCTTATTCATTGTATCTTATGAGCACAGTAATATTCTGTTACATATTGTGTAGCTTAGTTTATTTGGCTTTTCCCACAGTGTATTGCTTAACTTCAGTTCTTTAAAAAAAAAAAAAAAAAAAAAAGTCCTGCTTTTGAACATTTAGTAAATATAAGACTTTTCCTTTTGTCTTGACTATCTTGTGGTACATTTCCTAGCAATAGGATCTTTGCTTTAAAAGGTAACTGTTTTTTTTCAGTTGCTTAGCATAATTCCATATTGCTTTCTAGAAAGGGTGCTGTTTAGGGTTTACCAACAGTACACTTTTGTGTCTTTCAGTGACTTCTCTACTGTTGATTCTTCCCATTTTATGTCATCTTGTTAATTTGCTAGCATGAGGTAAAATCTACACTTTTGTGTCTTTCAGTGACTTCTCTACTGTTGATTCTTTCCATTTTATGTCATCTTGTTAATTTGCTAGCATGAGGTAAAATCTTGGTTTGAGTCTTAAAGAGAAGACTTGATTGTGATTAATTCTTCATATAGTTCTTAATGGTTAGAAATTCTTGAGAACTGTTTCACTTTATTTAATGAAAATGATCCCCTCCCATTGATACCTGTATTTCTTGTCCCTGCCACATTGATTTTGTTTATTCAGAAGGTTTTCAGATTTATCTAACTGAAATTATTTATCTTTTTTTCTTTTGTGACCCATTTTAGGTTTCAGGGGTTTTTTGTCTATCCTGGGAGGTGTTGTTAGTCTAGACCCAATTTCTGCTAAGCTCTTTTCTGGTTTCTGCTCAGTTCTATCAAATAGGTTATTTACCCTGAAGTAATTTGTAGTTGGTTTGGTGAACACTGAACTAGTTAATTTCATTTTTGTCATTCTTCTGTATTTAATTTGCTTATAATTCTACTGATTTCTTAAACCAGTGTCTACTTTTTAACATGTAATTTGAGGTCTTGAAAGTATTCTCCCTTAATTTCCTGTTTAAAAAATACTTTTAAAAACCTCTAAATTAAAAAAATAAAAGCTATATCTTTTCTAAATTTTAATGTATTTATATCTTTAGGAAAAAAGCATTATTTAGATTGATTTTTTTTTTTATCATTGACAGGTATTAATGGATTTAATCAGTTTTTATATTTGTAAAAAATAATGTTAGATTCAAATACATTTGAACAAAAAGATTTATTTGTGACAGGAATGTTTTCAAAACAGCTTTTTAAAGTAGCAGTTTCAGTTTGTCATAAGTATACCATTGTCCTTTTTTCAGAAGTAGTAATGATTTGAATACATTTGGGATTCAAAGTGAGCCATGGCCAATTCAAGTTTGACTATTACTCATACAACTGTTTCTAAGTCATTTAGTTTGTGTTGTATAGTTAGATCACTATATGAATATATATGTAAGGCACATTTCTAGACATTGCATTGATTCTCTCATGAGATAGGTTAAAATGTGTATGTACTTTTTTGATACCACTTAAAAATTGTTTTCTGAAGTTAAAAAGTATTACATAAATGTAGTTGATACTTGAGTAATTTTTTTTTTTTACTTTGTTTTTAGAATTGAAGTTGGGAGAACTGCTTCATGATAAGCTGTAAGTATATTATTGAAGTTATCTTTAAAGTGGGTTGATTTAATATTTGTTTCAGATAATGTGTAGGTATTATAAAACTATTGGAGAATAGTATTCTCATGGAGAATTATTTAATCATATACTTTAGAATTTATAAAAAATGAATATTTGTAAACATTTATACAATCTAGTGAACTGTTTTGTGATACCATATACATTCATAGTCATAGCACTTGTTTAAATTTGATGATGCTATTTTTGGCTATTTCTTTGCCTAACTTCACTATAAGATTACCTGTGACCTTATGGTTGTCCCTTACTGCTCATTTGGAAGAAAGTAGAATCTGTAGAAATAAGTGTGTAAAGAATGTAAATTATTTACTTTCTTTTGCCCAAGGAACAGGTAGTAATGCAAAAATAATGGTATTAGGCAGTGGAAAGGATCTGGTTTTATGATTTTTCCACTGTACAGTGGAGCAACAACAACAAAGTGTCTATACACAGTTGTTCTGGCACCCCTTTGCTGAAATTTTGTGGGTTACAATATGAAATTCCAAATTCTTACCCTTTAACTACAGGTAATAGGTTTTATACATGTCTTCCTTTGACTAGGGACTTGAGACATATGCAAAAAGTTTTGCATTTTTTCAGCAGAAAATAAAGTTTCTACTCTTTGTGTTGCCCTAGGAGAAATAAAAAGTTTAAAAAAGAGCTTATAGTCTAGGAAAGAAGAGATTAATTATAGTAATACAGGCTATACTCACAAAATGTTAATGCTACCTTTCATTGTTTTTTGTTTTTATTAAAGCTTTTTTATTTTCAAAATATATGTATGGATAATTTTCAACATTCACCCCCTTACAAAACCTTGTGTTCCAAATTTTTTCCCTCCCTTCTCACCCACTTCCCTAGATGGCAGGTAATCCAATGTATGTTAAACATGTGCAATTCTTCTATACTTATTTCTACAATTATGTTGCCTAAGAAAGATCAGATCAAAAAGGGAAAAAAAAAATGAGAAAGAAAACAAAATGAAAGCAAATAACAAAAGAGTGAAAATACTATGTTATGATCCATACTCAGTCCCCACAGTTCTCTCTTTCTGGGTATAGATAGCTCTCTCCATCACAGGTCTACTGGAACTGGCCTGAATCACCTCATTGTTGAAAAAAGCCATTTCCATCAAAATTGATCATCATAAAATCTTGCTGTTGCCATGGTACTTCTCATTGTTAACAATTGGAGGAAGGCTTCCTAGAAGTAGCATTTGAGTTGAATCTTAATGTTTTAAGTATTTAATAGATAATTAAGAGGAAGAGAAAGAACATTTAAGATGCAGGGAGATAGCATAAGCAAAGATAGGGAGGTAGGAACATTTCGGTATGCTTGGGCAACAGTGAATGATTCTTTTGGAGTGTAATGGAAAGCATATAGAAAGAAGTAACAAGCTAAGTTTGGGGAGTATAGGGTTAGATTATAATGATATCAAAGGAAAGAGTGAAAAGGGCAGCAAACAGAACCTTGGTAAACAAGAATATCCTCTGGTTAGTGTCTGGACAAGGAGATTGAAAAGAAACAGTTTGAATGAACTGTGTCTTAGGAAATAAAGGGGGAAAACATACAAAAGAAAAAGTGTTCACCAGCATCTTAACCAAATCCTACTTTAATGATTCAGTAAACCCTATTGTAACATAACTTGACATACAAATCAAACAGCTGGTAATTAAGACAAGTTAGGTCTTGAATCCCAGAATCATTATCAACCTATTTGTTATAATGCTACCTCATGTACAAAGCCTTTTTTAAATTTTTGGAATTATCTCTCAGATAGCTATTTTCCTATTGTTGTATTTTTACAGTCAGTTAATTATGTTAGATAAGGTTTACTTGTATAAAATTTTTGTGTAACTAAGTAAATGGCATTCAGGTGAAATGCAAGTCTCAGAGATCAAAAGAACCTTTGTCAATAATAATAATAATAATAATAATAATAATAATAAGTAATTAATGACTGTTTTACATATTATTTACATAATGATATGTAATTAATGATTATGGACTGAAGGATTGTAAAAATGTTGGGGGGTTTTCTGCAGCTTTGGTCTTTTTGAAGCTATGTCTGCCATTGAAATGATGGATCCCAAGATGGATGCTGGCATGATTGGAAACCAAGTTAATCGGAAAGTTCTTAATTTTGAGCAAGCTATCAAGGTGCGTGATTATCATTATACACTAATTTTCATAATTTCAAAATTTTAAATAAAATGATAAACAGAAACATTTGTATTACTGTCATATTTACTCTAAAGGCAGCTTTTCTTCCAAGTTTCTTTAAACATTTAGATAAGTGTTACTTAACATTTATTACCACTGTCCATTTGGAACACACATACACACCCCCGGTAATTTTGTTAACTTTTTTTTTAGAATTCATTTAAAATGATAGAATAATAGTTCATTTGAAATTTGCTTGTCATTATAACAAGTAAAATACATTATGGTACTGTAAGACCTCATCAGTTTAAAATCTTTGTGAAACAAAATTTTGAATTCAATTATAAACTAAAATGGAACTTCACTTTATAATATTTTATATATATATATAATATTAATAGAAAATAGCTATACAAAACAAATGGGCTTTTTTAGCAAAAGGTAAGTTTGCCAGGAAGGTGGGTAGCATAGTAGATAGAGTGCCAGACCTTAAATCAGAAAGACTCATCTTCTTGAGCTTAAATCTGGCCTTTGATACCTGTTGTCTGGGTGACTTTGGGCAAATCACTTAACCTTTTTTTGCCTCGTTTTTCTCATCTGTAAAATGAGCTGAAAAAGGAAATGTCAAAGCGTTCCCTTATCTTTGCTTCTACGACTTACAAAGCTTTTTTTTTTTTCCATAATAACTCTGTGGAGTATTGGAAGTATTATTATGCCCATTTTGCAAATGAAGAAACCAATAGAAGTTGTGACTTGCCACTGGTCACACAACTAAGTCAGTATTAAAAAGAGTACTTAGTACACTGAATCAGATACTTAAGATTTAGATATAGTATCTTGAATAAAAACTGTTGTTTTGAATGGAAACAGTAAGCAAAATCTCACCATTTCCATTCAGATAACTAGGACTAATTACAATTAGTCTTTATCTTTTAAGAAGTAAGACTAAGAAGTTAATCAGTGTTGAGTGAAAGTAATGTAATATATTGTTTTCTTTCTATTTTTTAAAAAATTTGTTATGTATTTTGCTAAGTTCCTCCTTTCTTCCTAGATCAGATTTGTGAAGTTAAGAACATGAATTAACTTATTTTTTCTAGTTTCCAGAACTTGGAAGATATGAATTGTTATTGTTCTAGAATTACTTTTTAAGAAATTTCAATTAGTTTTTAGATAAAATGATATATCTTTGGTTACCATAAATGTGAGACTATGTAAACATAAGTATATTTCATAACTAATTTATCTAGATGTTTCTTGAAAATCAATTATGTGGGCAATGATTTTGTTTTGTTTTGGTTTTGATTGATTTATAAATTTTTGGTTACTGTTTACACATCTGATGTTCTTTTTTTCCTTTTTAGGATGGCACCATAAAAATTAAAGACCTAACTTTACCTGAATTGATAGGGATTATGGATACATGTTTTTGTTGCTTGGTAAGAATTGGATATAGTTTACTAGTTTCATCTTTCAAAACTAGGATTTAATTTTTTAAAGTTCAATTTCCAAAAATAAGTATATATTTTGACAATAAAGTATCTAATATTGGACCTCCAGTAAGAAATGAGTAAAATCTAGTAAGAGTATGTCATAACTTGGGGTATTGTTATGTCCTGTCTACTACAGGATCAAAATGAGGTTCTTTCTTTGTTACCAGGATCCCTCTCCCATTAAAAGTGGAGGAGGGGCAAGGCAAGGAGGAAGGGAAATGTTTTTTTTGTTGTTGTTTAGTTTTCATTTGATGACTAAGCCTCTGAATTTCAGCTTATCCTCCCTTATTCTCTAGTTCCTCCAGCATTGTATTCTTCCTCCCCATTTTTTTCTGTTAATGTAGTCTGGCACTTATGGCAATTTAAATATACTTAATACTGAACCTTTCTACCATAAAAAATATCATTGGCTACAAACTATATGTAGTGATCTCACGAGTCAAGTTCATCATTTATTATTTAATTATCTTCATTCAGATTTAAAGCATGGTTCTTATTATTGATGCTAATAGTGGCCCTAAGTGCTTTCCAGATTCATAATTGTCTTTTAGTCAATTCCAAGTCCAGACTTTAATAATATAATTGTAATGATCAGGCTACTTCCCAGTCTTTGGGCAAACTATTGTCTTTTAGCCTCCATCGGGTCCTCATGAGAGTAAGATCTTTTCTTCCTTTCTCACTTACTTCTTTCTGCTTTGTGCCTTAGACCTTATTTTTTCCAGTGAAACATTCTGGATGTTCTGTCTTGTTCCTCTTTGAGGATATTCTAGGGGGCTCTAACTGCTGTCACTGCACTTGGGATCCACTACTGGATCCTTACTCCATCTTCTTCTGTCTCAGCTTTTTTTTTTATCAGGTTCTGCACAACTGTCTCCTGGGCATCATCTACTCAACTGGCCTAGCTGGAGGCTTCCTTTTACCTCCCCATCCATGGGATATTATAATTACTCCTGGCAATATCCCATTCATGGTTTCACATTACATATTTTAAAGGTAGTGTGTATTGAATTTTACACTTCTAAAATACTTACTATAGGTACCTTTGTTCCCCTTCCTACCTCACAAGATAATTGTGAAGAGCACACTCAGCAAACCTTAAAATGCTATATAAATGTGAGTAGTTAGTAATCTTGCCTTTATTTTTCCATAAAAACTTGGTTTAGCTCTTTCATTTCCTTCCTTGTTTGTTTTATGGGGTTACAATAGACCAAGCTTCAAGGTGGTACTATATTATTATGGAATCAAAACCACACACAGTTCAGGTCTCTGCTTTGCAGTTTCAGAAACTCAGTTTTAACAATTTGCCATTATCAGACTCCTAGAGCAGTGATTTATTCCATACAAATTCACAAAGGACTGATTTATAAAGTAAAATGCCAATTTGCAGTGAGGACTATACCGTTTTAATGTCCAGAGCATTTGTGTCCACTATTCACAGTACCTTCTTCCTGATACCTTAGATTATTAACTAGAAATGAGAATCTGGTGAGTGTAATCAGAGCAGAGGGAATAGACTGATCTTGGGAAAATTCATAAGATAATACCCAGATCACATTTCTGTCTGCTCCATTAGAGTATACTTGACTGGTTTATATTTGCTGTATAGCATTTCTGTCTCTTATATAGTGTTGTATGAATGAAACATTCCTATTCTCCAATTCCCCTTTTTCTATACTTCTTGCTTATTCTTCTTTTTGAGCAACTCATTCATTATTCTCCTTTTCAACATATTTTTATTGTAATTCTGTAAAATGAGAGAGTTAAAATAGATGTTACCTAAAATCATTTGATGATGATATGTAAATTACCAAGTTTATAGATTGCTTTAAATTAATTTATATTATGAATTGCTTCCTTTCTGGTGGTATATAAGAATACACCTTAGTTATATCAATTCCAATATCACTAAATAGTATTAAAATAGCTTACTATGTTCAAGCTACTGTGCTAGATATTTTGAGGGATACAAAAGAGAAAAAGGCACTGTCCCAGCTCTTGGGACCATATAATGCAGTAAAAGAGATAAGATATATACACAAAACTAACTACAAAATCAAATAAGTAATTGCTTAATATAAAAAGGGCTGTGGCCGTTCAGAAGAACAAGTTAATACTTCTAGTGAGGGGAATCATGGGAGAATTCAAAATTGAGCCTTAAGAATTATTTTTAGGAAAAGTCCACAGAAGAAATAGCATGAATAAAGGAATGGAGATGAGAAAGTAAGCCTCTGTATCTAGAAGTAATAAATTGTCCAGTATGATTGGAGTATATAGTAAAAGAAGGGTAAAAGAAGCAACATTTGAAAAGTAAGCTATGACCTATTTGAGGAAACTTGGAGGTCAGATTAATGATTTTGGGATTTATTTGAAAAAGGCAGATCTAGTGTTTTGAATAGAAAATTTTTTTATGCTAGAAAAAATATCTGATTTCAGCTTATTCCTTTGAAACTCATTAAATGTGTAACCCTGAGTAGATTGCTTATCAGTCCTTTAAGCAGTTCTTTTAACACTTAAGTTATAGAGAAGGTGTTGAACTTAATGGGTAAAGGCTGTTCTTCAAGGAGCTACCTATACCAACAAAATCAGAAAATATCTTCTAACCCCTGTCCCTGGTCAACAGTGCTAGTAGAACAGAAAAGTGCAGGGATCAGGGGACCACCTGGTCAAAAATGCTCTAGGATGATTAATGTGGCAACAGATAACAGGATGAATTGTAGCAGAAGAAAGATAAGAGGCAGGAAGGCCACACTAAAAGCCAAAACTAGCTTAATGTTAATAAGAATAGAGAGAAGTAGCACATAACATCAAACTGGATATAGGAGCTAGGGGGAAAGAATCAGAGATGACATTGAACTTTTAAGCTTAAGTAAAAGAAAAGGCGGTTGCCATTTATAGTAAAGAAGTTAAAAAAAAAAAAAAAAGCCAGCTATAAGGGAAAGTTTATTTTTGTATTTAAACATTTTGAATTTGAGGTGGTGTTAGAAATTCAGGTAAAAACATTGCGATAATGGAAATTGAGGCTACCACAATGCTGGAAGATAAGTGAAGTTAGAGATCTAGATTTGGGAGTTAGTTACATAGATATGATTGTTGAAATCTTGAAAATGATTGCTCAAAGAGAAGAATAATAGGAATAGAGAACTTGGAGAGTTGCCAACAGGAAGACAGGACAGGAGATGCTGCCATCTCAGAGGGGACAACCAGGCAATTGAAGAGTTACAGAAGCTAAGGAATAACAGTATCCAGAAGGCAAAAATAGTTAGGACTGTGAGCATGCTACAGACAAGCCAAGAGAAGTCTACTGGGGTTAGTTTTGGGAGTTAGTGATAAACTTGAAAAAATGCAGTGTCAGTGCAATAGTAGAGAGGGAACTCAGAGGGACTGAAGAATGTTGCAGTGGTGACAGTTATTACAGACTGTTTCCTTTGGGAATCTGAGCAGTGAGAGGAAGAAGAGAAAAGAGTAGTGGGATTTGGGGAAGATTTTTTTTTTTTTTTAAATGTTGATTGGCCAGAATTACAGACAGAGGAGAAAAAGAGAGAGAGAATGAAGGGGAGGAATTGAGGGGAAGAAATGGAGTTGAAAGCATATTTGAGAGGTCAGTCTTGGAATGAATAAAGCCATATTTCTTCTGAAATGTAGTTAAAGGAAGTGGAGTAAATATATTTAGGATGGTCGTGATTAAAGTTGGAGGCAAGTTTTTTTGTTTGTTGAGTTTGGTTACAAAATAGAGTTTTGAAATGTTTAGGAAGAAACAATGGGGAATTCAGTGATTCATTATAAAGTGAGGGTATTGGTTTAGTTATATAAGGTCTTTCTTAGCAGAAACATCACTAGGCTTATACTTAATGACTTTTCAGCTTGATAAGAGATCAGAAGTTGTATTCTATTTGCACAGCTTTTGAGAACCTGATTTTAGTAGAAATTTTGTGTTGTTGATCAGGTACAGATAATATTTAAAACTAGTCTAGTTAACTGGGTTTCATGGATCTTGGCTATTAAGGTCAGAGATAGCTTGGAAGACGAGAAAGATTAAAGTACTGGACAATATACATTGTTGGGCGGGTTAGGATTAGTAGGCTTCTGAGAAGAATCTAAGAATAGTAAGACAAATAGACTGGATTAGTAATGTTCAAAGTAGTAATAATAGGCTGTATATGTTATGGTGGAAATAGGAGGTATATTGAAGTTCTAGATAAGTGGTAGACAGAGGTCAAAGTCTGTCCAGAAATGCAAAGATTTGGTAGAGTTTTTTCTTTTCCAAGGAAAGACTAGGTGACCATTTGTCTGGTATGTTTTATTGAGTTTGTTCTTGTTTTGGTACTGATTGAATTTTAACTTTGTATCTCTAGCACCTAGCAGAGTGGTTAGTACATAGTAATCAGTTAATAAATGTTTATTCATCAATTAACCATATGGCCTCTTACATTTTTTTTCTGTCCTGAAAGTCTGTGATTCTGACTTTAATTATAAAAATGAAGATAGCCTGAATTTGTAGTCAAGGATGTAGTGTTTTTGAGAGTATTTCTTAGAGACAGTTAATTGTATTTTAGTATGTAGATTTCTGTAAATCTGAATAACTGAAGGGAGTCAGCACTGAATATATTGAATCTTTTTTTTTTTTTTTCGACAATCCTTTAGTCATTACTTATTTTATATTTTGGGTCCATTGCATTTTGGAGGAATAGTCATTATATTGGGGGAATGGTCTGTCATATTAACTACAGGAACATTTTAGATTTTATAGACTTTGTTTTTGAATCATAAACATTTTTGTTCCATTTTAGATAACATGGTTAGAAGGTCATTCATTGGCGCAGACAGTGTTTACTTGCCTTTACATCCATAATCCAGACTTCATAGAAGATCCTGCTATGAAAGCTTTTGCTCTTGGTATCCTGAAAATCTGTGACATTGCAAGAGAAAAAGTAAATAAAGCTGCTGTTTTTGAAGAGGTAAATTGTGTGTATGTGTGTAAATTTATATGTGCATGCTGTTTATTTTGTAAGAACTTATTAGCATAGAAATTTAAGAGTTCATTTTAGGACCACTTTAATCTACAGATACAGAATTTGTCTCCTAAGATGGTAATGTAGAAATCTATGTTAGTGAAAATATTATCTCCTCTTCTTTACATAAAGTCTGATACATTAGAAAAAAAAAATTCTCTTTCACTTTGACATCTTTCTTCATAACTAATCATATTATGTCCCTAAGCTTAAGTTACTCTTAAATTTCTCATTAAAACTAACTTCAGGTTAATGGAATTTTCTAACTTTATATATAATTACAAGTGAAGAATTCATAAAAATGCAATATACATATTAATATAAAATATACATCTAAAAATCATTTATACAATAAAATCTCACTACTTTGAACTAATAAGAAGGGAGCCTGCTTTAATAACATGTGACTTACAGAATATTTTTAAAGAGACGTAGTATGTAGAGAGACTCAAATTTTGAAAATACTGCTTCATCAAGGTTCTTAAAGAATAAATATAAGTGATTTGTAATGAAAATTTAAATCAGTAAATAGGTACTTCTGAATGATTGAGCACTTTATCAATTGGTTCTTAAATATTCTAAACATTTCCCAAAGTCTTGTTTATAATTTATACTGTGAAAAAAGTCTTTGTTAATTTGTTCAATGAAGAAATTTTACAAGCAAAGGTAAACTTCATTTCAGACCCTAAATTATTACTAATATCCTAATAAATAAGATTCAGTGTCTTAATATATTTGAGAAATGAGACGTTTAAGAGACAAACTTGCTTTAAAATTTTTTTTTCTCCAGTTTTCTTCTTTCTAGTTTTGGCTGCTTTAGTTTTGTTTGTATAAAAACTTTTACATTTCATATAATCAGAAATGTTTGGTTAGCTTTATAATTTATTTGTTTCTTCCTTCTTTAATCTGGGCAATTTATATTTTTACAAGTATTTCTTCATATAATTGGGTAAAATAGTAACAGTTGATTTAATTTCATCTTTATTGGTGACAAATTTACCCTTTTCATTTCTGATGCTGACATTTTGGGAGTTTCTTGTTTTTTAAATCAAATTAACCAATGATTTATCTGTTTTCAGGGTTTTTTTGTTTGTTTATTTTTTTTTTCATAAAACCAGCTCCTAGTTTTCTTAGTTTAGTACTTTCTTAATTTTAGTTTTACTATCTCACATTTGATTTTCAGTATTTTTAATTGGAGATTTTTATTTTATTCCTTTTCTAGTTTTTTTAGTTGTATTCCCAATTCATTGATCTGCTCTTTATTTTATTGATGTAAGCATTTCGAGATATAAAAATTTTCCTTAACGACTGCTTTGCTTCCCATACATTTTGGTGTGTTATTTCATTGTTATTCTCTTTACTGAAATCACTATTTCTGATTTGTTCTTTGAACCACTCATTCTTTAGGATTAGAGTATTTAGTTTTCAATTAATTTTTAATCTATGTTTCCATGGCCCTTTATTGAATATAATCTCTAGTGCATTATACTCTGGAAAGGATGCATTTAATATTTCTGCTTTTCTACATTTGCTTGTAAGGTTTTTATGTCCTAATATAGTCACTTTTTGTGAAGGTCCTATGTATAGCTAAGAAAAAAGCATATTCCTATTTCCAGTTTTCTCCAGAGGTCTATATCTAACATTTCAAAAAATCTGTTACCTCTTGTAAATCATTTCATTTTTCCTTTAAAAATTTGGATGTTATGTTGTTTGGTATATGTATATTTAGTATTGATACTACTTTATTGTCTATAATCCAGCTTTTTTTAAAAAATTTATTTTGAATAGTATTTCCAAATACATGCAAAGATAGCTTTCAGTATTCCTCCCCTTGGGTTCCCAGTTTTGTTCTTTCTCTTCTCTCGTGCCCCTCCAAGACAGCAAACAATCTGATATAAGTTAAACATGTATAATTCTTCCAAACATATTTCCATATTTGTTGTGTTGTGCAAGAAAAATCAGATCAGAAGAGGGAAAAAAAATGAAAATAAAAAAAAGTAAACGAACAAAAGCAACAATAACAAAAGATGGTGAAAATATTATTCTTTGATCCACGTTCAGGCTCCTGATGGAGCTTCTGGATGCAGGTGACATTTTCCATCACAAATCTATTGGAATTGCCTTGGATCACCTCATTGTTAATAGAGCCAAATCCATCACTGTTGATCATCACACAATCTTGTTACTGTTTACAATGTTTTCTTGGTTCTGCTTACTTCATTCAGTATCAGTTCATACAAGTTTTTCCAGGCTTTTCTGAAATCGAGCTGCTCATCATTTCTTACAGATCAATAATATTCCATTACATTTATATAGCATAATTTATTCAGTCATTCCCCAACTGATGGGTATCCACTTTCTTGCCACTACAAAAAGGGCTGCTCCAAACATTTGTACACATGGGTCCTTTTCCCTCTTTTATTATTTCTATGAGATACATAGTAGAGACACTGCTGGATCAAAGATTTATAGCCTTTAGAACATAGTTCTACATTGCTCTCCAGAATGGTTGGATTATTTCACAACTCCACCAACAATGCATGTGTCCCAGTTTTCCACATCCCCTCCAACATTTATCACTATTTTTTCCTGTCATCTTAGCCAATCTGAGAGATGTGAGGTGGTACCTCAGTTAGGTACTTTGACCTAACTTCTTCAACTGTGGTTCATGACCATATATGGGGTCTTATCACTGAATGTAGGGATCATGAAATTATAATTTATTATCACTAAATGTTTGATTTGTTTACCTATTTTACGTGTGTATGTACTCAGGGTGATGTAAAAAAATCTCAGACAAAAAGGAGTCATTAGTAGAAAGAGTATAAGAAGCCCTAGTCTATAATATCTTTTAGCAAAATGTAGCTTCCCTACTTACCTCTTTCAATTAAATCTATTTTTGCTTTTCAATTGAGTCTGAGTTCATTGCTATCTCTCCTTTTTTATTTTTGTAATTATTTACTTATTTATTTTGCCTTAAATGAAGCATAATAGATTCTTCTCCAGCTCTCCCCCCCCCCCCTTTTTTTTTTCAGTGCTTCTCTCTGTTTCAGGTATGTTTCTAACATAAGTAGGATTCTGATTTTTAATGCATTCAATTTTCAATTTCTATTCTGTGGATGATTTTGTCTCATTTACATTCACAGTTAGGATTACTGTGTATTTCCCCCGATCCCCTCTTTCTCTTCCTTTTCTTCTCTTTCTTTTCCAACTTCTTTATACTCTTTCACCTTCCCCTCCTCAAAAATTTGTTTTGCAGTAGAAACTTGAATGCTTGAAAGATCTTTTATTTCATTGAATGTCCATATTTTCTCCTGAAGAGTTATACTCAGTTTGGTGGGTAAGTTATGTGATTCTAGTTCTTTTGCATTCCAAAATATTATATTCCAAACCCTCTGATCCTTTATTATGGAATATCATATTTTAATTATGTTTTAAAATGGAATATTTTGTGTGACCCTAACTATGCTCCATTATATTTGAATTATTTCTTTCTAGCTTCTTGTAATATTGCTCCTTGATTTGGAGGCTCTGGAATTTGTCTGTAGTATTCTTAGGAATTTTAGTTTGGGATTTCTTGCAAGGAGGTGATTGGTAGAGTCTTTCAATTTCTATTTTACCTTTCTGGTTTTAGGATATCAGGGCAATTTTCCTTGATAATTTTTTGATAATATGATGTAAAAGCTCTTTTTTTTTAATCATGGCTTTCAGATAGTCCAATAATTTTAAAATTATCTCTTCCTCAATTTGATTTTCAGGTCAGTTTTTTTCCACTGAGCTATTTTACCTCATCTATTTTTTCATTCTTTTGATTTTGCTTTGTTGTTTCTTAATGTCTCAGGGAGTTATTAGTTTCCACTTGCCCAATTCTAATTTTTAAGGAAATTTATTTTCATTGTACTTTTGTACCTCTCCTTTTCCATGACCAGTTTTTAGGTGTTTTTTCTTTATTTTTTGTACCTCTTATCAAGTCGTTGGCTCTCTTTTCATATTTCTTTTTTTGCATCTTTCTCATTTCTTTGCCCAGTTTTCCCCCTACCTCTCTTATTGATTGTTAAAATCCTTTTTGAACTTTTGCTAAGAATTCTTGTTGAACTTGTGTCAACTTCACATTTTTCTTTGAATCTTTGCTTATAGGTGTTTTGACATTGCTTTCTTCTGAGTTTGTCTTGAGCTTCCCTGCCACCTAAGTAACTCTTTAAGGTCAAGTTGTTGTTGTTGAATTTTCTAGCTTACTTCTTGACTTTAATTTTATGTTAAAGTTGGGCTCCGATTCTGGGATGGGGTGGGAACTTTGCAAATTTCAGGGTTTTTTGTGGTGCTATTTTCAGAGATAGGTCTAAGACTCTGTAAGTTTTCACTGTTCCAAGGTTGGGTGATCCAGAGAAAGTGTGGTCGCTGTTCTCCACTATGGCCTTGGTGCTATGATCTTTACCTAAAAAGGGAACTTGTTACCCTATAATCAAAAGTGTTAGAGTTCCTCTTGGCGCACTGTGACAAAAAGGTCCCCCCTGCTCTCCTGAAGTTGTAATTTCTTTTCACTAGAACTGAGAGAAGGACCCATGCTCCTTTGTGAGTGGTCATAAGCACTCTTCTCTGAAATTGAACTGGAACTTCTCTTCTCTGAACTGTGACCAGGGCCCTGCTTCCTCTGCAACTGCTAGTGCTTCATCCCAGAACTGCTTATTGGCAATACAACAGGATCCTAAATCCACACCAGCAAAGAGTCGACTCCCCTGTATTCTCTTTCTGACCATTTGTCAGACACCGTTACTATTTGAAGCTTTTGTAACTTCTTCAATGTCTGCTGCTAGTATCAAGGCAGCCACCCTACCTTGGCCAAAGCAGACCTTTCTTGCCAGCTCCTTAAGTTGGTCTTAGGCCAGAAATCATTTGTCCTGACCTTTTTGTTTGTTTGTATGTTTTGCTGCTCAAGAATCAAATTTGAGATATTATTTTAAATTTGGGGGAATTTTGGAAAGTTCTGGTGAGTTCTTGCTCCTGTTCCACCATCTTGGCTCCTCTATGTTTTGGGTGCTTCCCCCTCCTTTCCCCTTGAGTGTTATTATGTACGATTATCCCTTCTACATCATGGAGTCAGGGTATGGTGTCTTCATGATCTGGAAATTTCATGTAAAATTTTTTGGCCCTCCCTTTGTAATAGAAAAAAAGTCTGAATTTTTTCTTTTTTGAGATGTTTTTTGTACCTTACTGTAAAATTTGGATTAAATATTTAGTCATAGGCTCTGTGTCATCTACTGGACTTAACATGTCATCTGTGGCTTCTGCAAAACTCCCAAACGGTTCCCATTCTTAGCTAGCCTGCAATATATGGAAACAAAGATGGGGAAAATTGCCATGTGGAAAGAGGATAGCTGTAAATTGTTCTAGTTCTGTACATTTCACTCTATATTGATTCATACAAGTCTTGTCAGGTTTTATTGAAACCATCCCTTTTTTCATTTCTTAAGGTATTCCATTATATCCCTATACTTTAGCTTGTTCAGTCATTCTTCAGCTAATGGACCCTCCTTCAATTTCTTTTTTTTTTTTTTTAACTCCCCCAAAAAGTGCTGCTATAAATATTTTTATATTCATGTATCTCTTTCCTCTTTCTTTTTTGAATTACATTTTAGATAGCAACATCGAATATTTTGTTCTTCAAGTGTACAAATCTATATCCCTGTATATAGGAGTTGTTTGTATAATCTGCATTTTTGTGGAAGTTAGTAGGATGATTGACACACACACACACACACACACACTTATAGTCACAGTAACACTCACTTGTTAATGCAGATACAAGTTGCTTTGTTTCTCTGTAGAATCTAATATATTTAGGCTTTTTCTGTATTCTAATTTAACATACAATCACCATTTCATCCCCCAAATTTTAAGGTGTAAGATAACAAGTACAACTAGAAAGTTTTAAGGGTTGCAGTTCTAAAGAATTTAAGATAGAATATTCATAGGACGATCTGCATATACACTGTTAAGTAAGAATTATATTCATGCTTAAGCTAACCTATATTGATTATGGTATCTTTTTTAATTCAGTCAGCTGGATAGTATTAAATTAACAGTCTTTAAATTTTAACAAATATCTAAATCTTAGATGACAGAAATTTGTTTTTGATTCATTAAAAACCAAAAAGGAATTTTGAACAAAAAGAATGATATTTAAATGTGATTTATGAAATTTTTCTTGGGTCATTGGAATGAACTAGGTGGATAATTTTTCCCTTCCCACCCAATTTCAACGTTTGATTTTTGCTTTTCATTAGCCTAGGTAAATCATAATTTTATTAGCAATTGAGGCATTCTTGCTCCACAGTAATCTTTGAAACTGTACTCTTACCTTGTAACAACGATTATATATTCATCTTTCATCTTTGATATCTGAGTTCTTTATTAATATGAACTTTCACTTCACTTAATTAAAATTAATAATAACTATACTTCACAAATGAAATTATTAAATGGTAAGCATGTTTAACTTGCCTATAGAATAACAATAAGTTAGAGACAGACATAGGGTTAATATTCATTACTTCAAGTATATTCTTAGGGAGAATGTTTAGATTTTTATGCATTTAGACAAACAGCATGAAACTCTCCTTGCTGTGTTCCACTTATTCACAAACAAGGAATAATTATATTAGAAAGATATAATGAATGACTTAGCTGTTCAGTCTTTGAATTTTAACATCATTATTACTTTTTTCTTTAGGAAGATTTTCAGTCAATGACCTATGGATTTAAAATGGCAAATAGTGTGACAGATCTTCGAGTTACTGGTGAGGCTTTTTATGTGAAGTAGCCTTATATTTTTACATGTATCCTTCATTAAACTAATATGTTACCTTTTAATCACAATATGTCTACTTTAGGAATGCTAAAAGATGTAGAAGATGACATGCAAAGAAGAGTAAAGGTATGTATTTTCCTCTTATTTTTCTTTATCATCATATCTTTGTCCTCATTATTAGAGTATATTTTTACTTCTTGCAAGTTGAGGTTACAATTTAGGAGATACTACTTTGACACACTAGATATCATCCAACATGGATACCTTAGTATTTGTCTTGCTCCTGTGCCTTTTTTCCCCATCTTGCTATTAAAATAGTAATCACATAATAGTGCACCTGCTCCTGGAAGGGTGTGAATATGCTACTCTGTGGGTTCCTTTCTCAAATCCTGTGCCTGCTTAGATGAATAACTTCCTTTCCTGGGTGTTACTCCTTTATATGTATTATAGTCTGTTTTTAGAGTATAAGCTCCTTGAAATCTTATGCTGTACATCTCTAACACCTACTATAATGCATGGTACTTAGTGTAGGTACTTAATAAATCCTTGTTGGATTCATTCCTTCAAAGTCTTGGGAGAGTTTGAGATATTTATATTTAATTTTAATTAAAAATACTAAAATACTTTTAGTGTTAATCAGGATTTTAATACCAATTTAGTTGAATTCATGGAACATTTGTTAAATGTTTCTTGTATGAAAGACAATGTACTAGGTGCTAAAGGACAGTAGTAAGAATTATCAATTATTTAAATCATTCTAATTATGTGAATATTGAGGACTTTGATTATATTTTAACTACTGAAAATCTAGTCATCTTATAACTTTGTTATAAGATTGTTAGCAAAAATTGAATATACAATTAGTATCATATTTTTATGTAACTCCAATAAAGATGATATCCTAATGATTGTGAAAGGAAATATCTGATCTATTCTTACTTAATAAACTTAAAAACTTAAACTTAAAAAACTTAAAACACAGTGCTTTATATTAAAAAAAAAAATCCTACTCTTCCCAGATTTGTCTAAATTTGACATAGGTAGGAACTATCCTTTGGAAAGCTCTCTTGGGTTTTAAAAATAGCTATGGCAATATTTAAGTTGATATTTTTTTCTACCCATGAGATTTGTGAAATGTATTTTTTACAGTGTTTTCATTCTATGAATAGCAAGAAATAAAATGACAGTGCATTTTCCTAGTTATTGTTCATGTTTTAATTGTCTTATTTATAGTAGGTAACTCTTGGTAGCTTTCTTCCTAATAAGTGCTTTTTATAAATGGAATTAATATAAAGAAAATCTTTTGCTTTTATTTTTAAATACTCCTTAATGCCGGTTGGAATTTAATATGGAGCTGATGATAGCTATATCCTATTGACTTGTTTCTTTTTTTTTTTTCCTACTTGATGCACTGTTTGGGGTTGTAATTCAAACTTTTTAAATTTTAGAGCACTCGAAGTCGACAAGGAGAAGAAAGAGATCCAGAAGTTGAACTTGAAGTAATTGAACTTATTTTCTGGTAGATAATATCAGAGAAGTCTACCTCTTAATATTATAGTTTTATGAACTGCGTTGTAATATATGGAAGCTCTTTTTAAGGTATTTCTTCAAAAAATTGGACCTTGCAAGGGGTTTTTATTTCCCTTGTGTTTATATTGATATAATAATAATCTGTTGGGCTTATCTAGTGTTTTCTTCCAAAGACTGCCAAAGCATTTTCAAATATGTTGTTTCAGATATCCTACTGTATGAGGTAGGAAGAAGTTTTATGTTTGTTTTCCAAATAGTTAATGAAACTAAGATTTAGAAGATCCTAGGAACTTGCACAAGATCACAAAATTAATGGTAAAAGGAGTCTAAACTTCTTACTTCTTGCCTAAAGTTGTTTTTAATTGATCATTTTTGGTTTTTTGGATTTAGATGAATTAGATTTTTGTAAAAGACGGTATTTTGAAGTCACACAGGAATAATCATTTTTATAAATTGGAAATTTATCTTTTCTGTGGACTCATAGATCAGAACTTAGGCTTAGACTTTGATATGTGGTTAATAATTCAAAAGAATTCAAAGTAGCATACAAGAATGTCTTTGTAGTGTTTTACAATGGAAAAAGACTTTCTAATTAAAGGAATATTTAGTATTTTAAAATAAATAAATTTAGTAGTGTTGGAAAACATCTGCTAACTATGAGGCATTTCTTTTGTTTTAGCATCAGCAATGTTTAGCTGTTTTTAGCAGAGTGAAATTTACTCGAGTGCTACTGACAGTTCTCATCGCTTTTACTAAAAAGGAGGTAAGACACTCTTTCATTTTGTCATTTTTTTCTGATGAAATATCTTTATGTGCCAGGAAAATTGTATCTTAAAAATATAGGCCAGACTTTCTTTTTTGATCAAGTGATGATTGTGACTATGCCCAGCTGAAATATATCCATGACCAAAAAGTGAACTTGGATTTTTTTTTTTTTTTAATTTGTTTGGTATGGAACTAGCTACTGACTCCACAATAAAGTTTTTTAAATAATCAAGTTATCACTAATGTGAAGAGCCAGTTTTCATCCATACACCTAATTGTTGTAATTGTGGTCTTCCAAATCTTTTCACCTTATCCAATTTTTTAAAACTGTAGTCCACACTAAAACAGAAATGTCACAACTTCAATTTGCCAATTTCTTACAATCTCATGTGGCTTAAATTTTATAGAAATATGCCTTTAAATGCCCAGGATATTTTATAATAGAATTTTAAATAATTAGATACTAAAGATGGAAGTAGACAGTTGGTCCTTTGTTTAGCTGGACTTAGATAGTCTTCATTCATTTATAAAAACCAAAGAGATTATTAAAGCGTTTAAATGAAATGAGTTTGTCTTTTTTTTTCCCCCCCAACATAACAATATTTCCAAATGCTGTTTAAAGTTTAATAGCTTAAAATTGCACAAAAATTTTTGGGATATCTTGTATATCAGTGAAAATATGTAATGATACTTTGTGACTTTTTTTTTTTTTTTTTTTACAATAATAGCTTTATTTTCAAAATACATGCAAAGATAGTTTTCAACATTTCCTCCCTACAAAACCTTGTGTTCCAAATTTTTCTCCCTACCTCCCCAAGATAGCAAGCAATCTAATAGTTAAATGTGTAATTCTTCTAAACACATTTCCACAATTATCATGCTGCACAAGAAAAATCAGATGAAAAGGGGGAAAAAGTGAGAGAGAAAAACAAGCAAGCAAATAACAAAAAAGATGAAAAATTATGTTGTGATCCACACTCAGTTCCCACAGTCCTCTTTTTTGGGTAGATGGTTCTCTTTATCACAAGATCTTTGGAACTGGTGTGAATCAACCCATTGTTGAGCCACATCCATCAGTATTGATCATCATACAATCTTGTTGTTGCCGTATATAATGATATCTGGTTCTATTCACTTCACTTAGCATCAGTTCACATAAGTCTCTCCAGGCCTTTCTAAAATTATTCTGTTGATCATTTCTTATAGAACAATAATATTCCAATCCATTCATACCATCACTTATTCAGCCATTCCCCGACTGATGGGCATCCACTCATTTTCCAGTGACTTATTTTAAAAAATATTTTATCGTCATTGTTTTTTGTGCTACAATCACTTCCCAGTACCACACTTAATCTATGCCTATGTTTGCCTCCAAAATAGTTTGGTCATTATCCAAAACTTAGAAAGTTGCAGACCCTTTGATCCAGCAGTGCAGTTCTACTGGGTCTGTATTCCAAGGAAATTATAGAGGCGGGAAAAGGATCCCCATATGCAAAAATATTTGTAGCAGCTCTTTTTGTGGAAATAAAGAATTGGAAAATGAGTGTATGCCCATTATTTGGGAAATGTCTGATTAAGTTATGGCATATGAAAGTAGTGGAATATTATTGTTCTATTAAAAATTGATGAGCAAGCTGATTTTAGAACGGCCTGGAAAGATTTATATGAACTGATGCTGAGTGAAACAAGAAAGAAACATTGTGCACAATAACAGGACAATAACAAATTCTGTTATCTAGTGATGTTATCTGTACATTGTTGTAATTATTTTATATTACACGTTTATTTTTTTCTCATAATACTTCTTTGCTCTTTATTGATTCACCCATGGATTTTTTTGTATTTCTTTGATTTCCTCACATTCGTAATTCCCTGAGAAACAGAATGGCATAATGGCTTTGTCAATACTAACTGTTTTCAAGTCTTGCCTCTGACATATCCTGGTTCTGTGAATCCCTGGCAAATCACTTAACCTTTCTGTGCTGAACTTCACAATATGAATACATATTATTGCTTCAAATATGATTAATTATGGCAATTATTTCCTAATATTGAAACATTGTTGCATCAATTAATTTTTCAGACAAGTGCTGTTGCAGAAGCTCAGAAACTGATGATTCAAGCAGCAGATCTTCTGTCCGCAATTCACAATTCATTACATCATGGGATCCAGGCACAGAATGATACCACAAAAGGAGGTAATCATGCTTTTTCTTCCTATTCTTTCTGAGGAATATAATACCAGACAGTATTCAATTTATAGACAAACTTTGAAACACAAGTATGTAAGTTTCTTGGATCTATCTTGCTTTTTCCTATAAGAACAATAAAAAGAACATTAAATGCGCAAGTCAACCAATAAAAGCTTGTTCTAATCATCATATAACTGAAGAATAGTAATGGTTCATTACTAATAGTTATAATGTTTTAAGGTTTAATAAAGTCCCTTCCTTAAAACAATCCTGGGGCAGCTAGATGGTGCAGTGGATAAAGTACCAGCCCTGAAGTCAGGAGGACCTGAGTTCAAATCTGGTCTCAGACACTTAACTCTTCCTGGCTGTGTGACACTGGGCAAGTCACTTAACCCCAATCCCCTCAGCCAAAACAAAACAAAAAAAAAAAAAACAATCCTGAGATAGTCTACATATATATTTGTTCATTGTTGAGGAAACCAATGCAGAGAGGCTAAGTGACTTACTTGCCCATAATCACAGAGTTGATGATTGTCAGCAGGGATTTGAACCCAGGAATCCTGATTCTTTAAGTTATGTTCTTAGATACCACAGAATCTAACTTCAGATCACAATCTGTAACAGTATTCCTGTAGGGAAATGAATTCTGAGTTCCAGCAAGAGATGCCAGGGCTACCTCTTCCTGTCTTCATCCTTGCCAATAGAAACACAGATCATTTTTCAGTCTCTAAGGCACTGGCTATGACTTATATGTCCTAAGTTAGGAGCTTAAGGGGGATTGGGAAGATATCATTAGAAAACATATCCAGTCAATGTTTTTCTCCTGTTCTCCTTCAAAGCAGCTAGAACTAAAGCAGAAAAGTAGGGATTGAGAACTTGGAATGGGAGTAAATGCTTAAGTAGATTTATGGAATTTTCTTGCCTTTCCCTTTGCTCTAAGGCTGTCATCTATTGTTGGATGGTTGAAACTGGTGAGAAGAAGTTAATTTATAGGGGTAAGGGACAAAATCTATATTGTATATATTTTGTCTTCTTTCACAGTCATTGCAGATCCCACTACTTAGGTTGAGACTTTAGAACTGATACTGTTTGAAAATCTGAATGTATCATCTCTTGATGGTAGTGGTGATAAAGATACCTCTTGATGGTAGGGGTGGGTGATACTTTACCCATAGAACAGAAGGAAGGCTAGTTAGTAAGGATGGAGAGTTATTTTGTGCAATCTTAACAGAAAAATTTAGTCTATATGCAGCCTTGTTGGTATAATTGGAACAAGATTATTTTTAAGATTGAATGTCATCATACTATATATCCTATGAATCTAGATAATTTGTTTGCTTGTGTACATCTGAGTGCTGGCATGGTACACCAAGTTGAACTTCTTGAGATACTTAAAAACATCAATGAAAGAGCATCAGCAATTGGGCCTTATGAAATGATCAGTTTTAAAGTAGCTTAAAATATAATCTGGCTTTATTCATTTTTCAAGCTTTAGGTTATTTTAGCCTATCTTAGAGATTGTGTATTTAATCAGAGCTATTTTACAAGGTCCAAATGTGGTCATTGGCCTTTTCATGTGATTATTTATTAAAGAGAAACTTCTGGTAGAAATCAAATAGACAAGAACTGGCAATGTAACAAACCTTCGCAACCTATTAACTGTTTTCCAAATCCTTTCCAACCTATATTTAGTTCAGTGTATATGATGATAATTTTAATTTTAATAACTACTAATTTTATAAGTCATCTACCTAAATATGGAAGAATGTATTTCATAATAGAGAATAACTTAAAAGTTGGTCTTAAGAAATCAATTTTGAATTCCTTAATTTTGAAATTTGATTCTTTTTTTAGTCTTGTAACTTATTCTGGTCAGGTATAAACAGAACATGTTACCAACTTGCTTTTTTAATCCAAGAAGACTGTGTTATTTTCTATTTAAGAATAAAGATCCTTCTAACTAGATCTTTATTTAAAAAAAATACTTATTTAATTTCTGAAAATCCTTCATTAGAATATGAAACCTTATTATCAATCACTGTGCTTAAGGGCTTTGGATACAAAGAAGGTAAAATTATGTCTGTCTCCTGCCTTCAGGGAGCTCACATTCTAATGGGAGAAACAACAGAAGCAATTATATATATATATATATATAAAATAAATCCAATGTAAATGGAAGGTGTAAATATTAAGAAACCATTAGGTGTGGGGCAGGAGAGGGGAGGAAAGGAACTGGGAAAGATTTCCTGCAAAAGGTGGCATTTGATCTGAGTTTTGAAGGAATATAAAGAAGCTGGGAGTCAGAGTTCTAAGCTTCAGGTACTGCCAATGAAAACACTATCAGAGAAAGGAAAGTTATGAGATGAAAAGTCATCATGTGCAAGAAATAGCATATAGGCCAGTTTAGCTAGATATTAGTGTACATGAAGGAGAATTAATGTAAGATAATTGAAAAGGTAGCATCAGTGAGTTAGTGAGTCAGTAAACACTTATTAAATGCCTGCTTTATGCCACTTACTAGGAATATAACAAAAGGCAAAATCTTTTAGTCTATGTTCTCATAGTGTAATAGGGTAGACAATGTACAAACAGCTATGTAGAGGATTAGAAGTAACCACAATAAGGAACTAGAATTTAAAATTATCAGGAAAAAACTTGTGTAGAAGGTAGGGCTTTATATTGAACTTGAGTTTGAAGGAAGACTAATAGTCAGGAGGCAGAAATGATCAGGCCTGAAATTGTCAATGAAAATGCTGAGAGTTGAAAAATGAGATTTCTTAGCAAGTAACAGCAAGGAGGCCACTGTCACTGGATTGCAGAATATGTGGGAGAGTGTAAGAGGGGAAGAAAATGGAAGGAGTTTAGATTGTGAAGGACTTTAAATGCCAAATAGAATTTTGCTTTCGATTCTGGAGATGATAGAATTTATTGAGTAGGGGCTTTAAATATCCAACAAGGCATTTTAGATTTAATCATATTTGATGATGAACTCAATGATTTGGATGAAGAAGGGATATAGATCTCCTTGGTGTTCATATGAATGAAGAATTTGAGGAGATTGATGAGAGTACAATCATGAATGGGCTGATTGAAGAAAATGAAGGAGATCTAAATGACAAAGTCAGCATTTTAAAAAAAGATGGAAAAGAGCAGATAATATTGACTTTGCTGGATCAATTCTAGGACTAAGACAGAAAAAGAAGCAGTTCTTCAGTGATTCCAGTTTATTTCTTTTAGATGAAGTGTTTGGCCAGCTGAAATGTTGGTTACAAGTTTGATGATGTTGGGATGAATGCCAGAGCTAATAAATACAATGCAAGTATCAAACAATTTGAGTGGGAAGCTGAATGACATGATTGGCTTCATAACAGAGATGTCAAAAGTCTTATCAGGAAGAAAAAAAAGGAAAAATTTAAGAGGGTTCCAAAAAAGAAAAGAAAAGGCAAAGGAAAGGAATGAGCCAAAAATTTTTTAAGAGCTAATTATTTATAACTTTGAAATTCAACTTTGAATTTTTTTCTTAACCATGTTTTTACTTTTATTCTGCAGCTTTTAGGCTGTTAACTTAATTTTTAATAGACAGCAAGTAAGACCATCAAAAAAATTTTCATTTCACTGGTGAAAAAATTCAGAGGGTCAGAATTGCTGAATGACTTGGCCAAGGACATATTTCTAATTTGTAGCATAATTAGGATAAAAAAAAACCTATTATACTCTTAAATCAACAATCACCATGCTTCTGTTCAATGAGAAGCATCATTGTGTGGTGGTTTATCAGATTCAGATATTTTGGTATTTTGTTCTTGGCAGCAAGTGTCCCTTTTCCTTATTTTTATTTCTTTATACCTTAATTGGCCTCTGGTAATTTCACTTTTGGATTATTTGTAACTAAGCTTGATTAGTATTTACTGAATGTCTATTGTAAATATGTAATATCTATTCAAAGTAATTTAGTGAGGAGGGAAAACTGTAGCAGACATTCCCTGCATCAAAGGTGCTTATAATTTAATTGGAATGGGGAGCAAAAAGTTGAGTGGAGTAGATTTTCAGTATAAACAGATTAAAGGATTTTAACACACACACAAACACAAAATAAAAAGTATACTTCTAACAAAACTTCTAGTCTTTCTGGCTTCAAGCTTGCTTAGTTTTCTTTAAAATCTCCATGTATTTTATTTTGAGTGTGACTGCATAATTAAAAATCCTCACAGTTACTTCTATAATCAGTAATAAGATATATACTCTTAACTGACTTGAAGATCTCATGCCTTCTGAATACAATTTATTTAAATTTTCTTGAATTAAACCCTCAAGTGTTATATTTCGTGTGTGTGTGTGTGTGTGTGTGTTACTTTAAATCCTTTTTGGAACCAAATAAGATATAAATAATTTCTTCTTTATCTCTTTTCTATTATAGTTTTCATTTCCTTTTCCAGTTTGGTAGTAATTTTGTACCAAACTTATATATTTGCATATATCATGTGTCTATATGTGCACACACATGTTTGTATGTGTGTATCATGTTTATATGTTTGCACTTTTTATTACATTAATTCTAGGGACTTAGGATGTTTTCAACAGATGTTTAAACTTTGTACTTATGTCAACTTGACACAATTCTTAATTAAGATTTAGAAAACAGATTTTTTTTCCCCAGGGTGTGTAATTTGAGCAAACTATCTGCCTGAAAAGTGATCAGAAAGATTTGGTTATAGGTAAAAAAAATTAAAGACTTTGAGATTAAGTGACTATTTACCAAAGAACTGAAAATTTAAGAGGATAATAATTTTTTTTTTTTACTAGAAATTTTACAATCAAAAACTTTGATCCTTTCTTTTCCTGTTTGGCTATTACTAGTCATGTACATATAATTTAATTGTTACTGAGTAATAATGTAAACATCATTCAGCTGAACTAAAATGAAAAAGTAAATACAAAAAATGACATGTATTTGATTAGTATATAATTTGTTTTTGGTAAGTTAAGCAGGACAGAGGATTTTATATACTTTTAAGAAATTGGTTTAAAAATGGATGTTAAATTAGATTGTTGTTTAAACAAGAAAAACATGTTATACAAACATGTTCGTAGTATTTATTTCTCATTAATATTTACTTACCATGATATTTTTAGTTTTCGTTGAGTTTGTGTTTATTATTTAACGTACTGCTTATATTTCAAAGTTAGAAATGTGGTATTAAGATAAATAAGATTTTTTTAAAAAGTAATTATGGTTAATCATTTCAAATGTATACTTGATAATGCTTTGAAAATGAAAATGTTTATACTTATGTCCAAAGATGCAGTTCAGTTCAACAAGCAGTTTAAAATCGTCTCTTTTGTATATGAGGCAGGTATGTGGTGCTGTAAATAGGGTTCCAGACCTGGAGGCCTTGGGTTCAAATGTGGCCTCAGATACTTACTAGCTGTGTGTCCCTGGGCATGTCACTTTACTCTATTTGCCTCAATTTCCTCATCTATCAAATGAGCTGGGAAGGAAATGGCAAACCACTCCAGTGCATCTTCCAGTAAAACCCCCAAAAGGGATCACAAAGAGTTGAACATGACTAAAAACTACCGAACAGCACTTTTACATACATGCAAGGCACTGTGATAGATACCAGGGATACAGAGACAAAACTGAAACATTTCCTGCTCTTGATTTACAATTTAGAGAGGAGGTAAAACATGTATACTGATCAGTAAGTATGGGCTAATTTCATAATTTGAGGAAGGAGAAAACTCCAGTAGTTACGAGAAAACTGAGCTGGATCTTGAAGGTAACCAGAGAAGGTGAAGAGTCCCAGAGATGGGAAATAGAATATTGACTTTGGAGACCAGCAAATAAATTTGATTGGTAAATAGAATGCACAAAAGAGAATAAAAATTCTGGAAAAGTAAGTGGTAGTTATATTGAGGAAGGTTTTAAATGTCAGACTGAGAATTTTGTATTTTAAAGATTCTAAGGAGTGAATGACACTTTCTAAGCAGGGCAGTGGTTGTGTCACACCTCAGGAAGAATATTAACTTGGCAGCTATGTGAAAGATATATTAGATGAGAGGCTGAAAGTAGAGGCTGATTAAGAAAAGTTAGGAATCTGTCCTTTGACCTATCTATAATAAATGTCAAGATAATATGGGAGGGAAGACCTACTTGATAGTATACTCTCAAATGTTTTAAAACCATGTAAAATAGAGACATTCAGTATTTGTCATAGTAAGCATAGTCATTAGATGCAGTGTTATGTAATGTAAAGAGCAACAGTATACTTGGAAATAGAAGACCTAGTTTGAATCCTGTCTCTGCATGTAGTACAGCAGAGAAATTCTTTAAAAACAAAATGCTTGATTATTTAGCTTATTTCAAGGAGAGCTTACTTCACTTTTAAATTTGAGAGGTGGGGTTTAGGCAGGTGATTTGTATCTATCAGCCTAAAAATTATTTTTATAGAATGGATTAGACTAGTTCTTCCTTATTCTGTCTTCTTAACATAAGTTGTCTTTAGTTGAAATTATGTGAATTCCAAAAAACACCAGATATATATATATATATATATATATATATATATATATATATATATATTCACATACATACATATAATCAAATTAAAGTACTTGATGTATTACACAGACTGTAACACTGCTTAAAGGTAATAGGGATCCTATTATAGTACTGAATTTCCTAAATAACAGTTTTATTATTGAAAGTTCAGGAACAGAAAATTGCAAAACATATTGAAAAAAATACATCTAGATTTGTTTGGGAAACTTTCAAGCTGGCATCTTGCTCTGCTTTACAGAGGTTCACTTAATATATTTAAATTTATTTAATGCAGAGGTTAAAATTAAAAGGAAAGATGAAGGAAAAAAATCTTTTTTTTTCTTTTAGATCATCCTATTATGATGGGTTTTGAGCCTCTTGTTAACCAGAGATTGCTTCCTCCTACCTTCCCTCGATATGCAAAAATAATCAAAAGGGAAGAAATGGTCAACTATTTTGCAAAACTTATAGATAGAATAAAAACTGTCTGTGAAGTTGTCAATCTAACAAATTTACACTGTATCCTGGTAAGTAGAGAAATTTCTGGTGTGGAAAAAGAACTTCACTTTAGTTCATATGAATTTTTGATAATGGAACTCTGAGCTTTTAGGGATGGTTGAATACTAAAAAAAGTGCTTTCCTAAGAAGGAAGTTAGTGGTCACCTTAGAGCTATTTAATTACAGAAATGGGAGCAGAAGCCAGGTTGTAGAAGACTTTTTATATATATTAAGTAAAGGTAGCATGCAGAGGTAAACAAGAGGTTTGAGGAATTGAACAAAAAAGGAGGGAAAAGGAAATTAAACACAAGTAGAAGTAGGCCCAAGCAGATTTTTTTTTTTTTAGATTAAAAATTGAGATACCAAGAATCACTGAAAGAGTGAGGCTTGATAGTAGCTCATTTGTCCCTTGGTTATCTTTTTTTAGTAAGAGAAATAACTAGAACCTTTATATTTGAGTTCCATCCTCTTTCTTCCTGCAAGGATGATATGCTTAGTTATCCACCCTTACTAAATTACCAACAAAAACATATTTTTCTGGACCTCATAAAGCTGAAGTGTATTGTTGTTGTTGTTGTTTTTGAAATGTTATACTCTTAGAATAATGTTACAAAAATGTAAATATTTTTCAAGTCTTTACAGTAGTTAGCAACTTCAGTGATAAAAACTTAGAAGAACCATTTCCAGTTCTTTGTTTTGCTCTGAAATAAGCAGGCATTTGTCAATATTGACATATCAGTGTTTATACTTGGTAAAAATTAAAAATAACTTTTGGAATCTATTGGGTTGTAGTAAACTTGGATAATTTTATAAGGGAAAAGACTTAAAATTGTCCATTGTGCTTATAAATAAAATTTGGTAGTTCTTGCAAAATGGACAGATTGTCATCTTGAGATGTTTGTTGTAGCCATGAAAAAGTGTTAGCTACATCCATGTCATTTAATTTTTATATGTGAATTGTGTGATCTTTTGAATTTTTATTAATAATATCATTTTTTTCCTTGAACATGTATTAGGATTTTTTCTGTGAATTTAGTGAGCAATCACCCTGTGTTCTTTCAAGATCCCTGCTTCAAGTAAGTTAGTTAGTTTTGAATTATCTCCCTATCCACTGAATTATTGTTATGTATTTTTTAAAATAAGCAAAGTAGATGTTTAAAGAAAAATCAGTTATTATAGAACTGTACTTTTACTTGAAGAATTGATTTTTTTAATGTAAATATCAGTAAATCATTACTGTGGGCTAAATATTTTTAAATGCTATGCAAAATATTGTTGGTAGTTGAGAATTTATTTTTTGGCATGCTTAAGAAAGTTACTTTGAAGTACTGTTGGGTTTTTTGTTTCCTATTTTACTGTGTACTTAACAAATCTGAATATTTCTATGTACAAAGAACAGAAAAAATCCTTACAAATAAAACCCTCTGTTACATATGTAATACTACTTTCAATATGATGTTGTTATTACTAGATTTAATAACTAAATATTATGGAAGAATTTAAACATATTTAGATTACCTCACTGTTCAACTTAGTTTAACTAGCTTTATAGTCTAGTTCTGACTTTTCAGTGAAATTATTATGTGCTTTTTTATTTCTTATATTTTAGTTAACTTTACTTTGAGAAAAGCTAAGGAGCAGCATTTTCTTATTCTTCCTATACCATACCCAGTTTAGAAATAATTTGTAACTTTTATCAGTGAGTCAATAACATATGTTTCGTGTAGTTAGACACTTCAGTCACAGTTCTTCATTCTCCTGGTATCTTTCTTTATAGCGATCTAAACCGTTTCATTTCACAATAATGGCAGCTGTGTGTAGTAGCAGTATGTGATAATTGTGGGGAAATTTCTAATAAATTAACATTTCCTTTAAGACTACTTTTCTAGTGGATAATAAAAAGGTCTTTGGGACCCATCTCATGCAAGACATGGTGAAAGATGCACTTCGGTCATTTGTCAGTCCTCCGGTGCTTTCCCCTAAGTAAGTATCTTAAGAAATTTTACTATGAAGTGTTTACATAAAGCAAATGACTCAACCTTTTGATGATCATCTGTCTTTATCAGGCAGATATAGATTATATTTTCCATATTAGACTTGTGATAAAGTACAGAGAAAAGAGAAAATTTGTTGTTATCTGGAAAAAGAAAATTCCTTATTAATCAAAGTGACCACTTTGGTCAGGCAAGTTTGATAAAGTTTAAAAGACTTAGGCATGGGATTCTATTTTTTTTAACTTGATCTCCTTTGTCCCAGTCCTAAGTGGTCAAATTTGTACTGAGTTTAAAACAGAAGTAGAAACGCCATTATAATAATGAAATATATTTGTAAATATGATGTATATATTGTGCAACTTATGATTGGGTTATAATTCTCAAGATGAGCAAATTGGGTAGCAGTTTTCTCTTATAGAATGTTGGTCATCTAAATGATAGTTTCATGGATCCAACCTACAAGTCCCAAAATTATTATTAACTTGATCCCTAGTCCTAGGAGCCAAATTAGTACAGGAGAGAGGAAGAGAAAGAATTGAATTCCCCCCATCCCCTTTCATTAGACTTCTTCCATTTTTGTACCTTGTTCTGACATCATAGTTCTCTCTTTAGGTATTCAGTGTTTTTGTGTTGCCCTAAATTCCCTCACTGCAGCAACTCATAGAGGCTTTTTTATGCCCCAGTATGTTTTGTGCTCCAAAATTTTTAGCTAAATTATAAGGGAAGAAGTAATAATAGTACGTATAAATATATAAGTCACTGATAGCTTCTTTATTCTTAGTAATGTCATTGAATACAAAAAAACAAAAATTGGTTTTACTCTGTAAGGTCTTAGCACTTTATAGAATTCCCTACTTTGGTATTCTCCATGATAAATATTGACAAATAAATGGTGCATGATTATCTTCATTGTGGCATGTTTTATTTAATGCTCATCCCTAGCACCACAAAGTGAGATGATCCATGTGTCCTGTGAAATTAATTCTTGTTGCCTTCGGATCTATAATAAAGCCATCTCAGCCAATTTTGTTATTTGCCTTTCTAAAAAACTGTGAACCATCCTTCCATTTAGTCTAATCTTCCTATATTCTGATTTCATCTATAATAAGTATATATCAATATTGAAATAATAATTGAATTAAAATAATGTTAGATTTTTAGTCACTGGAAAAGGATCTTTCAAGAACCCTGGCATTTAAATTAATGTTTATAGAAGTCTTCATACTTATAGATCATAAATATTTTCTTCAAGAAGAGAGTTAGAAGGAACTGGATATGTCTGAATAACATCACAAAGAATTTAATTGATTCTGTCTTAACTCATTACTGATATGGGGAGATGTTCTCAGATCATCCCCTTTCTCATAGCCAGACCATTAAATTGTTGGAACAATATCAAAGCACAAAGTAGAAGAAAAGATAAAGATGATAAGAAGATATACTACCACTATCTGAGCCATTTAAACAGGATACTGATGCTAAACATAAGAAAATGGGGAATGAATAAGGAAACATATCAACATATACTGTTACCATTTCCTGTGATAGTGTACTTCATGTAAAATTTAGAGCCACAAGCCAAAAATTATTTAGGTAACATCTTAGCCAACAAATTCTTTTCCAAACATAAATGTATGGCAACCAAGCATAATGAGCGATATTGTGGTGGAGTATGGTGGAAAAGTATGAGTAGTACTATCTCATATATCTGTGAGAAGCACTGGGAGGAAGAATGTAGAATTCTTAGATTCAGATCCAATTAACCATTTTACCCCAGAGTATTTTACACTAAATTGTAAAGAGGATAGTGAACAGAAAAAGGAAAAAATTGACAGGATTTTATAATCAACTTTTTTTCCCCTCATTATTAGCAGTGGATTTATCATATTTGAACTCTAGCCTTAATTTTTCAATATCCTATGTTAGAAGTAGAAATGACCCCAAAGAAAACCAAGATAGAAGCAACCACTAGACCAAGCCAAGTAAGTATAGAGAAAGAAGATCAGCAATAGAGGTGACACAATTTTAAGGATATTAAGGGAAAAGTTCTGAAGATGAATACAGTGAGGCATAAAGGATTGGAAAATATAGGCAATAATCCTGTGAAGAAAAGGCAGTTTTACCCATACATATAGTCATATGCCTACTATCCTATCTATAAAATTTTGAGAGCAATCTACACATACTGAGAGCACCTTTTGTTTTAATATAATTTCCAGCCTCAAACCATTCTCCCCCGAATTCTCTAAGATCAAAATCTGATCACTATAAATAGTGACTGGCTTCATTTTATTGTGTAAACACTATTGTAGTTATGCATGTTGTCTTCCTAGTCTGTGTGTTTCATTCTACATCAGCTTATACCTGTATTCCTGTGTTGTTGTTATTTTTCATATTTGTTGATAAAATGCTGTAATTTTTAAATTATATTCACATACTACAGCATATTCAGTCATTCTCCAGTACCTACTTTGTTCCATTTCTTTGCCACTACAAAAAATGACACTATGAGTATTTTGACTTCAAAATGTGAAATCTTTCTGCAATGTGTTTTGGGATCAGAGTATGATTACTTTTAGCAACTTCATACATAATTCCTAATTGTTTTACAGAAAAGTTGAACCAATTCAGCACTCTACTTATAACTGTTTGAATATGGTAGAATTTTTTTTTTTTTTTTTACAAATAAATATCTTTAACAACTACATTTTTTTCTGGGTAATTAATCACTTTATTAATTATTCAAGCAAGTAATGAATAAAAAGATGAACATTGTCAGCTCTCCTAAACCAAAGATATTTCAAGGAAACCTACTCATTGCTTGTTGTTGTTGTTCTTTCTTGAACAAGATCAATGACATCTAAAGATAATATCTTGACTTTTTTTTTTGACATGTGGCAATACATTTATTCTTGTTTGTTTGATCTTTTAAAATTAAAGCTTTTTATTTACAAAACATATGCATGGATAATTTTTCAACATTCATCCTTGCAAAGCCTTCTATTCCAAATTATTCCCTCATCCCCTCCTCTATATGGCAGGTAGTGCAATACATGTTAAATATGTTAAAATAAATGATAAATTCAATATATATATACATATTTACACAGTTATCTTGCACAAGAAAAATCGGATCAAGAAGGAAAAAAAATGGGAAAGAAAACAAAATGCAAACAAACAACAACAGAAAGAGTGAGAATGCTATGAACAACTACATTTTTACAACTATACGTTTGATGAAAAGATGTATAGAATATAAGACCTGAGTGCTTATTGATTATGGGGTGGGAGGAGGGTTATTTGTTTTTTTTAAAAACATTTGAATCATCAGAATAAAATGGATCCTTCAGAGTTATTCTGTAGGCATATATTAAAATTATCCAGTTATATACTAAGATGTTTTAATAGAAACGAGAGAGAACTTAGTTCATTGATCTGCTGATTGTTAATAAAATGTTAAACAGGTGAGTATATGCTTTCCAGATCTATTTGTCAGTTACAGAGTTAAGGTTTCCTTTTTAATGATGAGATTCTCCAACTGTTCCTCTTTATGCATGACATGTTGATTGTGTAGCCACCCACAATTGGAAAGTCTCCTGAATGAGATTTAAAATACTCAAGAGTTTGATGTAACAGTCTATTGAGGAAAAACTAAATGGATAAAAAATATCTGTGGTCCAGACTATCCATATAGTTGCATGAATGGTTTATATAGTTGGACTATCTATTTATAACTATCCATATCCATATCCGTGTGTTGTTTATATATATATATACATACATATATATGTATAAGAATGTAGGCCCCGAATTGAATTTAAGACTATTGGGCTCAATCACATTTGTGTAATGTATGGGAGGTTTTGATAACCCCAAACCTTGCCTTTATGACAAAAGAATCATCTTTTACAAACAAAATTTGATTTAAGGTGACTGTGGTTCGTGGAATAAAAAATCTCTGAAGAATCAAAATTGTGAGTTACTCAAAAGACATTAATAGAGACATATGGCAGGCAGACTGTAAACATATCATCAATAACAAATAGTATGCAATAAGTAAAATAAAAAGATATGACCAGAAAGAAAATTGATCAGATAGCAAAATATGATGTGTGTTGAACTAGAATTTGTATAATATTGAAACCGAGAAGAAGACCCCAAAACCTATTGAGTGAACTCCCATAAGAATTTATTGGAGCCCTTGGATATGATGGTCACAGGATAAGAAAACATGTGGATTGTGATCTGAATTGTTGGAGAGAGAGTACATATATTAAGGAGATTAGGGAGTCCTTAATATAAAAGGACATCAAATTGATGGATTTTCAATCTGTCATAAGTCTCAAGTTTTTCTCATTAGGGCACCTATGACAAGACAATTTTTTTTGGCCTGGTGCTACATAACAGTATGTAAGATGACATTTGTTGACATTTTACTGTTCTACTATTTTCTTTTCTTGAACTTTTTTTTCCCCTCTACTTTTGTTTTAGGTTTGCCAGAGATAATCACAGGCATATAGTCCAGTTGATGGTACTTAGATTTAAAGAAATTGCTGATCCTTGTCCCAAGCCAAATATAGTTTAATTTTATTTCCTGAAAATTGTCTTACAGGTGCTGTCTGTATAATAATCACCAGGCTAAGGACTGTATTGACTCCTTTGTTACTCACTGTGTTCGGGTAAGAATTCACTTATTATAGATAGCATAGACTAGCAGGTCACTATAATTTTGGTAAAATACAATGTGGGGTATATATATAATCTTTCAATATTAGAATTTTGTAGTGTGTGCTACCCAAACTGTTTTGCCATCCAGCATTACCAGTAATTAATAGATTTCTCTCACCTACTTGATGAGCCTTAGTAGATTCTCTGTCTAAAATAACCATATTTTTCCTTGCAAAAATAAGAGTATAAGTATGCCATTAATCATTCCTATTTCTTTTTAAAGCATGTTAAGAACATATTTTTTTACTTGAAATTAAATGTTTCCCCCAAACTGAAACCTTACATTTGCCATATTCCTCTATCAACCTCTAAATTGCTTTATGAGAATACCTCATTCCAAAGCACAAAGACCACTTTTTAATTTAGCTTATAATATTCTAAAGCCAAGCTACAATGTAGGAGTAACTTGAAAAATAATAAATTATTTTTATTTCAAAAAAATTTTGGCACCACTAATATGGGATTTCTGTTAAATTTATACCTGCTGCTTCCCAATTACTGCTATATTACCTCCAAATAAATGGTTTTGCTGAGCTAATTAATAGTACAAGTAAGATTTTTTTGGGGGGGAAAAAGATTGAAATTAAGATGCTCAGTAGGTTATTACTCAAACATGAATTCTTTGGAAGCCATCTTCAGGTATTTTTTAAAGTCAATTTTGAATTGACACATTAAATAGACACTTAAGTTTAAGTGCCTCCTGGTAGATGCTTAAGAGATAAAAAGTTTTGAGCAGCCTCCTGGAGCTAATGTTACTTACTGTGATTAATAATTTGTATCATTTTTATTAAATAATGAAGCACTTTTAGTAGGTGGCTCTTTGGTCTTATTCAGGTTACTGTATTATGCAAATACATATTCATATAGTTTTGTTCCTTTTTATTCCTAATCATACAAGCAGGTTTTTTGTTTTGTAATGCTTTAAAAAAAATACCATTTACTATTTCATAATAATACTCCCCAGTAGAAGCAGAAAGTAGGTATGTTTCCTCAATCCTCAAGGCAAGATCAGGCATTGTATATGTGATTCTTTTATTCCTGCTTACTCTGTTCTGTATGAATTTGTACAAGTGTTCTGAATACTTTATATTTATTGTTTATTATAGCACTCTGTTATTCTATGTTCCCATGCTACAATTTGATCAATTGTTTTTCTACTTTGTTTCCCTTTTTTGTGATACCACAGGGTACTGATGTGTGAATATTTCACAATATATAACACGTTTTTTCTGTCATTGATTTTTCTTTTCTTTTCTTTTCTTTTTTTGCCATTAATCTTCTTGGAGTTTTCAGTAGATCTTTGGATGAAAGATTATGCACATTGTGTCAATTCATAGTTTCAGCAAAAGTTCCTTAATGCTCTGTCTTCCTATAATTGCTTCATTGAATGTTTCTATTTTTAGTCATCTTAGCTGATATTATGAGTGTGAAGTGAAACCTAGAGTTTTAAACTTGGAATGATTGAGTACTTTTTTGTGTAAGCTTTAGTGATCATTTTCATTTTTTTCTCCTGAAAACTGTATCTTTGAGTACTTATATATGATAGAATGATTCTTTTTTTTTTTTTTTTTTTTTAATTTTTTATTTAATAGCCTTTAATTTACAGGATATATACATGGGTAACTTTACAGCATTAACAATTGCCAAACCTCTTGTTCCAATTTTTCACCTCTTACCCCACCCCCACCCCCTCCCCTAAATGGCAGGATGACCAGTAGATGTTAAATATATTAAAATATAACTTAGATACACAATAAGTATACATGACCAAAACATTATTTTGCTGTACAAAAAGAATCAGACTCTGAATTATTGTACAATTAGCTTGTGAAGGAAATCAAAGATGCAGGTGTGCATAAATATAGGGACTGGGAATTCAATGTAATGGTTTTTAGTCATCTCCCAGAGTTCTTTTTCTGGGTATAGCTAGTAGAATGATTCTTTATATGTTTGTTAATCCCCTGTATATTCTGATTGTCAAACTTTTATTTTATTCAGATAGGAGTTCTCCCTTAACTCCTTTGAAGTACCTCTTTCCATTCTCCTCAATTTTTTTTGTTTTGTTTTTAATATTGTGACCATTTCAATTTGTCACATAATACATTTGGAATTTATTGTGTTATATGATGTAAAATGGCCTAAATGTGGTGGGAAATATCTGGCACAGAAGCCATATGAGGTCTGAGAAATTCTTTGCTAAGGCAACCACAGGTGGTGATGAGCAATCTCTCACTATTTGACTTTTACACATTGATAATTTTGAGTGGTCCACAAATGATGTTATAAATATCCAATTAGCCAGGCAGAAAAAATGTAGCCCATCCCTGGCCTAAATGGTATAATTCACAAAACAACAAAAGTCAAGAAATGGATCCCATTCTTGTTATTCATTCTCACTGTGTGACGGCTAGGCAAATCATTTGGCTTATATTGCCAAAATGAGAGTAATCATAATTGTATTTACCCATATTATAGGATTGTGTAAATCACATAATTTCTATGAAAGTTTTTAAAGATAAAAATATAAAATATTTATAGATTGATAGATTATTTCAGAAAATATTATACTATTCTTTCTCTTCCCCACTCCTTTATACTTCCCCTAAAAATTATATTTTTTAAGTTTTAGTTTATATTTATTCAAGCATACTGTGGGGGGAGGAGGAGTAGGATCGGAAGGACCAATATTCAAGTCTCTTCTTGCATGTAAGATAAGGCACTTAACACAGACTGGCCTGAAATAAACAGGAAAGGAACTCTATCTTTTTTAGTATTTGCACCTCTTTATAGCAGCTACAATTTAAAAAATTTCTAATAGATTGATGGGCATTTGCAGGACACAAAGAAGCTTCACAAGTAGCTACTTTATTATCATTGCTGGAAACTCTGATATATATATATATATATATATATATATATATATATATATATATATGCACATATGTATACATACGTATATATACTTGTATATGTTATATATATATATAATAGGTATATGAAATAATGTGACATCCTAATACCAAATATTAAAAATTTTGTAAATGTCAAATTTTTATAATGTGAATTCTTTGGATTTAATTTCACATTAATGATTAATAAGTGATATATTTTTCAGCCATTCTGTAGTCTTATTCAGATCCATGGACATAACAGGGCTCGTCAGAGAGATAAATTGGGTCATATTCTTGAGGAATTTGCTACCTTGCAGGACGAGGTAAGTAAGAACCAAGAAGTTTTTTTCCTACTAGAAAAGAACAATTTACAAAATAAAATTGTCAGCAAAATGATTGTATTCTTAAAAACCATTCCAGATTTGAGCCAGCATTTCTATTTTAATCCATCTCACAAAATAGACTGTGTTTAAAGAACAAATATAAAATATTTCATTATGAAATCTGATTTTTTAAAATTTAATTTAATGTTTTCAGTGAAATGACCTTGCAAGTAGATGTTTTAAAAATGAAGGGTTTTTTTCAACATTAAAAAAAAGGAATTTTACAAATAGGGTTTTAGCATTTGTACCAAGTTTACTTTATGCTTAAAAGATTTAAATTTCCTAAATTTCTAAATAAAGCATTATTTAGTGGTGAGCACAGTTGATTGAAACTCTCTTTTTGCATTTTATCTTCTGTAACATAATGGAGACAATATTAGCAAAAAGCATTGAGGAGAATTAGCTTTCATTAAGTAAGAATTTGGTGATATGAAGCCTATTAGAAAATACAATTTTTATGGGAAGATGGGATTGTACTTTATTTTCGTGTAATTTATTGTCCTGCCTTCATTTCTTTAAGTTTCTCTACTATCTTAATTAAAATTATATTTTATGACAATGTTTTAAAATACTTTATTCTCATAGGCAGAGAAAGTTGATGCTGCACTTCACAGTATGTTGTTGAAACAGGAACCTCAAAGACAGCATTTGGCCTGTTTAGGTACCTGGGTCCTTTATCATAACCTTCGAATTATGATACAATATCTTCTAAGTGGCTTTGAATTGGAACTGTACAGTATGCATGAGTACTACTACATATATTGGTAAGAGAACACTTTAAAGTTATGTGTTAAGGAAATAGAAGAAATCATTGCAAAATATTTTTACAAATTACTTTTTCATGGAGCCAAATAGAAGACTTAAATAAGTCTTGAAAAATAGATCAATTTGTTGAAGTCTCAGTGTTTACACTTAATCTATAGGCAAGTTATTTAACCTCTCTGATCTTCATGTTTGTCATTCATAAGATAAGGGACAACAGTTGCCCTAAGTACTTCACAGGTTTGTTCTGTAAAACAAGAACTTGGAAGACTTTTAAAGTTCTATGTAAATGCAAAGTTGTCATCTATGATTATATTACTGTTGCTTTATCTTTTTAAGCCATAAGATTCAGATAGCCTGGTGAATAGATTTTTCAGATTTTGAAATTAGTAATTTTTAAAAAAACTATTAAGAAAGTAATTACACATTGATTTGTAATTATTGCTATTTAGAATAAAAGATTAGTTCCATATCTTAACAATTAATTAACTTAGAAATGCTGTTTTTGAAATAAAACATTTCTCTTGATAATGAGAAATGTGGCAGGCCTAGCAAGTATGTTGTTTGGGAAATCACAGGTATAGAAGTGGAATCATTGAAGAAAAATAGCTGGCAGAGCTAATATTTCAATCTCAAAATTTCAAATTTCAAATCTTCAAAACTCACTTTCTTGGTCTAGTGAAGTTTGATGATACTTCTTAATTTAGAGTTCTTACTATTCAACAAAATGGAAAAATTACTAGCAATATTGCCATCTTGTGGCAGTTGATAACATTTAATTTTATAATCTAGTCCATCAAGTATAGATGGAATTTGCATTTTGATGATTTTACCATGATAGTGGCCATGGATTTATATTGGACATTCTGTGGTTCCTTTGCATTGGGTAATGATGATGAAAATTATTTTATGCATCCTAGAAGGCAATTGAATGGAATTTAAAATGTATTTAGGAATTAAAAACAAATATAATGCTCTGATCTGTTTCAAATGATTACATATATTGAGCTTTAGTATTGTAGAGGTTTAGACCATTTCTAAAATACATGAAGAGTTTAAACTATTTCAATACAACAAAATGTGATGACTAGCTTATAATACCAAAAAAAAAAAAAAAGTACATAGAATGTACTTCTTTAGTGTTCCAGTGAGATGAGTAAACTGAAGTATAAATCTGAAAATGATGTTTTTAATTGTGAAATAGTGAAAAACATTTGTCATTTCTTTTATATTATACATAAAACAAGTACCCTTTGTTGAATCATTTTAGATGATAAAACATATTTAACATGAAAAATTCACTTAGACTTATAAGTATTTTGAGTTAAATTCAACTGTTAACTTAATAGAAAACATTTCATTAATATTTTTGAAATAAAGAAACCTCATATGTGAAATGTCAATTTGTAAAATTTTAAACTGAAAATTTTTATAATAGCACAGATTTGTCATGAAAATTAGAAATAAGAAATTAATTACTCTTCAAACCTCCTTTTTTAGGTCTATACTGTTAAAATAAGAACCAGTTAAATTTTTTTAACAGATTATAACTTAAATATTTCCTAATAAATTATTACTAAATAGCATGTGTGAAATTATAGTTATAAAATTGTTTAATAGTTAAATCATTTAGCAGTGACCAAGGATTATTTGATTTTAGGTATCTATCTGAATTTCTTTATGCCTGGTTGATGTCAACATTGAGTCGTGCTGATAGCTCACAAATGGCAGAGGAAAGAATAATGGAGGAGCAGCAAAAAGGTCGTAGTAGTAAAAAAACAAAGAAAAAGAAGAAAGGTACTGTGGTCTTATTTTAAAACATAAGAAGAATTAAAGATTTATGGAATGACGTAAAAAAAAAAAAGATTTCTTTGTGGCAGATAACAGGCATTTAATAGATGTTTATGCCTTCCCTCCCTGTCATGGGCTACTGATCAACGTAGAAATTTTGACTTTGTCTCTTTCCTGCTTAGGCTGTTTCCTTTCTCGTCAGATAATCTGGTAGCTACCTGCTCCTGTGGGTTCACCGTATTGGTGCTTAGTGTAGTGTTAGCCCTTCTGCAGCTTAGAACTCCCATTTCCAGGTTCCAAGTTCACTAACCTCTCCTCAGCCTTTCCACTAACCCAAAAAGGTCAGGATTGATCAAGATTGACTTTTCCTGCTCCTTTCCTCTCTTGATACGGGATAGACCAACAATGTTAGAGGAAGTTGTGTGCTACCAAGATGTTCTGGATATCTTGGGACTTGAGAATTTGCTTAGGAAGCTTAAGGAACTTTAGTAGTCTACTTATGATCCATGAAGATAGGAGTAGGAGGCTTCATTTTTTTGCTTTTCTTTAAAATTTAGCTATGCTAGGGGGTAAGAATTTGACTGGTTGTTACTGTTTTTAATATTCAAATGAGACTGCTTTACATAGATGATATCAAAACGCTATTTTTTTTTTCATTTCAAAAAATACTACGCACTTACTCTGCACAAGATGCCAAACTAGGCAGATAAGGTGAAAATGAAATAATCCTTGCCCTCGAGTAACCTGTGTGTGTGTTATTCTTGAGGCAAATATCACAATAAATTCAAAGATTCTGTCCAGATTATCTTAACTCTGAAATTTTCTCATATTGAATAACACAGAAAATAGAGACCAGTACCCAAATTCTTGGCCATCTTATACACAACTTCTTATAAAGTGAAATTTAACCTTGAGTAATAAACTTTGTTTTTGTATTAACAGACAAGATATTTGTATACATCAAAAATTGTTTTCTATATTATAGTTCGCCCATTGAGTCGAGAAATCACAATGAGTCAAGCATATCAGAACATGTGTGCTGGAATGTATAAGGTAATTGGCAGTTTGGTGAATATGAAGTTATGTTTTATTGCTTCTTGTTTGTATAACTATGTATATAGTAGTTATGATTGCACTTAGGATTTGCTTCTCTTTTTTTTTTGGACTATTTTTTCAAATCCATGGCTTTTTCATGAGGTGTATACTCATTCATTGATGTTTGGGGAATGGTAAGAATACCAGTGGGGCCAGAGGCCGGGTTGTGGTAGAGAGTAGCACTAGATAAAGCTGAAAAAAAGCTAGCTTGAGATTTCTGTACTGGATTAAACTGGTAAGCATATATCCTGGAGAAGAACTGGGGGCATGTGATGGATTCTTCCCATCTTCAAGGATTTGAAGGATGGGTTCCTGTGGAAGTGGAATAACATCCTGAAGTCTGGCTGCAGGGACACAATTGGAGAATGTGGAGAGGTAGAAATTGCAGAGAGGCCAATTTAGAATCGGGTACCTTGGGGGCTGGTGGGTCCCTCTTGCCAGATGTGTTCAGGAAGGACAAATAACACATCTGAAGAACATAATACAATGGGAAGAGGAGTAGAATCAGAGGCCCTGGGTTCAAATCCTCCCTGAAACATGCTGCCTTGATGGCCTTGGAAAGCTGCTTAGTTAAATCTCTGAGCCCCAGTTCATCTATAAACAAAGGAGTTAAATCACACAGCCTTGATCTCTTTTCCAGACCTAAATATATAAATATATGATCCTGTGAATCTTAGGATAAGATGTTTATATTTCATCTGCTAATCAAAAGGGAACCATTTACAAATTTTGATCACTGGAAGGTGACATCAGTATGTTTTTAGAAGGATTGATCTGATGGCAGTATGGCAGCTTGATTAATGAGGGCAAAGACTGGAGACAGGACAGTGTCAGGATACTTTCTTCTAGCCATAAGGTATCAAGTACCCAAACTCAAATAGCAGTGGGAATGAAAAGGAGGAAATATCCTCAGGATATTAGAAAGGAGGAATTGTTAGAATTTGGTAATTAATTGTAGAGCAGTCAGAAATTGCTAAAATCTTATGTCCCCATTGACCAGTGATGCTACCAGGAAGGAAGTAGTTATAAGAAATTGGTTTGATGGCAAAATTCAGTTCCATATTTGGTGGATCAATTTAATCTGACAGTGAGATGGGGAAAGAAATTGTATGCTATAGAATTACTAAATTACTTAGTAATCTTAGCTTAAAATGTACTTAATCTGACCATAGGAGGGGTTTCTATACAACTAGCCTGGAAGTCTAATTTCCCCATGTGGCACACATGCTGTGTTCTGCAAAAAGAATGGAATTGTAGTTATCAGCACCTAAACTTGACTCTTCTCTTTCAAACCTGGTACCACTTCTTGTCATAGCCCACCAAGCTTCAGTGGAGGAGGGAATTAATTTCGATAGAGAATAGAACATTAAATGAACATGAACCTACTTGGGAAATGAGGGGGGTTAGGGGAAGAGGGTGGAGAGAAAGAAGTATTAATGTAAACTAAGCTAATGGTGATCAGAGCCTACATTGGTTGTCCTTTTTTAAATTGCAGGTAATGAGTTACATTTAGTATGTTGATGTTTTGTTTTGTTTTTTGTGATCAATATTTTTATATTGATATAACCATTCTTTTTCCTTTTAGACCATGATAGCTTTTGACATGGATGGTAAAGTACGAAAACCCAAATTTGAGTTGGATAGTGAACAGGTTCGATATGAACATAGATTTGCTCCATTCAACAGTGTTATCACACCACCCCCAGTGCACTATTTGCAATTCAAGGTAAACTTTGGTATTTGAATGATAATCTTGCTTCTGTGTACCTGGCAGCTTGATGTGATAGAGCCACAGGATCCCTGATCCCCTTCCAGCTCCAGCACTGGCCCTTGTCAGATCACTTTTCTGAGCATCAGGGTTTTGTGTGCAAAATATGGGTCTTACTTGCACTACTTATCTTGAAGATACTATGAGGAAAACAATGTAATTCTCAAAGCACCATGTCAATGTGGTCTGTTATCATAAAGTCCAGTCTAAGCACCATCAGTTACTTTGAATAGTAAGTGGAATCTTGTCATAATGTTGAGGCAAGATTTTAAAAAGCCTAAAAATTATTTGGCTTTATTTGTTTGTTTTTGTTTAGCAACATTTTATTTATTGTATCTTTAAAAATTCACTGGGAACAGCTAGTATCTTAAAGAATTCATTGGGAACAGTTAGATGATACAATGGGTAGAATGCTGGACCTGGAGTCAGGAAGACTGATCTTTCCAAGTTCAAATATGTCCTCAGATAGTTACTAGCTGTGTGACCCTGGGAAAGTCACTTAATCCTATTTGCCTCCATTTGTTTCTTCATCTGTAAAATGAGCCAGTGAAGAAAATGGCAAACCATTCTGGTATCTTTGCCAAGAAAACCCCAAAACTGGATGATAAAGAGTTGGACATGACTGGAAAGGACTGAACAACAAAAGAATTTGTGAATACATGAACAGCCTTTATTTTGAAAAGTGTTGGGTATTCCCATTGTGGGAAACCTTCCACAAATGCAGATGGCAACACATCTTTGATTTACTGCATGAACTTGATGGAAAAGATACAGAGTAGCTAAGTTACTTGCCTGAAGTCAAAGAATAAGCAATTAGAGATAGAATTTGAACCAAAATATTCTTACTGAAGATCTAGCACTTCACTGTACTATCTCTATTTAAAGATTTTTAATTTAAATTATAATGGCCTTTTTTATATTTTATAAAGGTAGGAAATTGAATTGTATTTGGAAAAACAAATAGGGCAGTGTATTTATGATTTATAAAAATAGAAAGTCAACAAATGTAAAAGCCTTTGAAAAAGACTATTTTAAGGTTTTGCATATAGTACATATTCTAGACATTGTGTTTTCTTTTTCTGTTTAGGAAATGTCTGACCTTAATAAATATAGTCCACCTCCTCAGTCTGCTGACCTATATATGGCAGCTAGTAAACACTTTCAACAGGCAAAAATGATACTGGAGAATATCCCAAATCCAGACCATGAGGTAAGACCAAATGAAATGGTGATATTAAAAACAACTCAACTTTTCAGAACATTGCTTCTCCCCTTCCCTCCTTCCAGTTCTTGATGAAAATTGAATTATTTAAAAAAAATCAATAATTAAAGATTATTATTGATAAAATATCTATTACTTTTTTCTGAATTTTTCAGATATCACTACAATCATAACCTTATTATTACCATTTTGTAAGTAAAACTGATACATAGAGAAGTTGGATGACTTTTTTGTAATACATTGTTGTATGACAGAAATAATCCTATAAATTTTTCAGGCAAAACAGCATTAGTTCATTTATGAAGCCATGTTAATGTCAAGAATCTCAAAAGTTTTGATTGTTCTCTTAACACATTCTTGCAGACCAATTTGACTAAAATTATGGCTTTTGAATAAGCCTTGTTAAAGATACAACCTAAATTTAAAGCAGTAAGCAAGGCAGTAAGAAAGTAGGAACCAGGTTCTTACTACCCACAACTTTTTATGCTAAAGTTTTCTCCTTACTTGTTTTAGTTACAAATTGTTAAATATAAAAACTGGTATATTAAAATTGAAATTGGACAGCATAAAAATGTGCTTGCTCTCTTTTTCTTTTTCTTTCTCACATATACAAACACACACTCACTATTACTCTTGTTTGTCTCTATTCCTTCTTTTCTCCCCTTTCTACTTCCACCCCCTCCGCCCCCACATTCTTCAGTACTACCATTTTAAAATATAATTATATTTTTTCTGGCTTTATATAGGTATCTTTGGTTCAGGGAAAAAACTGCCTTCTACCCAAGTATGTAGAGCATATTTTGTCAAAAGATTTAGGAAGTTCTGTAGGTTCAAAATTTTATTCATATAGTTTAACCCAAGGGATATCATAGCCTGAAATTACTAATGTCATGAAAAAAACTGATCAGTTATCATGCTGTCTTAAAATACTAGTATTATTTATGTGTAAAGTTATAAATTATACATATGTATATATTAGACACATGTAAGCTTTTACTCAGTATTCACACATATATAGCAAGCTTTTAGTGTATGTATGTATGTATATATATATATATATATATAGTAAAATTTTTTATTATTATGAATTCACTAAGATTTGCTTTACTGTATCTATATACATATATTAATATATAATATATGGATTTCCCTATACTTATATGGTGAAAGCTTGCTGTAATATTTTTTAAAATCCAACTAAATTTTGGCGATGTTTTTACTTCTGCCTTAGTCAAATATCTTGTTTGGATTAACAGTCAACTAATTCAGCATACTTTTTACTTTGTAAAATGCTAGGTGGTGTACGAGTTTAGATGAGGTATGTTTTCTGCCCTTATGTGTCTTACAGTATAGTCAAAAGATGAAGCAAAAAAACAGATAAAATTTTAAAATGGGACAGAATAAAGTGCTGTGTGAAATCCAAGCATCTAAATTGTTACCAGAAGCAAGCTTCAGAGAAAACTTGGGAGAGCATGTGATTTGGGCTATAAAAGATGGTTAAAGAATCCAGTAGGTAACAAGTGTGAGTGGGAGAGAGGGCATTCTGAGTGTAGTATAAACAGTGGCCCTAACAAGAAATTAATAATATGTTAGAGGAACAAAGTGGAGAATAGAATATTTGGAGTAAAAATTAAAAACCTGAGAAAATAAGGCTATCCTGTATTGTGGAGGGTTTCCAGTATCAGGCAGAAAGAATGAATTTTACTCAGTACACAATAAGAAATTTATGAAGAAGAACACAACAATTAGATGTTTCCATCTATACATAAGAAAGATTAGTCTGGCAGCACTATGGAGAATAGATGGAAAAGGAGAGCTCATAACAGCAGAATGAATAAAAGAACTGAGCATAGAACATTTGGGAACTCATGGGATTGGAAGTAGATAAGAGGCCAGTGAAGAAAGCAGAAAAGCAATAAACAGCTGGGTACAAAGAGAATGGTGTGTCTAAAATCAAGGAGGAAGGAATATCCCACAGGAGGGCATAGTCACTCAGGAGTGTCATATGCTACACAGAGAGATGAGGACTGAAAAAAAAAGCTTTCCTCTTTGCTGAGATAGAATATTGAAGGGGTTTTGTTGAGAAAGCCATCATTTCAGTAGAGTAGGATACCAAGACATTTGCATTAAGTATGAGGGGTAGGAGTTTGAGCAAAAAAATTTGAAATAGTTGTTATGGAGAATGAGGAAATCATTAAGAATAGAGCAGATGAATTGTCTATTAGTAGCAAGGCTTAGTTGTGGTCCATGGAATTTGCAGTGGGTGAAATAATTATGACTGTGACTCTCTAGTGATTCTTATTTGAAGAATATTAATGATGAAATTAGATGGTTGATATTCCTAAAGGATAAGGTGTAATAGTAGATTACTAATAGTAGAAAATCCAAGGGACAAAGAAAGGATTCTAAATATAGAAGCCAACAGTATATTAAAATAGCAAATTATGCAGTTTAAGCTGTGTATAGAGGTAAGTAAAGTCAAAGTAGAGGAGAAATTTTGGGTTAATATGAATCGATTCAGGTATCAAAAATCCCTGTAGTGAAATTTTGTGTGAGCAAAAAGAGTGGATTGGTTTTAATTAGATTTTTGAATTTCATCATCTTGAATCTTATAGAGATACAGTTTAGTTTCAAGAAATAGCAAAGTGTTTATTCTTCTGACCTCATGATATTCATCTACAAACTCAGCAATGTTTTCTTAATTGCCAACTCTTAAGGTCTTTTCTCCTCATTTCTTGAGCTCAGTAGCATTTGACACTGCTAGTCTTGACTATTGAACTAGCCCCCAATTGATCTCCTTGCCTCAAATTTCCCCCCAATTCTAGCCTATCGATGCCAAAGTGATTTTCCTAAATAATAATTCTATGTCAGCTTCCCATGTCCCCAAATTCCATTGGCTCCTTACTACCTCTAAAGTTCACTGTTTGGTAACTTTAAAGCTTTTCTAATCTGACCTTTTGCACATTTTCAGTGTTCTCCTTTATTCCCCTGTATATACTCCATAATCTGTCTTTGCTTTCCCATTTGATCTTTCTCACACATAACATGTTATCTCCCCTCTCCATGCTTTTGCAGTCACTGTTCTCCCTTCTTGGGATGTCTTTCCTCCTCGCCTCCACTTAGTTGCCCTGGTTTCCTTCAAGCATGAGACTGAAATCATTTTTCACCAGGATGCCTTTCTTAATTCCCATAGCTTCCCATGCTTTCCTCCTACCTGAGATTATTTTGTCTACACTCTATATGAATATTTTATATACTTACTTATTTGTCTCCCTTGGTAAAAATGTTAATTCTGTGAGGTCAGGGACTGATTTTTGCCTTTCTTTCTGTCCCTAGCACTGTGGCTGACACATGGCAAGTACTTCCTAAATGCTTAATGACTGTGTATAGTTGATTGAGCTGAAGTAAAGGAATTCATTAGAGCCGATGAGATCAAATTTTGTGGTCAGTTTGTTAGAGAAGTTGTTAATGTAAAGTACCTGAGCATAAGCCGATGGGATGGTGGAGACCATGAGCGAAGTCCTAAAATCATTAGAAAGTCAATGCGGAGTATAGTAGGTAGTAGTAATAAGATAGAAGCTATGGGTTTTAAGTGGTTCTAGAAGGAACAAGTTATTAATAAGTAAATGATAGAGAAATGGTAGGGAAGACTAGGAATATACCAACTTCCCTTCCTGGCCCTATGAATCAAGAAATAGAAAGAATGACCTCTAGTATAGTGGTGTCTTTATGGAAAGCCAGGTTTATATTTAAATAGAAGGTAAAAAAAAATGTTGATTGAAGTGTTTGGGAATGGATATTCTACTTCCAGAATATTGTACCACAACAAAAACAAAATACCAAAAAAGAAGCAGTAACAGAAGAAAAATGTACAGAAGTGGTTTTAGTAAACAAAAAAGAAATTTCTTAAGATTTCTTAGGGGAAAGGAAAAAAAAAACAACTCAGTGTAGCTAATAAAACTCAGGATAAAGTAGTGAAACTGCAGTAGTCTGAATAATGTCAACATCAGTAGAATTGGAATGGAATGATTTAGGAGATATTTTAGTGAATCTGGGAAGCACTAAGGCTAATGAAGTTTCCCAAGGAGAGAGTCATTCAGCTTATTTGGAGGCTGAAAGACGGAAGAGTCAGTATGAGAAATTAGTGTAGTGAACCAAAAGAATCTGATGAATAAAGAACTGACAAGTTCATCTTTCCCAGAGTTGAAAATAAAATTTGGACTTTTAGTATTTTGTATTGTGTCTATATGAACTATCACTTTATTTAGTCTTCTGTGTTCTAAGAGTGCTGACATCAGAAAGAATAGAAAACAGTTGAACTTGGATCCTTCACAAAAAAAATTCATCTTAAATTTAATGGAACATTCCATAGTTGACTTTGTTGTTCATGCTTTATTGATGACATACTTTTATATTTTTATATCCTTATACTTTTTTCTTTATATTTAAAAAGTATATTTATTATCGAGGGGGACAAATTGCTATGCTAAGCCATTGATTTATAGAGACTTGGTTTGTATGTATGCTCAAAAGTCCCACAGTTTCTTTTTTATCTTAAATTAGAATTAAAGAAGTGAGTACTTCTGGAACCTGTTATTAACAAAGGTATTAATTCTAGATACCAAAATTCAGAATGTGTCCTGCCTTTTTTTTTTTCCTGTGAAAAACTAATAGTGTCATACTACAAATATTTTAATTGGTGTCTTAAAAACTAAGACACAGTGACCATACCTTTTGTGTTCTGACAGTTTCTTTTGCTTATTGCTTAGGTCAGTCGGATTCTAAAAGTTGCCAAACCTAACATTGTGGTCATGAAGTTGTTGGCAGGAGGGCACAAGAAGGAATCTAAGGTAAGTTCATTATAGAAAACCTGAAATGCCCTTATCTATGAAAATGTATTTTCATGTATCATTACACATTATGTTGCGCTGAATGTCTGCTCAGCAATGTGAAACCCAATAAAGTATCTGTCCAAAAAAGAGTTAATTTAACATTTATAGAATGTCTTATCAAAAGCAGAGAGGCACCAAACCTGGAAGCAGTGTGATGTGATGGAAGGAAATCTGGATTTGAAGTCAGGAAAGATAAGGATTGAGTTCTAACTCTGACCCTTCTTTAGTAAGGCTGGACCAACTCACTTCATATTTAGCTGAGGCCCAGATACCTAAAAGTACTGTATTTATATCAATCGTTAATATTTGGGAGTTATAAATGTAGTTGAATAAAATTATAAATTTAGAAGGTTTTGTATTTCAGGAAAATGTATGGATGCAAATTGTAAAAAAAAAAAAAAAAAAAAAAAAAATTCATAGAAATATATTGACAGAAGGGACATTTTTTAAGAGATCTTCTGCCTCCAAGCAGAATGCCTAAGTAAAGCAGGCTTTCTATTCTTCATTTCCATTCTTCAGTTTCCAGGGCTTACCCTCATAGGAAATTTCTACCATTTAGGTAGTTTTAACCTATGACATTACATTAATGCAACTGAATGACATTTGAGGAAGTTTTTGTAGCTCTGTCTACTCAATATGCTAGTTTCTCCCTCTGCCCCCTTTTTTTCCTCTTCCTTTTCTTTTTCACTCCATGTTTGTCCCCTCCCTTTTTTTCTTTTTTTTTTTTTCCCAAATGAATCAAATGCCACTGGCATTGCTGGGTCCTGCTCATGGTTTTCAGAGATAAATAAATTGCTAAACTCACCAAATTTCAGTCTATTTCCTTTTGTTCAAGTACTAAGATGAAAAACAGCTTAGCCAATATATATTCCTTAATAATGCTTCTAATTCCTTTAGCTTTTTCTCACAAAACTTATTTCTCATCTCTAGTTCTTGTCATCCCTGTAGTAACAGATACAGATATCAAAACTGTACACTGATAAAAAGTATTTTTTTGATACAATTCATGTTTGTGAATGGATGAATTGACTTTCTGATTTTTCTTTCAGGTTCCCCCTGAGTTTGACTTCACTGCTCACAAATACTTTCCAGTTGTGAAACTTGTTTGAAAGGGATTTTAAAAACTGACCCAAAAGAGATAAAACATAAACTTTTAATTCCACCAGAGAGCAGACAGATATCTATCAATCTTACCACATACTTGAGGGGAAATGGATTTCTATATAAAGAACCTTCATACGGAGTACTTGAGTCTGACAGCTTCACATGACTGAATGAAAACTGCTGTTTTAAAGTGGTTTGTTGTTATGTTCCATGGATGAAACTGATTTTATTGATGAACAACATTGTATGGTTTTGTTACAGATTTAATCATAAATCATTTTTTATGAATGAATTGAGTGAAATGGTGTTTGTAAAGGTTAATAAAATTCTTGACTGAAAATGCACTGCCTGAGAGAAAATACAATAGCACTTTGTTGATATACAGTTGAGTGATGTGTTTTTGATCTTTAATATTTGAGAAGTTATTCTATTTTTATTATCAAGTTAAAGGTTTGGTCATTCAGAAACAAAAGGATGAAAGCTTTTGTTGGCCAGTAAATACATTCATATGCAAGCCTGTTCATACTTAAAATTGGATTTAGTTCCTTTCTTTAAATTTCAAATGTATTTTTTACCAAGGCTTTTTGAACAGTAAGGAGAAAGCATAATGTATGGAGACATGGTTTTAAGTAATAAATTTTAATCTTAGACTTAGTGAAGGTGAAAATATAGAATATGATAAACATAAAGCCAAATAATAATAATAATCTCTGAAAATGCAAATTTTTCATTTCTTAAAAAAGAATTTGCTTACGTTTGGGAGCTGATGTCACATAACTGGATGTTGAACTTTTCCCTCCATTTTCTTCCCCCATCCTCTCGTTAAGGTTTAGTAATATGATTTTCTTTTGCATGACGCCCATACCAGCATTCTTTGGTTATGTGTTCAACATCTGCCATGTTAACCACTGACTTAAAAATGACCAGTACAAATGAAAAGCTTTTTATTCTGTTCCCCTTTTTGAGCCTTCCCTTAATAGGGAATTGATACCCATCCCAGGTAACACCATTTTTGCATATGGGATACAACTCTTTCTTTAAACTATGTTATTGGTGCTCTCTTCCCCTTACAAGAATTCCTTGTACGGCCTTTTTCTTCTTGCTATCTGACTCTTAGAACATTCAGGTCATCTTCATGCCCCAAGAAACTATGTTGAAGGGATGATTAAAGAAGATTTAGGATAGTCATGAATAGATCAAACAGGCCAATTTCTATCTTCCCCTGTATTTAGACATATGCTTAGAAAAAAAATAAAGCTATGCATCCCTTAAAATATTGAAGCTAGCAGGATTCTTTTCCACATGAAGAGTCTCATCTTTTGGCTTAGGCCTGTTTGCTTGCTAACATCATCTTAAGTCTCTCTTTAACTTGGTTTCCATAATGTATTTTTTTTAGCAGCCTATTTTATAGTATTGTGTCATTTGAGTTTGTTTTGAACCTATTGTCTATTGGTGTAGGGAATTCTCAAAGACATTACCAGTGCACATTAGCATTTGCTCTACAAGTTATGATCTAAATTGCTTGGTGGCTAGTCATTTTATGTCAGAAGAGTTTATAACTTAAATCAGGAAACTTGAATGTGAGTTTTTAAACCATTAAATGAGAATTGCTTAGAGGAAGATTTCTAATATGTTGCCAAGATGCGTCTGGAATAGCTGGATATTGTAGGTTAGGACACTGCAGTGGCACTTCAGAGGCTTAAGCTAACCTCCATACTTTCCTGATAATTGTAGCTATTTTAAGTATGCTTGTCCACTACTCACTTTTCATTATCATAGGATGATATATTTAAAGCTGTAAGAGATTTTACACGACCAACTCCATGTTTTACAAATGAATTAAAAAGCCCTTTTCTTCTCCGGCTTGGATCCAAGCCCATCAGAGCCCAGAGTCATAACAGCTAGGAAAGGTCTGCAGCCACATTGGAGCTCTTCCTGATTCCCGGACCAGCACTCCAGCCCCTGCACACTAGCTTCCTCGATTTAGGAAGGCCTGAGCTGAGTTACATTTTCTGTTTAGTCATTTCAGGAAGAGCTCTGCTGATAGTACTTCTCAAAAGTCAAGAAAATGAGGAAAGTGCTCGGTCTGGTAGGTAGGTAGGTTCTCTGGCGAGCCCATGGAAGGACAAGACCATGAGTTACAGAAGCAAATGTTAATGAAGTTCAGGGCACTTCTAAAATGTTTACCACAGCATCTTTAGGGAATGAGTGGCACAGAAAATCAGTAGTGAGAAATAAAAAGATTGCCTCTAGTGCACAGAGGATACAATTGACATTAGATCCAGTGTAGTCAGCATGATTATGGGCCTTTTTCAGCTCTCCTCAGTAGCACATGAGTAGATGAAATCGAGGATTAAGCATTAGCCAGCATGAGAGAGTGGGGCAGAGAAAAACAAGGGATTTGAGAGTACATACTAGTCAATTACACCATCTACACAAGGCACATTTTTTTAAAAACATGAACTTAACAAACATGAACCCTCCTAAGACAACAGCAAAAGGACTATATATGAAATGCCTTATTTAGCAAATATGTCAAATTACAGAGTAACAAAACTGCCTTGCTCATGTCTACTTTTTAAACTTCCTTCTGGTCTTGTGTATTTTTAAAAAATGTTGCATGGATTCTTTTACCTTTTCTTTTTTGCTGGTGGCTTTTTAGACATCATATGGACCACAAATATCCTTTAGAAATGTAAAAGCCACAAGTGCAAGAAAGTGGGGAGCCTTAAGAAGAGAAAATGAATAGACAGCCTATCATATATGAAAAGGTACAAAAAAGAAGTCCTATCTCTGATCCAGTGCTAACTAAAAATATGAAAATTTTCATTATTTAATGCAGTTGTTTTCTTTTTTGATTTTCCCCTTCCCCCAGCTGTATTCCTTTGGACTACTTCATCATGCCCTTGGGAATCTAGCCTTTGTACTCACGCTTCATCAGTACCCTCTGTCCTTGTGATTAGAGGGCAGAGTGAAATCTCCAACCTTCATTTAAGGAGGATACCCAAGCCAGCTATCTCTTCATTTCTCTTCATTTTTCCAGACTTCTTCATAACCCCAAACCAGGTACCTCACTCCCTCTTCAGCTTTTCAGCTTCCTTTTGTGTTTTGTCTAACATCATTAGTTTTCATTTTCCTTGAGGATGGGGGCTTTATGAAATTGCCATCACCAGTGCTTAGAATAACACCTTCACATATTGGGTACCTACTAAAGGTTTAACCAATTGATAGGTGGATCTACTGTTTCAAAGTAGACACAATTACTTTACAAAAGAGCACGCAAAAACAGTTTGCATACAGGGACAGCTAGGTGGCCATGAAGTCAAAAGGACCCAAGTTCAAATCTGGCCTCTGACATTTAATACTTCAAAACCTTAGAAGCACAGATTAATCGTGCTCTTAAAGCTTAAGCAGAAAGACTTATTTCTCTCTGTCAGTACTTGCAAGCTTATAAATTTATAGATAGGCAAGCTTTTACTGTTCTTAAGCTTTTAAAGCTGTTACACATTCTTAAATTTCTTTAAGAAAATAAAAAAAATGTTATGCACTGATGAACAAAATTTAGGATTTACTATTTTAGAAGCATAGGTTTATCTAATGACATGCTGTTTTTACTGCTAAAAAAAATTGCAGAATTCACCCCGAGGAGGCAATATTAGAGTCTCGTCTTACCACATTTTTACCAAACTCTAGCCAATGTCTCTCAATTTATCTAGGATGGTGCTCTAAAAGTAAACTGCTAGACAAAGTAAAGGGCAAGTGATCACTGGTTGCCTGAACAGAAAGCAAGCAGATCTGTTTCCTCATAGTCTTTTTTTTTCCCCAGCAAAAAAAAGATAGGCTGAATCAAGAAATCAAGTGACTTACTTTAGAAAGTGACTTCTACTACTTTGAGCTGCACAAAGTTAGAAATTAATGGGCAGTAATAGCCATAAACAATTTAACACCATATCAGCAAAAGGGCCAAAAACACAATCTCAAACGGAATTAAGATCAGGGATTTAAGGTCCTTAAAATTCTTAACTGAGATGCTACTGGTCCTGAAGATGCAGTGCTTTGAAATTCAAAAATTCAAGGGGCTGTAAACTGGAGATAGAGGTCAGTAAAAATACTGAAGGTTGGCAGAAGGAAACCAAGCAGTAAGGAGACCACCATACCCAAGGGAACAACAGGGAAAAGCCTAAATGTGGCATAAAATGTGTATTCAAGAACTAAGTCTAGAGAGATAAGATAAAACCCTCACTATTAGAAAGAATTATTGAAGGTCCTAAAATGCCCCAAAAATCCAATCTATAAGTTGACTGATATTTATGTGCAAAGATTTTAAAGAAAAGATGAACAAGGACTAAATGAATTTCTGTGAGAAATTCTGTAAGCAAGAGACTTTTTAAAAGGGGGGGGAGGGGCTGGCATAAAGAATTAGAAGTAGTTTAGAAAAGTGGTAAACCTTACCCACGTAACTCCTGAAACTAATAACTCCATGCAACAGCAAGAAATATTAGAAAATCAAAAAAATTGAAATAAAAGAAAATACAAGATACCTAAAATAAAAAATTACCTGAAACACATCAAAGTGAACTTAATAATTATTGAAGGGAATGGAGCCATGACAGCAGAGTAAAGTGCCTGAGTTCTCCCAAATTCTCCTCCAAACATCACAAAATGAATTCTGAAGTGGCAGAACCAATCTAAGATACAGAACAATTTTCCCACCCATTACAACTTAGAAGGTTGCTAAGGTCTATTACTGTGGGGTGAAGTGGTGTGCAGTGGGGCACATGTAATGCCCCACAAACTCCCAGCATGACTTGGGGGCTGAATTGGGAACTGAAACTTCTGGAGCTCTTAGCCCACTGAAAGTAAGGACATCTGGTTAGGAGATTACAGGGTCTCTCTGCTGGCCCTGAATACAGGACTCCATTGCATGATTCCAGGTTGCAGCACTAGAACACCAGAGCTTACAATCCTAAGGGAACAGGACACTGGTCACAGTTCCAAAGTGGCAAAGAGCTTGTGGCTTCTCACAAGCTAGGAGAGTTGCAGACATCTCTTTTTAAACAATATCACTTTGAAGACTGCACCCCTTTCTTTTTCCTGCCACTACCAAGAAATAGTTCTAAAAATGGCTGCACAAAATAACCAAGGCTTGGGATAGTGCTCCCTCCACCAGAAGCAGAGCCCAACTTTGTTAGTTAAAAGTCAAATAGTCCGAAAAAAAAATGAGCAAACAATATAAAAAGAACTTTACCATATAAAGTTGCTATAGTGACAGGAAAATATCAAAACACAAACTCAAATATAGACAACAAAGTCAAATCTGCTAATCCAAAGCCTCAAAGAAAAATGTAAACCCCAAAAGAAGTCCTGGAAGAGCTCAAGAAAGATTTTTAAAATGAGAGTAGAGGGAAATTTGAGAAAAGAACTAAGAAGAATGCAAGAAAATCGTGAAAAAAATCAACAGCTTTACAAAGGAGACACAATTCTGTGTCTCCTTTAAAGAAGACACTTTAAAAAAAAAAAGCAGAACTAGCCAAATGGAAAAGGACGGAGGTTCTAAAACTCAGTGAAGAAAATAATTCCTTAAAAGTTAGGATTGGGCAAAGAGAAACTAATTCTGGAGGACAAAGGAGCTAGAATTTACCACCAAGAATCACCTACCCAGCAAAATTCAAGTGTATAAATCCTTCAGGGTGAAAAATGGACACTTAATGTAATTGAAGATTTTCAAACATTCATGATGAAAAGATGAAAATTGAACAAAGTTTAACTTTCAATACAGACTCGAGCATAAAAGTGTAAACTGGAAAGTTACATCCCTACATGAGAATATGATACTTGTAACTCCTAAGAACTTTCTCATTATTAGGAAAATTTTATAAGTATATATAGACAAAGGGCACAGGATGACATCTTAAAAAATAAAATTAAGGAGTGAGGAAAAGGATACGAGAAAGGATAAGTAAATTGGGATAACTATCTTACAAAAGAGGCTTGAAATAATTTTCACAGTATGTGTGTGGGGGAAGTGAATGAATTTTACTTTCAACAGAATTTGCTCAAAGAGAATAACATACACTCAACTGGGTATAAAAATCTACCTTACCCTATGGAAAGTAGAGGAAAGGAATAAAAGAAAGGGAAAAGGAAACTGATAAAAGGGTATACTGGGAGAGGTTGTAGTTAGAAGCAAAACACTTTCAAAATACTTGAGGCTGGACAAGAAGAAAGAGAAATACGGGAAAATAGTATGGAAGGAGTCATAAATGTGAAAAAAAAATGTGGTAAACAAATTTCTCTGAAAAAAGCCTTATTTTCTAAATGTAGAGAACTAAATCAAATTCATAAGAATGTTATTCCTAAATTAATAATCAGAGGATATCAACAGGCACTTTTCAGATGAAGTAAAGCTATCTATAATTATTTGAAAAAATGATCTAAATCACTACTGATTCACTATATGCAAAATGAAACCACTCTGAAGTACCATGTCATATCTATCAGATTGGCTAAAATGACAAATGTTGGAAGGATGTGGGAAAATTGAGACACTAGTGCACTATTGGGAGCTATGAACTAATTCAAAATGTTCTAGGAAACCATTTGGAACTATATCCAAAGGGTATATACCACTCCTAGGTCTGCATTCCAAAGAGATCAAAAAGAGACTTCTATGTAAAATGAGATTTATAGCAACTTTTTTGTGGCAAAGAATTGGTGTCCAACTGGGGAGTAGCTGAACTAATTGTGGTACATAAATGTAGTGCAAATATTGTGCAGTTAAGAAATGTTGAAAGAAACCTTTTTGGAGAATCCAGGTAAATAGAAACTGAAGTATAATGAAATGAGCAGAACCAGAACAATTTCTACAGCTCTTTTGTAAAGAAAACCTCCTAAAGTTTTAAGAAGGCTGATCAATACATTCTATATCAGAATATCTCTAGATCTCAAATAAAACGTTACCTTCTAAACAGAGTGACAGAGTCAAGGTATAGAAAAAGATACCTATTTTGAGACATGGCCTCTATAAATTTGTTCTGCTCAACTGTGCTTATTTGTTACAAGAGGGTTTTTCCTCCTCCTTTAAATGGAAGGTGAGGAGGGGAGCAATTGGTAACAATGATGCTACAGAAAATAGCCATTTAAAAGTTTTTGTATTTAAGACTAAAGAGAACAGAAGGAAACAGTCAAGCACAACAGTTTTGAAAGTAACAGGATGGCCAGGTACACGTATGTAATGCCCATTGCTGAAGAAGCTGAGGTTGGCGAATTACTTCCACAAAAGATTTTAAAGCTACAGTAGACTATATCAATCAAGTTTTATTATTAAATTGAGAACCAATGTGTGGTGGGCTCCAAAGATTGGGAGGGGGTAAGGCAGCAGGATGTCTAAGGAGTGGTGAACCAGCCCAGTTTGGAAACATTAGGTAAGACTTCCATAGTGATTAATTGTGGTATCAAGTCTAAGTCCATAACGCACTTCAAGCCTGGAAAAAATAGGGAAATCTGGTTTCAAAAAAAAAAAAAAAAAAAAAAAGGATTAACGTGATATACTTTATTACTTTGAAGATAATGCCTTATTTGATAACTTAAGAAAACTAGAAAGCAGTCTAGCAGAAAGTTAGGCAATGACCAACATCTTAGACCATTTTCCATGAAAAATCAAAAGGATAAGCAACCTAAATATTAAAGATATAAAAGAAAACAAGATCACATGCCATGGGTATAACATGAATTTTATCCAAACAGATAAAGGTATTAATTATAAAAGATAAAATCATTTTGAACACACAAGATTAAAACATTGCACCAATAGAATAAGCATATTGAATAAGGTAAGTAGTAAAATGAAGGGGGAGAAAACCTTTCTATGAAATTTGAGAGCTGTCTAATAGTCAAGATATATAGAGAATAAATGATTAATATTATATTACTTGGGGGTAGCTAGATAGTGCAGTGGATAGAGCATCAGCCCTGAAGTCAGGAGGACCTGAGTTCAAATTTGCCCTCAGACACTTAATATTTACTACCTGTGTGACCTTGGGCAAATCACTTAACCCCAATTGCCTTGCAAAACAAACCAATAAAAAAATACTATATTGCTCACAAATCAATATCTGCTTATCAAATGTGTAAATTTAAGTCCTGGGTTCTGGGGGAACGATGACAGGTCACCTGTCATACCAGTTTTTTAATTGAATACATCGTCAAAAAGACACTAACGTTCTGCAACTGTTTAGCAAAATAAAATAATGCAATAACCCAAACACTGAACATAATTCATTTTTATTTTAAAGTATTAAATATTTTTCTAAAGTTAAACAATTTCAAAGCAAACATTTAAAACAAAAATGTTAGACGAGTTTTTCCAAGTTCAGTAAACATTATCCCTTCAATTATTTCATAATATAAACTAATCTAAGCCAAACACAAAGCTGTAGGAATGGATTTAATCTATCTCAAATGACCCATGATTTAAAAAACAGTTCTTCACAATTTAATTTCACCATTCCAATTTTATTACAACCAAATGATTAACAAATAGTAAGAATCACCATTACCACCCTATCCCCCACCCCCTAAAACCCCATACATAACTCTAAAGATAACTTTCCTTCAAAATGTGTAATAGTGGTAAGCTGGTGATTTACTTCAAAAGGTTAATTCTGTCAACATCCTATCCCCTTCATTTTAGAAGGGACCTAACACAATAAAATTATTAATGGTACCCCTTGAAAAGAATTTGTTTAACAGGTCAGAGCACATGGCTAAAGTTGTAAGGGGAAATTACCCAAAGATTCTCTTTTGTGAAAGAAACCCTAAAGTGACTAAATATTCTTATTGCCCTTATATTAGATGAAACTAATATAACATATTTTGGGAAAACTGAGTTTCTTAAATTGTAGTAAAGGGGGAAAATTCCTGTGAATGACAGTGTGCTTGGGCAAGTAGTTTATTGGCTACTTAGAAAAACTACTCCTCTTTTAACTGGTTAGCACATGGGGCTATGAAAACTAAAATCACGGACTAGATGCCTACTTGACATTATATTGAGAGGATAATTCTCTGCACAGCGTGCTGCCTCATACAAATGTGCCAGTGGACACAAGAGGGCGCAGAACTCAATGTGGATGACTCAGTCTGAACCATGATCACCACCAAGGACAACAACATGTTAAATGTCCTTTTTGATGGCAGGTCAGATTCTATTATGGGCAACCAGAATGGTTTTAGTGGATGAATCGACAATGGTTGATTTTATTTCCAACCCCTGAATGTATCATTGCATGAGTAAGAGCAGGATGAGATTTTGTGGACACTGTTGCAAAGCCAGGAGAAATTTTATGTCCTCTCTATCAGTAAGTTACTAAAAGTCACAAAGAGCTTAGGTAAGGTCTTATTTTTTTTTAGTCTGTTTTTATGCCCTTCAATTGTCTTAACTGTCTACTGATTGTTTTCCCTATCATGGCAGGAGGGTGACCCTAGTTTTCATATTATCCACAATGGTACAAGTTCTGACAGGTTGTGCTAACAATGAACAGGTTGAACTAATAATGACGGGATCAGCCCCAGTCTCAGTCATTCTCTAAGGACCAGCCTTGCTTCCAAAGTGCAATCTTTATCCCAAGGCTGGTCATCAAGGGATTAATGTCTGTAAAACCATGGAATTGTGGAAGTGCTTTATCATAAGTTCCTGGTCTTAAAAAATGGTCAGCCTTGTGAATATAGAAGACTAAACAAGAAAGATTTTGTAGCATGACCTGTGACATTAATCCTTCCCAATGCAGTGTGGTATAATGTAAAGAACACTGGATCACAATTCATGAGACCTGGGTTTTTGTGGTAGCTCTGTGCAATGTTAGATAAGGCTATTTAATTTCAATAAAGTTTTATTTGCTTGTATTTCAAATTAGGGAAATGGATGAAATTATTCCTAAGGCCCCCTTCCAATTCTAAAACTATGTTTCCAACTGTATCTTAAAGGCAAACTCGATTTTCTTAATTTATTATATAATGCCATATAATATTTAGAAATTTTTATATTAAGAGCATTTGCATTCAAAAAGCAATTTCATAGATAGTTTTGTTAGATGTCTCTTGCCCTAAAATATTAGGCACAAATGTCAAATCTATTACCTATGGTCATATAGTCTGTGTTCTAACAAAATAGTGATTTTAACTACTAAATTGCAAAAGAAGATGAATTCACTTCCAAAATAATTAAGTTATTCAAATCAGAAGAAACTTTGGTACATCATGAGTTACTTTTCCCCCTTACAAATTAATGTGTAAAATGTAGAATCGAAAGAACTCTCATTTTTCCCAAATCCAGAACTATATATCTTCTATTAAATTTGTTTCAGCCCAAGTAGGCCTGGATTCACTTCAAAATCAAAGTAACTTTAGTAACAATTCTATATTTCTGTCTTTGTGTCCTGTGCTGCAAAAATGCCCATATGATATTAATATTCCAATTCCAATTGCGTTTATATGTTAATCATATTCTCTGCTTGTAATAATGACTTACTAGAGAAGTTCCCAATTGAAAAGGAAATATATCTACATAGAAAGTAAGTTACAATCATTTTAAGTGTTACATGATTTTTTTTTAAAAAAATGCACACAACCAAAACAAGAAATGTCCACTTAGTCTTGCTTTAAAATGTTGCTAGTAATGGTTTGTGTATTAACAGTCAGTATTTAAGGTCTACTTTGATTATCAGAATTACCAAGAAGTACATCTGTCTCAAAGCAGGACAGCCAGTTATCCAGTCTTCAATATGTATATTGCTTACCTTGACAACAGATTTGAGGGACACTGAACAACAAAAGAAGAAACAGACTCCACAGCAAAATAAAAATTTAAAAAAAAAATAAATTAAAAAAAAAAAAAAAAAAAAAAAAAAAAAGGAAGAATCAAGTTCTGAGGGTCCCATAGAGCAGAATGGATTTTATTCTTAATGACCGGAAGAGCTGTACTTTTATCACAGTTTTAGTAACATTTAAGAATAACTGAAGCCATGTTATCACAGTAAAAGTCATATCTGAAATATGATTTCTAGGCTATTTCAAGGACAGTCTTTTCATGGGTTATCCATTTTTCCAATTAAAAAAAAAAAGTAGTCCATTTTTCCTTTGTAAAAATCTCTACCCGTTTAGAAATCTTGAAGCTGATTCCAGAGAAAAAACAAACCAACCTAAATCTTGTTTGATCATTTGACATTCTTATTCCCTCCTCCCCCTCTTATTGGCATCTTGTATACATTTTAAATTTCCCAACACTCATCTCCCAGTGCACACATTAGATTGCTTCATACTTATGAGTGTTCCATTGTCACAGGGATTGTCTATTGTGAGCTCTCTCTTTAACTCTGGATTCACTTTGCTTGATTCTTGTTTTCATGTTCTTCAATTAAGTTATTATTCATGGTATCTTTGTTCTTCTCATCAGTATCTGAGTCTAAGAGAGAAAAGAATTCCTTGTATTAACAGTTGAAGAAACACAACATTCATAACACCCATTTCCCGTCATGATGGATGAGTGCCAACAAACTGTGTCATAACGTGGATGATGTAAGTGAATTATTATAATGGGAGTTAGGTTTCCTGATTAAAGATATATACTATTATATGAATCCTACAGATTTAACCAAAAAGCTATCATGAAATATTAAGCTGTATAAGTATTAAAAACTGGCACATGCCTCCACTCCATTATCAAATGTAGTGATAGTCTCACAATAGTGTCTCGGTATTAAATTTTGGAAGTATATTGACAAGCTGCAGAGAATGTAAAAGAGGGGACCCAGAATCATGGAAGACGTAATAACATATCTACATTTCTAATTCATCATGAATTTGACCTAAGATCTGTGAACTAATACTACCTCTATCAAAAATGAATCAAACATTGTGTAATTATATTCACTAAAAAGAATTTGTTCAAATCTCTAAAAGTTTAACCGATAACTTTCCCACACACACACTCCCTGTAATAATACATATTTTTTGTACTGCATGAAGTTTTTAAAACCACTTTTCTCAAGATTTCCCCATGAACAGACACTGAAAATATTCCTATTTTGTAGATGGAGAAACAGGCTTTAGAGAAGTGGTTTGCTCGTATCCATCTAAATTGTTTCAAAGCCCTTTACTGGATCTGATTCAAAGTCTTGGTGCCAGGTCCAGCATCATGGCTATTGCAGTGTACAATTGTTCAAAATCCTTCTGCTGCCTCAAAATATCATAGCAAGTAATCAAATACAATGTTATTTGATGATTACATTATTACTCCCACCAAGAAGCATCTTTGAAAAGGCTTTTTTTTTCTGTTTCCTCAGTATGTATTATAGTGTCACTCTAAATAAAGGCCACTGGCACACAGGTGACAGCTCTCAGAAGGAAGTTTTCAGAACCCTTCTAAAGGGGACTATTAAATGACTGTTATCTTTTCCTAGTGGCTAGAAATTGAATGGATGCCCATCAATTGGAGAATGGTTGTGTAAGTGTAGTATATGAATTAATGGAATATTATTGTTCTATAAGAAATGATCAGCAAGGTGATTTTAGAGAGACCTGGAGAGATTTACATAAACTGATGCTGAGTGAAATGAGCAGAACCAGGAGATCAACATACACTTCAACAATGATACTGTATGAGGATCAATTCTGATGGACGTGGCTCTTTTCAACAATGAGAGGATCCAAATCAGTTCTAACTGATCAGTAATGAACAGAACCAGTTAGACCCAGAGAAAGAACACTGGGAAATGAGTGTGAACCACAACATAGCATTTACACTCTTTCTGTTATTGTTTGTTTGCTTGCTTTTTGTTTTCCCAGATTATTTTTACTTTATTTCTAAATCCGATTCTTCTGGTGCAGCAAGATAACTGTTTAAATATGTACATATATATTGTATTTAACATATACAACATGTGTGGGACTACCTGCCATCTAGGGGAGGGGGTGGGGGAAGAAGGCGAAAAGTTGAAACAGAAGCTTTTGCAAGGGTCAATGTGGAAAAATTACCCATGCATATATTTTGTCAATAAAAAGCTATAATTAAAAAAAAAAAAGTGACTGCTAGCTCACATTTAAAGAGAGGTTCAAAAGAACTTTTGCAGAATTACTATGATAGACATAGCACAGAATTCCAGCTTCTGGTGCAATGCTTCCTTGTGTTCTGGCAAACCACTTTAGAAAATAGGGCTATAAGTGTGTTAATTAGGCAGTGAATATGAGGCTCCCAGAACATCTATTCTGTGCCAAGAAAAGGTGGGAATGAACGGCCTAGCTTTCAAATTTCTAAGTTTCACAGGAGTAAAAGCACTTTAGTAATAGGCTTTTAATCAAAGGATAATGCAGTGAGAAGCGGATTTACAACAGCATAGTTTGGTAAATGAGAACATGCTCTGTTATGGTTATTTTATGATTTATAAAATAATCATCATCAAAACACCAAGGCATAAAATATCCAAGTTGGAAAAGACCAATATCAGGCCATCTAGTCATAGATTTAAAGCTGGAAAGGATATATTATAGACCATGTAGTCCATCCCCTCATTTTATAGATGGTAGAAAGTGAGTTGTCCAAAGTGAAGCAACACAAAGCATCACAACGAGAATTTTAATCCAGGACTTTGGTCAATTAGTCTCTCCCCAAAGATTCCTAGTGAGGAGGAACCCACTTTCTCCTGAGATTGCCCATCTTGGGGAATATGTCTAATTGTCTGAAAATTTTTCTTTACATCAAAGCTGTAATTATCTTCTCTGCAAACTTTTACTCAATGATTCTAGTTTTGCCCTGTTGGGCCAAGCAGAATGTATCTCATTTCCCTTTTACACAGCAGTCTTCAAATACTCGAAAATAGCTACTATATTTTCACTTAACACTTTTTAACCTTTTGCTAAACATTCCTAGCTCTGTCACTTCACATATGAAATCTTTCATAATCCTGCTATCCTCCTCTGCATTCTCTTAGCTTATCAATACCCTCCTAAAATGTGGCACCTGAATCCAAACACCACATTCCAGAGGCAAAGTAGTAATGAAGAGTTCTCTCTCTCCCAGAGAGACAATATGGGAAATGAGTGTGGACCACAACATAGTATTTACACTCTTTCTGTTGTTGTTTGTTTGCATTTTTATTTTTCTTCCCAGGTTATGTATACATATATTGTATTTCACATATACTTTAAACATATTTAACATGTATTGGACTATCTACCATCTAGGGGAGGAGATGTGGGGAAGGAGGAGAAAAGTTGGAACAGAAGGTTTTACAAGGATCAATGTTGAAAAATTACCCATGGATATGTTTTATCAATAAAAAGCTATAATAATAATTTTTAAAAATTTCTACATCTTTTTTAGGCAAACTGTCCAGCCATACCCCTCCCACTGTATTTGTTAAGCTGGTTTTATGAGCTTTTGTTCCTAATTTTTTAATACCCATTAAATTTATTTATCTCTATTATATTTAATTTCTTCAATTTAGTCCAATGTCAAGATCTTTTGGTTATGCTTGTAGGTATTTAGGACTATGCCTTTTATACAGGCTAAGAGACATTACTGTCCGGGAAGAAAAGACACTTGACTGAAATTCAAAGATCTGGGTTCTCAGCTGTGGATCTGCAGATTCCAGCTCTATCATCAAAATCTAAATAGGCTCTATTACCACCATGATAATTCTGAGCTTTTCAAATATACACCTGCCTCTATGTGTGTGTATGTGTGTGTGTTCCTTTTATCCTTTAGGAGAGATCACCATCCACAATATCAAGAAAATTTGGGTTCAAATCCCATCTTACAGTGGCCCAGGCAAATCTCCATAGCTACTACTTGTAGAACAAGGTGCGATCTGCACTGGGAAAGAGTTTCTCTATGGAGAGTTCCCTGAAACAGTGAAAGCTGAAATCTGGCTTTTTGTTTGAGACATTTTTACATCAGTTCACTTTTCAGAGCCTTCTAGTTTTACAAAGGAAGAAGCAATCTAATAGAGAGGATGGTCACAAAACTGGTATGAAGGAGGAGGCTAGGACTGGGGCACAGGCTTAAACTTCTGATTGCAAATCCAATCTTTCTGTTATGGCACCACACAGGTTATAGCTATTTGATGAGAACATTTTTTATCATGTCAGTGCATTTTTTTTAAATGCTGAATATTTTCTCAAAACTGTCACGGATGGAAATTACTATGATAACAAAACAAATGCTGCACAAGTTCTGGGAAGTCAGTCAGTAAACTTATAAAGGACCTACTATGTGTCAGGCACTGTGCTGAACACTAAGGGGCAAATGACAGAACTTACCTCAAGGGGCTTACAATCTAATGGAGACAATAAAAAAATAAATATGTACAAATAAGCTGTAAAGAAGATAAATAAGAAAAAAGTTAAAAGAGAAAAAGCACTAGAAATAAGAGGGGCTACAAAATCCTTCCTGTACAATGTGGGATATTAGTTGAGGCTTAAAGGAAGCCAAGGAAATCAGTAGGCAAAGTTAAGGAGGGACAGCATTTGAGGCAAGGACAATCAGAAAAAAACCGCCCAGAGCTTAGAGGTAGAGTGTCTTGTTCAAGAAGCATCCAGGAGGCCAATATCACTGGATGGGAGAGCATGTGGCAGGGAGTAAGGTGAGAGAAAACTAAAAAGGTAAGAGTGGGGGAGAGGTGAGAGGAGTGGGTATGAAGGGCTTTGAATGGCAGAGGAGTTTGTATTCCCTGGAGTTGACAGGGAACTACTGGCATTTATTAAGTATGAGGAAGTCTCCAGGACATCCTGTTTGAGACATCTGAAAGGCAAATAGAAATATAAGACCAGAGATCAGGACGAAGTTAAGGGCAGGATATGTAGATATGAAAATTATCATCATAGAGTTAGATATGAGAATTGTCAACATAAAGATAATTAAATCCACAGAAGCTGATGAGATCACCAAATGAAATAGTATAGAAATAGAAGAGAAGAGGGCTCTCTATTAGAGGTTTCCCCTGACAGGAGCAGCATTTATCATGAAGATAAATATGAATACAAATATACTGAATGAACCCATCAATTATGAATGAACAACTCTAAAGAGACCTTAGCATAATATGTAATCGCCAGAAAAGTCCCTGACATGAAATATGGTTCTGAATTCTATCTCTTAATTTTTATAATTAAATTTTTTTGATTTAAAAATTAAATGTAATCAGTTCAACAGTATAAATGGAAAAAATTATGAGACAACTGAAACATAATGTTGCAAAATTATAAAGAACAAGACTATGTAAACCCTAGAGAGGAGATAATGAGAAGAATTATAAGAACATACTTTTCCTCTCCTCTCCCCTACTGCTCCTTTGCAAAGATCAGGATCCACAGGTTTGGAAGACTGCATATTAATGTCAGATTGTTTGCAATGTTTTAATTGATTTTACAGAAACATTTTTCTTCCTCCTTTTTTTTAAAAGTAAATTATTGTAAAGTATGACTTTCTTAGAGAGACAAGTAGGAGGAATAATGGAAGAAATCCAGGTAATATAAAAATGAATTATATCAATACAAATCTATTTTTTTTAATGTAATTGGCTTTTGCAATGTCTTCCGAAGAAGAAAAGGCAGTTCCTAAAAGCTTGACAAGATAATGATTTGGATTGAAATGGTAATACAGTCCTGCAAGAAAAAAAGGATAAAATAAGAAGGACCAGACCCCAAATCACACTTACCATTTAGATTGTTACTAATGCCTATGAGAGCCACCTGCTTGTCTCTTTCAGATTCAGCTTCATTTTCATCATTGTTGTAGTCTTCAGAAATTTCTGGTTTGGGTTGATTTGCTCCTAGAAAGATATTAAAACAATCAAAAGCAAGTCTGATTCAACAGAGAGAGTTGTGAATTTTCCTGCTGAATTTGGAATCATGGGAGCACAGAGTTCAGATCCTAGTTTTGCTTATGTACTATTGGCACCATCTTGGACTATCGTTGAGCTTTTATTTATTTATTATCATTTAGTTTCTTCTGTAAAAAAAGAAGGAATTTAATGAGAAAGTATTCTAAAAAAACTTTCCAGATATAGGCCTGTGAATTTATGTGCATATAAGAGTACATAAATAAATATGGGGAGGGGCAGGAGAACATATTAAAATGGAAAACCATGGAAAGACCTCATGTAGAAAATGCCTCATAAAGTAGAACTCCATTCCAAGACAGGTGAGTAGGGAGTATATTCCAGGGATGAAAGACTGAGAGTCACGTATAAGAAACAGCAAGAAAACGCCTTGACCACTGAGGATAGTAAAGCAACAAAGTGAGAATAGGTTAGAAAGTTGGGTGGGAGCCAGACTGTGGAGAGCTTGTTTTTGATTTGAGAGCTTAAGAGGTGACCCAAAGTGGGATTTATTCCTTCCTGGCTCTGCTTCTGACCGGAAGGACACTATCTCCATGACTCAGCTGCCCGCCCACCCTGGAAGCTCCTGGAACTTCCACCAGGACAACCTCTTTCTCCCACTGGTTAAAGTTTCTTTTGGGCCTCCCTCCATTTCAGGGGAAATTGCTTGTGTTTGAGGGATCAGGAGGAAGAGGAACAGGACGGGAATAAGCATTTATAAGGCTCCTACTATGTGTCAGACATGATGCCAAAAACTCTTTACAAATATCTCACTTGATCCTCACAGCAATGGTGGAAGGTAAGTACAAGGATTATCCTCATTTTACAGTTCAGGAAACTGAGGCAAAAGAGGTTACGCTGACTTGTCACACAGCTAAGAAGTGTCTGAAAGGTAGATGTGAATTTAGATCTTCTTGACTCTGGATCTAATACTCTATCCAGTTTACCAGCCGGATGTATTTATATGTATATGTATGTGTGTGTATATATACACATATATTTATTTATAGAAAGAGGCTTAGCATTCTGCCTGATACATAGTAAGCATTTAATCAATGCTTATTACCTGCCGAGTGAATAACAGACTAATTGAGTCAGACCTCTATTTTAGGAATATCATGATGTATTACATAGAAATAGAATATTGAGAAATAAAAACTACTCACTGAATAATCCTAGAACACTTTTTCCCTCTTTTACCTATGTTATAATAACTATATCCTATAATAATCCATAATTCAGAGTATCCAAAAGTCTCACTGCAATTTTGTTAGTAAACAATAACAAAATAACATAACAATAAAAAAAATTTAAGTAGCACTAACACTTTTGGTATATCCTGTATGTGAATTTTTAGTACATATCACATATGTACAGGTCTTTTTACCTTTAAACCTAGCATTTGTAAATCCCTCTAAGCAAAAAGTCATATTCTTTGTGGGGGATATGGTGGGAAAAAATTCAGAAATTAAATATTTTTAGGAGGAGAGTAAGTTTAATGGAAAAGAGGCAAACACTATTTTAGGAGATATTCTATTTTGAATTAGTAGTTGCCATTCTTTAGGAATAGTTCCCCACTTGCTACAAGCAAAAGTTAGTAAGTAAAATGGCCTGGAGGTTTAATTTTTTTTTAAAGGAAAAAAAAATTTTCTTTAAAGGAAGAAGAACTGTGTTGTATGGAATGATATATTTTTTCAAGATGCTTAGCATCCCTACTTCTTCAAGAGATGGAAGAATAAAAGCAACATTTAGAAACAAACTGAACAAAAGCCACATTAAAATAGACACATTCAGATTGCTTATTTCCTTTAAATCTGTTTACTTCAATCTATCTGTGATCTCACTCAAATGTGTAATCCCTCAAACAATGCATAGTGTGAGCCAGCCAGGTCTTTTCATTCTGTGCAATTATTTCCCGTCTCCTTCCATAAATCATCTAGAGTTTCTACCCAACAAGCTGGAGACCTTTCAATATTTAGGGATCCTAAGGCAGCATGCAGTTGTCCCATGTTCTTGCTAGATGGCCTCCCCTTTGATGATGTATTTCCCGGACGATGACTTTCATTTCACTTCTTGAATGCAGGTTATCACTCATAATATATAGGAGTCTATTTATGCTTGTCATCTATTTTCCCACTGCCCTTAGGGTCATCTGCAGTTCTGATTCTTCAGAAATTGTGGCATTCCCCAATTTACAGCCCTGTACACACACCGGAGAAACATGTATCTTATGATAAAAGCATGTGTGTGTCAAAGAGCAGTTTGAGACCATCAGAAAGATTGTAAAAACAGTCTGGACTAATCTCTCTCTTATTTATATTCAATTCTGGACTCTGTTCATTGGTCATCTGAAATACCTGTACAATTATTTAAATATACTTAATCTTTAAAAAAAAAAAAAATTTACCCACTCTCCTACCTCATATTATGGCTTTGTGGTGATCACATAATCTCCAGGCTCATTCCGGTGAACTATAAGTCCCAGCAGGTCCTACCATACTGGAATGACTTCTGATATACAGTGACAGATTATAATTGTTTTGTTTTTTGTTGATTGACCTAGCTAAATTCAAACAAGCTCATTAAAGGATCAACCACCACGTGACATTTCCTGGAGGCAAGGGGGGAGTGTACAAGAGTTCACAAAATGTCTAAGAAATAGAAGAAATCCATGCAACAAATATGCAACCCTGAAGTAGGTAAAATGTCAAGCTGGGATGCATACATGTTTCTAAATGGGGAAAAAAAAAACAAATGTTGAAGGTTTACATGTATGTGGGACAAGTACTATCAAAAGTACTATCTTCATTTTTATACAGGAAAGAACTCAAGTTTAGAGAATTAGGAGACTTGCCAGTAGTCACATAATAATTATCACAAATGGGATCAAATCCAGGTCTTTCCTGCCTTTGAGTCAGGCTCCAACCCAGGTCATCTGACATGTCATTAACAATGCGTGACCATCAGTGATAATCAGTGCCAGCCCAGTCAAATGGGGAGAGAACTGGATTTTATAAAAGGACCCAGCTTCAAATCCCCTCTTCTTCCACCCTGTGGATCTATCAAAAAGTCTCTTGTCTCTAGGTTTTTCCCTCTAAAAAGAAGAGATTTAAAACCAGATATTGGACAGATAAAAGGAGTCTAAGAGATCATCAAATTCAATAGTGCTAAACTCAAATAAGAAGAGGAGGCACCAAACTATAACACAAAATCCTTAAGGGCTTTGTACTGACTTAAAAACACACACACATTAATATATATTAATATTTTTATTTATTTTGTGAAATATTTCCCAATAACTAAAATTACTACACTCGGGAGTGTAACAGGTCATGCCTTGTATCTGACATTCCTCATGGCTCAGAAAAGGAAGATGAGGGCCAGAGTATGGGCAACATGTTCTTAAAATCTCTTCCAATTTAAAATCTGGAATCCCAGAGTAATTCAATTCAAAAACCATGTTACATGCCTATTATATGCCAAGGTGTACTTCTATGCGCTAGGAGATCAAAGATAAAAAACGATACAATCTCATCCCTCAACTGAGGAACAAAGAAGAGATAGAAGCCAATCAGACAAAATACTGTAAGAAAATTGGATGATGGAGAGATCACCTCCAACCCCAGAAGTAGAAAGGGGAGGATTTATAAAAATGAGAGGGCTTGAAATTAGGAAGATTTATCTTTATTAGTTCAAATCCAGCCTCAGACACTTACTAGTTCTGTAAACTCAGGCAAATCACTTAACACTCTTTGCCTCAGTTTCCTTATTTGTAAAAAAAGATGGAGAAGGAAATGATACAACTGTACCTTTGGATACAACTGAAATGACCCAACAATAACAAGCTAAATCATCCCTGAGATCTTTCTTCTTCCATTTCTAAATCTGAGATTTTTGAAATTCTTGTGAAAAGTTAAGAAAGTTATGTTCTATGCATGGGGGATAGCTCGTGCAAATACAAAGTAGTGGCTTGGACTTAGATTAAGAACAGCAAGACTTGGGTATATAAAATATAGGAGGAACAAGGTGAAACAAGGTAGGTGGAAGACAAACTGTGAGGTATATTAAATGCAAATCTAAGCTGTTTTCATTTTCTCTTATAGATAATAGGGAGTTAATAAAGCTTTTGAGTAAGAGAGTGAACCAGTAAAACTGAGATTTTTAAATTGTAAATGAAATTTCAAATGGAAAATAGATTAAAATATAATAAATCAAAATTTCAAAACTAAGAATATAACTCTAACATAGTAGTAGGCCCTCATACCACTCACAGGCTTGAATTACTACTTAAAAAGAGAGCTTAGAAAGCTCTGAGGAGACAGTCAAGTTCACCACATCTCTTTCATTTTACGAAAAACAACTACAAGAATTACATTCATGTTGTACGAAATGCCTCAGATCACTTCTCAATACTGGTCTATTTAATCCCTCTTCTTATGCTGTACCACACTGAAATTCTTTTTAAGTCTTCTCTTCCCACTATATTTTCTCTCTCCCCAACCCACCTTTGCTTCAGTTTTTTAGGTCCTTTTGCCTTTTCTTCCCCATTAGACTGTAAGCTCCTTGAGGACAGTTTTTAGAACTGTATCCCTGATCTTAGTTCAGTGCCAGGCACTAAGTAAACATTCAATAAAAGCTTGCTTGCTTCTTTCCTGGGGAAACACTAAACTGTAAACACAAGCTCTACAAAATTCACAACATCCATTTCCATAAGGAAGAGACAACTCATTCCTGAGTGAAGAGGTATCAGCCTAAATCTCACTCAGAAATCCTCTTTATTCACCGTCTTTAGTATCCTCCTGCTCACCATGTTGTTCATCTTCCCTGATGATGAGTTCATCTCTCTCTGGCTCATCAGCTTCAAGATTTTCATGGCTGACCAGAAGACCACCTGGCCCCTTCTGGGCCTGAGCAGATTCTCTGAGTTCAGGGGTCTCTTTTTGTTGCTCTTTGTGTTTCTGCTCTGGAGGCAGCAGCTCACTTCCCTGGTTCTCCTTCTGAGCCGCCTCTTCACTGGGAGTCAAAATTTCATTGGTCTTCCCTGCAGGCAGAACAAAGTTTGCTTGAAAGACAAATTATCACAAATGCTTGATAAACAAATTCTACCTCCTTCCAACTGCAGAGCCTTCCCAGCGAGCTCAGACTGGGGAACTTTTTACACCCTGAAGTCTGTCATTCCTCCATGACCAGAGGAAGAGAAAAGGGAGATAACACACCCTTTTCTGGGTCTGGGATTTTTCCAATGTTAAATTTCAGAGAACTGTTGGGTCTCCACTACTCACAGTAACTTGCCCACAAGTAAGGCCAGAGGTGAACTTCTTAGCTAGTTTGTGTTTTGTTCTTTTTTTTTTCCTAATTGTTTGTAACTGAGCAAATATGAGAGAGAGAGAGAGTGGCCAACTAATAATCAGTCAATTCTAGGGAATAGATTAATTTTATTAGTTTTTTCTAGTGCTCCAATTAACTTTTTTTAAAAAGTTGTTTTAAAAATTTTTTTTTACATATAGTAACAACATTTTATATATTACAGTTACATGTAGAAACTTTTTGGGGGAGGGTTATACATATACAGTCATTTTTTTAACATATTTCCTTAAGAATCATGTTGGGAGGAAAAAAAAATCAGAAAAGGGAAAAATCACAAGAGAAAAAAAAAAAAGAACATTGAATGCAAATCAACATATGCAGTCTCCATAGTTCTCTCTCTGTATTTGGACAGCATTTTCCATCCGAAGTTTATTGGTACTGCCTTGGATCACTGAACCACTGAGATGAAGCAAGTTCATCATAGCTGATCATTGTACAGTCTTGCTGTTGCTGTTCTTCTGGTTCTGCTTGTTTCACTCAGCATTAATTCATGTAAATCTTTCTAGGCCTTTCTAAAATCAGCTTATTCATCATTTTTTATAGAACATTAGCATTCCATTATTTCCATGTACTATAACTTACTCAACCATTCCCCAATTGATGGGCATCTGCTCATTTTCCAATTCTTTGCTGCCACAAAAAGAACTGCTACAAACATTTTTGCACATGTGGGTCCTTTTCCCTCTTTTTTTATTTCTTTGGGATACAGACTACTATTTTCTGATATATTTTCTAGTTTCCCCAGCAATTTTTGTGAAATAATGAGTTCTTATTCCAGAAGCTGAAGTTTGAGTGGTTCATCAAACACTAGATTACTATAATCACTGATTATTGTGTCATATGTATTTAATCTATTCCACTGATCTACCACTCCATTTCTTAGCTAGTACCATATAACTTTGATGACCACCATTTTATAATACAGTTTTAAATCTGGTACTGCTAGGCCACCACCCTTTGTATTATTTTCCCATTAATTCCCTTGATATTCTCGACCTTTTGTTCTTCCAGATGAATTTCATTATTTATTTTTCTAGCTTTATAAAATAATTTTTCAATTAATCTTTATTAAAAACTTAACAATTTTTATTGATACCCTTTTTAAAAAACACCTTCATTTCTGTATATCTCTCCTCTTAAATCCTTTGGAACAAACAATGAAAAAAAAGTTGGGGTGAAAAGGGAAGGAAGCAGTCTAGCAAAACTAACCAATATATAAAAAGAATCTGGGAGTATACATAATGTTCCACATCCATAGTCTCTCAGGTCTACAAAGAAAGATGAGAAGTATATTTTCTCAACTATTCTCTCTGACCATGTCTGGTTATTATAATTCTATCCCATTCAATTTCTTCTTTTATTCTTTTTACCTAGTGTTGTGGTCATACACACCTTATTCGGTTTACTTTCCTCTGGATCAATTAATATAAGTCTTAGGTTTCTAGGAATTTTTCATATCCACTCCTTTTTACAGAATGCAAAACTTTCTGATAATAGTCATAGACCCAATCAATGTGGCCTCATTAATCTTTGAGATCCTAATTGAACTCATCTACTTTCTAACAAGATTTATATCCACAGTCACCTTCATTCATGTTTGTGACCTGATAAAGACACAACCTATTCTTAATCCATCTAAGGCAACTGTTCCAAAAATAAATTGCCCTCTTTCACTGCTGATTTATGGGAAGATGTGACAAAGTGCGGAGTCACTCTGTAAACCCTGGAACTGCACCTCAGAACTGTATCTAGTTTCTTTCCACTTGGCTGTTGGGGTCTTATGTTTATTTTTAACTGAATAGGGGTGGAAGAGACCTAATTCCCTAGATCCAATTTACCTCCTTTTTCTTCTTGTTTCACATTTGGGGTCTTTTCAGAAGGAGAGATGGGGTTTTCATGAACTGGATTTTCCTTATGCTGTACCATCGCCTTCAATTCCGATTCAGGTTGATTGGGCTCTGGCTGATGGTTGACAGTTTGCTAAAACACAATCATATAAATTATATTTATTAATAAACATTTATTAAATTCTTACCATGTGCCAAGTACTACATCTGAGGCACTTAAGTACACAAAGCCTTCCCTGCCCTCAAGGAATATAAAATCTATTTGGGAAAACAAAAGAGATATAAAGTAAACACAAGGCATTTTTTGGTGGGAAGGACACAGTAGCTAGTTTTCCATCCTCTGAATTTAAGAAAACTATAGAAAATATTCATGCTTTTAGAAAGGGTCAGACTGAATAATAGTTAAGGTCATTTCACATGTCAAGTTAAATATAAAGCATACAATAATGTAATAACAAAAGTTGAATCAAGAACAAAGTCCTTCAGAAACAGAAAGACTAGACTGAATTCTAATACTCCCAAAGAACTGGATGGTATTAACTTGTGAATCACAAAAGAGAGAACGCTTGTAAACCAGCTATCTATGTAAGTATAATTCATATAACAAAAATCCCTTCTCATATGTAAAAATGGACCATGTATTTCAAAAGCTATTCAACACAACAAAAATTCCAATAACACAAAAGAATTACGATGCTATCTTGGTTATTATAGGATCTGCTCTGTATCAAAATTGACCAATCTACCTGGTCTTTTTATTCTTGATTTTAAAGAGCAATTTGTCTTCCTGAGGAGTGAAAAATGAATTAAGAGAGATCTCAGCTTCTAAGATGAGATAACATCTCATGGGACAAGCTAGAATATGTTTTGAAGCCAGAAACATGAAGAGAATAAAAACAATTGAACATAGCCACATTATATGGTGGGAGGAGCTCTGATTCAAGAAATGGAGAACATGGGTTCAAATATAGCCTTTGATGGCAGATGGATGGTACAGTGGATAGAGCACTTCCCTGAATCAGGAGGACCTGAGTTCAAATCCAGCCTCAGACGCTTAACAGCTGTGTGACCTTGGACAAGTCACTTAATCCCAAATGGCTCAAGGGAAAAAAAATCACCTCTGATTTTCACTACCTAAGGGCAGATTACATCATCAATAAAATGAAGGAAGGAGTTGGACTAGATAGTTTCTGCGCTATGAACCTATGAAATCAGAATTGAAGGGCAATCTAACACTAGAAAGTTGGAAACATTCCATGCTAGATAAAACTCAGATCACTCCAGGTCTTAGTTTGACGACATTTGGATTTAATGGAAGGATTACCCAATGTAAAAAAAAAAAAAAAAAAAAAGTTTTAAATGATTCTAGCCCTTGTTAAAACACCGTCCATTATCTTGCAACCTGATGAGCCTTTGAAGCTTTATTATTGTCATCAAATCCCATGTCTCATTTCTGCTCTCAGCACAGGCCCTCCCTAATTTTTTAAGTTAAAATTCACACAGAATTTGGAATAGTTGCCTTAGATGGATTAAGAATAGGTTGTGTCTTTATCAGATCACAAACATTCAAACTATGTAATGCTATCCTCTTTTTTTTTTTTTTTTTTTTTTAAAGAGATAAAAGAACTCAATCCCAGAAAAAAGTAAATTATCTCTCTGCTGGGACTTCCAGTCTCATAATAACAACTGGCTGTTAGATTTCTCAATCTGAACGACCCACAAGCATTACAAAATCAACATGTGCAAAACTGAACTCATTTTCCTCTCAAATCGTCCCCTCTTCCAAATCTTCCAAACTTTCTAAGAGGTATAAGCATTTTCCCAGTCTCCTAACCAATGAGTTGTCCTTCATTCCCATCCTCCATATCCAATTTGTTGACAAGGCCTGACAGGTTTGCCTCATAAACACCTCTCTTATAGGCCTCCTTCTTTCCTCTGCCTACTACAACGGCCTGCTGATCAGCCTGCCTACCCTGAGTCTCTCCCTGCTCCGATCTACCTACTACTCAGCTGCCAAAAGGATATTCCTAAAACACAGGTCTGACTATGTCACTCCTCCATTCCCCAAACCAAAAGTGTTCCCTATTACATATTCCAGGACCAAATATTAAATTGTTTGGCATTTAAAGACATTTATAACCTGCTCCTTCTCCCCACAAAATTTCCAATCTTTTTTCACCTTAAATTTTGATTAATACTTGGAATCTGTAATCCAATGACCTCCTTGTTTTTCCTTGAATAAGACCTTCCATCTTCTGATTTGTGCATTTGTATCATCTCCATTGCTTCAAATGCTTTCCCCTTACCCTATATCTCCTGCTTTACCTGGCTTCCTCCAAATCTCCGCTAAAATCCTATTTTCTACAGGAAATTTTTCCTAATCTCCCTTAATGCTAGTACCTTTCTATTGTATCACTGATTTATCCTCTATGTACCCCATCTGTACATAGTTGTTTGCATGCCGTCTCTGTGATTAACTATGACTTCTGGTTTTGTCTTTCTCAGCATCCCCAGCATTTAGCACAGCAGTGTCTGGAATATAGTTGGTGCTTAATAAAAGTTTACTGACTAAGTGATTGTCCAAAGTCACACAGCCACTAAATAGTCAGACATGGAGTTAAATCAAGTTCTTCTGCTTCCAAACACTGAGCTCTTTACAACTCACCATGTGGCAAACATAATAATGCATCTGTCAAGTGACAGAAACTAGAAAAGTGCCTAATGTTGCAAGTTAACCAGAATAGGCCAGAGCTAGAGTTTGGGATCTGCCAATTATTCAGAAAAGGGTAGGGACAGAACTACTGCAGTTAAAAGGGAAGCAGACAATTGAAAGGAAAAAAGGAAGAAAATGTCAAGAATAAGTATTGATCAAAATCAGGACAGATGACGTTCTGACTCACCTGATTTTTCAGATAATTTTTTTCACTGAGATTTCTGGACAGTATAGCTTCATTTCCTTTTTTAGTGACTTCTTCTATCCTCTCTTCACACTGTTCCTTCAATTCTTTTATCTGATTGATGCACTGACTCCTTTAGGGGGAAAGTACAAAAACAAAAACCAACAATAAAAATAACCCTGTTATTAAGGAATGATATTATGTGAGTTTATGTACTTCTCTATTACAACTATGAAATCCACCTCAATGAAATCCACCCCAATCAATCCACTATTGAGCCAAGATAGCATGAGAATAACCTAGAAAGCAGGTTACTTCTCACACAGACCACAAAAAATATTTTTAAGAGAAATATGTCAAACATACACTGACACACACAGACACACACACAAATCATATAACCCAATTAAAAGGTAAAAAAAAAAAAAAGAGGAAAGTACAAGTCAATGAAAATGCTACATAACAACTAAATAAATACTAAAAGCAACAAAAGTTTAAAAAAAAAAAAAGAAACCATGTAAGATGTGCCAAATATGTCTTCAAATGAATAAGGAACACACTCAAAAAAGCTGAACAAGAATTGGTACTAATAAGAAAGTTCCATATTCAGTAAAAGATAAATGATAAATCTGATAAAAATCAAGCTAGAATTAAATGAGGTAAAAAAAAAATCAGGGTGGGGTGGAAAATGAAAAAACTACTAAAAATTAGATAGAAATAGAGATAGAAAACAGACAGGAACTCAAAGAAATCACTGAATTATCCAAATTATTGTAAACTATGTAGACCCAAGTGACAGATTTGGATTGAGACACAGCAATTTCAGAATTACTCACATTCCAGAAATTTCAGAAACAAAAGACCCATATTATAGGAAATAAAATAAAATGTCTCCAAAGTGATCAAGCCAATGAAGTGTAAATTAAGACAATAGGATTCAGAAAATAAAGAACTTAAGATATATCATAACTAGATAGCAGCATTAACTGCAAAAGGGTACAGCAATATGAATGAAGCTGCAGGAGCATGAGAACAAATATATTCAGCTCTATTCCACTGCTTCAATATTGTTAAGTAAAGACCGAGGATAATCTGCTTGGCACTATCTGCTAGAGATATGACTTAAGTAGAAGAGATTATACTCAACAAACTCAAATAGGTAATCTTGAAATGCTGGCTAGAGGCAGCTAATGACTGACTCAAAAAAAGGTGAAGCAGACCGAAGATTATGAGCTGGGTAACTAACAAAAGAGCTATAAAAGATTCCTTGGAAGGGAAGAAGCTGCCTCATATAATTCTGCAAAGACACAACAGATATCAATAGGAGTTGAGCAGGAAAACAATATTTCCAATAGTAGAAATAGCGGTGGAAGAAGCGCAGCTTCCTATGTGTGGCAGTTGTAGAATCAAAGAGATGTATAAGAAGAGCAACCCATGGAACACAAGGTGTCTAAAGCTATAAACATTATCTCTTCTACTAGCAGCATGGGAATCATGGTAGAATGTGTCCTTGTGTAGGTAAAGGAATTTTCCCTTATTATTTATCTTA